>NC_136065.1:1195113746-1196601246 GCF_964261635.1 Lissotriton helveticus
AACCCAAGGAAGGAAAGGAGGGGTCAGCAGGGAAAGGAAGCTGCAAAACAAAAGAACAGGTTAATAAACTTCCTATGTCTACTCTCAGTAAAGTCTCGCTAAAAGGACTAATCACCTGCTTCTATCATGATTCATTCTCCGCACGACGGCCTTCATCCCTTTCCTCCAATCCCTATACAACACAAGGGACACAGTTAACACATACAATGAATACAACACCCTGCACTTCTACGATATAGGTTATTCCGTCTTCACATACCCCTAGAGTGGCAACACTCTTCCTCTAGAGAATTACACAGCCAAAGTCTTGCACAGTACACTGTTTCTACTGTCCAGCAGATCAATGAAGGCAAGCATAAGAAGGCAAATAACTGCAGAGGCTTTTTCTCAATAAACGATATCAATTACAGCATTGACATCCATGAATGGAACTGAAAACCTCTTTTTGTCAATACCCAACCAAACACGGTGAGGTGTAGCCACAAAGCCACTGCCACCCGCTTTGGGAATTGAGATCCGAAAATAAAGATAACACTCGTCATGAATTCATGACGGCAATGAGGAGATTGACATTCCCCTTCATTCCGCCACTGGAAGTGCCAAACCAAGTACAACTGTTGAAGTAAACAAACGCCAGACACGCCTTATCCAAGGACGTTCTGAATCACACTCACAGTAGTTCAAGTCGAGTTCAATGCGACTTGCATGTCCGGCTGCAGGCGAGCGCCCCGCGCTCATAAGAAACATATGCCCAGCAAGCAAGGTAAACTGTGTCATTAACGATACCAAATCAGGGTCGCCAAAGTCGCCGAATCCTATGCCGACCTCGCTCCTGGGAAGGAGAGCAGGAACCGAAAGCAGCCGCTCCCGCGTAGACAAACAGAATCACTAGCTCCGAGCAAGCCGCTCGGTAACGCTATATCGCGAGGGCCGCAAAGGAGCATGGGAAGCGTAGTTCTTGGCCCGCTATCCCTGGGAATTGTAGTTCATAATGCAGGCGCGAAGGCTAGGACCTGACAATAGCCATGTCTAAAGTCTCCTATGGAAATTAACATGGAGAAAAAATGTTTAAGACCCCCCTTTTTGTTAGTCTCTGCTTGGCGAATCACCCCGAAACTTCCAACACAGCAGCCAAAGTGAATGGGCCATTAGTTTTGAAAATTTCGGGAAGATTCGTCAAACGGCGCCAAAGATATTGTCAAAAGAAAACATGCTTTTTGAATTGAAACAAGGTCCTAACTATAACTACAAATGGTGACCGCCAGTAGGCAATATATTTATATATATATATAGATACATGTATACAGATATATTAATATATATTCATATACATATATATATATATATATATATATATATATATATATATATACATACACACACACACATGTATATATTTATGTATATTTTTACATATATATATATATATAATATACATATATTTACATATGCAAACGTACCTTATTGATACTTACCTTGCAATGTGAAGGCACACGTTGTAAAGGCATCTTCATGGTAAATGTAATGCGTGATAAAAGCTTTGCGTTGTTTGCATGCGTGGTAAAGGCCTTACATTGTAAAGCCTGCATTGTAAAGGCTGTTTCCCATGCTGTGAGTGCCCATGTGTGCCACACGCACACCTGGCTAAGGTGTGCGCCCAAGGCTTCCCCCATGGAGCATCTAATGCACTTTCCTTATCTGCTAGTCAGTGCCAGTTTATGTGTCGTTCGGGTCCAACCTCAGCCTCGCCAGTTCAATTACATTTCTGTTCATAATTGCTTAGGCCAGTAAATACCATGATGTGCCACAGGTTCCCCCTATCGCCCAGGCATCCTTCCTAGGCCAGCCCACAGGGAGGTAAATGCCAAAATGTGTCTCTGATGTCCCACTAGGCCAGTAAGTGTCATTGTTGGACATGTGCTCTACTTATCAGCAATTCACCGCCTCGATGTACCCCAGATACCCCACTACAAGCTCATCACTACCACACGATTCCCTTGGAATCTCCACATAAACAAGCCAATAACAATATGTACCCAAATATTCCCTTGCCTTCCTACACTTAATGTAGACAAACCATATAATTGGTGCCCAAGTTTATCCCAGTCATAATATGTAAGCCACTTATTTGTACAGCACACACTGACTCTCTCTCTTGCGCGCTCTTTCTATCATACAAATGCACAGACATATATAGTCGCACATACGTCTACAAACATGCACATGTTAGTTAGCATACCGTTACTCAGCAGGTATTTACTTCGAAGTTTTTACTTCGCAAATACCATTACTACGCATGATTGTAGTGCGCATGCTTTTACTTCGCAAATGTATAGAAATACATTATAAATGCTTTTACTTCACAGTTCATTATTACGCATACCATTACAACACGTTATTGGCACTTTAAAACAAAAAATTAATCGCAATAGTAACCTATCCCCGGCACGCACCCTGAACCCTAAAAATACCCCCTACACCCCAAAACCCTATACCACCCTGACCCCTAAAAATATCCCAGCACCCCAAAACCTAAACTCACCCTGATCCCCAAAAATACCCCAGCACCCCAAAACCTTAAATGCACCCTAAACCCTAAACCCTAAAAATAGCCCCTACACCCCAAAACCCTAACGCACCCTGACCCCTAAGAATACCCCTGTACCCCAAAACCTAAATGCACTCTAAACCCCAAAAATACAACAGCGCACAATACCTTAAACACACCCTGAACCCTCAAAATATCCCATGCACCCCAAAACCCTAACCCAACCTGACCCCTAAAATTACCCCAGCACCCCAAAACCTAAATGCAACTTAATTTGCCCAGTAACTCCATTATGCTTAGTAAGTGCATGCTAAGTAATGGAACATGCGTAGTAAATGCATGCTAAGTAATGTAATATTACAGTACTTCCTGGTCTACTGAAGAAACCTCTTGTTTTGAGGGGCTGTTATGGGGACAAGTCTTACCTTACTTAAGTGCTGAAATGAAATGGTACCAGGTAAGTCATTTCAGAGCACAGTTTTCTCATACCAGGCTTGATAGAGTAAAACAAATCTCATGTTACTTTTCCCTGCCACATCCTTGGGTTTCTCCTCCCTATTCTTCCTAAGTAGTTTGACGGTTATATATCATGAATTGGAGTCGACAGAGTGGATGTCGGCATTGGCAACTAACACTGACATCACAATCCCGTCCCTAAACAGGAACGTAGCACAGATCATGGACGTCCACCAGCACAGACCATGCAGGAAATCCCACTGTAAGAAACTCCCTCTGCCTGCAAGGAGGTGATCACATAAAACCAGCAAAACAACACGATCTATTTCTGAAGTATCGTTTGAGTGATTGGGGAAATGTGGCGATGTTATCCCGAAATATCTATTTGCCGTTTCTGAATATATAGTACTTTTGTCCTCAAATTTCGGCTTCTCCGTTTTCTGAAAAGAAACCAGTTTTGTTTTCAAACTAACCAAGCGCTTGCGACCTTCTAAGGGAAAATAACGAATTGTCCCCAAATACCAGCTTTTGTTTTAGCTACTAAATATATGCCAATTATGTCCATTATGTCCCCATGCATCCTACATATGAAAGCTGCTCCCATCATGTGCCCAGTTATCTCATTAAAAGACAGCTAATGCAAGTTTCTGCACAAGCATGTTCACTCATGTGCTAGATAATGCTGTCTTGTGTCTGAATTTCTATTATATGCCAGTTAATGTCACTATGCGCCCAGCCATTAATCATTCAATACCATCTAATGGAGGCTGCCCAGTATACCCTGTCAAATGCCAGTCAATAACATGTGTCTAGGTATCACCCACCATATGCCAAGGAAAGAGTTGTGTCTGGTTATGTCCCATGATATGCCAGCCAATGCCATCTCGCTCCCAAATATCAATTACATGCCAGACAGTGCCATCATGTCCCTGGTTCTGCCCCATCGTATCCCATTTAGTATATTTGCCCAAGTATCCCCATATATCAGAAAATAAATGTGCCCGTGAATTACACCTTGTGCCCAGGTGTATTTTATAAGCCAAGAAGATTAGCAGCTGTGAATCCTCAGACACTGACTGACAGTCCCACATCCAGAGTGAGGAAAGTGGGAGTGAGGATAAGTCACTTAACATGAGTGCATATGTGCTTGATCATGGGTGTGTGCATGTATATGGGTATTCTACCTTTACTACGCGGTTAATCACTTTGTTTTACCACATTACTATGCATATTTTAGTTCACAGATGCCATTACTACTCATCCTGTACATCAGCCATCACTGGCCCTACTTAAAGTCCATTTTTAAATAAAATCAATCTTGTTGATTGTTGTGATTAACCAACAGAAATGTGATTTCCACAAAGTACTTTTGCAGTTCCTTGCCTGACATGCCTGTCTTGAGTTACTTTTATTGTAGTAGTTTGTTACCAGATAGGGTGTTTGTAAAATGAGATGGATTTACGTGTGTTTCATGTTTGTTTGTCGTTTTTTACGGAATAATTTGTGGGAATGCCTACAGACATGTGGTCTGTGTATACCCAAGCCTTATGTTAGCATCCACATGTAAGGTTTGTGCACATAGACTTCTGATCTGTTTGTGGGAGTACTTAGGACTGTGCCGAAGCGTCGATCCTTGTGTGCAGTTGCCCTGGGTATCCCATACATGTCGCCATGGTTCTGCACAGGCCCTGAATTACCATGCGTGCAAGCCTATGGAGTCTAAATGAAGTTGACTCTACTGTATTAACTGGGGACACTGGAAAATGGGCCATAATGTGGTAACTGGACATATTGGATGCTGGTGATGGTACCCTAAGGGAACATACCAGAAACTGATAGAAATTTGCTGACTAAGCACTATGTAATTTGGGAATGCTGTGGTAACTGGGTAACTGGGCATATGAGCATGATGTGTTAACTGTCGATAATTGCAGCCGGCCATGACGAGCTTATTGGCTATAATTGCAACTGAAAATGATATGTTAACTGGGTTTGGTGGTGTCTGGTTATGACACACTGGTAATAAAGGCATAAAGGACTTTGGTCTTGATGTACTAACTATCCGTAATGGAAACTCACCCTAATGTACTAACATTACGTAATGTAAACACCATCATTATTCTTTACCTCGGCGTAATGGAAACGGTCTATGACATAATGGCTGTTTCTAATAGAAATGGTCAGTTATGTGCTACCTTGTCAGACTGGAACTCTGGCGGCATTTGTTTAACTAAAGATAATGGGAACCAGCCATGATGGGAAGTGAGTATCCTGGGAACTGATGCTCTGAAATTAACTAGGTGTGTTCAAAACAGGCTGTGATATGATAATTGAGCATAATAAAAACTGTCTTGATGCACTAAATGGACATAATGAAAACTGGTCATGATATACTGGCTTAACATTAGTACAATTATTCATGTAGTGTTAAATGGGAACCTAAAATGAATGTATTGTGAGCAGTTTGAAACCTACCTAACACGAACCTGGGAAGTCCTACACATATTGAATTGCCATAATCAAAATAGGTGGTAACTTCTGCCTAGACCACTATATTATGAATATTTGTTGGCAAGAGAGGAAATATTTTCGTCAGTTTCAAGTGCCATGAAGAAGGTGGGGGCGATTTTATCAGCATGAAAGGTAGACAACAATTTTGAGTTGAATTCTTGACAAAGTTAGAGGGAATCGGAGCTTGCCACTATAGTCGTGACTAAAAGTTGGGCTTGTTGCCAGTGATTCGGTTCTCAAGGTGCTCTGAAGTCCTTCATTTTTTAATCCCGTCTGAGACTCTAATCATGCAATTCTGAAAATTGTCTTGGATGCGTTCCATGTCACCATCTAGCCTCGCGAGCAGGTTTGTTGTTGTTGTAGCCACTAAAGCTGAAGCCAGAGGACTGGATTACAATTGTAAGTGGCTTCATGTGAAGATTGAAGAGACTGAGGCAAATGAACCATAAAACACCACACTTCTATGTTTTTGGGGTAGAATTAAGGGTTCTGGATGATAAAGACCATGTCCAGCCATGATGGAATGACTAGAAACACTGCAAGATATTGACTCCCAAGCCTGCTTCCTGCAGGTGACACAGAGGAATTGAGTGGGAGACAGTGTCTAAAGCAGCCATCAGATCATAAAGGATCAGGACCGCTGCCCACAGACGGACATGGTCCAGGACAGACACAAACACCAATTCCGTCAAGTGAACAGGTGTGAAGACTGACTCAGAGGGGTCATCTAAACCATTTTACTTCAAGAAGTGTGAGAGTTTGGTATTAACCAGTCTATCCAAAACCTTGTTGGCAAAAGCTAAAAAAGATATAGGCGTGCAGGTAGAAGGTATTGATGGATCTGCTCCCTTCTTTTTATATGGAACAACAAAAGCAGCCTTCTAGCTCTCCGAAGAGAGGAGAGAGCTGGAAATAGTAAACATAATTTGGATGGCCACTGTGCTGAAAGTGAAAAATATTTAAGGGGATATCTGAACAGGGAAAAAGAATAGTGTCAGAAGGAGAAGGTTTAGTTTCAGTTAGGAGACCAGGTTAAAAGATAGCCTGATCTTCTCTATTTTGTCTTTAAAAAGTATGAGAGTGGATTTAAAAATTCCTGAGGAGGAATGACAGCCAAAATATTATATTTAGGAGAAGCAATTACATTGATAACTAAGGTCGGGTTGGTAAGGCGGGCACTCGGGCAATGGCAGAGAGTCCAGTATCCGAGTTTCAGTGGTGGGCTGCTTTTTTGGGCAGCCTGGGGGTGCCAATGTGGGCGGTGTCTGTGGTGTCGGATGCTGCCAGCAGCCCAGTGGGGTCTTGAGTGACCTTTCTGGAGGCAGATTGGCCTCCATTACCTCCCTTTTACCAACGGGGCAGAGGTGTCACTCCCTTTCTCTCGCTGGGCTGGCCCATTAATGTATGCATATTGAGTAGGGGCAGGGGTCCTGAGCAGAAGTGGCCTCCCTTGTTTTCAGGTGTCTTTTCACCATTGTGAACTAATCCGTGCATTTTTTTTTTAACTAAATGAAGTTAAGAAATGATGCCTCTGTCTGAACCCCCCCCCCCCTTCTTTTTATAAAACTTTGCGAAGCAGTGTTTTGTGGAAAGGCAATATGCAAATGTGGGCCACTTTGTTTTAGGGTGCCCGGACCAATTTGTGATCCTAATCTAACCCTGTTGATAACCATGGAAATTTCCTCAATAGGGCTGGATGCCTGGGTTTTCCTATACATGTTCCCTCTAAACAGCAGAACGAAAATATTGTTCAACCATAGAGCGATCCAAATATTGTGACCACAAAAATATCTTGATAAAATATTGAGAGTAAGTATATCGTATTTTTACCTTTTTACAGTAATACTGAGGTTTAAACTAGTTTACTATATTGTTTCCAATTTTGTTTTATTATATTGCATTGTATTGTACAATTTATGCAGCACTTACTATCCCGATGTGGTGCGCTGAATCACCTATCTGCACGGATAGCAAGCTACACTGTTAAGGGTGTGCAGTTAGGAGAGTGTTGTTTGGATTTTGAATCTATATGAGAAGTGTTGTTATGTCATGTATGATGATGGGCTCTCAAAGGCACACACACACTAGTCAAGTGAGCCCTTGTGGAGTCATAGCTCAGTCCCCAGCTAGAGGGGCATCCTGCATGAGCGAGGGTAAGAGATGAACCACTTAGTGGTTGGTGCCTTAACAGCACAAGAGAGAATCGGCTTCCCTTCATGTACGCCCAATACTTTTTGTGAATCACAGATACCCATGTTCTTTCTAGTTTACATAATGAGGCATTCTCTTAACCTTCCAGAAATTCCTCCCATAACAACTTCCACTTTCAATATCAGCAGTGAATGACATTCCAGGGTACAAAAGAGACAATGTAGTGAAAGGAGACCGTGCTTCCATTATTTCAGCAAGGAAGATTTGGTAGTTCTCAATTTGCTGAATATTAACCTAGCTCTTCTCTGACCTGTGAGCATTGTGAAAATAAATCTCTTTTTATATATGCTTCCACAAGTTAACTTACTTTCCAAGCTCCTTTGTCCAGTCAAGTTCCATTCTCCCTCTGCTCCACATATTACTTCTAATTGTACCTCTACCAAGATACCTTTGAACTAAAACAATAGTAGGAAATATGTCTAATTTCCTGTCCTGGACACTAATTCATACCCTCTAAATGCTGGCCCCAGCCAGCATATTGAGTTGATTAACTCTAGTGGAGATTGCAGCTTTGGTTTACTCTAGGAGATCAGAGCCTTTGCCTGCCTTGTTCATTCAAGAGTGTTAGTCTCGGGTCATAAAGGCATATTATAGGGAAAAAATATACTATCCTATGCTTCTTTAAGGCTGGTTGCTATATCTTTGACTAGCCTTTCTGATTCCTGGGTGCTTGGTCCCATTCGGCTGACCCTTTACTTTGCGGTGGTATGACCCGCTACCTGCCTTTCTCAAAATTAGAAGATGCAAGTATGTGGACCCCTGCAGCAGACTCTACCACATTAAGGCTGGTCACATTGTCTTGGACTAGCCTTACTGAATTCTATGGAAACTGGTCCCCTCCTACTCGCCCTTCACATTGTGAAGATATGATCCGCAGTCTGCCTATCTCAGCATTAGAATATGAAACTTTGCTGAGCCTTGCTAGCAAGGAAAACATCAAATTACCTAACACATTAAAGTTGGTTGAAATGTCTCAATGTAACTTTGCTAATTCCTGGTCCCACCCTGATGACACTTCATGCATTGTATTGTGTTTTATCTCCTTATTTATGCTAAAGTGAAATTTATTTAAATTCATATTTACATAATATGATAGTAATATATATTTGTTTCAGGTTGTTTGGATTATTGGCAGATTGGGAAGGAAGTGCTTCTTTTTGAAATTATATGTTAATTTTAAACTATTAATTATATTTTCTGTGTTTATTTGTTTATATGTTTAATACATTTTAATTTGGGATTATGATGCTTATTTGGATGTGAGTGGGCAATGTTTTAAAAAAAAATATGTATTAATTTATGTAAATAGATCATTTTTGATTGCTATTTACTTGTCTATATGTTTAATCACATTTTATATTAGTTAATACATTTTAATTTAGGGTCAGGAGTTCATTGGAGGTTTATGATTGATAGTGCTTATGTAAGATATATTCAAATAGATAATGACTGATTAATGTATTACTATGCTACTGTTTTAATTAAATTATTTTTGTCTTTGTTTTTAAAGAATGTAACTGTCTATTTCTTTTATATATCTTTTTCTATTTCACATATTGGGTGAATGAGTAAACAGTGTTTTCAGTTACAAATAGCTACATAATAATTAAGTACACATTTTTATCATAACTGATGTTATTACCTTTATGTTTGTGTGTTATGTTGTGAGTGGTTGAAACATGGTTTATTTAAATTTGTATTTATTTATTTGTGAACATAAAAAGAATTGTGTGCAATTCTGATACATTTATTATTTTATGAGTTGTTTTATAATTTAAAATGTTTAATCTATTAATGCTTTTAAACTATTTATGTATATCAACATTTTTTTTAGATTTTGTGTGTTTTATTTGAACCCTTTCTTAATGTATGGACCCTTCCCACTCTTTCTTAGACTGGAATTAGAATGGAAAATCTGACACCTCAATGTATACACTTTTCTGAATGTTTTAGATTAGAGTTAGAAAAGTAACTCTTACCCCTGACCACAAATATATGCGCTTCCCCCATGTTTGCTAGACTGAAGTTACAATAGTAAATCTGTCATCTCACCACTCCCAATGTGTGTAGTTTTCCCAATGTTTGTTAGATTGTGGATAAAATAGTAAATCTGCCACTCATAAATGTATGTACTTTTTACCACGTCTGTTAGACTGAAGGTAGAAGAATAAATTGGACCCTCTCCTCAATATATGCATTCCCCCCAAATTTGGAGTTTAGTTCGAATAAAGTATTTATATATGTAAGGTCCATATTTTTGTGGTCCATTTTTTTCTCATAATATATTTGTTCCCCAACATTTTTGTGGTTGATATTTCACCACACTACCAATCTTGTGGATATAATTAGGCCTGGGTGGTAAATTCCGTTCCGTTCACGGGATTTGCAGAATTTGGGTAATTTCGCGTATCGCAGAGAACGCAAAATTGCCCTAAATTCTGCGTTCCACGACTTCGCAAATTTGTTTGCTTGTTCGCGATCTAAAAATGCATGTTCGCAAGATATTTTGCCCCGAGCACGCAAACAGCGATTGCGAACAGTAAAAAAGCATTGCGAACAAGCAATTCCGCGTGTTTGCGATATTTCTGCGTGTTCTCGGAGATTTTTTACCGTTTCGCGGAGATTTGCATAACGCGATTACGCAAATTCCACCCACCCCTAGAAATAATAGTTAGCATTTTCCATTTTGAAGCTATTTACTGCTTGGTTGTATGTGACCACTAAGGTAGGATTATACTGCCTCCCCAATGTGTGCTCCACATGCTTGCAAGATTGTTTCTTTAATTGTAAATCGTTATTCAACCAGGGCTTATTAGGACTGAACGAAAGGGCTTAGAAAAAAATTAATGGGGGAATTTCATCTTGTACTGAAGTGATTCACTTTCTAAGATTTATTGCACCATTAAATCACCATTTAAATTACAGGAGTTGTAATGTATGTAATGTAATGGGGTTTTATAGAGCGCACTTCTGCCCTGAGGCCTCGTAGCGCTTAGGACGGGTGAGTGAGAGCAACTGTCAGAAAATGCATGTTAATGGAAAAGAAGGGTCTTCAGCTGTTTGCGGAACCTGAGTAGATCTGGTTCACTGTGTAGGGTGAGGGGCAAGGAGTTCCAGCGGGTGGCAGCATTCCAAGAAAACGAGCGCCCCCCCACCTCGCTCGTTTGATTTTGCAAGTTACTGCCAGACAGGTACCTCCAGATCGTAAGGTTCTTGGCGGATGGTAAGGAGAGACTAGGAAACCGATTAATGCTGGACCAGTGCGCCACATAGCTTTGTGGGCTAAGCACATCGCCTTAAATTTGATCCTGGCCTGTATTGGCAGCCAGTGAAGTGTTTTCAGGGCGGCTGACCCTGAATGTCTGCGAGAAAGTCCAAGCAGTAGGCAAGCTGCAGAATTCTGAGTGACCTGCAGTTTTTTTATGGTACTCGCCGGGGCGCCTAAGTACAAGGAGTTCCCATAATCAAGGCAGGACAAGATGATAGCCTACACCATGATCCTTCGGGCCTGGAAGGGGAGGAGCGGCAAGATTTTCCTCAGCATCCTCATCAGCCCGAAGCATGTTGCCGAGAGCTTGGTGGCTTGATGGTTGAGCCCTAAGGTGTTATCAAGCCATACTCCAAGGCTTTTTATCTGATCTTTAGGTTCTGGCATGGTGCCCATACAGGTTGGCCAGTCGACAATTTATCCAGGAGAAGGGGACTTCCCCAGGAACATCAGTTCCGTTTTCTCCCAGTTCAGTTTCAGATGGGAAAGTGTCATCCAGTTGGCTACTGCTTCTAAGCAGCTGCCCAGAGTGCTCGACGAGCCCATGGGATGGTTTAGGCCAACAACCAGTTGGGTGTCGTCTGCATAGGTGACAATTTCAATGCCAAACGGGTGCACAATATCTGCGAGGGGTTCCATATAGACATTAAACAGGGTTGAACTTAACGAGGAACCCTGCGGGACCCCGCAGATGAGGGGCCATGGCTTAGATTGAGTAGCACCCTCCGAGACCTGAGTTGTCACTTAGTGCTGATTTAAAATTAGAATTAGTAATTTTGAACAAGGGCCTGCCTCTGTAAGAGATACTACTAAACCTAATCTATGCTGCTATGAGAAAACCTAGAAAATATCCCTAGTATACACCAGAATTAGTCAAACTAAAATTAAAAACCAGGCAAGCTGAAATCCACTGGAGAAATAGCTAGGATCGAAAGTTCTTTACTGTTTAAAAGTCAAGAAACACAAACAAAAAATAAAGGATGTTAAGTCACGTTATTACAACTACTATTTCATATCCAGGTCCCAAATCTAGCTAAGGAACTTTTCCATTTACTTATTGAATTACAGTTGGCCTCTGTAGGACATTGGGTTATTGTTGAGGGGGGTGAAATCTAACTCAAAACGCAATGACAATTTATGTTAGGGTTCACTCACAAGCAAACCCCACTTTAACCTGTGCTGTATCCTCTGCTAGCTTGGCAAAAACACAGTCAGACTTAACTTAGAGAGTATGTGAAAGTATTTATGCAGCACTTCAAATAGTATTAAAGTGAAAACACATCATAAGAAAAATCCCACCACAATTTAGAAGAATAGAGTAGAATTTGATAAATTATTTAAGACCAAAATAACAAAAATTCAAGCAGTCAAACCAGAGACATGCAATTTTAAAGATTTAGGTGAAAATAGTGCCTAAAACCACAAAGCAGCAACTGTGGCTATCTGGCCATGCGGGACCGTGACAAAGTCACAACTTCCAGATGACTGCGATGGAACACAGACCAGATACAGGTACCTCAAATCCTAGTTGTGGAGCATTGCAAGATCCCTCGTTCAGGATGCGTCATGCAGTGGCTGTTCCACCGAGCTGCAGGGCTGCGAAGTGAAGCCTAGTGGCATCGTTGCGGGTGCTGTCAAAGGGAGTCACATGGCGGTGTTTCCCAGGAGGGGCCGGCTGCAAAGTGATGTCTTCCTAAGTCGTTGTGGGCTTGCAATGCGAAGTGCAATGTCAGAGATTTAGTTGAGCAGCACAGCAGTCCTTCCGAATATTCCACATGTCAGAGGAGGAATGAAGAGTTGGGTCTAAGGGTCCACTATTTATACTTGTTGCAAGCTGTGTAAAAGTCAAGAAACCCCAACAAAAAATAAAATCTAAATAGCAGTTTAAAACTGCACACACAGGATGCAATGGCAGGACTGAGACATGTTTAAAATGGCTACTTAAGTGGGTTGCAAAATAAGTGCTGCAGGCCCACTAGTAGTATTTATTTTACAGCCCCTGCGTAGATGTAATACCATATTACTAGGGAATTAGTAAATTAAATGGGCTAATTGGGTGAAAGCCAATGTTACCATGTTTAAGAGAGAGAACACAAGTACTGAAGTACTAGTTAGCAGTGGTAAAGTGCACAGAGTCCCAAAAGACAAGAAAAACATATTCAGAAAACAGGAGGGTAAAAATAAAAAGTTTGCGGATGACCCTGCAGAAAGGGCAAAGTTCAAATGCCACTACAATGTCTAATATTATTTTGGGTTCAGCTGCCTGTTGTGAAGATTATCCTTCTTTTTTGGCTGAAAACGTGCGAACATTCGGAAAATATAGCCACATAATGTTTCCTATACCTTGTATACAAACCTCTCAATTTCGTTAGATTTGGTTAGGCATTTCTTTAGTACTTTGATTCAATCTCATAAGACATTTTGACTACAGTTATTTTACAAATCAGATCTTTGCCTTACCAGATGAATTAAATCTTCTCCTACAGATTAGTTATCAAGATTATTCAATCAGTCGTTATCATCAAGTGTTGTCCACAATCGGTGGAAAATAGCAACAGTGATGACACTTTTTAGAAAGCCTGGTCTAGACCCTTGTAGGTTAAATAATTTTAGCACTATTTCACTTCTCCCATATTAGTATATATTGTTGGAAAAACTAGCTTTTAATCAGCTGCAAAATGTATTGACTCTCATGCTCACTGTGTACCTTTTCAAGCTGGTTTCTAACCAAGCAGGACTACTGAGTTAATAGTCCTGTCTGTGGTAGTCAAAATTTGGCGATTGGTGAATGATGGTGAATTTGCAGCTGCAGTCGTTATGGACTTGTCAACTGTGCTCGACACTATAGAACACACCATTTCAATTTCTAGACTTAAAGAAATGCATCACATTTTGAACTGAACTGGTTGTCTTGCTACCTTAAATTGCTGTTTTTAATTGAGTTCATATTGTGTGAGATGTATGACTGCAGATATGAATGGAATAGTATGATTGGATCTTCTTAATGCTGAAATGATCATCAATAAAATATATTTTGTATTTCTTTAAGAAAAATAGTATTTGTCGGTTCTTTCTTCCAATATGTTTCTCAGTTAATTATCTAAACCGCAATGTGTTTGTATTGTTATTGTTGCCTTAAGTATTTACATTGGGTTATTGAGCCCTGCCTTATGGAACTTTACCTCATAAGCAGGGGGCCTCTGTCTTTACATTATATTATATTTCACTTCTTTAAAACCATATACAACCCCCTACACTTTCTGCACAGCGGTCACCCCATAGGACCAGCAAATGGCATTTCACTGGGTGTGGCAACAGAATCTCTTCAACTGCCCCTCCTCCCCCAGTGATCCGATGATGTTGGAGCAAGCACGCTATGCCTATATTATCAAAAGGTGCAGTGGCTGCACTGGTAGCCATTTGCTTTTAGTGCGGTTCAGCAAGAGCTCATCTTACAAGGTAAGTCCTCTGCTTGGAGGAAATCTTGTGGGAAGAGAGACACTGGGGTAAGGGAACAGTATTTCCTATCCTCTGGTGTATTCCTATAGTGGGATGATGGGTGGGACAGTTATTGCACAGCAGGAATGCACCCGCTAGCCCCCAGGGATGTTTTTATGCTAGTAAGGGTTGCTTCCCAAAAATCCTTTGCTTATGTTTTGGCTTTTGTCCAACCCCAGGGTCAGATCAGCCATTTTTTAGACCAATATTCCACATGTCGGAGGTGGAATGAAGAGTTGGGTCTAAGGGTCCACTATTTATACTTGTTACAAGCTGTGTAAAAGTCAAGAAACCCCAACAAAAAATAAAATCTAAATAGCAGTTTAAAACTGCACACACAGGATGCAATGGCAGGCCTGAGACATGTTTAAAATGGCTACTTAAGTGGGTCGCAAAATAAGTGCTGCAAGCCCACTAGTAGTATTTATTTTACAGGCCCTGCGTAGATGTAATACCATATTACTAGGGACTTACAAGTAAATTAAATGGGCTAATTGGGTGAAAGCCAATGTTACCATGTTTAAGAGAGAGAACACAAGCACTGAAGTACTAGTTAGCAGTGTTAAAGTGCACAGAGTCCCAAAAGACAAGAAAAACATATTCAGAAAACATTAGGGTAAAAATAAAAAGTTTGCGGATGACCCTGCAGAAAGGGCAAAGTTCAAATGCCACTACAATGTCTAATAATATTTTGGGTTCAGCTGCCTGTTGTGAAGATTATCCTTCTTTTTTGGCTGAAAACGTGCGAACATTAGGAAAATATAGCCACAGAATGTTTCCTATACCTTGTATACGAACCTCTCAATTTCGTTAGATTTGGTTAGGCATTTCTTTAGTACTTTGATTCAATCTCATAAGACATTTTGACTACAGTTATTTTACAAATCAGATCTTTGCCTTACCAGAAGAATTAAATCTTCTCCTACAGATTAGTTATCAAGATTATTTAATCAGTCGTTATCATCCAGTGTTGTCCACAATCGGTGGAAAATAGCAACAGTGATGACACTTTTTAGAAAGCCTGGTCTAGACCCTTGTAGGGTAAATAATTTTGCACAATTTCACTTCTCCCTTATTGGTATATATTGTTGGAAAAACTAGCTTTTAATCAGCTGCAAAATGTATTGACTCTCATGCTCACCGTGTACCTTTTCAAGCTGGTTTCTAACCAAGCAGGACTACTTCCTATAGTGGGATGATGGGTGGGACAGTTATTGCACAGCAGGAAGGCACCCACTAGCCCCAAGGATGTTTTTATGCTAGTAAGGGTTGCTTCCCAAAAATCCTTTGCTCATGTTTTGGCTTTTGTCCACCCCCCAGGGTCAGATCAGCCATTTTTTAGACCAATCGGCCCACAAGAGGGTGGACGACCACTAGACACCATGGAATTGTTCTTTTTTATGTTGGGAGACCTCCCCTAAGGAAGGGTCACTTCCCATTCTGAAATGGGCATTTCCTTTCTTTCCGCCCCTCCGCGCGTGAACTTCAGCCATTTTTTAGGCCGATCTGCCCTAAAGGGGAGTCGAAAACCTGACACCAGGGTATTTTTGTTTTATGTATGTTGAGGAGTGGCCTCTTGGGCAAGGGTCAATCTCCAGTATTGCCCACACATGTCCTTTGTTTTCCAGACCCCCTAAGGGCAGATTAGACTTTTTTAGGGCAATCTGCCCATGGGAGTGGGGGCAAAAAAACACTATACACCAAGTAATACGGTTCTGTATGTGGGGGGAAATTGCATCTGGGGTAAGGGTCACTCCCATCTGAGGTGCCAATATTTTGCCTATGCCTTGTGCCACCCTTGGGGCCGAGTGGATATTTGTGATGCTGATTTGGCCCTGTGGCAGACTTCACTGTTTTTTATAAAGTTAACTGTTTTATTTCTTGCCCTCCTTTGCATTTGTGAACAAAATGTTTTATTTCTCCTTTTTATTGTAGCGCAAATCTTTTGATTTCCTTGGCAGCGACTACTGCTTGCAGTTTCGGCATTGGTAGATCTGCAGTTTGTGTAGTTGCATGTGTTTTTGTAATGTTTACTTCAAATGTGTATTAATACCCTGCATTCATTTTTTTTAACTGTTGTAATAATTGTAGGATGTTTAGCTCACATTTTGTTTTGTTTCCAGGAGCTTTTCCTCCACAATGGTGGACGAGCATCGCCGCACTGCCTTAGAACCAGCAGATGAAAAATAAAACGATATCCTATCATCGTTTTATTTTTCACCTGCTGGCTGAGCCAGCATGTGTAGGGAGGGGCGGAGCCAGAACCATGAGAGGCGGGAGGAGGAGGACTGGTTAGTGTACTTCTAAGGGGCTGATTCTGATGCGGGTTGGAAATGCTTCCTGACCGAATCGGGTTGGAAATGGTGTCCGACCCACTCGGATCAGGAGAGTCCGACCGACCAAGTACGATTCATCCAGATGCTTCCACATACGATTTGGTTGGACTCCCATTGACTTCAATGGGAGCACATGTTCCTAACCGCATCATAATTGGGCACTGGGTTCCTCCCGATCCTATTTGGAAGGAGCAATTGCCATTAGGAGGCCTTCCTTACCGCATCAGAATCAGGCCCTGGGTGGGAATGCTTTCCAATCCGCATCAGAATCGGGCCCTAAGTGCGCCAGTGTGTTCGGCCGCCATCTTAGGCTAGCCAAACAGCCAGGTTGGAGAAACAGCACAGACTCCCTGTCCTGAGTGGAGTATCAAAGCAGCACTCTCAGGCTAATCCCTGTGCTGCTCTCATAGCATGTGAGCAGCATGGGGATTGCACAGGGAGTCTGTGATGCTATCCCAGTGTCTGCTGGGACTAGGAAGAAGAACACTGAGGCACGACATGAGAGGTGGTCGGCAACTTCAGGTAAGTCATCCTCTTTGTTTTTTAATTATCGCTAAACTCCCCCTATGTGCCCCCCCACCCCTAGGCCCCCTCCACCTGCCCTCCACTTTTTTTGTGCTGGCCGCCACTGTGTGTTTCAAATTCATGTTTGGTTTTGTGCAAGATCTGTATTGAGTTGTTCTGCATATATTTGTTTTTACTTTCTAGTGGGGTATATTTTGTGCTTGCTGTTTCAGTGTACAGTAGGTGCAGCTGACCCTCAGTCTAGCTGTCTGTGGCATGTGAGGAAAAGCTTTTTGGAGCATAAAGTTAATTGTGTGGTTTGTATTGATAGTTTTTTCCGGATCATTATATGTCAATAGTTATATTTATTATTTGATACTGCCACAGTGTGTTGGGTTCTAATTTGACACATTGTTGTCTTTTTTTGTGATAGTTGCATTAGAAAGCACTATGGCTACCCACAGGCTGGCCACCTAACAGGTTATTGGTTTGCCTTTGAATCTGCATCTGAACATGGCTCTGAGACTGACTCTACATCTGAGGCAGGAGACCAAGTTCAAGAGTCTGGCAGTGAATTTTTTTTATCCAAGAGGAATCATCTGATGATAAATACATATTAGTGCTGATGAAGTGCCTTGTTTATGAGAGGACACTGCAATGCTGATAGTGCAGCATGAGTAAGCTGGATTGCATTGGAACCCTGTATTGCCTCTACCATGGTGCAGCCTACATTTGGTGTTGTTGTAGAGTGTAGAGTCAATACAAGGAATTATTTTCCCTATCAGGTACTTCCAACTTACTATTGATTGACTGATTTGTATTCAGAACAGTTTTTGAGGGACAACAATGCCACTTTTAAGACCCACCAAAGAACTTCTCGATGGAGTCTCAGAAATCTCCAGGAGATTAAGTAGTTCTGGGGTTTAACATTTTGATGGGATTGTCAAGGAAAGTATTACTGTCTTTAAATTGGTCTACTAGTCTCTTGATGGCAACTGTTATATTTTTAGCAATCATGAGTTGAGATCAGTATTTGCTTCCACAGTGGATGCTGCATTTTGTGGCTAATACTACAGCACTGCTACTAGTTCACCCTGATTGGGATGGTCTCTTTAAGATTCAGCCTGTCCTTGACTATTTAGTAAATTATTTCCCAGTTCCAGGGAAAAATATACCAGAACGGATGTGTCTCTGGTCCTTTTCAAGGGCTATTTAGTTTTCAATCAACACATATTCCTAGCAAGAGAACATGTTATGGTATTAAGCTGTATCTTCTGTGTGAAAGTGCCACTGGATATGCATATAATGTCAGGGTGTAAAGTGGTAGGGATTCTTCAATTGACCTCCTCCCCAGTTACTCTTACACATTTGTAGTCAGTGAAACAATTGTGTAGGAACTTGCTAGATGACATTTAATAAAGGTCAGCATTTATATGTGGACCGTTTCTACACAGGTGTGCTATTATTTAAGGAATTGTTCAAAGTGGGCACTGTGGCATGTGGCACAGTCTGCTCTGGCTGTAAAGGTTACCCTAAAGAACTTGTATGTAAAAACTTGAAAGGGGACAAAGCAGTGGCATGCATAGTAATGAACTTCTTGCTTTGAAATTTCCACAAAGAAGAGATGTCCACATGCTTGTAACCATTCACTATGAAAGCACTTTGCCTGTGACGGTTTAGACTACAAAAAGCACATGGGAAGTATAGATAGCGTAGATCAAAGATTGGAGCCTCACAATGCTACTCGAAAGTCATACATCTGGTACAAGATGTTGCCTGCACATTTGTTTCATTTGGCTTCCTTCAATGCTTCAACAGGCAGCTTTGTTGCAGATGAGTGTTTCTAGAATCGGAGTCATGAAGGGTGTGGCTAGGTCAAAAAATCACCACTTTACTAAATACATTCCTCCAACACCCCAAAATGACTTTCCTTATCTGAGATGTAGCATCTGTGTCTGAAGTGGAGTACAAAAGGAGAGTCATATAGACTGCCCCAAGTGTCCTAATCCTGGCCCGTGTGTACCCTCATGTTTTAAATTGTACCATATGCAACTGAAGTATTAGGAGCATCCCTGAGATTAAATAGGACACTGCCTGTAGTCAGCATTTCTATATATGTTCTGTTTAGATACCTAGTTGGCAGTAGTATGATGTGTTTAGTTGTACTTGTTGTGTATGTACTCATAGTTGATATTTCATCTCCTATCAAAAGATGTTTTTTTCATTTAGAATGTTTTTTCCTGTTTTTAGTTATATCTTTTCGTTTTTCTTGTCTGTGCTATGAGAGTGTAATGTGTTCCTTGCAAAGGGACTCTCACTGATCTTGGATTGATCTGTTCCTGTCACAGACACTAGGCCCAGCCATACAAAATGGGGCAGCGTTTTTATCAGGACAGGGTGATAAGAATGTTTGGCATTCCTGCTGATTCTGGAAGCTTAAGCCACAGAAATACTAGGAAAATGTGCAATTTCAGGCAAAGAATAAGGTTTACATGGTATTCTGTGACAGAAAACTTTGTGGGATCCATGCAAGGCAAACCACCTTGGGCTCCCATTGTTGTCTAGTTTTCAGAAATGTCTGGGTTTGGTAGATTTCCCTGGGTAGCCGCTGAGCCCTGGCCCAAAACCTGCAGGTACTGTCATTAGCAAATCAGGGCATTTTATGACAGGAAATGCTGATGTCTCCACATTGTGTTTGATCCCTTCTCTGTCATGGGCGCTAGGTCTACCCACACAAGTGAGGCACCATTTTTCTTGGGAAACTTGGGCAATGCTGGGTGGTAGGAAATTGTCTCCCTGTAGATTCAAGAAGTTTTCCTCCAGATATGTGAGGAAATGTGTGTTATAGCCAAAGTTTAAGGTTTACAATGGCTTCCGGGTAAAAAAAAACTACAAAATCCTAAACTCACTACATTTTGGTATTCACAGAATGTACTTACTCATTTCGGTATTCATATAAGGTACTTACTCATTTTGGTAGTCACAGAATGCACTTACTCATACTAACTTTATATCCGCACTCGGGCCGGAGATTCCAGCTCGGGGGTGGAAATTCCGGCCCGGAGGTGGAGATTCCCGCCGGTGGTGGAGATTCCGGCCAGTGGCAGAGAGTCCACCACCGGCCGAAATCTCTGCCACCAGGCCGGAATCTCCACCATCCGGCCGGAATCTCCACCACTGGGCAGGAATCTCCAGCCCAAGTGCGGACATAAAGTTAGTATGAGTAAGTGCATTCTGTGAATACCAAAATGAGTAAGTACCTTCTGTGAATACCAAAATGGTAGTAAGTTTAGGTTCTTGTAGTAAAGTAGTTCTGTGAATCGGGCCCACGCACTATTAGAACACTTGCTATTACCAATTGGATTTCTCTGCATTTGTCCCTTCCAAATGTAAGCCAGTGTGTAAGAAAAAAGACATTATGAAAAATGCCCTCTGAATCACATGCTTGTGTGGTACTTGTGTGGGTACCCACAAATTCAGAGATGTGCAAATAACCATTGCTCCTAAACCCAGTGTCTTGTGTACACATCAGAAATACAAAGGTTTACTTTATAGTACCCCGGGCTCTTGGCGAACCTACACATCTTATATAACCTCATGACTGAAGTGTCTACTGGGCGTAATGGTTTATTGATTTTGTAAACCATGGATCGTGGCAAGCAGTTACAGGTTAAAATGTCACAAATGGATGTTTTTTCCTACTCATTTTCTATATATTTTTTAATGTAACAGTTAGTTTCTTTGGGTAAATCTTGAAGTATCTGCACAAATGACCCCTAGTTAAATACAGAATTTTGTCTAGAATTCCGTATCACCCATGGGTTTCATTACAGTTTCCCCCACAAACTGTAAGTGGGTTAGGAGCACAACAATTGGGACAAATGGGCTACCTCTTTGAAAACCAGGGAAAATTGTGACTTAAGCACAGCAAGCCTTTCGTTGATGCCATTTATAGGAGAATAAAAACAGACACTTTTTTCCAATTTTTCCAAAAGCTATATTTTGGCTGTTTTATTGGTCCCCTGCAGAGGAACCCAGAAACCATAAGTACCTTTAGAATCGCCAGGATGTTAGAAAAATAGTCCGCAAATTTGTCATGAATAACTTATGTGGAAAAAAGTTATGGAGTGCCCCAAATAGCCAAAAAAAAGACCGGCTAAGCATTCTAGGGGGAAAGGCCTATCAGGGAAGGGGTTAAAGCTATGTTATTGTACCTCGTGGTCTGTAACACGGCCTAATCCCTGCTGATGAGGGGTAAATACCCCGAAACACGTGTCCAGGGATGGCGAAGATAGCGAAGATAGCAGAGAATCGAAAGAAGATGCATCGCGAAACACGAACTACACTTACCACAGTCCTTAGGGGCGATCCCGCTGGTGTGTGAGTAGTGTGCGACCCCACCCCCAATTGTACTATTTCCTGACTTGATGGCTGCCAAATTTAAATGACATAAGACGTCTCGTAACTTAATATCAGATGATATATTTATTTTAAGTATACTCAGAACATTAACAATTACGTTCTGTTACTGCTGATTTTCGATCGCAGCAGCAACCATGTGGAATTCTTTGCCTATGTCTGTACGTATCGAACCATCATTACTTCGGTTCAGATGGCATATGAAGTTTTTCATGTTCCTTAAGCAACATTACAGGTGTCAGCAGTAGTCTAAGTGCAAATGTGCGTACCAATAGTGCCAAGAAACTTCAGTTTGCATGCACTGCACAAATAATTATAACGTAACAAGACTATGTCCACCAAAAACAAGGTTTATGCCTGAAAGAAATATATGAAAAGACTATGATTTGTAAATACATCTTTTGAAACATAAGTATATGTAATACTGGGGAAAAAAACTGACAAGATCCGTTCAAGCACATATTAGGGTGTCTTACAAAGGTGTTGTCTAATAAAATGGCAGAGATGTCACCGGTAGTCTGTTTCTAATGAGCAGCTACTCTATGCTTTCATCTGCTTATAATGAATTGACTTTTACCTCTCATGTGTTGTTGCATTTTGGACATCTATTTTTCAAATTATTGGTGGGAGCGTTATATTTGTGATGAACCACTAGATGGTGCTATGAAACATCACAGATTTCAAGGTCGAAAGTACTGACAGTATGAAACGCTTTCTCTGCTATTGCAGCAGCATGTTGTTCTGAAAAGAAAAATACCCACTTGGGCGCTCATTCCATATACAATATAATACTGCACAAAACATATTGAAGGCATGCGCATGCGTTAAAGTTGATTTTTGTATGTGCCTTGTCCTTTTGTTTTAAAGAGAGGGAGGGAACCCGAAAGATGTGGTTTTATGTCTCAATCAAGTGACATGGTATCAGTATATCGTCATGCGATAAAACTGTGCGTATTTACTAGGCCTGGGCGCAAATTCCGTTCCGCTCGTGGAAATTGCAATAATTTGACATTTTCGCATTCCGCGGAGAGCGAGAAAATGTCAAAATTTCCGCAATCCGCATCTTACCGTTAATTTTTGTCTTGCTTGCGCTGTAAAAAAATACATTCTCTGGCGCGCGCGATCGCTTTACCTGAATCCCCGCGTTTGCCGACAAGTTTTCCCGATCCGGTCGCATTCTCCACGAGATGTTGGATTGTGGTAGCCATTTTGCGCGATCTCGCGAGAGTTCGCACCCGCATCAATGTCATTGGTCGCGCGATCACGTCATTCGTCGCACGATCACGTCTTTCTTCTCGCGATCATGCACCGCGAGAGTATGAGATGATTGAGTTCTCGAACACGTCATTCTCCACCGCGAGGACGCGGACACGCCATATCGAACGCGACAAGGAGCGAGAGAACCCAAACACGTCATATCCAATGTGACAGGGAGCGAGAGAACGCGATCAAGTCATTTTGGACGCGCCAGCGGAAGTAATGTGAAGCTCGAGAACTTTAACATGTGAAATTTTCAATTTGGAGAAGAATATCAGTTCTAGCAGCATGAAACCTTTTGGAAATGATGATTTGGATGAAAAAAAACTCCTCAGATTGACATTTGGCTGTTCTTTTTTGTGCAAGGAGTCCTTTTTAGGTTTCGACCTGGCGAGGGCACTGGTGCCCCGCCCACGCCGAAATCTTTTGTCAACAGTATGGATGTTCGTTCCGCCTCTGTTTCCCATTGGCTAGCTCCATAAATGGACGCTAGCCATTGGCAAACAGAGGCGTCCGTCATCCTGCGAGGCGACTCGTGGGCGTTTCTGGAGAGTTTTTCTGATCCGGCCCCTTTTGTCTCGTCAGTGCGGCGGTGGGCGGGGTTTATTTTTTTTGCTGGTCGAGGTTTGTTTTGGCCATTCCGCGGCCGACCGCTGCCGGAGGAAGTCCAGGTGAGGGCTTGTTTTTCCTTGCCTTCCCGCTGTCCGTTCCCGGCCCCCCCCACCCCTCCCCGCTGTCCGTGTGCCCGTGCTGTTTTTCCCGTCCGTTCCCCCCCCCGCCCCCCCCCCCAGGACTGCCCCGTCCGAAGAGAGGAGAGCGGAAGCCAGGGCTACAGCGGCCGAGGGGCTCCCTCGGCCTCCCCATCACCTCCTCGCACAGGTACCGGTGAGTTCAGGCTCCGTCCATAGCCCCCCCCCCCCCAGGACTGCCCCGTCCGAAGAGAGGAGAGCAGGCCAGGGAGCGGATTGCCAGACTGGATGCTGCCTGCTCTCCCGCCGGTGAGTGCCTGTTCATTCGTTCCGTCTTCGGATATCTCATTTGTTTCTTGCTGCTGGGACGTGGCTTTTTTATTTCTCCTTGTCTTTATATCACGGATTCTCTTTCACCCATCCACCTTTCCTTACCTCTTGCCATCTTATGTCTGTTTCACAAACTCCGCCTCCCATGTATGCTTTGTCTCTTTCCCTACAGCCATCTCATCCGCTTTCTCCTTTCCTCTCCCCTCCTCTGCTTCCACTTCATCCCTCTATCCTTATCTGTACGTATCTTCCCTTCCCTTTACCCTTGTCTCGTTTCCTCCGTCGCCCCTCTTCTCTACAGTTTTTCTCTCTCTCACTTACCCTCCTTTCTATATAGTTTTCCTTCATGTTCTCTCCACCACCACTACATCATGTGCCTAACCATCCAACTGTCTCCACTCCCCCTAATTCCCTTTAACTTGACCCTTTTCTCTCCCTCGACTCTTCATTGTCATAAGCATAAGGTCGAGATGGCAGTAGATGAAAGCACCCATGTAGTAGTATGTCCCCGGCTTGGGTCATCTATTTTTGCACCACGCCTTGTCAACTCTGCTCCTCTCCAACCAAAAGGTGTGACACAGGTGCACCAGGTTTCTTCTGGCTGAGGGTACTGATACTGGCCCTATGGCCAGTACTTTAATAAGGCGAGGTAAGCTTATTGTTAGAGGACAGGGAGCACTCCAGCATCAAACCTTCATTTTGCCCGGAGCGCTAAACATTCATGCCTCGTTCCCGAGTATCCCATTTCCGAGGTGAGTACTCTCACCAAGCTGACTTCATTCAGGTGGCCTAATTGGCAGCTGTTTCTAGTTTTTGTTATTCAGCATGATGTACATTACCCCCTTGTGGTGTGCCCAGCAGCCAGATAAAAACCACATGGTGACCATTATTGTGTGTTTGAGTCACGTAAGTAGATTCTTGCCTCAACGAACTATAATTAGTACTCCTGTCCTGTCAGAACCCGGAACGTTGTCTAGATTACATTTCTGGTTGTGTCTCTGCCTTTGACTCAGTACCGCACTCTACTCACTTTCGACTAGGTTCATACTACACAAGTATGTACAAATATACATTGTGGAGCAATTAAATCCCATGTGTGTCAATCCCCCAAACTTCGCTAAACCGATGTAACTTTATAAGGAGTCTCTTTTTAGAGCTGGCTTGACAGCACAGCTGTCTCATTACCTCATGTAATTAACATAAAAGAGTTACAAGAAACACTACTGAGAGAGGAGCTTTGGCCCTGCCTAAATGTTGGTTATCTTCAATACAGGATATGACTGGGCAGGAGATGTGTTCTTATGTCTGTTTCACAAACTCCGCCTCCCATGTATGCTTTGTCTCTTTCCCTACAGCCATCTCATCCGCTTTCTCCTTTCCTCTCCCCTCCTCTGCTTCCACTTCATCCCTCTATCCTTATCTGTACGTATCTTCCCTTCACCCCTGTCTCGTTTCCTCCGTCGCCCCTCTTCTCTACAGTTTTTCTCTCTCACACTTACCCTCCTTTCTATATAGTTTTCCTTCATGTTCTCTTCACCACCACTACATCATGTGCCTAACCTTCCAACTGTCTCCACTCTCCCTAATTCCCTTTAACTTGACCCTTTTCTCTCCCTCGACTCTTCATTGTCATAAACATAAGGTCGAGATGGCAGTAGATGAAAGCACCCATGTAGTAGTATGTCCCCGGCTTGGGTCATCTATTTTTGCACCACGCTTTGTCAACTCTGCTCCTCTCCGACCTAGAAGGTGTGACACAGGTGCACCAGGTTTCTGCTGGCTGAGGGTACTGATAATGGCCCTATGGCCAGTACTTTAATAAGGCGAGGTAAGCTTATTGTTAGAGGACAAGGAGCACTCCAGAGTCAAACCTTCATTTTGCCCGGAGCGCTAAACATTCATGCCTCGTTCCCGAGTATCCCATTTCCGAGGTGAGTACTCTCACCAAGCTGACTTCAGTCAGGTGGCCTAATTAGCAGCTGTTTCTAGTTTTTGTTATTCAGCATGATGTGCATTGCCCCCTTGTGGTGTGCCCAGCAGCCAGATAAAAACCACATGGTGACCATTATTGTGTGTTTGAGTCACGT
This sequence comes from Lissotriton helveticus, assembly GCF_964261635.1. NCBI lineage: Eukaryota > Metazoa > Chordata > Amphibia > Caudata > Salamandridae > Lissotriton > Lissotriton helveticus. The sequence continues at coordinate 1,195,139,861 of NC_136065.1, forward strand.
AAGTAGATTCTTGCCTCAACGAACTATAATTAGTACTCCTGTCCTGTCAGAACCCGGAACGTTGTCTAGATTACATTTCTGGTTGTGTCTCTGCCTTTGACTCAGTACTGCACTCTACTCACTTTCGACTAGGTTCATACTACACAAGTATGTACAAATATACATTGTGGAGCAATTAAATCCCATGTGTGTCCATCCCCCAAACTTCGCTAAACCGATGTAACTTTATAAGGAGTCTCTTTTTAGAGCTGGCTTGACAGCACAGCTGTCTCATTACCTCATGTAATTAACATAAAAGAGTTACAAGAAACACTACTGAGAGAGGAGCTTTGGCCCTGCCTAAATGTTGGTTATCTTCAATACAGGAGACTGGGCAGGAGATGTGTTCTTTCACTACAAAAGAGTGCTTAAATTGCACTTTATGCCGTATTGGAAAGCCTAGGCCTCAAGTTCGTTATGGGGATAAACAATTTATGCCATGTTAGATGCCCAGGATCTGGTAATCTTGGAACGTTAAAACAAAGGCAATGGAGTTGAAAGGCTTTTACGGGTGGCTTGTTATTCCACTGTTGTCAAGCCTGTAGATGAGTGTTTCCAATTTCCTATCGAAAAATGATGTCTGATGCCATAGATTAAATCTGTTTATTATGAAATGGTTTGACAAATGCAGTAGTCTAACATTTCTTATGAAAAGCATAAGGTTAAGCTAACAGGTCTTTAAGGGTGGCTTTTTGTTACACTGTGGTAAAGTCTGCAGAAGTATTTTGGAACATGGAATCTCACACATTACAATAGTCAGCAAGAGTTTTGGTGTTTAGCCCCGTCTGACAAGCCCCCCTGAGTAGATTTTCATTGTGATAATTCAATTTTATGCATGTGATTTAGCTTTGTGTGTATATTAATCCAATTTTTTTGGTCCGGCTTGTCATATTTAGCTATTTTCCAGGCTTTTGTAGTCAGAAAAATTTATTAAAAACATGCATCCATATACATTTCGAGAGGGGCCATGGAGCATTCCTTTTCGTTGGTCTGTTCTAATATCACTCACATTCTGTTTGTGACGTGTTAGCATATAAAATGTGACAATGGGTCAGCCCACTTCTGCCATTGATTCTCATGGCCTGTGAGTGACTGCAAGGCGGGGGAGATCGTGGCCGTCCTGCTGGCCCTGTCGGGCTGGGTGCTGGTCTGCTCCACGCTGCCCACCGACTACTAGAAGGTGTCGAGCATCGACGGCACAGTCATCACCACGGCCACCTTCTGGTCCAACTTGTGGAAGACCTGCATCACCGACTCCACCAGCATCTCAAACTGCAAGGATTTTCCGTCCATGCTGGCCCTGGAGGGTGCGTCCTGACGGGGGGGGGGGGCTGTGTGTGTGTCTGTGTATGTGTATGTGGCTCTGTGTATGTGTGTGTGTTGCTCTGTGTGTGGCTCTGTAGGTATGTATGTGTGTGGGACTCTGTGTGGGTCTGTGTGTGGCATTTGCGAGAGATTAAGCTATTGGCATTGTAAATGACAGTGCCATTTATTTATCTGTTTTCAAAACCAACACATACATAAAAATGTTGTCATTTACAATGCCAATAGCTCTAACTTTTTCAAAGGCGAAACCGTTGCATTGTAAATGCTTGTTTAAAAAGTTGGGGAGAGGGAGGAAGTGCCACAGAATCTCAAACTTCCTGTTCCTGTCCAGCAGGCTCCTCCCAGTGCTTTGTCCATCTCCTGGTCATTCTGCCTTTGGATTTTGAGCTGGAAAGATCACTCTTTTTGTCTGCTGCATCATTCAGACCCTCCAGTATTTCGCGATTTCGCGATTTGCAATAAAATCGCGAAATCGGCAAAATAGCGCTATGACCGCGATATTTATGTTTTTTGCCGCAAAAAAAGGTCTTAACAGACAGCTCACAAAACGGTGACCTCTGATTGGCTGTACGGGCACACGTCATTACGTCGTGCCGTACTAGCTAATTTAGAGGTGATTGAGTAATTGTACACGCATTGTGGATTAAAGAGGCCAGGACAGTTTATGGCTCCAGCAAGACTGCCACCTGTGAGTGGGGGCATTGATGAAGGGGGCTCCTGACACCTCGTCTGAAAGCGCAAACACGTTACATTCAATTCAGCCGTTGCCGGCAGGACTAAACACCAATCTTGCTGCTTTACAGCATTCACAGCCAACAATGTGCTTTCAGATTAGCACTCACGTACATTTTACAGGAGGTGCTGTATTTAACACGCCCTGTAGAAAAGATGAAAGGTGAGTCACACACAGGCGGGCACCTAGAGCCAAATTTCGGGGGGGGGGGGGGGGGGGGGGGTGCTAATTATTCGAACCATAGTTAGAGTGCCTGAATTTACATGTAAATGGTCTTTTACGGACCTGTTAAGTACTCGGGGGCGGCTGCAATTAGATCGTCTTGGATGCAGGCAGCCTGACCTTGCTCTCGCCTTCTGATGTGTATAGAGAGAGGGAGGGGGAGGGGGGGGGCTGAGCAGGTCGCAGGTTTGGCCAGTACAGGAGAAACAAGTATGTACGTGGCCACATTTTACTGTGAGCTGTTCCAGCTCAATCTTTCATCCTTCCGAGGGCGATAACAACTGAGTTTCAATTGGTTTATGCGCAGACCATGTCATTTTAATTGAGAGCTGTAGGTCGACTAGAGATGAAACTGTGGGACGGGAGGATGGATGGGTACACTTTTAGGAGGGAGATTTTGGGGCAGAAGTGGGAGAATTGTATTCCGTGATTTTAGAAAGGAGCAAGCAAGGCTTTAATCAAAATATCAACTTTCCAGTGAAAGTAGTTTATTGCTTTCTTGCATAGGACTTATCGGCGTGGAAATCCATCTTTCTATTTTGGAATTTTAAGAGTTTGCGTTGCCCAGGGCAGTATTTGCATTTCAGATTTGTGCGAGTGCATTGCTTCTTTAATTGTGTACAGACCAGCACAATACTTTGCCACAATTCAAGGTTGACTACAGTGGTTACATTCTTTTGCTTGCTATTCTATATATTCTGTTGATGTATAGGTTTGTGTGTGATAAATTAGCAGTTTGTAAATAGCTGTTTGAAGGGTAACATTTGCTCAAATTGTAATATTGATCCTGTTTAATAGGGTTATTAGACTTTTCCCAAAGGTGGCTGCCAATCTTTTTTTGCACGTTTCTTTGTATTTGTTTAAAGAGAATGGAGAATCATGCACGTCCACCCTCATTAACCCATGCCCGACGCCAGGCTGCCTTTTGAGGAGCATTTATATGTGCTCTGCATGCACCAGTAGTCCATAGACAAGCCCTTCATTCCCAAGTCCAGGGACTGATGGGCCCCACATATCTTCTGGATCGGGGCTTGCAGTGGTCACTAAGGGTGGAGAGGAACTCAACCCCGCTCCATAACACCATCTAAGTGGTGCCTGCGGGCTGAATGGAGGACCTCCAGTTGGATGTCACGACCTCATGAAACTAACACCAGCTCACCCAATATTTTAAGGGTTTGTGGACCTGGCACATAGAATCCTTTGCTCTGAGGACCCGCAACTAAAACACTTACGCTAAAAATCTGTGCTTAGCATAGTGTGCTGCCCGACTTGTATTTTGCTGTTTCTGTCATTGCATCCAGATATGTGATATAAAGTAACATCATACCTACAACAAGGCAGGACTATTGGCTAGGTCAATGGTTATTAGTTGCATAAGATAAATAATTGCAACTATGGCTTGTTACATGTAATATTGAAAAAGCTTCCACTTAAAGCCCGAGTGACACTACAATGTTGCTGCTCTTGCGTTTCAAGAAGAGAAGGGAAATCCAGAATGAAAATGACTCTTTAAAGGATTTCCTTCCCCACAACGCTCACCTGGCATGACGTCAGTAACTTCTCCACTATTCAGATGCTCCAGGATTTCGTGATTTCGCGGTTTGTCGCTAAATCGGCACTTTTGTAAAAATGCCGTGATTTTTACAACAGTGCCCACTAACATATCTGTGTTTGTTGTAGGGAAAACTGCCAAATAAAATGCCGCAAAATTGCCGCTAAATTTCCATATTTGTGCCGCTAAATTTCCATTTTTGTGCCGCTAAATTTGCTAATCCATGCCGCTATATCCTGGGGGGTCTGATCATTGCAATTGGATTTGAGGATTTTTTAACCGGATATTTTACAAGTAAGTGGTTGTTGTGTCTGTTTGATTGGGGGCATTGCAGTTGTTGCAACTACAATTTAATTTTGTTACTATTAATTTTTTTTTTCAATGTTGTGGGTAGTAGTAGTCAGTAGTAGGCCAGAGCTAGTCATGGCCTCATGGGTGGGTGCATGATGAAGCAACTGTTCCTTTGCTGTTTTTTGAATGTATTTGATTTTCAAGCATGATTTAGGGCCTGGATGGCATTGGATTGAGTTGGGGAATGTGTTTTTTTGGGGTGGACTTTCTGTTGTTGGGCCTGGCCTAGTGGCTGATGGCCATTTTGAAGCCTTGGCCTGCAAGCTTGTCTGGTCTTGTCTGCCAACAGGCCTGCTTTCATCCAGTAGGCTCAGAGCAGGTAGCCACAGCTTTATTAATCAAGTGTTTCTGTGTGTGGTCTGTTGAATTTAGATATCATTTAGGGCCTGGATGGCATTGGATTGAGTTGCAGAATGTGTTTTTCTGGGGTGGACTGTCTGATGTTGTAGGGCCTGGCCATGTGGCTGGTGGCCATTTTGAAGCCTTGGCCTGCAAGCTTGTCTGGTCTTGTCTGCCAACAGGCCTACTTTCATCCAGTAGGTTCAGAGCAGGTAGTCACAGCTTTATTAATCAAGTGTTTCTGTGTGTGGTCTGTTGAATTTAGACATCATTTACGGCATGGATGGCACTGGATTGAGTTGGGAAGTGTTTTTTTTTGGGGTGGGCTTTCTGATGTTGTTGGGCCTAGCCATGTGGCTGGTGGCCATTTTGAAGCCTAGGCCTGCAAGCTTGTCTGGCCTTGTCTGCCAACAGGCCTGCTTTCATCCAGTAGGCTCAGAGCAGGTAGCCACAGCTTTATTAATCAGGTGTTTCTGTGTGTGGTCTGTTGAATTTAGACATCATTTAGGGCATGGATGGCACTGGATTGAGTTGGGAAGTGTGTTTTTTGGGGTGGGCTTTCTGATGTTGTTGGGCCTAGCCATGTGGTTGGTGGCCATTTTGAAGCCTCGGCCTGCAAGCTTGTCTGTCCTTGTCTGCCAACAGGCCTGCTTTCATCGAGTATGCTCAGAGCAGGTAGCCACAGCTTTATTAATCAAGGGTTTCTGTGTGTGGTCTGTTGAATTTAGACATCATTTAGGGCATGGATGGCACTGAATTGAGTTGGGAAGTGTGTTTTTTTGGGGTGGGCTTTCAGATGTTGTTGGGCCTGGCCATGTGGCTGGTGGCCATTTTGAAGCCTAGGCCTACAAGCTTGTCTGGCCTTGTCTGCCAAGAGGCCTGCTTTCATCCAGTAGGCTCAGAGCAGGTAGCCACAGCTTCATTAATCAAGCTTTTCTGTGTGTGGTCTGTTGAATTTAGACATCATTTAGGGCATGGATGGCACTGGATTGAGTTGGGAAGTGTCTTTTTTTGGCGTGGGCTTTCTGATGTTGTTGGGCCTGGCCATGTGGCTGGTGGCCATTTTGAAGCCTAGGCCTGCAAGCTTGTCTGGCCTTGTCTGCCAACAGGCCTGCTTTCATCCAGTAGGCTCAGAGCAGGTAGCCACAGCTTTATTACTCAAGTGTCTCTGTGTGTGGTCTGTTGAATTTAGACATCATTTATAGCATGGATGGCACTGGATTGAGTTGGGAAGTGTGTTTTTTTGGGGTGGGCTTTCTGATGGTGTTGGGCCTGGCCATGGGACTGGTGGCCTTTCTTTGTGTTGGGAGTTAGTAGTGTCTTGCTTTTGGCATATAGGCCTGCATGGTTTTCCTATTGGCTTACTGCTTCCATCCATCCACCCCCTTTGCCAGCAGCAGCTCTATGAATGATGTGATGCTCTAATAATTTAATGGTACAAAAGGGGGTGGTGATGGACGGAGCATTTGAACCAATCAAACACTCACACCCAGTCAACAGATCTGGGTTGAATCCATCACCGTTCTTTAGCCCACTCTGCCACCCCAGTTCAGACATGGCCATATGCAAATCAGGCTGACCCTGTGACCCATGGGAACAGTCCAGCCCGAACTGCCAAGCCATGCCTTCCATGTACCGGATTCAAGCTTCCTAGCTTCCTAGGACCGGTTTCTGGCAATACAGCTATCTTCAGCCAGGCTTGCTTGAATCCAGTGGCAAAGTGAGCAAGGGACTCACGTCTGAGCATACCCTGCCAACTTATGGCGAACAAAGCGGTACAAAAGGGGGTGGTGATGGACGGAGCATCTGATGTTAGTCTTTTTTTTTTTTAAGAAAGGGGGCTGTGTGGCCCCCCTTCTTTTCCTAATATTTTGGCCCTGGGGACACCATCCCCCAGGGCCTGACACCTTTTTTTATGTTATTTTTGAAGGGGGGCGCGTGGCCCCCATCCCAAGGCCATAATTGGCCCTGGGGACCCCATCCCCCAGGGCCCGCCCTTTTTCTTATTTTATTTTATTTTAATTTTAGGAGGGGGGCTGCTTTGCCCCCCTCCTTAGGCCATTCATGGCCCCGGGGACCCCATCCCCTGGACCGGCCTTTTTGTAAAATATGTTTTATTTTTAATTTTTTTTCATATTTGAGGATGGGGCTGCGTGGCCCCCCTCCCAGGCCACTAATAGCCCCGGTGACCCCATCCCCCCTGGCTGGCCCTCTCGGTTGGGGGACCCCAATCCCCCCACGGTCTCGCTGGCTCCCCGCCTCCTGCGGGAGCCGGCTTTGCTTTTCCACATGGGGAGCTGCGAAGATGCAGCTCCCCATGTGGAAAAGCAATCATCTTTGATATTTGGAAGAGAGAGCAGGTGTCCTGCTTTCTCCTCCAAATACCAAAGCAGTTTGCTATGGCAGGGCGGGAGCCCAGAGGCTCCCGCCCTGCCATACAAACTACATTGTCCCGGTGGTGGACACCCCAGGACACTGCAGGAGCTGGCCCTGGGGGGTGGTAGTCCCCAGGGCCATCAAGGGCTCCAGTGGGGGCCCCCCTCCCACCATTTCTAAAGCCCCGGGGTGGTAGTCCCCCGGGCTGGGGGGGTTAGTCACGGACCCCCTATTTTAAATATTAGAGCCCCGGGGAGGTGGCGGTCCCTGGGGCATGTGGGCTGCACGAGCCCCCATACAGGTTATTTTTTATTTTATTTATGCAAACAAGCCCCAGGGGTGGTGGTCTCCGGGGCTTCGGGGGGCCGTGAGCCCCCACCAATATTGTGATAAAGCCCCAGGGGGTGGCAGTCCCCGGGGCTTAGGGGGGCCTTTGAGCCCCCCACCCGTTACTTTTAAAAGCCCCGGGGGTGGCGGTCCCCGGGGCTGGGGAGGGCTATGAGCCCCCCGCACATTTATCTCATGAAGCCCTGGGGGTGGCAGTCCCCAGGGCTGGGAGGCCCCTTTGGGCCCCCCACCTAAATTCTTTCATTGCCCACAGGATTTGGCCCCCATGGGGGCTAATTATCAATATAGCGCGGGCTTCTTATTTTTATCGTCAGGACCAGCGGATATTGCCAAATGTTTTTAAAAAAATACTTTTTTTTGGGCCTTAGGGGTCCTTGTGGGACCCCCTGAGCAGGCCTAGAGGGTCAGGGTGTTTCTACCCTGCCCCCTTTTTGCGTTTTGGGCGTTCTTTTCTTAGGTTTCTTCTGCCTCGGTTCTACCGAGGCACAATATGGCTGCCAACACTTCCTGATTTGGAGTGTTGACAGCCAATTAGAATATAGCTCATGCTCAGCAGGGTGGCTTAGGGTGCGCGGATCCACCGCGGCCATAGATATATGTGTGATTTACATTTTTTTCTCAGGGACTACTGAACGGATTTACACCATTTAACCAAAAGGCACGACTCTGAACCAAGGTCTAACTTTCTGCCAAATTTGGTGTAATTCCGTTCAGCAGTTCGGGCTGTAGCTGCGATTAAAGGTCCCTATGGAATATGGCATGGGTAAAACACATTTTGGGACCCCCTGTTTTCTTAACCCCCGCTTGACGAATCACCCCGAGACTTTCAGGATAGGAGCGACCGGAGCGCCCCACCAGTTTTGAAAATTTCGCGAAGATTTGTCAACCGGTGCCAAAGTTATTCCAAATAGAATGTTGCGGATTTCCTATGGACAATAGATCCTAACTATAACTACCTACTGGTGACCGGCAGTAGGTAATATCCATATATATATATACATATATAGAGAGAGAGGGAGAGAGAGAGAGAGAGAGAGAGAGAGAGAGAGAGAGAGAGAGATAATCTACTGGTGGTCACCAGTAGGTTGTTATAGTTAGGACCTAGTTTCCATTGGAAAAGCATTATTTGACCTGGCTATAACTTTGGCGTTGTTTGACCAATCTGCATGAACTTTTACCCAAAAGTGTCACGTGGGTACTATCGATTGGGAAAGTTTGGTGGTGATGCTTGCAGTGGGAACTGAGACTTTGGAGAGCGAATGAAGGTTGCGTTTGTAATGTTAATTCTCATGGGAACCTTTAGCCACCCCTGCACCTCGAACCACTGAACAGACTTACACCAAATTTGGCAGGGAGGTAGATGTCGGTTCAAGGAAGTGCCTTTTGTTTATTTGGTGTAAATCTGTTCCGTAGTTTTTGAGAAATGTAAGTTTAAAATTATAGTGATATCTCTGGCTGTGGATATTTTGCGGTGGTTTCACGATGAATTGCGAATACACGCGCGAACACTTATGTTCTGATTGGCCAGACGCAACCTGAATAGAAAAAGTTGGGGCCACCATTTTATCTATTGGGAATAGTTCCCGGGGCTGGAAATCTGTGTGAAAGCCCACATAAGGGGTCAGGGTGGAGATACTCTGACCCCTTGGTTGAGATATTCGCTACGATGCAGCAACCGCCAGCGCGGCCTTTGTGTATCATTGCGGGAACATCGCGACTATCAACCTTGTCACAAATATTGGTGAAAATATTCAAAATATATCAATGAATCACTAGTATACATTGTTATAGAGATATTGATAACTGGTTTTATATAGTTATTTATATAGTGAGTTCTCTACTTTGATGGTTAGAATTAATTATATAGTTATAATTTTTTTATGTGGCGGTGGCTATTGAATTTGTGCTTTTGCTTTCTGCCTTTGGGACATAACTGTGGGGATCGCGAAGACCAAAGTCATTGCGATCTCCGGTCTCAACGCGAAAATGGAAAATAGGTTTTAGAGATGGTTGTTCTAGAAATAAACTAGAAACACATGAGTTTGAAGTGTACAGTAATAAACCCCTATTGTGTAAAATACTGTAATAAGTGTGCATATATGTGTTTTCACTTCATGGAAAAGGCACGATCATCGCAGTTAACGACGTCATTGTGATGTCCCGAATAACCATGAAAACTGAAAATAGGTCTGAAAGATGGATTATAAAGAAACTTAGTAGAAAAATATAAGTTTAAACATGCTTTGAAAGAAGTATGTATATAGAAATATGTGTAGGGAAATATTCAGAATGGATTTTTTAAATATATTATTTTTGGATGTGTTGGTGGCCATTGAATGTCTGCTTTTGTTTTTGCTAGGTGTCCGTGGGGGTCAAAACACCATCGCGAAGATCCCCAAAAACTAAAGAATAAAAACCTTTAGAATAAAACTTTACAATATTTTGGGTACCAGAGTGGCTCTGACAAGTTGGTTGTGTGTATATCGCTGCTACACATAAACCTCGATGCAAAGTTTCAGGTTACTTGGAAACACCCTATTGCCTTCATCTGTAAAGTCCATGCATCTCAAAATGCAGATTGTTGTTATAGATACTGCCCATGCGATGGTCTCTGAGGAATGCAGAAACAGTTTTATTAACATGTTTCCTGGCTTTGTCAATCTGTGTATTCAAAATGGGGGAGAGAAGGATCCAGTGGGATCAATGAGGGTGTAATTACCACTCAAGGAGAGTGGAAGGTCCAGCCACAGTCCATGCCCTCAGCAAGTATTATTCAAAAGAAGATGGACAAGGCTGTTCCTGGGGAAGAGAAGGTTGTGTGGTGTACTGGTCATAGGAAAGAGGAAGAGTGGTGGTTAAAGAGTATTAGCCTACCACTGGGTATCCATTGTGTTGGATATGGTTGCCTCACACACCCTTGCAGGTGTCATGCTTCATCATAGGCAGTGCTCCTCGTTGGATAGGCAGTGTAATACCCAACGGGCTCACCTCAAAGAGGGGCTCTTTGTCGGAGATCTTTTGAATCCAACTGCCTATGGGTGAAGTGTGAGTATGGGGCCAGGTGGGTTGTAGACTAGATAGTGAATTAAAATGTGGCGCAGGGTACCTGAGACTACTTTATTCGGGTGGTCCCTCGCTACAATTAAAAGTGAAGCTAGTCTGGGCTTGCGGGAAAGTAATGTTTCCTTGCTCTAGACTAGACTAGGAAGTATAAAAATGGTCGACATGTTTCTCGCTATGTAACATTGACTTGCGATTCGTCAGGACCTCTGTGGTATAGTCTACAAAACAATTAGTTCTAGTGTCTATATCAAACTTAGGTGCTCATTATCAATATTTGGGAAAGTTTTACCTCTGTAGCACTGTTGCCTAAAAAGTCAGGAATTGTCAGCCCCATCAATACCCGGCGGGTCGTACAGCAGGAATGATGCCTCTGTGTTTAAGGCTCCAAGTTCCCGTGTCATAGGCCAGTGTCCTACCCCTCACTCCGCCGGGATCGGTCAATCTGTGAACAGAATTGATTTGACAACTTCTATTTCTGCCTTTGGCATAAATTAGAGTACACCAAGACAGTGAGGGAAAAGCGACATCAGTTCCGCAAATGTTTTTTTTCATTAGGATTTTAGCCCTACCCCAGTCAATGTGCCGTGGTCATTGCCACCTCAGTGCACAATCAAGAGGTGAGGAGCTTGGGAATCCACAGTGAATTTAACCAAAGCCAGCAACTGATGAAACTTTAAGCCTCTCTGGCCAAACCAATAATCTGCACATTTGGCAAACCCAAGTCCCTGTCAATACCTCTCACTTTTGCAGCCTCTTAAGCCCAATAGATATTGCTGTGGCCCACAATCCATAAAATGTTTTAGGTGAAGGAGCAATAGTAGTCAGGAGAAAGCTGGAGCTGAATGAGTTAGTTTTGAAACGAAAAGCAGCTAAAGTGGAGGTGTTTTTTTTTAAAAGTGGATGGTGTCAGTATGAAAGTGAATAAAATTAGGCATTGTGTTGGATGACTTAGGAAGAAGTCTTGTTATTGGCTGTTGTTTAAGAAACTAAATGTAATACAGCCATGGATATGGTTTTGAATCTGTGGAATAAAGCAAGCCTGCAGTGTCCTATTTGGAAGTAGCATGTTCCTTCTAGAATGTGCTGTGAAATTGTTATCTACTGGTTCCACTGGGTTGGTAGGTACCCTGAGCTAAGAGTGTATTAGAGGGAAAGGCAGAACAGTTTTTACAAAGTTGAGGAGTGATTATACAATTTAAATATTGGCAAGCTTTAATTTCAAAATCAGCACTATGTAATAAAATGTTGTGTAATATTTCAATTTTAAACAAATGAAGCTAGATATACGTTTGAATACCTGTTTTATTTGCAATTTCTCCACGATCATTGCAAATACGTCGCGAAAATGCACCAACAGGAACTTTGTTTTGAAAGAGAGGGAAAGGGTTAACAGATGCCTAACATTCACAAGTCGAGGTAGAGTAGTCTAAAATTAAAGACATTATTTCATTTGCTGCCTTTCTCATAATGATGGAGTGGAAAGTTGAACAGGTTTCCATTTATAGTTGCTTTGTTTGGAGTGCTGTACCCATGAACACATCCAATCACCCAGGCACTACTCATGCACTCATCCATTCACTCAGGCATTACCCATGCCTTCATCCACTCACCCAGGCACTACTCATGCACTCACCCATTTACTCTGACACCACTCATGTACTCATCCATTCACTCAGGCACTATCCATGCATTCATCCATTCCCTCAGTCACAAACCATGATCTTTTCCAATGACCCAGGAACAACCCCTACAGTCATTCAGTACTCAGACACTACACATCCAATCATCCATGCACTATCCATGCACTCATCCAATCACCCAGGCACTAAACATCCAATCATCCACACACTACCCATGCACTCATCCAACTACCCAGCCACTACTCATGCACTCATCCAATCACCCAGCCACTACCCATACACTCATCCATTCACCCAGGTACTACTCATGCACTAATCCATTCACTCAGGCACTACCCATGCTTTCATCCATTTACTCAGGCACTGCTCATGCAGTCGCCCATTCACCCAGACACCACTCATGTACTCATCCATTCACTCAGGCACTACCCTTGCATTCATCCATTCACTCAGGCACTACCCATGCACTTTTCCAAGGACCCAGGAACTACCTTTGCACTGATCTATTCACTCAGGCACTACCCTTGCATTCATCAATTCACTCAGGCACTACCCATGCTCTTTTACAATGACCCAGGAACAGCACTTTCACTCATCCATTTACTCAGGCACTACACATCCAATCATCCATGCACTACCCGTGCACTCATCCAATCACCCAAGCACTACACATCCAATCAGCCACACACTACCCATGCACTCATCCAACTACCCAGCTACTACTCATGCACTCATCCCATCACCCAGCCTCTACCTATACACTCATCCATTCACCCAGGCACCACTGATGCCCTCATCCATCGACTCAGGCACTACCCATGCACTTATACATTGACCCAGGCAGGACTCGTGCACTCCTCCATTCTCTGATATACTATCTCTTGAGCATATCCAATCACCCAGGTGCTACTCATGGACTCATACATTCACCCAGACACTAGTCATGCACTAATCCATTCACTCAGGCACTACTCATGCACTTATCCAATAACCCAGGCAGTACTGTTGCACTCATCCTTAACTCAAGCACTACTCGAGCACTCATACATTCACTCAGGCACTATGCATAATCTCTTCTATTCACTCATGTAGTATCCATCCACGTATACAATCAAACAGGCACTATCCTTGCACTCATCCATTCCCTTAGGCATTACCCATGCACTCATCCAATCACCCATGCACTATCCACACACTCATCCAATCACCCAGGCATTACCTGTGCACTCATCCAATCACCCAGGCACTACCCATGCACTAATCCAATCAACCAGGCAGTACCTATGCACTCATTCAATCCCCCAGGCACTACTCTTACAGCCATCCATTCACACAGGCACTACCCATGCACTCATGCAATTAACCAGATACTCCACATGCACTCATCCAATCACCCAGGCAGCACCCATGTACTCATCCAATCACTCAGGCAGTACCCATGTACTCATTCAATCACCCAGGCACTACTCTTACAGTCATCCATTCACTCGGGCACTACCGATGCACTCATGCTATCAACTAGGTACTCCACATGCATTCATCCAATCACCCAGTGTTAGAAATGGGATCCCTGGTTGGCCGAGGCTTGTGCCAAGGCCAGGCAGAAATCACCACTTCCAGTTAGGGTAGGAAAGTCACCCGCCAAGACAACCCCTACTCACCCCCTTGGTAGCTTGGCACGAGCAGTCAGGCCTATCTCGGAGGTCATGTGTAAAGCATTTGCGCACGCACCCCCAGCAACAACCTTCCGGGCCGCCCACAAAAGGACTCCACACCAGATATATATGAAAATAGCTTTTGTATTGAAGAACACACTTAGACAGGACAACGCAACTTACAAGGTGCCATGGGCACGGGCAGGGTTTACAAGGGACCATATACAGGGCAGTGCCATGGGGCCACTGCCAGGGATATGCACATGATGGAACTGGCATCAGAACACATAACCACTGGGAGCTTCCTAGAACTAGCACTAGAACCCATTACACCCAGGAGCTTCATGGAACTAGCGGTAGAACTCACTCTAACCAGGATTACATACACGGGACATCGGATACTCAGGGGGGGAGGAAGGACAAGGTACATAGCACAACAGAGGTTTCATCAGAAGGCAACACATAATAACTCTCAGAATCACATTAACATTAATCGATACTTCCAACAGGCAATGTCACGATGTTCAGGGCAGGTTGCAGGTAGCCAACAATAAACCTAAACTGGGCAGCTGCCCACGAAGTGCTGGGCAGCTGTAGATGATGAGGGCACTACGTTGGAGCCTCGCAGGCTCGAAAGGGGCAAGGGACATGCGGTGGAGCCTCCTCGGGGCTCTGGGTTAAAGGAACACGTTGGAGCCTCTCGGGGCTCGGGACACAGGGCCACGTGGGAGCTTCTCGGGGCTCAGGGATTATAGATGGAGCCTCTCGGGGCTAGGGGGATACAAATATAGATGGAGCCTCTCGGGGCTCAGAGGCCAGAAATGCAGATGGAGCCTCTCGGGGCTCAGGGGATAGAGTATGGCCGGGCGGGGCCCCCCTCGGGGGACCCGGCATCACTGGGGGCCCCATGGGCCGTGACGGAGCCCAGCGGGGCCCAGGGACAAAGCTACGGGCAGGCGGGGCCCCGCCTCGGGGGACCCGGCATCACTGGGGGGCCCCACGGGCCTTCAAGCACATGTGTGCTCGCGCTGGAGGGGAGGGGCGGGCACCGACAATGTGCCCCGAAGCCCCGCCTCCCCTCCTGCACCACTCACCGGTCGGCGGGCCGACGCGCCGGTCTCTCCTCGCTCTCCGGGGCTCCCTCTCGCTCCTGGGGGCCCCGGGGGGGGGGGGGGGGAGCAGCAGTCTTCTGGGGGGACGCAGGGGCGCGGAGTAGGCTCCCGCTGCCCCCTGCATTGCTCGGCTCTCTCTCCTCTGCCTCCACAGCTCCCCGGGCCGCCGGCCAATCAGAGCGCGGCCCGGGGAGACGTCATCAGCCCAGCCCGGGCCGGCAGCCTATCCCAGCACGGCCCGGGGGAGGGCCTCACAAGGGTCCCGGGCGGCGGCGGTGACTCAAGGAAATTGACGAGGGCCAGGCTCCCTCGATAGGGACAGCGAGGACGGGGGCAAGCGAGGTAGGCACTCGCTGGGGGCTCGGGCCCCCTCACACGAACAGGCAAATGCCGGGTGGGCACCGGCGGGAAGAGTAGAGCGTTCTCAGCGCTAGGAGCATAAGGGCAGCGCCTCAAGGCGCTAGGACAGCAAGGAAGCGCTCCCCAGCGCGGGAAGCATGAATGAAGCGCCCCACGGCGCTAGGACAGCCAGAAACGGGGAATAAAGCGCCTCCAGGCGCTAGGGTAGCAGAAATCAGCAGCGTCTTGGTAGGGTCCAGGACAGCAGTAGTTCAGGGGCAGGGCTCAGGGAGGCAAGCCTTTCCCCTGAGCCCAAGCAGCAGCATGCCCCTGGCAGGAGTCAGTCAGGACAAGCAGGAAAGAGAGAGAGAAAAGGGCACACCCTCCTTTTATACAGGAGACCCCTTTGTCTAAAAAGGGGCAGGCAGGATGAGAACCAGCTAGAACTGGTTATAAGGAATTTCTTGTTACTGGCCAGGCTAGGACACCAGACGCACCCCAGGTGGGTGGAGCCAGCATTGTGGGGGAAAGCCCAGACCCATACAGGACACAGGCACAGCCCCTCCCTCACATCAGCATGTTAATCTCTCCATTCACAACCGGGGCAGACCCACACAGACTCCTGGAGTCAGGCTCCCCAGCTGGCTTCAGCCAATCACGCGCCAGCATACTTACTGCACACACACACCGATGTCTAGAAGTGGCACTTCCCTTCTAGTCACACACACGCCGCTTACATCATCTTGCAGCATTCAATCACACGAGTCCACACATACCAGACTCGAGCCTGTGCCCCCCACGCACCAGGAACTATCAGGGACACACCCATTCCCCATGCAGTCCTATGGGAGGGCAGGCTTCTCTCATCTACACGTACTCAGAGTGGGAATCACCATCCCCAGGTCACATATAACAAGCACAACTTCAGGGGTGGACCTGCCAGAAGTGCCCAGTCCAACACCCAGGCAGCACCCATGTACTCATCCAATCACTCAGGCACTACCCTTGCACTAATCCATTCGCTCAGACACTACCCATGCACTCAT
Organism: Lissotriton helveticus; assembly: GCF_964261635.1. NCBI lineage: Eukaryota > Metazoa > Chordata > Amphibia > Caudata > Salamandridae > Lissotriton > Lissotriton helveticus. The sequence continues at coordinate 1,195,156,002 of NC_136065.1, forward strand.
GCTATTAACCAGGTACTCCACATGCACTCATCCAATCACCCAGGCACTACCCATGCACTCATCCAATCACCCAGGCACCACCCATGCACTCATCCAATCATCCAGGCACTACTCATGGACTGATCTATTCACACAGGCACTACCTATGCTTTCATCCATTTACTCAGGCACTACTCATGCAGTCGCCCATTCACCCAGACACCACTCATGTACTCATCCATTCACTCAGGCACTACCCATGCATTCATCCATTCACTCAGGCGCTACCCATGCACTTTTCTAATGACCCAGGAACAACATTGCACTCATCCATTTACTCAGGCACTACTCATGCACTCATCCAAACACCCAAGCACTACACATCCAATCATCCATGCACTACCCATGCACTCATCCAATCACCCAGGCAATACTCATGTGCTCATACAATCACCTAGGCACTACCCATGCAGTCATCCCATCACCCTGGCACTACACTTGCACTCATCAATTCACCCAGGCACTGCACTTGCACTTATCCATTCACCCAGGCACTGCACTTGCACTCATCCAGTCATCCAGTCACTTCACTTGCACTCATCCATTCACCCAGGCACTACCCATGCACTTATCCAATCAGTCAGGCACTATCCATGCACTCATCCAGGTACCCTGGCATGACTCATGCACTCATCCAATCATCCAAGCAATACTCATACAGTCATTCAATCATCCAAGCAGTGCCCATCCAGTTATCCATTCCCCCAGGCACAACTCATGCACTCATACAATCACGCCTCATGCAATCACCAGCCACTAATCATACACTCATACAACCACCCATGCAATACTTATGAACTCCTACAATCCCCCAGACAGTTTTTCTTTTTTTAACCATAAAATGTGGTTCTAAAAAAACCTTCTTTTGTTTTTTAACTGTTTTTTTAAAACTTTTTGGTCTTTGTGATGCAGAATAATCAGCAACAGGTTGAAAAATTAGAAGATGCACTCAAGAAAAAGTACAGTAAGCTAATTTAAAAACAAAATTAACATTTGTGGTTTTTGGCTGCAGCACTCATAGCTCAGATGACCTGTTCTCCTGCAATTAAATTACCCCACAGTCCATGCAGTACATAGCTACATGAGAGAAGCCTGGAGCCATTTATTCCCTTTCATTTTCTACCTCCACAGGAATCTTCTGGCATGGTATAGATGTTCTGGGCACTGCTGTTGATGGCACTGCATGTTCTCTTTGTCGCATCACCCTCTTAAGCTGGTTGCTGTGATAAGTTTTAAGGTGGTAAAGCATTGATGTTGTGCCACCACTATATTTTTTATTGGAGCCTCTAGATAAAACAATTTCACAAAGAGAGCATTTTACCAATTTTCTACAGTTTTAGACTCCTCAGAAGGGATTGTAAAAAAGTCCCAGGCAATGCTGGTCTTCTTTTTTGGGATGCTCTCCATCATCTGAATCTTCTCCATGGATTTCCTGCATGTCCCCTGGTACCTCCTGAACCACCTGCTCCTCTGCTGTATCTTCTGTAGCCATGTACAACTTCATAACTTCTGAAACTGCAACTTTCCTCTCTCACGAACTTCAGCCACCTGCTCTCAATGCTGCTGCAATGAAATGAAGGTTCCAGAAAAAAGATATGGGTGGAATCATCTCATTAGGATAGATAAAAAGTGTGTTATCCAATGAGATTACTGAATGTTCCAATCATATGACATTCGCGATGACCGATGTCATTGCGGTTTCGGAAATGAAAATAACAATTAATTTACAGTAAAATAAATATAGAAACATTGTTTTTTTATAGTTTCTAAATATGTACCTGTGCTCAAATATCCCATCTAATATCTGCATTTGTGCGTTTCTTACTTAAAAAAATACGCAGTCTTTGCGAGTATCAACGTCATTACGATGTCGAGCGTCACAACAAACACGGAAAATAGTCTTTGAAGATGATTTGTCTGGACACTCACTACAAAAATATGACTTTGAAAAGCAGACTAATAAAGCTCTAGTGTTAAATGTACTGCAGAATGTGTATATATATATATATATATATATATATATATATATATATATATATATATATATGATAATCTCCCTCCACAAGGAAAAGAGGTTGGATCGCACACAATACTCCTTTAAAGTAGATTCCAAATATTTATTTTTAAACCAACTCCAAACACTCCAAACACCAACGCGTTTCAATCTCTAAATGAGATCTTGATCACGGTGCCGCCCTTCTCTTTCCATTCGTTTTTAAAGATCATGAGTTACCTTGATAACCTTCCCCTTACTTGGCAAGGCATTATGGTTATTGTAGTGCTATTTACAAAAACAGTGAAAAGTTTCAAACAAAAACTAAAAGAAATAGTATTCAATGTTACAAATTATATAAAATAAATAAAATTAATCAATTTGTAATGATTGATAAGTTGTAGATAATTGAATTAATTCATCACATTGTCCGCTTATATTTTCTAACGAACCTACGAGGTCAACCCCATGCTTCTCATTATATTATTAGTTTAGGTCATTTTTTTCTCTTTCTTGTTTTTAAGTTACTTTCATACCTTTTTCCCATTAATGCCTCCAGTGGCCTGAAACTTATTGTTACCATTAGTCACAATTTAGTCCATCAAATTATTCATTTGTCACTACTAATCGTAGTTATATTACCAGTGTCTTTTGGTTAAACCATGTATGGAACTTACGAATTTCCTTTTTCTCATTACAATTTTTGTGCACTAAATTATAATAATAAAACAGTTTCCAAATTTAAACATGATTTTGATGTGATGCCAAGAAAAAGACATATCTGTTTATCCTCTGCCTATGTTACATGAGTTCATAATATTTCCAGTCCCAAAGTCTATTTACAAATGTATATACATTTCCTCACTCTGGTTCAGACCGTACGGAGTCATTGTTCGTAAGCTGAGAATGTATCTTGATTCTTTTTTTCTCAGCATAAGCTCTCCTGTTTCCTCCTCTCAGTGGTTTTTTTGCTGTATCAATGCCATAGATTTTTAGACTTTTCCAATCGCTGTTATGATGAGACTCCATGTGTTTGGCAACTGCATTACTTCTATCCTGATGTACAGTTGCCCTAACATGTTCCAAAATCCTCTTTTTTAGTTCGTTCTTTGTGCTGCCCACATATTTTAGTTTGCACAGGCATTCAATTACATAAATTACATATGGTGTTGTACATGTAATTAACTCCTCAATTTTCCATATTTTTCCATTTGCCAACATAATTTCTTGGATAGGTTTACATATTTGACAAACCTTACAGTTGAAACATTTTTTGAAACCTTTTCCTTTCAACCATTCTTTCTTTTTCTCTTTGAAAAAATGACTCCTCGTTAGACGATCTTTTAGATTTGGTGCTCGGCGGTATATTATTTGTGGTATATCACCCACAATGAGACCAATGGTTGTGTCCATTTTTAAGATCTTCCAATTTTTCTTTAGAATATTCCTGATTTGTTTAGATTAATTTGAAAATGTTGTTATGAATCTTATTACATCTTTGTCACTCTCTTCTTTTTGCTTTATTTGCAATAAATCTTTTCTTTCCTTTTGGCTTGCTCTATCCCAACCTTTCTTTATGTGACCTTTTGAATATCCTCTCTTTTCAAATCTTTTACTCATGGATGTACTTTGTTTGTCCCATTCTGATTCTTCCGAACATATCCTCCGCAGTCTTAGAAATTCTCCATAAGGAATATTTTCAAACAAACACTCCTGATGGAAACTACTGGCATGCAGTGTCACATTGGTTGTGGTTTTCTTCCTGTGTAGGTTGTGTGTACTTCATTTCCTTTGACGTAAATTTCAGTGTCCCAAAAAATTATTTTGTTATTGCTGAGTTCGTATGTAAATTTGAAATTTGCAGGTGATGAGTTGAGAATTTGAAAATATTCCTTGAATTCATTTTCTGAACCGTCCCATACAATGAGCAAATCGTCGATAAAGCGTACCCACAGTATCCCTTTATTCAACATGATGTCATTTTCTGCTTACCACGCCCATTTCTGTTCCCACCACCCCATGGTGAGACAGGCAAAGCTTGGGCTAAAGGAAAAACCCATAGTAGTGCCTTTTATTTGGGTGTAGATTTCCTCTACAAAATAAAAGATGTTTTGGTTCAGGCACAGTCTCATCATTTCTTCCAGCATGGTGTTTTGACATGAATAATGCATATTCCTATCCTGGAGAAAGAATTTACAAGCTGCAATTCCCACCTCATGATCTATATTCGTATATAAGGATACGACATCCATTGATATTAGTTTATACGAAGATTTCCAGGGAATTCCATTCAGCTGTTTTAACATGTCCGTCTTGTCTTTTATGAAAGAACTTAACTTTGAAACATATGGGAGTAAGAAAAAATCCAGATAGTTTGCTATTGGCTCAAATAGGAAACCCATGGCGGAAACTATAGGTCGCCCTGGTGGTCTAGTTCGATTCTTATGTACCTTCGGCAAAAAGTACATAGTTGCCGTCACCGGGTCATCCACTGTGAGATATTCGGGTTCATCAAAGTCAATCAGACCTAAGTCTAGCCATTCTTTTAATTTTTTATCCAATGATTCTTTCATTTGCTTGGTAGGATCATCTGTTAGTTTCTTGTAGTACTTTTCGTCTTGTAGTTGGTCATGGGCTACTCCGGCATATTCTAATTTATGATGACGTTTGCGCCCTTGTCCGCCATTTTGATTTCAATGGTTTTATTCTGACTCAATGTTTTTAACGCTTTGCGTTCCTCAATTTTCAAGTTATCCAAGTTACACTGTTTTTTCAATTTGTAAATATCCTGTATCAGGGCTTCATGAAAAATATCCACCTTGTTACCCGGTGGAAATTGCGGATAAAAATGTGATTTCCGCTTTTTTTGACTCAAGCCCGCTCCAAGTTGGGTACAGGTTTGTTCTAATGTCAATTCTTGTGATTCGCTAACTGTGTTCAAATTCATCAGTGTCACATAGCTTTCAGCGTCTTGGGCCAGTAAGGTACTACTCGTTGTGCCTTTAGATGAAGGCACAGTTTTTTTGACGTAATTTTCTTTTTCTTTATAGAACTTGGCTAGTTTGATCTTACGGACATATTTATATAAGTCTATTCTCGTTTGTGCTATATCTAAATGCACTTTCGGGCAGAAATTCAAGCCTTTCTTCAATAATGTGCTTTCTGGTTCTGTTAGTTGACGACTTGATAGATTAATAACAGTCAGTTCTTGATCTTCTTCTAGAACGTTTTTTTCAATCTCATACTTCGTGTAAGAGTTCCCACTCTTTCCTCGCCGGTTGCCCCTTCTTCTTCTCCTTGTTTGTTGCTTCGCGGTTTTCCACGGCCACGTCCTCGATTTGGCGGCTGAAATCCTCTTGTTTGTTCCCACTGTCGTTGTTGCAGGACCAGCCGCATACCCCCCAAAAAAGACTGCTTTCTGATTGATGTAATTTCTTCATCACTTTGTTCCACAGATACATTTGATGATAAACTATCTGAGGTGCTTGCATCACTTGGACTATAATTTTGTTGCTGTAAATGATCATATTTTCTCACATATGTGAAGATGCGTCCTTCACTATAATCCTTTTTGTCTCTCTTGAACTTTAAACATTTGCGGTTTTGTACTGAGTCTTCATGAGCCTCAATTTGTTTTTCTAAATCCGTTTTGAATTTTTTTAGATCAGGTGTTAGATCAAGTGTTGCAATTTCTTTCTCCATTTCTTGAGCTTGGTTTTTAATTTTTTGCAGCGATATTTCAATATGCTTGACTAATATGTTCATTAAACCAAGTGATGAGCAGAGCAGGTATTCACCCCATTCCTGTAGTAAATCATTGCGCGAGTCTTGATGACTTGGCATTAGATGGATTCTCAAGCCTCTTGGCACTCTTTGGACTTCTATATATTTTTTTAGTGTGGTAACTTCCCACCATTTGTTTATCTCTTTTTTGGAGATTTTCTCCCAATTCTTCAGTTTTGTCTTTGCATCAGTCTTTTTATTGGTTCTGGGGTCTGTTCCTTGTGTCCCCCCTGTTTCAAAGAATTCAGGCTTGTCTAACAGAGTCTGTCTCTTTGCATCACGTGATTCCATTTTGGTTTTTGTTATTCCGTGTTATACACTTTCTGCTGTAATTGTCGTGACTCACTTAATGAGATGTGCGTCTTCTTAACCTGATTTGCATTGAAATCATCCTACAATGGTTAAATTTACTTCACGCTTCTCTTTAGTGATTAGCCACGGGCTAACCGACATCTTGCTCGTTGCACTCGCTTAAAGGCTTTTTTGCATTGCCCTCCCGTTCGTGAAGAAAGGGTTTCACGCTTACCTTGTCTTCGTCAAGTATCACCCCCTTCCCCCTGCCGGCAGTCGGGCGTGTCCTCAATTTGGACTTGGCTTCGCATATTCCTTTTCCACTCGCAGTTCAGGGCAGCAGATAGAAATCCTTTGTTGCTTATCGAGTCAGTGATCGCCGCAGTCCGCTTATTCCAAAAACCCTTTGATGCTCATTTTGTGGTCCAGGCGCTGCTTCTCAGCCGTGCGTTATCCCGCAGTCGAGCAGACCGCCGTAAATCTGATAATCTCTCTCCACAAGGAAAAGAAGTTGGATCGCAGACAATACTCCTTTAAAGTAGATTCCAAATATTTATTTTTAAACCAACTCCAAACACTCCAAACACCAACGCGTTCCAATCTCTGACTGAGATCTTGATCACGGTGCCGCCCTTCTCTTTCCATTCGTTTTTAAAGATCATGAGTTACCTTGATAACCTCCCCCTTACTTGGCAAGGCATTCTGGTTATTGTAGTGCTATTTACAAAAACAGTGAAAAGTTTCAAACAAAAAGTAAAAGAAATAGTATTCAATGTTACAAATTATATAAAATGAATAAAATTAATCAATTTGTAATGATTGATAAGTTGTAGATGATTGAATTAATTCATCACATTGTCCGCTCATATTTTATAACGAACCTACAAGGTCAACCCCATATTTCTCATTATATTATTAGTTTAGGTCATTTTTTTCTCTTTCTTGTTTTTAAGTTACTTTCATACCTTTTTCCCATTAATGCCTCCAGTTATATATATATATATATATATATATATATATATATATATATATATATATATATATATATATATATATATATACATACATACATATATATATATATATATATATATATATATATGACAAACGAAGAAGCACCAGACTTGGAGAGCCCTACGCCAAGTGTTAATGTTCATTTCATGCCAGGCAGTCCCGCTGTCACTCACTTCAAGTTCAGAGATTAATAAGCCAGCATTTCCTAACGCGTTTCAAGCGTCCATGCGCCCTTGTTCACAGGTGTTGGCCGATGGGTGTGAGCAGCAATACGCCTTCAAACATCCCTAAATAGTCCCGCCCAGCTGGGCGTGTCAGCTTAGTGCATGCTGGGATATGAAGTCTATTGACAAGGTATGTACCTGTGGCCGCCGTCACTCCATCAAATTCAATACCACAGTGGGTTTCTGTACCTGTTACGAGTGGCTGCAGGGCTGTGATTATCCCTTCGGCAGGAAAACACAAGGCTCCATCTGCGTCTGTAATCACCACGCTGGACCCGCTAGTCAGCGGTGGGGCACCTCCGCGACCCCGGCAGGCCGCAATTATATGACAAACGAAGAAGCACCAGACTTGGAGAGCCCTACGCCAAGTGTTAATGTTCATTTCATGCCAGGCAGTCCCGCTGTCACTCACTTCAAGTTCAGAGATTAATAAGCCAGCATTTCCTAACGCGTTTCAAGCGTCCATGCGCCCTTGTTCACAGGTGTTGGCCGATGGGTGTGAGCAGCAATACGCCTTCAAACATCCCTAAATAGTCCCGCCCAGCTGGGCGTGTCAGCTTAGTGCATGCTGGGGTAGAAAATTTATTAGCTGGAGGAACGGTATTCTGCCCTCCACTTTGCCAGAGTCCTGTGATCAAGGGCGCAGGGACGCCCGAAACGCGTAAGGAGAAACTCACCGGCATGATAAACATTTGTGCTTTTACAGTGTTCGAGCTTTGTTGCCTTATTGGAGTAAAGAGCCCTACCAAGTGCGTGGCCTCCCAAGTCTGGTCTCTTCTTTGTCATATTGAATTGCGGCCTGCCAGGGTCGCGGGAGGCCCCCCGCGCACACAGCGGTGTCCAGCGCCTCACCTTACAGCGCAGCATGGAGCTTGGCTGGATCCCTCTTGCCTCCGGGATTACGAACATTGCCACAACTGCAGAATTAACAAATACCTACCAAGGTGAATATACTGTTTTACTGTGGAGCAAGCAGCCGTTTTTATGCAAGTACTACACTACCAGTAGAACTCCAACTACCAGCATGCAAACTGCAGCCACGCCCCCGGGCGGGGTAGAAAATTTATTAGCTGGAGGAACGGTATTCTGCCCTCCACTTTGCCAGAGTCCTGTGATCAAGGGCGCAGGGACGCCCGAAACGCGTAAGGAGAAACTCACCGGCATGATAAACATTTGTGCTTTTACAGTGTTCGAGCTTTGTTGCCTTATTGGAGTAAAGAGCCCTACCAAGTGCGTGGCCTCCCAAGTCTGGTCTCTTCTTTGTCATATTGAATTGCGGCCTGCCAGGGTCGCGGGAGGCCCCCCGCGCACACAGCGGTGTCCAGCGCCTCACCTTACAGCGCAGCATGGAGCTTGGCTGGATCCCTCTTGCCTCCGGGATTACGAACATTGCCACAACTGCAGAATTAACAAATACCTACCAAGGTGAATATACTGTTTTACTGTGGAGCAAGCAGCCGTTTTTATGCAAGTACTACACTACCAGTAGAACTCCAACTACCAGCATGCAAACTGCAGCCACGCCCCCGGGCGGGGTAGAAAATGTATTAGCTGGAGGAACGGTATTCTGCCCTCCACTTTGCCAGAGTCCTGTGATCAAGGACGCAGGGACGCCCGAAACGCGTAAGGAGAAACTCACCGGCATGATAAACATTTGTGCTTTTACAGTGTTCGAGCTTTGTTGCCTTATTGGAGTAAAGAGCCCTACCAAGTGCGTGGCCTCCCAAGTCTGGTCTCTTCTTTGTCATATTGAATTGCGGCCTGCCAGGGTCGCGGGAGGCCCCCCCGCGCACACAGCGGTGTCCAGCGCCTCACCTTACAGCGCAGCATGGAGCTTGGCTGGATCCCTCTTGCCTCCGGGATTACGAACATTGCCACAACTGCAGAATTAACAAATACCTACCAAGGTGAATATACTGTTTTACTGTGGAGCAAGCAGCCGTTTTTATGCAAGTACTACACTACCAGTAGAACTCCAACTACCAGCATGCAAACTGCAGCCACGCCCCCGGGCGGGGTAGAAAATTTATTAGCTGGAGGAACGGTATTCTGCCCTCCACTTTGCCAGAGTCCTGTGATCAAGGGTGCAGGGACGCCCGAAACGCGTAAGGAGAAACTCACCGGCATGATAAACATTTGTGCTTTTACAGTGTTCGAGCTTTGTTGCCTTATTGGAGTAAAGAGCCCTACCAAGTGCGTGGCCTCCCAAGTCTGGTCTCTTCTTTGTCATATTGAATTGCGGCCTGCCAGGGTCGCGGGAGGCCCCCCCGCGCACACAGCGGTGTCCAGCGCCTCACCTTACAGTGCAGCATGGAGCTTGGCTGGATCCCTCTTGCCTCCGGGATTACGAACATTGCCACAACTGCAGAATTAACAAATACCTACCAAGGTGAATATACTGTTTTACTGTGGAGCAAGCAGCCGTTTTTATGCAAGTACTACACTACCAGTAGAACTCCAACTACCAGCATGCAAACTGCAGCCACGCCCCCGGGCGGGGTAGAAAATTTATTAGCTGGAGGAACGGTATTCTGCCCTCCACTTTGCCAGAGTCCTGTGATCAAGGGCGCAGGGACGCCCGAAACGCGTAAGGAGAAACTCACCGGCATGATAAACATTTGTGCTTTTACAGTGTTCGAGCTTTGTTGCCTTATTGGAGTAAAGAGCCCTACCAAGTGCGTGGCCTCCCAAGTCTGGTCTCTTCTTTGTCATATATATATATATATATATATATATATATATATATATATATATATATATATATATATATATATATATATATATATATATATATACATATATATACCACTGAATCCACAACTGAGCAGCAGTAAATCTTCCTCGCCACCTCCACAGCAGAAATGGACACGGACCAGTAGATAAGTGCAGACTTATTTATTTGTTGCTGTAAGTCGCCAAATATGAATTTGAAAAGTAGACTAATAAAGCTCTACTGTTAAATGTACTGCAGAATGTGTATATATATATACACATATATGGGCATGAATTTAATAGAACTGAAAAATTGAGAGCAGAAACGTATATTTAAAATAGTAATAGTTACCTCTAATCTATAAATTTGTGGATTTGAATGTTGGCAGAAACAGTATTTATACAGTTATAGCTGCTGCTGGTCAAGACAAACGATCTCGTATTTATACAGTTATATGTGCTGCTATTTCCAGAAATGTTTATTGATGAATGCACAATGAATTGTATTTCTATCTTGTCCTGTAGGTATTTATACAGTGATAATATGCTTGTTAATTACAAGTGAACGCAAGTATACTATGTAAACGCAAATATTTTTTCTATGTCTATGGTCAGGTGACCCAATCACATGGTGTCAGTAGGTGTACACTAATCAAAAAAAGCACTTTAAAAAGGTACTATTTCCATGTATCCGATGTGTGATCAAGGCCTATCTAGCCCGAAACGCGTCACTGCTGGGAACTGGTCGAAATAAATACGAACTTGCCTCAACTTGAGTGGTCCGTCCTCCTTCTTCGCCAGCGTCGCGCTGGAAGTGGTTTGGAGTATTGTGTTGGATATATATATATATATATATTTATATATATATATATTCACTGAAAAAACCATAGGTTATAGACCATATATAGTTAGGAATTAGCATTTAGAAAACCTTATTTTACTCACACAAAACCATTGAAATTCCATATATAGTTAGTTGCACTAACTATATATCGCGCACCCGCAATCCACTGCTGATGATGTCACATATTACATCATTCATGACATGGTCAGTGACATCACTGATGACATCACTGATGACATCTCAAATGACATCACTGATGACATCACTGATAACAACATCCAGTGATTTTATGTTTCTGTAAAGTTTAAATATGTCTTACATATTGAAGAATGAGTGGATGTATAAGTGTCTGGACGAAGGATTTAGTAGGTGCATGACTGACTGTATGAGTGAGTGATTAAATGTGTCTCACTGAGTGCATGGGTTAGTGACTAAACTGTCTTAATTTGTGCATCATTATGTCTGTTGTTCTGTAAACTGTTGCATGTGTTGATCAATAGCTATATGAGTAACTATATGGGTTATTGATTGATTGTCCAAGTATTTGTATGGGAGACTGAGTGTGTGTGTGGCTGGCTGGGAGGTGTGTGACTCTGTGCAGATCAATGTGTACTTATATCAATAATTGTATAACAAGGTAAGTATGTGTTAGTATATGTTTGAAAATATAAGGTGCTCTATGTTTAACTATATAGACAAGAAAATGGAAGTGTGATTGATTCTTTACAGGACTGACTAGGTGTGTGAGTAACTCCATGGATGAGTGGCAGAGTGTGAGTGTCTGTATAGGTGTATGAGTGCATATGATAGTGTTGTAAAGATGAGTGATTGTATGTATGAATGATTGTATGGGTGAATGAGTGAATGTGTGTGTAGACGTAGGAATCAGTGAGTACATATGTAGTAACTAGTATTGGTGTGTCAATGGTTTCAAAAATTATACTCTGTATTTAACACTGGGTGAAACAGAGGTTATATTAAAATATGAGGAGATGCATTGTATTGTCACATGAATGATATCATCAGTGATGTGGTCATTGGTGTCAAATGAGATGTCATCAGTGATGTCATCAGTGATGTCATTTTAGATGTCATCAGTGATGTCATCAGTGATGTCACTGACCATGTCATGAATGATGTAATATGTGACATCATCAGCAGTGGATTGCGGGTGCGCGATATATAGTTAGTGCAACTAACTATATATGGAATTTCAATGGTTTTGTGTGAGTAAAATAAGGTTTTCTAAATGCTAATTCCTAACTATATATGGTCTATAACCTATGGTTTTTTCAGTGAATTTTCAAGGTTTTATAAATGCTAATTCCTAACTATATATGGTCTATAACCTATGGTTTTTTCAGTGAATTTCATTGGTTTTTTAACAGCTAATATCTGTAGCTGTAAAATGTATTCTTCTTTAAATCCCCAAAAATATTTTATATGTTTATTAATAATTTTTTTTTTAAATATTTTTTTTTCTTCGTTCCCGCTTCGCGAATCGGGAAGCTTCCCGTTAGCTGACCTTGATGCCGCGAAATAGACCGCGAGCCGGTAAACGTTTCTTTACCGCAACTGCCGTGTTAGAAAACAACATCGTGACGCCTCCCGTCCGCATGGCGTTTCGCGTTGTCGCGTGATACGTCATATGACGTGCTACATTAGCGAACTGGTACGCTTACCGAGTCGCAAAGCATAGGTTTCTGGAAGCAAACCGGGAGGCCCTGCAAAGCGCTTAACGTAAACACAGCAGGTCATGTGACTTGGTAATAACACTTTTCATTGGTTCATTTCACTTTTGGTTTCCTAATGATGTAAGACTAGGTCATATAATCTAAAATGAACACTTTTCATTGGTTGAGAACTATTGTTTTTCCCAAATGATGAAAATCCCTCCTTCTTTCCTCACTCTGACTTTCATCATTGTGAGAGAAAGACCCTTTGTTACCAGTGAGCAATGGCTTCTTTAGTAGCTTCAGCTGGTGCTTCCCCACCACCTCCACCTCATCCAAGGAAGAGTGGACCACCTGCTCAAGTTATAATTCAGCAAGAAGAGGAAGAAGAGGAACAGGACGACGAGCACGAAGAGAGGCACTTTTTGCCTGAGGAGCCCAGGACGTCTCACCGGAAAGAAAACTTCATTTGGCAATTTTTTAAAATTCCCAAAGGTCAGAAAAAAGTAAATGCAAGATACGTAACTTGCCTTATATGTCAAGATAGACTGTCCAGAGGGACCGACAAAAAATACAGTTTCGGAAACTACACAATGCATCACCATATGACTAGGTGGCATCCTAACAACTACAGTGCTGCACAGTTTCGTAACGACCTAGATAATCTCCCTATTATGGCCAGAAGATCTGTTGTACCGGAAGTAACGGGACCAGAGGGCAGGGAGATGGTGCCAAATATTCAAACGAGATTTCATGAAGTAAAACACGTCTGCGTACATTGCAATGGATTCATTTGCTACGGAGAAAGAAGCATCACTCTGATCAACAGAGCTATTGACTATCATATGCAAGTTTGTACGAAACGCCCCAAATAATAAATACTTTTTTTTTGTTTTGTTGCTCCTGTTGAGCCCTTTACAATGAATCGTTTTCATTGCCCCCTGCAAGAAAAACCCAAAAAAATATAAAACTGTTCAGAAAAATTCAAAAAAAGTAAAAAAATGTTCAGAAAAATAATAAAAAAAATATAAAACAACAAAAACAATTAAAAAAAAAGTTATTTTCAGAACTACCTCCCCGTTATTAAAAAATTGGTACAATATTTGGAACTGTGCCAACCTCTATTTCTCGTAGTTCGCTTCCCAGTTCGCTCGCAGGTACGCGAACCGGAAGTGAACCAAAATTTTTTTTTCAAAAAAAGAACAGTAAGTATAAGGGAAGGAAACAGACACTTATGTTAAAAGAAAGACAGCTATAGGGGAGTAAACTAGAGATACTATTACCCGTAATCCACTGCTGATGATGTCACATATTACATCATTCATGACATGCTCAGTGACATCATCAGCAGAGGATTGCGGGTTTTTTGGCAACGTGCCTTATCCACGGTTTAATAACGCTGCCTTTTGCTTTATATAAGTTTTCAAATTGTATAAAATATATACCAATAGGTCGTTATGAACCTTTAGGTAGTGCTTTTCTTCATGAGGTCTGGTCGCTTCCATACACATACAGATGTTTCAAAGATGATCAAGAAGTTTATCTGAATGGAGAGGAATGCACTGAGACGCCAGATCATTCACTAATGTGTAGGCACATACAGTTACACGGTTCATGCAACAAACACCGACCAAATATGGCTTGCGTGTTGCAAGGCACGCCAGTTCCTGCTATCATCCCCACGTTCAAGTTGTTGGAAAATGGTAGTTATTTGATGCTCAATAATGAAGATTGTTCTGGGTTAATTAAAAGTATTCCTTTTATCGTAACAGTAAATGAACGGGTTATTTGCTGCAGAAATGTTCTATTTCCTCCCACACATGAACATAGGGAGTTTTCAATCTGGCCACAAATACCAACCTTGGGAGCACATTTCAACGGCATGGCAAGAATAAGAGCTCTTTTGTCTCAGAGAGAGGTGGCCTTGAGTTCGGCCCGTGAAACTTTCGTGCTTCACATAGCGAACACCCGTACAGAGGTGCAGACCCTTTTAAATACTGATTCGCCTTTGCATTTCAGCGACATGGTTCGGACTATCTTTAACGCGTCCTCCACAAAGGCCCTGGCGCACTTTTTTAAAGTTGTTACCAGTGGTCTCGTGACTTCATTTGAGAAAATCTTTGGAGTCATCCCTGCTTTCTTTCATTCTATTTTTTCCACTCTGCTTCGTGGATTCCCATTTTTACTTGCATTACCAGCGGACGCTCTTGTGCTTTTTTACATTTTTAAATATGGATGTCCCTCCTGTGCAAGCTCCCGCCCTGCAGCTGCTGACACTGTTCCGCAATCGCATGCTAGAATATTATGGCACAATGCCGTTGGCGATATTAAGCACGGCATATGGATTATCTTTTCAATTCTCCTACTTCACCTGTGTCCAGCCTGTATTTCACTGCCTGACCTGTGATTTCGATTGGGCCATTGATTTGTGTCTCTGCGGACCGGTTTCTCCTGACGTCGACTTTAATCAGCTGATGACTCCTATCATTACTCACGAGTTGGTTTGTCCTGGCGAAAGGATTATGGCTGTGGCATTGATGCATGGACTAATTGGTCCCTGGAATTTACTGGTGGCAACACAGTCTTTCTTGGAACAGAGCTTTCTTGAAAACCCACCGAGCTGTCCTCTGATGGTGATAGAGGATCCGGTGCTGGGAGAGCACGTATGTTCTTTTCCGCTTTTAAATTGGATGGCTGAACTCTTTTCGGATGAAGACGGTGACTTCCTATTGGAGGCTGTAGCAGCTTATTTTGCATACACAGTTATGTCATAGACCTTTTTCATGTTTGATATGCTGAGTACTAGCATTTCATTGACAATTCATTGACTTATTTGTCAAGTTTTTATTATTTAGCTTGCCTATTGGCTTAAGCCTCGATAAAGTAGTTGGCTGTTTTATTTTTCTTTAGCATTAAATTTTCCTAGTTTTTAATGTTTTACCTTGCGGACCGTCCACATATAAAGTTGCAATCTGCTCTCATGAGATGGCACTTCTATTATCTTATTCAGTTCGTTTCCGGATCATGGGGAGGTGTCATCTAGGTCCTGGATATCTTTACACCGTGTTAAGTTAGCATGGGCTCATTACCGGTTTAAACGCCATTTTTCCTTTTTTGCAACTTCTGCACACGACACTTAGTTGTTGCTTTAGCTTTCAACCTAGTAGTTCATCGTGGTTTACATGAGAATAATATGTTATTGCTCTACTATCTGCTTTGCTTGTTAAACTATATCTGTACAGCGAGTGCTGAAGTTTCAAGAACAACACGATACAGAATTGTTATGATGTCTGATCTCCACGACTTCATACTCATAACATAAGTGCAGCTTCTGCCAATTCTGGGCATGAGGCGGGTTTTATATTGCTTTGCCGAACACACATACACAACAGTTGATGCGGTTCACATGAAGAGAGAGCTGGTGTATGCTGATGTGATTCCTTCAAATCTAAGACACTAAAGTATGGGCACGCCCTAAACCAACACAAACAGACCTTCTTAGCAAATAATATAATATGTGTATTAGGGAGGGTGAGATATAAGCAGCCGCGGGCCGTGAAGGGAGTTACGGTGGGGCAGGGAGGCGGGGAGGGGGAGGGGCAGGGTGGAGCCCTCTCCACCCTGCCCCTCCCCCTCCCCGCCTCCCTGCCCCACCGTAACTCCCTCCACGGCCCGTGGCTGCTTATAAGTGTTGCTAACTCTTATTCATTTACAGCATGTTAACATACTGTCACCATTCGCTTTTTATGTACTAGTAACTATGCTGGTAATTTTGCTACTGATAATATGTGTACTTGTATTATCTAAGATACTACGCCTGAGAAGACGGCATTAGTAAATAAACATTTCAAATACACATGTGTTCTTCTTAACTCCATGTTCTGGTTTCTAAGAAATATATAACGACCGACTGTTCATGAGTTCCACGTATCCTGAGGTACTATAAGTTCATATTCTGGATTGTCTAAACATTGAGAGTTTGTTATATCCAATGTGACACTGTACCTAGCTTGCTAAGGGGTTTTTGATTACTAAGGTGAGTTTTGGGACACCCTAATTCGCCGAGGTTCCAATCCTCTGTCCACAGTTCTGTGTGAGAACAGAAACCCTGCGACAGGGGCACCCCCGACCCTTGCTGGAGCTTCATCACACTTGCGATACAACTCCAGCAATGCGCCACCTTTACGGCACAGATACATCACGCATCTGTGCTGTTTTTGCCCCATGATGCGCCGCATTGTAAATGCAGCACACCATAGGTGACGGAACAGCGGCACAGAATGACTAACACATCCCTGGTGATGCGCCAGTCATCATAAATCTATCCCTATGCTTCTTATCTTGTTAGAGATGAACCGCCATATGTATCATCAAAGTTTTTTGCATTTCCTAAATAGCGAACTTTAAGGAATAAATAGCGATTCTTTACCATTCCTAGTTTGCGATGAGCTATTTGCTAATTACAAATTACCCATTCATTTCCTTCATTTCCATAGGGCGGTTGGACTCACTTTTAGCTCGAACGGCTGAATGGATTTCCACGAAACTTGGCAAAATTGTAGGGACTGGTAGCCCGATGTGCCTTTGCTATGTCTCAAGATATATGCTCCAGTGGTTTTTACGAAAATTAACTTTGAAAAAAAAATATTGGGCTACATTGGCCTATATATATGTTGGAGCCCAAATGTAGCCCAATGTAGCCCAATGAAGCCCAATGAAGCCCAATGTAGCCCAATGTAGCCCAAAGATGGCCGCCAGAGACAAAAAAAACAAATGTAGCCCAAATATCAGCCAGATGTAGCCCAACTATAGCCCAGTGACAGAATGACCAATCAGCTTCGCAAACCTCCGTTACGCGAAGCGGAGCGCTGTTACAGATATATATCTTTTTTTGAACGTTAATTTCTCAAAATCCACTGGAGCACATATATTGAGACCTAGCAAAGGCACATCGGGCTACCAGTCCCTAATATTTTACCAAGTTTCGTGCAAATCCATTCAGCCGTTCGATTATTATTATTATTTATTTTTTTTGCCCCGCTGGGCCCTTTTAAAACCTCCACATCAAACCTAGGGGGTCAGCGAGGATCTACTATGCCCCCTTATGGTCATTTGCCCCTTTGCTTTGGCCTCCTCTTGTCTCTCGATCCTACCGAGAGACAAGATGGCGGCCGCTACGGACTGTTTGGAATGTTTACAGACGCCGGAGAACCAATCAGCTTCGCTTCACAAAGCTCCGTTGCGCGAAAAGTACGCGTACTGGAGCGCTGCCCGGTCCGCTGTTACAGATATATATCTTTTTTTAAACGTTAATTTCTCAAAATCCACTGTAGCACATATATTGAGACCTACAAAAGGCACATCGGGCTACCAGTCCCTACAATTTTGCCAAGTTTCGTGCAAATCCATTCAGCCGTTCGGGCTAAAAGTGAGGCCAACCGCCCTATGGAAAACTCAATGTTAAAAACACGTTTTGGGACCCCCCTTTTTTCTCGACCCCCCCTGGACGAACCCCCCCCCAATTTTCAGGGGCTGCTCAGAAACAAAATGTGCCATTTTCCTGAAAATGTCAGCCAATTCCGTCCACAAACGCCAAAGTTATTTGACATAGAATTTTCAAAAATCCCATAGAGAAAAAATCCTAACTATATATACCTACTGGCGACCGCCAGTAGGTAATATATATATATATATATATATATATATATATATATAATCCAACCCTACTCCTCACAGAAAAGGGCACACACGCGAAGAGTGCTGGGTTAAAAGGCATTTATTTCATTGAGCCTCCACCGACCCAATAGCACAGAGAGAACGCGTTTTCGGCTGTCACAGCAGTCTTCGTCAGTCTGGTAAGCACCATTTTGTTAAAACCATATATAGTCTACATGAATGTATAGACACAGAAAACATACTGCTTTCATTTTTGGAAATGTAAAAAGACATACTCACAGAAAACACGAGCCCTCATATATAAATACAAATAAATGAAAATTATATGTGTAATGTGCAAAAAGGATGGTCAAAAAAATAAATATAAAAATAACATCAACATGTAATCATGGTGGTCTAAATACATAGTGTCTGATGCAATGATATGCACCTATAACCTGCATAATGAGTCTATGAACCCACCCTAATTGCCTGAGGTCTTCACTCGTGGTTCCCATGCTTTCAAAGTCTCCTAAATCATCATTTTTAGGCACGTGAAATGTAATTAAAACAATCTGATGAATTGCGCGATTATAGTGCAACAAAATAATTGAAGTAAATATGATTGACTATCCCTTTGATCAGATATGGAGGCCAGTCAAAGCACTACGGGCGGCTAATGTGAGGATGTGGTACGGCATGCGTTGATCTAATGGGTCATGCAGAAGTGTCTAATTAATAATATACATCAACACAGTGATTGTGGTTAAAAAACGCCCCTGCAGTCCCTTATTTACACAGCAAAAACTTCACAGGACTGCACGTCCCACAATGCTGCATTTCAGTTGTATGGAAGCTGTAACAAATGCCAGTCAGTCTGAAGCCTCGGAACCAATAGTGCGTTCACATGGTCCCTTGAAAACCTCGCCTCCCCGTCGAGCAGGAAATTGGCATTGTTCCTCGCTTGACTGCCATATGCAAACACAACCTCAGCTATGCCGCCGTGCTCCCAATCATGGCTCGTTAACGTACTTCTTGAAGTCAAAAGGCGTAGGAGTAGGGGCACCACTACTCCTACAAATGTCAAACCCATTACATTAAGTGCACCACGCGCAATCAGTCAAATAAAACTTAATGCAGGGTCGGGGGAGAGCAATGTTCAAAATCCGTTTTTCCGTGCAAACCTCACCATAACTTGCCTCAACTTGAGTGGTCCGTCCTCCTTCTTCGCCGGCGTCGCGCTGGAAGTGGTTTGGAGTATTGTGTTGGATATATATATATATATATATATATATATATATATATATATATATATATATATATATATATATATATATATTCACTGAAAAAAACATAGGTTTCAGGCCTTATATAGTTAGGAATTAGCTTTTAAAAACCTTTGAAATTCACTCAAAGAACTATAAGTTTTAGGGGTCTTATAGTTAGCTGGATATTTCACTCATACAAAACCATTGAAATTGCTCCTATATAGTTAGTTGTACTAACTATATTTCGCGCACCCGCAATCCACTGCTGATGATGTCACATATTAGATCATTCATGACATGGTCAGTGACATCACTGATGACATCTCAAATGGCATCACTGATGACATCACTGATGACATCATCCAGTGAGTGTGGTTTGCTTCGTTATTTAAATATGCATTATATATATAGCAATTTGCATTGAAGAATGAATGGATATATATAAATAAATATTTGGATGGACGATTTAGTAGCAGTGTAATTGACTGTTTACTTGAACAATTTATAATGTCTCACTAAATATAGTGGATAGTGACTAAACTGTGTGAATATCTGTATCACTTTGTCAGTTGTTGTGTAAACTGATTCTACAGTTGGTTACTAGCTATGTGAAAGTCTATATTAGTTATTGATTAGTTAACTGAGTATTTGTATGGGAGTGTGAAAGTGTGAGTGGTTCGGTGGGGGGGTGTGACTGTCCAAACATGTGTGAATAGTTGATTCAGTAGATATATGAAGTTAAAACTACATGTTCTAACAGTTTGGGTGAGTGAATCTCTTTATGGGTGTGGTGATGAGCAAATATATTTCTCAATGGTACATGTCCAACAAACTAGAAAAATAAAAGGCAGTGTATGTGTCAGTTGTATATAAATAAGTATACATAAGACTCAATGATGGTGTGAGTGACTGTATGGATAACTGTATACTTGTAATAATGATTTTATAATACACTAAGTATGACTTACTATCTAAATGAATAGATGAAGTGGTGTTTGTATAAGTGTTTTGCTAAGTAAATATGTAAGTATGATCCATTGTTTGCATAAGTGAGTAGGATGACTTCATATGTGAATAGGATGTGTGCTGTTGTTTAATGTCGATACAGGTGTATAAGTATTTTTGATAGTGTTCTATTGTTCATTGACAGCATGTATGAGTGAATCAACAGGTAAGTGATTAGATGTGTGTATACATCTATGAATCACTGAGTGGATTTTTAGATACTTGTTTTGCTGTGACAATGGATTCAAATATGATACTCTGTATTTTACAAAGAGTGATGAAAAATTTTAATAGTGTATGAAAAGGTGTATGTGATTGTCACGTGGATGATGTCATCAGTGATGTCATCAGTGATGTCATTTGAGATGTCATCAGTGATGTCACTGACCATGTCATGAATGATCTAATATGTGACATCATCAGCAGTGGATTGCGGGTGCGCGAAATATAGTTAGTACAACTAACTATATTGGAGCAATTTAAATGGTTTTGTATGAGTGAAATATCCAGCTAACTATAAGACCCCTAAAACTTATAGTTTTTTGAGTGAATTTCAAAGGTTTTTTAAAAGCTAATTCCTAACTATATAAGGCCTGAAACCTATGTTTTTTTCAGTGAATTTGCAAGGTTTTTTAAATGCTAATTCCTAACTATATAAGGCCTGAAACCTATGGTTTTTTCAGTGAATTTGCAAGGTTTTTTAAATGCTAATTCCTAACTATATAAGGCCTGAAACCTATGGTTTTTTCAGTGAATTTGCAAGGTTTTTTAAATGCTAATTCCTAACTATATAAGGCCTAAAACCTATGGTTTTTTCAGTGAATTTGCAAGGTTTTTTAAATGCTAATTCCTAACTATATAAGGCCTGAAACCTATGTTTTTCTAAGTGAATTTGCAAAGTTTTTTAAATGCTAATTCCTAACTATATAAGGCCTGAAACCTATGGTTTTTTCATTGAATTTTGAAGGTTTTTTAAATGACAATTTTAAAATGTATTAATTGTTATTTTTTATACTGATTTACTACATTTTTGCAGGCAGGTGTTCAGAGGGCACGCCCCCTTTTTACAACGTTCTGCAGTGCAACCCCTGGCGCGTTTGCAGAGGAGGAACTAATTCCCCTTGCATACTGGGGGTCGCTGGGGGGCAACTAGCCCACCAGGAGCCTCCAGTATAAGCCAGGAAGCTGCATTACAGAGAGGTGTAATGAGGCCACACCCCTTTTTACACCTCTCTGCAACGCAGCCCTCAGGCGTGTTTGCAGAGGGGGAACTAATTCCCCTTGCATACTGCAGGTCCCTGGAGGCCAACTAGCCCACCTGGAACCTACAGTATGCGCCAGGGGGCTGCATTGCAGAGAGGTGTAATGAGGCCACACCCTTTTTTACACCTCTCTGCAGCGCAATCCTTGGTGTGTTTGCAGAATAGGAACTAATTCCCCTTGCATACTGGGGGTCCCTGGGGGCAAAGTAGCCCACCAGGAGCCTCCAGTATGCGCCAAGGGTCTGCGTTGCTGTGCCCCGGGGGCGGCGGTCCCCGGGGCAGTGTGGGGGGGATTGTGGACCCCCCACACTTCTTTATCACTATGCCGCCGCGATTTGGTCCCCCCGGGGGGTAATTTTGAAAAAAACAGACCAGGTTTAAAAAAAAAAAAATGTGGGCCTTTTTTGTCCTTGTGGGACGACCTGGGCAGGCCTAGGGGGTCAGGGTGTATCTACCCTGTCCCCTTTTTGTCTTCTTCACGTTTGTTTTTCTGCTTTATTGTGTCTCGGTCTATCTACACGCACACATATACACATATATATATATATGCATATATATGCATTTATATATATGTATGTTTATATATATATATACATACATATATAAACATATATAATCTGCATATCTATATAAATACAAATATAAATGCATGCATACATATGCATATATGCATACATATGCATGTTATTTACATGAAAGTTTGAAAAACACTATTAAAAGCAACGCTAAAAAGCCACCTCATTACAAACAGAATGACTTTAACTTAAACGAGGGCGAGATCTATTGCATTTTCAATGCTTGTTTATTTTGGTTCCATCAAGAAGGCATTCAGATGTGTCACACAATTGCCATAAATTCTGAATGTTAGCACTCTAGTTGCTCATTATATCACTGTAGTAAAGCTACTGCTCACCAGGGAAGTCTGCTGCTGGTATTCAAAGTGCATGTTTCAGTCTGCATGTCATAATTTTTTTAATGAAATAGAAGAGGATTTGAGAAGTCACTCAAAATGTGCCCTAATTTTTCTTTCTTCAGCACTAATCATAATTTCTATGGCAAAATGAACCCCCTCATTTTGTTCCTTTGCAAATTAAATGTTTTAAGTGTTAACACTTTATTCCAATCAAGATGACTTCAGGTGTGCCATACTTTTGTCATAAGTAAGACAGTTAGCGCTCTAGTTGTTCTTTAGAACACTCTGGGGCATTCTGTCATTGGGCTATAGTTGGGCTACATCTGGCTGATATTTGGGCTACATTTGTTTTTTTTTGTCTCTGGTGGCCATCTTTGGGCTACATTGGGTTACATTGGGCTACATTGGGCTACATTTGGGCTCTAACATATATATAGCCCAATGTAGCCCAATATATATTTTTCAAAGTTAATTTTCGTAAAAACCACTGGAGCACATATCTTGAGACATAGCAAAGGCACATCGGGCTACCAGTCCCTACAATTTTGCCAAGTTTGGTGGAAAACCATTCAGCCGTTCGGGCTAAAAGTGAGTCCAACCGCCCTATGTAAATTAACATGGGGAAAACACGTTTTGGGACCCCCCTTTTATCTCGGCCCCCGCTGGACGAATCCCCCCCACACTTTCAGGGAAGGAGCGGAGCGCCGCGAGGCAAAGTTAAGGAAAATTTCAGGAAGATTCCTCAACCGGCGCCAAAGTTATTCCCAATAGAATGTTGCGATTTCCCGGTGGAAAACAATCCTAACTATATATACCTACTGGCTATTGCCAGTAGGTAATATTTATATATATATATACACATATATACATATATATATATATATTACCTACTGGCGGTCGCCAGTAGGTATATATAGTTAGGATTTTTTCTCTATGGGTTTTTTGAAAATTCTATGTCTAATAACTTTGGCGTTTGTGGACGGAATTGGCTGAAATTTTCAGGAAAATGGCTCATTTTGTTTCTGAGCAGCCCTTGAAAATTTGGGGGGGGGTTCGTCCAGTGGGGGCCGAGAAAAAAGGGGGGTCCCAAAACATGTTTTTAACATTGAGTTTTCCATAGGGCGGTTGGCCTCACTTTTAGCCCGAACGGCTGAATGGATTTGCACGAAACTTGGCAAAATTGTAGGGACTGGTAGCCCGATGTGCCTTTTGTAGGTCTCAATATATGTGCTCCAGTGGATTTTGAGAAATTAACGTTTAAAAAAAGATATATATCTGTAACAGCGGACCGGGCAGCGCACTGGTTCGCGGACTTTTCGCGCAACGGAGCTTTGTGAAGCGAAGCTGATTGGTTCTCCGGCGTCTGTCAACATTCCAAACAGTCCGTAGCGGCCGCCATCTTGTCTCTCGGTAGGATCGAGAGACAAGAGGAGGTCAAAACAAAGGGGGAAATAACTATAAGGGGGCATAGTAGATCCTCGCTGACCCCCTAGGTTTGATGTGGAGGTTTTAAAAGGGCCCCGCGGGGCAAAAAATAATAATAATAATAATAATCGAACGGCTGAATGGATTTGCACGAAACTTGGCAAAATTGTAGGGACTGGTAGCCCGATGTGCCTTTGCTAGGTCTCAATATATGTGCTTCAGTGGATTTTGAGAAATTAACGTTCAAAAAAAGATATATATCTGTAACAGCGCACCGCTTCGCGTACTTTTCGCGTTACGGAGCTTTGCGAAGCGAAGCTGATTGGCTCTCCGGTGTCTGTAAACATTCCAAACAGTACGTAGCGGCCGCCATCTTGTCTCTCGGTAGGATCGAGAGACAAGAGGAGGCCAAAGCGAAGGGGCAAATGACCATAAGGGGGCATAGTAGATCCTCGCTGACCCCCTAGGTTTGATGTGGAGGTTTTAAAAGGGCCCCGCGGGGCAAAAAAAAAAAATAATAATAATAATCGAACGGCTGAATGGATTTGCACGAAACTTGGTAAAATATTAGGGACTGGTAGCCCGATGTGCCTTTGCTATGTCTCAATATATGTGCTTCAGTGCATTTTGAGAAATTAACGTTCAAAAACAAGATATATATCTGTAACAGCGCTCCGCTTCGCGGAGATAAAATTATATCTGTATTACCTAGCTGTTGCTAACACCAGTTAGCGACGGCTAGTAGGAGATAGCGACCATCTTGGGTCCCACTTTGCATGTGAGTGATATTTATCACTAATGACATGCAAAGTGGGCATGCCAAGATGTTAGCGACTGGAAACAGTCGCTAACATCGCTATCTCCTATTATCAACTTTTGGAAATATTCGAGATAAGCGCGAATATCTCCAAAAAGTAACAGCTGCCCTGAGCAGTTCTTAGCCATGTTATCCAATGGGAGGTGGATAACATGGCTAAGAGCATTAGCTCGGTAATGCATGAATATCGCGGAGTTTTCAGCGATATTAATGCATTGCGCTCGTTTTTTATCGTATTTGCGATAAACCTTGATAATAGCAAGGTTTATCTGCGATAATTTCTGACGGTAAAAAAATCTTTGCAATGCATCGTTAGGGATAAATATCGCTTAACTTTGGTAATATGCCCCAACGTCTGTTAACGTTCGATTCGAAGGAAATCAGGAATTGTTGAAAAACATTGTGTGCGCCATCTTGTCTTTTTTCAAATGCCACACTTTTGTCGTGCACGGCAGCCATTTTAGATGCCTTGACCAGACCCACTCTGTGCACGCTGTCGATCCTTAGCATGGCTCCCCACCCTCGCAAGCATCTCACCCAGGCAGTGGTCACCCCCGCTCTCTGTCTTATGCATGGGTAATAAACCTCCCCCCATCTGCGCTGCTCTTCCCTGAGAATCACACCCTGTGCCCGCCCGACACCTCCCTTTCGCCCTATTCACTACCGCACCCTCTGACACTCCTTTTCCTCTGTGTCCGATTGTCCAGGCCGGTCCTAGGCTATCAGCTAGCCCTGCAGATGTAGTTTATGGCCACAGCTGTAAAGAATCACCCCTCTTCAAAGGAGTTATAGTAGATCAAGGCCCACACTCGATGAGATCCGTCACAGCAGAAGCGTTGCTATTATCTGAAAACCATCCTGTATTGTGATTGGGGAGGGGACCGAGCGTGAAGCGGAAGATTCCAGGGATGACTCTTTGTACATCAAAGTTTTTACAATTATGTGTCACATTAAAAATATATAGCACTCCGACAAAGTAGTAAGATTATAAAACTTTAATAATTTATAAATATATACAAGAAAACAAAAATAGTAATAACATATAAACATTTTTAGAGAAAAACAACGAAGTAGCGGTCGGCTGTGCGAATAGTCCCAACGCAGCACAACGTCCAGATTTCCGGCGTGGGGCGTCGCGGGGGGTGGGTCATCAGTAGCAAACTGTTGTGCGAATAGTTCCAAGGCAGCAGAACGCGCCGAAATCTAGATGACACGAAAGTGATGTCTAGTAAGTTGCCACCCAGCAAATAACGGCGTGGGGCGTCGCGGGGGGTGGGTCATCAGTAGCAAACTGTTGTGCGAATAGTTCCAAGGCAGCAGAACGATGGCACCAAGGTGATGTCCAGTAAGTTGCCGCACTGGTTTTGGTATCCTACAATGCTGCTCCGAATAACGGCGTGGAGCGCCCCGGGGGAAGCGGCGTGAGCGGGCCTCTCCAGGTGGAGTCTCATCTGTTTTAGTGGGGCGCCCCTTTACCGTTTCAGTTGCCATTCCGTCCGCTTTTGGTCCACTGTGTCAAAATCCGCCATTCAGCTGAGTTGCGCCCACTCTTGCGGTGCAGCGATAGGCGGCTGCCACAGGACTCTCAAAATGGCGGCAGGCTCTTTCCTTTTTGGGCGTGGTCCACTGAAATGGCCCTGGGACACCTTGGAAATCGGACGCTTGTCTGCTAGGTCTTGGACCCCATTCTCGAAAGCGTCCCCTCCGCCTTGAGAATTCATCAAAAGTTTTGGGGGCCCCGACTCCTGCAGGCTTCTGGTGGGGAGCGGCTGCCATGATTGCTCGCGGAATGACCACGACGGAGCTACGAGATGGTGGTGCTCTCATGCTGACGCCAGTTTAGTCTGAAACATCCAGAAACAAGGTGGGGCTTTCATCGTTTGGGGGAAAAAAAAAGTTTTCATCCAATGAAAAGTGTTGTTTTTAGGTCATATGATCAAGCCTTCCATCATTCGGAAACCAAAAGTAAAATGAACCAATGAAAAGTTTTATAAACAAGTCACATGACCTGTTATGCGGCATAGGGTATAAAATGCGGAGAAAATACGTTGGCACGTGAGGCGGCGTCAGTAGCGGACCGATGTGCGAATAGGCCGAAGGCAATACAACGCGCCAAGATCCGGATGGCACCGAGGTGGTGTCATAGTTGAGAGTTCTGAGCAGCGGTTGTAACACTGTCTGAAGCTTATTTGCAGCTGCTGCAGCTTCACTACGCGCCAAGATCCGGATGGCACCGAGGTGGTGTGTAGCAAGTTGCCGCACTGGTGTGGCCATCCTACAATGCTGAAAGTCGGCGTGGGGCGCCCCGTTGGCCTGTGAGTTTGCGTCAGTAGCGGACCGATGTGCGAATAGGCCGAAGGCAGCACAACGCGCCAAGATCCGGATGGCACCGAGGTGGTGTCTAGTAAGTTGTCGCACTTCTGTGGCCATCCTACAATGTTGAAAGTCGGCGTGGGGCGCCCCGTTGGCCTGTGAGATGGCGTCAGTAGCGGACCGATGTGCGAATAGGCCGAAGGCAGCACAACAATATTTTCTGACTGACACCACAAGGCGCTGAGATGCCAAGATCCGGATGGCACCGAGGTGATGTCTAAGTTGCGGACTGATGTGCGAATGGGGCCAAAGGCAGCGTAACAATATTTTTTGTATGGAAGATACCACTAGGCGTTGAGATGCCAAGATTCGGATGGCACTGAGGTGATGTCTAGCAAGTTGGTGTGGTCATCCTACAATGCTGAAACTCGGCGTGGGTCGCCCCATTAGCCTGTGAGATGGCGTCAGTAGCGGACCGATGTGCGAATAGGCCGAAGGCAGCACAACGCGCCAAGATCCGGATGTCACCGTGGTGGTTTCATAGTTGAGAGGCACTTCATCTGCAGTGGGGCGCCGAGATCCGGATGGCACCGAGGTGATGTCTAGCAAGTTGCTGTACTGGTGTGGTCATCCTACAATGCTGAAACTCGGCGTGGGTCGCCCCATTAGCCTGTGAGATGGCGTCAGTAGCGGACCGATGTGCGAATAGGCCGAAGGCAGCACAACGCGCCAAGATCCGGATGTCACCGTGGTGGTTTCATAGTTGAGAGGCACTTCATCTGCAGTGGGGCGCCGAGATCCGGATGGCACCGAGGTGATGTCTAGCAAGTTGCTGTACTGGTGTGGTCATCCTACAATGCTGAAACTCGGCGTGGGTCGCCCCATTAGCCTGTGAGATGGCGTCAGTAGCGGACCGATGTGCGAATAGGCCGAAGGCAGCACAACGCGCCAAGATCCGGATGTCACCGTGGTGGTTTCATAGTTGAGAGGCACTTCATCTGCAGTGGGGCGCCGAGATCCGGATGGCACCGAGGTGATGTCTAGCAAGTTGCTGTACTTGTGTGGTCATCCTACAATGCTGAAACTCGGCGTGGGTCGCCCCATTAGCCTGTGAGATGGCTGTTCTTTGGATTTGGGCCTGGTCCACCAAAATGGCCCTGGGACACCTTAGAACTCGGACGCTCGATTTTTTTTTCCTTTCCTGTACATGCAAAAAAAGGTAAATGCCCGGTACGTTACACGCTTCATCTGCCACGATGAACTCTCCAGAGGAACCGAAAAAAAATATAGTTGTGGTAACTATACCATGCATCGTCATATGGAGAGGTGGCACCAATTAATTATAGTGCTGCATAAAAGAGAGATTTGGAGGAGAACCCCTGACCTGCTAGTACATTCATCAAAGAAGTGGCACTGAGAGCTTCAGAGGCAAGGGAAACGGTCCCAAATATTTAGAAGAACTTTGGAAAGATTAAAATGACATGTTTAGATTGTGGCAAATTAATTTCATGTGGACAGATGAGTGTTACTCTAATAAATACAGCATATGAACATCATCATAGTCGATGGTTGGTAGAGACATTTTGACTATATCCTGGACCTGCCCGTCCTCGCCCAAAATGGCGCCAGAATAAATGGGACTCGTAACTCCTTGTTGTGTACTGGTTGCAGAACCTTGAAATCACGAGATACGTATGCAGTTTTGAAGCACATGGCGGGCGGGGACGAGAATTGATTGAATATTTCGACATCCCTATTGATATTAAGTTCTGATGTGTTATTGATTACTGTACTGTTGAAAGTTCGAATTAACGTCACCCATGGTACTTGCCCGCAAATGTATATCTAGATAATTTTATTGTAACTGGCCCTGTCGTATTTTAATTATAAAATGTACGTCCACCGATTCCGTAACTGTTAGACACCTTAGTTCTTGCAACCTAATGGCCCGCCCGTTACGTTCCTCTACAGTGTAAATGTCTATTCATCATATACGATTACAGTTTGCTCTGTGGCAGGCCCACGTGGTTATAGGCTCGTATTTGTATAATGAAATTTTCTCAATAAAGGTTTTTAAAAGAAAACATGGTAGTAGTATATACATTGGTAAAGTTTTTAATAATAGTGACTGTTTTAGAATCATTAAAAGGCAAGTGAAATAAAGCAGACCAATTACATGAAGGGTAAAAGGTATAATACGAAGGAACGCAGTAAAGATAAATGGTCAAGGGCTGTTGTGTTTTCTATTCCTGCAACATAAAGTGATCGATAAGAATCTCATATTCAGGCGTATCGGCGACTAAGACAGCAGGTCGACCCTCTTTTGCTCAACGGCTCCGTCATGGGACGAAGAAACGCTCTTTTTCTCGAAAAAAGAATATATTTTACTTGCAGGACAGTTGTAAAATTTCCGGGAAAGTACATTAGCCTGGAACATTATAACATATATTTAAGAAAAAATAATGTTCGGAAGTAATGAAAAGCGTAATTTTTAGGTCATATGACCAAGCCTTTCATCATTACAATAAGAAAAGTAAAATGAACCAATGAAAAGTTTTATTAACAAGTCACATGACTTGTTATGCTTACGTTACGCGCTGCGCGCCCCGGATGACTTCCGGATGCGCTAACGCGGCGCGTCATATGACGCATTACGCGACAACGCAGGTACAGAATATAGTCAAAATGTCTCCACCAACCAGCGGTCGGAACACAACCCCTTTCAGCAGGCTAAATAGTTCTGTTAAATGACAACAGAAGGGACAGGCAACAAGAACCATCAGTCAAAGAGGGGAGAGCTAGTTCTTCTCTACCGGGTTACATTGGGGCGCTACCGGAACTGATCGAATTGGTAGTCTACAGTGTTTCTGGATGTTTCAGACTGAAGCTGGGGTTAGCATGAGAGCAGCACCATTTCGTAGCTCCGTCGTGGTCATTCCGCAACCAATCATGGCAGCCGTTCTTTATCGTTATTTTGGGCGGGGTGGGTGGCGGAGCCGAGCTGTTTTGCAGCCATCATTGTGTGGAGTTCAGTTCATCTCACTAGTTTTGTATTTGTCATGAGGGGTTGTTCCTAATGTTTCTATTTTAGCGAGGTCAAAAAGAGATCCCATTAGTGGCCTACTGATTTTGCTCGATTCCTTTTCTTTTTTTTTTACACGATTTTTCGTTATCTGCAAAGACTAAACAGAGTATTGCGACTCTGTGTTTGTTTGTAAATAGAGAATGAACCAAAGAGAACTAATTCTAAAACAGTAAATACTTGGATAACAATCAATCAAATGGAGAGAGAAGCAGGCACGACGGATTACAATGGGGGCAAAGACCTGCGTTAACTACCTTTCACTATCTGCAAAGAGAGAGTACTCCTAATAGAAATGAGGGGGGGGGCACCATTCAAAGCAGATCAGTGTGCATAAACACGAAAATGTTTTCACTTACCACGTACTTGACATTCAACAGCTTATGATATTTGCTATTAAAAAACCATTGAAATTCACTGAAAAAACCATAGGTTATAGACCATATATAGTTAGGAATTAGCATTTACAAAACCTTGAAAATTCACTGAAAAAACCATAGGTTATAGACCATATATAGTTAGGAATTAGCATTTAAAAAACCTTATTTTACTCACACAAAACCATTGAAATTCCATATATAGTTAGTTGCACTAACTATATATCGCGCACCTGCAATCCACTGCTGATCATGTCACATATTACATCATTCATGACATGGTCAGTGACATCACTGATGACATCACTGATGACATCTCAAATGACATCACTGATGACATCACTGATGACATCTCATTTGACATCATTCTTGTGCTAATACGATAAACCTCTTCAGACTCTAATATAACCTTAGATACACTCAGTGTATACAGACACTCACACACTTCCACTCATCCATGGAGTTACTCACACACCCAGTCAGTCATGCAAAGAAACAATCTCATCTCCATTTCTTCAACTATACAGTTAAACACACCTTACTTATTGAAACATATACTAACACATATTTACTCTCTTATACAATCCCTGATACAAGTTCACAATGATCGATACAACCACTCACTCATTCGGTGGCTCTCATGCACAGTTATTTATATATGCCAACTCTCACATGTACTGTGTTTTACATATGTACTTACTATGACATGTAGCATTGAGATATCCATTCACTCATCAATACACTCATGCACACAGTCAACTGCCCATGTAGCTGTTTCCACATGCACTCTTGAACTCATACACCTAGTGAATAAACTGTTCACACATCTATGCATAGAGTCACACACCTTCCAGCCACCCCCACACAAACTCAATCTCCCATAGAAATACTTGGGCAAGCAATTAATAACACATATAGCCTCTCGTATAGCTAATGATCAACACATGCAGCAGTTTACAGAACAACAGACATAATGATGCACAAATTAAGACAGTTTAGTCACTAACCCATGCATTCAGTGAGACACATTTAATCACTCACTCATACAGTCAGTCACGCACCTACTAAATCCTTCATCCAGACACTTATACATCCACTCATTCTTCAATATGTAAGATATATTTTAACTTTACAGAAACATACAGTCACTGGATGTTGTCATCAGTGATGTCATCAGTGATGTCATTTGAGATGTCATCAGTGATGTCATCAGTGATGTCACTGACCATGTCATGAATGATGTAATATGTGACATGATCAGCAGTGGATTGCAGGTGCGCGATATATAGTTAGTGCAACTAACTATATATGGAATTTCAATGGTTTTGTGTGAGTAAAATAAGGTTTTTTAAATGCTAATTCCTAACTATATATGGTCTATAACCTATGGTTTTTTCAGTGAATTTATATATATATATATATATATGTGTGTGTGTGTGTTGTACAAGTGTACAAAACAGGTGCTCTTCATGAAAACCGACATCACCGCAACAATGTTGGTAGTCACATATATAACATTTTTGTTATAAAGATGGTTTTCTCCACAAATTGATCACAAAAAGAAAAGTTATAATAATATCTTACTAAATATCTAGACTTAAACTTTATTTAAAAAATGTCTTTAAGTGTATTTTTAGTATGTGAAACACATTTGCTGATCACAGATTCTCCACAGTAAATGCGACAATGTTGTGCCGGCTCCAAAAATTCTTTAGATTCAAAACAGTTATTAATGTACTTTGTGATATACACATACCAAATAAAAAAATGAGTGGTATAATATGTTTCTAATGTACAATATCCAATTATAGAAAGAAAATACACAAATATTAGAAGCACACTATGACGTTACAATTAAGAAATGGCCTTGAAAAATAACCTTAGAAATTCATTGAAAAAACAAAGGATATAGGGATGTTATAGGTAGGAGTTAGCATTTAAAACACCTTAGAAATTCACTGAAAAAAACTAAGATTACAGAGGCGTTATAGTTAGGAATTGGAATTTTAAAACCCTTAGAAATTCATTGACAAAAACAAAGGTTATAGGGACGTTATAGTTAGGCTGACATTTCATTCATACAAAACCAGAGAAATTTAGCAGTTATCTGTTGGGACCCCACAAGTCTTACCTCTGTTACTTGTGGAGTAATCTCGCAGGGAAGACGCGAACAGCCTCCACCATCCCCCACCTTTCCCTAGTAAAGGAATGTATGCTGACCAGGGCAAGGATGGGACCGGGGGAAGAAGCCTTCATATACTGGTGAACAGGACCAATAGGAAGTCAGCTTGTGGGTGCTCCATAATCCTTGTAAACTTGTAATCCACCAAGTGCCAACAAATAATAAGAAACTCAAGAAGAGAAGGTTGTGTGGTGTACTGGTCATAGGAAAGAGGAAGAGTGGTGGTTAAAGAGTATTAGCCTACCACTGGGTATCCATTGTGTTGGATATGGTTGCCTCACACACCCTTGCAGGTGTCATGCTTCATCATAGGCAGTGCTCCTCGTTGGATAGGCGGTGTAATACCCAACGGGCTCACCTCAAAGAGGGGCTCTTTGTCGGAGATCTTTTGAATCCAACTGCCTATGGGTGAAGTGTGAGTATGGGGCCAGGTGGGTTGTAGACTAGATAGTGAATTAAAATGTGGCGCAGGGTACCTGAGACTACTTTATTCGGGTGGTCCCTCGCTACAATTAAAAGTGAAGCTAGTCTGGGCTTGCGGGAAAGTAATGTTTCCTTGCTCTAGACTAGACTAGGAAGTATAAAAATGGTCGACATGTTTCTCGCTATGTAACATTGACTTGCGATTCGTCAGGACCTCTGTGGTATAGTCTACAAAACAATTAGTTCTAGTGTCTATATCAAACTTAGGTGCTCATTATCAATATTTGGGAAAGTTTTACCTCTGTAGCACTGTTGCCTAAAAAGTCAGGAATTGTCAGCCCCATCAATACCCGGCGGGTCGTACAGCAGGAATGATGCCTCTGTGTTTAAGGCTCCAAGTTCCCGTGTCATAGGCCAGTGTCCTACCCCTCACTCCGCCGGGATCGGTCAATCTGTGAACAGAATTGATTTGACAACTTCTATTTCTGCCTTTGGCATAAATTAGAGTACACCAAGACAGTGAGGGAAAAGCGACATCAGTTCCGCAAATGTTTTTTTTCATTAGGATTTTAGCCCTACCCCAGTCAATGTGCCGTGGTCATTGCCACCTCAGTGCACAATCAAGAGGTGAGGAGCTTGGGAATCCACAGTGAATTTAACCAAAGCCAGCAACTGATGAAACTTTAAGCCTCTCTGGCCAAACCAATAATCTGCACATTTGGCAAACCCAAGTCCCTGTCAATACCTCTCACTTTTGCAGCCTCTTAAGCCCAATAGATATTGCTGTGGCCCACAATCCATAAAATGTTTTAGGTGAAGGAGCAATAGTAGTCAGGAGAAAGCTGGAGCTGAATGAGTTAGTTTTGAAACGAAAAGCAGCTAAAGTGGAGGTGTTTTTTTAAAAAAGTGGATGGTGTCAGTATGAAAGTGAATAAAATTAGGCATTGTGTTGGATGACTTAGGAAGAAGTCTTGTTATTGGCTGTTGTTTAAGAAACTAAATGTAATACAGCCATGGATATGGTTTTGAATCTGTGGAATAAAGCAAGCCTGCAGTGTCCTATTTGGAAGTAGCATGTTCCTTCTAGAATGTGCTGTGAAATTGTTACCTACTGGTTCCACTGGGTTGGTAGGTACCCTGAGCTAAGAGTGTATTAGAGGGGAAGGCAGAACAGTTTTTACAAAGTTGAGGAGTGATTATACAATTTAAATATTGGCAAGCTTTAATTTCAAAATCAGCACTATGTAATAAAATGTTGTGTAATATTTCAATTTTAAACAAATGAAGCTAGATATACGTTTGAATACCTGTTTTATTTGCAATTTCTCCACGATCATTGCAAATACGTCGCGAAAATGCACCAACAGAAACTTTGTTTTGAAAGAGAGGGAAAGGGTTAACAGATGCCTAACATTCACAAGTCGAGGTAGAGTAGTCTAAAATTAAAGACATTATTTCATTTGCTGCCTTTCTCATAATGATGGAGTGGAAAGTTGAACAGGTTTCCATTTATAGTTGCTTTGTTTGGAGTGCTGTACCCATGAACACATCCAATCACCCAGGCACTACTCATGCACTCATCCATTCACTCAGGCATTACCCATGCCTTCATCCACTCACCCAGGCACTACTCATGCACTCACCCATTTACTCTGACACCACTCATGTACTCATCCATTCACTCAGGCACTATCCATGCATTCATCCATTCCCTCAGTCACAAACCATGATCTTTTCCAATGACCCAGGAACAACCCCTACAGTCATTCAGTACTCAGACACTACACATCCAATCATCCATGCACTATCCATGCACTCATCCAATCACCCAGGCACTAAACATCCAATCATCCACACACTACCCATGCACTCATCCAACTACCCAGCCACTACTCATGCACTCATCCAATCACCCAGCCACTACCCATACACTCATCCATTCACCCAGGTACTACTCATGCACTAATCCATTCACTCAGGCACTACCCATGCTTTCATCCATTTACTCAGGCACTGCTCATGCAGTCGCCCATTCACCCAGACACCACTCATGTACTCATCCATTCACTCAGGCACTACCCTTGCATTCATCCATTCACTCAGGCACTACCCATGCACTTTTCCAAGGACCCAGGAACTACCTTTGCACTGATCTATTCACTCAGGCACTACCCTTGCATTCATCAATTCACTCAGGCACTACCCATGCTCTTTTACAATGACCCAGGAACAGCACTTTCACTCATCCATTTACTCAGGCACTACACATCCAATCATCCATGCACTACCCGTGCACTCATCCAATCACCCAAGCACTACACATCCAATCAGCCACACACTACCCATGCACTCATCCAACTACCCAGCTACTACTCATGCACTCATCCCATCACCCAGCCTCTACCTATACACTCATCCATTCACCCAGGCACCACTGATGCCCTCATCCATCGACTCAGGCACTACCCATGCACTTATACAATGACCCAGGCAGGACTCGTGCACTCCTCCATTCTCTGATATACTATCTCTTGAGCATATCCAATCACCCAGGTGCTACTCATGGACTCATACATTCACCCAGACACTAGTCATGCACTAATCCATTCACTCAGGCACTACTCATGCACTTATCCAATAACCCAGGCAGTACTGTTGCACTCATCCTTAACTCAAGCACTACTCGAGCACTCATACATTCACTCAGGCACTATGCATAATCTCTTCTATTCACTCATGTAGTATCCATCCACGTATACAATCAAACAGGCACTATCCTTGCACTCATCCATTCCCTTAGGCATTACCCATGCACTCATCCAATCACCCATGCACTATCCACACACTCATCCAATCACCCAGGCATTACCTGTGCACTCATCCAATCACCCAGGCACTACCCATGCACTAATCCAATCAACCAGGCAGTACCTATGCACTCATTCAATCCCCCAGGCACTACTCTTACAGCCATCCATTCACACAGGCACTACCCATGCACTCATGCAATTAACCAGATACTCCACATGCACTCATCCAATCACCCAGGCAGCACCCATGTACTCATCCAATCACTCAGACAGTACCCATGTACTCATTCAATCACCCAGGCACTACTCTTACAGTCATCCATTCACTCGGGCACTACCGATGCACTCATGCTATCAACTAGGTACTCCACATGCATTCATCCAATCACCCAGTGTTAGAAATGGGATCCCTGGTTGGCCGAGGCTTGTGCCAAGGCCAGGCAGAAATCACCACTTCCAGTTAGGGTAGGAAAGTCACCCGCCAAGACAACCCCTACTCACCCCCTTGGTAGCTTGGCACGAGCAGTCAGGCCTATCTCGGAGGTCATGTGTAAAGCATTTGCGCACGCACCCCCAGCAACAACCTTCCGGGCCGCCCACAAAAGGACTCCACACCAGATATATATGAAAATAGCTTTTGTATTGAAGAACACACTTAGACAGGACAACGCAACTTACAAGCTGCCATGGGCACGGGCAGGGTTTACAAGGGACCATATACAAGGCAGTGCCATGGGGCCACTGCCAGGGATATGCACATGATGGAACTGGCATCAGAACACATAACCACTGGGAGCTTCCTAGAACTAGCACTAGAACCCATTACACCCAGGAGCGTCATGGAACTAGCGGTAGAACTCACTCTAACCAGGATTACATACACGGGACATCGGATACTCAGGGGGGGAGGAAGGACAAGGTACATAGCACAACAGAGGTTTCATCAGAAGGCAACACATAATAACTCTCAGAATCACATTAACATTAATCGATACTTCCAACAGGCAATGTCACGATGTTCAGGGCAGGTTGCAGGTAGCCAACAATAAACCTAAACTGGGCAGCTGCCCACGAAGTGCTGGGCAGCTGTAGATGATGAGGGCACTACGTTGGAGCCTCGCAGGCTCGAAAGGGGCAAGGGACATGCGGTGGAGCCTCCTCGGGGCTCTGGGTTAAAGGAACACGTTGGAGCCTCTCGGGGCTCGGGACACAGGGCCACGTGGGAGCTTCTCGGGGCTCAGGGATTATAGATGGAGCCTCTCGGGGCTAGGGGGATACAAATATAGATGGAGCCTCTCGGGGCTCAGAGGCCAGAAATGCAGATGGAGCCTCTCGGGGCTCAGGGGATAGAGTATGGCCGGGCGGGGCCCCCCTCGGGGGACCCGGCATCACTGGGGGCCCCATGGGCCGTGACGGAGCCTAGCGGGGCCCAGGGACAAAGCTACGGGCAGGCGGGGCCCCGCCTCGGGGGACCCGGCATCACTGGGGGGCCCCACGGGCCTTCAAGCACATGTGTGCTCGCGCTGGAGGGGAGGGGCGGGCACCGACAATGTGCCCCGAAGCCCCGCCTCCCCTCCTGCACCACTCACCGGTCGGCGGGCTACGCGCCGGTCTCTCCTCGCTCTCCGGGGCTCCCTCTCGCTCCTGGGGGCCCCGGGGGGGGGGGAGCAGCAGTCTTCTGGGGGGACGCAGGGGCGCGGAGTAGGCTCCCGCTGCCCCCTGCATTGCTCGGCTCTCTCTCCTCTGCCTCCACAGCTCCCCGGGCCGCCGGCCAATCAGAGCGCGGCCCGGGGAGACGTCATCAGCCCAGCCCGGGCCGGCAGCCTATCCCAGCACGGCCCGGGGGAGGGCCTCACAAGGGTCCCGGGCGGCGGCGGTGACTCAAGGAAATTGATGAGGGCCAGGCTCCCTCGATAGGGACAGCGAGGACGGGGGCAAGCGAGGTAGGCACTCGCTGGGGGCTCGGGCCCCCTCACACGAACGGGCAAATGCCGGGTGGGCACCGGCGGGAAGAGTAGAGCGTTCTCAGCGCTAGGAGCATAAGGGCAGCGCCTCAAGGCGCTAGGACAGCAAGGAAGCGCTCCCCAGCGCGGGAAGCATGAATGAAGCGCCCCACGGCGCTAGGACAGCCAGAAACGGGGAATAAAGCGCCTCCAGGCGCTAGGGTAGCAGAAATCAGCAGCGTCTTGGTAGGGTCCAGGACAGCAGTAGTTCAGGGGCAGGGCTCAGGGAGGCAAGCCTTTCCCCTGAGCCCAAGCAGCAGCATGCCCCTGGCAGGAGTCAGTCAGGACAAGCAGGAAAGAGAGAGAGAAAAGGGCACACCCTCCTTTTATACAGGAGACCCCTTTGTCTAAAAAGGGGCAGGCAGGATGAGAACCAGCTAGAACTGGTTATAAGGAATTTCTTGTTCCTGGCCAGGCTAGGACACCAGACGCACCCCAGGTGGGTGGAGCCAGCATTGTGGGGGAAAGCCCAGACCCATACAGGACACAGGCACAGCCCCTCCCTCACATCAGCATGTTAATCTCTCCATTCACAACCGGGGCAGACCCACACAGACTCCTGGAGTCAGGCTCCCCAGCTGGCTTCAGCCAATCACGCGCCAGCATACTTACTGCACACACACACCGATGTCTAGAAGTGGCACTTCCCTTCTAGTCACACACACGCCTCTTACATCATCTTGCAGCATTCAATCACACAAGTCCACACATACCAGACTCGAGCCTGTGCCCCCCACGCACCAGGAACTATCAGGGACACACCCATTCCCCATGCAGTCCTATGGGAGGGCAGGCTTCTCTCATCTACACGTACTCAGAGTGGGAATCACCATCCCCAGGTCACATATAACAAGCACAACTTCAGGGGTGGACCTGCCAGAAGTGCCCAGTCCAACACCCAGGCAGCACCCATGTACTCATCCAATCACTCAGGCACTACCCTTGCACTAATCCATTCGCTCAGACACTACCCATGCACTCATGCTATTAACCAGGTACTCCACATGCACTCATCCAATCACCCAGGCACTACCCATGCACTCATCCAATCACCCAGGCACCACCCATGCACTCATCCAATCACCCAGGCACTACTCATGGACTGATCTATTCACACAGGCACTACCTATGCTTTCATCCATTTACTCAGGCACTACTCATGCAGTCGCCCATTCACCCAGACACCACTCATGTACTCATCCATTCACTCAGGCACTACCCATGCATTCATCCATTCACTCAGGCGCTACCCATGCACTTTTCCAATGACCCAGGAACAACATTGCACTCATCCATTTACTCAGGCACTACTCATGCACTCATCCAAACACCCAAGCACTACACATCCAATCATCCATGCACTACCCATGCACTCATCCAATCACCCAGGCAATACTCATGTGCTCATACAATCACCTAGGCACTACCCATGCAGTCATCCCATCACCCTGGCACTACACTTGCACTCATCCATTCACCCAGGCACTGCACTTGCACTCATGCAGTCATCCAGTCACTTCACTTGCACTCATCCATTCACCCAGGCACTACTTATGCACTTATCCAATCAGTCAGGCACTATCCATGCACTCATCCAGGTACCCTGGCATGACTCATGCACTCATCCAATCATCCAAGCAATACTCATACAGTCATTCAATCATCCAAGCAGTGCCCATCCAGTTATCCATTCCCCCAGGCACATTTCATGCACTCATACAATCACGCCTCATGCAATCACCAGCCACTAATCATACACTCATACAACCACCCATGCAATACTTATGAACTCCTACAATCCCCCAGACAGTTTTTCTTTTTTTAACCATAAAATGTGGTTCTAAAAAAACCTTCTTTTGTTTTTTAACTGTTTTTTAAAAACTTTTTGGTCTTTGTGATGCAGAATAATC
Source organism: Lissotriton helveticus (assembly GCF_964261635.1). Lineage (NCBI taxonomy): Eukaryota > Metazoa > Chordata > Amphibia > Caudata > Salamandridae > Lissotriton > Lissotriton helveticus. Next base: position 1,195,196,020 of record NC_136065.1, read on the forward strand.
AGCAACAGGTTGAAAAATTAGAAGATGCACTCAAGAAAAAGTACAGTAAGCTAATTTAAAAACAAAATTAACATTTGTGGTTTTTGGCTGCAGCACTCATAGCTCAGATGACCTGTTCTCCTGCAATTAAGTTACCCCACAGTCCATGCAGTACATAGCTACATGAGAGAAGCCTGGAGCCATTTATTCCCTTTCATTTTCTACCTCCACAGGAATCTTCTGGCATGGTATAGATGTTCTGGGCACTGCTGTTGATGGCACTGCATGTTCTCTTTGTCGCATCACCCTCTTAAGCTGGTTGCTGTGATAAGTTTTAAGGTGGTAAAGCATTGATGTTGTGCCACCACTATATTTTTTATTGGAGCCTCTAGATAAAACAATTTCACAAAGAGAGCATTTTACCAATTTTCTACAGTTTTAGACTCCTCAGAAGGGATTGTAAAAAAGTCCCAGGCAATGCTGGTCTTCTTTTTTGGGATGCTCTCCATCATCTGAATCTTCTCCATGGATTTCCTGCATGTCCCCTGGTACCTCCTGAACCACCTGCTCCTCTGCTGTATCTTCTGTAGCCATGTACAACTTCATAACTTCTGAAACTGCAACTTTCCTCTCTCACGAACTTCAGCCACCTGCTCTCAATGCTGCTGCAATGAAATGAAGGTTCCAGAAAAAAGATATGGGTGGAATCATCTCATTAGGATAGATAAAAACTGTGTTATCCAATGAGATTACTGAATGTTCCAATCATATGACATTCGCGATGACCGATGTCATTGCGGTTTCGGAAATGAAAATAACAATTAATTTACAGTAAAATAAATATAGAAACATTGTTTTTTTATAGTTTCTAAATATGTACCTGTGCTCAAATATCCCATCTAATATCTGCATTTGTGCGTTTCTTACTTAAAAAAATACGCAGTCTTTGCGAGTATCAACGTCATTACGATGTCGAGCGTCACAACAAACACGGAAAATAGTCTTTGAAGATGATTTGTCTGGACACTCACTACAAAAATATGACTTTGAAAAGCAGACTAATAAAGCTCTAGTGTTAAATGTACTGCAGAATGTGTATATATATATATATATTTTCACGATTGATCCTGTCGCAGAGGGAACTCCACAGGTTGGTGCTGGGTTCGGGACCAGGACCGGATCCCGTGAATTATTTTTCACGAACAGAAGACCAGCACTCCGCACTTCAGAATTAAATTAAAGGTTTATTTCAGACACTGTTAGAAGCCTACGCGTTTCGAACCAGATGGTTCCTTTTCACGGCAGTGTTCACAGTTGTCCTACTTCACTTACAATTATATAGCTTTTGATGCTTATCCTGGTGCATTATGGGACATGCAGTTTAGCATTCATTATGCATTGTTATCTACATTTCTACATTTTTAACATTTTTAACATGTTTGCATTGTTTAACGTTTACATGCGTTTCAATTTTGGGCTAAGTGCCCAATGTTCAACTTTATTGCACGAGGAAAAGGTGTCATGGCAGTGTAGTGTATATATATATATGATAATCTCCCTTCACAAGGAAAAGAGGTTGGATCGCACACAATACTCCTTTAAAGTAGATTCCAAATATTTATTTTTAAACCAACTCCAAACACTCCAAACACCAACGCGTTTCAATCTCTGACTGAGATCTTGATCACGGTGCCGCCCTTCTCTTTCCATTCGTTTTTAAAGATCATGAGTTACCTTGATAACCTCCCCCTTACTTGGCAAGGCATTCTGGTTATTGTAGTGCTATTTACAAAAACAGTGAAAAGTTTCAAACAAAAACTAAAAGAAATAGTATTCAATGTTACAAATTATATAAAATAAATAAAATTAATCAATTTGTAATGATTGATAAGTTGTAGATAATTGAATTAATTCATCACATTGTCCGCTCATATTTTCTAACGAACCTACGAGGTCAACCCCATGCTTCTCATTATATTATTAGTTTAGGTCATTTTTTTCTCTTTCTTGTTTTTAAGTTACTTTCATACCTTTTTCCCATTAATGCCTCCAGTGGCCTGAAACTTATTGTTACCATTAGTCACAATTTAGTCCATCAAATTATTCATTTGTCACTACTAATCGTAGTTATATTACCAGTGTCTTTTGGTTAAACCATGTATGGAACTTACGAATTTCCTTTTTCTCATTACAATTTTTGTGCACTAAATTATAATAATAAAACAGTTTCCAAATTTAAACATGATTTTGATGTGATGCCAAGAAAAAGACATATCTGTTTATCCTCTGCCTATGTTACATGAGTTCATAATATTTCCAGTCCCAAAGTCTATTTACAAATGTATATACATTTCCTCACTCTGGTTCAGACCGTACGGAGTCATTGTTCGTAAGCTGAGAATGTATCTTGATTCTTTTTTTCTCAGCATAAGCTCTCCTGTTTCCTCCTCTCAGTGGTTTTTTTGCTGTATCAATGCCATAGATTTTTAGACTTTTCCAATCGCTGTTATGATGAGACTCCATGTGTTTGGCAACTGCATTACTTCTATCCTGATGTACAGTTGCCCTAACATGTTCCAAAATCCTCTTTTTTAGTTCGTTCTTTGTGCTGCCCACATATTTTAGTTTGCACAGGCATTCAATTACATAAATTACATATGGTGTTGTACATGTAATTAACTCCTCAATTTTCCATATTTTTCCATTTGCCAACATAATTTCTTGGATAGGTTTACATATTTGACAAACCTTACAGTTGAAACATTTTTTGAAACCTTTTCCTTTCAACCATTCTTTCTTTTTCTCTTTGAAAAAATGACTCCTCGTTAGACGATCTTTTAGATTTGGTGCTCGGCGGTATATTATTTGTGGTATATCACCCACAATGAGACCAATGGTTGTGTCCATTTTTAAGATCTTCCAATTTTTCTTTAGAATATTCCTGATTTGTTTAGATTAATTTGAAAAGGTTGTTATGAATCTTATTACATCTTTGTCACTCTCTTCTTTTTGCTTTATTTGCAATAAATCTTTTCTTTCCTTTTGGCTTGCTCTATCCCAACCTTTCTTTATGTGACCTTTTGAATATCCTCTCTTTTCAAATCTTTTACTCATGGATGTACTTTGTTTGTCCCATTCTGATTCTTCCGAACATATCCTCCGCAGTCTTAGAAATTCTCCATAAGGAATATTTTCAAACAAACACTCCTGATGGAAACTACTGGCATGCAGTGTCACATTGGTTGTGGTTTTCTTCCTGTGTAGGTTGTGTGTACTTCATTTCCTTTGACGTAAATTTCAGTGTCCCAAAAAATTATTTTGTTATTGCTGAGTTCGTATGTAAATTTGAAATTTGCAGGTGATGAGTTGAGAATTTGAAAATATTCCTTGAATTCATTTTCTGAACCGTCCCATACAATGAGCAAATCGTCGATAAAGCGTACCCACAGTATCCCTTTATTCAACATGATGTCATTTTCTGCTTACCACGCCCATTTCTGTTCCCACCACCCCATGGTGAGACAGGCAAAGCTTGGGCTAAAGGAAAAACCCATAGTAGTGCCTTTTATTTGGGTGTAGATTTCCTCTACAAAATAAAAGATGTTTTGGTTCAGGCACAGTCTCATCATTTCTTCCAGCATGGTGTTTTGACATGAATAATGCATATTCCTATCCTGGAGAAAGAATTTACAAGCTGCAATTCCCACCTCATGATCTATATTCGTATATAAGGATACGACATCCATTGATATTAGTTTATACGAAGATTTCCAGGGAATTCCATTCAGCTGTTTTAACATGTCCGTCTTGTCTTTTATGTAAGAACTTAACTTTGAAACATATGGGAGTAAGAAAAAATCCAGATAGTTTGCTATTGGCTCAAATAGGAAACCCATGGCGGAAACTATAGGTCGCCCTGGTGGTCTAGTTCGATTCTTATGCACCTTCGGCAAAAAGTACATAGTTGCCGTCACCGGGTCATCCACTGTGAGATATTCGGGTTCATCAAAGTCAATCAGACCTAAGTCTAGCCATTCTTTTAATTTTTTATCCAATGATTCTTTCATTTGCTTGGTAGGATCATCTGTTAGTTTCTTGTAGTACTTTTCGTCTTGTAGTTGGTCATGGGCTACTCCGGCATATTCTAATTTATGATGACGTTTGCGCCCTTGTCCGCCATTTTGATTTCAATGGTTTTATTCTGACTCAATGTTTTTAACGCTTTGCGTTCCTCAATTTTCAAGTTATCCAAGTTACACTGTTTTTTCAATTTGTAAATATCCTGTATCAGGGCTTCATGAAAAATATCCACCTTGTTACCCGGTGGAAATTGCGGATAAAAATGTGATTTCCGCTTTTTTTGACTCAAGCCCGCTCCAAGTTGGGTACAGGTTTGTTCTAATGTCAATTCTTGTGATTCGCTAACTGTGTTCAAATTCATCAGTGTCACATAGCTTTCAGCGTCTTGGGCCAGTAAGGTACTACTCGTTGTGCCTTTAGATGAAGGCGCAGTTTTTTTGACGTAATTTTCTTTTTCTTTATAGAACTTGGCTAGTTTGATCTTACGCACATATTTATATAAGTCTATTCTCGTTTGTGCTATATCTAAATGCACTTTCGGGCAGAAATTCAAGCCTTTCTTCAATAATGTGCTTTCTGGTTCTGTTAGTTGACGACTTGATAGATTAATAACAGTCAGTTCTTGATCTTCTTCTAGAACGTTTTTTTCAATCTCATACTTCGTGTAAGAGTTCCCACTCTTTCCTCGCCGGTTGCCCCTTCTTCTTCTCCTTGTTTGTTGCTTCGCGGTTTTCCACGGCCACGTCCTCGATTTGGCGGCTGAAATCCTCTTGTTTGTTCCCACTGTTGTTGTTGCAGGACCAGCCGCATACCCCCCAAAAAAGACTGCTTTCTGATTGATGTAATTTCTTCATCACTTTGTTCCACAGATACATTTGATGATAAACTATCTGAGGTGCTTGCATCACTTGGACTATAATTTTGTTGCTGTAAATGATCATATTTTCTCACATATGTGAAGATGCGTCCTTCACTATAATCCTTTTTGTCTCTCTTGAACTTTAAACATTTGCGGTTTTGTACTGAGTCTTCATGAGCCTCAATTTGTTTTTCTAAATCCGTTTTGAATTTTTTTAGATCAGGTGTTAGATCAAGTGTTGCAATTTCTTTCTCCATTTCTTGAGCTTGGTTTTTAATTTTTTGCAGCGATATTTCAATATGCTTGACTAATATGTTCATTAAACCAAGTGATGAGCAGAGCAGGTATTCACCCCATTCCTGTAGTAAATCATTGCGCGAGTCTTGATGACTTGGCATTAGATGGATTCTCAAGCCTCTTGGCACTCTTTGGACTTCTATATATTTTTTTAGTGTGGTAACTTCCCACCATTTGTTTATCTCTTTTTTGGAGATTTTCTCCCAATTCTTCAGTTTTGTCTTTGCATCAGTCTTTTTATTGGTTCTGGGGTCTGTTCCTTGTGTCCCCCCTGTTTCAAAGAATTCAGGCTTGTCTAACAGAGTCTGTCTCTTTGCATCACGTGATTCCATTTTGGTTTTTGTTATTCCGTGTTATACACTTTCTGCTGTATTTGTCGTGACTCACTTAATGAGATGTGCGTCTTCTTAACCTGATTTGCATTGAAATCATCCTACAATGGTTAAATTTACTTCACGCTTCTCTTTAGTGATTAGCCACGGGCTGACCGACATCTTGCTCGTTGCACTCGCTTAAAGGCTTTTTTGCATTGCCCTCCCGTTCGTGAAGAAAGGGTTTCACGCTTACCTTGTCTTCGTCAAGTATCACCCCCTTCCCCCTGCCGGCAGTCGGGCGTGTCCTCAATTTGGACTTGGCTTCGCATATTCCTTTTCCACTCGCAGTTCAGGGCAGCAGATAGAAATCCTTTGTTGCTTATCGAGTCAGTGATCGCCGCAGTCCGCTTATTCCAAAAACCCTTTGATGCTCGTTTTGTGGTCCAGGCGCTGCTTCTCAGCCGTGCGTTATCCCGCAGTCGAGCAGACCGCCGTAAATCTGATAATCTCTCTCCACAAGGAAAAGAAGTTGGATCGCAGACAATACTCCTTTAAAGTAGATTCCAAATATTTATTTTTAAACCAACTCCAAACACTCCAAACACCAACGCGTTCCAATCTCTGACTGAGATCTTGATCACGGTGCCGCCCTTCTCTTTCCATTCGTTTTTAAAGATCATGAGTTACCTTGATAACCTCCCCCTTACTTGGCAAGGCATTCTGGTTATTGTAGTGCTATTTACAAAAACAGTGAAAAGTTTCAAACAAAAAGTAAAAGAAATAGTATTCAATGTTACAAATTATATAAAATGAATAAAATTAATCAATTTGTAATGATTGATAAGTTGTAGATGATTGAATTAATTCATCACATTGTCCGCTCATATTTTATAACGAACCTACAAGGTCAACCCCATATTTCTCATTATATTATTAGTTTAGGTCATTTTTTTCTCTTTCTTGTTTTTAAGTTACTTTCATACCTTTTTCCCATTAATGCCTCCAGTTATATATATGTATATATATATATATATATATATATATATATATATATATATATATATATATATATATATACATACATACATACATACATACATATATATATATATATATATATATATATATATATATATATATATATATATATATATATATATATATATATATATATATATATATATATATATATATATATACATATATATACCACTGAATCCACAACTGAGCAGCAGTAAATCTTCCTCGCCACCTCCACAGCAGAAATGGACACGGACCAGTAGATAAGTGCAGACTTATTTATTTGTTGCTGTAAGTCGCCAAATATGAATTTGAAAAGTAGACTAATAAAGCTCTACTGTTAAATGTACTGCAGAATGTGTATATATATATACACATATATGGGCATGAATTTAATAGAACTGAAAAATTGAGAGCAGAAACGTATATTTAAAATAGTAATAGTTACCTCTAATCTATAAATTTGTGGATTTGAATGTTGGCAGAAACAGTATTTATACAGTTATAGCTGCTGCTGGTCAAGACAAACGATCTCGTATTTATACAGTTATATGTGCTGCTATTTCCAGAAATGTTTATTGATGAATGCACAATGAATTGTATTTCTATCTTGTCCTGTAGGTATTTATACAGTGATAATATGCTTGTTAATTACAAGTGAACGCAAGTATACTATGTAAACGCAAATATTTTTTCTATGTCTATGGTCAGGTGACCCAATCACATGGTGTCAGTAGGTGTACACTAATCAAAAAAAGCACTTTAAAAAGGTACTATTTCCGTGTATCCGATGTGTGATCAAGGCCTATCTAGCCCGAAACGCGTCACTGCTGGGAACTGGTCGAAATAAATACGAACTTGCCTCAACTTGAGTGGTCCGTCCTCCTTCTTCGCCAGCGTCGCGCTGGAAGTGGTTTGGAGTATTGTGTTGGATATATATATATATATATATTTATATATATATATATTCACTGAAAAAACCATAGGTTATAGACCATATATAGTTAGGAATTAGCATTTAGAAAACCTTATTTTACTCACACAAAACCATTGAAATTCCATATATAGTTAGTTGCACTAACTATATATCGCGCACCCGCAATCCACTGCTGATGATGTCACATATTACATCATTCATGACATGGTCAGTGACATCACTGATGACATCACTGATGACATCTCAAATGACATCACTGATGACATCACTGATAACAACATCCAGTGATTTTATGTTTCTGTAAAGTTTAAATATGTCTTACATATTGAAGAATGAGTGGATGTATAAGTGACTGGACGAAGGATTTAGTAGGTGCATGACTGACTGTATGAGTGAGTGATTAAATGTGTCTCACTGAGTGCATGGGTTAGTGACTAAACTGTCTTAATGTGTGCATCATTATGTCTGTTGTTCTGTAAACTGTTGCATGTGTTGATCAATAGCTATATGAGTAACTATATGGGTTATTGATTGATTGTCCAAGTATTTGTATGGGAGACTGAGTGTGTGTGTGGCTGGCTGGGAGGTGTGTGACTCTGTGCAGATCAATGTGTACTTATATCAATAATTGTATAACAAGGTAAGTATGTGTTAGTATATGTTTGAAAATATAAGGTGCTCTATGTTTAACTATATAGACAAGAAAATGGAAGTGTGATTGATTCTTTACAGGACTGACTAGGTGTGTGAGTAACTCCATGGATGAGTGGCAGAGTGTGAGTGTCTGTATAGGTGTATGAGTGCATATGATAGTGTTGTAAAGATGAGTGATTGTATGTATGAATGATTGTGTGGGTGAATGAGTGAATGTGTGCGTAGACGTAGGAATCAGTGAGTACATATGTAGTAACTAGTATTGGTGTGTCAATGGTTTCAAAAATTATACTCTGTATTTAACACTGGGTGAAACAGAGGTTATATTAAAATATGAGGAGATGCATTGTATTGTCACATGAATGATATCATCAGTGATGTGGTCATTGATGTCAAATGAGATGTCATCAGTGATGTCATCAGTGATGTCATTTTAGATGTCATCAGTGATGTCATCAGTGATGTCACTGACCATGTCATGAATGATGTAATATGTGACATCATCAGCAGTGGATTGCGGGTGCGCGATATATAGTTAGTGCAACTAACTATATATGGAATTTCAATGGTTTTGTGTGAGTAAAATAAGGTTTTCTAAATGCTAATTCCTAACTATATATGGTCTATAACCTATGGTTTTTTCAGTGAATTTTCAAGGTTTTGTAAATGCTAATTCCTAACTATATATGGTCTATAACCTATGGTTTTTTCAGTGAATTTCATTGGTTTTTTAACAGCTAATATCTGTAGCTGTAAAATGTATTCTTCTTTAAATCCAAAAATATATTTTATATGTTTATTAATAATTTTTTTTTTAAATATTTTTTTTTCTTCGTTCCCGCTTCGCGAATCGGGAAGCTTCCCGTTAGCTGACCTTGATGCCGCGAAATAGACCGCGAGCCGGTAAACGTTTCTTTACCGCAACTGCCGCGTTAGAAAACAACATCGTGACGCCTCCTGTCCGCATGGCGTTTCGCGTTGTCGCGTGATACGTCATATGACGTGCTACATTAGCGAACTGGTACGCTTACCGAGTCGCAAAGCATAGGTTTCTGGAAGCAAACCGGGAGGCCCTGCAAAGCGCTTAACGTAAACACAACAGGTCATGTGACTTGGTAATAACACTTTTCATTGGTTCATTTCACTTTTGGTTTCCTAATGATGTAAGACTAGGTCATATAATCTAAAATGAACACTTTTCATTGGTTGAGAACTATTGTTTTTCCCAAATGATGAAAATCCCTCCTTCTTTCCTCACTCTGACTTTCATCATTGTGAGAGAAAGACCCTTTGTTACCAGTGAGCAATGGCTTCTTTAGTAGCTTCAGCTGGTGCTTCCCCACCACCTCCACCACATCCAAGGAAGAGTGGACCACCTGCTCAAGTTATAATTCAGCAAGAAGAGGAAGAAGAGGAACAGGACGACGAGCACGAAGAGAGGCACTTTTTGCCTGAGGAGCCCAGGACGTCTCGCCGGAAAGAAAACTTCATTTGGCAATTTTTTAAAATTCCCAAAGGTCAGAAAAAAGTAAATGCAAGATACGTAACTTGCCTTATATGTCAAGATAGACTGTCCAGAGGGACCGACAAAAAATACAGTTTCGGAAACTACACAATGCATCGCCATATGACTAGGTGGCATCCTAACAACTACAGTGCTGCACAGTTTCGTAACGACCTAGATAATCTCCCTATTATGGCCAGAAGATCTGTTGTACCGGAAGTAACGGGACCAGAGGGCAGGGAGATGGTGCCAAATATTCAAACGAGATTTCATGAAGTAAAACACGTCTGCGTACATTGCAATGGATTCATTTGCTACGGAGAAAGAAGCATCACTCTGATCAACAGAGCTATTGACTATCATATGCAAGTTTGTACGAAACGCCCCAAATAATAAATACTTTTTTTTTGTTTTGTTGCTCCTGTTGAGCCCTTTACAATGAATCGTTTTCATTGCCCCCTGCAAGAAAACCCCCCAAAAATATAAAACGGTTCAGAAAAATTCAAAAAAAGTAAAAAAATGTTCAGAAAAAAAATAAAAAAAATATAAAACAACAAAAACAATAAAAAAAAAAGTTATTTTCAGAACTACCTCCCCGTTATTAAAAAATTGGTACAATATTTGGAACTGTGCCAACCTCTATTTCTCGTAGTTCGCTTCCCAGTTCGCTCGCCGGTACGCGAACCGGAAGTGAACCAAAAATTTTTTTTCAAAACAAGAACAGTAAGTATAAGGGAAGGAAACAGACACTTATGTTAAAAGAAAGACAGCTATAGGGGAGTAAACTAGAGATACTATTACCCGTAATCCACTGCTGATGATGTCACATATTACATCATTCATGACATGCTCAGTGACATCATCAGCAGAGGATTGCGGGTTTTTTGGCAACGTGCCTTATCCACGGTTTAATAACGCTGCCTTTTGCTTTATATAAGTTTTCAAATTGTATGAAATATATACCAATAGGTCGTTATGAACCTTTAGGTAGTGCTTTTCTTCATGAGGTCTGGTCGCTTCCATACACATACAGATGTTTCAAAGATGATCAAGAAGTTTATCTGAATGGAGAGGAATGCACTGAGACGCCAGATCATTCACTAATGTGTAGGCACATACAGTTACACGGTTCATGCAACAAACACCGACCAAATATGGCTTGCGTGTTGCAAGGCACGCCAGTTCCTGCTATCATCCCCACGTTCAAGTTGTTGGAAAATGGTAGTTATTTGATGCTCAATAATGAAGATTGTTCTGGGTTAATTAAAAGTATTCCTTTTATCGTAACAGTAAATGAACGGGTTATTTGCTGCAGAAATGTTCTATTTCCTCCCACACATGAACATAGGGAGTTTTCAATCTGGCCACAAATACCAACCTTGGGAGCACATTTCAACGGCATGGCAAGAATAAGAGCTCTTTTGTCTCAGAGAGAGGTGGCCTTGAGTTCGGCCCGTGAAACTTTCGTGCTTCACATAGCGAACACCCGTACAGAGGTGCAGACCCTTTTAAATACTGATTCGCCTTTGCATTTCAGCGACATGGTTCGGACTATCTTTAACGCGTCCTCCACAAAGGCCCTGGCGCACTTTTTTAAAGTTGTTACCAGTGGTCTCGTGACTTCATTTGAGAAAATCTTTGGAGTCATCCCTGCTTTCTTTCATTCTATTTTTTCCACTCTGCTTCGTGGATTCCCATTTTTACTTGCATTACCAGCGGACGCTCTTGTGCTTTTTTACATTTTTAAATATGGATGTCCCTCCTGTGCAAGCTCCCGCCCTGCAGCTGCTGACACTGTTCCGCAATCGCATGCTAGAATATTATGGCACAATGCCGTTGGCGATATTAAGCACGGCATATGGATTATCTTTTCAATTCTCCTACTTCACCTGTGTCCAGCCTGTATTTCACTGCCTGACCTGTGATTTCGATTGGGCCATTGATTTGTGTCTCTGCGGACCGGTTTCTCCTGACGTCGACTTTAATCAGCTGATGACTCCTATCATTACTCACGAGTTGGTTTGTCCTGGCGAAAGGATTATGGCTGTGGCATTGATGCATGGACTAATTGGTCCCTGGAATTTACTGGTGGCAACACAGTCTTTCTTGGAACAGAGCTTTCTTGAAAACCCACCGAGCTGTCCTCTGATGGTGATAGAGGATCCGGTGCTGGGAGAGCACGTATGTTCTTTTCCGCTTTTAAATTGGATGGCTGAACTCTTTTCGGATGAAGACGGTGACTTCCTATTGGAGGCTGTTGCAGCTTATTTTGCATACACAGTTATGTCATAGACCTTTTTCATGTTTGATATGCTGAGTACTAGCATTTCATTGACAATTCATTGACTTATTTATCAAGTTTTTATTATTTAGCTTGCCTATTGGCTTAAGCCTCGACAAAGTAGTTGGCTGTTTTATTTTTCTTTAGCATTAAATTTTCCTAGTTTTTAATGTTTTACCTTGCGGACCGTCCACATATAAAGTTGCAATCTGCTCTCATGAGATGGCACTTCTATTATCTTATTCAGTTCATTTCCGGATCATGGGGAGGTGTCATCTAGGTCCTGGATATCTTTACACCGTGTTAAGTTAGCATGGGCTCATTACCGGTTTAAACGCCATTTTTCCTTTTTTGCAACTTCTGCACACGACACTTAGTTGTTGCTTTAGCTTTCAACCTAGTAGTTCATCGTGGTTTACATGAGAATAATATGTTATTGCTCTACTATCTGCTTTGCTTGTTAAACTATATCTGTACAGCGAGTGCTGAAGTTTCAAGAACAACACGATACAGAATTGTTATGATGTCTGATCTCCACGACTTCATACTCATAACATAAGTGCAGCTTCTGCCAATTCTGGGCATGAGGCGGGTTTTATATTGCTTTGCCGAACACACATACACAACAGTTGATGCGGTTCACATGAAGAGAGAGCTGGTGTATGCTGATGTGATTCCTTCAAATCTAAGACACTAAAGTATGGGCACGCCCTAAACCAACACAAACAGACCTTCTTAGCAAATAATATAATATGTGTATTAGGGAGGGTGAGATATAAGCAGCCGCGGGCCGTGGAGGGAGTTACGGTGGGGCAGGGAGGCGGGGAGGGGGAGGGGCAGGGTGGAGCCCTCTCCACCCTGCCCCTCCCCCTCCCCGCCTCCCTGCCCCACCGTAACTCCCTCCACGGCCCGTGGCTGCTTATAAGTGTTGCTAACTCTTATTCATTTACAGCATGTTAACATACTGTCACCATTCGCTTTTTATGTACTAGTAACTATGCTGGTAATTTTGCTACTGATAATATGTGTACTTGTATTATCTAAGATACTACGCCTGAGAAGACGGCATTAGTAAATAAACATTTCAAATACACATGTGTTCTTCTTAACTCCATGTTCTGGTTTCTAAGAAATATATAACGACCGACTGTTCATGAGTTCCACGTATCCTGAGGTACTATAAGTTCATATTCTGGATTGTCTAAACATTGAGAGTTTGTTATATCCAATGTGACACTGTACCTAGCTTGCTAAGGGGTTTTTGATTACTAAGGTGAGTTTTGGGACACCCTAATTCGCCGAGGTTCCAATCCTCTGTCCACAGTTCTGTGTGAGAACAGAAACCCTGCGACAGGGGCACCCCCGACCCTTGCTGGAGCTTCATCACACTTGCGATACAACTCCAGCAATGCGCCACCTTTACGGCACAGATACATCACGCATCTGTGCTGTTTTTGCCCCATGATGCGCCGCATTGTAAATGCAGCACACCATAGGTGACGGAACAGCGGCACAGAATGACTAACACATCCCTGGTGATGCGCCAGTCATCATAAATCTATCCCTATGCTTCTTATCTTGTTAGAGATGAACCGCCATATGTATCATCAAAGTTTTTTGCATTTCCTAAATAGCGAACTTTAAGGAATAAATAGCGATTCTTTACCATTCCTAGTTTGCGATGAGCTATTTGCTAATTACAAATTACCCATTAATTTCCTTCATTTCCATAGGGCGGTTGGACTCACTTTTAGCTCGAACGGCTGAATGGATTTCCACGAAACTTGGCAAAATTGTAGGGACTGGTAGCCCGATGTGCCTTTGCTATGTCTCAAGATATATGCTCCAGTGGTTTTTACGAAAATTAACTTTGAAAAATATATATTGGGCTACATTGGCCTATATATATGTTGGAGCCCAAATGTAGCCCAATGTAGCCCAATGAAGCCCAATGAAGCCCAATGTAGCCCAATGTAGCCCAAAGATGGCCGCCAGAGACAAAAAAAACAAATGTAGCCTAAATATCAGCCAGATGTAGCCCAACTATAGCCCAGTGACAGAATGACCAATCAGCTTCGCAAACCTCCGTTACGCGAAGCGGAGCGCTGTTACAGATATATATCTTTTTTTGAACGTTAATTTCTCAAAATCCACTGGAGCACATATATTGAGACCTAGCAAAGGCACATCGGGCTACCAGTCCCTAATATTTTACCAAGTTTCGTGCAAATCCATTCAGCCGTTCGATTATTATTATTATTTATTTTTTTTGCCCCGCGGGGCCCTTTTAAAACCTCCACATCAAACCTAGGGGGTCAGCGAGGATCTACTATGCCCCCGTATGGTCATTTGCCCCTTCGCTTTGGCCTCCTCTTGTCTCTCGATCCTACAGAGAGACAAGATGGCGGCCGCTACGGACTGTTTGGAATGTTTACAGATGCCGGAGAACCAATCAGCTTCGCTTCACAAAGCTCAGTTGCGCGAAAAGTACGCGTACTGGAGCGCTGCCGGTCCGCTGTTACAGATATATATCTTTTTTTAAACGTTAATTTCTCAAAATCCACTGTAGCACATATATTGAGACCTACAAAAGGCACATCGGGCTACCAGTCCCTACAATTTTGCCAAGTTTCGTGCAAATCCATTCAGCCGTTCGGGCTAAAAGTGAGGCCAACCGCCCTATGGAAAACTCAATGTTAAAAACACGTTTTGGGACCCCCCTTTTTTCTCGACCCCCCCTGGACGAACCCCCCCCCAATTTTCAGGGGCTGCTCAGAAACAAAATGTGCCATTTTCCTGAAAATGTCAGCCAATTCCGTCCACAAACGCCAAAGTTATTTGACATAGAATTTTCAAAAATCCCATAGAGAAAAAATCCTAACTATATATACCTACTGGCGACCGCCAGTAGGTAATATATATATATATATATATATATATATATATATATATATATATATATATAATCCAACCCTACTCCTCACAGAAAAGGGCACACACGCGAAGAGTGCTGGGTTAAAAGGCATTTATTTCATTGAGCCTCCACCGACCCAATAGCACAGAGAGAACGCGTTTTCGGCTGTCACAGCAGTCTTCGTCAGTCTGGTAAGCACCATTTTGTTAAAACCATATATAGTCTACATGAATGTATAGACACAGAAAACATACTGCTTTCATTTTTGGAAATGTAAAAAGACATACTCACAGAAAACACGAGCCCTCATATATAAATACAAATAAATGAAAATTATATGTGTAATGTGCAAAAAGGATGGTCAAAAAAATAAATATAAAAATAACATCAACATGTAATCATGGTGGTCTAAATACATAGTGTCTGATGCAATGATATGCACCTATAACCTGCATAATGAGTCTATGAACCCACCCTAATTGCCTGAGGTCTTCACTCGTGGTTCACATGCTTTCAAAGTCTCCTAAATCATCATTTTTAGGCGCGTGAAATGTAATTAAAACAATCTGATGAATTGCGCGATTATAGTGCAACAAAATAATTGAAGTAAATATGATTGACTATCCCTTTGATCAGATATGGAGGCCAGTCAAAGCACTACGGGCGGCTAATGTGAGGATGTGGTACGGCATGCGCTGATCTAATGGGTCATGCAGAAGTGTCTAATTAATAATATACATCAACACAGTGATTGTGGTTAAAAAACGCCCCTGCAGTCCCTTATTTACACAGCAAAAACTTCACAGGACTGCACGTCCCACAATGCTGCATTTCAGTTGTATGGAAGCTGTAACAAATGCCAGTCAGTCTGAAGCCTCGGAACCAATAGTGCGTTCACATGGTCCCTTGAAAACCTCGCCTCCCCGTCGAGCAGACAATTGGCATTGTTCCTCGCTTGACTGCCATATGCAAACACAACCTCAGCTATGCCGCCGTGCTCCCAATCATGGCTCGTTAACGTACTTCTTGAAGTCAAAAGGCGTAGGAGTAGGGGCACCACTACTCCTACAAATGTCAAACCCATTACATTAAGTGCACCACGCGCAATCAGTCAAATAAAACTTAATGCAGGGTCGGGGGAGAGCAATGTTCAAAATCCGTTTTTCCGTGCAAACCTCACCATAACTTGCCTCAACTTGAGTGGTCCGTCCTCCTTCTTCGCCGGCATCGCGCTGGAAGTGGTTTGGAGTATTGTGTTGGATATATATATATATATATATATATATATATATATATATATATATATATATATTCACTGAAAAAAACATAGGTTTCAGGCCTTATATAGTTAGGAATTAGCTTTTAAAAACCTTTGAAATTCACTCAAAGAACTATAAGTTTTAGGGGTCTTATAGTTAGCTGGATATTTCACTCATACAAAACCATTGAAATTGCTCCTATATAGTTAGTTGCACTAACTATATTTCGCGCACCCGCAATCCACTGCTGATGATGTCACATATTAGATCATTCATGACATGGTCAGTGACATCACTGATGACATCTCAAATGGCATCACTGATGACATCACTGATGACATCATCCAGTGAGTGTGGTTTGCTTCGTTATTTAAATATGCATTATATATATAGCAATTTGCATTGAAGAATGAATGGATATATATAAATAAATATTTGGATGGACGATTTAGTAGCAGTGTAATTGACTGTTTACTTGAACAATTTATAATGTCTCACTAAATATAGTGGATAGTGACTAAACTGTGTGAATATCTGTATCACTTTGTCAGTTGTTGTGTAAACTGATTCTACAGTTGGTTACTAGCTATGTGAAAGTCTATATTAGTTATTGATTAGTTAACTGAGTATTTGTATGGGAGTGTGAAAGTGTGAGTGGTTCGGTGGGGGGGTGTGACTGTCCAAAGATGTGTGAATAGTTGATTCAGTAGATATATGAAGTTAAAACTACATGTTCTAACAGTTTGGGTGAGTGAATCTCTTTATGGGTGTGGTGATGAGCAAATATATTTCTCAATGGTACATGTCCAACAAACTAGAAAAATAAAAGGCAGTGTATGTGTCAGTTGTATATAAATAAGTATACATAAGACTCAATGATGGTGTGAGTGACTGTATGGATAACTGTATACTTGTAATAATGATTTTATAATGCACTAAGTATGACTTACTATCTAAATGAATAGATGAAGTGGTGTTTGTATAAGTGTTTTGCTAAGTAAATATGTAAGTATGATCCATTGTTTGCATAAGTGAGTAGGATGACTTCATATGTGAATAGGATGTGTGCTGTTGTTTAATGTCGATACAGGTGTATAAGTATTTTTGATAGTGTTCTATTGTTCATTGACAGCATGTATGAGTGAATCAACAGGTAAGTGATTAGATGTGTGTATACATCTATGAATCACTGAGTGGATTTTTAGATACTTGTTTTGCTGTGACAATGGATTCAAATATGATACTCTGTATTTTACAAAGAGTGATGAAAAATTTTAATAGTGTATGAAAAGGTGTATGTGATTGTCACGTGGATGATGTCATCAGTGATGTCATCAGTGATGTCATTTGAGATGTCATCAGTGATGTCACTGACCATGTCATGAATGATCTAATATGTGACATCATCAGCAGTGGATTGCGGGTGCGCGAAATATAGTTAGTACAACTAACTATATTGGAGCAATTTAAATGGTTTTGTATGAGTGAAATATCCAGCTAACTATAAGACCCCTAAAACTTATAGTTTTTTGAGTGAATTTCAAAGGTTTTTTAAAAGCTAATTCCTAACTATATAAGGCCTGAAACCTATGTTTTTTTCAGTGAATTTGCAAGGTTTTTTAAATGCTAATTCCTAACTATATAAGGCCTGAAACCTATGTTTTTTTCAGTGAATTTGCAAGGTTTTTTAAATGCTAATTCCTAACTATATAAGGCCTGAAACCTATGGTTTTTTCAGTGAATTTGCAAGGTTTTTTAAATGCTAATTCCTAACTATATAAGGCCTAAAACCTATGATTTTTTCAGTGAATTTGCAAGGTTTTTTAAATGCTAATTCCTAACTATATAAGGCCTGAAACCTATGTTTTTCTAAGTGAATTTGCAAAGTTTTTTAAATGCTAATTCCTAACTATATAAGGCCTGAAACCTATGGTTTTTTCATTGAATTTTGAAGGTTTTTTAAATGACAATTTTAAAATGTATTAATTGTTATTTTTTATACTGATTTACTACATTTTTGCAGGCAGGTGTTCAGAGGGCACGCCCCCTTTTTACAACGTTCTGCAGTGCAACCCCTGGCGCGTTTGCAGAGGAGGAACTAATTCCCCTTGCATACTGGGGGTCGCTGGGGGGCAACTAGCCCACCAGGAGCCTCCAGTATAAGCCAGGAAGCTGCATTACAGAGAGGTGTAATGAGGCCACACCCCTTTTTACACCTCTATGCAACGCAGCCCTCAGGCGTGTTTGCAGAGGGGGAACTAATTCCCCTTGCATACTGCAGGTCCCTGGAGGCCAACTAGCCCACCTGGAACCTACAGTATGCGCCAGGGGGCTGCATTGCAGAGAGGTGTAATGAGGCCACACCCTTTTTTACACCTCTCTGCAGCGCAATCCTTGGTGTGTTTGCAGAATAGGAACTAATTCCCCTTGCATACTGGGGGTCCCTGGGGGCAAAGTAGCCCACCAGGAGCCTCCAGTATGCGCCAAGGGTCTGCGTTGCTGTGCCCCGGGGGCGGCGGTCCCCGGGGCAGTGTGGGGGGGATTGTGGACCCCCCACACTTCTTTATCACTATGCCGCCGCGATTTGGTCCCCCCGGGGGGTAATTTTGAAAAAAACAGACCAGGTTTAAAAAAAAAAAAAATGTGGGCCTTTTTTGTCCTTGTGGGACGACCTGGGCAGGCCTAGGGGGTCAGGGTGTATCTACCCTGTCCCCTTTTTGTCTTCTTCACGTTTGTTTTTCTGCTTTATTGTGTCTCGGTCTATCTACACGCACACATATACACATATATATGTATATGCATATATATATGCATTTATATATATGTATGTTTATATATATATATACATACATATATAAACATATATAATCTGCATATCTATATAAATACAAATATAAATGCATGCATACATATGCATATATGCATACATATGCATGTTATTTACATGAAAGTTTGAAAAACACTATTAAAAGCAACGCTAAAAAGCCACCTCATTACAAACAGAATGACTTTAACTTAAACGAGTGCGAGATCTATTGCATTTTCAATGCTTGTTTATTTTGGTTCCATCAAGAAGGCATTCAGATGTGTCACACAATTGCCATAAATTCTGAATGTTAGCACTCTAGTTGCTCATTATATCACTGTAGTAAAGCTACTGCTCACCAGGGAAGTCTGCTGCTGGTATCAAAGTGCATGTTTCAGTCTGCATGTCAGAATTTTTTTAATGAAATAGAAGAGGATTTGAGAAGTCACTCAAAATGTGCCCTAATTTTTCTTTCTTCAGCACTAATCATAATTTCTATGGCAAAATGAACCCCCTCATTTTGTTCCTTTGCAAATTAAATGTTTTAAGTGTTAACACTTTATTCCAATCAAGATGACTTCAGGTGTGCCATACTTTTGTCATAAGTAAGACAGTTAGCGCTCTAGTTGTTCTTTAGAACACTCTGGGGCATTCTGTCATTGGGCTATAGTTGGGCTACATCTGGCTGATATTTGGGCTACATTTGTTTTTTTTTGTCTCTGGTGGCCATCTTTGGGCTACATTGGGTTACATT
Organism: Lissotriton helveticus; assembly: GCF_964261635.1. Classification (NCBI taxonomy): domain Eukaryota; kingdom Metazoa; phylum Chordata; class Amphibia; order Caudata; family Salamandridae; genus Lissotriton; species Lissotriton helveticus. The sequence continues at coordinate 1,195,215,678 of NC_136065.1, forward strand.
GGGCTACATTGGGCTACATTTGGGCTCTAACATATATATAGCCCAATGTAGCCCAATATATATTTTTCAAAGTTAATTTTCGTAAAAACCACTGGAGCACATATCTTGAGACATAGCAAAGGCACATCGGGCTACCAGTCCCTACAATTTTGCCAAGTTTGGTGGAAAACCATTCAGCCGTTCGGGCTAAAAGTGAGTCCAACCGCCCTATGGAAATTAACATGGGGAAAACACGTTTTGGGACCCCCCTTTTATCTCGGCCCCTGCTGGACGAATCCCCCCCACACTTTCAGGGAAGGAGCGGAGCGCCGCGAGGCAAAGTTAAGGAAAATTTCAGGAAGATTCCTCAACCGGCGCCAAAGTTATTCCCAATAGAATGTTGCGATTTCCCTGTGGAAAACAATCCTAACTATATATACCTACTGGCTATTGCCAGTAGGTAATATTTATATATATATATACACATATATACATATATATATATATTTATATATATATATATATATATGTGTGTGTGTGTGTTGTACAAGTGTACAAAACAGGTGCTCTTCATGAAAACCGACATCACCGCAACAATGTTGGTAGTCACATATATAACATTTTTGTTATAAAGATGGTTTTCTCCACAAATTGATCACAAAAAGAAAAGTTATAATAATATCTTACTAAATATCTAGACTTAAACTTTATTTAAAAAATGTCTTTAAGTGTATTTTTAGTATGTGAAACACATTTGCTGATCACAGATTCTCCACAGTAAATGCGACAATGTTGTGCCGGCTCCAAAAATTCTTTAGATTCAAAACAGTTATTAATGTACTTTGTGATATACACATACCAAATAAAAAAATGAGTGGTATAATATGTTTCTAATGTACAATATCCAATTATAGAAAGAAAATACACAAATATTAGAAGCACACTATGACGTTACAATTAAGAAATGGACTTGAAAAATAACCTTAGAAATTCATTGAAAAAACAAAGGATATAGGGATGTTATAGGTAGGAGTTAGCATTTAAAACACCTTAGAAATTCACTGAAAAAAACTAAGATTACAGAGGCGTTATAGTTAGGAATTGGAATTTTAAAACCCTTAGAAATTCATTGACAAAAACAAAGGTTATAGGGACGTTATAGTTAGGCTGACATTTCATTCATACAAAACCAGAGAAATTTAGCAGTTATCTGTTGGGACCCCACAAGTCTTACCTCTGTTACTTGTGGAGTAATCTCGCAGGGAAGACGCGAACAGCCTCCACCATCCCCCACCTTTCCCTAGTAAAGGAATGTATGCTGACCAGGGCAAGGATGGGACCGGGGGAAGAAGCCTTCATATACTGGTGAACAGGACCAATAGGAAGTCAGCTTGTGGGTGCTCCATAATCCTTGTAAACTTGTAATCCACCAAGTGCCAACAAATAATAAGAAACTCAAGAAAAAGCTCTCCTACGCAATGTGCCAAGGGAAATCTCTTGGCTACATGCTCCTGCGTGTGCCACAAGTTTAGGACAAACACCAACGCTTTTGCGTGAGTGAAACAATGGTGTTGTGACAATGTACTTTTGTACTCTTGTACTTGTCGCGAGGGGACAAACACACCAGCGCTTCTGCGCGAGTGTGTGGGGAGAAACATAAGCGGCCACAAAGGGGTCCTAATTATCCCCTAGACCATCTCCATTTTTTCAATTTTTAATCCTATCCAGGGAACCCATGATTAAAGACTTTGATGGGTATTCCTGGGGTAGTTTTACTATAATTGTCTGTCTATTTGTAGTTTACTACATGGATCCCTACCTATATGTTTGTATTGTCCTCCCCCTCCCCTTGCCCCATCCCATGCATTGTTTCTGCGCAGGGATGTTGTAGCAGCCATGTGATGAAGCATGCCTCTATCTAGTGGCTGAGGGCATTTTTTAAGGATCCTACATTTTTCCAGAGAGGGGTGTTCCTTTACACCAGCCTCTTCTCCTTTTCCTCTTTTTATGGGTATTTGAGTTTATGATAGGGGGATCTTTCCAAAAGCGAACCTGGTGCCACATACCTTGATTGCTGGGGGCTCTGAGAGGCGGAACCTGCTGCCACCTTGCTGGAATTGCCTCCGATTGCCGCAGCGCCTGCTCTCCCCCCGCCGCTGCACCTTTGCACCAGCTGACCGCGGCCGCAGTGTGGGGGGGGGGGGACTATAGCGCAGAAACTACAACTCCCAGCCTGCAACGCGGCCGGAAGCCGCATATTGGTAAATCGCGCCAGGAGGCGCTTAAATAACGTTGTTATTCCCCGCTACACGGAAGCGTGCGGAAGCGTCCCGGGAGAAGCCCGGACAAAGGGCGGGCCGTTTTGTGGCCGTTCGGTGGCTGGAGGAGGCTGGGCTGGGGCCATTCTCTTGCACCTGTTAAAGCCATCCCCCGAGCCATCGCCCTCTTACATCCCTCAGCGAAAGTAAGGTCGTCGTGCATTTATATTGTTCATTCATTGCACCCTATTGGAATGTGTACACCTTCACCAAATACAGGATCTATCTCTCTACCGGCATAATTTACATAGACTATTTTATGCTGCTGCCAAATACAGTGATCGCCCCCCTTGTTGCACCTTTGAGTGAATTTATGAGCTGAGTGCTGCCGCTGTGGGGAGATTGCCTGGGGTTTTGGACTGCTACCATTGCATGCTGTTTGCGCTGGAGTAGATTAACCATAAAAATCATTACCAGCCCTGTTGTACAATTAGCTGATAATAATACCTGGCTGATGATTTCCCATGGATGCTACCCCTGAAACAACCACGCTGGCAAACGTAGGGGGTAATAGTAGAGGCACACTGGATAATTATTTTATAAAGGCTCCCTCTGATATGGAAAGGGAGTGCCTACTGGCCGAGCGCAGGGCTGAGCGACGTCGCTCTATCGAATGTATTAAAAGTAGACCTCCTCTCCTTCCACTACCTCAGATTAGCCCTTCTGGTACAGTTCTGGTCACAGAAAAGGAGGACTTGTTATCTACGCAGGGTATTCCCATACTTTTGAGAGATATTATTATTATTATGCGTTCTTATATAGCGCTCGATTACCCGTAGGCATCTCGGCGCTTGCCTTGGGAACCCGTCCTGGCTTTTTCCCTGTGAGAAACCCGTACTGGGCTTCCCCAAGGTGCAAGCCAGGCATCCCGCCGCAGGGGGGCTGTAGTGGAGATTAAGCAGGCTGATGCCCAGAGCTGCAGAGTGTGAACCCGTGATTCGAGTAGGCACCGAAACGAGAATTATCGAGTCCGTGGATATTAGGGCTCAAGACCCTGCCGCGTCGGGAATTGAACCCTGGTCCCGGGTCTGACCTCTGCTTCAGGGTCTACCTCCTCTAACCAGTGAGCCACACTTCTCCACAGATATACCTCTTACACCGGTTGCTCTTAACAGTATGGACAAAAATAACGTATCCATCTCTAGTAACTCTAATATGGGGATAGAAGTTATACTCGACACCCCTCGAGTAGTAGCTGAGACTACCAAAAAGAAGGTTGGGAAATCAGATGTGCCCAAAGTTCATGGTCCGCCACCAAGCAAAAGGCGGAGGAGGGGTGGTGTTCCACAAAGAGGTAAGATCAGCCATTCTGACTTTGGCAAAGGCAGAATGGCTAGTGTAACACCTTCACCTACCATAAAGGCCAGTTTGGGCCAATACTGACCTGGGAGGTCTTCTGTTACCTGGGCTCCTGACCATCGCAGCCTCAGCGCTGCCCTGCCGCAACACTCACCAGGCTCCCTGCAGCCGGCCGCTTCCTAACAATCGCGGCGAGGCGGCAGATCGGGGACTACATCCCCCAGCACCACTAGCGCCTAGGAAGGCATGTTTCCTGTCCCGCCCCCGGAGGTGCGCTTAAGGACAGCGCGAGCCCCGGGGGAGCGGGGGACTTTGGGCCAATACTGACCTGGGAGGTCTTCTGTTACCTGGGCTCCTGACCATCGCAGCCTCAGCGCTGCCCTGCCGCAACACTCACCAGGCTCCCTGCAGCCGGCCGCTTCCTAACAATCGCGGCGAGGCGGCAGATCGGGGACTACATCCCCCAGCACCACTAGCGCCTAGGAAGGCGTGTTTCCTGTCCCGCCCCCGGAGGTGCGCTTAAGGACAGCGCGAGCCCCGGGGGAGCGGGGGACTTTGGGCCAATACTGACCTGGGAGGTCTTCTGTTACCTGGGCTCCTGACCATCGCAGCCTCAGCGCTGCCCTGCCGCAACACTCACCAGGCTCCTTGCAGCCGGCCGCTTCCTAACAATCGCGGCGAGGTGGCAGATCGGGGACTACATCCCCCAGCACCACTAGCGCCTAGGAAGGCGTGTTTCTTGTCCCGCCCCCGGAGGTGCGCTTAAGGACAGCGTGAGCCCCGGGGGAGCGGGGGACTTTGGGCCAATACTGACCTGGGAGGTCTTCTGTTACCTGGGCTCCTGACCATCGCAGCCTCAGCGCTGCCCTGCCGCAACACTCACCAGGCTCCCTGCAGCCGTCCGCTTCCTAACAATCGCGGCGAGGCGGCAGATCGGGGACTACATCCCCCAGCACCACTAGCGCCTAGGAAGGCGTGTTTCCTGTCCCGCCCCCGGAGGTGCGCTTAAGGACAGCGCGAGCCCCCGCGTCGCGGGATCGCGCGCGGCTCGGCGCCTGGGGCTAAGCCCGGGCAAAGGGCGGGCCCTCTGTGGCCCTCAGAGGACCTGAGGAGGACGGGACGGGCCACCCCACTCGGCTCTATCGAAGGAGGAGGTACAGAGACGCTTTTACCTTCTTATCTTTTTTGCTTTGAATTGCCTATTGTCATTTTCGGAGTTCTGCTTTCCAATAATTATGTTCGTCTGGGAGGAGCTGAACGCCCTGTGTGGCACAAAATATGTCCCGGACGTATCAACCCCCCCTTTAGTGGACAGAGACAATGACCAAATAAACTGCACTCCCCAGGATGTACCTTTATCCTCCAAAAAAATCCTTTCTCAAGCATACATACTGTCCCAGGGTTCAACCAGAAAAAGGAACCATGATGAGGAAATAGATAATACCAATGAGAACCTATTTAATGTCAATCAAATGTGCTGTAGCCCCTCATCATCCCCCCCCAACCCAACTTTACTAACGCTGGATAAGGCTGGGATTAGAATACATGACTGTGTATCGCCCCTCCAATTGACCTTATTGGCTCAAATCGAGCGACTGTTAAACTCTGCAATATCACCTTTGGTCACAAAAATCAACGATCTGGGGGACAGGTTGACCAGTATTGAAAAAACAGTAAAAAGGATTTATCCATTAACTGAAAATACTGCTATACCCACTCGTCCTACTCCCCCTACCAACCATGAAAGGCCTAAGCCCACTGTACGCAGGAAGGTTCAAACTCTTGATTCCCCTCTTACCACACCCATTCCAAGTGGCCGCAACGTTACTTCTAATCCCGCACATGTCCCTCACATAGCTCCCAGGATCTTTCAAGAAAGAAGGCATCGAATCAATTTACCCCCTGAGGCCGCACCATACGTGACCGTTCTCACTAGGGTCCCTGCACTTAGTCAAGGCAAACTTGAAACACACCAGGACCTGCTCAACAAAGCCATCTTTTGGCTTAAAAACAACAGACCGTTACCACCTGCTCTAGATGGCAGAATCCTGAGCGTTAGGAGGGTGGGGTGGCTAGGTACGTTGCCCAAAGACATTCCGGGGGACTTGATATTAATTAAATTCAAGTATAGGAACATTGTCCCCTACCTACGATCTTCTCAGCCCAAAGTTGGAGATGGCCCCATCTGTATCTGGGATTTGCATGACTTTTATCCCGGCCCTCGAGACAATCCCGTACCAAGATAAATGTCACTGAATTATAATACTTGGTGAAAGGGGACTCTGTGTATCCTGTGTCATTACTTTGATTAGTTGATTTGCCAAATTGATTTTAGTTTGTTTTAAATAGTCGGTTTTCTTTTAACCTTGAAATGAATTGTTGAATTATTTATGCATGTATGTATTTTGCTTGTTGCTTTTATGGTTTTAAAACTTAAAAACTGAATAAAGCTTAATAATAATAATAATAATAATAGTACCCGACCCAACCCAAATGGTCCCCCAAGAAACATCACCAACTTTAAAAAACCCTATACTGATTGCACCTACATCTGGCCCAGCATCTCCCAGGAACTGCACGTCCAAGGATCAACCGCCTGCTGTCTCCCTCGATAGCATAGAACACCTACTTAGGGCAATTACATTACCCATACTAGAGAGGCTGAAGAGGGTAGAGCAACGGCTGGGGGACCTATAAACGGCCATTACCAACAAAGCCGGCCTATTTAAAGATACTGTAAAGCCAGTCCCACCCCCCGTAGCAGTGCCGTCTTCTAACCACCAGGGGGTAAATCTATCTAAATTGGCCCATCAACCTGTCCCACATGTTCTTAATGAAACCTTAAAGGGGGTGAAAACATCCGCCACTGGAAACAAGCAGGAGGTAAGGGGGAGGGCATGCCCAGCTAGAGTAGAAAACCACAGGGGCCGCCAAGTTGAATTGCCTCCAGAAGCGATCCCTTATGTGGTTTAACATAATTTCCCCAGTTGGCTAATACCCTAGGGACTACTCCCAGTGTTCCATTGGAGCTGGCTCCTGTAACAGCTATTGATCCAACACGGCTAATTAGCACTGAAACCCCCGGTAGCATAATTTCGTGGAATACAGTGGGTCTTGCCTCAAAAATCAATGACGCAGCCTGGCAATCAATAACCATGACTCACTCCATCATAGCTCTCCAGGAAACATGGGCCATCGAGCAATCCCATTTGTTAGGATATAAAACCTTTTTTACCCCCGCAGTTCCTAGCAAAATGGGTAGACATAAGGGAGGGCTGTCTATATATTTGTCGATTCATACCGGCCCTATTGTCCTTAAGAGCTTTTTGGACTGTGCATACTACCAAATACTAGTGGTAACATGGGGCTCTTTAAAAAATCTAGCTATAGTCAATTTCTATAATAATATCCCCATAGTCCACTTGGAAACCATCATTACGAAATTGTCAGGTACCCTTAAGAACATCGAGGATAGCTGCGTGGGGGATATGGCTATTATGTGGGTAGGGGATTTTAATTGTCCCTTATGTCCAATGAGTCTACAGGGTGTGTGTGGCTGGGAAGACGAAAACGTGGCGGTGTCTAGTCATTTTGCCCACACAAAACTAGGGGACATGCTTAATAATTTACTAGTGGATTACTCCATGGTATTTATTAATGAGGCTTGCTCCCAGCCCAAAACATTTACTCCCACCTTTAACGCAAGAGGGGCAAAATCAATTATTGATTTTACTTTATTTTCATCACGATATGCCCCACTGGTCACTAAATGGGAGACACTTATTAGCGGTATTAGTGATCATTACCCTATTTCAGTCACCTTTAAACTAAATCTGGAAGTACCATCCCATAATACTCACTGTAATTATGACCTTAATCCCACTCTTGGTCAGCAAAATGGATTTTGTATTAAATGGGAGAAGGTAATCCCAGCTAGTTTTCTAAAAAACCTAGTGATCAGTTCTCAAAAGGAAATTAAGACGTGCCTGACCCTAGAAGAGGACGAAGACCTTGTTTTGGATTCTTTCAATAAAATTTGCTGCTCAATGAAAAAGCTCCTGACCAGAAACCCGCGTAATGTAGTCAAGAGAACCCCTGGGTGGTTTGACCCAAATTGCACTAGGGCATTGAGGGAACTTAAACAAGCATTACATGTTACCCCAATAGTTAGAGCACAGGTACAAATGGCAAGGCGTAACTATCGTGTCGCCCTGGCTAGAAGGAAGAAAGACATAAAGGCTGAAGCTTGGACAGCCCTTCACGCAGCCTCAGTACAAAAGGACACTGTTGCCTTTTGGAAGGCTGTGAATGCTCCCTTCTACCAAGATGACCAGGGCCCACGGTTAGATAATGCTATTACAGCTCAGGAATGGGTGGCTCACTTCCAAGCCCTCTATGGTATGCCGGTTCCACCTGTGGCTTCCCCCCAAACAACAATAACCACTGAGGGAGCAGATCCTTTGTTTCCCTTAGATATTCAGTTTGAACTGGAGGAGATCTATAAAGCCTTAAGGGAAAGCTCAGCTTCCAAAGCACCAGGACCCGACTGTGTCCCTATTGACGTGTTTAAAACGCATCTGGATCTGTGGGCCCCTTTACTCACTAGAGTCCTGAACTGCATAATTAAAAGAGGTTTCATCTCGACATGGAAGGAGGCAATCCTGGTCCCGATTCATAAAAAGGGGGACAGGAATGATCCTGCCTGCTATCGGCCCATCTCTTTGTTGGATGGCTTTATGAAGATGGCAGGTAGGGTCATTCTTGCCCGCATTCAGGACTGGCTGGAGGGCCAGGAAGTGTTATCGCCTTTCCAGTATGGGTTTAGGGGAGGGCGGGGGACAATTGAGCAGGGGCTAAATCTTTCCCTAATTGTCTCCAAATACATACATGCAAAGAAAACCAATCTATACGTGACATTTGTGGACCTCAGCTCCGCATTCGATTGCGTCCTGCATGATAATCTTTGGCAGACTCTAAGGGACATTGGTTTGGATAACCAAATAATTGCTTACATCAGAGAACTTTATGCGGGGGCAGGTGCACGCGTAAGATACGGCCAGCGGGGGGAATGTACTGATCTTTTTAAGATCAATAGAGGGGTAAGGCAGGGTTGCATACTAGCCCCCCTGCTATTTAAACTCTATATCAACGGGGTGGGCTCTTGCTTAACACAACAACAATATTATGATTATCCCGTAATCAAAGGCAAACCCATCCCCATTCTATTGTACGCTGACGATGCGGCTATCCTTTCGCAGACAATGGTGGGCCTTCAGAAAGCCGTACAAACCTTTTCAAATTTTATGAAGTCCAAGGGACTACGTGTAAATGTCTCCAAGACATTTACCATGTCGTGCGGCCCAAAAAAACAAAGAACACCATGTCCAATTATTTTAGATGAAAGGCGGGTGGAGTTAGCCGACATCTTTTGTTACTTGGGGGTTCATTTTGACAGGCAAGGCACGTGGAAGCCCGCAGTGAACGCATGGGCCCTAGCATTTAATAGAGCAACTGGTGCTCTTATGAGATTCGCAAAAAAAAATAGGGAATAGACCAGTCAGGGAGCTCCTCCAAATATTTAAAGCTAAATGTGTGGCCACTGGTACTTATGGGGCGGGTATTTGGGGCTGGCAGCAAGTGGAGGCAATACAGCGAATCGAGAACAGGTTCCTGCGATTCTTAATAGCTACATCGAAGAACACTGCTATATATGCCTTACACGCTGAAGTTGCCCTCCTTCACATTACGGATATTATAAAACTAGCCCCTGTGTTACTTTGGCACAATGTCTGGACTAATACTGCTACAGAACTGAATAGAACCATTATAGAGGACTGCTTAAGCTGTGATGGGGCAAAAAACATTAAATGGTTTAGCTACATCAAGAACTTTGTTAGTGAGATTGGTCATCCTGAATATTTTACCGACCCGGCCTCACTTGAACAGCTCTCGCGATCCACGCTAAAAAAGACTCTCCTAGAACATTTGGAACTGCAAAGATGGAAGCGTGAAAGGACTAAAAAATCTGTCATGAGTCACTATGAGGTGACATCTCAAAGGGGTACTCAGCTGTACCTTGTAATAGATCAACCCCTGCACCATCGCAGGCTCCTGACATACTTTCGCCTGGAAACTTTTTATAGACTTGTTTCATTTCCGAATTGTAACGATTGGGCGAGAGAAAAAAGACGCTGTCTCTGTGATGAAAAATCATATCAATCAAATATACATTGTACTCTTTTCTGTACTTTATATAACCACCCTAGACGACAAATCTTAAAACCTCTCTTGTTAGTTTGGGGTTTGAGAAAAGCTAGAGATGCCTATAATAAACTAAGGTCCTTAGACGACTGCCTTACCATTAGTACAGTGAGCCTCTACTTGAATACAATCTTAAGAGTGAGAAAGACTATAATCATGGGATAGCAATAGCCAACTAATTATAACTAATTAACATGTATCTCACCTGATTGCATTGTTTTTTTATCTATTTTTTACTTCTTTTTAATAATTTAGAAAAACTGCTTTTAGTAATGTTAAATTATGAGCGAATAAGATGGAATTCTAATTTTGTTTTTATTTGTATACTTTTATGAATTGTAAATTCAATTCGAATAAAGTTTTTGAACGAACGAGTTTATGATAGGGAGGATGGAAAAGGAGTAGTACATCTCCCCCCTTCTTGGATGTGTGGTGATATAGTGAACCTGTAACCAAAGTTAGGCAGGGGGCAGTGAGTGGGTGCAGGCTTTAAGACTGTGCTTGTGTAGGGCCTTAGAACAGGGAACTGCTGTCCTAAATGACAGAGGGAAATGCTTCTAATTGCAATGTATGGATTCTAAAAAGTCTCTTTTTTTATTTTATTTTTTTATTTTTATTGAAATCAGACATATTGCAGTAGAATATTTGTCTATGAAGGAAAATGGAACAGAACACAAAAACATCATCCGCCAAAACAGAAATAGAAATAAACATAAATGTACCGAAAATACGGAAGCAAAAAATACAGCCAACCCATGATGCGTTTCCTAATCCATCATATAGTTAACATTAAATCTGCAATTGGGCTATCTTTGCTCTTTCTTTTCTTCAGAATTTTCATCAAAGTTTCCACAAGTTATTTCATTGTCATTGATTAGCAGCACCTTGTAATCTATTCCATTTAGCCAACACCTTGCCTATTCTGTTCCTCCATCCAGGCAATAAGCGGCTTCCCCACCTTCAAACCTTTTTTCATAGTTTTTAACCTTTTACACTTATACAGGGTGATTTCCTGCCGCCCAATGAATATAAATCTATGCAACCATTGATGAAATGTAGGCGGTTCCTTATCCTTCCACACTGTGGCAATCAAAAGCCGCGCTTTTGATATTATTAAGAACACAAAATCGTTCTGTATCACATCAAGCCGGAGCCTAGCATCATAGCCCAATAGCATCAGTGTGGAGGAGATCTTTATAGTTCTCCCCAATGTCTGTAACATAAAGGATTCAATCCCTTCTTTTAAGCTCTCTAGCTTTATGCATTAATAAAACATATGTATCATATCCGCGGGTCCGGTTTGACATCTAGGGCAATCGTCGGTTTCCCTTTTCCCCCATTTAAAAAGTTTCGATGGTGTATAGTAGAGGCTAATTAAAGGGGAAACGGCATCCTAGATGGACGTGTGAGAGGTTAGCTCTGTGATGACTCCTCTCTGCTTGTAAGGTAATCCAATTCAGAGATGCCGAACTGAGGAATAATTGTAGCGAGGGAGCTGACTTCTTACCGCTTATTTTTGGGGGCTGTGACTGCAGCTAAAAATGCCGGAGTGGGGGCTGACGGAGCCGAAGGAGTACCACGGAAGGCCCTATCTGATGCATTGTGGTCCCGGAGCGGACTGTGCTTGTTGGCGTGGTACCTGGAAACGAGCTGTGGGAGTAACGGAGAATGCTGTGTAGAGCTTCTCTGCTCTCTCCCCCTTTACAGTCCGGCAAAGTCACGACACCGGGAATCGCATTGGCTGCAATGTGAAACTGAGAGAAACTGATGGAAACTGACAGAGGGTGCACAGAAGATACGGCAGGCGGGGCGAGGTATGGAAGATGCAAAGCGCGACCCAGTGGGTAACCGGTTCTCCTTGTTTCTTCTCATCTTTCCATCAATCAATCAATCAATCAGAGCATTTATATAGCGCACTACTCACCCGGAGGGTCTCAAGGCGCTGGCGCTAAGCTCATAGAGGGACACGCCAAGGCTGAGTGTGATAGCTCCCTTGGTATTTGAAATCGAATTGGTGCCCGTGTTTTCTTCATTACCTGGTGGCTGAGTGCATAGGGGGAAACACGCTGAAGGTTGAACTCTGAGTTGAGCACTGAGTGCTGAAGGCTGTAGGCAATATCTTCTAGTGGATTGAGACCGGCATACAAAGTGTAAGATTAGACGTTGTGACCCCACTCTGAATTGGTTTGTACTATTAAGACCATAACCTTAAGAAATATTGCATTGCTATATTCTTCAAGATGCCTCCAAAAACAGCACGAGGTAAAAGTAGAGGAATGTCGGATACACCACTGGGGAGCCGACTTCAAGACGCCCAGATTGGAGCCAGCAGTAAAAAAAAAGCTTTGGAGAAGGCAATTGGAGAGATGAACTGCTCAAACAATAAAAATGATTTGAATGAGGGAAGAAGTAAGCAAGTCCCACAAATGTTCTCATCCAAGAAAGATAAAATTAAAGCGGCGCAAAATATGGAGAGTCAGCAAAAACTCACATCGGAGATAGCAAATCAAATGTGTGCTACAGGCTCAGCAGAGAATAATCAATCTGGTAAACAAGGAGAAACTGGGGGTCAGGTGATAAGATCAATAACACAAACTAATGTAGCCCAAACTCCGGATTCTCGGAATAACCAGGTTACAAGGTCCGGACTGGATTTAGCAAAGGGGACAATACCCAGTAGCAAGAGTGATACAAGTGAACCCTTCTTTTCGCTATCAGATCCATCAGACATATCGGATGAGGAGCAGGATGAAGGATTAAATGAGGAGTCCTTAGATGGATCTTTAACTAGCCTGGGAAGCAAACATAATAATTCAATAATGGACTCCACTTCAGAGGAGAGAACTCCAAATGCTACTATGGTTTGCAATAAATCTGCAGTTCAAGGGGGTCTAACTACAGACATACCGCAAACTGTGACAGGCAAGAGCTTAATGTGGGAAATTTCTCTCTCCCCTCAACCCTCACCTGGAGAAAAAGCTGACAAGTAGCCTCCCCCGGGAGGAACAGCAAGAGCAGTTTCAGCACCCGATAATATTGACGAGATATCACTGACCACAATTTATCAGCTAATGGTGGAGCATAGAGCGGAGACGCGCTCTGAAAGTCAGAAGACACACGCTGCCTGCCGGAAACTCCAAAATTCAGTTAGGAGAAGAGCAAAAACTTGCAGTGAATTATCCGAAAGAATAACTGCAGCAGAAGGGAGGATATCGGACATAGAAGACGAAATGGTGCTACAAAGAGCTGATATGGATATGATCAAATCCCATCAGGAGGATATGCAACTAAAGATAGTTGACTTAGAAAATCGGCTCCGGCGAAATAATCTAAGGATATTAGGAATACCAGAGGGAGTTGAAGGGAAGGATGTTCGTAAGTTTGTACAGGAGCTCTTCCTCGAAGCTTTCCCGGAGCTAACAATGTGGAACTGGGCTAATGAGATACAAAGAGCCCACAGATTTCCATTTAAGCAGCCCGAGGGGAAAAAGGGGCAAACAGCAGATCAGTCTAGAGCAATCTTCATTAATCTGAACAACTTTTTGGCCAGGGAGGCGCTGTACGACCTGGCAAGACCGGATCGGAAACGGCAGAGCAAAGGATTTCAATTTTTCATGACCAGACTATTGCCACCACACAGTCGAGAGGAAGTGGCATTTGAGACAACTAATCAGCCACTTTCAAAACAATGGTGCTCAGGTCTTACTGCTGAATCCAGCAACTTTGAAAGTGCTTTATAAGGGACGTACACGCTTCTTTATATCAGAGATACAAGCTCAGGAGTACCTGAACACTCTTTGAAAACGCTGAGGCACATTACGGAAATTCTTTAAATCTTTAAATTTAATTTATGTAAACAGCAATGTTGGAATAATGTTGAAAATAAGAGTTTAAAACAAAGTCTAGAATAGGGCTGTTTATATAAAATAATGAGCAAATGCAGATGTTAGAACATTAATATGGCGATAATTATAGACGGCAGGTAATTACTTACATTTTGATGCTCGAGCAGAGTGGAGACTGGGGTGAAGTCTCTCCCCATCGCTAGGGCCATAAGCCCTTTTTCCTTAGAAGTGGGGTGGAGGGGGGGTGGGAGTAGGGAGGGAGTCACAGGAGGTGGAGGGGTGGTGAGAGGTGGAGTCACAGAAGGGTGGGAAGCGAGGGAGGGTAATAGGGGAAATTGAGGTAGGGGGTGGGCGGGCAGCAAAAACAAAAAACAGAAATCAGGCATATGCGGCGGGATATGTAACAGAATATATTTTACTATGAAGAGACCTCAAAGGTATTGGCAGTGGCTATCTAAGATATCTCTACTAGGAAAAAATGGGTAAATATACGATCTGTTCATCAAATGTTGGAGGTTTAAATGAGAAGGTAAAACGCGCCAAGGTGTTTGAGATAATTGCTATGCTGAATCCGATGTCCTGTGTCTACAGGAGACACACAATGCGTGGGGGAATAAATCATTTCTTGAGATCAGAGGGTAAAATTTAGCTGTGTACTCCTCCCAAACAACAACAAGCATTTGCAATGCAACAGGTCTCGCGTTGACACAATTCTGAGCTATTGACATTGTAAATAACAATGCCTTTTATTTATGTTTTAAAAAAATAAAATAAAATAAAAGGCACTGTTATTTGCAATGTCAATAGCTCAAACTCACGTCAATGCGAAACCTATTGCATTGTAAATGCTTGTTTTTAGAAATGCCGATGCTCCGTACCGGCCGGACCCGGCCCACTTAAATCCCCTGGAAAGGAAGAAGAGCCAGCAGCCCATGTGAACTAGAGAAGGGCTGGTGCCACAGTAGGAGGGCAGGGCGGCAGCCTTCCCCCTGGAAGCGGCCCTGGCACAGGCTGGTTGGTGAGGACTGAGGTACAGGAACTCACTGGCCTGCCGTGCTCACGCTGCCACACCCCAAGAACCCTCCGTTAAAGGTTTACAGAGCCTCGGGCGGCGCGGGAACTAACTCCCACACAGAGGTCGCGGCGTGCTCGGTGGCAGGTGCACGTCGAAAGGGCACACAAACACGCGGACTGGGGCCTCACGTCCACGCAAACACAAGGAGCACGTGCACCTCGGCGTGGAGAACCTCTGCATTAACGGGGAGTACGGAAACACGGAACATGTGCACACCAAATACGAGCACGTTTACATCCACCCGGGGTATGCACACATTAGGAAGTGAAACACACAATGTTATAAAGCGAGACTGCCCTGACACTGGCGAGGGGTGGCTGCACTGAGCACACTGACACAGAGCACCAGGGGCCATGCAGAAAGCATCCGTGCGCAAACTCGGGGGGCAAGCACAGAACACGTGGTTAATAATCACATTGGCTAAACGTAATAACCAGTGGAATAACCATTAAGCTTGGGTTAGTGAGTAGCGGGCTACTCGTCATAAAGCGTTTCTGTGCCTCATTAGGAGCGGTAATAATGAAATTACAAAACAATGCATTCCCCAAAACTATCACACACACCCCAACATCCCTTTGACTCAGGTGGCCGAGAATTCAAGAACCTCCCAGAGCCCCAAAACTCGTTGGAACCCTACAAATGTCGGGAATGCACCATGTAACCGTGCTTACGATGATGTAACACAACACCAACAAAGACTGAAGAGAGAAACAGTAGTCACAGCAGGCTAGTCCCTCTGACAGTTCCCAAGGGTCTAGGTAACCGGACATATGACTCTGCCCTAGCCCTTCCTTTTGATCCTGCTCTCTGTCCCCGCTCCCACGCGTCCTGCCATGTCATGTCTGCCTCTGTGTCATCTCGTCTGTCCTGCTTACTTCCTGGACCCTGCTCCCTTCCAAAACCGTACGGATACGTTGATACACACAGCACAATTGGTCGTGCTGGATGGGTACAGAGCCAGGGCTGGTCTGCCCTTCCCCTACGCTGCTCAAGATTGTGTGCGCATGAATCGGCAAGATTGTTTGAGTTTTATAAAACCACTAATTACCATAATAATGGCATCACTGGAAAATACATCACATGGCCTTTGGCCACTAAAGTAACAAGGAGGCACTTTAAGGAAGGGTTGTGTGAAGGGAACATTCCAATTAGTGCTTAATTTGTAAAAAAAACAATGAAAAATACAAAAAATTTGTGCAAAGATCCAGTTTTTTAGGCGCCACCCAACCCAGAAGGATACTTGGGTTTCCAAATACCAAGGCAGTCTATTCTTTTTTTTTTTTTTTAATTCTTTTTATTGTTGCATCAGTAGTATCACCGCTAAGGAAAAAGGCAGACAGACGGTAGGGTGTCAACATTCCGCCCTATCCGCCAGGAACGCAACTTTTCTCAGTAATTACATCATATCATACCCTGCAGTAATAGATTCGCTTGCAAACTAGCAAGAGTAAGAACAAATAAACCAAAACCCAACAAAATCCCCGGAACAGCCGCCCGCCAACCCTCCACACCCCCCCCTACCCCTTGGTCCCCACCCTCTCTCGACGTGTCTCATCCGACAATCTCGCACACAAGAACAGGTATTAATGTAGTCACATAACACTCATGAGTCCCCATTGTGCACACCATCTCGACCAGGTGTTCCCCTCCCACATTTTACTAGTCCACAGGGTCTCAATCTAGTCCATGGAATTGTCTCCATTTAGCCCATATTCTCCTGAATTTTTTTGGGCAGCCCCGTGCACGATAAGTAACTCTCTCCGCCGCCATGTACAGATCCAATCCCCTCCGCCATTCTTCCATGTTCGGTTTTTCGGGCGCTCCCCAGCATCTTGCGATGTCTCTTTTTGCTACTACTAAGGCCAGTACCAGAAAGATAGTCAAGGGGCGGGGCAAGTCCACATCTGTGATCGTACCCAACAATGCCAGTCTAGGGTCACGTGGTAAGGCCACCTCCAATACATCCTCCAGTTCCCGGAACACCTCCTCCCAGTATTCTTGAATTATTTCACACCCCCATAGTGTATGGAAGAAATCACCTGTGTGTCGATGGCATCTAAGGCATGTTGTGTCTGGTATCCTACCCATTTTAAAGAGTCGTACCCTATCAGAGTAAGATCTGTGCAGTATTTTAAATTGTATGAGGCGGAGTCTGGACTTAATAGCTACCTCACGGGGGTGCATGAGGGCGAGTTCCCAGTCTAGATCCTCCATGTCCCCCACATCCGCCTCCCATCTATCTCGTAGGGCTTGCAGGTCACCCAGCATATTGTTGGTTAGAGTCTTATACGTTAGGGAGATCGCCCCACCCTGTATCTGTTCCTGCAGCAGTCTACCCTCCAGTGGTGCGTACTCTGGGAGATCTGCCAGTGTAATGTTTTGTGCGCTCCATGCATGTTTCAGTTGTAAATATTTGTAGTACTGAGTGTTGTGTAGGCCAAATTCTGCTCTGAGTGCCGGAAAGGTCTTTAATTCCCCTTTTGCAATCACGTCCCCTACCGTGGAGATGCCTATGTCATCCCACCTCCTAAAGCCTTTCAGTTTATTCAGTTCTCCTATCCACTTGCAGCACCACAGTGGTGTCTGACGAGTGACCCTCTTGTCCCAACCCATTCTTTTCGTTGCCCTACGCCACGCTGTCAACGTTATCTTAGTGGCGGGAAGGAAGTGCTGGCCTACCGCTTCCCCATAGAGGTAATGTAATATAGATTTGCGTGCCCATTGAGACCTTTCCAGCGCATAGGTGGGGTGATCGGCCGCCGCATGGATCCACTCGTTAATCGGGGCGAGGTGTTCCGCCCAATAGTACGCCTCCAGGTTGGGAAGCGAGATACCCCCGCTATATTGGTGGCGCTGCAACGTGGTGAGGGCCACACGAGGTTGTTTTCCCAGCCACAGGAAGGCGCGCAGGTCCGCATGTATTTTAGTCAGAGTCGCCAATGGTAGGGGATAATACTCATTCTGGAGTGCATAGAGGAACTTGGGTAGTAGGACCATTTTATATAGTGCGGCACGACCCAATAGGGTGAGCGGGAGTTGCCTCCATCTGTCCATTTCTGACCTTGTTTCTACCATTATCCTAGCCACGTTTGCAGTGTAGGAGCGTGCCTTATCTAGCGTTATATATACGCCCAGGTATTGGAAGCCGTCTGTCGTATGAATAAGCTGTCCCGGAAGGCACTCATGACGCTCCTTGCCGTGTGGGTCATAAAGGACCGATTTGTGCCAATTGATCGTGTGTCCCGCCCTCGCCCCGAATTCGCCTAGCTCCCCGAACAGTGCTGGAATTGTCCTGCCTGGGTCGGTCACGAACAATAGTACGTCGTCGGCATACAGAGATATTTTTTCCTGTGTGTCGTCAATAGTATCCCAACTAAAACCTCTGATATCCTGATTCTGTCTAATCCGTGTCGCTAAAATCTCAATCGTAAGGGTAAACAGGAGGGGGGATAATGGACAGCCCTGGCGCGTACCCCTACCAATGGGGAACTCACGGGACAACCTTCCATTGATCCGCACTCTCGCCTTCGGGTTGGAGTACAGGAGCCGGACCCACTGCATGTATTTGGGACCAATCCCAAAACGTCGGAGGGTCTCCATCAGAAAGGGCCAGTGGACTGCATCAAATGCCTTCTCCGCATCCAATGAGAGGAACCAGTGGGATTCACTTCTCTCACGGACCTCCTGTAGCCAGTTGTGAGTGCGACGGAGATTCAATTTGGTCGCCCTATCCGGAAGGAAACCGGACTGGTCCATATGCACCAACTCCGTTATCACCTGTCGTAACCGTCGAGCCAGGATAGTGGCCAGTACTTTCGTCTCCGTATTTAGGAGGGAGATTGGGCGGTATGAGGAGCAGTCGTTTTTGGGTTTGCCCTCTTTGTAGATTGGGATAATAGTGGCCAAGACCAGGTCCGGAGGAAAACTCCCTGCATGGTATGCGTCCGTGAAGAGGTTCTTCACGTGTCGCTGCAACAGATCCGCCGTACGTTTAAAAAATTCTGCCGGGAAGCCATTGGGCCCGGGAGTCTTCCCCGGTTTCAACGCCGTCACAGCTTCAGAGATTTCGTCCAGCGTCAGATCCGCCTCCAGGGCTGCAGTAGCCTCCGCGGATAACGTCGGCAACTCCATATCACTTAAGTAGCGTTGGGCGTCCTCACAGTCGCCCAGGTCCCTAGCCCTGTAGAAGTCCTCGTAATAGGTCGCGAAGGCCTCTGCTATGTCTCTATCCGTGTTTACCTGCCTGTTCCCTGTTAACGAGATCTTATCCACCCATCTCGCTGCAGTTTTCCTCCTACTCAGCCAGGCTAAAAGTTTGCCCGACTTGTCACCGACATCATATAGTCGATGCAACGTCGCCAGTGCCTGAGTGCGCGCCTCATCCGTGACTAATTCCCTGTAACGTCTCTGTGCGTCAATCAATTTCCTGAGGCGGGCCTCACTCTTCTGTTGGTGATACTCCGTTTCTAAATTTAAAATGGAGACCTCTTCACTCTCTACCTGACCCTGGCGCGACCTCCTAGCCTCTCCCAGCCTAGTTTGAATGCGGTCTCTCAGGACTGGTTTCATTGCCTCCCAGAGGGTAACACCAGAGCCCACCGAACCCTCATTTTCGGCCATGTACACCCTTATGTCCGCACGCACGCCCTTAAGTATTTCCGGGGTTTGGATGTCCCATGCCGCTAATCGCCATTGTGACTGCCTCACCCCTCTGTCTCGTCCCACCTGCACTAATAGGGGGGAGTGGTCGGAGATCCCCCGCGCCTTGTATTCTGCTAGGTCTCCAACCGCGATATCCTGCCTAGACATAAAAATATAATCCAACCTGGAGAAGACCTTGTGTGCCCCGGAGTAAAAGGAATAGGCTACCTGTGTTGGATGGAGCCAACGCCATACGTCGGTGAGGCCGAGGGTATTCATCTGCCGGGCTAGGGCAGTTGTGGATCCCATTGGGTGTGAAGTCCCCGATCTGTCTTGTGTGGTGCACATGACATCATTAAAGTCCCCCCCCACTACTTGAGTTGTGTCAGCCGTGTCCAGTAGGATATTAGCAACCGCCTTCAGTGTGGGTGCCTGCAGCTTGGGTGGGGCGTACACTGATATTATCGTGAACCTACGTCTTTTCCACAACCCCTGGACTCCCGCATATGTGCCCTGAGGGTCTAACCAAGTGCGTGTAATCGTGAATGGCGCCGATTTTTTAATAAGGATCGCCACCCCCCTGGAGTCTGCCGTGTACCCTGCATGTGCCAGGACAGTATATCTTCCCCGCGCAATAAATGCGCACTGGTTCCCTCTAAGGTGCGTTTCCTGGAGGAGGATGACGTCTGGTGTCAGTCGTCTGAGGTACGCACTAACTAAACCTCTTTTAATTTTCGACCCCAGGCCGTTCACATTCCAGCTTAGCACCGTGAACCCTGTGTCACCCATGGGTGTAGCGTCTAGTGTACTTGCCATTGTGTTGCTCTGAACCTTCCCTGGGTGGGACCGTGACTTAGGGATGTCATCAACTGTGGGCTGGCGTGTCTCTGCTGTTCCTGAACGGGTTCCCCCCTCCCCCCCATAACCTTTGTGGACCCCAACCGGGGGTAATACAGGAACCAATTCCCCTCAGCTCCCCCCTCCCCACCTCCCTCCCCTTCCAGTTGCATCCCAACCCGGGCCTGAACTATCCAAGGGAGAAGGTATGTCGCCCTCCCGCACATCCCTCCCCACGCTAAACAAGAACCAACACTGAGAACTTAAAGAACAGTAGGGGGGTGCGTGTCAACTTGCTTGCTCCGTTTCGCCGAGACGTCATCATCTCCGATCCCCCTGCAGCCAGGTTCACGAATGCGAGTCCTGAGTGTCCGTATTCATCCCTTGGCTTGAAGACTCTTGTTCCATTTGCTGGATTACCGTGATCAGCGGATGGTCCGAGTTGTCCATTGGTATGTCTCCTTCTCCTCCAGACATGTGGGCTTCCGAGTCCTCCACCTCATCGCCTTCGGATCGGGTTCTATTCCTCAGGCAGCTGAATCTCGAGCCCGCCACCAGGTCATTGCTTGGGGACGCCGACCTGTTTCCTCTTTCACCCTCCTTGTCTCGCGTGCGGTATGGCGTCGCCGGGGCTTTCTTCTGCACCCTCCGCGCACCCCTTCGCTGTGGTTTCGGCATCTCCCAGAGCGGCCCCTCACGGATCGTCTTGTCCAGAGCAGCTCGGCCTGCCGCCTCTCTGCTGTTCAGAATGGGCCTCTCTTCGAGCCATTGCCACACATCTTCCGGGTGGGCAAAGAAGATGGATTTGTCTTTATAGATTACCCTGAGTTTGGCAGGGAAGAGGAGCATGTAAGAAATGTTCAAAGACCTCAGCTTCGCCTTGACCGAGTCGAACAAGCGCCGCTGCTTCGAGACCTCCTGACTGTAATCTGGAAAAATCATGATGGAGGTATTCTCCAGACGGATTTCCCCCAGTTTCCTGGCTTCGCGCAGGATCAGGTCTCTGTCCGCGTAGTTCAAGAAGCGCGCTATGACAGGTCTCGGCCGCGCTCCCTCCGGAGGTTTGGCGAGGAGCGCCCTATGCGCCCTCTCGATGATGAAGCACTGGGAGAATCGTGCCGCCGGGAAGGTAGTTTTCAGCCAGTTCAGGAGAAAGGCGGACATGTTCCCATCCTCAATCCCTTCTCTAAAGCCCACAAAGCGAAGGTTATTGCGCCTGGATCTATTTTCGGCATCATCCACCTTCCACAGCAGTTGGCGATGAGAGGCCTGCAGTTCCGCCATGTCCTTCTTAAGTGTTGTAATCGCCTCCTCATTGTCGGTCAAGCGAGATTCGGTCACCGTAACCCTCTCGGACAAGTTGCGGAAGTCCTGCCGTAGTAGCGTCACCTCGGATCTCACCTCTCCAATCTTCGTTTCCAGGGCCGTCCGAGATGCCTGAATATCGGTTCTGGACGCTTGAATGGCCTCCAGCAGCATGGCCGTGTCGTTGCATGCGCCGTTCTGCTGAGATTGCTGTGCCGCCCCGGACCGCGTTGCGGTGAAGTCGTCCATGGGGCCCCGCTTCGAGGCCCCGGAAGTCCGGTCACCTTTCCCCATGTTGATATCGCGCCTCTCCGGGTCCTGCGGCGCAGATGTGCCCAGCCCCGGGCAGCGGGTGGCAGTAAAGTCACTCCGGGCGGCCCCGTTTGCAGAGACTCTCCCGCGGGTCCCCTGGCACCTCTCTCGCCTCAGTCCTGAGGGGCCCCTGGCTGCTCACCGTGATCTGGTGGTCGTCGTGTGTAGGATGGGGACGCGTAGGCAGGACCTCTCCCCGGGCCCCAGCAGACTGCCTCCTCACCGGGGGGATCTAGGTCTCCTCTCCCCAAGTGGCACTCGCCCCTCATGCACACACCCTCGACAGTGGCCGTCAGGCTGGGTGACAAAGCAGCCCGGCCGCCATGTTGGTAAAGGCGGGCACCGAGTGCAAGTCAGAGGCAGACTCCCAGCTCCTGCGTGGTCGGCTCCCGGCTCCTGTGCCCCGGGCTCACCTCCGTCGCGGTCTGTCTGCGTCTCCCTGGTCGTCCGCCACTTGGGGTTGGTCGCGGTGGGGACTTCTCGCCTGCCTCGTCCGCTTCACACTCCGTCGGCCGCCATCTTGGTGTAGGCGGCCGGTCGGCTTCGCCCGCCTCGGATTACCCTCCTCTCTCCAGCGGCAGAATCCCGGTCCCGCCTGGTCGCCAGGGGGGGGCGGGGGGTCCCGGCGCCCCCAGTAGCCGGGCACTGTGGGGCAGGATTGGAAGGTGAGGCACTAGGGGCGCCGCGTTGCACCGCGCGCCGCGGTCGTCAGCATGGCCGCCGGGGAGCTTCTGGGGTTGAAATGTCTGGCACTCGGTAGAGACAGCTCCGCACTATCGCTGGGGGGATTCCGCCGGGTATCAGGATGCCGTTTCTCCGTTGTGGCATGTGTTAGGGCCCATGGGTGATCTGAATTGTCGGATAATCGTGCTGCTCGGCCGGAGCTCCGGCAAGGCACGTCTAGTCGGCCATGTTGCTGGCCACGCCCCCAAGGCAGTCTATTCTTGATTGCACTTCCTGTCTCTCTCGCCCACCACCCTGCACCACCTGTCTCCATCGCTCGCTCTGGCAGCCTCTTTTTGTACTTTTAATCTGCGGTTGAAAGATAAGTGCTGAAGTTAAAAATGAGTGTCGGTGCCCCCACCTGCCACTGCCAGCACAAACTGACAACTGCTCAATGGACCGGTTTTCTGTAGCCACACAGCGGGATGCATACATGCATTATCACAACAGGGGTAGTTTGTGCAAACCTTTCTGGAAAACAATTTGCACCAAATACCCCCTTTCTGTGCTAGTAACATAATTCTCACTCCATATCCGTGATAGAAACAGAATTTCCACTCCATGTCCCATTTCCGTGCCAGAAACAGAATTCCCACATCATGTCCCATTCTATGTCTGTCATGTGGCTTCCACTGTATGGGGCCTGTTTGAAACCTCATGGTCACAGGTTCAAATCTCAGCCTTTCATCCGCCTGAGGTCGATACAATGAGGACCACTGAGTTAGGTAACAATAAACATCTGTTATGTTTCATGCCTCTTTCTGAGCCATAAACAGAATTCCAACTCTCTGCCCGTCTTTCTGGAATAGAAATACTGCTGCCTGCTTTGCTTTGGCAGATGGGAGATCGCTGCAAGAACTCTTTCAACGAACCTTCGATAAGAGACATTTCCCCGTCCGCGCTGGTATCTCTTCTACTGCTGGAAACTAGCAACAAAAAAAAGCTAGCAATGTAAAGAAGAACATGCATTCTCGTGGAATGCTCACTCAAAGAACCAGCCTGCTTATCAGCTCCGCGCAGACTCCCCCTGCATTCCACGAGGCGCGCGACGCGATCCGATCCTTTCCTGCCATGCTATGGAGACAAGACCTGGCCGCGCGCACAACGTTATCCTATGGGGAAACGCTGCGCGCGGCCAGGTTTTGTCTCCCTTCGTCGGTCTCAGACTGCTGAGACGACGACTATAGTTCTCGCTTGCGAGAACGCGCTTTCAGCGCGTTCGTCGTAGGCGAGACCTAAAAATGAGGGGCGTGGCTATATAGGTCAAGCATCGTAGTGGTACGGCCCTACGAACAAAGGCAGATAGATCGGGCCGATGGGCCATAATGCAGTTATCCCTGGGTTTTACTGTGGCAAATATATATGGATAAAATTTGGACAATCCCTATATTTGGGAAGAGCTAGAGGTTGAGCTGGCACACTGCTCATGCCCCCTGATTGTCTGTGGTGATTTCAATCTACATTTGGAAAGAGATATGCGTTTTTATGCAGGAAGGAAGCCTAAAGTATTCAAAGCACTCTCTTCACTTAAAAATAGTCATGGGCTAGTTGACGTCTGGTTAGAGAAACAACAAAATGACCCTGGCTTTACATATTGTTCGCATCCTCATAAAAAATGTGTTAGCCTAGACTATTTTTTGGCTCCTGCGCAGCTGCTGGATAATATGGGTATAATAAAACTCCCACAACTATATTCGGATCACAATCTGTTAATTTTAGAAATTAAGGAGGTTCAGGGCTTAAACAGACGAACTACTTGAACTTTTGATAAAAAACTATTATTGGACAAAGAGTTCTGTACCCATATCAAATGCTGGACACAAGCATTTGTTGATTGTAATAGGTACAGCGCATCCCAAGCAGTGGTGTGGGATACATATAAAGCAGCCTTGAGGGGGAAGTGATGGGGTTCATAGCTTATACACCGAAGAAACGTAAAATACAGATGGACCAATTGATTAATAAACTGGGTAAACTTGAAACAGAACATGTACAAATAATTAATAATGGAGCTGGGGAAAATGTACTGTCACAACGCATATGTAAAATAGCACTGGCCAAAGCTGAAATTAATCTGCATTTTCAAGAGAAGGTGGCCCAGAAATTTCAAACGTATCGCAGTGAACTATATGAATATGGAAAGACAACTGGGAGGTTACTGGCCCTAAGAACTAGACAAAAAAAATGTAAGATGTGAATGGTACATTGGCATCAGAGCCAGAAAAGATTACTGGAATCTTTGAGAATTCTTTTAATAAACTATATCAGGCAGATGTCTTGACTGGGGATCAAGAGGATCCAGAGGATCCAGCAGACTTTGTGAACAGCGCTATACCACTTCCTAGGATAAACGA
This sequence comes from Lissotriton helveticus, assembly GCF_964261635.1. NCBI lineage: Eukaryota > Metazoa > Chordata > Amphibia > Caudata > Salamandridae > Lissotriton > Lissotriton helveticus. Next base: position 1,195,240,627 of record NC_136065.1, read on the forward strand.
TGAAGCCTCTCAAGAATTAGAGGAGGAAATCAGGGTACAAAAGGTGCTTGCGTCTCTTTCATCAGGCAAGGCGGCCGAGCCAGACAAAATCCCCATTGAGGTGTATAAAATGCTTGCAGCACAAATAGTACCCCTTATACAAGACTTATTCTTGTACATTCAATACCGGGGAATACCCCCAATGCCATGGCAGGCTACAGATGTTATAGTCTTCCTGAAAAAAAGGTAAAACACCAGAATCTCCCTCGTCATATCATCCAATTTCTCTGATGATTACGGACGCAAAAATATACTCTAAAATTATGGCCACCCGACTACAAAAGAACGTAGCTGCAATTATTTCACCATGGCAACATGGCTTTGTTCCCGGCCGGGGGACCACAGACCACACGCGATGAGTCTTATCAATATTGGACATCGCGGAGGTAGAGAATAGAGCGGTGGCTGTGGTCCTCCTGAACGCAGAGAAAGCCTTTGATCGGGTGGCCTGGGGCTATTTGTGGGATAAACTGGTTGAGAGAGGTCTCGGCCTAGGATTTATTCAGGCAATACAAGCTATGTATTATAAACCCCATGCAAAGATTCAAATAACGGGGCATGCATCCAGGAGGTTGAAGATAGAAAGGGGTACCCGTCAAGGCTGCCCGTGCTCCCCAATCCTGTTTTCATTTTATCTAGACTCATTCATCTCCCTAATTTTGAACAACCCCTTAATTAAACCGGTAGTTTCTCATGGATATGAGACAAAAATGTTGGCATATGCTGATTGTTGGAAATGGGATCCCTGGCTGGCCAGGGCTTTCGCCAAAGTCAGTCAGAGACCACCACACCCAAGTCAGGGCAAGGGAGTTACACGCCAAGATAACCCCTACTCACCCTCTAGGTAACGTGGCGCGAGCAGCAAGGCTAAACTTGGAGGCGATGTAGGCTAAGTATTTGCGCACGCACCCCAGCAACAACACCCAAAGGCCCACCACAAAGGAAACTCCACACAAGGTTATATAAAAATAGCCTTTGTATTACACCAAAACACATTAGATACAACACACACTTTACAATGTGCCAGAGGCACGGGCAGAATTTACAAGGGATTATTTACAAGACAGGGCCACCTGGACCACTGCCAGGAATCAGCACTTTTAGAAATAACAATAACATACTTGTAGGCCTAGAACTTAGAACATAGCCTATCAGACAGTACCTTCCGTCCTGGTTGCACGGGATAATGCGAGTGACCTCCTTAGTAAGCTTGAGCGGGCGACCCAGCGAAGCGGCGCGGCTCAGGGTAGAGCGGCGCTGCTCGAGGCTTGGACGGGCTGCCGGCACAGTACAAGCGTTTCTCTGGGGCGACCAATGTGTGCGGCTCAGAAAAGGAGGGGGGAGGCAGGATGCGGGCGACCCAGCGAAGCGGCGCGGCTCAGGGGAGAGCGGCGCGGCTCGAGGCTTGGACGGGCTGCCGGCACGAGCTGCCGAGGGGAACGAGCGAGGCACACTTCAGCGAGGCCCCAGGGGCCCAGGGAGATCAGACAAGTCCCATCAATTTGGCAGGGAAGGCACCATAGAGTCCACTGGTCCTGGGACTCTGGTCAGGGGGCAAGCTCAGTATCAAGCCCTTGGGATCACTTATAACAGAAGATCACTGTAACACAAAAATAGGACATAGCACACAACCAGTACCCACTGGTAACTGGTAAGTCCCCCCTACGCAATCCTAACCACCCTAGGAACAGGTCACGCAGGGAACCAGGACCTTACTAGCACCACCTGCACTAGCAAGAACAACCACCTCAGTATCACAATACAAGTAGGGGCATAGACCTGGGGACAAAACACATGATGCAGAACCTACATTCAGCGGTGTAAGGAACACATGACGCATCGACACACGTTCAGCGGTGTAAGGAACAGGGCACATAATGTATCAACAACACATTCAGAGGTGTAGAACACAGGGTGCGCAAAACATACTACACATTGTACATTTCCTAACACCCAAAAGCAATAGGACATAGATCATAACAGCATCTAAACCTTTAGCGCAGAGCTCACAAAGTCCAGGTTGCGCCACTGCGCCAGAACCTAAACGTAGCAGCTGCCCACTACTTGCTGGGCAGCTGAGGGACAGAACAGGGGGCCTAAACGCGGCAGCTGGCACTAAGTGCTGCGCAGCTGGGGAAAGGCCAGGGATGAAGGAGTGCGCCTCACTCCTAAGTCCATAGTATGTCCCTAGAAAAGAAAAGACCTACACGGTGCAGCTGCCCACTAATTGCTGGGCAGCTGGAAACAAATCTGCGCCAGGGGCCCTCACTGGCCCCTCAGGAACCAAGGACTGCGCCCAACTGCGCAATAGGTTGGAGCCCTCTGGCTCTGGAACATCACTTGCCATCGTTGGAGCCCTCTAGGCTCTGCACACACAGGTGCATTTTTTGGGAGCCCTCTAGGCTTTTGAAAATACTGGGGCCTCGGGGCCATGGGGCTCTCAATACCCGAATTGCCCAAGAGCCTCTCGTGGGCTCTAATCAATGACTCACTCCGACGTTGGAGTCCCCTCCGGGTTCCCTGAGGCAATGGGGGCCATTCTGGCTTACAAAGACGTTGGGGCGGCCCACTGCCATCCGGGGCCGCCCTGAAGGCTGAATGCGCCCTGCTGCCCTCACACACCCGGAGCTCCCCCCCAAGCCAGCTTCTAGTCACCGGCTCGGGGCAGGACAAGGACGGCAGCCCCCCCCCTTCACTCACCGGGCCTGGCGCTTGGCGGCGGTTCTCCTCCTCCACCGGGGCTTTAGACGCGCCGGTCTCTGCCTCACCCGGTCCCCCATCTCGGGACCGGGCCTCGACATGGAGCCTTCGTGGCCCCTGGATAAATCAGTATCCGGGGCTCCCTCCTGGTCACGGGAGCCCCGCAACGCTCGCACCACTGCCTGCTTCCGCCTCGCTCCCCGGCGGGGGCGGGACAGGGGAATCCCCTCGGGCCGGCAGCCAATCACGGCGCGGCCTGGGGAAATCGTCATCAGGGAATCCCGGGCCGGCCAGCCAATCACGGCGCGGCCCCGGGAAGGCGTCATGAGGAGGCTCGGCCGGCTGGACCAATCATAGCGCGGCCTGGGCGGGCGGCTGCTTTCCCCGGCTTCTCCTCGACCCACGGCTGCGGCGGTGAATCTCGGGGGCATTAAAGAGGGGTGGCACCCTCCAGAGATTAAATAAACAGCAATCAAGCGAGGTAGGCACTCGCTGGGGCCCATAATCGGGGTGGCACCCGTCAATTAGGAATAAAGTGCAACGAAGCACTCGGGGGTACCAAAAAGGGCAGGAGCGCTTCCCTCAGAGGGAAAACGACAGCGCTCTGCCCAGGCAGGCAAATAAAAGCGCTCCCAGCGCTAAAAGAGAATAAAAGGGCTCTCAAGCCCAAGTTGAAAGCGCTCCTCCATGCTAGGGCCTCACACGTCCAGCAAAGAGTCCTTCATGAAATGCAGCAGGTAGGGGGGCAAGGCTTCCAGGCCAGGAAGCAGGGTCCACCAGGAGTCCATCAGCAAGCCAGGGGCTGGGCAGGGCCCAGGGAGGCAAGCCTTTCCCTGGGCCCAAGCAGCAGCACGCCCCTGGCAGATTCAAGTCAGCAACCAGAACCTTTTCATGGGGCCACAGCCCCTCTTTTATACACCTTTCTCTTTGTCTTGAGGTGCAGGGTGGGGGCAGAACCAGTCGCAGCTGGTCTGGGAGTACTGTTGATGGCCCAACCACCCATTCTATTCACAGGCAGGGCTAGGGTCATCAGTCACACCACAGGGGGGCGGAGCCAGCATTGTGTGGGGAAAACCCAGCCCATCCAGGACACAGGTACACTCCTCCCACACATCACTCATGCTAATCTCCCACTCACCACCGGGGCAGACCCACACAGACTTCCTGGAGCCTGGCATCCCAGCCAGCTCCAGCCAATCACACGCCAGGCATATTTTACACTAATATGCCAACTCCTAGAAGTGGCGCTTCCGCACAAGACACATACACGCCGCACATACCGTTGCGCAGCATTCACTCTCACGAGTTCGCACATACCAAACTTAAGCATGCACGCCTCACGCATCAGGAACTACCAGGGACACAGACATTCCCCATGCATTCCTATGGGAGGGCAGGCCAGTCTCACTCCACGCACTCAGGGAGCGCACGCACTTTACACTGCGCCACAGTGTCAAGGTGCGCAAAGACCAGAAATCACTACACTTCAAGGCAAAAAGTTCAGGGGTGAACCTGCCAGAAGGCCCAAGTCCAACACGACCCCCTTCCAGCCAAAACGCAGGGGAGACCAATCACCACCGTGATGGACTTCCCTGCTTGGGGCGATAGAACACGGACGCGGGCCCGCACTGCAGGGACACCCTCCGGTTCTACGCCAAGTTAATCCATAAGACAAGCACATCCTTAAAAAAAACACAGGCCCAACTAGGCTACCCCACTGGTACTCCTTAGCTGTCCACGGCTAGGACCAGGCCCTAGGCCACCTAGATACCACTGGTCCTTGCCAATACACAGAGTGGGGGGTAGTAACCCCTGGCCTGCACTAGCCATTCTCCACTCCCTCTCAGTGTAGTTCCAAACTACCACTGATCCTTCAACCTAGGGTCCGCACCCTCAGGCTGACCAGAGGTCACGGGCAGGAATGCCCCACCCTACCTCTATTTCTGAAGCACCCTCCAGAACACAACTCTCCCACCAGTTTAGGACCTGACTTCCTCAGCAGCAGTGACCACAGTCAGACCAGCACAAGATCGGTGTAGTAAGGCGTTGCACTTTGCGGGTTGCCAGATGCGGCGCAGGCGGCGGCTCACGGACCGCGTCGAGACGGGGACGGCGAGCGGCATAGGCTGCGCGGCCGAAGGCAGACGCGGCTCAGTGCGGTGCCTACAGGACACCAGGCTGGTCATGACAGAGTCATAGCTCCCTTAACTGGTTTACCACCTGGGATTCAAATTCACCGGATGCACAGGGGTCAGACTTCCTCTGACCCCCTTCCAGAGTTCTGCACCCTCCCACTGTAGAACAGGGTCCCTCCACTTAAGGTAGGCCCCACCTGCTCTCAGGGTAGTACCACAACACTCAGCCAAGAACCCTAAAGATCCCTGCTAGGCCTGTACCACCCCTTCTGGGAAACACAGGGTCTCTTCACTTAAGATGAGCCCCACCTGTGTTCACAGGGGTACCCCTAGAAGACAAACCGGCCAGGACACTGGCTACAGTCGCCCTGCCGTCCAGGACAGGCAACACCTGACCCTGGCTCCCCAACCTAGGGACGCTACCCTTTGGTTAGATGCCTGGCGCACCAGGACTTCTACAAGTTGGAAACAAAAATCTAAGACTTTCTCTCCTCCTTCAGCAGCAAGGCAACCACTGCAGGTCAATACCCCATACAGCTTACCCGGTTCCTTCTCTTCAGGCAGGAGTTCCCTCTTGTAACTTCAGGACACTACATACAGTTGCCCTGACGTCCAGATCCGGAAACACCGGCTACTGGCTCCCCAACCAAGGGACGTACCTCTTTGGTCAGATGCCTGGCGCACCAGGACTTCCTTACGGGTGACACAACTAATGTGTCGTGTACAAGTCTGCCTGACACTCAGGACAGAAGTGGCATCACCATGGTCACTCACTGGCGACACAACCCTTCTGGCTGGTCCCTGACCCACTGGCTCTTCCACTGAGGAACCTATCCCCCTCGCACCCCTCCATCTGGACTTCTGCACCCTCCCAACTGGAGCGGTACTGCCAGACACCAGAACTACTGGAACCCTGGTTACAGAGGTTCCACGTTCTCCAGACACTCTGGAAGATCCTCCTCAAATGACCTATTGGTACAGCCTAGGCCCCCGACCTGATGTTCCCTTCAGAAACACTCCAGGCCCTGACACTGGGTTTCGGGCACCTGGAGACATGCAGTCCCACCCACTTCTTCTCCTCTTGAGACAGGACGTGAGCCCCTACACCGAGACCTAGCTGGGCTACACTGAACCTCTTCCACCACGCTGGGCTGGAAGACACCTCAGACACTCCTTTTGGAATCACTCCATCCCCTATGCCTCTCTCCTCCCAGAACATTACCAACTCCAAAATTCTGTCTCTCAACAGACCACAGAAATCAAAAAGCAGGCTCCACTGTCCGCAGACGTTCTTGGGAAAAGTTCAACACACAGGACTTAAATATCTGAGCAAAACTAGCATTCAGCAAGCTCCCCATCCAGAGAACTCACAAACACGTCCAGTGCCACACACCATTCATCCACACACACCCCTCCCCAGACTGGTAAGGCAGTTTCTACCACCCCTGACTTCTCAACCTGACCACACTTGACACAGGTACCATTACTCCAGGGCAGGGACGGGGGACACATGCACTGGACACACTTATGCTGCCACCACTGGATCCCACCCTTCTGGTGAATCCAGAAAACACACTGCACTTAGGGGGATGATCTACCCTCCCGAGCTAGGGACACCTAACTCAAAGTGCACAAGAAACACATTTCCACAGAAATGACATTTTTAGCAAATTCCCTACAATAATCCCCAAAATGTTTTTATCTAAAATGCAGAGTTTTGTGGTGCAGCCAGCTGCTACTAAGGTACAACGCAAACACAAATCCTTATCCCACCGCTTGCCGCCAATGTTGGAAATGGGATCCCTGGCTGGCCAGGGCTTTCGCCAAAGTCAGTCAGAGACCACCACACCCAAGTCAGGGCAAGGGAGTTACACGCCAAGATAACCCCTACTCACCCTCTAGGTAACGTGGCGCGAGCAGCAAGGCTAAACTTGGAGGCGATGTAGGCTAAGTATTTGCGCACGCACCCCAGCAACAACACCCAAAGGCCCACCACAAAGGAAACTCCACACAAGGTTATATAAAAATAGCCTTTGTATTACACCAAAACACATTAGATACAACACACACTTTACAATGTGCCAGAGGCACGGGCAGAATTTACAAGGGATTATTTACAAGACAGGGCCACCTGGACCACTGCCAGGAATCAGCACTTTTAGAAATAACAATAACATACTTGTAGGCCTAGAACTTAGAACATAGCCTATCAGACAGTACCTTCCGTCCTGGTTGCACGGGATAATGCGAGTGACCTCCTTAGTAAGCTTGAGCGGGCGACCCAGCGAAGCGGCGCGGCTCAGGGTAGAGCGGCGCTGCTCGAGGCTTGGACGGGCTGCCGGCACAGTACAAGCGTTTCTCTGGGGCGACCAATGTGTGCGGCTCAGAAAAGGAGGGGGGAGGCAGGATGCGGGCGACCCAGCGAAGCGGCGCGGCTCAGGGGAGAGCGGCGCGGCTCGAGGCTTGGACGGGCTGCCGGCACGAGCTGCCGAGGGGAACGAGCGAGGCACACTTCAGCGAGGCCCCAGGGGCCCAGGGAGATCAGACAAGTCCCATCAATTTGGCAGGGAAGGCACCATAGAGTCCACTGGTCCTGGGACTCTGGTCAGGGGGCAAGCTCAGTATCAAGCCCTTGGGATCACTTATAACAGAAGATCACTGTAACACAAAAATAGGACATAGCACACAACCAGTACCCACTGGTAACTGGTAAGTCCCCCCTACGCAATCCTAACCACCCTAGGAACAGGTCACGCAGGGAACCAGGACCTTACTAGCACCACCTGCACTAGCAAGAACAACCACCTCAGTATCACAATACAAGTAGGGGCATAGACCTGGGGACAAAACACATGATGCAGAACCTACATTCAGCGGTGTAAGGAACACATGACGCATCGACACACGTTCAGCGGTGTAAGGAACAGGGCACATAATGTATCAACAACACATTCAGAGGTGTAGAACACAGGGTGCGCAAAACATACTACACATTGTACATTTCCTAACACCCAAAAGCAATAGGACATAGATCATAACAGCATCTAAACCTTTAGCGCAGAGCTCACAAAGTCCAGGTTGCGCCACTGCGCCAGAACCTAAACGTAGCAGCTGCCCACTACTTGCTGGGCAGCTGAGGGACAGAACAGGGGGCCTAAACGCGGCAGCTGGCACTAAGTGCTGCGCAGCTGGGGAAAGGCCAGGGATGAAGGAGTGCGCCTCACTCCTAAGTCCATAGTATGTCCCTAGAAAAGAAAAGACCTACACGGTGCAGCTGCCCACTAATTGCTGGGCAGCTGGAAACAAATCTGCGCCAGGGGCCCTCACTGGCCCCTCAGGAACCAAGGACTGCGCCCAACTGCGCAATAGGTTGGAGCCCTCTGGCTCTGGAACATCACTTGCCATCGTTGGAGCCCTCTAGGCTCTGCACACACAGGTGCATTTTTTGGGAGCCCTCTAGGCTTTTGAAAATACTGGGGCCTCGGGGCCATGGGGCTCTCAATACCCGAATTGCCCAAGAGCCTCTCGTGGGCTCTAATCAATGACTCACTCCGACGTTGGAGTCCCCTCCGGGTTCCCTGAGGCAATGGGGGCCATTCTGGCTTACAAAGACGTTGGGGCGGCCCACTGCCATCCGGGGCCGCCCTGAAGGCTGAATGCGCCCTGCTGCCCTCACACACCCGGAGCTCCCCCCCAAGCCAGCTTCTAGTCACCGGCTCGGGGCAGGACAAGGACGGCAGCCCCCCCCCTTCACTCACCGGGCCTGGCGCTTGGCGGCGGTTCTCCTCCTCCACCGGGGCTTTAGACGCGCCGGTCTCTGCCTCACCCGGTCCCCCATCTCGGGACCGGGCCTCGACATGGAGCCTTCGTGGCCCCTGGATAAATCAGTATCCGGGGCTCCCTCCTGGTCACGGGAGCCCCGCAACGCTCGCACCACTGCCTGCTTCCGCCTCGCTCCCCGGCGGGGGCGGGACAGGGGAATCCCCTCGGGCCGGCAGCCAATCACGGCGCGGCCTGGGGAAATCGTCATCAGGGAATCCCGGGCCGGCCAGCCAATCACGGCGCGGCCCCGGGAAGGCGTCATGAGGAGGCTCGGCCGGCTGGACCAATCATAGCGCGGCCTGGGCGGGCGGCTGCTTTCCCCGGCTTCTCCTCGACCCACGGCTGCGGCGGTGAATCTCGGGGGCATTAAAGAGGGGTGGCACCCTCCAGAGATTAAATAAACAGCAATCAAGCGAGGTAGGCACTCGCTGGGGCCCATAATCGGGGTGGCACCCGTCAATTAGGAATAAAGTGCAACGAAGCACTCGGGGGTACCAAAAAGGGCAGGAGCGCTTCCCTCAGAGGGAAAACGACAGCGCTCTGCCCAGGCAGGCAAATAAAAGCGCTCCCAGCGCTAAAAGAGAATAAAAGGGCTCTCAAGCCCAAGTTGAAAGCGCTCCTCCATGCTAGGGCCTCACACGTCCAGCAAAGAGTCCTTCATGAAATGCAGCAGGTAGGGGGGCAAGGCTTCCAGGCCAGGAAGCAGGGTCCACCAGGAGTCCATCAGCAAGCCAGGGGCTGGGCAGGGCCCAGGGAGGCAAGCCTTTCCCTGGGCCCAAGCAGCAGCACGCCCCTGGCAGATTCAAGTCAGCAACCAGAACCTTTTCATGGGGCCACAGCCCCTCTTTTATACACCTTTCTCTTTGTCTTGAGGTGCAGGGTGGGGGCAGAACCAGTCGCAGCTGGTCTGGGAGTACTGTTGATGGCCCAACCACCCATTCTATTCACAGGCAGGGCTAGGGTCATCAGTCACACCACAGGGGGGCGGAGCCAGCATTGTGTGGGGAAAACCCAGCCCATCCAGGACACAGGTACACTCCTCCCACACATCACTCATGCTAATCTCCCACTCACCACCGGGGCAGACCCACACAGACTTCCTGGAGCCTGGCATCCCAGCCAGCTCCAGCCAATCACACGCCAGGCATATTTTACACTAATATGCCAACTCCTAGAAGTGGCGCTTCCGCACAAGACACATACACGCCGCACATACCGTTGCGCAGCATTCACTCTCACGAGTTCGCACATACCAAACTTAAGCATGCACGCCTCACGCATCAGGAACTACCAGGGACACAGACATTCCCCATGCATTCCTATGGGAGGGCAGGCCAGTCTCACTCCACGCACTCAGGGAGCGCACGCACTTTACACTGCGCCACAGTGTCAAGGTGCGCAAAGACCAGAAATCACTACACTTCAAGGCAAAAAGTTCAGGGGTGAACCTGCCAGAAGGCCCAAGTCCAACACTGATGACATTGCCTTGCTAACATCACCTCCGCAAGAGGCAATTGCAGAAGTAGAAAAGCTGGCAGAAAAATTTGGGAGGAGGTCGGAATATCTCTAAAACAGCTCAAAGACACAAATTATTTGCTCTTCTCACTGTTTCTTACAAGATTCTTGAGTGATGGAGTCAGCAACATATTTAGGGGTCATATTAACATCTGAAATTACTAATCTATGGGCACTAAATATAGACCCAGTGATTGGCTCAATCAATAGGAAGCTGAAGCGGTTAGACTCTGTGCCCAATAATTGGAAGGATTAATGTACTCAAAATGAAAAGTTTTGCTAAGATCTTATATTTAATCCAGGCCATCCCATTAGAGCAAGTGGCAAATAAAATTCGGAAAATGGAGGGGTTGTTCTCTAACTTTATTTGGAGCTATCATAAAATTTGCCGTGCTTGTAAATATTTGACTCTCCCAGTCAATCGGGGGGCTGGAATGCTCCCAGTATTCAGCTGTATTACTGGGCTACGGCTCTGCACCAACTAGGTACTCTTTATTACTATGAGAAAATGCTAAATGATATGCCCAAAATACCAAGCATTTATCATTTGGCGATAGGGGAAGCCGCAGGAGAAATATTTCAACGTCAAGACGATCTGAAAAAATACCAAAGGAAAGGCTTGTGCTGTGAAAATTTGGAAAAGGATACAGAAAATCTGTAAAATATGCAGGTTTACTAAATACTCTTCACTTTGGTACTCTGATCTTCTATGCCCAATTGTGTATGACGACATGGCCAGAAAATGGGAACAAATGGGGATTACTACTTTGGCAGATGTCTAATCGAATCAGGAACTGGTGGGGTTTATTGAAATAGCACAAAGGTTCGGCCTACAGCAGGATTTGTGCTTTAAATACCTACAGATTTGTAACTGCATAAGAGGAATCTCTAAAGAAAGCATAAATACGGGGCCGATATTGATCTTGCAGTTTATGGGCAATCCTAGGAATAGAATTAAAGATTTCTATCAAGAGCTACTAAAATCCATATCCGATTATGTTGAAAAAGTTGAACTAAACTGGACGAGTAAATTAAGCGATAGGGAGGTTGATATAGATAAGGTGTTGGAGGTAGGAAAACATTTCTTTGTGTCATCAAATTTAAAAGCACAACAATATAAAAACGGTGGATTCTAAAAATACTCTTTGCAAAGCTTGCAGTTGCAAAATTGTGAGTCACCTGACCTTGTAACAGGACTGCCACCTTGCCCACCGCCCGCCCCCAGTCTGGATACATTTACATCAGGAAACCTACCAAAAAGATTAAGCAGAATAAATTCAATGCAGGGAAACACTGAGAGCACATGAAAAACAAGGTTAATTCCATAGAATATTCACAAAAAAGGATTTATGTACAGGAAGAAAGAGTGCTTCAAATAAAATCCTTCCATGGTCTAAATTTAAATCTAGATTCTGAAATGAGTCCAGGACACACATGTATGTATGTGTTGTAGTACTTCACTAACAATGCCGTACATTTAGCACATTCCACTTACATGTTGAAACTGGACCATTCATATAGAAACCTATGTGGGAGAGTATTCAGATATCCAAAAGTCTCCTCAAACTCTGCTGGAACCAATGCGGTAGAAGGGGAGTAGCAAAGTACAAAACAATACATCCACACATTTTCATCATCTGACCCTGCGAACCCCATCTCATGACCAGTCTTGGCATGTTTCAGGTGAATGCAGATTAGAAGCCGATGACTATTCAGATGTTACATGGGGTGTGGGATTAACAGTATTCTGTTTCTAATGAGCAGCTACTCCTTGCTTTCATCTGCTTCTGTGTATTGAATTTCACCCCTCACTTGCGTTGATGCACTTTGGTCATCTGTTTTTTTAAATAATTGGTCAAAGCGGTATATTTGTATTTAACCACTAGATGGTGCTGCTGGCACATTACAGATTTCACAGTTCACCGTACCGATAGCCACAAATGATTAGTCCAAGAAGGCACATTTTATACGAATGTTTTACCAGTTTACATTGTTAGGAAAAGCAGTACATTGGGAGTGCTGTTTGCTGTGTGGATGCGACTTCTTCATTCTTCTTAGGGATGACGCAGCTCATCAAATTGCATGATTCAGTCCCGCCAATTACCATGATGTTACAATGTTCCACACCACGGAGACTGCATCCTTCCCCAAAGCGTCGGGTAAAGACATCGGCTCAAACAAGCAAGTCTACCCAAGATATGAGTCCATAAACAAAGCACTCCGCACTTCCAGTTCATCAGTTAGTTGGAATGTAACAATGAATGAAATCCCTGGTGAAACTCATTGAATAAACATGTGCACATTTGATACAGTCGAAGTGACACAACGGTGCCTCGTCTCTGGGAACCATAGATCGAGATGTTCTAACAAATACCACAGGCTTCCTCTATGAGCAGAAGTCATCCAGGGGAGGCACATGTGTAACAGAGCAGTGGTGCATCCTAGGATTTTTAATATAGAACGCGTTTTCACGAATTAAATATGTATTTGTGAATTAAATCTTGTAGTACACACCTATTCTGTAAAATTAAACACTAATGTAACTGGCAATTTAGGGAAAGATGTAGGTAAAGTACATTTACCGATTCTAAAATTCTGAATTTTACCGATTCGGTATTTTAGAATTGGTAACTGCTTTGTAGCAAAAAAATCGGTAAAAATTACCGAATCGGTAAGATTCGGTATTTACTGAATCTGTATTTATCGATTCGGTAATTGCCATTCATTCCTATGGGCCCGGAGGCCCATAGGAATGAAGGAATTCGGTAAAATAGGGGACACATTCAAGGGTGCCAGGGTGTCATTTTGACATCCTGTTGCACCCCTGAATCGTGCTTGTGTGCAAATGTGGCACATATACACACCCTAAGGGCATGTATGTCTGCCACATGGCACAGTTGAAAATGCACTGATTTGCATTTTCAAAGGTATTCCTTATTTACCACCAACTCATAGTTGGTGGTAAATAACGAATCCTAAAATGGGAAAAGCACTCATTTGAGTGCTCCCTACATTGCAAATTCGGTAATTCACCGATTCGGTATTTTAAGGAATCGGTAATTTACCGATTCCTTAAAATACCGAATCAGTAAATTACCGAATTTGCAATTTAGGCTACCTACATCCCAAATGCCCAATACCGGTCGGTAACCTCCGAAATTCAGTATGATGCATAATACGTTTCTTAACCTCTTGTGTGGTCTTACCAATATAAAAAAGCGAACAAGGACATTGTATACAGTAAATGACATACTTTGTCAGGCAATTTGAATGTTGTCGTAATTTCCATTCCTTTCCATTTAACGTACATGTTTTTGTTTGACTTGTAGTTGTGCAAGCTGCACAATTCCTGCATGGGTAGTGTCCTGTTACTGTCACTATTTGTAAGTGTCTGTGGAAACAGCGTTACTAATGTTCGGTGACATTGTTTATTATATTTAAATATATTTTTCTTAGGTCTGTGGTCTTGGTGGCATTCACTTGTGCAACACATGGCAGGTTTAAGATTATGCATATGGGTGTGCGGTGGCACTCTGTTTCAGTTTTGTATTTATTCTTTGGAAGACACCTCTTAGATGACTAATCCTGTTGTTTTTAAGTGTTGAGCAGACGATATCTTTGAACACAGGGATGATAAGTGTATTTCTATTATTTTTATGTTTTCACTGCATTAGATTGTGTGTGCAACAACACCGTCCTGAAGATGGTCTCGAGGATCTTCTAGACAATTTATGAGATCGAAACGTCCACGCTCTTGCACTTTTTTGCTTATATTTATGTGTTTAATAGACAGAATGAAAACAATATGAAAGGTTCTATTTAATTCTGATATATGGTATTTTGTTATTATGAGAGCAAAAGGTGTTGAATTGCTACTGTAGAACAAATAGATATTGTCAGTAGTATGTAAGTTGCCGTACTTGTTGATCTGATAAGGAGAAACTGGATCAAAGCAATTCTTTATATAACTTTGTGCTTTTGTAGAAATTCCCTGTATTTGAGAAATGATGTTCACTTTTGTGACACTGTTGGAAATGAGAAACAATAATGAATGATTCCTCTAGGGACATTTATATCTTGTGATTAATTATACCCAGTCCCAAGGGGATTAGTGGGTTGCCCTGTTGTGTATTAGGGAATAACAATGTGGCCAAGGTATTCAGGGCAACACAGCTGCAGCTGACACTCTGCACCAGGTTATAGTGTGCTGCTGGCCTCCATGATGCTTCCACATTGAGCTTCCTGCTACTGCTTAGGTACTACAACGCAGCAGCTGTTTGGGTGGTGCTAGGTGGAGAGGGCGGGCAGAGGGAGCACGGCAAGGAACAACAATTTGGGTGAGCTCTTCAGGGCAACGCAGCTGCCCGCGGACTCTCTGCCCCTTGTGAGTGTGTGCTACTGACCACCATGATGCATCCACAGCATTTTGTTTTGCATCTCAATAGTGTATTTGTAAAGTATGACAACACAGGGTGACACCAGAATATAATCAGTAGCTTTGGGAGCAGCTTCACCCTGACAATGCATTTTACAAGTGTCCCCTGTCTCCAGCATGTAACTCTACCTTTCTCTAACTCTCTATCTCATTCGCTCTCTCTTCAACCTGTCTCTCACTTATATACGCAAATAACTCTATCTCTATATACCATCTTGTTCTCCTTTTCTATCACTTTCGCACTTGCGCTCTCTTTCACATAAGTAAAACACAATTCCATCACAACGCTAATAGCTTGAACTCTAAAAAATGCGAGACCTATTACATTGCAAATGCTTCTTTCGGGAAGTTGTCTGGTCTGCTACTTCCATCACCATACAAGACACCAGTGCTTAATCTGAAAGGGGAAAAAAGGAAAGGAAGTGCAGGGGCCCAACTTTTTCTTCAGACCTCGCTCGTGCCTCTTCCTTCCACCAGATTACACTTCAAACTGTCTTATCTCATTCTTGCACTGCCTTTTTCATCCCTCCCCTTATCTCTATTTTTCCATCTTTCTATTCTCCTTCTTTTTCTTTTTCATCCTTTCACTCTTGAGGACGTAGCCTGATAATAAAAATTAAGTGCCAGTGCCCAGAAATGCATGCCAGTGCCCAGCACCTGCACAAATTAAACACTGTGTTACATGTATGGCATAAAGACATACATACACATTAGTGGAAAAGCACACAAAAAACAACGAATCCCAGTGCTCTTGTTGCAAGAAAAAAACAATGTATTTTGATATAATTCACTAACGGCCATGTATATGAAATTATTTTACCCAGTCTACGGGGAAATTTGTTGATACAGTAAGGTCCAGGTGCATAATAAATTAACATTTTTTCACAAACAATCTATCAAGGCAGGAGAACCCAAAATGTACTTACCAAGATAATAATGTAATTTCGTCAATCCATATGTCAACTCTTGATGCCGCAGTTGGTTTCCATACCCATAAATAAATGTACCATCTGGTAACACTGCCCAAGAATGCTATCTTTTTTCCTGTAATAATACATCTAACTTACCAAAAAATATCTGCAAAAATGGCAGCTATGGTGACGGTGCAACCCCGCACTAAGAACACCATTACGAGTTGTGGCATTTTACCCAGGGTGACATCACAGAGTGAAATTCCACAGCTCGGATTTAAACATTTCAATAGTGTTTGGAGACACTGGACCTGACTTTGCTGCTGTAGGGGCAGGGGCTGCTTCAGTAGCACAGTATGGTACCCACCAGACACACGCAGCAGCACAGAGGGGGGGGGGGGGGGCAGGTTATACTCCCTGGGTAACAGAACCTGTCCAGGCAGCCTACCCCACACCCACCTTCCTCCTCCTTCGCCCCTCCCCCTCCCCCCACTGCATCTTACACCTGTTTAGAGCAGGCGGAGAATGTTAGCATATTTCTTTCAGCTGAATTGGACAGCAACTTTCCTGTAAAGGACACAGAATCTCCGGAGCACAGCAGTCATTCCCCATTTCATGGAAAAATCGGTGGGGGGATTTCGGCCCACATCAACATTCCTGCCCCTTGGCATTCCCATACCAAATTCATAATGAGGCCCATAGTGTCCCTCTTTGCCTCTGGGCTGTGCCACAAGGGGTTCTGTCTGATCATCCAGGCCGTTCAATGGGCCTGGAATCCCATCAAGTGTAGGAGTTACCTGCACTTTCCATCCACACCACAGTCACTCCGCACACGGGCACACATCTTGTCAATTGTTCCATTTCTGTATCAACCAGACACAGTCTCCATTCCAGCTCATTTTACATTTTGAGTATCAAAGTATGTGTAGAAATTATACTCATTTCACAGAGGATGTGATTACCAGGACATGTTTAGGCCTTGGACTACTCTTGCAATCGATAGTCACTTTCCTGGCAGGAAATGACGAATTCACAAGTAGCTTACATGGTGATTAGGCGCTGCAGTACCTCTGATGATGCACCAGCTGATTAGTCAGGAATTGATGCTGGCTTTTGTTGATAGGAATCATTAAACGTGCATTACAACACACACCTTGCAAAATAGATAGAAGCGTTAATTAAGTTCATTGAAATAATTGGCTGCAGACAATTACAGCTGTAAATGATGTGTAATCATAAGGACATAGCCAGCAATGTTGTTTTGTCGCGAAGCCAACTTTTGAAATGCTGTTTTCAGCAAGTCCTCACTGTCTCTCAGAATAAACGTGTGAAGCAGAAAGTGATTGTAAAGTTGTTTACGCCATACACGCACACCAGGGACAAATCTGCAGCTTTCGGGGTCTTTGGCAGCTGCAAGTTCAGAGGTCAGGTTATTTTACAATGAGTTGCCCTTTTTTATTTACAACGATTGGTTTAATGTCAACACCCGAAGGTAACTCCAGCATTCTGTAACAAAAGTATGCCACCCCTTTTATTGTCTTACAGGTCCTGGGGTACTGTGCAATTCAGGAAGTGCAGTGACAACAGGCACATGATATTCGGCTTCGGGCTGTTTAAAATCTACCGCAGACCGAGCAAGGATGGCAAATACAGCTCCAGAAA
Source organism: Lissotriton helveticus (assembly GCF_964261635.1). Lineage (NCBI taxonomy): Eukaryota > Metazoa > Chordata > Amphibia > Caudata > Salamandridae > Lissotriton > Lissotriton helveticus. Next base: position 1,195,257,846 of record NC_136065.1, read on the forward strand.
CAATGCACACTGCGTAGAAAAGGCAGAGATGCGAAATATCATGGAGGGCATGTCTATTTACCACATTATTTTAGCGAAAATACCAAGGACGAAAATATTAAGGAGGTAAGTGCATGTAGATAAGTATAAATGTACTATTCTTAACTCCACATGTAGAGTGTATGTAGGAAGGTAGATCCCTGACTATGGTTGCCCCCAACTTTTTGCCTGGTGTTTTGCTGGTTTTCTGACTTAGTTGACCTGGGGCCCTGCTATTCAGGACCCCAGGCCTACTGCTCTCTCTGTAAAATGGATTCCATGTACCTTAGGTACATATCTAAATTGGATACTGAGTCACCTTACCAGTCCCTGTACAGTGTACCTTAGGTACCCAGGGCATAGGTGTACCCAGGGCCTACCAGGGGCTGCAGCATGTATTATGCCACCCCTGGCTGGCCATCCAAATCTGACACAACTGGCTGCTTGACAGCTGGGGCAAGGTGGTGTAATCACCCTTTGCTTTAGATATAGTATACCTATATCTAACCCTAAAAATGGACACACAGATCTCCTATCAGTCACTCCTATTGCAGGCCTTAACAATCCTGAAGGCAGAGTGCTTGGAATCGTGTGAGATGGTGCTCTGGCATGAGCTGAGCCTGTCTGCGGCTTTCGGGATCCATCCCTTAGCCGTTTCCATGATATCGCATACCATATACTCTTAAGTGCATTATAATCCTCGGGGTTATATGCCAACTCTGGTATCGCTTTATCAAAACATGTCGAGTAAGGTGTCATACGAATTGGAATACTAACCCCTCGCCAAATCTGGCGACGGGGTTAGCATTCCACCCTTCTAGAGGGACACGACATGTATGTAACCCCTAACCCCGGTTAAAGTCAAACAGAGCCTCAGCTCCACAAAATGGATGCTGCCACCGAGACACAAGTCTGCCCTCCTGCTGCTGGGAGTCCTCCCAGAGCAGGAGATAAGGACAAAGGGTTTCCTGCCAGGGGCGGTGCCAGCACCGTCCCAGACAGGGTTTTGTGTATTGTAGGTAGGCAGGGCTTCAGAGGAAGGTGACTGCACGTGGCACCCCGGTGCTCACTGTGCATAGGCTGGCTGGAACCAGTTCCAGGGTCACTCCAGACCCTGTGCTGGGGAAAAGCCCGCCAAGGAAGTGGGTGTAACCACCCCCCTCCTAGTCCCACCCCTAGGGCAGGACTTAGTCGCGTGCCAGCCCCTTTATACAGGATAAAGGTAGGAACTGGTCCCCTTCCAAATCAGATCATCTTTGAATCCTGAAACTACTTTCCACGAAAGGAACTCAAGACTTCTTCCTAAGATTTCTCCCTTGTGACTAAGGAGTAGTCACCCTGCATCCGCAGGCACCATCTTAAGAACACTGCGGTCTGCTGCAAGTCTCTCCTCCGGATCAAGACTGCCCAGCTCGACGAGAACCGGCTTCCCTGGCACCTCTGACCTCTACCTACATCATCAGTCACGCTGAGATTCGTGGGTGTGACGAGACCTCGAGGGACCGGCCATCTTCAAGACTGCACGACTTCTGCACAGCAAGCCCGCCGAGTAATTTCCTGGTGAGTGCTTTGGGGTCCGAGAAGCCCCGACCCTGAGCAGCTCCAGCACCGAAGTGCAGCCTCCCAGCATCTCCACGATCTGCGTGGGGCCCTTCTGCTTTTTGCTGCTCACCGCGTTGTTTGGCTACTAGCCCGCTGGCTTGTGGCCTTCTGAACGACGCCCGACGACAACACTGCTGCTGGTCTGGTTGCTCCAGACTGGCCCTTGCTTCCCTCCATCGGAGAAGTACCCTGGACCCTCCTGGTCCGGCTAAGACGCCATTTTAGGTCCACCGCGTGGGCCTTGCATTTGCCAAGACTTGTTGCCCAATCCTGGGTCCAGCGACGTCGACAGCAAGAACCTTCGTGGGACAGCTCGCACCTCCATCCTGGTCGCCGACAACGCCTCCTGGTCCGAGAGACTGCAGAGCCCAGCAGCGCCCACTCACCTGACTGCGGTGACTTCGCCCGGTGCCATCCTGGTGCCCACTTAATCACTGGCTAGTGATTCAAGAACTTGGTCCCCTCTGCTTTCAGGTTTTCTTCTTCCTTGATCCAGGCTTGGATCCATCGAACTTTTCTTCACTGGTCGCCTGCCAGCAACTTCCTTCTTCCAGGCTCCTGGTCCGGCAACGAGATTCCCGACGTCTTTTCAGACCTATGCAGCTGCAGCCCCTGGGCTAGGTAACTTCGGCACTTCGGTGTCCCAGCATAGCCTCACTATCCTAGGGTCAGGATCCACTGTCGTTTTCTCCCTACCAGGTCGGGTTCGCCCGTGAACACTAACTTTGCCTTTACTAGCTTCCATAGACTTTGTCCCGCATCCCGCGTGAGAGTGCACACTCTGCACCCGAGTCCCCTAGGCCTCCTAGAAGTAATCTAACGATTCTGTAGTCAAGTCCTAGCGATTCCAAAGCCTATTAGTACTGTACTTACCTGCTAGTAATTTCGCATTCCACTTTTAGAGTATATGGTTTTTCGTGCCCCTCGGGCATTTGTATATACTGTGCTAACTTAAGTATTTTCGTAAGAGTTTTGTTGTGTGCCTAGCACCCTGTCCTCATAAAGAGTACAGGGTTGTTGTGATTCTAATAAATACACTGTTTATTTTCATAACACTTGTGTGGTGTCCTTTCACTGGGTGTTCAAGGGGTAATGTGATAGTAAAACAGCTGGCTTAACACGCCCTCTAGAGTCTTAGCCTTAGACTGCTCGTATCCATGCTACTAGGATAGCTGGTCTATAAGGTTGACTTACAACCAATCATCAATAAGGGTTGTTTGGACTGATATATAGTGATCACTAGAATAGTGAGCACTGCACATCAGGCCAACTTCTCACATTGGTGAGCAGCGGTTGGGATTTGAGCTTGCTGTTGTTTTACCACACATGCCCTAAGAATATCTTGTGAAAGATCACATAAGTACTAAAGGTACATATAACTTAGCTTAGAATACTCTGAGTTCTACTGAACCAGCTGTTGTAGCTCCTAGGGCCTAGCACACCCTAAACTACAACTCTAGCAAGGGATCAGTAGGCAAACATATAGTGTAGGTAAGTGCACCACTTACACCTCACTAGAAAAGCATGTCTACCCAGGGAGATTCTACTGAGACTCCCCTGGTCAGTGTTGACCCTCCACAGGTCACTTCAAGATATGCAGCTCTCAGTTTCCAGGAGATGAGACAGATCTGTGTCTCCAAAAAACTAAAGCAGGGGTCTAACCCCACCATTCCCTTTCTGATAGGTCTCTTAGAGACATATGATGCCAGAAAGCTTTCTCAGTTACATGAGAACATGCCAGCCTTAGAGGGAACCTCTGGGGATCCAGACCTCCCCAACACTGCTACTGCAGTTGAGGAGGAGGAGGATCAGGAGGAACTCTCTGGGGATGAGGTAGACAAAGGTCTTGAGGTAGTCAGAAGGCTAACCAGGGCCAACTTAGACTTACTTGGGCTAGGATCTGGGGGACCCCCAGTACTAACCCGAAGTGGGCCTAACCTTGGAGTTAGGAGAGATAGATCTCTTTCTAGGGACTCCAATAGATCTCTGCACTCTAATGCCTCTTCTCAGGGGAGAAGGAATCCTCCACAGAGGAGATTTACTTCCCCTCAGAGAAGGGAGCATGAAGCTAGGATGAAACAAGCTGAACTGAGGATTGAAAGGGAAGAAATTGCCCTGGCCAAAGAGAAGCTTGCCCTGGCAAGAGAGCAGCAGATGAGTGGGTTAGCTCCCACTGGTGGCAGCAATCTCCCAAGAGAAAAAGAGAAGGGTTTAGATACTAAACACCTGACTAAAATAGTGCCCCCCTTTAAGCAAGGGGATGACATCCAGAAATGGATGGCTGCTCTGGAGAGGGCCTGCACTGTGCAGTGCATTCCCCAGAGTCAGTGGGCAGCTATACTGTGGCTCTCCTTTGATGGCAAAGGTAGAGATAAGCTCCTCACTACTAGAGTTGAGGATGCTAATAATTACCAGGTCCTGAAAAATGCACTGGTTGATGGGTTTGGCTTAACCACTGAGCAGTACAGGTTGCTGTTCAGGGATACCCAGAAAACTCAGTCTCAGGACTGGTCTGACTTTGTTGATTGTGCCACTAAGGCTTTGGAAGGCTGGCTACTGGGTAGCAAGGTTACTGACTTCACAGGATTGTATAATCTTATTATGAGAGAGCAAGTCTTAAATAATTGTCAGAACCAGTTATTACACCAGCACCTGGTAGACTCTGATCTGACCTCTCCACAAGAATTGGGTAAGAGGGCAGACAAATGGGTCAGAACCAGGATTAGGCCCAAGAACCAAGGTGGTGACCAGAAAAAGGAATCAACCAAGCCTCAAGAGAAGGGTGGGAATAAATCTCCAGATCAAACCACATCAGGGCCCCAAAAATCCTCTGAGGGGGGTGGGTCCCAGAATCCTTCCAACAACCAGAAGAAACCTTATTGTTATCCCTCTAAACAGGTGGGTCATTTAAAAACTGACAGCAGTTGCCCAAAGAATAACAATAAGGAAAACATACCCCCAAGTAACATTCCCAAACCTCCTGTTACTACTAGTAGTAATCCCCCAGGTGGTGGGAGTGCCCCCAAGAATTTGGGTGCATTTACTTTGGGAGTTCCTGGGGACTCTGGCCTAACCAGGTCCCCAAACTTAGATACTCTTGTCTGTGAGACTGGCATGGGGTTTGCCAACTTCACAACTTGTCCCAACACTTTGGGCAAGTACAGACAGGAGCCCCTCATCAATGGTATAAAAGTTGAGGCCTATAGAGATACAGGGGCTAGCATCACTATGGTGACTGAGAGTCTAGTCCCCTCAAGGCAACTTTTACCTGGTGCCACATACCAGGTGACCAATATTGATGGAGTACAGAGAGATCATCCCATGGCAGTGGTCAATCTCAGCTGGGGAGGTGTCACTGGCCACAAGAGAGTGGCAGTGTCACCAAACTTGCCTGTAGATTGCCTACTGGGGAATGATTTAGAGCTCTCAGCCTGGGCTGAAGTTGAGCAAGAAACCCATTCTAAAATGGTAAATACCCATGGTAAGGTTAGTGGGGCAGTGATAGCCACAGCCCCAGTCCAAGATGTCCTCCCTGAACAGGTCAGGAGGGTTGTGCCAGTCACAACCCAATCTCAGACAACTTCCTTCCCAGAACAGGTTGTCAAGGCTGTCATGGTAACAGCCCACACCCAAACTGAGCCCCCTCCTGAAAAGGTTGGGAGAGTTGTGATGGCCACAGCTCAAACTCAGACAGATGATAGTGTTGTGAAGCCTGAAACTATGGATCACTCCACTCAGACAGAGAGCATTGAGGAGGAAGAGAAATCTCCCTCCCACCAGACTTTAGGAAAAGATCAGCCTCCTCAGGGAACTGATCTGACCCCTTGTGAAGAAACTGCCACAGAGGTAGTCAGGCCTAGCCTGGCAGAACCCCTGATGTCAGTGGACCCTTCCAAGATGGGACCCAGTCTGGAGCAGGTAACCTGCCCCTCTCTACCCTGCCTCAGTCAGCCCAGGGCTGTAGAGGTCAGGGAGGCCAGTGGTGGACCCCAAGGGGCCCCCTGTCCAAAAGAATTTCCCAATCAGCAGATTAAGGGCACTGAAGCTAGTAGTCCTAGCCCAGTGAAAATAAAACATACTCCTGAGGGATCCCCCTTAAAATTAGTTAGGGACCTCCCACAGATGGACACTGTTGGGCACAGCCAAACTTGGGACCTGAGGGCCCCAGACCTGACCTGTCCCTCCAGTAAGCCAAACAGAGGGACCCAACCTCCAGCTGTAGGTAGCCAGAGGTTGACCCTGAGAGCCCAAAACAACTCAGTCTTGGAAAGAAAGGCCTCTATGGTGGAAAATGATTGGAGGAAGCTGAGCCCAAAATTAGTGGAGCCTCACTTCAGTACTCCATTTCAGCACCAGCCTTTTCCTTTGCCAAAACACACCACAGGTAGAGATTCCCTATGGTGGAGACCCTCAGATACCCTTAGGGTGAGGGATTGCTTAGTGGACCATGAGATAGGGGGTAACCATGCCAGTGCTGTTACTTCCTTATATGGCCACTCAGGCAATATAGGCTTACCTGGCAAGGCTAGCCTTATCTCCTTTCGTTTGGGGGGGGGGTTATATGTAGGAAGGTAGATCCCTGACTATGGTTGCCCCCAACTTTTTGCATGGTGTTTTGCTGGTTTTCTGACTTAGTTGACCTGGGGCCCTGCTATTCAGGACCCCAGGCCTACTGCTCTCTCTGTAAAATGGATTCCATGTACCTTAGGTACATATCTAAATTGGATACTGAGTCACCTTACCAGTCCCTGTACAGTGTACCTTAGGTACCCAGGGCATAGGTGTACCCAGGGCCTACCAGGGGCTGCAGCATGTATTATGCCACCCCTGGCTGGCCATCCAAATCTGACACAACTGGCTGCTTGACAGCTGGGGCAAGGTGGTGTAATCACCCTTTGCTTTAGATATAGTATACCTATATCTAACCCTAAAAATGGACACACAGATCTCCTATCAGTCACTCCTATGGCAGGCCTTAACAATCCTGAAGGCAGAGTGCTTGGAATCGTGTGAGATGGTGCTCTGGCATGAGCTGAGCCTGTCTGCGGCTTTCGGGATCCATCCCTTAGCCGTTTCCATGATATCGCATACCATATACTCTTAAGTGCATTATAATCCTCGCGGTTATATGCCAACTCTGGTATCGCTTTATCAAAACATGTCGAGTAAGGTGTCATACGAATTGGAATACTAACCCCTCGCCAATTCTGGCGACGGGGTTAGCATTCCACCCTTCTAGAGGGACACGACATGTATGTAACCCCTAACTCCGGTTAAAGTCAAACAGAGCCTCAGCTCCACAAAATGGATGCTGCCACCGAGACACAAGTCTGCCCTCCTGCTGCTGGGAGTCCTCCCAGAGCAGGAGATAAGGACAAAGGGTTTCCTGCCAGGGGCGGTGCCAGCACCGTCCCAGACAGGGTTTTGTGTATTGTAGGTAGGCAGGGCTTCAGAGGAAGGTGACTGCACGTGGCACCCCGGTGCTCACTGTGCATAGGCTGGCTGGAACCAGTTCCAGGGTCACTCCAGACCCTGTGCTGGGGAAAAGCCCGCCAAGGAAGTGGGTGTAACCACCCCCCTCCTAGTCCCACCCCTAGGGCAGGACTTAGTCGCGTGCCAGCCCCTTTTTACAGGATAAAGGTAGGAACTGGCCCCCTTCCAAATCAGATCATCTTTGAATCCTGAAACTACTTTCCACGAAAGGAACTCAAGACTTCTTCCTAAGATTTCTCCCTTGTGACTAAGGAGTAGTCACCCTGCATCCGCAGGCACCATCTTAAGAACACTGCGGTCTGCTGCAAGTCTCTCCTCCGGATCAAGACTGCCCAGCTCGACGAGAACCGGCTTCCCTGGCACCTCTGACCTCTACCTACATCATCAGTCACGTTGAGATTCGTGGGTGTGACGAGACCTCGAGGGACCGGCCATCTTCAAGACTGCACGACTTCTGCACAGCAAGCCCGCCGAGTAATTTCCTGGTGAGTGCTTTGGGGTCCGAGAAGCCCCGACCCTGAGCAGCTCCAGCACCGAAGTGCAGCCTCCCAGCATCTCCACGATCTGCGTGGGGCCCTTCTGCTTTTTGCTGCTCACCGCGTTGTTTGGCTACTAGCCCGCTGGCTTGTGGCCTTCTGAATGACGCCCGACGACAACACTGCTGCTGGTCTGGTTGCTCCAGACTGGCCCTTGCTTCCCTCCATCGGAGAAGTATCCTGGACCCTCCTGGTCCGGCTAAGACGCCATTTTAGGTCCACCGCGTGGGCCTTGCATTTGCCAAGACTTGTTGCCCAATCCTGGGTCCAGCGACGTCGACAGCAAGAACCTTCGTGGGACAGCTCGCACCTCCATCCTGGTCGCCGACAACGCCTCCTGGTCCGAGAGACTGCAGAGCCCAGCAGCGCCCACTCACCTGACTGCGGTGACTTCGCCCGGTGCCATCCTGGTGCCCACTTAATCACTGGCTAGTGATTCAAGAACTTGGTCCCCTCTGCTTTCAGGTTTTCTTCTTCCTTGATCCAGGCTTGGATCCATCGAACTTTTCTTCACTGGTCGCCTGCCAGCAACTTCCTTCTTCCAGGCTCCTTGTCCGGCAACGAGATTCCCGACGTCTTTTCAGACCTATGCAGCTGCAGCCCCTGGGCTAGGTAACTTCGGCACTTCGGTGTCCCAGCATAGCCTCACTATCCTAGGGTCAGGATCCACTGTCGTTTTCTCCCTACCAGGTCGGGTTCGCCCGTGAACACTAACTTTGCCTTTACTAGCTTCCATAGACTTTGTCCCGCATCCCGCGTGAGAGTGCACACTCTGCACCCGAGTCCCCTAGGCCTCCTAGAAGTAATCTAACGATTCTGTAGTCAAGTCCTAGCGATTCCAAAGCCTATTAGTACTGTACTTACCTGCTAGTAATTTCGCATTCCACTTTTAGAGTATATGGTTTTTCGTGCCCCTCGGGCATTTGTATATACTGTGCTAACTTAAGTATTTTCGTAAGAGTTTTGTTGTGTGCCTAGCACCCTGTCATCATAAAGAGTACAGGGTTGTTGTGATTCTAATAAATACACTGTTTATTTTCATAACACTTGTGTGGTGTCCTTTCACTGGGTGTTCAAGGGGTAATGTGATGGTAAAACAGCTGGCTTAACACGCCCTCTAGAGTCTTAGCCTTAGACTGCTCGTATACATGCTACTAGGATAGCTGGTCTATAAGGTTGACTTACAACCAATCATCAATAAGGGTTGTTTGGACTGATATATAGTGATCACTTGAATAGTGAGCACTGCACATCAGGCCAACTTCTCACAGTGTAGATTTGCTATTCCTAACTCCACCTGTGGAATACAGATTTACTATTCCTAACTCCACCTGTGGAGTATAGATGTGCTATTCTTAACTTCACCTGTTGAGTATAGGTCTACTTTCCTATATCCTACCTTTTGAGCATACATTCACTATTCCTAACTCCTCCTGTGGAATACAGATTTACTATTCCTAACTCCACATGTGGAGTATAGATTTACTATTCCTAACTCCACCTGTGGAACATAGATTTACTATTCCTAACTCCACCTGTGGAATAAAGATGTACTATTCCTATCTCCACCTGTGGAATATAGATTTACTATTCCTAACTCCACCTGTGGAGTATAGATGTGCTATTCTTAACTTCACCCGTTGAGTATAGATTTACTATCCCTAATCCTACCTGTTGAGCATACATTCACTATTCCTAACTCCACCTGTGGATTACAGATGTACTATTCTTAACTTCACCTGTTGAGTATAGATTTACTATGCCTAAATCTTTCAGAGAAGAATAGATTTACTGTTCCTAACTCCACCTGTAGAATACAGATTTACTATTCTTAAGTCCACAGGCGGAGTTAAGTATAGTAAACCTATTCTTACCTATTTGCACTTACTTCCTCAACATTTTGTCCCCTATAATTTTTCTACAACATTGTGTTGAATCGATATTCCAGACCACAGCCATTTGAAAATAATTTTCTGTCTCACCCACGGATAGTCGTAGTGTCTGGTGCGAAGGGAGTAAATATACAAATAGTTACTTGCTTCACTGATAACCATGGCTGTTGGCTTCTCAAGATCCTGTATGGAATCAGGCATTCATTAGGAAGCTCCAGGAGGGTGGAGTTCTCAAAATCAAGATGGGGAAAGCTAAGGCTTACTTCAATGTCTGAGCCCACACCTGTATTTTACTTTCTGAGATGATGAATTGGAAAGTAAAAAATTTGACCACATGTGCAACATGCTTGAGACGTACTCGATGGGAGTCTAGATAAACACCAAAGGGTTTACATATAACTATGGCTATCTAGTGCCAAACTAGAAGATAATGATGATCTTTGGACAGGAGATTGTTTTGTTTTCTGCAAAATCAGAAAGTTTGCATTCTCCGTCAGGCTCAACCAGGCAGGACCTGATGGTTACTGTATCTCGGAGATCAAAGATACACATATATATTAGTGTGCTGTTACCATGCAGATGAAAGCAAAAGAAAGACAGACTCAGCAACTCAGTATGCTTTTTAAACACAGTAGAGGGAGGGACATGCCTTGAGGGCACCCGGATCACAGAGGCTGGGAGATGAGTTTGCAGGGAATAGGTGCTCACTTGTTAAGCCTTTTGTTTGTTTGACTGGGTTCTATAAGCCTTATCACACCTCAGAAAAAGTGTTTACCAGGGCTTCCCATAGGATTCGGAATAGACCGTAAAGCTACTCTATTTTTTTCAGCAAAGTGAGTTCATGGAATAATTTGACCGCATGAGATACAATCGATATAACTTTTCATTTGAGATATGGACATTCAATGACAAGCATGAATTCAGTGGAATGGACGTGCTAATTCTCAGGTGTCTTTAATACTCGTATTGAGAGGGTATATGTTACATTTTAATACCACGTTGTTGTACTTCCGTCCATTCAAACATGTCAGAAGGGAATTGAAGCATTTTTCGAAAAGAAACAGAAAAGGATAAAGCATGATACAACTCTCATACTCTCTTAAGGTACTGTGATCTTTATTCATATCGGTTGTATTACATTTCAGGACCGGCGACTTGAAAAAAAAAATGTATATGCACCCACCAGTATAACACGCGCCTCCATCTTTTGAATGCCAGCCTCTGAACCTTCGCGAGCTCCGTGCAGGGAAGAGCGGCATTCTTTTGTTTCGGCGGCATTCTTTCATCTCAGGTCTCTCTCGCTGGGGCGCACTGAATTCTGAAAGGCGCACTGAATGCTGGGAAGAATTGACAAAACTACGCAAACAATGTGGGGGCCATTTTGTTTTATTTGTATACAGCTTTAGCAACCATAAGGCTAGCTGTAAAGGAAGCAATCAGTCAGTATTTTTACAATTTAGATTGTTTATTTATTCCGTTTTAAAGGATTTTGGTTTAAAAAAAAATCAAAGGAGCTTGAACTACAAGTAAGATGAATTCATTAATATACCTACAAAATAACTTTTCATCAGAATATCATTGTACCACTAACATACAAGTACTGTATTCTTTCATTATTTATATTTCAACAAATAACATGTGAAGGAAATTAATGAAGCAGTCCACTTTGTAATAGCAGAATCTACACCAAATTCAACAGCCTAATCAAAACCATTTCATACACTATGGTTAAATATACTGTTTTCTAATACAGTTAAAGAGAAAGAACTGCAATAAAAAAAATAATAACTATTGATAATTTTGGAGTTTTGGGAATATTCATTATTTAGTTTAAAATATGCAGTTTGAACCACTAGCTACGTTTTTACAATGTAAACGGGAACCACCACTCCCACGGGAAAGGTGGAAGGAAGAATTCATAAATTATATGAAAGCTATAGATGGTGAAAAAATGGGCGCAGAAAGAAAAAAAAGTATTTTTATTACACTGTCTAGGTTGGGAAGGACAGATGCTTTTTAGAGCATTGCCTCAAATAGCTGTTGCAGAGAATGGAGAAGCTACTAATGTGTACAATGAAGCATTACTTAGGATGGAGAAAAGATTTAAACCTACGAGTAATATAGCATTGAATACGTTTACATTTTATACAAGGATACAAGAAGAAAATGAATCTTTTGACGATATTTAAACAGCGTTACGCACCTTAAGTTTACATTGTAACTTTGGCAACATTTCTGATGAAACGATAAGAGATCAAATCATAGTTCATGTTAGGTGTAAAAAAACGCAAGAACAACTATGGTTGAAGGGTGATCCCAAACTTTCGGTAGCCATTTCAACTGCAAAAGCTTTTGAACAAACAGAAAAATAGATGCATAAGGTTATGAATATTCATAATAAGAATGAGAAAACAGAGGAGGTTTGTGCGGTCAAACGTCAAGATGAGGTAAAAAATGATTCTCATAATTTGAATACTTTTTCGGGCCAGAATTCAAATTTCAATGCCTATAAAATATTTGATAGAAATGGAAAAAATATGATTTGCTACAGGTGTGGAAATAAGAACCATATGGCTTCGTTTGGTGGATGTCCAGCTATTAAATGAGAGTGTAATATTTGTGGAAAGGTTGTACATTTTGCAAATATGTGCAGAGATCAAAGAAAATATAAAACTCAATGTAGTCCCAGGATTTCATGTATGCTAGAAGGACCTGAACAAGATGTAAATAATGGAAGAAAGGAAAGTGTATTGGGAAATTCAGCAAATTTAGGATTTGTGGTATCTGTTCTTGATAGCATAGCGAATGTTAAAGACTCAAATGACATGCCTATTAGTAATTCTCCCATGTGCATTGGTCAGGTATCAAATGTGGAGTTAAGTCTCATGGCTGGACTCTGGATCACCAAGGACTATTATTTCTAAACAATATTTTGAAGAAAAACTTAGCAGGATTTTTTATAATAATAAAATTGTTCCATCTGATATAAATCCGGTAAGCTATGATGGTTCACGCATTGACATGGTGGGTTATTTTGAAACATTGTTACATTTTAAGAACAGAATTGCCAATATTCACCTATATATTGCGGTCAAAGGAATAAATGTACTTGGTTGGAGGGATCAATGGAAACTTGGCATAATGTTGAATCCCAGACTTAAAGATCCAGTTGTATTGGATGAATCTGTTGGTACTAATTACATTTCAGTTACAGGTTGTGAGGACATGGAACATTTTTTTAAATATACTTACAAAGAAGTTTTCACTGATTCATTGGGAAAACTTAAAGACTACTGTCATCAGATCAAACTCAAAAGTAATGTTACACAGGTTAGACAAAAATTAGACCAGTACCGATCAACGTAAGAGAGGAGCTATAAGGAAATGTTAACAGAACTGGTGTCAGAAGGCATTATTGAACCAATTAACTCTTCTGAGTGGGTTTCACCCATAGTTTTAGTCCGCAAACCAGATAAAAAATGTGGGTTATGTGTGGATTTAGGAGCATTACATTCTGAAATTATTGTGGACTGTCACCCGTTACCCAACATAAATGAGGTAGTTTCGATTTTAGAGGGTGCCAAAGTTTTTTCTACATTTGAATTGAGATCGGTTTACCATCAGGTTCCATTGACTGAAGATTCGAAAATGTTCACAGCATTTATAACTCCACAAAGGGCTATATCAATACACCAGAATGCCCTTTGGTTTATCCTCAGTGGCATCAGTATTTCAGAGAATCATGTTCAACATTTTCAGGGACATTGATAATTTCGTCAAATGCTTTCAGGACGATATTTTAATCTTTTCAGCAAATGATCAAGGTCATCTCAAACATTTGTCTGAATTGTGTTATAGATTAAAAAATTGGGTTGACTCTAAAAGCTCACAAATACAAAATGTTTAAGAAAAGTGTGGAATATTTAGGTCATACACTCACAGGTGATGGTGTTGTACCCAAGAAATCTAATGTTGAGGGTATAGTAAATGCTCCTTCTCCTAAGAACAAAGAGCAATTACTATCTTTCGCAGGCATGAGTGAGTATTATTCTAAGTTTTTAACCAACATTGCTTCAAAAATGGAGCCTTTGAGGAAGCTGTTAAGACAAAATGCTGTGTTTGATTGGACGGAGGTGCAACAACATGCATTTTCTGACATCAAACAAGATATTGTAAACGCGCACACCTCAAGACCACTTTGCATGAAGAAATATTGTATTACCACAGTTGATGCCAGCTTATGGATTGGTGGGGTGTTGTTTCAAAAAAGTGGGAATGAAGAATGGAATGTATGCTTTGCTTCAAGAACCTTAAATGAAACTGAAAGTAGTTATGCTGTTATAGAGAAAGAGTTACTTGCATGTGTTTGGGCAATTGAGCATTATAGAAACTATATTTGGGGAAGCAATCTTACCTTGAGGACAGATCATAAACCCTTGGTTAATATACTTTCACCTGGTGGAGGTTGGAATTCCACTGCCAGAATTGCCAGGTTAACTTCAAGATTACATGAGTATTGTTTCAAAACAGAATTTGTTCCAGGAAAAAAAATGTTACAGCTGACTTTATGTCACAACATCCATGTGATTTACAATCTAAAAAAAAATCATGATTTAGATATTGTCACCATCATTCAAGATGTGGTAATTGGAGATTTTCAGATATTTCAAAGGAAACATGGAAATACAGTGAAAAACATGATTCTTTATGGCAATTGGTCAAGAAGTATATGGTGGAAGGCTGGCCTACAAATTTTTTTATTTCTGAATAACTGATGCCCATGTTTAAGGTGTCAGAGGAGTTAGAATTGGATGGGGATTTCATTTATACAAATGGAAAATGTGTACTACCTTTTGGGGTGCGGGAGACAATTCTTAAGTTAGTTCATAATTCCCAACCAGGCATGTCTGCAATGAACCGCTTAAATGTGGTGCCACGGCTAGGGTGCCTGACTCCGGAATCTGGGGATCACGGTTCGGTCCCCGGCACCGGCGGTAGATTAGCCCAGCACCGTATGGATCTGAGCAATAGCTTACTTAATCTTCCTGACGGCCCCCAGCGCCTAGAGACCCTTACGGGTGATTGTTCGTGCTTTACAAATGTGGATTATTAATAAGATCTTACTTTTGGTGGCCAGGAATGGATCGCATGGCAGATCGTGTAGTTAGAAATGTGATTTTTGCAGTTCAAGTGAAAAGATGCTTAAAGTCAATGTTCCTCCCCTTAAGAGTACGGAGTGGCCAGAGAAACTGGCATGTGATATATCTGGTCTATTTCTGAATCTACCATTGGATTCACGCTATGCTTTAGTTTTAGGAGATTACCACTCAAAATGGCCAGAAGTTAAGTTGGTGCCAATGGCTACCACTAATAAAGTGTTAGATTTCTTTAAGGAGGTTTTTGCAAGGGAAATTTGTCCCTCAATCATTGTTACTGATAATGGGGTTCAACTGATTTCTAATGATATGGAGGAATATCTTAAATGTCACA
Organism: Lissotriton helveticus; assembly: GCF_964261635.1. Classification (NCBI taxonomy): domain Eukaryota; kingdom Metazoa; phylum Chordata; class Amphibia; order Caudata; family Salamandridae; genus Lissotriton; species Lissotriton helveticus. The sequence continues at coordinate 1,195,272,877 of NC_136065.1, forward strand.
ATATAAAACATATCACCACATCGTTGTGTGCACCACATGAAAACGGTCAAATGGAACGCTTCAATCGAGTGTTGAAGAGTTATATTTCTGAAGTGATTAAAGAGAGAGAGGATTGGAAAAATTAATTAAGGGAAAGATTGTGGATGTATAGAATTAGCCACATTCTATTACAGAGGTGAGTCCATCCCGCCTCTTGAAGGGCAGGGATCCAGCTTCAAATATTTGTCCATGGTGGCTTAAAGAAAAATTGAAAAATAGCATAAGGAATGATTATAATAGGATTGATACCAGCTGAAAATTAAAGGAAAAACAAAAGAAAGACAAAGAATGGTATGACAAGAAGTGGAATACTAAGCAACATAACTTTAAGGTAGGAGAATGGGTGAGAATTAAAAAAACAGGTTTGCTGGGTAAGTGTATGAGTAAATTCTCTAAACCTATTAAGATCACTAAGATTTTTAAAAACTCTCTAATAACCCAAGATGGTAAGATGTGGAATATTAGACGTGTTTCTAAGTGTCCTTAAAATGTTAGGACCAAGATTAAATCACCCAATGTCAACTGTGCTGATTTGGATTTTAATTTGATTATTCCAAATACTTCTCATAATGTTCAACAAAGTTGTTCTGATACCACATGTGTATATAATGATTCTTTTGCCAATAGAGTCAAGGACTCTACACGTTCAAGATGTTTACCTGTTAAATTATTAGAATTTGTTAGATAGATTCTTTGCATTTCTTTTTATCTTTCATTTCATGGTGTTCTTGTTTTCTTTTATATAAGGGAGGTATGTTACATTTTAATACCATGTTGTATTCACTTGTTATTCTTTGTTGTACATTCTGATTCCTTTAGAACTCTGTTTTAGAATGTCAGCTCCCAAACAACCAGTTGCACTGAGTTGCTCTAGCTGTCTGACGTTCCTGTTGTTGTGCTGCAATTTTATCTACATTAACTTATTTTAATTCAACTTGAATAGAGGAATTCTTTCAATATGGTCCGTAAATAGTTCCATAAATAAGCCAAGCAGAATTGGTCAGTGCGTTGGGACAAGGGTCAGATAACATAGGAAGGGAAGGTGTTTGTACTTCAGAATATCTTGTATAGAAATATTGTCTGACATAAATTTTGAGTCCTAAATATGGTTTACAAAACTATCGTCCATTAACGTGTAGATTTTATTTGGGGCAATGTTTTTGTAATAAAGATGTGGGGAGCCAGTAAAAGCTCCAGCTAGATGCCTAGCTCTGGTTGAGCTTGAGGTCTTCTTGGGCCCTCAAATCCAAAAGGAGCTGAGCTTTCATGTAGCTTCTACCAGCCGCCCATGATCTAACCTCATGTGCCAAGAAGGCACGAAAGCAGTAACCTTTGAAAGAAAATGGGTAAAAGAAAGATATCCCCAGGTGGTGGTTGACTGCACAAAGTGAAATAAAAAACAATCTGTGATTATCGCATAATGGTTTAGTTTTTCCCAGTTGCTGTTATGATTTAGGAAGGCAATATGTCGTAGCCATCACAGGATGTTCCGTTGTGAAATATTTGCACTCTTTTTTGTCTATGAGATTTTGGTCCACCCATTTTATTAGATTGAATGTTAACATAACATGTCTTGGATAGGCTTTATTGTATTGGCGGTCAAACAACTGTAACATTCTTGGTCTATGAGCTGTCTGTTGGCTTCTATTATGTAATCTAGTTTATTTAATATGATGACATTTCTCCCTTTATCCACTAATTTTAGCTCAATTGAGTTATCCTCTTGTAGTTGTTTTAACACTGTTCTTTCTTTAGGGGTTAGATTATTCATACATTTGACACTTTAAATTTTGTAGAGCTCTTGAACTATCCCTTCATGAAACAAGTCAACTTTGTTTCCTGTTGGAAGGCTGGGATAATAGTATGATTTTGAAATGGTTATGAAATGTAACCCTTTCTGTATTCCGCTATTTATTTTTCCGAGAGGTTTACAGCATTCAGTTCTTGTGTTTTCAGTTCTAGCTCTTGCCATGTTTGGCACTGCTCTTGTTTGCATTCTTGTTCTTTCCTTGTCTCCTTTAACCTCTCCTTGTCTGCCTTGGCTTCCTTGTCCCCATCCTCTTCCTCTTGTGGGAACTTGTGGAAACCTACCGAAAGCGGCATTGTGGGGTAGGTCCTCCGCCAAGTGGGCGCAACACAAATGACACTCGTTACTTTAATGTGTCCATTTCATGCTGTGAATCAATGAGGCCAGTCATGATAAATTGTTAGATTGGCTACTGCACCTACGGATACTACACCCTTCTGGTGCAACAAGATGGTAAAACTAGGTTAATACACCATATTACCACTGATTCTACTGTAGATACATCACTTTTTATTAGGTCCTGAAGAATTGTCGCCAGATCCACCAGACTAACAGGCAAGAAACATGTTGACCGAAGTAATTTGAACGCAACAATCTGCAACACATTGCAGATAGCTGCCACACTATTTTTTAACCAGGGTGGGAATCAGGACCATTAAAATTAATCTTCCTGACTCTTCCAATTTCCTGTTTTAACTCACAAGGTTTACTTGAACCTACACGTTTGCACTTCTACCCTTCTAAGGGCCCCTTACATCCACTGCACCATATGGCAATGAATAAAAGATCTCCGCCTAAGAGCCCCTACATAGGGTGCCCGTCGGGTATTGCAGTGCCGACCCGACGAGGAGCATGCCCGATGCTGAAGTATGACACCCAGCGGGCTGGGTGTGTGAGGGCCCTCATTCTGAAAGGAAGGTTGGCCACCATAGGATCCCAACTTCTCCTTTTCTACTTTTACTCTCCCCTTAAGAACTGCATACTCAATTGTTTGTAACTTTGTTTCGTCCCAATGTTTCTGCTGCAGGGCTAGTCACATGACGGTTCAAAAAGTTGTCTTTTTGTTACTGATATTTGATGGGAGTCCATAGAAATTCCCAATAGAGGGAAAAATTGTGAAAGCATAAATAAAATAACTCTAATAAATATAAAACTCATTGTTTTTTAATGAATCTGAAAAATCGGCAAACGAATGGAAGAAAAAGGATACCCGTAGATACAAGAACAAGTGCAATAGATCTGTGCAGACACACTAATATCCAAAGAGGATACAACCCACTAGAAGGTATAAAATAAGGAGGGAAAATGACTTATTTCAAATTTAAATAATTCATTGAGAAAATTAGATTCAATTGACACTGCCAAATATGAAATAAGGAACAAGAAAAAGCTATGCATAGGAAAAATGTCCGTTAATAATGAGACTTGTGAAAGAACTGCATGAATGCCTCACCAAACTTTTAATGCCATTTTAATCCTGTAATGGTTCTCCATCCCACAGCTGAGCCAGCCGTTACATACCTGCCCAATGGGCTTTGTGTGGAAAGTAGACATCACTTTGTGTCCTTCAGTATTTTGCTTCGGTTTGTTTTTCACACTCATGATTGATTCATTCTGGGCATCTACGACCTCAGAGTCAGCAGCTTGTCTATCAGCAGGCTCTTCAGCTCTGGCAGCCATTAACACTTGCTCCAAATGAAGAGTTTCTCCCAGCATCCATCAATGAATCTAAGACGCATAGCATCTTCATCATTACATTAATTAAAATTACAGTGTTTGATGAGCGTGTTGAGTCTCTCCACAAATTCATCAATGGTCTCACCAAGTTTCTGTCAATCTGTCAATTTTCTGTGTATCTTTCGTAATGAAGATTGGGTATTGGATTAAACTTGAGATTCAAGGCTTCTATTATCTGACAATATGTGACTTGTATGTCAGTTGATGGCATTTTTGTAAATTACTTCTTTTACACCATCACTAGCAAAGAAAATTAGGTATTTCATAATCTTTTTGTTATCAGTCAATTTAAATGCATCAATGAAATCTTCAAATGTCTCTATCCAATTAATACATATGTTGCCAATATTTTGCTTTTTAGTGGTATTGAAAGGTGATGGTGGTTTAAGGAACACAACTGCATTGGAGACCAATGTGGAACTTACTGAGGCAGGAAGTAGTGTTCTTTCTGATGCTGATTGATGATCACTGTGGGCTTGTTTGTGCAAACCGTGCCTGAGGCCTTGTGACATGCTGGCCTTGGGCTCTTCTTTGACAATAACTGGAAACATGACTTCTTTTTTAGCTACCATCGTAAAGATTTCACTTTTTTGAGTCTCTCTTTGCTCTATATTCTTCGGAGATCTATGAAGTTGTCCGGAGCCCCAGTCAGCAGTTTTGGTGGCTAGCCACTTCAGGTATGGACAGCTTTGTAAGCACAGCTTTGTAAGCACTGCCTTGGGCACGTCTCCTTGAGCCACTTCACCAAGTGCAGCAGTACAATGATCTCTGCAGCGCTACTGTTCGCAGCTTTATTGTGCAAATTTCGATTAAGAATGACTGCTCTTTGAAAACCTGCTTGTACCCACCTTTAGTGTTAACACTCCATGTAATGTAATGCTTTAGTTATCTTCAACTGCTTCACAGTGGCTGGAGCTGTGCTTTCACTCCACATGCATTAAGCGTCGATTCCGTACTTTGATGACAGCATACGTGGCATGCAGGAGCAGTTTGTATGGACCACGGCAAACTCTCTAGGGGAGCACTGTCGATCTTCTTGTTACTTATCCCTTATCTTGTTTCCATTTGTAGCAGCCTGCCAAGCCTGAGTACTTGCCAATGACTACGCCACATATGGAGCTCAGTATTACACATCTTTATTTGTGTGCGTGTAACTGCGTACTCAACATTCTAAACCAGCCCTCATTGCATTTCACTCTAACACGTCACAGCTCCACAGAGTGTATCAGGAGCCAAAAGGGTTTTGTCATTGCTAACTCATGCAAGACATAACAAGTGATAGTCTGGTAGCACATGAGAAAAGGCACAAAAAAGTGTCAAAGTAATGTGGAAGTGCTCCCGAGGCTTAACTGTAGGGTACCATCTTCCAAGCAGCTCTCAACACATGAAGCACATTTGGTTGGCAGTGTGAGTTGGTCTGGGCATGAACTTAATAAAAGAATGAACAAATTAAAAATAAAATGAGCAAAGGACGAATGATCAAACAAACAGAAGAAAGAATAAACATACAAGGAATACATGGTTTACAGGACAGTATCTACTCGTTGCCCTTTTTAATTGAAATGGTGATCAAGAAATGGTTTCAGAAAAGCTTCTTCTTGACCTTCTTTCGGAAGCAGAGACGGCGAGTCTGTGTTTCAAAGTGCATATGAAGCCCATTTCATGGTGCTGGCTGTTGGGCTGCGAAATGCCCATCTTACTTTGTGCTGCAGTTTTTTCTGGGGCGTCGAGTAGGTTTCAGTTTGAAGAGTAGTCAGGGATCAGTTTAATGTTGTAACTGTCCAAGAAGGAGCTCAGATGGGCAGTGTAATATCTACCGGAGACAGTAACAATCAAAGATTGATAACCAACAGAAACAACCATTGCTTTTAGAACCCAAAAGCATGTTTACTTTTACAAAGATTAGTAATCACAATTGTTACAGTAATGGAGAGGTGGTCAAACCAATAACCAGGTGTTGTAAACTACTACTCACAGAAACTCCTAAATGACACCTGAATTATTCTATAACACAAATCAAATACTGCCATAGCACATTGGAATTATAGAGGGCAGAACGAGTTTTGATATACACAGGTTAAAGTGGGCTCCATCTGACAAGGTGGGAGAAGATACCACGCAAAATTAATTGTTGTTGCTTCTTTTGGACTGGATTCTGGAATAAAGGTGTCCAGACCATATTGTGCAGTTTTCCAAGACTGCTGAATTTGAGAGGTGAATGTTCGAAGAGATGTACAGCTTTATTTCTCTTGATATTAAATTTGGAAGCAGCTTAAGCCAGCCACTCTAAAATCAACCCCCTGATTGCGTAACAAAGTTACCCTCACTTGAGCTACTAACTATACTGGCCCAACCACTGAGAGTGTATCTATTTATGCATATTAATGTTATTTCTGTACAGCTAACTTAGCCAAAGGGCAGCAGAGCACTGTACATGGTCAAAGACAAGCTTAAACAGGGCTAGTAATAGGAGAGGAAGCTGAGTTGCGGCTCATTCATGCATTGGGATGTAGTGTTCTTTATAGAGAGACTGCACCTCAGCCCTACCTGCCATCTTCATGCATGACTCTATTGAAAAACCACCTGAATTGTAAATAGTCCACTCTTTGTCAACAAACAAATTACCTTCCACCAACTGACCAGACACTTACGATCCACCTCCCTCTTCCTTGCAGGCACACCCCGGATCCACAGATGCAACAGAGGAGGGCGCTCCTTCTCACACCTGATGGCCAAAGCTTGGAACAATCTTTCCCCTGCACCTCAGGACCTCCTCATTGCTCCAGCATTTCAGGAAAGGACTCGAGACCTGACTGTTCAAATGAACAGATCACCACGAGGCAGTCAGCAATTCCAGCACCCTGAGACACTCATGGGTGATTTCCCATGCTTTACGAATCCTTGTTTGATTGATTTGTCATCCAGCTCAATATCTTAACTGCTGATACAATGAGAATTGGTCAAAGTAAGTTTCAAGAGCAGAATTGATGGATTCCTAGCAATACAAAGAACAAAGCTCAAGGTGTCATGCTGTCACTTGGAACCTTGAGGTGAAAGACATCCCCTTATTGACACCCATGTCGAAACCTTTGTTGTAAAAGGCACCTCCTGTGCCCTTTCCACATTCTGTTCACATGGATGTGCAAAGCAAGGGGTGAAAAAGGTATTTTCAACAGCTTTAAAGTAGAGGGGCGGTAGCACTGTGATATCATAAGAGTTGGCAGCCAAACTGTTTGTCAAATGTAGTGACTTTGTTGCTTGAGTTTGAAATTCCTTTAAAACAGAAGGCAAGAGGTTTTTGGCAAAACAGGAACATTTTGTTTAATTAAAGATCACTAAGGGGAGAACAGTTACAGGCACAAGGTCTGAGGTCTGTCTCAATTTACAATACGTATGCAGCCTTCTTTTATACAAAACATAATCGGTTGTAAAAGTTCCTGGCGTACTATCTATGGTGAGAAACGTTGGTTGTTGCCTTTGGAGTCATAAATTAACTGCCTAATGGTTACCACAAGTGGGTCTCGACCTCGCGTGGACACAATGTGGCCAGCGGATAATGTGTCCAGATGTCTGGCATTGGGAAGGGTTGTATGACTAAACAACTACTGCCTTAACCATGACTGCCTTAACCACGAAGGCTAAACAACGAGCATTGCTAAACCACTACTGTTTAAATAACGACTTCCTGAAGCACTAATATTCTTTACTTTTCTCTTTTTCAATTTACGCCACTATGTACTTTTATTTAATCTTGTCCTTGACGATTTATTTTATCTTTATTTAAACTTACTTTGTCAATTTAAGTCATACTTTTAATTTCCGGACGTACTTAGAAATGTCAATTATTTAAGCATGGAGACCCAAAATAACATTCCATCATCTTTTTTTTCGAAGCTGTCTGCATTGATCTCTAAATTAAAGTATTTCTAATATTAACCATGCATTACTACAAATGTCCAAAAACATAACACCTAACAATTTTCAAAAATAATCCTGCCTACCTTTTCAAAAACTGAGCATTCCTAAACACGCTTTTCCCACGACCAAAGCATGACGTGATCATACTGCTTGCTCACACTCCATATAGTCCGCCAGCCTGGAGTTAACACTTCCGATTCCGAGTGGGTGGGGGCTTAGAGAATTTCTGATTACTCGCCTCCCTGTTTGCAGCAAAGTGAAGAGGTGCCGGAACATTGAGCCAGTGCCATAGAGTATTTCATTTTGACCTGACGTGACGAATCAGCTTCTTTGAGAACATTGCTTTGCTGGGAAATGTAAGATTACGTGATTGTCTTCGAATGCCCGGAACCAGGAGGATGAGAGACTCGGTCTTCTTGTTTGAGAAAGTCGTGGTTCAGGTCTTTGTCGTTGGAATCTTCGTTGTTTGAGATTCGTCGTGATTCAGAATTTGTTGGAAAGGTAAGTCGTTGTTCCAATTTCGTTGTTCGGGATGTTTCCCATTGGAAGGCATGTCCACTGCGTGTGCTAAGTCTTGATTGGCTATGTGTTCCTCACTAAGGTGGCGTCTGACTTTTATACTGTTTCTAGGAGCGCGTGTACCCCCTCCGGCCATGTGTGCTTTATCGGGGGAGTCTCTCCTGACCTTTATAATGTCATTGCACCTATCTGTGGGATTCATCAAGAGTTTCCTGCCCAAGTGTTTGCCTGCCAGCTACACACCCTCCCAGCTGTGTCCTATCAATCAGCAATAACGAGCCTACATTTCAGGGTCTGCTTGACTACATATTTGCAATTTGATGTTGAGTTCTTAATGGCTAATTCTGTTAATAAGGCAGAGATTTCATTTTCATTGATGAACGCATCGATTTTCATTTTAAAAACTTCACAGTACTCATCTACAGCTTTCATAATTATTGATTTTGTGAAATGGCTTTGGGTGGAAGGCAAATAAAAAGTATGGAACTGTAGTTGGGAAGCTGTCAACAATAGTGCTGTGTTTCAGAATTAGGTGCTGAGTAATGTCATAAATAATAAGGGTGAAGTCTAATCTGTCTAAAATGTCACCTTCCAACCCGAGGAAAAAATAATTTCTGTGTTTAATAACTATACATCTATAACTGTATGTTATTCACGGGCCCACACATGTTTTATTTTTTTGTTGACTGAAAAAAATGGATATTCGAAAAGCAGAATGTTGAGAGGTCTTGTGAATAAAATGAACTGGCTCAGGGCTAATAATGGTATGAGCCTTCTGCCCCAAAATACATTTGCCTTTCTGTTTCTCCCTTTCAATTTAGAACATTCTACCCTCAGTGGCTGGAATGTTTGAATAGCCAAACAAGCCTCTGCCTCAGGCTATACAGATGATTGTTAAGTGTTCTCTAGCTCATTATAGGGCCTTTACTGACCATTAGAACATTGGAATAGTGAGAGCTCAATTGAAGACAATGGTGTAGCTCCGACCTTATAATGGTTGGTATAAGCCTTCTGCTCCAACATTCCAATGTTTTTCTTTATGTTTCTCCATTTTTGATTTAGAACATTCTATCCTTAGGGGTGGAATGTTCTAATAGCCTTATATCCCTTCTGCTTACGCCCTCTTCCTTGTTACACGCCCTATAACTCAGGTTCTGGGCCTTTAACAGCTCGTATAGCCCTCTGAAGTTGGCTATAAGTCTATATTATAGCCCTCAGCACCAGGCTATAAAGCTATAATACATTGTTGGTAAATGAAATAAATAATTTTAATTTCAACGGTTTTGAATTCCCGGCCTGCAATTGTTCACTATTTAGGGTTTACATTTTGTTTGAAGACTTTTTGCTGAGCAGCTGTGTCACACACAAAGAAAGACTTGGAGGTTTTGATAAGTGCTGCAAATTGTTGTTACAGAACCACACAGCTGACAGCATGCCTATCTAGAGGTTCGAAATCTGAAAAACTTGGTGTGTCTTTCTAAAATGGGAGTGCTTCTAGAAAATGCCCAGGTGTCAACTTGGCTGAACGTAAGTTAACTCCAGATATACAATGAATTGATACATCATGTGCAGTTGAATTGTTAAATAGTGCAATCAGCAAAGGCCACATATTTTCCCAGGTTTCATGCTGGAGTAACATTGATCTGTTGAGCATAGTGCTGACTGACTTTAATTGATAAAATATCCATTAGTGGTTTAGATGATCCGGTGCTGCTAGAAGGCATCCTATTCTGCAATACAGGTATTAAATAGGCTAGGAGTGGCTTGTTTGGGGGTCAGCTGAGTTTAGTATGCCATTACCTGTTTGTCAGGTATGCAAACCTGCTGTTACACCTTTCACAGGCTCTTTACGGAAGAATGAGGTCACCCTTCCCCAGTGCCTGACTTCCAATGTCCCAGCTTCCATGCATGAGGTGCCTCTACCCCATGCTACTCAAGGTAGGCTGCGTTATTTCGCCGCCCCTACTCCTTGGAGTTTTATTACACTGATTTTAAAATTTCCTACTTGTATGTGTATTTTAATGTGTAGCCACTGTCTTTGAGAGCCTCACCTGAGCTGTTTAGCACCTTATACCCGCAGCCCCGGTCTGACGCGGCTTGTGCCGTTTGCTTCGGAGGGCTGGCACGGGCAGTTTCAGAACCACTTCCGGTCAAATGACGCGGTTAGCACCGCAGTCATTGGATGGAGATGGCCTATATATGAAACAACTCCTGCGTATGCGCAGCGGATGCGCCGGCGGCGCGCCAAAGTCGCGCCAAAGGCAAGCCCGTCTGCGCCCGTCTGCGCCCGTTCGCGCCCGACCGGGACCAGGGGCCACACACCCTGTCAGATTTTCTAATGTCCATTTACGATACACTTCCTCCCAAATTCATGCGCTGAGGCCTAAGTTGAACTCTAGTTGTAGCACTTTTGAGGCACCCAGTCAGGGTCCCTCATTTTGTGTTAACTGTACTTTCTCACTTGAAACTCCCCAAATGTGTCATTGTTGTTTGCCTACTACTAAGCCTATGTTGAATTATTAATTTTTTAATTTAAATTGCCGCTCTCTTTCAAAGCACAAAAGAGATATTTTTGATCTCTTGACTAATGATTCCCCTGCTGCCTTGTTCCTCACAGAAACGTGGCTTCACGATAGTTCAGGCCCTGACATCGCAGATGCCTTACCAGCGGACTATGCTATTGTAAGAGTAGATAGACAAAAATAAAAACGGCAGAGGAATTGCTATAATCTTTAATAAAAAATATCAGTGCAAGTTCACTTCGTTAAACCTGGCCAATAGTGAAGCAGCGCTATTTCAACTTTTCTTAAATCCTAGCTTCCCATGCTCAGGCATCTTAGTTTATCGCCCTCCAGGACCTCTTCAGTCCTGGTCTGAACAATGGTCAAATCTAGTGTCTTTAAGTTTAATGAATTCATCTAACTTTTCGGTTCTCGGAGATGTTAACCTTCATCTCGAGGACAAGCATGACCTGGCCAGTCGAAATCTGATAGCCGATTTAGCCGCCATGAATATGATGTTATGTAATTCGGGTCCCACGCACATAGCGGGACATCTGCTTGATCCAATCTTTTCTAATCTGCCATACATGGTTTGTTCTCCTGCATTACCATTACAATGGTCCGATCACTTCTTGACTAAATTCAACATCACATCGGATGTCACTTGAGAAGCTCTCCATTCAAGGGCCAGTATTCGTAAAAGAGATTGGAGGAAATTAAACATTGAGCTTTTAAAACAGAATTTGGACGATTGCCTGCCGTCCCCTACAAATGTACAAGATGATATGGAATGCATATCGCGAAGTGTAGATAGCTGGCTTTTGAAAGCAGCAGATGCCTGCCTTCCCCTTTCAATCAAAAAATGTAATTCTCACAAAGCCCCAGCCCCTTGGTTCACTGAATCTCTTAAATTAGAAAAGTCTAAGTGTAAGCACTTAGAACGAGTATGGAGGAACGATTACTCCTTGGAGTCCAAAGAAAATTACAAAAAAGAATTAAAACTATATCATAAGGCATGTACAACTGCTCAAACCAATTATGTTGCCTCGACTATGAAAGAGTCCACCAACAAACCTAAAACTCTGTTTTCAGTAGTGAAAGAATTAACTGGCTCCAAAACCACTGCTATTACACCTCCCCTAAATGACATAAAATGTGAGGAACTTGCCCAATTTTTTACAAATAAAATTGACAACATCTATAAGGAAATAGCTTCACATCAGGGTCACTACCCCCATGTTCCCCAGACCTCTATACTAAACCCTTTGCCAATTTTTGATCCTGTGTGTGCTTCCCCAGTCCTTAATTACTGGCCACCTCTTAGCCTTGAGAATTTGAGGGCCATCTTAAGAAAATTAAAGTCAGGATCACCGAACGATCGGCTTCCCGTGCCTATACTCAAACAACTCAGCACTTCTCAGCTCTCTGTGATTTGTAACACTCTTAATTTGTCATTACAACATGCCACTGTTCCAGCGGTCTGGAAGCATGCAATGGTTTCACCATTATTGAAAAAACCAACAGCTGACCCAAATGTCCCTTCTAACTTTCGTCCTATCTCCTTATTACCAGTCTTTTCTAAAATTCTTGAAAAGCACATCCACCACCATCTTGCTCAGTTTACTGAAGATAATCATATTCTCCATTTTTCACAATCTGGTTTTCGTTCTGGTTTTTCCACAGAGACTACCTTGCTGGGGGTTACAGAAAACTTACGTAGGCTTTTGGATAAAGGTGAGACAGTGGCACTGATTTTATTAGATCTCAATGCCGCTTTCGACACCATCTCACATCCCATTCTCATTTAAACATTAGTTGATGTGGGCATAGGCGACCAGCTTTGGCTTGGCTGAGCTCATTTCTCGAGAAACGTAAGTTTCAAATTTTTTCTAACTCTGCAACCTCTAAACAACACTTGTCTCCTTATGGTGTACCCCAAGGCTCAGTCTTGAGCCTGCTTCTTTTTAATCTTTATGTTAGTCAACTATCACATATAGCAGAACAAGAAGGCCTCACACTTTTCACCTACGCCGATGATTCCCAGATCGCATTCTCTCTCTCAAACACTGCTCAGGATTCGCCATCTCGACTGCAGTTAGGGTTGAGTAGAATTGCTGACTGGATGAATCTTAATTTTTTAAAACTCAACGGCGAGAAAACTGAGGTGTTAATACTGGGCCATATAACAACAAAGAGTAGCAGTGGGTCAGTAATTATGTATCTCTCTCATATGTATCTGGATCAGTCATGGATAGATGCAAGGAGTAATAACTAAAGGAGAGTATCTTTCCTGTGTGGAAAAATACCCATCAGTTGTCGATCCGGTGCGCCCTGTTTATCATTTGGGTGCCTTCACACCAGGAAGGTAAGTGTCAACCACTGTAGATGTTTAGGAATTAAACAGTGGAGAGCATTAGATATTACAACAGAATCAGGGTGTGGAAGGACAACAACAGAGTAGTGCATGTGAAAAGTGAAAAAGTGAACTGTAAATAATCAGATAAAATTGGGTAGAAAAAGGATAAACAACTTTATTAAACACCTTAATTCTCCCAAGTCAAATAAAAAGCGTGCGATAATAGTGGCTTCAACAAATAACCACTAATCCTTATGTAAGGTCAACAATGTTTCTGCAGTCTAATACTGGACCCTAAATGGTATCCTGCTGCATTCTTCAGGACCATAATCGCGACTACTCAATAAAAAGGTGAAAAAAGGAAAAGGTATCACCTGGGTATTCAATAGTTCTTCATTTTCCTCGCTATCATAAAGTCCACATGGTCACAAGGGAACGATGGCATCCATCCAGAAAAACATATAAAGAGAGATAACAACCAAAAAAGCACTAAGTCAAATTGGTTTCACGATCTATTAATGACATGCACAAATGACTAGTACAAACATCCTAATCTAGTGTATTCCAAATTACACCCACACTTTTTTCATAAAAGTGGTTACTCTCACTTACCAATCTTGGAGGAGAGAAACAAATTGTGAGAAAACACTGGGCAATTCTGAACACAGGGACCGATAGATTACCTCCTCCTCTTTTTGCGTGGAAAAGGGGTCAGAATCTGAAGGACCAATTGGTCCATACAAGACCTAGAATAACTGGACCACGACCAGTAGGCACCTTATGGGATATGCCAGCGGTCAAAAGCCATCATCCTTGTGGGAATTGTGCTGCATGTCCCCAAACCTCTAAGACAACGAGCATAGACATCGGCACAGACAGACCATGGTTACAACGACGGTTTACGAACTGTAACAGTGCCAATTTGATATATCTTATTACATGTCCCTGCGATTTGAGGTACGTGGGGATGACCACCAGAAAAATAAAGGTTCGCATCTCGGAACATAAGAGTTCTATTAGATGCCAGTGACAGGCAACGAAGATGACGAACCATTTTCTGGATGTTGGTCATTGCCCGACTGATTTGAAGTGGACTGTGATTGAGCAGCCACTGATCCCGACCCATGTATCAGATGTAAAGTAATTTCTGTTCAGGCTTGAGCAGAAATGGGTTTTTTAATTGAACTCGGATAAGGCGGGATTGAACGAAGATATCCCATAGATGTCGCTTTGATACGACATCTCACTGTAGTCAGGGGGTAACACCACACTAACACCCCCTTCCCCCTTTTTTTGCATCTCTCTAATAAAAGATAGCGCTAACTGGGTAGTATAGCTAACTGATATGTAACAGCTTAGAAGATATAAAAGATGGGAGTAATCAAGTAATTACAAAGCACGGGGGACAGTAGAAACATTTGTGTTGCCAGGTTAACCACAAGTGATAACATCGTGGATTCTGTGTGGGAACAATGTGTACAACAATATTTGTTCCGTGTTTTGGGTACTGGTAGCTAGAGGTGGGACAGCTGTGGGCAAATAACATAGAAATGGCTAAATTAGTATGTTTATTTAGTATATGTCATATGACTCGATCTGCATATACTTTGCCTGCTCTGTACAAAATAAAAAAATAAAAAATGTTTTTCTAATTTTTTGGCATAAAGTAATCATGAGGCCATGGCCATTTGTAATTGACAGTCAGGAGAGGCACAGTGTTCGTGAAAGTGTATATTTGCCACCGCACTATGAGCGCTGATGGGTACAACTACATTTCCCATGATGCCTAGGTAGACGCACGTCGATGACGCGTTCACGCGAGTGAGCATGCGTCGATGACGTTGTGTCATGTTTGCTTGAGAGAGGAAGAAGCTTACATAAGGTGTTTCTCAATCCCGGTCGGCACCTCCCCGAGACGCTCAGAAGGACGTCCGGAGTACCGACCGGAAGGTAAGCCACGACATTTTAGCGCGGACCTTTCCCGAGCCCGTCATTTGTTTGCAAACTGAAAGGTCTAGACTTTGTTGTGTCATTGACCTGTGGCGGTGTGTAGAGGGCTAGTGTGTCCACTTGATGCTTGAGGAGTGACAGAGGATTTGAGACCTCAATGTTGTAGCGATGTATAGGCTCTGAGGCGATAATTAAAATAATCGTGCAACCAAGCCTGCACTTTACCAATAACAGTCGTGCCGGTAGGCAAAGTCTTCACACAAGTCTGTCTGTTGTTCTCTTGGGCGGTGTGATGAAGTCAGTTATCTGACATGCCCGAGGAACCCTTTCCCTTTCCACTTTTCTTCTTTTTGCCCACCAGTGCGGGGCTCCATTTACGTGAGCTGTGGCCAGGTGGGGTGGAGTGTTTCTCTCCTCCAAGATTGGTAAGTGAGAGTAACCACTTTTATGAAAAAAGTGTGGGTGTAATTTGGAATACACTAGACTAGGATGTTTGTACTAGTCATTTGTGCATGTCATTAATAGATCGTGTAACCAATTTGACTTGGTGCTTTTTTGGTTGTTATCTCTCTTTATATGTTATTCTGGATGGATGCCATCGTTCCCTTGTGACCATGTGGATTTTATGATAGCGAGGAGAATGAAGAACTATTGAATACCCAGGTGATACCTTTTCCTTTTTTCACCTTTTTATTGAGTAGTCGCGATTATGGTCCTGAAGAATGCAGCAGGATACCATTTAGGGTCCAGTATTAGACTGCAGAAACATTGTTGACCTTACATAAGGATTAGTGGTTATTTGTTGAAGCCACTATTATCGCACGCTTTTTATTTGACTTGGGAGAATTAAGGTGTTTAATAAAGTTGTTTATCCTTTTTCTACCCAATTTTATCTGATTATTTACAGTTCACTTTTTCACTTTTCACATGCACTACTCTGTTGTTGTCCTTCCACACCCTGATTCTGTTGTAATATCTAATGCTCTCCACTGTTTAATTCCTAAACATCTACAGTGGTTGACACTTACCTTCCTGGTGTGAAGGCACCCAAATGATGAACAGGGCGCACAGGATCGACAACTGATGGGTATTTTTCCACACAGGAAAGATACTCTCCTTTAGTTATTACTCCTTGCATCTATCCACGACTGATCCAGATACATATGAGAGAGATACATAATTACTGACCCACTGCTACTCTTTGTTGTTATATTGTCTATTGAGGGGTTGTAGCAGTGAGAGGTCTTTAAACATCCCCTTAGGCCCTCCTCCCCCCCTTTTTAGGTCTCGCCTGTCAATGTGCATGCGCATTGAGCAGAGCGAGACTATGGGGGCTTAAACAGAGTTTACCTACACTGGCGATTCACTGGTGATTTGATGAAGTGCATGTGCACTTTTAACTCAATGCGCAAGCGCAATTAGTTAAAATGCGCGTGCACAGCATCAAATCGCCAGCTTAGTGCCGCCAGCAGCTCTTCCCGCTCTGCCCCCTGCTGCATCAAAGGCTTGGCGCTCTGCCTCAGCCCAGCCATTCTCCTCCCCTAATTACCCCCTGCTGCATCAAAGGCTTTTTCACGGCCGGCCGGCCGTGCTTTCAGTTTCACGGCTGGCCGGCCGTGTCTCCTTTTCTTTTTTTTTTTTTTTTTTAATCCGCTGCATGTTGATAATAACGATATCTGCTTGCTTTGCTTTATAACACTTCTTATCATAGTTTTGCCGTTTCTAAGTTCTATCAATCACAGGCTTTATAACACTTCTTATCATAGTTTTGCCGTTTCTAAGTTCTATCAATCACAGGTTCTACTGTTATCATTCTCCTCCCCCCTCCCCACATTAATGCCCTCCGTCTTGTTTGTTGCAGTCTGTCTTCCTTTTGTCTCTCCCTATCCCTCTTAATTCACCTTTTTCTCTCCCCTTCCCTCTGCTTCGCCATCTCTTCTTTCCCTCTCGATTCCCCGTGTTTCCTCCTTTCCCCCGCCTCACTCTCTTCACTATATGTCTCACTCCTTTCTTTCTCCCCTTTATATATTTTTTCCGTTCTCTACTTCTCTCTGTCCCTTACCTCTGCACACCCCTTCCCTCCCTCCACTCGTCTGTTCTCTCCCTGCCCCCTTGTTTTTTTTTCCTCGCACAAATGGGAAAAATGGCACCCATCTGTGAACCTGGCAACCCTGGGAGCTGCTTTCCTTCTTAGATGGCATTACGTCAGCAGCTATTCCGGGTCCCTGCCACTCTGGGTCCCAGTTCAGGCCTTTCTTTTGCACGTCATTGTTTTCGGGCAAATTGGTCCAATTTTCAAAAGGGTAGGGAGTGCGGGGGCACACTGCAGGTCAGCATTACATACCGCAAATCATTATGGCAGATGCAGTTCCTGTTAGATGTGTTTTAACATATGTGTTTGCACAGCCAATGCTTGATGCATTCCTGGACATGTGTTTCTGAGTTATTTCGCTCCTTCAACAGAAAGTTGCAGTCGTATTGAGATCAATTACAGTTCCTTCTTCCACGTGTATCTGCTGCTGTACATTTAAATGTATATCAGTTCTCCTGCAAGAAGTGTTGTCTTCCATACTATGCTCTCCAGATGACACCATATCATCAGCGATTCCAGAGCTTTGCCCTGGGCTTGCCTTTACCTTTTAGGGTGCATTAGTACATCTGTTATAGTTGAAATGAAACAGGACAACAACTCCCAGAATGCATTCAGCTGTTAAAAGGAAAGCTGAGCACTATTCTGTGTAGCTGGTATTGTGCTCTTACTTGTACATCCGTTCCTGTGCTTTGAGCTGCTCCTGGGCTTTTAAAAATGCAGCAGTCCTACTGAGAATGTATATGGAGTCCCTGCTAATAATTGTTGCATCTGTGGCATTAAACAAGTCAAACCCCTCACCCTCAACCCCTCACCCTCACACCCCCTCACCTCACACCCCCTCACCCTCACACCCCCTCACTCACCCTCACACCCCCTCACTCACCCTCACACACCCACTCACCCTCATACACCCTCACATCCTCTCACCCTCACCCACCCACCCTCACACCCTCACCCACCCTCACCCTCACACCCTCACACACCCTCACACACCCTCACCCCCTCACCCTCACCCCCTCACCCTCAACCCCTCACCCTCACACCCCCTCACCCTCACACCCCCTCACCCTCACACCCCCTCACTCACCCTCACACCCCCTCACTCACCCTCACACACCCTCACACACCCACTCACCCTCATACACCCTCACACCCTTTCACCCTCACCCACCCACCCACCCTCACACCCTCACCCACCCTCACCCTCACACCCTCACTCATCCTCACCCCCTCATCCTCACTCACCCTCACTCACCCTCACACCCTCACTCAGCCTCACCCTCACACACCCTCACACACCCTCACACACCCTCACCCTCTCACCATCACCCCCCTCACCCTCACACACCCTTACCCTCATCCCCTCACCCTCACACACCCTCAGTCACCCTCACACCCTCACCCTCACACCCCCTAATCCTCACACCCTCACCCTCACTCCCTCACACACCCTCACTCACCCTCCCTCACACACCCTCACACACCCTCACCCTCACACCCCCTCACACCCCCTCACTCACCCTCACTCACCCTCACACCCCTCACCCTCACACCACTCAGTGCTACAACACATATTGTGTTACAATAGGTGTCACATTTGCGAAAGATAAAACTATTGGCATTGTAAATAACAAAGCTATTAATTTCGCTATTTTCAAAACAAGCACATAAATAAAAAATGTGTCCTTTACAATACCAATAGCTCAAACTTTCCTAATGCGAGACCTATTGCATTGCTGTGCTTCTCTCCCCTGCTGCACTCTCCTGCTCTCTAGAGATGTGGCCTAACGACCAGAGCTGCCATCTAAGTCACATAAATACAAAACATGTTGCATTCCAAATGCTATAGGTGTCACATTCGCGAAAGTTATAACTATTGGCATTGTAAATGACAAAGCTATCAATTTAGCTATTTTAAAAACCAACAAATAAATAAAATATTTGTCATTTACAAGACCAATAGCTCCAACTTTTCTAATGCGAGACCTATTGCATTTCCAATGCTTGTTGTATAATAGTTTGTGTGCAGTTTCCGCTGCGGGCCTTTTTGTTGTAGAAAATAGTTGTTTTAAACCATTGGTGGGACATATAGGAAAGCTAGGGCCCTTTGGACTATATCTAATCCGTTGATAGGAACGAACCTGAGTTGGGTGTTGACTTCCCCATTATGGCGACTAATCTGGGTCTGGCTTTTGATGAAGCCGAAATTCAATCGATCTTGTCTGAAAACCCAAGTATTTTAGATCTCATGCCTACTCTTCAGGTGAGTGGTGATGAGGGCTGGGCGAAGATCTTGATGTTGAAATAGACTCAGGCCAGGATTTGTGTGCACGGGATAACAATGGCCGAATACCTGCGCGGCAATTGTGCACCGAGTGGCCTGATTGTCATGAATGCACCACGTTTATTTCTAGACGATAAGGATTTCCTGCGCGACTGGTCCTTGGTCGCCTGGAAATGTACACGAGACTGGCTCGTGTTGATAATTAAGACGGCCAAGAAGGCAGCAGATAAGATCTTGATAGAGATCCAGATTCTCGAGGGTCAAATAAAAATGACTATTTCGAGCAAAGCCTTTACTAAGAGTCAGGATGAAGGCAATAAAACGAGTAAAGAATTTAAAGATTCAATCCTCTTTACCAAATTAGAGAAATGCAAAAAGGATCTTGCTAAGTTTACATTTGAGAAAACGTACCCGTACACGAGTGATACGTATGTACCCACACCTTTCAACAACAATGATCGGAGGGGTGGATCAACATACGGGACCTCGAGCTCTGAGGACAAGTGTAGTGACTCCGACTCATCAAATCCTGGTAGTGGTCAGAGAAGCTATCGTGGACGTGGTAACAGAAGGAGCAGGAGGGGATTTAATCAAAACTTTGGTCAAATGCCGTTCCCAGCGTGGTGGCAACCCAATCCATGGGGAGTAGGAACTCCACCTTTTCCGCCTCCGATGGGTCCTTATGGTCCACAGCAGTTTTACCCTGATTTCAATCAACAGCCTTTTTTAGGGTTTGGTCAAGGGAGGGGGCGAGGCAGGAGACGATCCCAGCAACAGGGGCAGGTCCAATGGAATCTACCACCGAAGACAATGGACCTGCGGAATGGCAAGAAGATCCCCCAGGAACAACCAGGGACGTCACTGACACCAGCCTTGTAATAAATCTAAACTCCCATGTACTGACTGACCTGGAAGAACAGGTCTTGAATAGAGGTTTGGGCTTTGTAGCCACTAACAAGGGGGACCCTTTTCTCACGCAAATTGAGATTGGAAAATTCTTTAGAAGAGTTTGGTTACATTTCCTGTTTTCAAAAAGTAACAAAGACTCTCAGGATCTTGTAGAGGAGGTGAACACCGGCCTCAAAAGACCATCTACATTTAATCCTACCACAGCGGGACTTCCCGCCAAGGTTATGGTTTTTGAGGAGGCAGTGGACCATGATTTGAAGGTCCTGTACCAACAAGACCAAAAACCTTTTATTAACTTCTCTCGCAAGGAACAAGAGGCTCTCAAGGGTTTGACCGACAATGAGTCACTAACCATTAAACCAGCTGACAAAGGGGGTGCCATAGTCCTGATGGACTCTGGCACCTACCGTGACGAATGCCTACGGCAACTGAATGATGTGAAATCATATCGGAAATTAAAGGATGACCCTACTGAGAGACTTTCAGTGGTGATCAAAACTGTGGTGGAAGAGGCTTTATCAGAAGGTTGGTTGACAGGGAAAGAGGCACAATTTTTGTGTGCAGTGAATCCGGTAGTACCATATTTTTATGTACTACCGAAAGTACACAAAGTACAACGGCCTCCTCCAGGCCGCCCGATAATTTCGGGAATAGGTTCTTTATTGGAGCCACTATCTTCCTTTGTTGATTTCTTTTTGAAACCCATTGTTAGAGAGATGCCCACTTTTTTGAAGGACACGAAGGATGTCCTCAGGATCCTACCAGAGATTGAGTACGATAGAGATTTGGATTTGCTAGTCTCGTTTGACGTAGAGTCCCTTTATACCTCTATACCACAGGCAGAAACGCTAGAAGTGGTAGAGAGGTTACTAGCTACAAGGGAACTCAATTCTATTACACCAGTCAATCTAATCATGACTCTGGCTACTATAGCCATGACTGAAAATTTCTTTCAATTTGAAGACACCTTTTATCTGCAGGTTAGCGGGACCAGCATGGGCAGCGTTTTTGCTCCGAGTCTCGCTAACCTGTATGTGCACCAGTTCGAACAGGAACATGTCTTGAGTGAGGAGAATCCATACCGCAGTAACCTGCGGTTGTGGAAACGTTATATAGATGACGTTCTGGTGGTGTGGCGAGGGTCTATAACTGACCTCGAGAATTTTCATCTCTGGTTGAATAGTAGGAACTTGTTTCTACGCTTCACGTTGGAATGTAGTAAACAGCAATTAGCCTTCTTGGATTTACTCATTTCACCTACTGATGCTGGATTACAATCGGAATTGTACCGAAAACCAATGGCCAGGAACTCTTTGTTGAGTTATCATAGCTGTCACCCTAAAGCCCTACGGGATAATTGACCTTTTGGGCAGTTTTTAAGGATTCAGCGAAACTGCTCAACTAAAACTACATTTGAGACACATGCCAAGAATTTAGAGTCAAACTTGATGGCCAAACATTACCCAAAAAACTTGATTCGCAGATCAAAAAAGAGGGCCTCTAACAATCATCGTGAGAGCCTGTTGAAAACTTGCCCGCCAAAAGAGAAACAGGATCGGATGACCTGTGTCAGCACTTTTTCTACACAATCTAATAAGATCCAACAAACTGTGAGAAAACACTGGGCAATTCTGAACACAGGGACCGATAGATTACCTCCTCCTCTTTTTGAGAGAAAAGGGGTCAGAATCTGAAGGACCAATTGGTCCATACAAGACCTAGAATGACTGGACCACGACCAGTAGGCACCTTATGGGATATGCCAGCGGTCAAAAGCCATCATCCTTGTGGGAATTGTGCTGCATGTCCCCAAACCTCTAAGACAACGAGCATAGACATCGGCACAGACAGACCATGGTTACAACGACGGTTTACGAACTGTAACAGTGCCAATTTGATATATCTTATTACATGTCCCTGCGATTTGAGGTACGTGGGGATGACCACCAGAAAAATAAAGGTTCGCATCTCGGAACATAAGAGTTCTATTAGATGCCAGCGACAGGCAACGAAGATGACGAACCATTTTCTGGATGTTGGTCATTCCCCGACTGATTTGAAGTGGACTGTGATTGAGCAGCCACTGATCCCGACCCATGTATCAGATGTAAAGCAATTACTATTCAGGCTTGAGCAGAAATGGGTTTTTAAATTGAACTCGGATAAGGCAGGATTGAACGAAGATATCCCGTGGATGTCGCTTTGATACGACATCTCACTGTAGTCAGGGGGTAACACCACACTAACACCCCCTTCCCCCTTTTTTTGCATCTCTCTAATAAAAGATAGCGCTAACTGGGTAGTATAGCTAACTGATATGTAACAGCTTAGAAGATATAAAAGATGGGAGTAATCAAGTAATTACAAAGCACGGGGGACAGTAGAAACATTTGTGTTGCCAGGTTAACCACAAGTGATAACATCGTGGATTCTGTGTGGGAACAATGTGTACAACAATACTTGTTCCGTGTTTTGGGTACTGGTAGCTAGAGGTGGGACAGCTGTGGGCAAATAACATAGAAATGGCTAAATGAGTATGTTTATTTAGTATATGTCATATGACTCGATCTGCATATACTTTGCCTGCTCTGTACAAAATAAAAAATAAAAAAATGTTTTACTAATTTTTTGGCATAAAGTAATCATGAGGCCATGGCCATTTGTAATTGACAGTCAGGAGAGGCACAGTGTTCGTGAAAGTGTATATTTGCCATCGCACTACGAGCGCTGATGGGTACAACTACATTTCCCATGATGCCTAGGTAGACGCACGTCGATGACGCGTTCACGCGAGTGAGCATGCGTCGATGACGTCGTGTCATGTTTGCTTGAGAGAGGAAGAAGCTTACTTAAGGTGTTTCTCAATCCCGGTCGGCACCTCCCCGAGACGCTCAGAAGGACGTCCGGAGTACCGACCGGAAGGTAAGCCACGACATTTTAGCGCGGACCTTTCCCGAGCCCGTCATTTGTTTGCAAACTGAAAGGTCTAGACTTTGTTGTGTCATTGACCTGTGTGTAGAGGGCTAGTGTGTCCACTTGATGCTTGAGGAGTGACAGAGGATTTGAGACCTCAATATTGTAGCAATGTATAGGCTCTGAGGTGCTAATTAAAATAATTGTGCAACCAAGCCTGCACTTTACCAATAACAGTCGTGCCGGTAGGCAAAGTCTTCACACAAGTCTGTCTGTTGTTCTCTTGGGCGGTGTGATGAAGTCAGTTATCTGACATGCCCGAGTAACCCTTTCTCTTTCCCCTTTTCTTCTTTTTGCCCACCAGTGCGGGGCTCCATTTACCTGAGCTGTGGCCAGATGGGGTGGAGTGTTTCTCTCCTCCAAGATTGGTAAGTGAGAGTAACCACTTTTATGAAAAAAGTGTGGGTGTAATTTGGAATACACTAGACTAGGGTGTTTGTACTAGTCATTTGTGCATGTCATTAATAGATCGTGTAACCAATTTGACTTGGTGCTTTTTTGGTTGTTATCTCTCTTTATATGTTATTCTGGATGGATGCCATCGTTCCCTTGTGACCATGTGGACTTTATGATAGCGAGGAGAATGAAGAACTATTGAATACCCAGGTGATACCTTTTCCTTTTTTCACCTTTTTATTGAGTAGTCGCGATCATGGTCCTGAAGAATGCAGCAGGATACCATTTAGGGTCCAGTATTAGACTGCAGAAACATTGTTGACCTTACATAAGGATTAGTGGTTATTTGTTGAAGCCACTATTATCGCACGCTTTTTATTTGACTTGGGAGAATTAAGGTGTTTAATAAAGTTGTTTATCCTTTTTCTACCCAATTTTATCTGATTATTTACAGTTCACTTTTTCACTTTTCACATGCACTACTCTGTTGTTGTCCTTCCACACCCTGATTCTGTTGTAATATCTAATGCTCTCCACTGTTTAATTCCTAAACATCTACAGTGGTTGACACTTACCTTCCTGGTGTGAAGGCACCCAAATGATGAACAGGGCGCACAGGATCGACAACTGATGGGTATTTTTCCACACAGGAAAGATACTCTCCTTTAGTTATTACTCCTTGCATCTATCCATGACTGATCCAGATACATATGAGAGAGATACATAATTACTGACCCACTGCTACTCTTTGTTGTTATATTGTCTATTGAGGGGTTGTAGCAGTGAGAGGTCTTTAAACATCCCCTTAGGCCCTCCTCCTCCCCTTTTTGTATAATAGTTAAAACTGGGCCGGCAACATGACTTGTGGTCTTCCAAACACTGGCCCGCTGAAATGGGCTCGCTCCCCCGTCCATCAGATCATGTGCGCAATTTAGGCTTTGTGATTGATAAAGCACTGACAATGCAAGACCAAGTCAACAAGGTCTCGGCCACATGTTTTGTCATATTGCGCTGGCTAAAGAAAATTCTTTGGATGTTGCCAGAAGACTCTCAAAAATCCGCAGTCCACGCTCTCATAACCTCCCGCTTAGACTACAGAAACATTCTTTTCTTAGGGGCAAAGAAAGATGTAATAGGGCGACTGCAATTGGTACAAAATGCAGCAGCGAGATTGCTGTGCAAATTACCTCACTCTAGCCATATTTCAGGTCCTTTACGTAGTCTTCACTGGCTCAAAATAGATAGCCGTATTAAATTTAAGACACTGACCTATATGTTTAAAATTAAAACTGACCTGGCCCCCCATTACCTTAAGTCCCTTTTTCACATTCATGTATCCTCCCGGAATCTGAGATCTGCCCACATGGCCTATTTTGCAGTGCCTAAAATTAGGTTAGCCAGAATGGGAGGAAGATCTTTTGCTCTGTTAGGCCCTACTTTGTGGAACTCCCTGCCACTGCACATTCGAACTGAAACTAATTATGTGCAGTTTCGCAGAGCCACTAAAACCTGGCTCTTTAATCAGCAACTATTTTGTAGTTGAAACGGAGATTTAATAGAACCTGCCTGTCCAGCACCGGGAAACCCTTTTTGGGCAGCTGTCGCACTTAATAAATTCAAATAATAAATAAATAAAATAAATGTGGTTGTGGAAATGTGTTCTGTTATTTTGAAATGAGCAGCAGAGGGGAGAAGGGGAGACAGCAGCACTGACTCCAGTTCAGCCACATAAAATAAAGTATCCGATTTGTAGGGCGCAGCGAATCACCAGAGAGTGTATCCGGGCGCTGTCCACAGGCACGGGGATATTAGATGATGTGTCCAGAATCACAAGATGCTGAGCCGACGCCGACACTCGAACCTGGATCCCCAGTTCCAAAGTTGGCAGCTTTGGCCCTTATGCCACATATTCTCCATAGAGCACCCTACACCCATGGGACCTTTATACATTCATGGGATCCCAATATGGATCCCACAGCTCCGAAGTACTCTCATGCAACCTCCAAACAACCAAGACAAAGAAAAAGTCCCAGGCCTGATAAACTGCGCTGGCTCACCAGGGAGAACCTGTAGGTCGTCTCACGGAAGGGGTGTGGATGAAAAGTTTGTCCTTGACTGCTAGAAGCAGCTGCTACCAACTATTATTAGTGTCATGGTCTGGCAATGGGGTGATAAACACCCATGTTAAAAAGAATAGGTTCACCAGAGTTTAATGCTCTGTTGGCAACCAACATATCAACATCACATAGAACACCTGTGAGGAGTCTCGTGACAGGATGCCTCTGTCTGTTACCTGAGTCCAGTGAGAAGTAGCTCTGCCATTTGCATTGATTCGAGGAGATCAATGAAGCTCAGTAATGCAGTTTTGGAAATTAAGGGATGTCGGCAATAGGTTATGGTTAGTCTTGCAGTGCTTTATTTGTAAAACAAAATAAGTGCCAGGGCCTTCGTCAGGAGTCAATTGCAGCTTGCGACACCTATTGAGTCTACCAGCGCTGCCAATGACAGGACCAACACAGCTACTAATCATCACAAGGCTACAAGTGTGACAATTCAGACTGTTCCAGGACCCCAAAGTTATAGAATGGCTTGGGCGGCAGGTATTAGTCATTTTTACTGTATGCTGAACGTATAAAAAACTGTTGTTGTCCTCATCTCTAAATTAGATATACAGCGCCAGATGTGTCAGACTGTAATAAGTCCCGGTGTTGACAATTAAGTGCTTGTACAAAACACCGGAAACCACCGGCTCAAATTAAGCACTGGCTCGGCTGATGCAGATGACTGTATCTAGATCCACATGAAGCAAAAGCCAGTTTAGACTGTCACAGTACAGTTGCTCAGGTGTTCATCCTGGGGTTAGTTAGAAGAATCCCCCCCACACACACATACTAGAAGGCCTGATAGGGAGAACCTCAAGAGTGACTTGTAATACTCACCCAGTACTTCGGCCGGCGACAGTGACGCAGCCGGCACTCAGAGCAACACGGCAGGAGGAGACTATGGAGGGTTAGTCCCTCCAGGGCCGGTGCTAGGCATGGGCAGTGTTGGTATTTGTCTTATTAACAGTTAAGATACCTAAAGAAACCTCTGGTTGTTCTACATTAACGAGAGACGAACCACATATCCAAGGAAATCTCTCTAACTAACCCGGAACTTTTAACTTAGGTAAGCACTCTTATCCAGAAATGTGGTGCAGGTTGTACCTAACATTATAATAAAATAAAGGGAAAGGAGAGCCTTCTACCAGAGTCTGCAGCGTATTTGTAGTTGGATCTATAAACCATGCTAAATCAGTAGCTGCTGGGTATTTTGTACGTAGTTCGTCTAGCACTGGCCACATTTAAATGAATACCAGCGTGTTTCAATTGTATAGAGCGAATACCATGATATAATGATTTCATGCAATAGTTGAGATGTTTATATATATACGATAAATAAGGGGAACTAGCGTTTTTATGATACATAGTATTTGGAGACTTGTTCAAGGGAAGGGCGTACCTATGTCCCCCAAAAAACGTTTTCCAAATCCGCCACCCCTTCGGCTGTGGCCTGAGTTCTACATCTAAATAAACCCCTCCTATAGTAACCCGCTTAGCAACTGCTCAAAAAGTTACTTTGTAACTATGAATCTGTGCGTAGGTTTATCTAATGTATGAGTTGTCGGATAGAGATGGCTACACTCGAAAGAGGACATGAAACTTTGTGTATAAGGATAAGATTGCTCAAATGTTTAAATGTTTTAACATAATTATAAGTGTTAATGATTCTTGTTTCTTGGATTCCGAGAAAGAATGGTAGTAGTACACAAGAACAATAACTTGACAAATTGTAAATAGGTTAGAATAAACTGTGGAGTATTTTGAGAGTTTTGTTGAAATATGTGCTTATATATGCTTTTTCTTTTCTATGTATATTCTAGTGTACTTGTGTGGCTCCTGAGGAAGGCGTTTGTTGGAACGCCGAAACGCGCGTCGAGAGACTATATGATGTCATGCCACTTTGTTTGAGATGTTTAGTAACATTCAATTGTTTGAGTTTTTAATATAATATGATTTATGAAACATAACTGTTATTTTTAGCTGTGTGTCTATACACATATATTAGGTATTCCTTGTGAATAGTGTTTTTTCATATTATTGTGTATGATTTGTGTTTTGTTTATTTGTCTTTGTGTACAAGATATCATGATTTTAGATGTTTGTATTTTTTAATTAATAAATGTTGAGCTATTGACAAAAATTATTTTTTGATTTTTTAACTAATGCCTATCTTGAAAGTTATTAATTGCTTTTCATGAGTTTCCTCTGTAGCTATTAAATGTTGACCAAAGAATTCCAATATATCCAGTGTGGGCAGCTGCCCAGGGCCCCGCGCTCAGCTCAATAACAGGGCGCCCCGCTTTCACACTTTCACAGTCAGCTCGTCAACTCCCCCAGGCCCTCCTCCTCAACTCGTTCACATTGCTAATGTATTTATAAGCAAGGGGTCTTGAACTCACTGTTCAGGGCATGCTGGCATTCCTGGGTGTGAAAGGTGTGGGGGTAAACAAGGGGTAGAGGACGTGAGAGCAGCAAAGTCAGCAATTATGTCAGGGAGAAGGGCGGAGCAGCACCTCTGTTTAAAACCTTTGGCGAAGAACTTGTCTGCCCTTTGTCTATTTAGTTTCCAGGTGACAGAAGGCTCTTTTGTTTCCACAACGAGCCGGACATTACCAGGTAATGGGAGAGGTTGATGAGGGAAGGAGGGAGCATCCAGCACAGACTGGCACAATAGGGCAATATTCGGTAAAGTGTCTTCTTACTTCTTTGAGGCACAGAGGAGGTGGTCCTTTTCCCCTGGGCCTCGAAGCACTGAGTCAGGCTGCAAGGTTAGGTGTGGGGCCCCTTTCACTGGGACTTGAGCCATCTAGTGCTGCGAAGTCCAGGGCAGGCGGGCCTCACAGCTCTCCATCAGGCTGCAAGGTCGAGATGTGAATCCCCCGTCGCAGGTCTTTGTAGCAATTATGTAGTGCTGGCAGGACCAGGACAAGGGGGCCCTGTCCTTGGCCTCACAGCGCTATACTGTTAGATCATTAAATGTTATTTCCCAGAGAGACTATCATGCTTGGTTCCCAGCCTAGGCCACCAGATACAAACTTAGAGGGCTGTCTAGTAAATGCAGCTAAGTGCGTAAAAATTGATTACCACCAAATTTCCCCAGCAGGGGGCTCCGTGGCCCCTCTTATCACGAATGAAGCAGATTGACGGCTTTGTGACACATTTTGAGTCCCTCACTTATGTCCCAGCGGCAGTGAATTTCTTGTCTATTTAATTACTAGTAGGGGATTTCATAGATACTGTGTGACAGCCCATGATTGTGCTGCACCTGGGTCTTGTTTAACAGGACAGGGATGGTGGGGTGTGGTGGAAGGCAGAAAGTAAGTACTGTAGCTAGACATTGCTTTAACACATAATCGTTCAGTACACCTCCACTTGGTCCCACTCTAATCCACGCCAATCTACCCCATCTCACCCAACACCAATCCGCCCCACTTAATCCAATCCACCCTAGACCAATCCAAACCACTCCACTGCACCACACTCCAATCCTCCCACCTCACAAACCTATCTGCCCCACCTTCAATATGCTCCAATACAATCCAGAACAATCTGCCCACTCCAATCTCCGCACTCCAATCCGCCCCACACCAATTCAACACAATCTACTCCAAACCAATTCAAAACAATTTGCCCCACACCAATCCAAAACAATCTGCCCCAAACCAATCCAAAACAATCTGCCCCACACCAATCGAAAAATCTGCCTCAAACCAATGAAAAACAATCTGCCCCACACCAATCCAAAACAATCTGCGCCACTCCAATCTCCGCACTCCAATTGGGCCCACTCCAATGCCCCACTCCAAGATCCGCACTCCAATCTGGCCCACTCAAATCTCTGCACTCCAATCTGACCCACTCCAATCTCAGCATTCCAATCTGGCCCACGCCAATCCAAAACAATTTGCCCCACACCAATCTAAAACAATCTTCCCCATGCCACACTCCAACCCGGCACACTCTGATCCGCCACACTCCATCCCAATTCACCCCACTCCAATCCCATCTTCCCCACCCCACACAATTGAATCCACCCCAAACCAGCCCAATCCAAATGACCCACTCCAATCCAATCCTCCTAACCTCACCTCAACTCAACCCAATCCAATCCATTCCACTCCCTCCCCAATTCAACCCACTCCATTCAACCCCACTCCAATCCCCCAAGAATCTGCACCACAACAATCTGCCTCCTCCACTCCAAACCAATCTCACCCACTCAATCCAAAGCAATCTGCCCCACTTCAATCCGCTCCAATCTGCCCTGCTACAACCAAAAATAATTTGCCCCACTCAATCCAAAACAATTTGCCCCACTCCAATCCAAAACAATCTCACCCACTCAATCCAAAACAATTCGCCCCACCCCAATCCATAACAATTTGCCCCCCTTCAATTCAAAACAATCTGCCCCACTCCAATCTGCTCGCTCCAACCCAAAACAATATGCCCCACTCAATCCAAAACAATTTCCCCATTCCAATCCAAAACAATCTGCCCCGCTCCAATCCAAAACAATCTAACCCACTTCAATCCAAAACAGTCTGCACGCTCCAACCCAAAACAATCTACCCCACTCCAATCCAAAGCCATGTGCTCCAATCAGCCCCACTCCAATCCAAAACAATCTGCCCCACTCCAATCTGCACCACTCCTGTCTGCCCCACTCCAATCCAAGACAAACCGCCCACTCCCTTCAACCCCACTCCAGTCCACTCCACCTCACCCCTATCCAACCCACCTCACCCCAATCCAGTTCACCCCACCCCAATCCAATTCACCTCAATACAATCCACCCCACTCAATCCAATCCACCCCACTGCAATTCAATCTACTCTACTCCAATCCACCCTACCCCATCCAATTCATCCCAATCCATTCCACCCTATCTCACTACATTCCACCCCACTCTAGTCTACCCCACTCCAGTCCACCCCACTCCAGTCCAGTCCACCCCACTCCATCCCACCCCAATCCAGTCCTCCCTCCAGTCTAATCCACCACATTTAGTCCACCCCACTCCACTGCAGTTCATTCCACTTCACTTTACTCCAATCCACCCAACTCTACCCCAATCCAATCCGTCCCAGTTCAGACCACCCAACTTGGTCCAATCCCTCCAGCTCACCAAACTCCAATCCACACCACTCCACCCCAAACCAATCTAATACACCCTACTCCAATCCGCCTCACCCCTTTTCAATCCATCCCACTCCAATCCACCCCACCCACCCAGTCCACCTCACTTCACTCACTCAAACACTTTCTAACCCAATTCAACACAATCCACCCCAATCTACTTTAATCCAATCCACCCACTACCTCAGTCCACCCAATCCACTCCACCCGATTCCACCCCACTCCTATCTACGACACTCCACTCTACAACTTTGCACTTGATAACACTGCACTCTACGACATTCTCTACCACTGAACCACTGAACTGTACTCCCCTATACTCACATGTATGACACTCTATACCCCCATTCCACTCTACAACTACTACTCCAACAAATACAGTCTGTGACACTCTACTCCCACCACTCCACTCAAGGTCACTTGCGCAACTAACTTACAACCCTGCTGAACAGCAGCCACACTGGTGTACAAAAGGGCAACTCAACATTGTCAAAGCCAATATTTCTTATAGGCGAGACCTATTAGCTTTGCCAATGCTTGTTAATGTTGATGTTATTCTGAGCTTTTGCCTATAATAATTTGCATGAAAAGAGGAACACAACACATTGGATATATACGCAGTGGTGAAACGCACAATACTCATGTGGTGGTGTGACAAAGGTTTTTTTGCTATCATTTGAATTATCATGTACATATAAAGGTGTTTCATTCCACTTTTTCTAAGGAGTTATCATTGTACAATTTAATGACGCTCAGATAATGGATCTTGGAAGGACGATTGTGCCATGCATGGATTCAAACTGCTGATCTGCAGTTATACAGCCAGGATGCAACTCACAAAACT
Organism: Lissotriton helveticus; assembly: GCF_964261635.1. NCBI lineage: Eukaryota > Metazoa > Chordata > Amphibia > Caudata > Salamandridae > Lissotriton > Lissotriton helveticus. Next base: position 1,195,304,443 of record NC_136065.1, read on the forward strand.
AATCTGCTATCAACTGTGAACAAACTGAGGCCTTTGCTTGCCTCCTCTCCAGGCTTTGTTTTTCAACAGACTTACTATCCAATCCTAGACCCCAATTATTAGCATCAACACACAATGATAAAGGCCCAGCACGTATTTAGGCGTGTTTGTTGCATGTACTGAGCACAAATCCACTTTAAGGAGGGATCAGAAAGAAGATGGACATTGTGCAAGGGGTTCCTATAGGCCTCGCATGTAAAGGTGTATCCATAGCATGGCAATAATGCTCACTAACTCATTCCTTAATCCCAATATTCAGACTTTAGCTTTGGTACATTGGTAAAATGGCAGCCATTTGGAGCTTTCCTTTTCACAGTTTTAGCCTTGAGAAACGTAATTTGTAGTGTTGCGAAAAGCATACGTTACTGTTACTCAGTTTAAGGATACATTAACCGTAGGCTGGACAGCCTGTAAAGTGAGCAATTAAATAGGTACACTTATGAAATTCTACATGAAAGGTCTGAACTTCCATGCCAACCTTATGTCAGCTAGCCTGCTTGAGGTTGCACATTGATCACAACAGAAATCATGTTACCACACCAAGCAGCCTTATAGATTCATATTCAATGCTGTGTAACCCACAGCAGCAATTCGGAAGCATTTCTAATTCATTTTAATGGGATTTTAGATTTTCAGGTGTGACTTACTTGGATGTGTCCAATTAAGATATTGTATGGTATTGTAGTATTTGTTTAGCGCTTACTACCCATATATTAGGCACTGAAGCACTTACCAACATAGATAGCAAGCTACAACATGTAGTTGGAAGTGTGTGGTTGTAATGGTGTTGTGTTGTTTTGAGCTTATGTGTAATGTGTTTTATGTCATGCTTGATGGGCAATGAGGTACAGCTTACGTTATGGGAAGCAGCACCAGGGGGTGAGATGGGTGAGGGTATGTGAGAGGGAGACTCACAAACTGTAATTATTATAACTAATTCCCAGCTTAGCCACAGTGATAGGGAAATGATGTGTGCCTGTACCCCAAAAAGGGTGATAATAAAAGAAGGCCCAGTAATCCACATGGCGACATGTGCCTGGAATCAAATGCTTTCAATGAATAAAAATATGCTAAAACCGTCAGAATGGTAATTGGTAACATTCGCTGTAGCCATGCACTGTTTCATTTATTTATTTAGAGGGAGAGATATGACCTAATGCTCAAAAAAGTACACCTGATGAAGGAGGAAGGAAGCCGAAGATAAATCCATGGAAGACATGGCTTGCCAGTTCGGGCTGGACTGTTCCCATGAGGCACAGGGTCAGACTGATTTGCATATAGCCATGTCTGAAATGGGGTGGCTGAGTGGGCTAAAGAATGGTGATGGATTAAACCCAGATCAGTTGACTGGGGGTGAGTGTTTGATTTGCTCAAACGCTCCGTCCATCATCTCCTTTTGTATCGCTTTGTTCACTCTAAGTGTGGCAGGGTATGCTCAGACCTGAGTCCCTTGCTCACTTGGCCACTGGATTCAAGATAGCCTGGCTGATGAGGATTATGAATCCGAAACCGGTCCCAGGATGCTTGTTTCCGGTCCATGGAAGACATGGCTTGGCAGTTCGGGCTGGACTGTTCCCATGAGGCACAGGGTCAGACTGATTTGCATATAGCCATGTCTGAAATGGGGTGGCTGAGTGGGCTAAAGAATGGTGATGGATTAAACCCAGATCAGTTGACTGGGGGTGAGTGTTTGATTTGCTCAAACACTCCGTCCATCATCCCCTTTTGTATCGCTTTGTTCGCCCTAAGTGTGGCAGGGTATGCTCAGACATGAGTCCCTTGCTCACTTGGCCACTGGATTCAAGATAGCCTGGCTGATGAGGATTATGAATCCGAAACCGGTCCCAGGATGCTTGTTTCCGGTCCATGGAAGACATGGCTTGGCAGTTCGGGCTGGACTGTTCCCATGAGGCACAGGGTCAGACTGATTTGCATATAGCCATGTCTGAAATGGGGTGGCTGAGTGGGCTAAAGAATGGTGATGGATTAAACCCAGATCAGTTGACTGGGGGTGAGTGTTTGATTTGCTCAAACGCTCCGTCCATCATCCCCTTTTGTATCGCGAAGATAAATCAAGGCTGAAAACCTCAGCAGAACCAACACAAACTTTATAACATCCAAATTCCACCTACTTCTATGGGCCCGAAGTAAGCCACTATTGTTATCAGGATTTCACACAAGCCTCTCTCAAGGTGCAGAAGGCTGTCAAAAGCAGACAATCACCAGACGGACAGGCCTTATTCGGATTGTGATTTAGACCCCAGCCACACAGGTATCCTGCACATGGAAAGGTGAGTGACAACGTGCTTGATAGGTTTTTGCCCTGAGAGCACAAGAGCAAATTGTGCTGCCTAGTGTTGCCTTGCTGGCATCACCTCTCCAGGCAAACCCAATATTTTACCTGGAGTCCAAGGGACCCTTGTTCATTCGAGATAACATGAAGAAACATCCTCATGACCTTTAGGAATTTCCACCCAGAACTGTTCACCTTCATTATTAGTAGTGTATGATAAATCAGGGTAAAAAGGCAATTGTAGAAATAAGACTCAAGCTGCTTCCATTATTTTGTCTAGGAGAGCATAATGGCTCAGATTTGTATTTCTCAATTTTTTCAATCTTGGCACTGCCCTTCTCTGATCCAACAAGAGTATGTAGTTCATTTTAAAGACAGTGGAATAAGTGTGTAGAAATACTGTTTATCAGAGGGGGGAATATGCTGTAATAGGAGTAAGTGCCCTCACACACCTATATGTGGGTCATCCTTCATCATCGGGCAAGCTCCTTGTTGGGCCAGTACTGCAATGCCCAACGGGCACCCACAAGGGGGCACCTTACCATTGATATTTTCATTGAACAGTTGGACCATTATATATAGTAAGGAGTTTATATGCTGGAACTAATGACTCCTGGTCCCCCCATTTGATATAACTGCTCTTCTTTAAGCTGAGAGCCATGTGAAAAATACTTTTTGTGTGTCTTCACAAGTTAACTTTACTTCTGATCTCCAATGTCTTGAGGAATATCTTGATCGGCTGAGAGGATCGTCACCACCTAATCATTGAAGGAGAAGGTAAGTATAACACTAATTTTGTTGCCTTGTATTATTTCCCTGTTAGGTATAAATGAGCTTTCTGATAACCTGTTATACATATATTTTTCTATTAGGATGTGGGCAAAACAGGGCACATTCTACCAATAAATTCCAGATGTATACAGGACATAATACGAAGATGGCAATTTCTTTTGTTACACATTCCTGCTCTACCCTATATTTTTCTCAAGTTGGACGACCGCATAAAGTTGTGAATATATAGAAGAATAGGGATATCTTTTGGGGGCGATTGATGGATTTTCATCAGAATAATGCCATTCTACCACTATCACTTTGCACTGGTCTGACACTAAATGAAAAACCTTAGTATGAAAATCCCTTAAATCTTCAGCATACCTTTACTTTGAACACAGATACTAAACTTTACGTAATGAATCAATACCAGGGAGCCACCCAATGAGAAAAACCTAGAACTATGAAGTTACTCTATTTATGTTTCACTGGAATTGTCTTTTTATGTACTTATCAATGTACATCTCTCCTCATTGTCAGATTGTAATGTTTCCTTGTATCTACTTTTTATAAGAAATGTGTATATTTCTCACATGGCTTACATCCCCTGTGAAGAGAATATAATCATTCTGAATCCTAAATCCGAAAGCTTTTTTTCTACTGTCCTTTTTTGTTCTAGTCTGATTCATGAAGCTCTCAAAAAGAATGAAAAAGGTATTTGTATCTGAACTCAACATCATTTCGCTATACCCTGTTGCATAATTTTTACCAGGGATGCCATTCCATTTATTTTCTGCAATGCTCTCTAATAATTACTATGCACTAATTTGGTAACACACAGTTAAGTAGGAGTTAGCATAACCATCTTTGTGAGACCTGTGTCTAGCTTTCCCATCCAATGTGATTATGTAATCCACTTAATACAGTTTCAAAATAGATAGACATATTTCATTTGGATATTTCTCAATTCATGACTGATATCAACACTATGTCTCTTCAGCAATGACAAAGATCAATAGTCTTGTGATGTCGGTTTTCTATGATGTCACTTCGTGTGATGTCACATGCAAATTAGAGGGGCCTCACATTTTCCCTTTTGCCCAGGGCCCCACAAGTCCTAGGACCGGCCCTGAGCCCCCCTCCCAGAAGAGTACATGTTGGCGCAGAGATAGGTGCGCACGTGACAGTCACCCGCCAAGGCACGGTCTGCTTGAAGGTTGCACTTGCTGTCAGTTCTTGGGTGTCGCGCAGCTGTCCATCATGGCTCCCTGTGGAGGCCGCGAGTGGAACACCTCAATCATCATTGGTCCTCTCGTGGTATGCTTTTGCTCCTGGGGCCTCCACCTGCCTCGGACAAGGTACCCGGGCATGCAGGCAAATGCACCCTTCTACCCGTGTCTTTCTTAGGAAGATAAGCAGCTGGAAGTTACAGCCTCGAGAATCTCCAACACTAGGACCAGGCACATACCACGTTTGAAGTAAAGAAAGGCTACAAATTACTGACACTGAATCCATGTTTGGTTACAGGGGCAGGTGGCCAGTAAATATTTGAACAAGACCTAGAAACCAATTAAACCATAGGATAGGTTGTGCACAGTACCAGAGCAGAAAGCGCAAACATATACACTTATTAAAAGAAGAAAGTAGTACTATCTGGGATTTGATGCTAAAACACTCTTTTCTGGACACTGCTAGCCCTACAGGGCGTCAGCCAACCAGGCTTCAGGCACCGTTGTGCGTGGCTGGAGAGCGCGCCATAGGCAGGGGCCAGGTGCATGCGTCGACCTGCTTTAATGCTTCTGTCTTTGCATCTTTACAATGTGTCTGACTCACGTACACACCTACTCTCTCAGCACCCGCACGGATATCCGGAATAATTAGCACTTAAAACAACAATTAAGCTGTTTTTTTGCCCAGGGCCTAACTTCCACATTCCTTTCCTCGGACTGATTAAATCGAAACACTTGTTAAATGAGCGCTGGAGGTGATGACAGGAGCAAACCGAAGCAAGTGCTGCGGATAAGGCCGGTATTTTGGTCCATTTACCACCTCGTGCGCCAAACCCGAGAGTTATCACCTACAAAAAACATAAGTTATACTCCAATTGTTATTAGAAACATTTCCGTGTGATGTTTGATGTTCATAGTAAACGTGACAGTTTCCCATAAAAAAGACGCGTATCTGCTACTCTGCTTTACTTTTAGCGTGGCATCCTCAGCTTAACGCCGCACTGGTGCTGTGACGCGCACGGGTTGAAAACGGGAGCTTCTACATTAATTAATTACAATTTCATTCGTAGAGACACTTTCAATTACGACTGTTCTGTTTTCTACCTCTAGAGGGAGCAATTGCATTGAAAATAACGGCGCGGCTCCTTGTTTTGACTTTCCAATAAAATGCCTGACACCTCAGAATTTGGATTCGTTTCAAAGGGGCTGATTTTACAGAGACACGCAGGAAGCGCGAGAAGTCTTCATTAAACGCTGCGCATGTGATTGCAAAATCCACAACCCGATGCACTGGCTAAGCGAGCCACAGGATGCGAGTGGGCGTGAGTTGTGCTGTAATAACCACACATACTACACATGCCAGGGTGAGTAACTGATGGGTATTAATGCATTCAGTAGCGAAATGTAGCCTCCCAACCTTGAAGGCAGGCAATTACAGCAGCCGCCACGCCACTCCTGTATCTGGCTGTAAAGGATAATTACATGTATATGCTGAAATAAAAATGAAGAAATCAGAGATGAAAAGCTAAGGTTCATTGGGGCGCATTCTTTTCTTCTTGCAGTGTGAACTCGACCATAGGAATGGGAGCTCTTTATATGATCACTAGATACATTACTCAAAGACACTTTTTGGTTTCCGGGGAGATTTGCGCAGCGTCACACAATGTTTAACTGACGCCGAGACTCGAACCCGGCTCTCTAGTTCCTAAATCGGCAGCTCTGCCGTTTGGCCACATCCTCTCTTTTAATTCAGAATTTGTTTTTCGCCGAACCTTCATATCACTCTACCCAAACAATGATAGCATTAATCTACGATGTGGGTCTACAACATCAGCATTCATTACATCGCAGGAGACATGAAGGTCATTAAATGTATAGAAAGGTACATTTAAGGATACACCACGTAACATGTTCTTTTATATTGCCATAAAGGAGTTCTGGTGGAATCATATACAAAGAAAAATTTGTAAATGTCACCAGAACCCCGAGACGGGTTATAGGAACATATAAAACAAGTTAGGTGTTTCTGTTTTTTTTTTTTTATATAACCTGTTTATTTTGGTGCAGTTATCATGAAAACAACACTTTCTTCAAACAGGGAAAACTTTATCGATAATGGTAAGTGAAATAATGGAAAATACTTTGTGATCGTAGCGCAAAAAAAGAAGAAAAAATTGTTTAATTATGGCTTTACTTTCTTAAAAGAGAGCATTCTGCATATAAAAGGAGTGACTGTTGAACCTGACAGCAACGCTGAGCCAGCAATGGACCCTGATTGCAATTAGAATGTTTGTATTTCATAAACTGCTTATGACCTCACATATTACAACACTCGTGACATATTCAATGATGTTCTATAACATCATTGACGACATCGCTGATGACAACTAAAGTTAAGTCATCAATGACAACACTGTGCATGGCAAGGCATGAACTATAGTTTCTTGAGTTAACTAATACTGGTGAATTTCAGTGTATTTTTTAGTTCAAAATGTTACGTTTAAACTGACATTTTCACCTAACTAGAACATCACTTTAACCTTTGTTTTTTCAGTGAATTTCTAAGATTTTTTTTAATGCAAAGTAATATATTAATTTGATGACTGAAAAGATTAAAAGTTATTTTGACTCAAGTTCACATGACATACGGAATGTATACTCATATTTGTTGCAGTTTTATTTTATATATATAAATATATTTGAATTTTATTCCTTTTTTGAAGGGTAAATCATTGCAGTCCCCTTTTAATATATTTTTTCTCTTTGTGTATGTGTATACATGATTATGTATACACACACAAAGAGAAAAAATATATATCAAACGGGGATTACAATGATTTACCCTTCATAAAAGTAAAACAATCTAATCTGAACATAAACATATGTAACATAAAACATAAAAAATAACCATATTTTCACAAACACTCATGTCTATATATTAACAAAATGACTATTAAAAACTTACCTGCAATCCAAAGACTTTTGCAATGCACTTCTACTCCTGATGTCGTGATTTCTGATATAGTGACTGTGATGCTTTCACTCCTGATGATGTGACTCCTGAAGTAAGGATAGAAGACCCTACTAATTCACTGGTACAGATTTCTTATGTCTGGTAGGATTGAAGGTTATGTTGGCTCAAGTTCACATGACTTATAGAATGTTCATGCATATTTGCAGCAGTTTCATTAATGCCCTGTGCCACACTGCTGCTTGGAGGTTTCACTGTACAGAATACGCAAACTTAGAAACACATTCTTAAATAACATCAACACACAAAAACCTTTCAAATTAACCTCAATTCACTCTGAAAGGTCCTGAAGGTGATCAGTATCAAAGAGTAGCATTACTTAAAACTCTAAGGCCCATATGTGCCCAAACTTTGCATGGGCGCTCACGCAATGAATGGTAACACAAAAGGTAACGTCAATTTGCCTACCATGTTAAAGGTGTGTGTGTAGTTCACTAATTTGGCTTATGATATTAAAGAAGGTGTTAAGATCCAGCACCTTACCAAGTCAAATAAGATGATGTGTTCTTCGTGTAAGAATATGCGGGCCATGCGAATGGTGTTGTATGCATCATATGTTTGCATTAGAACGGAACCTATGGTTTCTTTATTTATTAAAGTATTGGTTGTCTACCGTTATTTTATAGGAAGAGACACAATATGCATTGGCAGTAACAATATGCTTTAACGTTTTGATAGAAATGGAAAATAATAACTATATTCACCTCTGACATTTCCATGAGAATTTTATGTACAACTTCCTCACAAATAACAAAACAAAAATTGTTCTAAGTATGGTAAATATGAATTCATTCTGTCTTGAAAAGTCTGAAATGATAATTTATATTATCGTTAATTGCTTATACAAATAAAGAAAAATAAATAAGCATACAAGATACATAGAGAGTAAGGAGAAAATTCAACATCGCTCTGAAAAGTTTGTGGCTAGCTCCCTTTGTCACATTCGCCCCAGCAGACATAGGGTTAATACCCATGACAGACAGGCCTCCTCGGATTGGTTCGGAGTTCCTAGGGCTCTGGTTGGTTCTTGCACTTCAGGTGCTCTGGGCGTAAGTTTGGCAAATGTTGGCGGCTGGGCTCAGTGGAGACAGTGTGTCTACTAAAGGTATTTATAACAAGGCACGTTATTATTAAGATAGGCCTGCCCTCAGTGTCAGTGCTGAGGTGTGTATGTTGTGAAAGAGCTCTGTGAATGTGCCCAGTTACATGCACAGACAGTGATCTTTGTAAACCTATCTTCTGTGGCTGACCTCGACGAGTGGAAATAAAACATTAAAAAGTGGCACCACGCCGCTACATAAATGCCAAATTTGGAAGAAGAACAGAGAGAGATTTTGAAAAACAAGTTGATGGAATTTATTTTCCCTGTTGACTTGAATGGAAATTGAGGCAATTTAGGCTGCAAAAAGGTAAAATAAAGTCCTTCTGGCTTTAAAGTTCTTGAGTATCCAGCCTGAGTTGGATATTTTTCCATGTATGCCGCAAGCCTTCACTGTGACGTGCATCTTTCGAAGAATTTAATAATCAATGACAGCTTTATCCTGCTTGAAGGCCTTACTCAACGCGCCAGTTTGAACGGACCTAAAAAAGTATAATGTAATGACCAGGAAGTGTCTCCGGCAGCAGAAAGCCCCAGTTACAAATTATAGTTCTGGTTTAGTTATCAACACCTTCCGGCAAAAAGTTAAGCTTGTGGAAAGACTTAAAAGTCCAATGCCGCACAAAGCTCTTCGCCCTTTCTTTTCAGTTTCTCTGTCCCAATCAGAAAGTTTGGCACTTTCAGACAAGAGAAAGCCGAGGACACTAAACCGTTTTTGAAAACTTTTCAGTGGCCAGAAACATTGGGATTATGTTCCTTTCCAGTTGAATCTCCAAGGAATCTGGGTATCATAGTGGACACCAGTCTATTTTTCAATCTCCAGGTTAATACGACTGTGTTCTCTTGCTTTTAGATCATAAGTACCCTCAGAAAGATATTCCCATTTTTCTCTCTTGCCGCATGGAAGTAAGCTGCTGTATTATTGATTTTATGGAAGATGGATTATTGCAATGCCCTTTTTTTTAGATATAAAGAGGGCCTCAATCAATAGACTACATCTGGTGCTGAATGCTGGTGCAGAATGCGACAGCAAGACTGGTCTTAGATGTTCCAAAATACCTTTCAATTTCGTCTGCCATCAAGAAATCGCACTGACTCTGAGCAGAAAAAAGAATTTTGGTTAAAGCCTTGTGTATTGTGCATAAGGCGCTACACAACTCAGGACCAGAGGGAATCAGGCACATCTTTCACCGATATGTCCCTACCAGACAACTGCGTTCAGCCAAGAAAAATCGGCTGGTTTTCCCTAGGTATTGGAGGTCATGATGGGGAGGAAGAGCTTTCTCAGTTGCAGCGGTCAAGCTATGGAACACTCTTCCTCCATCTTTTTTCCGGGTTAGAACCTCATATTCCTTTTTGTAAGGTCTTGAAGACCTGGCTTTTTGCTTTGTAAATCTGACCCACCAAGATTCACTGCTCCTACCAGATAGTTTAACTGTTACAGCACCTTGACGCCTTCGGGTATATGTTCATGCTATACAAATTGATCATTCATTCATTCATTCAGCATTGTTATCCAGCATCGTTTCTTGAGTACTCTCCAAATTCCGACCTGGTCTGGATTCACTTACTCCAACATTGTTTGCACTTTTACCAGTGAATTTTACCACTTTTATTTCTTTCCCAGGTCTTTTGAATAATTGTCATATTTCCTTTGCAAGTTATACTGCATCCCAGCCAAGAACCACGCATCTGGCATTAGAATAACGCATTTCAGTGTGGTGGTCTGAATCATCGCACTGAAATGCGAAGTCACGCATATTAGTGCCTCCTGATTTGCACTTGTCAAGTGCTGCCACCAGAGAGCGCTGGCTTCTTAATTAAATATAATAAACCATTTAGGAAAGGAAGCAAGTGTGGTAGTGAAGGCAGCACGTGGGAGGGCGCGCTGCTCACCAGACTTGGAGGCTGGCTGAGGCTGCTGCTGAGCAACGCTGATCCACGAGTCTGCTGTTCCTGAGCACACTCTTCTACTCAACAGGGCTACACCGCGTCCCGGGGCGGAGGAACCTAGACTCATCTCTGCTCCATCCAAGATACCTTGCAAGCTCTCTCGTTTATCACTGTTTTTTTTTTCCTGTCGCATCACCAAAACGTCAACGCAGGCCCACGCTGCAGCCGGCTTCCGTAGTTTATCCAGAGCTGGGACAGCAGATAGAGGAGGAACCACTCCCAGACCTGTAGGCGTGAGAACCGGGGATTGAGGGGCAGGGAATTGGTTTAAACAGGGTGCCTCTTGTAGTGTCCTACTACAATGATACACGGACACTTACTTGGTTATGTTCAACCCTTTATTGGCACGTCTATTCAGTTCCCCGTCCCTACTCTGTCTAACCCTTTCCTGTCCTGTCCCCACCTCTTCCCCTCTGCCCACCTAGCTCCGCCCATCCCAGCTACTGGACTGCTAACTCCTTTACATCTCCCCCTTTCTTAATAAAGCAACAAGTGAAAATAGAGATTAGTCCATCTCTGTGATCAGTCTCTTGGGAGGCTGCACGTGACGGCGGGGTCTCGCTGATGTGGACACGGCTCCTTCAGTTGAGGGTTCCTTTACTGATGAATGTCCGGTGTCAGGTGCGACAGATTCAGGATTGTCTCGGTCTTCAGGTGTGGGGATCATAGTTATATTTTCATGGTCTTCAGGAGAGCACTTCTTGAAATGAGAAGCGTTGCGGGTGACTCGCCGGTTCTCTGATTCCGCGGTCACCATAGTGCCTTTTTGTTGGGTAATTGTTAGAGGCTCATCCTTGAAACGACAATCAGTCTTTTGGCGTTGTTCCTGTCTGACAAGGACTCTGTCACCTTCCCTCAGGGAGGGGGACCGGGCTCTGCGTTTGTGATCCGCATACTCTTTCATTTTGTCTTTGCGATGCTGGTCTGTTGCGGCCATGTCTCGGTGTTGTTGATCCGAGAGGGGCTTCCTCAGTGCTCCGTCCCATGTGGGGATCCGATTTCTCATTGTCCTCCCGAGCATGAGGGTTGCAGGGCATTGGCCCGTTGTGGAGTGGGGAGTGGTTCTGTAAGCACTGAGGACCTCGTTCAGCGCTGACTGTAGATCTTTCTTCTCGGCCGTGGCTTGCTGGAATGTTCTCTTAATGGTGGACATGAATCTTTCTACAGTGCCGTTGGCTTGGGGCCAGAGTGGTGTGACTTTGCGGTGTTGAAAGTCCATGTGTTTCGCGAAGTCGCTGAATTCATGACTATTGAATGGGGGCCCGTTGTCCGTCTTGATGACCTTGGGGACGCCCCATGTCGCGAATGTTTCTTCAAGTACCTTGAGGGTGCAGGCGGCACTGGTGGATGATATAAACTGGGCCACTGGGAATCTGGAGTATTCGTCCATGATGACGACTACGTACTTCCCGGATTGCAGGGGGCCATAAAAGTCCATGGCAACTTCTTGCCATACCCCATCAGGCAATGGGGTCATCAGTAGAGGTGCGGGTGGATTACTGCGGCTGGTCAGTTGAAAGAGGTGGCAGTCTTTCAATGTGTCTTCAACCATCTGGTCGAGGGCTGGGAACCAGACACGTTCTCTCAGAGCTCTTTTGGTGGACACGACCCCTCGATGGCCTTAGTGGGCAAGGTCGATTACTCCTTGCCTCAGTGCCGCTGGGATGACTAGTCTGTGATCTCTGAGAAGGAGGTCGTCACCGGTTACAGAGAGTTCGTCAGAGACATGTCGGAAGGCTTGGAGTTCTTTCTTGACAGCGGGGTCTTCCTCTTCCTCCTGCGGGTGGTATCTCCATCTGTTGGTTTGTGTACGCTTCATTACTGCTTGTAGGATGGTGTCTTGATTGGTCGCTTCCCGAATAGCGTGCATGGGGATGGCCGGTGGACGAGCATGACTAGTCACAAAGTGAATGTATTCTTCCGCGATGGAGGGCGCGGTCTCTGAGGAGTCTCGGGGGTGGCGGGACATATAGTCAGCTGGATTCTCAGCCTTCCCCGGTTTGTGGATGATTGAGAACGTGTACTCTTGCAGCCGTAAGCCCCATCTTTCGATCCTGGGGGGCATCTTGCACTTGGGATTCCCATAGATCGTGACAAGAGCCTGGTGATCGGTTATGAGTGTGAAGTGTTTCCCGTATACGAAGATGTGGAAGTGTTCGCACGCCCACACAACAGCCAGGCTTTCTTTCTCTGGTTGGGAGTACCTTTTCTCAGGGTCGGTTAGGCTCCGACTGGCATAGGCGATGATCCTCCTCTGATCCGACTCATGGTCGTACTGTGCCAAGATGGCTCCTAAGCCCACAGGGCTTGCATCCACAGTGATTTCTGTTTTCCTCTTGGGGTTGAAATAGGAGAGGCAATCAGCCGATTCCACAGCGCGTTTGATATTCTTGAAAGCACGTTCACACTCCGGGGTCCATATGAATTGCGTGCCAGCTTTCATGAGGAGCCGCAGTGGATGACTTACAGTGGCGTAATCACGAATGTAGTGGGCGCAGTAACTCGCCATTCCGAGGAAGGAGCGCAGGTCGTTGACGTCAGCCGGACTCTTGGTGTTATTGAGCGTGGCGATCTTGTCCGGGTCCGGTTTCATGCCACTAGCCGAGAAGATGTGTCCAAAGAATTTCAGGGTCGACTGATGAAATTCGCATTTCTCCTTGTTGAGGGTCAGACTGGCTTCCATCAGGGCGTGACAGACACGATCAAGAGCGATGTCATGCTCTCGCGCGTCCGATCCGTCGACCAAGATATCATCACTGTAATTAATGGCGTTTGGTACGTGGTGGATGACGAGTCGTATGGCCTCCTGGAAGATTTCAGCGGCTGATGAAACGCCAAAGCTGAGCCGTTTGTACCGGAATAGACCAAGGTGTGTGGCAAATGTCGTGATGGAACGAGAACTGTCATCTAGTTCGAGCTGATGGTAGCCCTTGTTCAGGTCTAGTTTAGAAAATACTGTTGCCCCGTTGAGCGCTGTGATCATGTCGCTCAGGAGTGGGCCGGGGTGTCTCTCCCGTTCAATGGCCGTGTTCGGTAGGCGCATGTCCACACAGAGACGGACCTTGTTGTGGGTTCCTTTCTTGGGGACGATAACCACCGGGGACAACCAGGGAGTGGGGCCCTCAGTGCGTTCAATGATGTCAGCGTCCAAAAGTTCCTGCAGTTCATTCTCAACCGCAGATTGCAAGTGAAATGGCACCCGTCGCGGGTGTTGAGCCACCGGTTTGATTTGCTCGTTGATGTGCAGATGTATTTGCCGGCCTTTTAATTTTCCCAATCCTTGGAACAGTGACGGGAATTTCTCAGCGCAGTTCAAGCTGTCATTAACGTTGAAGAGGATGTGCACCAACCGAAGGCGTTCAGCGGTGGGAAGGCTCAACAGACAGTCAGCTTCGGGCCCTTTAATGACGTGGATGACTGCTGGGATGGAGACGTCACCATACGTAAGGGTGGTGTCAAACTTGCCCAAACATTGGAGTGGTTTCTTCGCCATCCAGGTGTAGACTCGGACAGGCGCGAAACGCAGACGAGGTTTTGGATTCATGCGGTCATGTTCAGCAACTGATATGTAGTTGAGCGATGCTCCACTGTCCATCACGAACTTAGCAGCGTGGTTGCCCACTTTGATGTCGAGACGTGGATAGCGTTTAAACTGATCGTGGTCAGCAAAGTTGACGTATTCAACGGTGTATGACGACCGCCTGGATGAGGACGATCTGGAGTCCCTTGACGGAGAACGACGGTCCCATCTGGAGCGTCGAGATTCGTGACTGGAGTGTGAAGAGGCGGGAGATCTAGGTGGCTCTTCTTGAACTGCTCTGATGTGATGACGTTTGGCCTCCGATCGTGAGGGCCGCTGCGAGCCATCGCGTCTGTCATTATCACTGCGTCTTTCTTCGTGGTAGTCCCCACACATGGCCTCAAAGTGGTTGGACCGTCCACATTTTCTGCACCGTTGGCCCATGGCAGGGCAGGAGTCGATGTGAGGGTAGTCATATCCGCACCTGAAACATCGCCTCGTGCGTTCAGGACGTCGATCCCTCCTCTCAGATTCTTTCTTCCTGTAGTCCGGGCGTCGCCTGGGCGAGAATCTGGAGCGCCGTGACCTGTCTCGTGGGCGACGTCTTCCACTGTCACGCCAATCCTGTCATCCATGTCGTCGTTCAGTGACACGGTTGGCGTGTTCACGGCTGGTACTGGGTCCGGTTTCGATTTCCGCCGCGTTTTCTTCAGCTTGGTCGTACAACCGTGAGTTCTCTTCGATGTCTGCTAGTTCCTGTGGTTTTCTTAGTAATCGCCGTCTCAGCGATTCCGAGTGACACCCAGTGATTATTTGAGATTTAATGGCCGCATCCGGCGAGAAGTTTGCAAACTCACAATATTGGGACTGCCGTCGTAGTCGATGTATGAAGGAGCTCAGTGGTTCCTCCTTTCCTTGGCGCTACTGGTGAAATTTGTGTCGCTCGTAGTCGACGTTTCTCTTGTGCAGAAAGCGGTTGTTTAGGACATCTCTCACTTTGGCATAGGTGTCACCGTCCGCGGTTGGGATTTCTCGTACAATCTTGCTTATTTCACGCCCCCCTAGATTGCGAAGGGCTATGATCTTGTCTTTGTCTGGTTCAATTTTGGACCCTTCAATATAGTCCTCGAAGTCCTCTAGCCAGTCTTGCCATTTTAGACCCATGCTGCTCCCTGTTGTGACTGTCAGCGGCTCAGGTGCTCGCAAGTGTGTGCCTCCCTGAACTTCCTTTTGCGCGGGAGGATTAGACATCTTGGCGGTGGGTTTTCTGGTGCTTGACTTCGATTTTGTTCCACTGACTGGTGTGCGTTTCCCAGGATTGTTCTATTGTGACTGACAATGCTTGTTTGTTTCTTTTAGATCCGCTAGGTTCACTGCCACAGCCGGAAAATTTTCACTATTAGTGCTCGTCTTTGGTTCTTGCCTGACTCAAAGATGGCCGCCACACAATGACTATGGAGTCTGTCCTCAAGCCTGCCTGACTCCAAGATGGCCGCCACCAGTCATCCACGAGGTCTGAGCTCCTCTTCACTCTCAGTCACACTCGGTCTCTTTCGGTACTCACCGAGGGTCCTTCCTTCCAGTAACCAGGATTTGGCAGTTCCCTTTCACCTTCTGGCCACTTTCCACCATTCAGGTAGGCCAATGCAGGTTCCCGCGTCTTGCTTACCGCGGCGTGCCGTTTCTCACGCATCGGGGGTGAGACCCGGTGTCGGCGGCATCGGCGCTTTTGTCCTGGCGCCTCCGCGAGTTTCGCTCGCTTCTCGCTGCACTCCTCACTTGTGCAGGACACTTCAGGAAGGCTGGGGTAGGCTCCCAGTCCCTTCCTTCTTGATTCTCTGCTTCGGGGCACACTCGGCACACTCCCGGATTTGGCGCGAACAGAGCGCCGGACACCAGAGGGGCAGCGCCTTGCTTTTCGCTGCTCTGACGTGGCCACACACGATCTCCTGGTCGTGAGCAACTTCTCCACCGCTGGCCTCAGGCTGGAGGCGGCGGCAATCACGGGGCACAGATGTCGCAGCTAGCGGTCGCGTCTGGCTGGTGTCCTGGACGGGTCAGCTTCCTTTCTTGCTCTCCAGTGTGGCTAGTGGGTCACCTTATCCCATCCTCGTCGCCAGTTGTAGTGTCCTACTACAATGATACACGGACACTTACTTGGTTATGTTCAACCCATTATTGGCACGTCTATTCAGTTCCCCGTCCCTACTCTGTCTAACCCTTTCCTGTCCTGTCCTAAGGTACTGGGTTTTTAAGAACCGGTACCGAACCGGTAACCCAGCGGTGCCAGGGGATCAACACACCAGAGACCTCGGGTTCTCCTGAGTCAGACCTACAGAAACTTCAGAGTCTTCCAGGTGAAGTCAAAGATTCGTTTATTGGCTGCAACCAAGGTGACAGGGTCCTAGAAGTACGATACAGGTATATTCAGGAGACTGCACACTTTCACAAAGTCAGGCTTCTCTTCTTATACCTAATATTCAGCCTTGAGCAATACATTCCTTGGATTCGTGGTATTTCATTTATGGTTACTGATTACAAAAGAAAAGCAGAGTCATGATGGCATGTACATATTTCACGTCGTGCTGCTCATAACAAATCATCCGGCAAGGCCCAACATTTCATCAGATATCGCTGGACCCCTAATAAAAACGGTCACCTCCCCATCATAAAATAAGTGAGGAAAAGGAGTGGAGAAAGATGTGAGCGAGATATGGCAGGTGTGCGTGCTGAAATGGTTTTATGGCCGGTTGGGCCTAGATGCTATCTTGCTCGGCCACTGGGAGGGAACTGACCTAACGAGCTCGGCCTGGGGCAATGGTTCTAACTTGTACTGGGGTCAGGAAGAAGTCGATTAAGGAGTATGTGTCCTTGTGGAATCAAATTCAACTGGATTAAGGCCTATGTAGAGGGCAACATGCAGCTAAGGGTTTAGAAGGTAAATGACGATTTCGAGGTGAAATCGTCACTCGAATATGCCGAAAAATACATGTACTTGATGTACTCGTCATTCTCGGTCTTTTGATACCAAATTCGTCCTATTTCGACGAAGTTTTTATTTTCGAGTCCGGTACTATTACGGATCCATATTTTTCAGAACCACAGACCCTCCTTTTGCCCTTACATAGGCAATTAATCTATCCTCATGTTAATCTGAGTCCAGATCTATATTCCTAAAGTCATTGAGATGTTGCTGCAACATCATTCTAGTGCTGAGTTCATGTCTTGACACAGGCTTCCTTACACATGATGTAGCACAGAGGCCACATATTGCAGGAGCACACTGTATACATAGACAGAACAGGAAAAGAATGGCTAAGACCATCCCAATGACCATCAGAATTTTCCATCCCCAGGCAGATATCAGTCCCCAGAACCATCCCATTAATGACCAATCTCCTTTATCCACATGAATATTTTCGGAAATCTTATGTAGTCTGGAGATGGCCCCGTACACTGTTGGAGCATTATCTGGAATGAAAATGCAACAACTGGACTGGATCAATTTGCATACTCCACCCCGGTCCGCAAGTATTACATCCAAAGCGACCCGGTTCTGAAGGGTCATCAGTCGGTCCGACTGGAGCTCAGCAGTCAGGTTACTAAGGGCACCAGCAGTTTCAATCACGGTGGATTCAACTACCCTTGTCAATTGCCTTATGTTTCTGCTGTTAACCATGGCTCCCCAGAATGGCAGAACACCCATTGCAAAGTCACCAAATTCTTGACCCGCAGTGTCTTCTTTACTCAAAACACCTCGAACTACCCTTGTCCGATGGTAATCCGCCGCTGCTGTGTAGGTGGGAGGTAACAGGAATGAAACAAAACATGAGCCCGAGAAGTCAGGGGGCAACCATGTATAGGCTCTATCATGGCAGATAAAATAAGTACCCTTTGTGGCTAAAAAGGCAGGGGAAGTCTGAGATCCAAAAACGTACGTTTCTGTACAGACACTCTTCCCTAGCTGAGCTCTGGGATTCCTACCAATACCTTGCAGACACAGGTGTCCTTGATGGGGTACGATCCAGATTGGGGACGATCTCTTGGCTTGCTGTTTCTCACTTACTGTAGTGCCATATCCGGTCACATTCCAACCTACATATGCAAGTATCTCATCATCCGGGGTATCTTCGTAAGAAGTTACTACCTTGATCATGTCAACTATACCCTTGACTAGGGCGCTAGTCTTGAGGTTGTCTTTTACCGAACGTAGGGGTTGGATTTCTCGTGCATATATGAACATTGTTCTATATGCCCATACTGACCCATTGCGACTAAATGGCAGGACCAAATAGGGGATACCTCTATCCGTGGTGTGGGGCATGAGACCACACACCCAACAGTTGGTTGTGTTCATTACAAGTTGGTGTTGGTGTAATAGCTGAACGAAGGAGTTATTAATGAACTCTAATCTCCTATTTGATTCGTGGTCAGGCAAAGAGTGGAAAGAATGAGAGGAAACAGTAGGGGGAGGTATGGGTGATGTAGTGGGCGTGAATGTCACATGAAAAGAGAATAGAACATAGCTTATTAAAAACACCATTACAATAGCATAAAAATACACATTATTATAAAAATTTTCTTTCTCATTGCTTTCAAAAGTCTCTGCTTAAAGTTCATTTGTTTGGCAGTTCTCTCCACATCAGGAAACTCCATCCTCTCTAAGGTGCTGCCCGCGGCGGTAGGTTGTTTCTGCTAAGGGATGCTTCCGTCAGTCTAGGGTGGCTCCCTTCGACCAACTGGAACCAGCAACCTATTGTTGTCAGCTGCACCCAAAAGTCTTTAATCAACCGCGACCCTAGCAGCGGAACCCGGATGGCGGTTCGAAAAAACAAAAATAAGCAAGTTACCTAGATGGGAGAATCTGTACTTTCAAAAATAGCATTTTGGGAAAAAAACGTATTATTTTTTTATTAGTCCACAGGTTTTTCTCTCGGATCATAAAATAAATCACTTTTACTTTAGTCTGTTTTTCTCGGTCGTAAATTATAGCGTCTTTTCCCGGTTATTGTCTGGTCCGGAAATAGTAGCTCAGGTTCCACAGAGTTCAATTGTTCTGATGGCGGCGTAGTTTCTTGAAAAATGTTCTCACTGTCACAATCACGTTTAGCTTCCTTTACACGTTCATTAGTTGTGCGCTCTGAGTCAGTGCCTCCTGTCCGGACCCATTGGTCATGTGGCAGAGGGAAGGGTATCTTCTTACAATGGATCCCGTGGACCCAATTGGCTTTCCCTTCCACTTTAACGGTCGACCTTGTAGACAGGAGGACGAGGTGAGGTCCGGTCCATCTGGGCTGGTCGTTTCTTGTCCTCTGGAAATTCTTGACCAACACCCAGGAGCCAGGGTCAATGGAGTGACCTGGTGTCTCAGAGATCGGAGGCAAGGTGTTGTGGACCTGTTGATATAAAACACGCAATTTAGCCGTCAATTCATACAGATAGTCGAGCAAAATGGGGTGCTGCAGCTCGCTAAACTTCGTGGGCCTAGGCACTCCCCATATGTTGGCTGGCCGACCAAAGATTATTTCATAGGGGCTGAGTTTCATTCGCGAGTGCACAGTCATTCTGGTGGATAGGAGTGCTAAGGGTAGAGCGTCAGGCCATTTAAGACCTGTGCTCGCTTGGATTTTGGCCAATTTAAGTTTAAGCGTGCCATTGTAACATTCCACTAATCCAGCTGATTGGGGGTGATTTGCAGCGTGGAACTTCTGACTAATGCCTAGCCCTTCACACACTCGTTTCATCACACAACCCACAAATTCACTTCCGTTGTCCGACCAGACCATTCTAGGCATTCCGAATCTGGGGAAGAACTCTTTCACAAGGGCTTTCGCTGTGGACAAGGCGGTATTGTCCCTTAGGGGATAGGCTTCTACCCATCTTGAGAAGGCACAAACAACCACGAGCACATATTTTAAGTTGTTGCACCTCTCCATGTGTATGAAATCTAGCTGCAAAACCTCGAACGGGTACGTAGGAGGTGCAAAATGACCAGCTGGAGTTGGGGTTCCCCTACCAGGATTGTGCTTCAGACATACCATGCAATTCTTGACAACATTCTCTGCACACTTGGGAATCCCTGAATTCTTCCACACTGGGGCCAACAACTCGCAAATCCCTTTCGCGCTGATATGGGCCATCCCATGAGCCATTGTAACCACTGCAGGCACATATGCATCGGGTAACAACCATCTCTGTTGCTCTGTCGATTCAATCCAACAACCATTTGCATCCATTCTCCCTGTACTTTCTCTCCACATGCTTAACTCTTTCTCCGTGGCCTCAGCTTGGATGGACTTCACACTTTCTATCGTGTCTTCACATATTCCAACATCACCAGTCCATCTTTCTGGGCTCGCAACATACATTCGGCTCATCATATTCTTTGCCGTATCCTTAGCAGTTTCATCAGCAAATGCATTTCCACGACCAACATCATCAATCACTTTCTTGTGTGCACTACACTTCACGATCGCTACTTTCAGGGGCAACGTCAGTGATTCAAGAAGCTCATTCACCAACTGACCATGCTGAATCTTAGCTCCATGCGAAGTCAGGAACCCACGTTCTCTCCACAATCGTCCAAAACTGTGAGCCACTCCAAAAGCATACTGACTGTCGGTATAGACAGTCACTCTCATTCCTTTGGATAACACACATGCTCTCGTTAATGCCACGAGTTCAGCGGCTTGAGCTGAACCGTGTGGTATTCGCGCAGTTTCAACGATTGTGTGCAAAGTTGTGACAGCATATGCTGTAGTCACGTTACCATTTGGGAGTTTAAAGCATGAACCATCCACCCATAATGTACCATCACATTCGGTGAGAGGAGTATCGAATAGGTCAACTCTCCCTTTCGTCTCTTCCTCCGTTCTGAGGAAACAATCGTGCTGTTCTGAAGCATCCGATTCCTCAGCAATTGGTAACAATGTGGCTATGTTCAGGGTACTGCATCTTTTGATGTGCACATGGCTTGCTAGTAGCGTCAATTCATAACTGGACAGTCGAGCACTAGTTAAGTGCTGTGTCTTGGTCCTATTTAACAATGTGTCTACTGCATGCGGGACCATCACGATTAGTGTATTATTCATTACTAGACCTGCAGACTGTCGAATAGAAACAGCTGCTGCTGCTGTGGCCCTTAGACAACTTGGCAATGCTCGTGCTACCGGATCCAAAGTTGACGAAAAATAGGCGCATGGCCGTTGTCTATCTCCGTATAACTGAGTCAGCACAGACAATGCACAGCCCTCCTTCTCGTGGACATATAATGTGAAAGGTTTACTGTAGTTGGGGTTACCTAACACAGGGGCCGAACATAATGCTGTGCGTAATTCGAGAAAACTTTTCTGACACTCATCAGACCAAGGAATGGGATTGGGTGTATTTGTACACGTTAGTGCCAATAAGGGTTTGGCTAATAACGAAAAATTTGGAATCCACTGTCTACAGTACGATGTAATGCCCAAGAAAGCGCGTACTTCTCTCTGCGTTCTTGGCACATTTAATTTTGCTATTGCCTGAATTCTTTCTGGGGTCAGTTTCCTTCCCTCCTTCGATAAGAGATGACCTAAGTAGGTCACTTCTTGTCGGCAATATTGGAGCTTGGAAAGTGACACCTTGTGATGCAGATCACATAGATGACGCAGTAATGTCAACGTGGCCATTTTACATATTTTCTCAGTATCCGCGGCTATGAGCAAATCGTCCACGTACTGTACGAGAGTGGAACCTTTGGGCAAAACCATTGCGTCGAGCTGACTTTTCAGAGCTTGACTGTATATTGAGGGGCTTTCACAGTAGCCTTGAGGAGCGCGTTTAAAGCGGAAACTGCGACCACCCAAGCTAAAGGAAAAAATATCCCTGCTTTCCTCAGCAATCGGGATACTGAAGAAAGCATTCTTCAGGTCAATCACCGAAAACCAGGATGCAGAGGCTGGAATCATAGTCAATAATGTTGTAATGTCGGGGACAACTGGGAATTGTGGCACCACTATCTTATTTACTTCCCTAAGATCAATCACGAATCTATACACAGGTGGCTGGGAAGGGTCAGTTCGTTTTAAAACAGGCAGAACAGGACTATTGCAAACATTGCCTCGTGTTTCTTCAATTACGTCTTTCTCAATTAACTCGTAAACAATCGCTAGAGATAAAGGGTCAGAAATCGGATTTCTAACCGGGGCGCCAGAAAAACCTACGGAAACGTTCATTTCGCCAGACAAAGGTGCGCCAGGGAGTTTGGAGTGCATAATAGAACTCTTTGTAGCACCAGTATCCAACAGAAAAGGTTCTGACACACCCGATGTAATCACCTCAACGTAAGGTCCACTCTGATCTACTGGAACTGAAACAACTCCCTCTCCTTGTCTTAGGCTGTCCTAGCAATCATTACTCTCCCACTGCTCATTTTCTGTGTAATACTCGTCAACGTAGTATTGAGCTGTCCTGTCAGATACGTTATTTTGCTGGTCAAACCTGTTCATAGAGTTTTGTGGTGGAAGGGGACGTGCGTCCTGAGGGGCGTTTCCACGCCCTCTACCTCTAGGCGCTTGCTGACTACCACGACCTCTTACGCCAGAAATTCCATTCACACGTTGTGGTAGGGCAGGACAGTCATATTTGTAATGACCCTCTTGTTTGCAGTATAAACACTGGTTGGGACCTACGCGGTTTTGATTGTAATCGAATCTCTGCAAGTTTCTCTGAGGCTGCTGAAAAGTGTTCTGGTAGTTATTCTGACCATTATTATTTTTATTACCACCACCTCGTGGCGGATAGGCTTGCTGTAGCAAAACCTTCGTTTTGAGTTCTCTAGTTTTCTTCTCTACTTTATCTTTCTCATCCTTGTCTCTATTCTCATAGTACTGTGCGGTAGCTAATATCTGGGCTGAAGATGAGACTGCCCAAGAACTTTCCGAATCTTTCAATTTTCTACACAAGTCTGGAAGTAGATTGTGCACAAATTTATCGACAAACAATCTCTGGCCACCTTCTGTGGTCATATCTTGACCGCTGTGGTCAATGAATGTTTCTTCAAATCTGGTGAAGAAGTCTGAAACAGTCTCTTCTTTCTTTTGCTTGCATGCAGATAACTTATCCCAATTTACGCGTATTGCAGGCATTATTGTTTTCATGTAATCTACTATTCTACCAGGTAGTTCCGCTATCAGAGGCTCAGGCTTGGCACCACCAACTTGTCGTGCATCTGCAGCAGTAATATTAGCCCACGTGTCACCTAATTCCTGGTCATGATCTACATGACGAATTTTTCCCCATAAAGGCTGTGGAACAACGTTCCCGAATAACATATCGATATCGGACAAATTCATTATACATGATCCAGCAGTTTGCGACAATTCTTTATAGTACCCTGCAGGATTTTTACGCGGATCTGGTAGTGTTTGTTTGAGTGCTAAAACTTCAGCTCGCTTCCATGGAACATGTACCCATACGCGGTGAAAGTGGGGCAGGACAGGTGGGACAGCTGTCGTGTCACCCTCTCTCCATTGTGGGGGAACTTCTCTCATAGGGTATTGTCGTGCCTTTTTCCTACTAGATGCACTGGATTCCGATGGTGACCCAGAACTACTTCCCTTACTTCGATATGATAATAGCATTTCAACTGCTTTTTCTACATCGGGACCTACAATCATACCCAGACTAAACTTAAACCTTATACGACACATCTCTTGTGGGAGGCAATCCTGATCATTGTCTTCTAAATCCTCGCAAAGAAAAACACACATCTGTTCGAACACATATCTCTGTGTCGCTGTTTCCCATTGAGGAAAAACTTCCATGACAGACTGTAAATCATATTTTGCAGTGTCCAAGACCCATTTCCGAGCTAAACTATTCAGGGAATCTCTCTCTTGATAATCGGGCAGTTGACTTCGCAACTGTCTTCTTCCTATGTTAGGGGTCGTAGCAGGCGACCCGAAAAGCGGTAAAAGAAGATTAGTAACAGTGCTGGCCATTTTCTGCCGAAGGGAAGGTGAAACGGAAGAACAAACAGATGAAAGAACGGGGTGAGATGAGGCGGGTGCAGAGATGGCAGAAGAGGTATGAGGAATAATAGATGTGGTACTAGGCAAAATCATAGAAGGGGCATTAGGAGTTGTAGAAAGTATAGTAGGCAAAATCGTAGAAGACATAGATGAAGCAGAAGTGGTCGGTGGGCCTGGAGGAGGCTGCACCGAAGAAGTAGGAGCCAGCTGAAGAACAGCTGGTGGGTGCTGTGGAAGAGCCAGAGGCGCAGCTTGTGCAACAAAAGGTTGCGGGGGTGCTGTAGCATTCTGCGCATAGGGGGGTGGCGAAGTTAACAATTGCGACATTAATTGGTCTTTTTCACGCTCTTTTGCTGTCCCTTGCTGAAGAGACGGCAAAACTGGATAGCACTTATCTATTGCCATTTTACGTTGCCTGTGCAATCGCTCATTTATCTGCTCTTCCTCATTATCTTTAAACTGCACGGCAGCTTGCATTACTGAAAGTCCCCCTTCTCTCTTATTTTTCTTAGCTAATTTAATTTCTTTTTGTTTGGCTTCTTTGCGCCATATGCGGAAAGAGTCAAACATCGCCGGCCGGGCTTTCTTTTTGTAGAGCATAACTTCAACATTGTCTAAAATTTCAGAATCAAAGCTACCATATTGGGGCCATTTTAAAACACCATCTTTCCTAGTGTATTTAATCCATACCTCGTTGTAAACGATGGGGCCTACCCCATGTTTAACGTACAGCTCGTAAGTCGGAGTTCCAACTGGAGGAACCGGACACGAGTCCTCCAATCGGGAGTCCCTATTATTACTACCAAGACAAAACCAATTCCCGAGTCTAAGACTAGGCATCCTCACTCTCTAGTCTAGTTCCAAAACTTCAAAGGATTTATCGATTACGATATTTCTCGTGAATACACGAGTCCTTCGGTTATGGTGCTTGCAAGAACCAATAAAAACCTTTATGTATCTCCAAGATACCACAAAGTAAGTCCAACTAAGGACTGGGAGACGTTCCACTTATACTTAACTGAAAATATCGATGGCTTCACCAGAAGACTCGTCTCAGCGTTTCGCTCTACCGAAAATTTCAAGGGTCCAACATCAGGGCGATAGCCAGGGCAGCAGTCCTTGTAGCCGTCGGGAAGCGGGGAACCTCGTAGTAAAGACCTTCGGACCACGTCGACATGCAGGGGTCGATGAGGTGGTGGGCCCTCCTCCGGAATTTTCACACGAAGCTCCTCACGATCTTCAGGCTGATTGGTACCACTGGAATCGCCCCAAACGCTGGGCGCCAAATGAGGTACTGGGTTTTTAAGAACCGGTACCGAACCAGTAACCCAGCGGTGCCAGGGGATCAACACACCAGAGACCTCGGGTTCTCCTGAGTCAGACCTACAGAAACTTCAGAGTCTTCCAGGTGAAGTCAAAGATTCGTTTATTGGCTGCAACCAAGGTGACAGGGTCCTAGAAGTACGATACAAGTATATTCAGGAGACTGCACACTTTCACAAAGTCAGGCTTCTCTTCTTATACCTAATATTCAGCCTTGAGCAATACATTCCTTGGATTCGTGGTATTTCATTTATGGTTAGTGATTACAAAAGAAAAGCAGAGTCATGATGGCATGTACATATTTCACGTCGTGCTGCTCATAACAAATCATCCGGCAAGGCCCAACATTTCATCAGATATCGCTGGACCCCTAATAAAAACGGTCACCTCCCCATCATAAAATAAGTGAGGAAAAGGAGTGGAGAAAGATGTGAGCGAGATATGGCAGGTGTGCGCGCTGAAATGGTTTTATGGCCGGTTGGGCCTAGATGCTATCTTGCTCGGCCACTGGGAGGGAACTGACCTAACGAGCTCGGCCTGGGGCAATGGTTCTAACTTGTACTGGGGTCAGGAAGAAGTCGATTAAGGAGTATGTGTCCTTGTGGAATCAAATTCAACTGGATTAAGGCCTATGTAGAGGGCAACATGCAGCTAAGGGTTTAGAAGGTAAATGACGATTTCGAGGTGAAATCGTCACTCGAATATGCCGAAAAATACATGTACTTGATGTACTCGTCATTCTCGGTCTTTTGATACCAAATTCGTCCTATTTCGACGAAGTTTTTATTTTCGAGTCCGGTACTATTACGGATCCATATTTTTCAGAACCACAGTCCCCACCTCTTCCCCTCTGCCCACCTAGCTCCGCCCATCCCAGCTACTGGACTGCTAACTCCTTTACATCTCTGAGAGCCAATGAGATGCAGGTATGAACTGTGCCCACTTGTGTTCAAGATGGAGGTCTGGCCATGGCATGGGGGACCTGTTTTCACGCAGGTATGTAGGACAGGAATAACTTCATTTCTTTTGGGCCTGGCGGGAACACCCAATATTTACAGTGGTGCTTGTTCTAACCGCGCCACTCATCAAACTCTTTCTGCTGCTCACTATGCAGTCTCATTCCTGTACATGTATAGGCTCTCCTTACCCTTGCCGACCTTACGTCTATTTTGCTGATTATCCACGCGTCCTCACGTATCCATGCGTCTTCATGCCCTCGTAGAGCTGAGCTTCTGAAAGGGCAGAATTCTTAAGCATATGCATTCATGTTTTGCCTAGCCCCAATCACTACTTCCAAGAATAACTGCTACATTAAATCATTAAAATATGTTTCGAAACTCCAAAAAGAAACCCAGTTATGTTTTTTAAGCATATGCATTCATGTTTTGTCTAGCCCTGAACATTACTTCCAAGAGTTTTAAGATCTTCTTAGAGTTTCTTGTTGCTCAAATGGGTGTAATTTCTGATAATTGTATGTTTCCCTCCTATTCATTGCTTGATTGATTTTTCTTGCGAGAAAGTGTCACTCATAATTACACTGAAATTATGAAAATGTCACACATAGCAATCTGACACTTTGGCAGCTATGCTACTGGTGGCTGTGTCATTCCTTCACTGCAATGCCAGACAATAGAGTATACTGGCGGTGATGGAAAAACCTAAATCTGGTTATCTGTGGAGTGAACCCTGCGCATTCCCACGCAAAAGACCTTGCCATTGTGGAAGAAACATACATATACTTATGTGGCCAATGGTTTATTATTGTAATGTTTGAACCCTGCACACTGTTCTTTGAGACTCTTCCTTAATCTCAAGACTGAATGGCAAGAGGGGAAGAGAAAAGGAATTCCAGATACAAGAGTTTCGTGCACCTAGCGTTTTGCCCGGAAACCTTTATATGTCACACTTTAAACAGAATTTTTGTTATTTGGTGGACTTTAAGCTTCTGGTTGGTCAATATCACATTACCATTTTGTAGAGGTAAGGTGGTGTACACCCATAAAGTGCTTTAGGCATGTAGCATAATACGCTGAATTGAACCCGTTATTTGGAGCCGGTGTAGCGTCATTAGTTTGGGAGAGATATGCTTCAGGGGAACCAATGAGGGGAGGCACCCCATGGAGCTTGACCATCTTCCGGGTTGGAAGACCTTAATGCATTCTAAATCCCTCTTGGAGATACCTACTCCCAGAACTGGGGCAACCC
Source organism: Lissotriton helveticus (assembly GCF_964261635.1). Lineage (NCBI taxonomy): Eukaryota > Metazoa > Chordata > Amphibia > Caudata > Salamandridae > Lissotriton > Lissotriton helveticus. The sequence goes on from NC_136065.1 coordinate 1,195,331,916, forward strand.
TTTGAGGCAGGAGCAACATAGCCACAGAGGACGTATAGCTGCTGGATCAGGTATTTGGGGGAAACATCCATCACAACGCAACTTTTACGACGCACTACCATTACAACGCAGGATTTACAATGCAAGTCATTACAACGACTTGCGCTGGAGGGTGCTGTAGGATAGGGAATAGTTTAATTTACTATCCAAAACCTTCCCTACTATCCACGGGGACTGGAGTTGGAATTGTAAATTAAACTATTCCACTATCCAGCGCTCCCCAACGCAAGTCGTTGTAGTGACTTGCGTTGTAAAACCTGCGTTGGAAAGGCATGCGTAGTAAAAGCATGCTTTGTGATGACATACATCCGGTATTTGGTGACATTGCTCACCTTTAATGTCAGAGACATGGTTACATCCAGTGTGAGGGAGCTTTTGAGAATTTTTTCTCCATCTTATGGACCCACTACATGAGAGTACTTTATATGCTTTTGGTTTCTCATGACTGTCTGGTCGCACCCAATAAGAGAAGATTACTTTTCCTATTCTATGCTGAATTCTGAAACAGGGTATGTGTAGTCTGTGTTTCAGGAAGAACATATCCAGTACTAAAGAAAAGAAAAGAAAAATGTGGGCTTTGTGGGCATATCAGGCAACACCCCCCACCCCCAGGCTAAAAGTTAGCTCCAGGATGTTTGAGTGGGTAATCCGATTCACACTAAGTAGAACTGCAGCTATCAATAGATGTCCCACAGAAGGTTGGCTGCACTCGACAGAAACAGTGTTTCACAAAACTGCTCTTACATTCTGCTAAAGTCCTTTGAAGTCCTTTGATCTGCGATTAGAGAGCTGATCCTCGATTCTTGTTCCCTGTAGGTGAGTTAACAATTAGAGTATCCTAGACATGATGGTAGTGGAAAGAAGGAGGCCCCTGACAAGATCCTAGGACATAACATGGCGGGAAGAGGCACTGATGTTATAAACTGCACGGAAAACAATTTTAATGTTCTTTCAAGCACAATGCTCTTTTAAATGTCCATTTTCTTCGTTTGCAATTGAAGTTGCCAAGCTTTGCTCCTTACCATCCTTTTTCAGTTGTAGCCGTTTGATTCTTGTTTAATATTTTAATTATTATTTACATTGTACTGTGGTTCTCACTGTTTCTTTTGAATACTTTTTTATTCTTGGGAGCAAATCAAGCTTATCATGAGCATGCTGGCACAAGTTCATTGATACATGTCTAACCTTATTTCTAGTTCTAGATCTGGTTCTGTATGTCTTTCCCAGCATCCTGGTGCTCTGCCACAAACCACCTCTACAGCGATGTTTTTAGAAAAGCGCGTATGCACTAAAGGCTTACCATGGGCAAGCCAGTCTGCACCTGCCAGTGGCCAGATAAATCAGAGTCCATGAACCCTGCCCTTTTTTCAGTGTTTAGTATGCGATGGATTCAAATTGTGTTTGATTTATCTTTCTATAGATAGCAGCACCACTGTCTTCTTATAGAAGATGAATGCCCTCAAAGTGGATAAGATAGTTGCTAACTCTCCCACAGAGTTCCATGCAGCTTTGAATCAACTTGTGATTTAAGTGGGCCTTCTCAGTGTTTGCTTTCTCTACCAAGCCAGGCTGCTGAAATGGATGAATTCATCCTGGATATATTCATCTTGGATACATTCATCCTGGATATATTCTTGGGCACAGAAACTCGGCGTCAAAGGATTGAATGATTTAGTCTTGAAAGATGCCACTCCCGATTATTTTGCTGCACCAACAGCCCGGAAAAACATGGAGACCGAGTTGCTGTATTTTCTAGGATAAATTGTAAGGTGGCTAAGAAACGTTTTTGAGCTGCTACTGTTGAATTGTTTAGGAATACTCTATACAGAAGATGCTCACCTTGTTGATTATTTACCGACCTGTAAAAACGTATCTTCATTCCTTGTAGATATGAAGAAACTATCGCCAATATGATCACAAATCAGGACATACCCACCACTCTTGGTGATTTTATTTTATTTACATGCAGAAGACATCATATCGACTTTTTTTAGTTAAGGATTTTTTTATATTCTCCCAGTCATGCTGATTAAAGCAGCACTTACAAAAGCATACTTATAGTTCTGGCTATACCTTAGATATAATCCTCGCCTCATAGGAAATGTTTAATTTCAACGTGGTTGCCTCCAGTATGCTCCAATCACTACTTAATTACTTCTGTGATTATGGGCCAGGCGACTACTTCAACAAAAGGAGGTTTTGAACTTTGATCCCCCTTTTAGGAATTTGCAATGGTGAATCACTCAAGGCTATGCTATCCGCTATTCAGCCACCTAATCCTTCTCTTGGCATTGCTAGGCTTTGTCACTCATTTTATTGTTGACTAGTATCTAGCACCATTGACACCCAATGTTTGTGGGGGGGGGAACTCACCACAAGCTAAAGAAGCACGGTAGTGTAATGGCAAGCATATGATTTTGGAAAAGGAAAAGAAAAAAGTGCAGCATCTTTGGCGAATTAAATAAAGTCTGTTAGAAACGGGTGCAGAGCGGGTGGGCCAAACTCCAGAGGAAATGTGAAAAGCATCCGCGCAGCACTCACAGGCAACACACCAGGCACTCTACAAAAAGAGACTCCACACCAGGTTAGGTGAAAAAAAACCAGCATATGTATTATGCAGAACACGTCATAAAGTAATCACAGAACACTGTGCCAGCTGGCACCGGGTAGAAGTGCACAGGGGGACTATTTACACGGCAGGGCCAATCAGGCCACTGCCAGAGTCATCACAAGCACAGGAATAAATGTAAGATCAGCAATTGAAATGTCACAGCCAGTCGCTACTGGCAAGACCATGCAATAAGCATAAATCAGATAGGCATGAAGTATAAAACCTTTCCTGCATAACATTAGCAAAAATCACTTTAACAATAAGCCCCAAACATATTAGCGTGAAGCATAAACATGCAAGCATGAAGGCATCGCCAGTAGCATGAAGCCCATTAGTCTAAAAGCATGAGCAACGCCCTAGGCGTGACACTAGGTATACACAGGTGGGCAATACGCGGGGTGGGCACCCGCTTACAGCAAATAAGCAGGCCAAGCGCCGCAATCTCGCGGGGTGGGCACCCACGATAAAAAATACACACAAAGGCTCAGAAACGCGGGGTAGGCACCCGCTGTTTAAATTGGCAAAGATACAGCCATAACGCGGGGTGGGGTCCCGCTCCACTACCACAGCTCACAATGCGGGGAGTTGAAATATAGCACTTTCACAGCCCATCGCTGCAGAGGACAGACACTCCTCTTCTTCTGGCACTTTAGATGTAGCACTCACGAGGCGCTAGGTCCCACCAGCAGCCTCAGGGACAAAAGATAGCGCTCCTCACCTCCTGGGAGTACAGGCCAGTCCACTATATAGCGCTCCCACAGTGCTAGATCTCACAAAGCAGGGTTGTAGCTCTCAAGAGGCACTAGGTAGGAGAGCAGCAGGCCCTACTGGGCAAGATCAGCAGTCAGTGGGCACTCATCAGAACAGGGCCGCAGTTCCTAGGAACCGTCATCCTCTGTAACATGGCACTCCTCCTGGTACTAGGAATACAAAAGGGAGGTTGCTGCACTGTTCCTATGGAGAGTGAGAGAAGAGTTAACTGGCATGACCACAGATGTCAGAGTAACATCCTGGGGCATCCATTTTGTTGGATGTAATTGCCTCACACACCCCGAAGGATGTCATGCTTCATCATCGGCGGTTGCTCCTCGTCGGGGAGGCGGTGCAATCCCCGACGGGCTCACCTCAAAGAGGGGCTCTTTGGCGGAGATCTTTTTTCCAACAGCCTTATGGTGAGGTGGGGGTGTGTGGGCTGGGCTAGGTGTAATGGTGTGAGGGATATTAAAATGTAGCAAGGGGTACCGGAATTCAATTTATTCTGGGGGTCCCCTGGCTGCAGTTAAAAAAGGGAGGTTAGCTCACTAGGTGTCAGCAGGTTAGGTCGAGTGACCCTAGATGAGACTAAAGGTGATGCTGGTCGACATGTTTCTCGCTGTGGGTCTAGTCACCCGCGATTCATCAGGACCTTAATAAAGTGCAAGGGAAAACATGCTAGTGTCATGTGTGTCAATCGTTACCTCTGTGGGTACTCCTATGCCTAATGGTTAAGGATTGAATGCCACATGAGGGGTCGGCGGGACTGAACATCAAGGAAGAGCCCAGGGTTTTAGCTCCGTATTCCTGTGTCCGCGTAGTCAGACCTACCCTTCTCCGCCGAGCTCGGAGAAGGGTAGGTCTGACTACGCGGACACAGGAATACGGAGCTAAAACCCTGGGCTCTTCCTTGATGTTCAGTCCCGCCGACCCCTCATGTGGCATTCAATCCTTAACCATTAGGCATAGGAGTACCCACAGAGGTAACGATTGACACACATGACACTAGCATGTTTTCCCTTGCACTTTATTAAGGTCCTGATGAATCGCGGGTGACTAGACCCACAGCGAGAAACATGTCGACCAGCATCACCTTTAGTCTCATCTAGGGTCACTCGACCTAACCTGCTGACACCTAGTGAGCTAACCTCCCTTTTTTAACTGCAGCCAGGGGACCCCCAGAATAAATTGAATTCCGGTACCCCTTGCTACATTTTAATATCCCTCACACCATTACACCTAGCCCAGCCCACACACCCCCACCTCACCATAAGGCTGTTGGAAAAAAGATCTCCGCCAAAGAGCCCCTCTTTGAGGTGAGCCCGTCGGGGATTGCACCGCCTCCCCGACGAGGAGCAACCGCCGATGATGAAGCATGACATCCTTCGGGGTGTGTGAGGCAATTACATCCAACAAAATGGATGCCCCAGGATGTTACTCTGACATCTGTGGTCATGCCAGTTAACTCTTCTCTCACTCTCCATAGGAACAGTGCAGCAACCTCCCTTTTGTATTCCTAGTGCAATATACGGACACAAGCTGTAACTGGACCTTCCACCACCCTGTGTGGTAAACCGTGTCCGCTGATCCATTGATCAACTACCTTAACTCCCTCCCTTTTTGATATAGACTCCTCCTGGTACAGCAGTCTTTACTCCAGTAAGGGGGGGGGGGGCTCTCACTAGCCCAGTGGACAGCAGATGGGTACAGTTGGGCACAGGGGCCAGCACACAGGCCCATGCGGCGGTACCTCCTGGCAGAGTGTCCCTCTCATTCAGGTCCACGCTCAGTCTGAGCACAATGCTTCCCTGCTCCGCTATTTATACACCTCTAACCCCACCTACCAGAAAGGGCTGGAAGCTTCTGGAAGGTTCCCTGGGGAACCGGTCCCAACTGGTTTAGGGGGAGGTGTCCAGCACCCTGTCTGCCAGGTTTCTCTCCAAAAGCTAGGGTTGCTGGGAAACAAACGACTAAACTGGCAAGCCAGCTTTGGCAGACAGGCACAAGCACAGAGCAATGGCGTCCATTTTAAAAGTAACCCTTCTGCAAAGAGGGAAATAACTCTGCGCACGCCATTGCGCAGCATGTATCACTGCATCTCGCACCACACATGACCTATACATTCCTCTACCATGGAGGAGATAAAGGTGCGTACACCATTGCACAGCATTTAACATTTGCATTTGAAATACATCCACATTACATGTTCATTCCCACCAAAGCGAAAACATTCAGTGAAAAAAGGGCCAAGTCCAACATAGTCTCAAGGAGAAATCAGTATATCAAGAAAATAGCTCCTTATATAAACATTTATCAGATAATACCAAGTGCTAACAGAAGTTCTTCCTTCAATAATATCTCAGCATAAGTATTTACAATATTCAATTAGCTGACTTCTAAAGATTCCTTGAGCACTGCTACTTCCAAGTAGCAAGAACTGTGCAATAAACTAGTGTCTCGTTTTATATGAAAAGTAGCCACCATCTGATTTTACACATTCTGGGTCTAACTCTTTTTCTCAAACAAAGTTCCTACATACTTAATTGCCACATGCAAATGACATTGCAAACTTATTTTCCAATAAATACTGATACTACAGATTTTTAACCCCTGTCTTATATCTTGACCAACTTTATGGCCAAATGTAAATTGGGCTTGCTGTTAGATCCAGTGCGCATACTATGTGGCAAAACCTTCCCTCCTTCATTTTTAGCAGTTTTCAATTGCATGTTCGTCTTTGGGGCTGCACGACCAGATCTAAAAAATTGCATAGTCCTTCCTTTAGTTCAGAAACAAAGTTCTGAATAGTGTGGGGTACTATGTGTGGACTTATTCTGTAGTTGTTGATTTCTTATGAAAATATCAATAAGGAAATGTGCATGTATGTAAAATTATATTTTTCTATATACAATAAAGAATTTCAGAAATAAAAAAAAAAAGAAAAAGGATGGCAAAAAAAAAAAAGAAAAAAAAAAAAAAAGAAGCTTGGATTGGACACAGCTAACTTACCTCACTACTGCTAAATTACGGTATTCCATGAAGCAGTCAAATGATGTATCAGATGGCAACAGTGCCAATGCACTGATTTTATTATACCTAGCAGCTGCCTTTGACACTCGACAATTAGATTCTTCTAGCCAAACTTCATGATGTTATTAAATTTGCAGCAGTTCAACACTGAGTTACATCACTTGTCACTAACCACACACAGGGAGCAAATGCTGGGAATATATAGATGTCCACATGTTAATTCGGGGTTCCTCAGGTCTCTGGCCTCTCCCGCTACCTTTTTAATTTTTACATGCAACCTCTCTCAGTATTGGTCTGCTTCTTCAGGCTACAAATTTCTATATACACACAAATGAAATTCGGGTTCTTTACTGACTGAATGGTAGCATTTTAAGCACCTTGTAACAGTTACCAGTAAGTGCTTGTAGGTATTTATAATACTATTTGATGCTATTTTGGAGGTAAATGGTCACCTTACTTGTAACGGATGCGGAAGTTGCCTCATGTTGGAGTGCACAGTGCACCCTCACACGAGTGCAGAACGCAGTAAAGCACAGGCATGAGGAGTGGCGGTTGCTGTTGCCTTGGTGCATCGAGCTGCTGCTGTATATTTCAAATAGTTATAAAAACAAAGGTCCTTACAGAACACAATATCTTTGTAATAAATATAGACTAGAATCAGCGCTATATTCAAGATGTCCAGCCGGACAATAAATGTAATCAATCAAAAACATTTTTAGAAAAAGTCAAGAGCACAGTAATAGAGTGAGACACAGTCCTGCGTTCAACAAAAACACAAAACAATTACAGATGGACAAAAACATTTCAGGCAAAACAAAACAAGAGTAGCTTATGGCCAATATGACTGATAGGGGCAAGCATCCAATTTAACAAATACTGCACTGGTTTTAACACATTGGATTAATGTGCAGACTGTTTAACCAAGTCGACGACATTTCGATCCTTTTTAAAAAAATACTAGGATCATCATCAGGACGGGTGTAATACAAGCCTGAAACAATACACTGCCTGTGCAACAAGGGAACAATGGGAAAAAGGCAGAAAACAAAGCGATATTAGAAGACACACTTAGAGAGAACTCAACCACCTGGTGGTAACTAATGTACATGCTAATTATGTGATTGCTGTAGGCAGATAGGTGCAGGCATGATAAGATGCACGATTAATTTCAATTATGCCATTTAGTGCAGATTGCTATTGCAGAAAACAAGGCAGCATGAAGCTACACGGAGTTCCTTAGTGAGTTTTAAGGCTAAAAGACCCTATTTGATGTGAGGTGCAGCATTTGTGCCAATTTTACGAAAGGTACATGCGGCAATTGCAAAATACGGGATAGCGACGTGAGGTGGGAGCCGGGCGGTAAGGGGCGACAATATTGAGTGGTAATAGGCATTCTAGCTGTGACAAGCAATTTGTTGAGGTGACAAAGGGACGTACGATTGTGAGAAATGAGCGGCAAAACCAAGCTACGACTATTTGGAGAATGGGTGTGCAATGAGCGTTGTAGATAACGAACAGGGGCCGCACGTTACAGTGAATTGTGTGCGTAAGAACCATGACTGTTTAAGAACCAGGCAGATGCCGGACAAAAGGGCAATAGAATGTGCGAACTGACCTCTTTGAAAATACAGGCAGGAATAGGAGAGCCGGAGACATGTGATGACATTCTTGCGTGAGGGCTCGCTAAGAGTAAAAGGTCTGCTGAAGGCGCGGAACTGGAGGGGTATAATACCAACCATATGAGAAACCTCAATCGGGGCTATGGAACTACTCCAATGAGCGGTCCTGGAGAAAAGGAGAGTGAAATAAGTTTAAAATTTGCTGCTATCCGTCAAGGGTATGGACAAGGAGGTGCTTATGAAGTGGTAGCAGCTGCTTACCATAGTCGACAATTGACGCAGTCAGGGTGGAGGTCAAGGATGATTGACAGAGCTCTAGCTGCAGGGTGCTAGGAATATGGGCAGGGTGAGGATACCGAAGGATGCCCGGGGGAGTTCGCAAATCCATTCTTAGACATTGGCCAACACTCATCGCCGGTAATCTGAATATTAAACGTCCCCTTTTTGCTTTCCAAAAAAGCCGCAATTTGAGAGACCACCTTGTAAGAGCAGTACTACCGAGCCCTTAGCCATCCCTGACCCTTGATGCCCACTGGGGCCGTGAACCATTGATAGGACACGCAAAATGTGGTAACTGTAATGTTTGTGACTATACTATAGAAGGCAAGGTTTTCACTTTCAACAATGTTGTAATCAAATCACGGTCATTTTCAAACTGTAACACCTGTAATGTTATTTGTTTGATTCAATGCCCTTGCCTGAGAGTCTACATTGGCCAAACAACGCAGAAAGTTAAGACTCGTATTGGACAACACCGCAGCAGGGTTCGCTGCCAAACCCCAAAACCCCACTGGTTGAATATTTCAATTCTGCTGGCCACAAAGAGGATGACATTAAATGGACAGTTCTCAGTGTATTGAAACCACCACTGAGAGGAGCTGACATGGCACAACTTCTAGACAAAGAGGAATTGAAACGTATTATTCGCCTGGACAGTATCAGGAATGGACTAAACAGGAATGAAGATTGGACTACCTTGCTCTAAGTTCCATTTGATGCTCACAACCAGTAATGTTCCTTCACCAAATACTTCCACTTAATAGTGGTAACTGTATAAAGGCACGCCACTAGGTTGAATCAGTGCCTTACTGTAAACTTAAATCTGCTGCGTAGGCTGCAAATTGGGTTCTTAGCTCAATTTTCATTATTTTATGTTTAAATTGGTATTATTGTTTGCCTGTATTTCTCCTTTTTCTCTTTTTCATTTTCTTAATTTCATTTTCTTAATTTTATTCAAATGTCCGCAAACATAATTTCCAATTGTTTCTAAAAATCCTCCTCATGTTTATCGTAATTTTGACTGTACAGAATGCTACTTTTCCACACCATTGGTAGCCCGCAAACCTTACAGAAGGTTACTTTTCCACACCCTTGATAAGCCTTCAAACATTGTTCTGCGGTTTTAAGAAATGTGGCAACCTCACTATAACTACATTCGCTACAATTGCATGATCACAGAAGCGACCATACTCAGTCTCTCTTCTGTATCCATCACTCTCCTCACTCAAGATGGCCGCCGTTCTTTCCACATTGAATTACGCGTGTGGTTCGCACTATATAGTCCTGGGTCCCTCCACTCCCTCATTATCACGGCCAAAGAGCACGCGATCAGATCCAACTTCCTGGGTTCCTCCACCCCCTCAGTATCACGGCCATCGAGCAGGTGATCAGATAGAAGTCCAGCAATTACCGGTAAGCATGCACACCAGCGCTTGCTCACCTTGGACCATCCGCTTCTTACAAATCCTGACATCCTTTCCCCTTTTTTTCCCCAGGGCATCCTGTGGTATCCTCACCCTGGCCACATTCCTAGCACCCTGCAGCTAGAGCTCTGTCCTCTACCCTGACTGTGTCAATTGTTGACTATGGTAAGTGGCTGTTACCACTTCACGAGCACCTCCTTGTCCATACCCTTAACGGATACCAGCCAATTTTAAACCTATTTCACTCTCCTTTTCTCCAGGACCGCTCATTGGAGCAGTTCCATAGCCCCTAGCGAGGTTTCTCGTATGGTTGGTATTATACCCCTCCAGTTCCAGTCTACATTTATTACAAATATATTGTGTTCTTTAAGGACCTTTGTTTCTATAACTAATTGATACCCAAGGTCCTTATCTACCTTGCGGGTTCCCATCTTATTCTTGAAATATGTATATTTCACCTGCACGTGAGTTCTCTGAAGGCCATGAATTCCTCAGACGGGACATGCATAATGCCAGCCTCCTGTCTTGACAGAAAATTACGATTCATTTAGGTTAACTGAATAAAGAATGACAATGTTGTTAAAAGCAAGGAGGCTAGCATTATCTTATTAGCATTATTATTATTGGAGCAGGTTTATGTTGGTATAAAAGTACGTGGTTTTATGTCTTGGTTTATTTTCAGATAATTAAGCACGAATAAGACTTGATGGAGAAGAATGGTAAAACAATAAGATTGAGGAGAAGAAAAAGCTGTTAATGGTTGTGCTGCTCAGAAAGAGTGAATACAAGTTCATGCATAATGCTAGTCTTCTTGTCTTTAAAAACATTGCAATTCTTTATTCAGGTAACCTATAAGAATCATCATTCTCTCTTCTTGGAGGTTTGTCACATCCATTTTCAAGAAGGGGAACCTGGCTGACCTCTTGGAACATACATTAATAAAGTTGTTTGCCTTACAGACTGAGCTGAAGAATATTGTGTGTGTGTGTGCTACTGTGTGGGATTTAAATATCATGCTGCACCTCAGTCTGCAAGACTTCCAGAAGACATCTAGGTTTAACACCATTTTGACCTCATCTACACCAGTGAGTAGAGTAAGCAGTGGACAATAGTAAAACCAAGTAAATAGATTATTTTGTGGATTTCAGTGCTGCTTTTGATTCAGTGGGCAGGGGACTTTTGAAGAAATTGCTTAAATGTGGTATAGACCATTCGGTATTAAAGCTCCACATGGAACTCAGCAGAAGCCTTGTGCCTGGGTATAAAAGTGACAAGCTTATAATATTTCTGTCAAGAGCAAGACAAAAAAGACCTTAAGTAGGGGTGTATTTTGGCAGCTCTACATTTAAATCTGTATATATCCAATCTTTGCCAGTGACTCTGTAGTTCTGGATACAGCTGTTGAAAAGTAGATTTCTCTTTTGTCTAGAATGTTGTGCCTTTTTGTCAGAAACAAATGTTTTTGTTCAATTTGGTGTAAATCCATTCAAGTGCGTTTGAGATATTAGCTTTTGAAAAAGGTGCCAGGTAGACTTTTATGTGTTAATTATAGAAATATCTTGAAAACATGGGAATGCGCAAGTCCAGGCCAACCGTGCTGCAATAGGCTGAAGGCCATGCATAATGAGGGATTGAGAGCCACATGATACTGGAGCATTATCATTCACTGCCACTCCTACCATGCATCCACCACATACACACAACCACATAGCACTATTTTATTTTTCCATTTGAAAAAATACATTGTGAGTGTGAATATTTGGTCAGCTCTGTTCATAATACCATAAGGCATTTAAAAAAAAGTCTAAAATTCACTTATAATTGCAGTTAGAGATCAGTTACCAGAACCCCCCTGAAATTGTGCAGTCATAGTTACCCGCAAGCCATAGTTCACACAACTGCCATGCAAACCATAACTCTGACACCAAATGCAATGCTTATGAACTGACAATATTTGAGACCATAAATAAAAGGATTTCACACCACACTTTAAATTTCAACACATGAACCAAGAGAGCATAGTTGTCCCAACTTGCGTCATTCATAATACATACATACCAGTAGACCAGTTTTTGGCGGGGGTATGCCTATTTTTGTAGAGAAAAATGGATACAAGTCAATTGTGGGGGTAAAAAAGCAAAAAGAACAGATGATGGATGGAAGGCTGAACAAACCCAACATTCTACCCCAGTCACAGATCTGGGTTTAATCCATTGTTTCTTTGCTCACCACCCCACCCAAGTGTGAACACAGCCATATACAAATCTGTCTTGTTAAAATGCAACATTTAAAATGTAAAAAAAACACTGAAATTCACCAGTTGCAGTTAATTCAGGAAACTATAACTCCTGCCCTGTCATGCACAGAGTATAGAAAGAATGAGGTTAAACAAGGGCTAAGGCTTATACCCAGACTTGTATGCCCATACAGGGTCCAATGCTCGCCATGCCACTGAAGTCAAGCTTGCCTGGCTGATGAGGGGTGATACCCCGAAACCGGTCCCAGGATGCTTGTTTCTGGTACAGAGAGGACATGGCCTGGAAGTTTGGGCTGGACTGTTTCCATGAGGAGTAGGGTTAAGACTGATTTGCACATGGCTGGGTCGAAACTGGGGGTGCCATAGTAAGCAAAAGAACGATGGATTAAACCCAGATGTCTTGAATGGGGTGAGTGATTGAAGAGTTTCAGCATTCCGTCCATCATTTTTTGTGTCAATTGTGGGGAATATATTCTCACAATTATTTGTTTTTAAATCTACCACTTTCCTCTTCTAAAATTCTGGCATGTATGATAATGTGAACGCAAAAGTTATATGTCATTTCACTAATAGGATTATTTATGTCATTTGTGAAGTTAGCTGTTACATGAAGGGTACTGTCATGGAAAATACATTTGGTCTGTGATTCGCGGCTTGCATCACAAGTGTTCAAGCTATGGTTTGAAACATCATGTTAAAAAAACCTTAGAAATTCACTGAAAAAGCTAAAGATTAAAGTGGAGTCATATGTGCATATTATTTTGCTTCTCAACCCATCAAAGCAGTCATTCTATAGTTTGTTGGGCAGTTGCAAGGGCTTTTTCTGTGTAGTGGGCAAAGAATTGATCCCTACCACCACGGTAATCAGCTGCATGTAATAGCAAGCATTGCATAGTGGGTAGAGCCAGTGTGTCCAATAGTCAATGTCCAGTTTATACAGTTTCGCGGGATAGCCTTTTGGACAGGGGCCCCCATCTTCTGTAGATTTTCTGATTCTAATGGCCACAGATCATCTTGAGCACAAGGGGCAGATGATATTTTTTAGATCGAGCCTGGGTAGGGCATGGTCTGTTCTGCGAGGCATGCTGTATTGAAGTATGGTATTTTAGCTCTGACCATTTCTCCCCATCTTTTCAATTGGCTCCTGTCGCTGTCCTTTCAAAGTCATTTCTTTTCATTCATTAATAGGCTTAGTAGTCCCTTCTTAGTACCATCTTGTCTGCATTTGTAACCTTCCATAGAAACTGGACTTTTTACTTGTGTTATTACATGGTCTGCTTTATCTAGTTGGTGAGCACTATTTTCTTTAATGATCATCCCTATTCCACCCTCACAGTTGCAGCACGCCACCACCTTTTATACTGTTATTAGTCATGTATTTTTTCATTTCCAGCGTGGTCCTCTTTAACTATAGATGCCGCGCTTATTAAATTATTTAATTTAGGGCGCGGTCCACTTTCACTTTATCGGCCGCGCTTATATATTTAATTTACAGCGCAGGCCACTTTCACTTTAGCAGGCGCGGTTATTTATTTATATGCATTTTAATTTCCTATAGATGAATGTGGTTAAATGCAAATTGAATAAAAATTACTAATTGCTAACATAAACTATGTGTGGCGCATCTCCGTTCATCATAACAGAATACCATGCAATATGCCGAAAAAACCACACTGTACATCGTAGCACTGCACACAAATATTTCCTTCACATTAGTGCCACGCATCCTATCCCAAACCCACGCAACACTGTGCAAATCACAAAAACATTTTTACATCGCGGCATGACACAAAGGCAACACTATGAAATTGTTCTCCACATTTTCTAAATAACAAAATAAAAACACATCTCAACATAGTACAAACAGTTTATGAAACTGATGAACACATTCAACATATACACATTGGAATTTCTTTAATTTCAACAAACGCTATCTCCCTTGTCCCCAACCAAGATGGCTGTTGCATACTGTGAAGAAGTCCAAACATTTTTTTCCACAAACAAGAGTTATACATTTAGTCATGGTTAATTCACAGAAAAATACACTTTTCAACACATAATTTATCGTAAATTATCGATTATCCTCTAAAAACTAATAAATGCAGCCATCCACCATTTTGTCGTCAGTGGCACAATGCCTTCTGATGTGACCACACACATCAATTAGACCAGAAGAGAGAAGCACAGCCACTTTTAAACAATGGCATCTAGCTATACAATTAAGTATAGCCTTAAGAATTAACGTCCTCTAACAATACTAACAATATTATAGAAACAAGTATTTATTCACTAATGGTTGCAATTTTGCAGACTTTGTCAAAGTTATAAAAATAAAACGTGTCTCTTGCTGAGATTAGGTGCTGGACAGTGTTTGGCGTACAAAATCTCTATTCTTTCTAACTACGCCAAGTACTTACCTTAGGGAAGGTGCTGGACAGTGCCTGGGGGACAAAATTACTATTCTAACTCCGCAAATTACTTACCTCACAGAAGGTGCTGGATATTGACTGAGGACAGAATACTATGCTAACTCTGTGGTGTATTTACCTCAAAAAAGGTGTTGCACAGTGATTGGAAGCAAAATTACTATTCTATCTTGGCCTGGTTCTTATCTCAGGGGAGGTGTTGGACAGTGACTGAGGGGCAAAATTATTTTCTAACTCCGCCGGGTACTTATCTCAGTGAAGATGCTAGACAGTGACTGGGGGCAAAATTAATATTCTATCTCCACCAAGTACTTACCGCAGGGAAGGTGCTGGACAGTGAGTGGGGGAAAAATTACTATTCTAACACTGCCGAGTACTTACCTCTTTTTCTTTCCAACAAACCTCAAAATAACATTTTTTATTGAAGGAGGTAAGACAATGCAAACACTGCAAAATCACAGTCCATCTTTGGAAACAATTCAACAGTACACATGTAAATTATCCTTCAAAAAATACAAAAAGCAAAGAGAGTAGAAACAAAAAAACAGCAGAAGCACTCCAACACACTAGAAAACCAGAACAATTTACCTCAGAGTTTTCGAAACCACATTGGAACAGAGAGAAAGCACACCAGGTAACATTTGTAATGAACAACTCTAAACAGCTAAACCTACAAATTTCTTCCCATAGAATACAACCATTACCACTTAAATTTCTATTTTTCTACAGGAAAGCAAACTTTTTTTCGCCCTTCAACGGACTGCCTCAAATAACCATCCAAATCTTTTTCCTTAGCAGACAGAATTTTGTCAACGAGAAAAAAATCACAGTTTTAGACCATTGCACTCACAAAAAAGGTTTCTTCTTTTTTTCAGCAGATCACTGTGGCTATTTATATTGTAAGGAGTGATTAATGAGCCCAGAATTCATTGGAGGTGTGTTCTGTATTTTTCATCCCATTTCAAAGGCAGAGTGGTTACTCTAGGTGATACTGTTGAAAGGGCCACAGGACATAATCACTCTGCCTCTACAATGGAGATTGAAGTGAGGGAGAGCATCCAACAATTGAAAGTGCGCGCATCCACCAATAAATCCTGTAGCTCAGTGTTGAGGGATGTAGCCCAAAACATCCTGATGCATGTTGCTAGTAGTATCTCACAATACCCATTTTAAGGAGAATGGTTCAGAGATCAAATCTGGTGAGTATTCCCCAAAGATCAACACCACAACCCTACTCTGACATTAACACCCACCTGATCTTACAGTTTCTTATACAAATGAATCTTCCTACTATGAATACTAATCTTTACCCCAATCCATAACTTAGTAACCCTGGAGAATACTGAAGTATGGATGGAATGTTTAAGTCAACAGCCCATCCATTCACCAAAATTGACACTATTCATGCTAACATAAACAACACAAATTTCCTATCAGTGTACAGCGTACTCCCTGACAAGCAATCCTCAACTTGCACAGAATTTTTGTCAGTAGTACAATCCAAAGCTCAATAAAAGTCCTAGGAACATTTTAATTACAGATGGTTAATACTGTTACTGAAACTTACCTTGACACCCAAATTCAAGGATGTGTTTTCACTTTTTCCAGACATATTGGCAAAAAAGTCAAGAAGCATCCATAGCTGAAGATTACATGTCACGCAGTAAACTACAGTATGAATTGAAAAAACTAACAGCTTTGTGTTTTGTACCTCCTGAGTGTGTGGATGAGTTCTACATTTCAAATACAGAATCAGAATACTTTTCACAAAATGAGGAAGACTTAACTCCACTCCTAAAATACTTCGAGGACAATTGCGGGCATATTAGCAAGGGTACTATCGCCGCTTTAGGGGGACTTTTTCCCGCTAAAGCAGCGATAATTTTATCGCCCTATTAGCAAGCTGTCGCTAACAGCAGTTAGTGACAGCTTTTAGGCGATAGCGACCGGTGTGGGGCCCACTTTGCATGTCAGCGATATTTATCGCTAATGATATGCAAAGTGGGCGTACCCAACCTGTTAGCGACTGAAAGCAGTCGCTAACACAGCTATCGCCTATTAGCAAGGCAGGCTGTGCGATTAAAAAAGTCGCGCTAAGTGCGATTATCGTCAGAACCTAACGCCTGCTCAGACCATGACTTAACCTGTATATCCAATGGGAGGTAGATATTCAGGTTAAGTCCCCATTAGCGTTAATGCCTGAATATTGCTGGATTTCCAGCGATATTCACACATTGAGCCGCTATCGCCGGATATTTTATCGCATTAGAGATAAACGTTGCTAATAGCATGTTATCTCTGCAATAATATCCGGCGATAGACAGCGATAAAAAAGATTCGCTAAGTGCATTTAGCGATAAATATCTCTATTTGTTGCTAATATGCCCCTTGGTTTGGCCACCTAAGCAGGTCGGGTCACAGGAGAAAGGCAAGGTTTCCTATTGACTGGTGGAACTATTACTCGACCTGCTTAGAGGACGCAGCAAAAACAAACAATGGCATAGAGGGATGGCACAATTCATTTAGCAAATCTATCAGAAGATTAAAAAAATATATATTTCTTCATTGGTATTTTCAAGTTGTTACAACAGTGATCAAGGCAAAAAATAGCAGTTATGTTAACACATAGGACAGCAAGACTCACAGTAGGTTAACATTAAATTATAAAGCAGTATAGAGAAATGTATGGTGCTTATATAGACCAGAGTTCAAGTGCTTTGTTTTCACCTCAGTATTAGGGAGGTGGGCTAGCTTAATACATTCCCCAGGTTAATGCCAGCAATATCTAATCAGTCTACAACAATAGTAAAAATTTTACAATCTAAAGCATGTTTTAACAATCCGCGAAAATGGGTGAGGCCATGGTAACTCAATAGTACAAGCCATACGATAACAAAAGAAAAGATACGTAGGGGGAAGCATCGGGGCATCCATGTGTGGCTATGTGTACGAGAACATTCTCCGCTTTGTCCGCCACTAAGGCGTCTAAGGATGAGGCACTTCCTTGTGTGCAAGGGGCAGTGGAATCCCATTTCAGGGGCTCCCACGAGCTGACAGATCGGCAACCATTCCATGCAGTGTAAGAGTTCAGGAGTAGTTGGGATTGTGCCTGTGATCAAGTATTAGCATCTAATTTGTCCTACAGCTTAAGCACATAAGTGTCCCATAGTGTGGCCGCACGCCCTCTCTCTCCACACATATGTCATGTGCCATAAAATCAGCCTAGACAGTCTCACACCTAACCCAACCCGGAGTCAGCAACCATCGAGGGTGACTGCACTGCCTTCCATGATATAGCTATTAGTCTCTTGAAGAGAGCCATAGCCAGTACAGCCAGTTTTAGATAATGGTAAGTACGTTGTGAGCGGTTGGTGATCCCAAGTAAGTAGAGCAGGGGGTAGGGTGGTAGTTGCACATTGGTCACCACCCACACATGTTCCATAACTTGCACCCATATCTGTGCTAAAGGGGGGCATTTCCACACCATGTGAGGAAGGTCACACTGTGGCAACCACATTGGGGGCACACTGGAACACCCCTGGAAACATCTTATGTTGCCTGTGTGGTTGAGGTAAGTGAGATGCAAATAGTTGAATTGGATGAACTTCAGATCAGCATTGCGGGGCCACCCGCTTTACCTGTTTGAACATGATGTCCCACTGTTTAGCAGTCAGAATCGTCCTCAACAATGTGGCCCAGCCGGCCTTGCCATGCAACTCAAGATCTGCTTTCATGGCTTGTAGTGCTGCATATAGCACTGTGACAGCCTTACGTCCTAGTTCGTGCACCAGTATACACTGCACCCCATGGAGTTGGGTTAGAGCCTCCTGACCTATTGTCCAGGTGTTCCTGATCTCCAGAACAAGAGCATTGTAGGCCAGGAATTGGCCAGTTCCCAAATCATTAACATCCTGCAGCTCAAGAAAGGAACACAGGTCCCATCACTGTACAAGTCCCCAAGCAGGACACCTCTGCCTCCTGCCAAGGTACCGATCATGAGCTTCCAGCAAAGCCCTCATCACAGGCATGCTCCAGAGTGGTAATCGTGGGGCATAAGGCAGCGTACCGCATTGTGGCTTAATATATATATTCCAACAGTGTTTTGCAACGTGTGCCAGTCTGCTCATTCCTTGGGGTGGGCCACCAAGTGATAACACCCACTCCAGTAGTCCTAAACCACCCAGTTCCTCTCTGACCAATCTGCCCCCACCCATTTCATCCTCCGCCAGCCAGCGCATAGGCCTATATAGCTGCACAACCATGAAATAGAGCTCAAGATCTGGTACTCCAGGCCACAAATACATGCTTATGGGCTCCGCCCCATATTAGGTCAGAGATTAAGCAAATCTATTGGAATTTCTCACCATAACCGTTATCATTTCGTAGAAATTTTGAAGAGAGAACAAAGTTTCCAAGAAATGAGAATGGCACAATCAATGTCAGGTAGTCTTAATCCTCAAATTTCTAAAATAAAAAGTAAGAAAATGTCTGAGAGAATATTGGCAAAAATCCATACATTTTCATTGATGGGAGCTTCAGACTTCCTAGACAATACTGCCTTCATCTTACATTTCTAACATTAAATAATACCCTCTAGATTTTCTCGCCAATTTTAATAACATTGTCAAATTCAATTGGCATTTTTGAGTTTTGTTTTACAAAATTAAACAATAGTTTGTGTTCCTACCTTTAGTTGTCTTCTTTCTTCGAATCTTGGTGATATTTCACAATACCTGTCACCAAGAGTCTTGAGCTATCCAATAATCCAAAGAGTGAAAGACAAATCTAGGAAAAAGGCCCACACTCGCTTTTTTATTTAAAAACAAAAAACTCCTACACCCAATATTTGATCATTCACAGAAAAGCAAATACATTTAAAAAAAAATCCCACAATAAGGCAACTATTAAAAAACTGCAAAATATCACTCAATTTCCAAAAAATGAAATTCTAAAAACTAGTTCTGCAGTAATCCATCCTCAAATCCCGAGTTTCTTCATCAATGCCGCGGTCTTTGTTTTCGAAAGTCACAAAGCAGTAACAAACCACGATGCAAAAAATTAAAAAATGTTGCTTTTATCTGAAATAGGTTTAAAAAAAGTTGTTCCATGGTTTTTTCCAACATTTTTTAAACCTAATACAGACAGAAAACAACAGTGGAAGATTCCCAAATAAACAGCACCTAGTCAAAATTTCTCCCAGATTTTTTCGTATTGGGCCCACCCTCTGATCCTAGGGGCGGTATGTGTGCACACTCCAAAAATACCCACTGTTACAGTATAGGTTCAAAAACATGAACTAAGAAGATTTAAGAAAGGACAAGGTGCACCACTTAAACGTTTGTAAAGACTGTTTTCTCTAATAGCAAAAACAGCAATAATCACAATCAAATGTTTCTTGTATTTTTGGTGATTCTTTATTCAATTCCTTTGTGAAAAAAACGGTTGTACACAGGATCTACAGCCAACGCGTTTCGTCCTCAAGGGACTTCTTCAGGGCATGAAAGTCACTAACGATGACGCCCCTGGATCCTCTCACGTAGTTAAAGGATGCGTGAATTTATCCATGTGGTTATATAGTGGACCAGTGGCAACACGTTATTTGGGCATCTGTCAGTTTATGAATTTCTGTCCCGACAGATCACTTGGTCATAGTCGACTAAAACCGAATCACACCCATAATATAAGGTTTATAGATATCGTATGTTCGTGGCCACTCTCAAATATCTGGATAATGGTCCACTAACAGTTGAAACCAGGGTAGAGGGATGGCGGGGAACTCCGTATGTCATCTACTAAAGTCTTCTATTTAACTGCTATCTTCTTCTTATGGACGGACAGTATGAAAGTTCAAAGCGGCCGCTTCTTGAAGGGGGAGGACGTCGCTCTATACGCTGCTTTATTGAGCCACCGAGGGAACCAGGGGATGCTGCAGGCTACTTTATCAAGAGTATCGTGGCAATTGAACTTTCATACTGTCCGTCCATAAGAAGAAGATAGCAGTTAAATAGAAGACTTTAGTAGATGACATACGGAGTTCCCCGCCATCCCTCTACCCTGGTTTCAACTGTTAGTGGACCATTATCCAGATATTTGAGAGTGGCCACGAACATACGATATCTATAAACCTTATATTATGGGTGTGATTCGGTTTTAGTCGACTATGACCAAGTGATCTGTCGGGACAGAAATTCATAAACTGACAGATGCCCAAATAACGTGTTGCCACTGGTCCACTATATAACCACATGGATAAATTCACGCATCCTTTAACTACGTGAGAGGATCCAGGGGCGTCATCGTTAGTGACTTTCATGCCCTGAAGAAGTCCCTTGAGGACGAAACGCGTTGGCTGTAGATCCTGTGTACAACCGTTTTTTTCACAAAGGAATTGAATAAAGAATCACCAAAAATACAAGAAACATTTGATTGTGATTATTGCTGTTTTTGCTATTAGAGAAAACAGTCTTTACAAACGTTTAAGTGGTGCACCTTGTCCTTTCTTACATTTTTTAAACCTAAGTTGAAATAGAAACAACTGTCCTGATGTGCGTATATGGACACAACCTGCATGGAGATGTAAAAGTGGTTAAAATAACAATGAAATATAATTCTTAACTGTACAACATCTATTTATCTTCCCCGTCTCTCCTAAAAATAAAGTAAGCCATCAATCTGTCTAAAAAAGTTAAGTAATTTTTCTAACCTAGTGGCAGCTCTTCCTTGTATCTGATCTTGATTGCAATGCTCCATCAATTGTAGGAACTGATGAAAAACTGCCTACATCAAGCCGAAAAGTCAAAAGAAAAAAAGGACATTAAAGTCAATGGCAAACCATGGGAAATGCTTTAAATATTACATTAAAATATGTAAGAACTATTTAAAATATATGTTTTATTTGTATAAAATAGGTTCTTTGTTTAACTATTAATTAAAATCTTATCAAACTACTTAATTATTAAAACTGGTGTGTTTATTTATCTTTAAAAATAAAATTATTAAAAATGCTTTATATTTTGTAAAAAAGATTTTTTATGTTGTTGCATTTTTAGAAAACATTTCACATATTTTACATGTTACTTCTTTTGGTGAAATTATGTATGATGACAAATGTGTAGTGTATTAAAGATTAAATATGAATACCACCCAATACTCCTGTGTCCCTTGAATCCCATCCCAAAATGTTTGTGTTGTAGTTCTAAAAATATTTTTAATGAATAAATGTAATAATAAATATCCTATAAATTAATGTTTAAACAATACTCTATTGATACACTGCCCCCACCCAAAACCCCTTGCATCTCATCCCTAAATGTTTGTTTCGTAGTTCAAAAATATTTTACTGAATGAATATAATAATATATATCCTATAAACTAATGTTTACACAGTAATACTCAGGTATTAAATTAAAACCTGAGTACTAATTCACTTTCCCACGCAATAACCCTATATCCCTTGCATTCCATCCCTAAAGGTTTGTGCTGTAATTTTACAAATATTTTAATAAATGATTATAGTAATAAATCACCTATAAATCAGTTTTAAACTTTATTGTTCAGGTGCTAAAATTAATATAGTAATATTTGTAATTAAAATATATCATCTATATCTATTTATTTTATTTTTCCCAAAACACACCAGCATATTCAAAAAGGCCCTTTGTCCATACTTACATATATACTTTCCCAGTAATGTGTTAACATACAAATTAATTAACCTATTTACTTACCCAAAAATGCATGGTAAATTAATTCTTGGTAAATTTATATACCAATAATGTGAGTTAAAGTTATGCGTGGTAAAGTTGTGTGGTAAAATTATATGGTTGGTAAAGATATGGGTGGTAAAGGCATAAGTGTGGAAAGTGTTATGTGTGTTAAAGACTGCATGGAAATGGACTTTACTTGTGCATCCTCAACCCAGCATGTTCCAGCGGGACAGGCGACCGGGCCACTATACTTCTTTTCTGATAATCTCCCACCTAGAAAACCCCTACCAAAGTTATCCTTGCGGAGTTGGAATAGAGGCTGGACTGGGCTGGAGCCCTGAAGCAGGAGCAGAGAGCTTGAACTGCAATGCCGCTGCTGCCACTGCAGAGCATGACGTGGGGAGGTGTTGTGTGAGAACTATAATGATGTTCCAGCTATAATAATAAGCTAGGCCATATATTGGGGCCACATGACAACTGACTTACCTCTTGGTTCTTTAACCCCTTGCATGCGTGGGGAATTTTCGCGCTGTATGGGCATTCTAGTTAGTTGGCGGGATTTGGACGGACCCCGGCCGTCGTGAGCACACGCCCACTGTGACTCATGACGGCCGGGGGCCATCATGTGCATGCAAGGGGTTAATTGCATTGTTGTCGGGTGGGGTGAGGGGGTTCATGAATATTTTTAAGTTCTTGTTCAGGAGCTATCACTGCTAATAAATTGCTCTCAATGTAGTAATGTAATCTAATGTACTGAAGCAATATACTTTCACGTAATGAAGAAATACATGTTTTGAATTTTGAAGAGTTTATCATATGTTTTAATGACATTTGTTGCACTGTCTGCATGCCAGATATTGCAATGACTCGACTCATGCTCCAGCTCTTTGAGCCAGGATGTAGTCTCTTGTCTCAGCTCTGGCTTGGCTCTCCCCATTAATTTGCTGAATTTCTCACCTCTGCCCATGAAGCAATTTCTCCCCTGATCTGGAGACCTACAGGAGGCAGAAGCAGTCAGGAAAACATACAGTTTTCTAAACCATATACAAATCATTAGAAATAAAGTGTATACAATTAATTCAGTGAGTCTCTTTTTAACAAAACTGTAAAAGCATACCATTATTTGATGGAGCTATTGGAGAAGATGCAGGCAGAGAATAAAATGAATGAGGGTAAGCAAGGGCTAAGGTTTGAACTGAGCATCAGTATGAGTTGAGCAGGTCAACTAAATATGGGATAAAGTACATCACATTATATGTGTTATAGCTTTGTGAGTCATTCAGGGCATTGTGGAGTGGCGGTATTTTCTGTTGGTCAAGGAGAGTCATATGTGTGCAGCATTTTCATGCTAACCAGTGACTATTAAACGATTCACATTTAGTTGTATTGAATGTAAAGTTATCTCATGTGGATAAACTGAAAATCTGGCAAGGATTTGGCTCTTGTGGGTCAATATTAGTAAACGAGAAAAAAGTTGAAGATCAGGTTATTTTTTCAGGGTCATCGACCTCTGAGATGACCTCCAATACCTTTTTGAATAACGCTTTGGGTACTTTAGTCCTTATAATTGGGGCCAGTGGTAAAACACCATTGTCACTTTTGCATCTACTGCAATCACAACATAATCCATCTATTCTACCACTTGCCTATTTTAAAAATAACTTTATAGCTCAAAGGAATCAAACGTTATTATATTCCCTGCACAGAGAATGCAGTGCTACACCGGATGTTTTGCAAAAGCTAACAGTTAATTGCTAGACAAAGGTATTTTAAAAGGTGAGATTATTCCCAGTAGTGTAAACATTGTCAATTGATGGATGTGGTTTGAGCAGTAAAGAGCACCAGGAAACAAAAACAATACATACTTATTTTAAAGTCAAAGACAATGCAAAGCATTTTTCCTGAAAATAGTTTGTTTCACTATTCACCCAAATGTATGTTTACTTCACAGACACTGATCTCACAGTAGAAACCCATTCAAGAGTACACTGAAATGGTTGAAGAAATTACCAATGTTTCATCTCTTTTGAACGTCACATGTCTTGAATCCTAATTCAAAAGACCTCTTAGTGAGACATGGACATATAAACAAAAATGTGCTATACTACCAGCATTCTAATTGAAAGAGGTGCTTTCAGATGCCCTGTAGTGTGAACATTGGGTGAAGTGGAAACTTAAGACAAGTCTTAAAACATACCTTCCATGTGCTGAAGATGGGAGCCACATTATTTTAGTACAGAGAGTGTGTACAGGCAGGCCTGTTGTCTTTTGAGTGCAACAATGTATATGTGTAACACAATCTGTTTTATTTAGGAGTAGGAAGGACAGTTTTAATAAACTGTTATTCCTGTGGTTCCATGCAACACAAAATTACTAGTTAATGGTGAGTAACATTTTGAATTATAATTTTCTTTCATACGTCTTTTTGTAGCACTAGAATGCCTTTTGTATAAGAGTGTTAAAATGTCAAAAAAGCTAGGCAACAATGCCAAACAATGTGTTGCACAAATAGCTTTTAATGGCACAGCATGGTACAAAATGTTACTTTTAATGCTGCATACTTTAGTCAATCCAGGATCAGGGTTTGGTCCTTCAATAATTCTTTTTTTAACATGCAGTGCCCCTCAAAGCACACCCTTTGACTCAACCTATCAATCATAGGCAAATAGTTATTTTACATTCAGTAGCCTGGGTAAAAGATAATACCGACCAAACAAGCTTGTTTTAGGATAATTTACTGTACATTTAATATTTCAATGCTCTAACTCACGGCTACTCACAAACTTTCTCTCGGGGGCCACACTTACGGTGTGCTTTGTGGCCGAGGCCGCCCCTGTAGAGGCGGGGTCAGTGGGGGGCGGGGCTAGAAAAAAAACTGTGACC
This sequence comes from Lissotriton helveticus, assembly GCF_964261635.1. Taxonomy (NCBI): domain Eukaryota; kingdom Metazoa; phylum Chordata; class Amphibia; order Caudata; family Salamandridae; genus Lissotriton; species Lissotriton helveticus. Next base: position 1,195,356,943 of record NC_136065.1, read on the forward strand.
ATGAAGTCGAACATAGGCCACTGCAGTGGACACATTAGTCCACTGAGTCACCGGACCCAGCATACACACACATGTCTGTCTGTCTGTCCCTGTGTGTCTATGTCTGTTTGGCTCTGTCTCTGTGCGTATGTCTGTCTCTGTGTGTGTGTCTCTGTCACTGTGTGGGCATCTCTGTCACTGTGTGTGTGTCTGTCTGTTTGTGTCTCTGTCTGTGTGTGTCTCTGGCTGTGCGTGTGTCTCTGTCTGTGTGTGTCTTTGTCTATGTGTGTCTTTGTCTGTGTGTGTTTTTGTCTGTGTGTGTCTCTGTGTGTATGTGTGTCTCTGTGTGTGTGTGTCTGCGTGTGTCTCTGTCTGTATGTGTCTGTCTCTGTGTGTGTGTCTCGGTCTCTGTGTGTGCGCGTGTCTCTCTGTGTGTGTCTTTGTCTCTGTGTGTCTCTGTCTCTCTGTGTGTCTCAGTGTGTCTGTGTGTCTCTGTGTGTCTGTGTGTGTCTGTGTGTCTCAGTCTCTGTGTGTCTCTGTGTGTGTGTGTCTCTGTGTGTCTCTGTCTCTCTGTGTGTCTGTGTGTCTCTGTGTGTCTGTGTGTGTCTCAGTCTCTGTGTGTCTCTGTGTGTGTGTGTCTCTGTGTGTTTCTGTCTTTCTGTGTGTCTGTGTGTCTCTGTGTGTCTGTGTGTGTCTCAGTCTCTGTGTGTCTCTGTGTGTGTGTGTCTCTGTGTGCCTCTGTGTGTTTGTGTCTCTGTGTATGTGTGTCTGTCTCTCTGGATGGAGTAGAGGCTGCGGAGAAGAGGACGTAGAAGAGGACGTCGTTGTCAACACGAAACAGGAAGTTTCCCAAAAGGCCCTTTAAAAGTCAGCTGTGAAATCGCTTACAGCTGACTTTTATAGGGCCTTTTAGGAAGCTTTCCGACTGGGCCATGTGTGAGGTCGCAGAGGCCGGCAGTAAACACAGAAGATGGCTGCAGGAGCATACATAGTGAATATGTATTTAATACGTATTCACTACGTGTGCTGCTGCGGTCATCTTCTGGGTTTACTGTCGGCCTCACTGGCAATTTAAAAACAGTAAGGTCTGTGGGCTGCCAATGAAGCCCTGCCGGGCTGTACTATGAGTACCACAGCTCTAACTGATTACCGAAAATTACATTTTCATTCGAGGGTAACCGGGGTATGCATTATTCATAAACGTTTCCATGGTGTACGATTGATTGAATTTTCCAAAGTTTTGGCAAAAAATTGCATAGGCTAGGCATATCAGGGAACTTGTTGCAATTAATCATTGGTTTACATTCCTCGACTTAGTGTCAAGTTATTTTACGTAGCAATCGGGGCATATCACCTATAATGTATACTTACAACGGTTACAATAATGGATTGAAACAGGGATGTCTCTTGGCCCCAATATTGTTCTCCGTATACATATCTGATTTTCCTCAGCTTCGGTGTTAGTAAGGGAGATCAATAAAGTATAGGAATTCACCATCTACTATGTTTATTTATGCAGTTACTATTGTTATCTTAGATCTAACCACTTGTTCCCTCCATTAGTTTGCTGATTCCTATTATGGAAACTTAGGCCCCCATTACACTGTCAGTCGGAGTTGCCTCAAACTGACACCGTTTCGGTGAGGGAACCACCTGACAAAAGGTTGGCAGTTCCGCATACATAATTTCAATGCGACCACACATGGTGCGGTCGAAAACTCCCATTTCTCTAGGGAAGCTTGTGCAGCGGGTGGAATCGGCTCGCAGCCCAAGCTCCCATTGAGAAATTGAAGTTTGTGAAAAACTCTGCACTGTGTGGCAGGCAATTCATGATGCCTGCCACACGGTGCAGGGATTTTCAGGGGGACACCATAGATGTCCAGGAGACCCTTAAGCGGAGGGCCAAGATAAAGGGGTCCTGCTAGGGGCCCTTAATGTCACTATCTGACAGCTTTTCTATGTCAGAAAGGCCGACATGGAAAGGCTGTCAGAAAGTGACATTGTATTCCCGAGGGTGGAGCCAGAAGGGATTACTATTCCGTTCCTGTTTCGACAGGCTCACAGAGCACATCCGAAGAGGAGCAGAATCCCCTTGCGGTTTTCCTTCCGGCCGCCGTAATCAAAATACAGTGGTCAGCTGGAAAGCTCAGGATATCGGACCCATTATTGTTTTAGGGGAAATAAGTTCTGGAAACATTGTAGTTGTGATTGGTAACTTGGTAAAGAGAAGATGAAAGTAGTGGAGTCCTATACTTCCCTTGGCAAAACATTTTCTTGTACCCTGAATGAAAACAAGCACATATCACACAGCTCTTTTAAGGCTGCATCTCATGCCTGTGGATAAAGGTTTTTTTATAATGCCATTGGCTGTAGGCCTTTTCACACTTACTATCATAATGCCGAGCAAAAGTCCCCCAAACTCTGCTGTGTGCCATAGGATGCATTAATATCCCAAAATGGGATCTTTTCAATAAAACTGAAGTTCAAATATTACAGAAAATGTGTCATTTGAATATGCTTGTGGCACTACAAGCACTCAGATTAGAATTTAGATTGATTAGTGCTTATGTGCAAGGCGGTAGTTCGATGGGGACATCAAATGCTGATGAGCAAACAGAACACACTAAGATATCTTATGCGTTCAGACATTACTGATATGCAGAAAGAATGGTATGTATTTTATAGAAATGTTAAATGTGCTTTAAAAATCAGGAAACTCTTGTTACTTTGTCAGTTTAGCAGCTAAGAAGTTTTTTAAAGCAGTCCTCGGGTACCATACATTCCAATTTGTATAAAAAGGGGTAAATTCAATTAAATAATCACATTGGGTGTTGGGAAGAAGCCTCAAGAATACTTGACTTGTAACTGTGATCATGGAATCCTATTGTTTATTGCACCTCCTTGCATAATTAGTGACGTTATTAACGGATACCTTTTTGTTTAAAATATAATGTGCGTTGCCCACTATTTGATATTTTCACCATTTAGTGAATTGTTGTGTTAAAAAATGTTAGATTTTCTAAATGCATTAAAATTTGTTCTAAATGTATTTATTTCATTCATGTAATAATGTTAATATTAACCTGTGGACTTCTTCTGAGATCAAAATCTTGAATATAGAATTTACTGCTAGCCCTTTCTATTTTTATTGTCATGCTCCTTCCTAAGTTGTAAAATCTTAATTGAATATAATAAGTACAATATCATATTACGACTGAAAACAATTAAAGAAAGTGTTCCTAAAAGGTACCAACTATTATCAAATGATATCATGGTAAATATATGAACAAAACTATAAGAATAACATTTTAAATGGGTGCGGCATACTGAAATAATGACATATTAAGATTTTAAGTGTCATGCTCCTTAGTGTGTGTGTGTGTGCATATATATATATATACACACACACACACACATATATATACATATATATATAGAGAGAGATATATACATATATAGCTCCTCATCAATTGACTCCAATACCACGACGCGCTCACGGCCAGTGAAGGCATTGTGGGTGAAATCATGCCCCCGTATTAATTCAACATCAACAAAAGATAATGCTGCAGGAGTTTCTTATTCAAAGCTTTTTTTATCACACCCAAACACCAACGCGTTTCATCTAAAAAGTCTTGATAATGGTAGGTAAGTCCTTCTACCATTTCGCTATTTATACAGAAAGGCCCACCTAGCTTATAATAAAGCCTTGTGGGATATGTAGTTTTAACTGTGTCCATTAAAAACAATTTCCAAACCACCAATATTGAAAATTTCTTGATTGCGTCATGCGCCTATTGCGACATTAGATCGAGGGTAAATGTTAACACATATTAATGCATTTGCATCTAGTTTTACTTATTAATTATTAAATTTGAATGAGTTATTATCTATTAATTCCATAATAACAGATATGTTCAAGTCGTGATATTTAGTACATTTTCCTGTGTATTTTGCTGTTCATTGTGTAAAATTAGTTCTGTGTGGCGTATGTATTGTTGTCAATAGCTAAATCCCAATATTTAGGCTAAGTGCCTTTTTATCCCCTCATATTGAACATATAACTTCGTACTTACTCATAATCATTGGCTCAGTGCCAGCAATAACTCCGATTTTCAAAAGAGTTTTTTTACCAATTTTTGTTTCTCAATGTGTTAAGTCCCTCTTGATTTTATTCCAATTTACTCCCTGTCTCAATTGATTCGAATCATATTTCTGAAGTGTTTTCTTTGATTATTTTCCATTCGACAATTTTGCATACAGATTCCCAAAATGGCTGTACTCATATTTCATTATATGTGTACATATATTTCTTCGTCCCCATTCAGATCCTTAGGTTGTTTTGTTCTAAATTGTATAATTAGACAGGTTTCCAAAACATCTTAATTTCAGTGATGTATCCCCATCTTTATTCTGTACAGCTCGATTATGTTCTAATATCCTTTTCCTTAAAGTACTTGTGAAATTGTGGACATCCAAGGAAAAATCTTCACCATCAATGATAAGAATACATCTGACACAAGCTATGTAGTGTATACGATTGAATGCAGGTGCAACCTGAAATACATAGGGAGCACCATATGTCCTTTAAGGAAAAGGATAATAGAACATATTCGAGCTGTACCGAATAAAGATACGAACTATGCCATGGCGAAACATCTAGAAACTTATGATGGCTACGATTGGAAAACAATGACATATTACGGCATAGCCTGTGTACAAAGGCAAGAAAAGGGTGGGGATAGAACACTGAAATTAAGACGTTTGGAATCCCATCTAATTATACGATTTAGAATAATTTCTGTGGAGAAGTGAATGGGTAAGTGAGTACTGGTATGGGTCTGTGAGTGGTTGTATGGGTGTGAGAGTAGGCATACGAAATGTTGGATGGGGGTGTGTAAGTGGTTCTGTAGATGATGTTATTTGAGATGTCATCAGTGAAGTCACTGACCATGTCATGAGTAATGTAATATGTGAGGTCATAAGCAGTGCACTGCAGGGGCGTAAATTATAGTTAGCTCATGTCACTATAACTGCTGAATTTTACTGGTTTTGCATGAGGGAAATCTGAGCCTAACTATAACGTCCCTGTAAACTTTTATTTTTTCAGTGATTATATATAATTCTGTTAGGCGTCAAGCCTCTTGTACGATCTCTTGGGATACAGGGGAAATGTCAGTGCTGGCTCTATAGAAAGAATGACACTTTATTGATATCCCTCACCGCGCTGCCAGAGGTGGAGTTTGCTAGCACTCCCTTCGGATCCTGTCCTCTACCACGCCCCTTCCAATTTTCTAGCATCCAGCTAGCTCATTAGCGATCAACCACAGCGTCCTTTTTCCCTTTTACGCTGTGTTCCCTGTATTTTGACACTTCGGTACAACTTCCCTCTGCCGGGGCCTTCCCTCCTGTCTAGCTACAGCAGTGATTTCAACAATCCTTTGCACGCAGCAGTTTCTTTTACTTCTCTCAGTGGCTGCGGCAGTTTTCTCGACTCCCGCTGTTGCTGCTTCAGTGAATTCCCTCTGTGGCTTTGGCGGACTTGTTGACTCCCGCAGCGGCTGCCTTTGAAACTGCCAGCAGTTCCACTCTGAATTTCACCACCGGAGGTAAGTTAGTGTTTACCCGCGGCCGCGTTAATTACAATCAAGCTCCCATAATCCCCTTGGTGTAGGAGGCACCCCTTTTGTACTTTGCCCGCAACACAGCCACTTCTCCTGAACCCAAATTGCGCTACAGCGTTTCTCTGTTACCACTGTATTTCCTTGAATCTCCCGACTCGAACAGCTAGATAGATTAATTTTTGTTTAGGATAGGCTTGGTACAGCCTGCTACTTCTTTTTTACGCTGTGCTCATTTTAAAGCCTTTTTTTTCCTTGTTACTTACACAAGACTCCTGCAGCAGACCTCTGCTGGAGATTATGGTCCAATAATTTGTCTACCCTTCCATATTTCCTTGTTTGTTGGAACTCACAGGAGTGGCTTGTGGCTTACATAGGTAAAGACGTATTTGCCTACTTTCTTGACCACCGTTTGGATTTCTTGGAAGACATCAAGAGATGTCCAGCCGGTAAGAGAAAAGTGTGTTTCTGTAGAGCGTCCACTGAATCTACCTTTGTTTTATAATACTTGGGTGGGAGGGAAAAAGGATTTTTATATTTGTTTATCTTGTGTCTCCCTGTAGGTTAGACCCTCCTGATTTCTGGTCCACCTTGAGGGAAACCGGATGGGGGATAAGAAGACTCTCCACCTTGGTTTCTAATCCCCACATCTCCAAGGAACAGTATAAGGGTGTGAGATTAATTTATGTTCTCATCCTTGAACTGTTCAAAGGAGTGTGGGAGAGTTCTTGTCGCTCCCGTGGAGTGAGCCTTGAGTCTAACACCAGGTTAGTGGCTTCTGCAACATCATTCTATACACTGAAAAAACAACGAACCAAATGGTAAATTGAGATTATAGCGTGGTGCAAATATCAGTTAAAATGTAACATTTTAAATGCTAAAAACATTTAAATTTACCAGTTAGAGGTACCTCAAGAAACTTAAACTTCTGCACCCGCCATATACGGTTAAGCAGGGATCAAGGTTTATGCCCAGACTTGTAAGCCTGTATAGTGGAAGGTAAATTCCTAGGCAATTGAAACAATTAAGTCTCACCCTACAGTGTTCAACTCAGTGAGGTAGAACCAAAACACAAACCATATTATTTCAAAATTATTTAATTTTCACATATACAAACACATACTAGTTATTTTTAATATTAAAATCATCAACAATCAAGAAATTCATTCAAAGCATTCTATCACTTTATGAAATGCATAAAAATATACATAAAACACCATGTGTGGCAGTAGTTATGCCTATACATGGGTCCAATGCTTGCCATGCCACTGAAGTCAAGCTAGCCTGGCTGAAGAGGGGTGACACACTGAAACCGATCCCACAATGCTTGTTTCCAGTCCAGGGAGGACCTTGCCTACCAGTTAGGGCTGGACGACTACCATGGGGAGCAGGGTCAAGACTGGATGGGTCCAAACTTGAATGGCATGGTGAGCATAAAAAAGATGGATTTAGGCCCAGATCTCAGTTCTGGGTGTGAATGTTTGACATTGTTCAACATTCCGTCCATCAATTGTTCTTTCTGCATTTGTCACCCTAAGTGGGACGGGTATCGCCAGACGTGGGTCCTGTGCTCACCATGCCACTGGAGTCAAGCTAGCCCAGCTGATGAGGGGTGATAGCATGTAAACCGGTCAGAGGATACTAATTTCTGGTCCACGGAGGACCTGGTCTGGCAGTTTGGGCTTGACTGTTCCCATGGACAGCAGGGTCAAGACTGATTTGCATATGACTGGGTCCAAACTGGAATGGGAATGTGAGCACAAAAACTATGGATTTAGGTCAATATCTCTGTTCTGGGGTGAATGTTTGACATTGTTCTGCATTCCTTCCATCAATTGTTCTTTTTGCATTTCCCGCCATGCACAGTGAGATGATCAATGATGTCATTTCATACATTAGCAGGGATGTTATCAATGATGTCATAGAACATGTCATGAGTGTTGTGATATATGCTGTCATATGCGGTGCATGGCGAGGGCACAAGTTATAGTTACTTATTTTTAGAAATGTTTTAGAGTGTGGTCACCACTGTGTAGTTATCGTCTGGACAGAGTTTTCATAGATGTACCACTTGTTCAATCCCATGCATCTTAGAGAATATTGTTGAGGATTCTGTGAGCAACATTGTTATAGCCTGAGAGGTTGGATAGAATAAGGAAGCAAGGCTTTAGCTTTTAGCTTCAAGGAGGTGAACATTACTACTCAAATGTTGGTAACCACTGAGTTTCAATGAAGTCTTAAGACCAACTTACAATTGCAGAGAAAGTGGTTGACATCCAGGTGTTCTTCTTCTCGGAACCCATTTTCTACAATTGGCCACATGTAGGGCAGATGGTTAAATGATTTGCTATGTTGCTGGAGTCACAGCAGTTTTTTTCCAGTGGGGGAATTACACTGATCTTGTTATGTTATGTTATGTTAAAAGCATTTATTCAGCGCACGGACACCAGGCGGTTTCATGGCGCTAGAGACAACAGGGAAAAGGAAGGGTGCAGCATTACACAAAGGCCTGTCGGAAGAGATGAGTTTTAAGTGAGCGCCTGAAGAGAGCGTAACTGGGGGAAAGTCTGAGTTCGCTCTGGAATGAATTCCATAATCTGGGGGCCAAAAACGCAAAGCGGAGGCCACAATGCTTTTTACGCTTGACTGCTGGAATGGTGAGCAGGTTATGATGGGATGAGCGCAACTCACGGGAAGGAGTATACCGGTGGATTCTAGAGGCTACAAAAGCAGGACCTTGATCATATAGCGCCTCAAAAGTGATGCAGCCAAGTTTAAAGATACACCGCATGGCACCCGGCAGCCAATTAAGTTTCTTCAGTAGCGGGGAGACATGTGAATGTTTAGGCTGGCAAAAGATTAACCTGGCTGCCTGATTTTGCACAAGTTGCAAACGGTGCAACTGGTAGGCGGGAATGCCAGCATAAAGAGCATTGGCGTAATCAATGCGAGATGTAATCAAAGCTATGATGACCAATGTGAGAGCCTCCGTGGACAGAAACCTACAGATTTTATGGATCCTGCGAAGATGGAAAAAGCAGGCCGAGGTGACAGCACTGATCTGTGGTTTTATTGAGAGGTCTTTGCAGATGATAACGCCGAGACTTTTCACAGAGTCAGCAGGAAGGGGAGGAGTGCCCAAAGAGGAAGGCCAGAAGCTAGCATTTCAGGGGTTGGCAAGTCCCCTGGTTAATACAAGTTCCGTTTTATCTGGATTTAACTTCAGCTGGCTATGGTACATCCACTCGCTAATGGAGAGCATGGTAGATTGAAAATTAGCGCAGGATGTAGTGGTGGAATCAAAATTGAAAACCAGTCGGAGGTCATCCGCGTAATTAAAGATGGTAACTGGGCTATTACGGAGGGAAGCAATCAGAGGCTGCATGTAGATGTTGAACAAGTGGGGCGATAAGGCAGAGCCCTGAGGGACTCCGCAAGTCAGACTGGATTGGGGTGCCACAAAGGTAGGCAGATGAACCGCCTGGGTGCGCTGATGTAAGAATGATCTAATCCATTCAAGAGCCCGACCCTGGACACCGGCGTTGTTGACACGGTCGATCAGCAGGTCGTGATCGACCATGTCAAAGGCCGCAGACAAATCTAACAACACGAGAGCCTGAGAGATGTTATTATCAGCACCCTTTCTGAGCTCATCCATCACTGCCAGAATAACCGATTCAGTGGAATGGGCTGGCCTAAAGCCCGCCTGCTGAGAGTCAAGAAACTGGGAGTTCTCGATAAAAGAACTAAGACAGTTAGTGACATGAGTCTCTAAGATCTTGCCTAGATAAGGAAGCAGGGAGATAGGGTGAAAGTTGGCCAGAACCAGAGGATCAGCATTAGGCTTTTTCAGGATAGGGACCACAGCTGCATGTTTAAAGGAGTCGGGGACAATTCCTACAGCTAAAGATTCGTTAAGAAGTGTAAGTGGAGGGTCGGGGCAAGCGAGAAAGGCTGCTTTAAGAATCTGCGGGGGGCAGCAGTCATTTGGCGAGCCCGAGCTCACTTTGTTTAGTAAGGCCACAAAATCAGTCTTAGTGAAAGGGGGAAAGACATCCAGTGAGAACGAGTTCTGGCAGGGAAAGACCCGGGCAGAGGAGGAGGAAGGGATAGGGATGTTATTTTTTATAGTGATAATTTTGTGAATAAAGTAGGAATTAAGAGAATCACAAAGCGATTGCGAGGGGACCACTTGAAGAGTCACCCTGTCAGGTTGTGTGAGCTCATTCACAATGGAGAAAATATCTTTTACCCTAGATGCAGAATTTAAAATTTTTTGAGAAAAGTATAACTTTTTTGCCTGGAGAATGGAAGTTTTGTATAATTTTAACAACACAATATATTCAGATTTTTTTTCGGGTGAATAGGTGCGGCGCCAACGGCGCTCAGCTTGGCGGAGGGCTAATTTAACCTTCTTTAGTTGTTCGGTGAACCAACGTTGGGCGTCATGGCGACATTTGGACTTAATATTTTTCAGGGGTGCGACCTTATCGCTGGCTGCTTTGAGCCAGGAGTCGAGGCAAGAGGCCTGGGTGGTAATAGAGGCCTGGTTGCTGGGGGCAGAGGCAGCCAGTAGGGAGTGAAATTCTTCCAAATTAGCCCGTTTCCAATTACGGGCAGTGATGTTAGTGACGGGGGTCAAAGGAACAAAGGGAGCGTAAGCCAATGAAAAGAAATAAATAAATGATAGGAACAGGGGAAAATGGAAGGAGGGGTAATATCAATATTGGAAGTCCAAACTTGGTCAAGAGTATGACTCTTTATGTGTGTAGATACATGAATATGCTGGGAGAAATTCAAACCCCGCAGAAGATCGGAGAATTCTACCGAGAGATTACTCTCGCGAATGTCCGAGGGCCAATAGTTAAAATTCCCAATAATGACGACCCTAGCCTGGTTGATTACCAGCTGAGAGATTATGGGCTAGATGTAGGTAATTCTATTTAACCACTTCTTAAATACCGAATTTTACCGATTCGGTATTTAAGAAGTGGTAAAATAGAGGGGGGGGGATGTAGGTATTTCTGAATCGGTAAATACCGAATCGTTAAGATTCGGTATTTACCGATTCTGTAAATACCGATTCAGTAATGCCCATTGATTCCTATGGGCATTGAAGCCCATAGGAATCAATGGGCATTACCGAATCGGTATTTACCGATTCTGTAAATACCGATTGCAGCAAGGGTGCAGGGGGTGTCACGTTGACACCCTCTAGCACCCCAAAGACGGGCATGTGTGCCATGTGGCACACAGACATGCCCTAAGGGCATGTCTGTCTGTCACATGGCTAGGTGTGCATGCACACATGTGCATGCACACCTGGATTCAGTATTTTACCACCCAATTGGATTGGGTGGTAAAATACCGAATCTGTAAGGCCTTTGGGACTCAGAAGAGTCCCACCTACATCTGGGATTTACCGAATCGGTAAAAATACCGATTCTGTATTTTACAGAATCGGTAAATTTACCGATTCGGTAAATTTACCGAATCTGTAAAATGATGCCCCTACATCCCAAATACCCATTCACCGGTCGGTAACGGCCGAAATCGGCCGTTACCGGTCGGTAAATGGCCTCCTACATCTGGCCCCTAAGTCCCCAAATAACTGAGGAAAAAGAGGCATGAGTTCAGGTGGGCGATAGAAAAGTGCACAGACAAGGGAAGACCTAGCAGAGGAGAATTTCAAAATGAGGCTATCAACCCTGGGGAGAGAAACCTCTTCTAGGATCTTGAGGGAGCTTGAGGGAGCTTAGGAAGATGTGGTGAGAATAAGGAATTTACAGTGTTGCTGAGAGTTGTGAGTGTTTCTTCAGTTAATAGTTTTAAGATAGATAAGTGAAGAACATGGTCTTTTAAGGAGTTTGTGTTTGAGGCTTGTTAAGTTAGATGAGATATGGACATGAGAGGGTGTTTTGAAGATTGCCAATGTAGTAGTGTTAAGCATGTGATATGAGAGCAGATGGCTGTTGACCTTTTCTACCACAAATAGCTTGTCCTCATAGACTAGAGGAATTTCAAGAGAAAGGTGTGGAATGCAAATGCTATAAATGTTGCTGTTACAGTTACTAGACACCAACTAAAGAGTAACACTCAGTCACAGACCCACTCAAAAAATGAGGGTTGAAAAAGTGTGTGTGCTGCTTGCCAAAATCAATAACAGGACACCCTTGCGTTAGTTACAGTGTTCCCATCAGGGTTCCAACCTGTACCGCCCTTCATCATTTGGGAAGGCCACCATAAGTACACAGGGAAACCCCATATACGATCAGGCATAGCATGGTGGAAACCAATACCCAATGAAGTTATGACAGGTCGGTGGCAGGATGTAACCAGTAAGCAGTGCTAAATAATGAAAATAAAAATTTTTCAAAAAGTGGTGATGTTAAAAAGGGGTAGGAGAAGGAAAATAAATTTATTGATAACCTTCAGCTCCCACTCTCTAAAAACAGTGCAAAGAGGTAGTGTGAACAAATAACTACCTCGACAGTTTATAAAGTCACGGTCGACATGTTTCTGCAGCTTTTACCAGTGCCCCGGGGTCACTCGCTGCTTCTTCAGGACCTATCCTGCTACTGCTTAATTAGTGCAAAACAAGGAAACTTAAATAAAGTAAATGTCACCTTACATTCTCCTAGGATTTTCTGTTGGAGGAACCAGTGGATTTCGCAATACAGCACACACACATAGAAAGGAAGAAAGAGAGAACAAGCCTATTAGCGAAAAACTCTCTGGGCGAGACTCAGATATCGAGCAGAGTCTCGCAATTAATGGTCTAAAATCCATTGTCTACCACACTTACTTTGGGATAACACCAATTCCCAAAAGAGCCAGATTGTCTCTTAGGTACAGAAACACTCACCCCATGTTATGGAGAATGCTGCCCCACCTCACCCGGCATTAGCTCAGGTACTGCGGAGCCCCGCTCTGTATGGATCGCAAACACATAAAAAACCAGAATTAATGAAAGGAAGTACTAAAAGGTCAAGGCAAGCCACTCGGCTTTACGTGGCTTATAGAGGCACCAGTTCTGTCTGTTCACTCACCTCTCCGTCGGTACTCCAGACGTCCAACTGGGCTATCTGTGGGAGGTACCGACGGGAGGCGTCGTATTGTTTAAATAGATTGTGGATCTTAAGGGTGTGGCAGCACATACCGTCAATCCGGACGCGCTCCTTGCTGCTCGCAACAGTCAGTCCTCTTCCGGGTCTACCAGAGGAGTGTACTGATTGGCTAGCGCAGTGCGTGACGCGGGCGCGTCACGCCAAGAAATGTGGGATTTGTAGTTTCAAAGCCCTCATGTGTACTTTATACAAATATCTATGATATCGCGCCGAAGAGGTCTCACATTCTCCTCAGATTATTTACATATACACTCGGCGCTGGGGCGCAAAATGTCATGGCGACCTTGTTGTGATTTTAAAAAAAAAAATTTTTTTTTAAAAACGGAAACAAGAAATAGATGTTTTCAAATGTTCAATCTACATAGGATTAACAAAGCTTGACGGCAAATCCCACATGACAAGTAAGGAGGGCATCAAACCCATACCCCTTATGTTTTAATAGTAATGGCGCATCTGTGTGAAACATAGACAGATCTCGCCTAGAAGGTCCTTCGCTTCCGTGCACCCAGGCAACAAAGATGTACAGTCGCTGACAAGCCATCCGCCTCACACATCATCGAGTTATCAGGTCCTGATGCTGTCAGGACGTCGGAAATACCTCTCTTTGGGCATCTCATACAAGGGATGAAAAAGCACAAAATATCTTGTGCCTCTAACTCTTGAGTGACATCCAAGGGATGTCTTCATTCAATCCCCGCTTGTCTGTGCCCAACTTGTGTACCCATCGCTGTTCACGCTGGAACAGAAAGCTCTTAATGTCAGTGGTATGGGCTGGTATTAGAGGCTGCTCTATCACAGTCCAATGCAACTCAGACGACAAATGCTTGGCTGTTAAAAAGTGGTTCGTCAATCTGGTCGCCTGTCTTGAGCACCGAATAGAGCTTTTGTGCTCACAGATGCGTGTCTTAATTTTACGGGTAGTCATACCAACGTACCTCTTATTACATGGGCAGCTGATTAGGTACACTAAATTAGAGCTATTACAGTTTGTGAACCTACGCTGTTCCCATGGTCTCCCAGTCCCTATATCTATGGTTAGGGATTTTGTTGTGTTCGGGCAGGCCGCGCAATTGCCACAGGGATGGTGTCCTGTGGCCGCAGGCATATCCCATAATGTGCCTATTGCCCGTGGTATCTCCCCTTTGGGACGCGTGTGAACCAATCTATCCTTCAAGCTCTGCCCTCTCTTGAAGGCGAACAATGGGGCTGGAATAGTGTCGCCTCCAGTGATTTGCCGTCAAGCTTTGTTAATCCTATGTAGATTGAACATTTGAAAACATCTATTTCTTGTTTCCGTTTTTAAAAAAAAATTTTTTTTTTTTAAAATCACAACAAGGTCGCCATGACATTTTGCGCCCCAGCGCCGAGTGTATATGTAAATAATCTGAGGAGAATGTGAGACCTCTTCGGCGCGATATCATAGATATTTGTATAAAGTACACATGAGGGCTTTGAAACTACAAATCCCACATTTCTTGGCGTGACGCGCCCGCGTCACGCACTGCGCTAGCCAATCAGTACACTCCTCTGGTAGACCCGGAAGAGGACTGACTGTTGCGAGCAGCAAGGAGCGCGTCCGGATTGACGGTATGTGCTGCCACACCCTTAAGATCCACAATCTATTTAAACAATACGACGCCTCCCGTCGGTACCTCCCACAGATAGCCCAGTTGGACGTCTGGAGTACCGACGGAGAGGTGAGTGAACAGACAGAACTGGTGCCTCTATAAGCCACGTAAAGCCGAGTGGCTTGCCTTGACCTTTTAGTACTTCCTTTCATTAATTCTGGTTTTTTATGTGTTTGCGATCCATACAGAGCGGGGCTCCGCAGTACCTGAGCTAATGCCGGGTGAGGTGGGGCAGCATTCTCCATAACATGGGGTGAGTGTTTCTGTACCTAAGAGACAATCTGGCTCTTTTGGGAATTGGTGTTATCCCAAAGTAAGTGTGGTAGACAATGGATTTTAGACCATTAATTGCGAGACTCTGCTCGATATCTGAGTCTCGCCCAGAGAGTTTTTCGCTAATAGGCTTGTTCTCTCTTTCTTCCTTTCTATGTGTGTGTGCTGTATTGCGAAATCCACTGGTTCCTCCAACAGAAAATCCTAGGAGAATGTAAGGTGACATTTACTTTATTTAAGTTTCCTTGTTTTGCACTAATTAAGCAGTAGCAGGATAGGTCCTGAAGAAGCAGCGAGTGACCCCGGGGCACTGGTAAAAGCTGCAGAAACATGTCGACCGTGACTTTATAAACTGTCGAGGTAGTTATTTGTTCACACTACCTCTTTGCACTGTTTTTAGAGAGTGGGAGCTGAAGGTTATCAATAAATTTATTTTCCTTCTCCTACCCCTTTTTAACATCACCACTTTTTGAAAAATTTTTATTTTCATTATTTAGCACTGCTTACTGGTTACATCCTGCCACCGACCTGTCATAACTTCATTGGGTATTGGTTTCCACCATGCTATGCCTGATCGTATATGGGGTTTCCCTGTGTACTTATGGTGGCCTTCCCAAATGATGAAGGGCGGTACAGGTTGGAACCCTGATGGGAACACTGTAACTAACGCAAGGGTGTCCTGTTATTGATTTTGGCAAGCAGCACACACACTTTTTCAACCCTCATTTTTTGAGTGGGTCTGTGACTGAGTGTTACTCTTTAGTTGGTGTCTAGTACTTTGAGGGACGTAGCACTTTCGGTCTCTAAACTTTCCCTCTGACCCTCCTTAGTGTAGTTTGCTGTTACAGTTACCTCACATGGGAAAAGGCAAGATTATAGATAACGAGCAATAGGATGGGAAGCTGAGTTGTGGACAGTCAATGTATTGTGGTGTAGTGCTCTTTAAAGAAGTGAGTTTTCAACTCTTCCAAAATTGGAGCAGCATTAGGTGGTCCTGATGAATACGGCAATTTTATTCCAGGTTCTGGGTGCATAGCTGGCAAAGGGCTGTTGTCGAGTTTTTTTCTCCTTCTGTTCTGCAGCTGATGGTGTCCTGGCTGGGGGTGTGCTGAGAACCACCACAGATGATGAGCTTGTCTGCAAGATAAGCGTGGGGATTAGTTGTGATGGTTTTATAAATGATGCAGTTGGTTTTGAAGCTGGTGTGTAACTGCAAGGGGACCCAATGGAGTTCCATCAAGATCGGGGTGATGTGATCATATTTGTTGAGGCCCCGGATGAGATGTGCTGCAGTGCATAGGATGCCCCTAAGGGGTGCCAGTGGGGATTCTGTGAGGCCATAGAATAGGACATCACCACCATCCAGATGTAAGAGTACAAGATTCAAACACCATTCTGAAGTTCAGTTCTCGAACAAATGGTTTCTTTAGCAGAGAAAGCTGGTACTAGGCCGTTACTTTTTATTTTGCCAGTGTTTCTTGAGGGAGAGGTTGGTGTCCTGGGTGAATTCACGTAATTTGGTGTGTGGTGAGAGTTGTGGTTCAAAACCATTGAAGTTTTATGTAATTGTATCTTGTTTATCATTCCCGGCAAATGATAGTAACTCTGTCTTGCTTGGGTATGGATGACGTGCAAGCAGTGTTTGAGGCATTAAATGTCTGAAGCATAGGAGACCTTGAAGTAGAGTTGTTTATTATCAGCAATTTGGTGAGCTTGATGCTGTTATGTGTGAGTAGACAACCAAGAGGCTCTATGTAAAAGTTTAACATGATCGGAGACGGTATGGAACCCAAGGGTCTGCACTCATAATAGGGATCTTTTGTGATCTGCAGTAGTCCATGTCAACAAACTAATGTTGGGTGGAAAAGTAGCAGGAGAACCAGTGAATGACATTGCCAATGATTCCTATTTGTGATTTAAGGATGGGTATGAGGGTGAGCTGGTCGGCCATTTTGAACGCAGCTGGGAGGTCCAGCAATATTGTGAGGCAGGGGTCATCTTCATAAAGATTTTGTTGAAGACATTCCATTTATCATTTTGTATAGGGGAATCTCCCAAAGGGATGATGCAATGTTTATCAACTTTAAAGAGGGCATGATTATTTTGGAGGCTTTATTGATGGTACTTGTACAGTAAACAGATTTGGCTGAAGAGACAGGTGGTTCTTTTTGTAGATGTCAGGTTATTAAGTTTGAACAATTATCCTAGGAAATTCATTTTTTGTGTGCATATCGGGTGTTTGCTGTCAGTGAGTTCTTAGTATCCATTGTATCAAGAAACTACTGGTTGGCAGGTGGTGATGATGGTGGTCAGATCTTGCTTAAGGGGGTTTGTGCATGTGTGTGCATGTGTTTTGGTGTGTGTAAAAATTGTTTAAAAGTGTTACTGTCGCCATGCTGAGTTACTGGTGTGTGCTCATTTCTGAGGTCCATGGTTTATTTTTCATCAGTAGACTTTGACCTGGAGCAAAACAGAGAAAGGCAGAAATGGGGAAAAAGAAAAAGAAGGAACCAACCAATTTCTGCCCAAACCAAGACACCAGTGACATGCACAACAAAATGCAAAGCCCACAAGACAACATCACAAGCAGAGATATCATAAATTGTCACCATTCTCACACGGTCTGCAACATAAACCTATATGCAAAATTATCACACTAGCGCACAACTACGTAATAGCAACCCACAGCACTCCACATATATGCAGAAATTCATACACAGTGCAACACACTCAAAACCCATACAAGCACAACGTATATACACTCACAAATGCAGCTAAAAGCACACAATATACACAAATGACTCCCAGATGACAACTTCCAAACTTCAACATAACACACTCACGCGCACAATCACACACACAGAAATCAACACAGATGGAAATACTAAGAAGGCGTTCTTCCTCACTCCTTGTGCCTCTAGGCTGGCCAAAAATTCCTCTTCTCGAAGTCACAGATTGTATCTTCCGACCTGGTTCCAATTAGAGTTTCCCATGAAAAAATGCTCAACAGAGTTCGAAGTCTCTACCCGGCAGAATACTGGAACTGGGTAAACGTCACACCTCCCCAGCCATGCACATGCACAGTGGGCATCCAAGGAGTGTCGTACTCCCTCCTTGTACGTGTTCCCCACATGCTTGGCATTCTTGGATGGAATCACCCAGCCTCCTCCTCCCACTATGAGACTGCCCTCCGAGAGGCGCTAGCAAATATTGTGTCTATTTGACCAACCTCCTCTTCAGTGCCTGTGAAGGACCAGGAGGATGGCAACCAGCAGCATCCTGTGCCGAACCAAGACTACTACAGAGGGATAACATGCGACTTCTTAAGTATGATTGGTCATATGATTGTGGTTAGTAGAGTTTGGTGTGTGGAGGCCGGGGTCTTTAACAATGTATGGACAATCTGGGACACTAGATATGTGCATTGCTTGTTTGAGGCCGTGCATCAGATGTGAATGCAGGGGAGCCCCTCCTTGAGGTGCTGAATGCCAGAGTTGCTGATTACCTCGTGTTTATACCTCATGACTCTTTATTTCATCCCCTTGCACTTCCAATGTATTTATCTCATTCTTGCAGGTCCCTTTTTGTCCTTTCTTTATGTCTTTGTTACTCTTCCGGATACTTCCCTCTCTCCTTCTGGTTCCTGATTTACTGGATAAAGGCGCTCCTGTCTATATAGGGACCATTGGAAATTCTGCACCCCGACCTGTCAAATTCAACATGATGAAATCCGACAGAAATGCTTTGAACTTAAATGGCCCTGAAAGAAACAGGTTTCTATCATTCTAATGTAGCTGCCCACCTTAAAATTTCCGTCTTCATATGGATCGACGCATAGGGCCCAATTACAAGTTTGATGGTCCTAGAGCGGGCCGCCACGCCACTGCCCCACTCCAAGACTGCCAAACCCGTATGCGCACCGCCAGCCAGATTATGACATTTTCAGTCACTGGCAGGCGGTTCTTTGGCGTTCCCACAGCTGTGCCTATGAAATAGGCACAGCAATGGGAATGTCAAATGCAGTACTTGCACGGTGCACGTACCGTGGTGCACGCACACAGTGGGGCACAACATGTGCCCCCCTGCTTGCACCCCATGGCCCAGAGGCAACTTCTTTGTTTCCTCTCCACCGCGGTTTTCTTGGAGGAGGAATCGCCATGAAAACCGCGGCATAGAGGAAACTCGTAAAATGCTTGGCGGGACCAAGGCGGTCCTGCCAAGCTTATTGCGGCCTCAAGATCTATGATCCCTGGCGGTGGCAGCAGTGCAATGGCGGTCCGATGGCCAACTTGTAATAGGGCGGTTGGACCGCTGGTGTGGCGGTGGCTGGACCGCCATGCAACCGTGAGTCTGACGGTCTGTGGACTGCCAGACTCATAATCACGCCCAGAGGTGGCAAAGTCTGGGGGAATGTTAAAAAGCTATTAGGACTAGGTCGCTACTCCTATTATACTCCAGTGAGTCAGAATTCAGATCTCCCCGAGATATTTCACAATACATGTACAAAGGGATGGAACGACCTGGGGATCAGTCAGCTTGGGTGCTTTTTTTCGATCATTGGAATCAAATCATTTGATGAATTAAAACTAGAATTTAACATCACTAACAGGGATTTTTTTAAATTTCTGCAAGTGAGAGATTTCTTACTGAAGAAAGGTGGGGGCCGGGCTAAATTTCAACCATGTCATATTATAGAAAATCTAAAGAGAGAAACACCTCCTAAAATCGGCGAGATATATGAATCCTTGAATTCAATGCCATCAGATGATATGGATAAGCATGCAGAGGCCTGGCAGAGCAAAGTAGGACTTTCTTCCCGTATGGTGGCAAAGTCATATGAATTGTCGCTCTCTTGTTTGATGTCCATTAGGCTTCAAGCACAATACTATAAGACCTACTTTTCTTTATATTATACACCATTTAAAATAGCCAAATGGGGAACAGGGAAAGGAACAATGTGCCCACGCTGTGCTCTACCAGCAGCAGATATTGTCCACATGTTTGCTTCATGCGACTCTTTAACTAACTTACTCACTGAAATATCAGGGTTTCTTACAGAGATTGCTCACTATGACGTAAATATTACAACAGCAGAAGTCATCCTGGGCATATCGAACACTGATAGGCCAACACAGATTGAAGGGTTAATTTTTGTTGCAATGGGGGTGCTTCGGCTGTGTATCGCATCATCCTGGCTCGATCCGATACCACCTTCGTTTATGCAGTGGAGAGTCAGACTGCTCGCAACCTGTAGCCTTGAGGTCGCCATCTATAGGAACAAGGGGTTCAACTCTCGAAGGCGAGGTATGAAGATATGGGGCCCTTTGCTTGAATGGATTCAAGAGAATGATTAATGGGAACGCCCGGAGATTTCAAACAAGGGCACATACTGTTTTGATATATCAAATCGATTCTCTGCCCGTGCTTGCTATGCTTCTCTCTGTTTTTCTTTTCATTCTTCTTCTCTTTCGTTTGCTTCTGTACTATCTGTACTATTGTATTATTTCAGGAATTGTTTGATTAGCACGATACCCCTGTTTGGAGTATACGGTTTGTTATATGGTCTCGGGGGGGGGGGGATGTATTGTTTGTAAAAACCTTGAAAAACCTGCAATAAATATTGTTTAAAAAAAAAAAAGGGAATGGCAAAGGCAGTACCTGCACGTTGCACGTACCGTGGTGCACGCACACAGTGGGGCACAACATGTGCCCCCCTGCTTGCACCCCATGGCCCAGAGGCAACTTCTTTGTTTCCTCTTCGCCGCGTTTTTTTTGGAGGAGGAATCGCCATGAAAACCGCGGCGTAGAGGAAACTCGTAAAATGCTTGGCGGGACCAAGGCGGTCCTGCCAAGCATATTGCGGCCTCAAGATCTATGATCCCTGGCGGTGGCAGCAGTGCAATGGCGGTCCGATGGCCAACTTGTAATGGGACGGTTGGACCGCTGGTGTGGTGGTGGCTGGACCGCCATGCAACCGTGAGTCTGACGGTCTGTGGACTGCCAGACTCATAATCACGCCCAGAGGTGGTAAGTGGCCGCTTGTCAGACAGCTACTCACGTTCAGCCAGTCCAGTTATTTTAGCTAACACCACTTTGCATGACAGATTTGTAAACCCTTGCTTATAACAAAAAAAATAAACTAAATGTAACTTGTGCCAAAACCGCCTCCAAAAAAACCTGCTGTGTTGAAAGAAGAATCTACAAAAAACTGATTTTGAATCCTAATCCTCTTTTTCGAGTAATAACTCGACCAAGCCAAAAATAGAGAAAAAAACTATTCAAAATTGTTAAACACTCCACATAGTTATCCCTACCCGTGATCACCAGTGCAACTAGTACTTCTCAAATTTCTTCTCTGAGAAGGTAAAAAAGGAAATTAAACTCACGATCTCTGACACATTCATCAGTGAAATGCCAAAAACCTTCATACAAAAATCAGCTGCTTGTTGCTGAAACAAATTACCTGCTTCATCTGCCATATTTTAATGTTCTTTTTTGCACATTTGTGTACCGCATCTGAAGCTGTGGGTGTTAGGACAGTTCACAAAGAACAACGTTTATACAACAGTAGGCAAGAGGGTGAGAAACATTTAAACACACATGCATTATGACTGTCCTCCTCTTTCTAATGGAGCCGGTAAAAATAGTTACCAGACCCATCAGTATAATGAGATCTGTGGAACCATTGAGGATCTATTAATTTTCATCTGGAGATCTTGGCTGCTGAAAATAGCCCAAATATATGTGTAAAAGTACACAGGAAAATGAGGAATTACCTGGGGCAGGGGACCCAGAATTACGGATTGTTCTGTAGGTTCTCATTTTTTAGTGGACTCTCACTGATGGACTTGGCTACATTTTCCCCACCCCTATCGCTACCAGTAACGGATGTATGACGTTACAACGCATAATTTTACAACGCATACCTTTACAAAGCATTTTTTACAACGCAACATCCATTACAACGTATTCCATTACAACGCATGCCATTACAACGAATATTTAAGAACTACCTTTACAATGCATTCCATTACAACTCATACTACCTTTACAACGCATACCATTACAACACATAACATTACATTGCATGTATGCTAAGTATTGGATAGTGTAGGGGTAAAAATTACTATTCTAACTCCAGGGGGGTGCAACAGTAGGGTAAGTGTTGGATAGTGTAGGGGTAAAAATTACTATTCTAACTCCAGGGGGGGTGCAACAGTAGGGTAAGTGTTGGATAGTGTAGGGGGGAAAATTACTATTCTAACTCCAGGGGGGCAACAGTAGGGTAAGTGTTGGATAGTGTAAGGGTAGAATGTGTTGTAATGTTATGCATTGTAATGGTATGCATTGTAATGACATTCGTCCTAGTGGTATGCGTTGTAGTGTCATGCGTTGTAATGGTTGCGTTGTAATGGCATGCGTTGTAATGGATGTTGCGCTGTAAAAGTTTCGTTGTAATGGTAGTGCGTTGTAAAAGTTGCGTTGTAAAGGTTGTTTCCCCCAGTAACCGTGGTGGGGAAAATCGATCCCAATTATCAAGCCACTCATAATAAGGGCTAACATTCATTATAAAAAAGAAGGACTTCTGAAATAGGCTTGGGACAATAATATGGCTATAGATTATTGTTCATCCAGGCACTGACTGAAAAGGTGGACTCTATGTTGTTTTCTGGAGGCCATAGTACGTCTACTTATTCTTTGTTTAGGTTCCAATACTGTGTGAGTTCCTGTGACTTACCCAAGGGATAGTCATCGACTGCCTAGAAATAGGTCATGTGAAACCAATTCTGAGAAAAAGGGTTAGACACTGAAGTGCAGTAGACACTGAAGATCCAAATACATTTTGCCCTATATCCAAACTTCTATTCCAGGCCAAAGTTCCAGAAAGCTGTGTACAAACCCAACTCTACCTCTTCCTGGAAGAACATGAGCTGTTAGACGGACTGCAGTCTAGAGTCACAAAAAGATGCAACACTGAAATAGCAACACTAACAATAGTGGATAACAGATTATTATTATTATTATTATTAAGCGTTCTTATATAGCGCTTGATTACCCGTAGGCATCTCGGCGCTTGCCTTGGGAACCCGTCCTGGTTTTTCCCTGTGCGATACCCATACTGGGCATCCCCAAGGTGAAAGCCAGGCATCCCGCCGCGGGGGGGCCGTAGTGGAGATTAAGCAAGCTAATGCCCAGAGCTGCAGAGTGTGAACCTGTGACTTGAGTAGGCACTAAAACGAGAATTATCGAGTCCGTGGATATTTGGGCTCAAGACCCTGCCGCGTTGGGAATTGAACCCTGGTCCCGGGTCTGACCTCTGCTTCAAGGTCTGCCGCCTCTAACCAGTGAGCCACACTTCTCCACAGATGCTCTTGCATGCTCATCCACCTGGGCCTCTCTTCAGCCTCTGACACGGTAAACTGCAATTCACTCCTGAAAATTTTCAAAAAACAGAATGGACCTAAAAGGCACAGTCCTTAGATGAATCGCATCATTTCTGGATAATGACAGTTGCACCAAGTCGTTCAACAGGTCTCAGTGCTCTCAATGACACTATGCAACACATACATGGAACCCGCACATTCACCATAAAACAAATATCAGCTGCCATTCAGATGTTGAGGAAACACAACTCTTGCCCTCAGGGCATTTCTTGCACTGAGGGCATACGTACACTGTCTCAAATTCTCATTGAGATTTCTCCTTAATGTCCATCCATTATCTGCAGCTTAACATGGTTAAAACATAGTTTCTAGTCATCTCACCCCGGGCTGCATCATACCGGTTCAAAGATGGCTGAGAGAGAAGTCCGTTCTCAACTGTCACTCTCAAGATTCTTTGGTGACTCTGCAAAATCCTTGGGCTTCATCCTTCACAAGGGCTTGGTTCTGCCAGCAGGGCTCATCCGTGATATAAGGAAGGGTGGACAGCTCCAAATTAGACTAAAAATGTGTACTATGTCTTATGTATTAACTTACCCAGAAAGCATCCACATATGACAATATGAATAAGGACTCTTGTAATGTTTAGGTTAAGAACACATAAGGAATTTCCGAACTCTTAAAGCCTCTGCTTCAGGCCAAAAATCCAGAACTCATAAAAAGTGAGCCTCGTGACGTGGAGTCTGTTTTTACTTGACTTTACTCAACCCACCTTTGTCTGCTGCTATGTTTTTTTAATTCTTTCTGGTGATTGAATTGCAATTACAACTGGTTTCTAAATTGCCGAACGCTTGTCTACTTCCGCTCAGAAATATTCTCCTTGGTCCAGACGATAGAGGGTGGAAACATCATCAAAAGCATGAAAGAAATTTGTGACATGTACCTGCGAAAACATTATGGACAGTTCCCTGAAATTTATCTTCTGTAAGTTCTCTCTTAAATTAACTATTCCCAGTCTTGTCATCATTTTATATATACATGTTATATGTGATCATTTTAGGGCCACTTTTCTCTCTATTAGCACCCTGTATTCACGCTATACAAAGAGCTTATGTTTTTCCTTTTATTTATTATCAGTTACACATCAATGATATGGCATGCAACAAATGTCTATATACACTTTTTATCTTTGTACTTGGCCTTGCCCTTTACGTTTTTTACATTCATTGTTATTACAGTACACTCTAGGGATTGACAAAGTACTTTATACCAGATAATTCTGAAACTACATGGGCATTAATGATTACAATTTCAAAATGAGGTGAGTATTTTTCTCTTGGTATTTACCAATGTAAAACGTATTCGTAGTTACAAAGTTGCGTTAAATGCGCTTGTTTTACATAACGCCAATGGGCTTTTATTTCATTTAAAAAGGAGGAAGTGGGTTTGGGTGTGGAGCGGGCGGGGTCGGGGGACGAAGCAACAGGGAAAGAGGGAGGGCAGGACAGAAAAATGCAGATGGGGTGAGAAGGACCAGCAATAGAAATGGGTAGCAGAAAGACACCAGAGGTTGGGTGGCCGGAGAAGCACATGGACAATGGGAAACAACCCTTTACAATGCAGGCATTACTTTGCACTACCTTTACATAGCAGTCATTACATCACAACATCCTGTACATCGCATGTCATTACAACGCATCCATTACATTGCATGTCACTACAACACATGTCATTACAATGCATGTCACTACAACGCAGGCATTACATTGCAAGTCATAACAACGCATACCATTACAATGCATAGTACCCTTACACTATCCAGCACTTACCCTACTGTTGCACTTACTGGAGTTAGAATAGTAATTTTAACCCCTACACTATACAACACTTACCCTACTGTTACACTTACTGGAGTTAGAATAGTAATTTTAACCCCTACACTATCCAACACTTACCCTACTGTTGCACCCACTAGAGTTAGACTAGTAAATATTACCCCTACACTATCCAACACTTACCTTAAATGCAATGTAATGGTATGCATTGTAATGCTATGTGTTGTAAAAATATAATGTGATGTAATGGAATGCGTTGTAAAGGTAGTTTCTAAAAATGCGGTGTAATGGCATGCTATGTAAAAGAATGTGTTGTAAAGGACGTTGCGATGTAAAAACTGCGTTGTAAAGGCATGCATTCTAAATGTATGCGTTGTAACGTCATACATTCGTGGTGAAGCAAACTGACAGTGGATGGTGGGTGGGCAGTGATGTGGAAGAACATGGATAATTGAGGGGGAGAGGTGAACCAAGAATGGTAAATGAGGTAAAAAGGACAAGGGGAGAAAGAAACATGCAAGTGAGAAAGAGGCACACAAAGTACCTAAGGGAGACAGCTAGAAAACACATGCACTCTCATGAAATGTTTAAACAAAAAGGTGGACCAATGTGCAAGTAGGCTGGTTCACTAAATACTGAAGTGCAGGAGATTCCAGGATGACTAGCCTTATGAATATTGGTTAGTCGGGTCAGTAATTGGCAACAATTGCAAAGATGGTGGCCTGCAGCCTACCATGCTCGTAATTGTGTAAATTAAAAAGGGTAAAGAAAACAGAGAAGTGCTAGTGAAAGAGGTGTCGTCCTGTTCATAGGAAGACAAGTCGTATGACAGAAAGAGAGAGCCACCGACAGCAAGAGAGGGACTTCTGACGCACTACAGAAATAAACTCACCCTGACAGCAATGGAGGTACTTCTTAAAGTTCATGAAAATATGTGCAGTCCGACCACAAGAGAGGTATTTCCTACTGGGCACTGACACACACACTTTTGACAGCAAGAGAGATGTATTTTGCTGACCGCAGAAATATATCCGCTGTCACTGCAGGAGAGGTACTGCTCATTAAAACCCTAGATAAATAATTGCCTTCACTTTCTCTGCCCTTTCCTTGAAGAAATATGGCTCAGTCCGTCACTTGTTTCCATCACGTGACATCTGAAGGCATCTGTTGATTATAGTCTGTGGCCCAAATTCCTGCCAGACCATGGGCCTGCAATTATAAAGACCTCGCTCTCCGCCACGGCCCTAAAAAGGGCTTCTGAAAATTACAAATTGCTTCGACTTGAACAGATTAGCCAAAGCGTGCTACAATTTCGAGAACACTTTGTACGAGGCGCTCCCAGCCCGCCTTCCACAAAGGCATGTTCATCGACTCCCCATTACCGCGGCGCGAGGAATCCGCGCCCGGCGGATTACGTTCCCAGGACGCTGGCATCCTGGCCGTCCCGCCCGGCTTTCATTCAGCGCTTTGAAACGAGATGTTTTCTAGAAAGTCGATACTTTAATATTTGCCCGACTGCAAAATAAGCCAGCGCATTTGCATACTAAGAGCGTGTGTGTGCGCGCGAGCTGCTACTTTGTGAAGTTTGGAGAGGGGAGCACTTGAGCGGTGGGCACGCCAAAGGCGCTGCGTGAGAATGGGACCCTCCTCGGGGGAGGTGGAGGGGCGAAGGGGCTCCTGGGGCTGTCCTTTGTACCCGAGCTCCTGTGAGGTGCAAGGTTTAGGGCATGGAGATTAGGTCTGCCCAGGAGCATGCGGTTAACCCTTCCACAGTTTCCCAGAGAAGGTGCCCCTTGTGCCCAAGAAAGCCATCACCACTGCTAGACATATTTATTTTCATTGTTATAGAGCGCAAGATAACCGAGCAAGTGTCACAGGTTCGTGCCTAAGGGCCATATGTATGAAAATGTCCATTTGCAATTCTCAAATAGCAATTTTTTGCGAATCACTATTTGAGAATCGTAAAACGCAAGTATGTAGGATTTGCAATACATTTTTTCGAATCCTACATATTCCTTAATTGCGAATCGCAATGAAGGAATACCTCCCCATTCATTCCTATGGGCTCAGAGGCCCCTAGGAATGAATGGGAAGACATTCTCAATTTGCGATTCCAAATTAGAGAATCGCAAATTGTGAATGCAATTTCAAGGGTGCCAGGGTGTCAAAAGGGCACCCTGTTGCACCCCTGAAATGAGCATGCGTGCAGATGTGGCGCACATACATGCCCTAAGGGCATGTATGTGAGTCACAAGGCACTTTGAAAAATGCAAAAAAGTGCATTTTTCAAAGAAATCGCAAATTAACACCAGCTTGAAGTTGGAGGTAATTTGCAATTCCTTAAGTGCAAATTGCACTTTTTCTGTGCTTCTTACATTGCATTTAAGGAATTGCAATTTGCGATTCCTTAAATGCAATCGCAAAATAGGTAATCGCAAAATTTGCGATTCCTTATTTTGCTAGGGGTGTTTTGTGTCATACATTGCACACTGCTGATTTGCGATCGCAAACGCTGAAATTCTGCGAATTTCGGCGTTTGCGATCGTAAAATTGCCTTTATACATATAGCCCTTAGTATCATAAGGAAAATACTGTCCTAAATATTGTTTGCAAACATATTGCCCATCAAAGTTAATAATAGAAGATCTACACCGCCTGGGGATGCCATTTTTGTACACAATGTTTAGGACACAATATGTCTGTTAGACAATATTTTTCTAACGATATTCTGACATGCAATCTGTCAGCACTTTGCACAGAGAACAACTCTGATATGCAGATCTCATACAAAGAAACAGAGAATGCATAAAGCAATAAGAGGTATAAGGTCAGAGGCGTCAGAGGCGTCAGCCGAACAAAAGTGGTAGGGACAAGGAGGGATGAGATTGAGTAGCGGTCAAAGAGAGTGCAATAGTAGGCTGAGAGAATCAAGGATGGTGACAAGGTGAAACGAAGAGGAAGGGAAGAAGATTGGTGGGTCATGAGAGGCGCCAGAGAACGAGTAAGTAAAGTTTAAATGGGTGTGTGCCTAGTTTCCAACAGAAGTGAAGTAAGTAGTCCAGACATCTGAGTTCTTCAAGAAGTGAGTACCACAGTGCTGGGACCTTTCTGGAGATTGCCTGATTCAGGGTGTTTGGTGATTGAATGTTATTTCAAGTCTCAACAGTCTTTGTTCCTGAGAACCTTAGTTCCACCAGACTTTCAATGTGGTTAGGGTGTATTTTGGTGGTTTCCTGAGGAGGGCTCAGAATGTTATGCATGCTGTTTATAAATGGAATACTCGTTTCCTTCTCTAAGGACGGATGAAAGGCAATACATTTTTGTCCTGGAGAGTAGCCTGGCTACAGCGTTGAGAATCACTGATGCGCTCGGCTTTCTTTTGATGCTCTCAACAAGGTGGCATAAGGTTATTAAGGCAGGAAGAGTAAGCTCTTGCAGGGCAAGTCTGAAGTTGGATGATTGTAGTTGTGGTTTTAGTGCAGCCTTGCTATGGTGGCTTTCACTGTATAATCCATTTGCGAAGAGATTGTTGATTGAGCGTTGAGCCTGACACCCAGAGGTTTTACTTCAGAAGCTTGTTAAGGATTAAATCAGACTAAATGAAGTTTAGATGGCTAGTTTTCACAAATAGTGATTATGTTTTACCTGAGCACAATTTTGAATTTTTTTTTCAGCATTTCTAACTGTTACAGAATTTTTCAATTAAGAAAATTGAGGCAGAGGGAGATAAAGAAATTTGCCTGAAATCCCACAGTTTAGTCAGGTGGGTTAGTTGGAATTAGAATTTTGATATTCAGGTTCAATTTAGGAAAATTGATATAGGAAAAAGGATATTATCAATTCATGGTGCTGGCTTTGCTGTTTGTAAGTATTGTGGCCCATTGTGCACTCATGAGCATCCGTCTTACAGGTGATATAGTAAAGACATTCCTCTTTTAAACATAAAGCCCAAATATACAACGCCTTTGCACAGGGTATGGTTGGCACTGGCCTCTTCCAATGGGGTCTTAATTACCAGTGCAACCCGGACTGCAACTGGTTGTTCCCCTAAGCCAGCAGTTCTTAACCTTTTCACTATTGTGGACTGCCACTGAAACATTACTGGAATTCACGGATCCCTTTGAATCATTTTTCGATTCTGGAGACTGCCACACCACACCGGTGTAAGCAATGTATTTCATTTGAACCTCAAAACAATACACAAAAATAGAGAAACACATATACATCAAACAAATACACAAATGGTGAAATATTTGATTTCTTTCACAGAAGTGTAGAAAAATCGAAATTTAAATGAAAAGGTTATACATTTTCTAAATTTGTTTTTTAATTCCTCAAGATGCCTTTGCTCCTGGCGCATGCTCTCCTTTAATCAGAACATATCAGTACTTCAGTTGAGGCTCCCAGTTGCCCATACTTGAACCTGTTTGCATTACTTATACTGTTACCATGAATTACGCTAAGGATACCAGCTCAGGTTTTAATATCCAATTTCAAATATCTTCGCACGTACAGAACTTTTTTTTATGTTAAATTTAACATTTTGCTTTTTTACTTATATTTATTATACTAATCAGTTAAAATTGTTAAATGTTCTAAACAGTTGCAGGCCCCTGAGTAGGCACTGCAGGACTCCCACAGGTTAAGAATCACTGCGCTATGCTTTTTGGTTGAAGCACTCTTTAGCAGAATAAAGCAAGCAGCATGTCCATGCTGTTCCCGGTGGCAATGGCAAAGACTGTGATGTATTCCTATAGGTTCTGTATCGATCCCCCTATTCCTGACCCTGTTCTGGTTAATAATTAACTAGCAGCCATCCCACGGTACAAAAAAACGTTATCTGATTAAGCCACACCACGGCACAGGAACGCGTTATCTGATTAGGTCATAACGCTTGCCATCTAATTAGGCAAGCACTATTCCTCCAGCCCCTGATAAGGCATACGGAGTTCTCAAAACAAATCAAACCTATGACAACCTGGGAAAATCCCTGCGGCCATTGTTTTGATTTCACCGAGAACTTCAGCAAAAGAATGTGCGAACGAGCCCGTTCATATGACATCCTTATTGACGTATCCATGTCCATCCTTACGTCAATCTCGGCACCTTACAGGTATAAATATTACCGACATTGCCTTAAGCAAACACACGCGGTGGTGACGAGATCGGAGCAGCGAGACTTGCCGAAGAGGCCAGCACAGAGCGGACCCCACTGGCGCTGCCCCGCCTTCCTGACGCGCTGAGAACGAGACGCTGCTTTTCTCCTGCCGAGAAATCCAGCTCCGGCGCTTCCAAGCAGCCCTCGCAGGCAGCTGGAATATCAAGACCAGAGACGAGAGATACTAGCCCTCAACCATTCTAGATCTCAGGTACAGAACTGAATAACCCCTTGCAGAGAATTCTTGAGTCAGTCACTTGGCAAAACAAACTTAACTTAAACTGCTACTTATCTACTCCCGCCCACGTATTAGGCTTAGGTCAGGTACACTGGGGTAGGCGTGGTTAGAAGCACCAGTTGAGTACGATTAGTCAAATGTATATATGTATGTATCTATTTTATCAGTTTTAAATATCATATGGCTTAGAAACCATATCAATGCTTCTGCAGTATTATTTTATACTCCTGCTTTTATTGTATGCACTTTACTTAACCATAAGTATCGCAATAATATCGATTCATTTCTCTTGTACGAGAAAAGAGACTGATCAATAAATAACATCTTTTATTGAACACGCCCGTCTCTTCCTTTTCTCTACAATCTGGTGAAACTAAGAATGCACTGAACTGACTGAGTAAAATAAGTTGTCTTTTGTTTTCACACGACTCTAGAGATACACTCTTGATTAGGGGAGAGCAAAGTTGTCATGTTCTATGGTTGTCAGAAACTAAATCCCTTCTTGTCTATCCAGGGAGGTTAAACTCCTCCTTGCCTATTCGAGAAAGTTTCTAGTGAACTCTGAGCTAGCTGGCAAAACCAAAAACTTTAAGTCTAATATCGTCAGTAGAAGACCTAGTTAACCTCTGTCCTAGGTCTATACTATTGAAGGTATTATTCCAATGCGCAGAGCCTATTGGGATAATAGGAACTACACTACATGGCGCCCAACCGTTTGGATAGGCGATAAAACTAACGCAAGACATTAGAGTAACTCAGTCGTGCTTTTTCACACAGAACCCCTTTTTTCCCATAATACTCCAAAGACGTCTGGAGTGGGTGAAAGGTCATATCCGCCAAACCTCGCAGGAGGAGACTCCTATGTATGGTTCTTGGTTTAGTCAACGTTGAAGGATACACTGTTCCAAAATATTGTGCATCTAATCTTTGTTTCCATAGAAACTTGATCTGCAAACAAACAGAATAACCTTCCTGTCGGTAAAATGGTAGACAGTGATGAAGAAAGAGAGACAGTTAGACTAGCATCTGAACTAATAGCAGCTGATAATACTCTGCTACAAAATGACCCGGATATAATACTCATCCCGGTCAACATAAGAAAATCTATAACTTTAAAACTTATAGAAAATGGACTGACATCGAGAGGTGGTACAGTCATATTCGTAATTGAGGCACACGAATATCGGCAGACAGAGGTATTCTATTCATGGATAAACTTTCCAGCAGCAAACGCTGTAACAAAAGAGTTCCACTATTATAAAATAGAGGAACCACCGGATACCTACACTCCTTTCGAGGAGGTGGAAGTACCACTCAAATTCCAAGAGCACCTGCTCTTGTTTAAAGGCGCCCTAAAACATAATAATCACATCACCAGGCTCGGTCCACTAGGTAGACCAGGAGCAACGTGGCCGGTCCTAGCCGGATATACACCACATCCAGACATTGAAGAAATGTCTGCAGCAGAGCTTTTAATACAGCTAAAACAACTAATAAAAATACATAGACAATTAGTCCAATATGTAATGCGGACTTCAACAGTCCAACCAGCAAGTAAAATTCCACAGCTGAACCCTCATCAGGGTAACACAAATAAAATTACACCACAGAACATACAGTCCTGTCTGGGTAAAGTACCCGCAAAACGGGAACAAATACCCTTCTGGCTAGCACAAAAAATCACTCAAATAGAGGCGGTGTTTCCAGACACCACCCCGGTAGAAAAACACAGGATTCTGACTATCTGTCTTCCAATGGGAATCGCACCACACGTGGAAGACTGTGACACTTGGGGTACAGTCTTTGCTTCCATATACACAAAAACACATGGTGTACCATCCATGTCAGTAATACCAGATGTGCTAAAACAAATTCAAGATGAATACGGTCCAGAACCCGCTTTAACTCTCGGTATGAAATTACTGAAAGACTTCAAGCAGGTCTCGGCTATATTATTAGCCAACATAAAGGGAGAAGCAGCAAACGTGGCGATCCGCCAAAGGTTAAAAGAGACAGATATAGCAGACCAACCAACTGAAATTGCCAGAATCATAGAGAAATCCTATGAAGAACTAGGAAGAGATAGTCTGGGTGGAATACCGGTAAAACCTCAACTGATTGAAAGTCCTCAAAAGATATTTATTAAAAATAATTTAAACACTCAAAAAAAGAGCTGGGATGGAAACAAACAATCCAATCCTAAAGAAAAAAGATTCCAGTCCAGAGGAAGGTCTCCTCGGCGGAGAGAAAGATCTCCGAACCAAGGACGCAGGTCTCCCCAAAGTGAGCCCTCTGGGAAAAAATACAACCTTAGAAATAGGGATAATATAAAGAAACCTGATAGATATCAAGATATTGATACACGTCCCTCTCAATCTTTTCAGACTTCCTCGCAGAAATCGGAAAGAAGAGGACGATCAGAACACAGGGAAGAGCACATCAAGTCCAAAGACAAGGAACCTGCTCATCCAAATAAAAAGTTACAATTTCCAAAAAAGAAGGTAGCCAGTATTAAAGTAATCAAAGATGCCGAGAATACTGAGAACACAGCTGAAAAACGGAGAATGGGCTCAGACAATGCTAGACAGCGCAGCAGAAGTGAGCATAGCTCGCAAAGTCCTTATGAATCATCTGGAGACAGTGGACACGAATGAATACATTCAGGTGGAAACTGCAGACACCAGAGTTAGCAAACCTCATAAAATATATGAAATTACATTGCGTATAGAGGGGGATAAGACTAGAAAAATAAGGGGACTATTTTGGGATAATCAGTCCAAGGGCTATGACATCCTTCTAGCTGAACGAGACTGGCCACCAGAGTTTGTCAGGGAGTGTCCTCATGGCGAAGAAATAATTATGCCTGCCTTCTCAAATCACATTCCAATTCATAAAAAATATACACTTGCTAGAAAGTGGGCAGTAGCTCAAGCTCCTGCTTTATATAAAAATCATGTAGGATGGGATGAGGACTCTCCTCCTCACAAAATCCAGTTAAAATCTCAACCTACTGCACAGAGGCAGTACCCAATTAAGCAAGAAGGTACAAAACAGGTAAAAGAGATCCTAGATCAACTTGAATACCAGGGGGTGATTGAAACTTGCACCTCACAAATGAACAATCCTTTGTTTCCTGTCTCCAAACCAGACAACTAATATCGTCTAGTTTTGGATTACAGACACCTTAACTCATGTTGCAAAACCTTTGCAGTGCAAAACTCGCATAGTGCTGCACTAATGAATAACATAGTGCGCAAAAAATACAAAACAACATTAGACATCTCTAATGGGTTCTTTTGTCAAAATATAGCACCAGAGAGCAGATATTTGACTGCGTTCTCGGTAAATGGCTCGCAAAAAAGCTTCTGCCGTTTACCCCAGGGGCACAAGAACAGCCCAGGATTATTCTCAAAGAGAGTAACAGAATTACTACAAACATACGATGACGAGGCATTATCATATGTCGACGACATTTACCTAACAGATGATGACTTGGATACTCACTTGAAGAGAGTGAACACCATAATACTTGGGTTCGCAGCAGAGGGTTACAAATTCAACTTTAAAAAATCAAGAATTGCCCATCTAACAGTCCTGTTTTTAGGATATGAATTATCAAGTGAAGGCAAAAGCCTGGCTGACAATTTCCTAGAGAAATGTGCGGTACTCCAAGCTCCTAGAACACTAAAAAACGTACAATCAATTCTAGGCTTCCTAAATTTCGGAAGAACATACATTGCAAATTACGCAGAAAGGGTCAAACCCCTTTATGATCTAATAAAACCAGATTTTAAAATAATCAATTGGACTCAAAAACACACAGAAATTTTGAGATCTTTACAAACAGACATGTTAATTAAAACAAAATTAGAAACACGTGACAACACACGCAATCTTGTGATTCGAGTCATCCCAGGAAGATGCGGATTCACATACCTGACCTCTAATGAGGGAGAAAAGGTACCAATTGCATACAATTCACACTTGTACACAGAAGCTGAAAAGAAGTTCAGTATTAAAGACAACATTG
Source organism: Lissotriton helveticus (assembly GCF_964261635.1). Lineage (NCBI taxonomy): Eukaryota > Metazoa > Chordata > Amphibia > Caudata > Salamandridae > Lissotriton > Lissotriton helveticus. The sequence goes on from NC_136065.1 coordinate 1,195,391,210, forward strand.
TTCATGCAGTTCAAACTGCTATAGCAAGAGAAAAAGACAACGCTGACGGTAGACGTATCACAGTCAGAACAGCGGAGTCAGCCTTTGAGGCATTAACAACCCCTTGTAATTTACCAACAACAACGTTGAATCCAGAATGGATACAATGGGTGAATTCAATTACAACGGACAGAGTAAAATACTACTTTGATCCAGAATTAAAGGAATTAAAATATCTAGAATATGAAATGACATACCCTCTGCCAATCGACATTCTGCCTTTACGACAGTACGCCTGTGTAATACATACAGACGGGCATGCTCAACCCTCAGTTTGGGGAGAGCTGGCTTACAAGGCCACATGCGAAATTGTAAAAGAAGTGTGGCGCGGAGGTAAATTAAGACCTCTACTTACAAAAACACACTCAGTGGAAAATAATTCAGAACAACAAACTGAAATATAGCGTTAAAAATGGCGCTAGATAATGCCGATCGCGAATTCCCGACACTTATTGTGTGCGATTCGTATTACTGCGTCAAATCCTACAATAACGATTTACAGAAATGGATTCAAAACGGTTACAAAGATGACACAGGTGCAACAATAAAGCAAAAAGTGCTTTGGGAACAAGTAGTTCTATTACAGAAAGAACTACCAAAAACTCACGTGATACACTCACTGAGTCATCAGCGTGATGGCGTTCACGTTGCAGGGAATTCATTGGCTGAGAAAGCCACAACGGCAGCAACTGAATCGGCTTCCGTAGTCAAGAAAAAGCATACAGTAAAACACATTGACGGTGAAACTGTGCTGGCGGTAAAAACGTCATCAAAAGGCGACTGCTCAGCACTACCGATCAATTATCCACTCAATTATACATACATAATCGATGCAAACTCAGTCCCTTTTGCTCGAATCCCTGGAGTGGGGGATAGAGTGATTCCAAACACGGACAGGAGAGGCTTGTTAATAGCAGACGCACATATGGGTGAGGGTCTCAGACACCTCAAACTAAAAGATTCTCTGGAAGAATTACAATCAGTGTACTGGTGGCCAGGTATGAGCCTGCATCATCACATCTTTGTAAAGAACTGCCCAGACTGCAATAGAGATTGCAGTGGCGAGAGAAACGGTATATTAGCATGGCGTTTCACTCCAGAATTGATCAACAATAAAAATTAATGCGTCCAATTAACATATAAAGACTAGTTTCCACTTGTGATGTAGACCCCAGCACTCGGCTGACGTCTGGACTGTTATAAAAAGATTTGCGAGTCTATAATGGCATATACGCTAGAAGCATGCTACGTTTGGCTGAATGTTTTTTCTTCTTGCCCTAAAGCGTATGAAAAACATGGCCAAATAAGCATAGCATAGCGGGACTCTTCTCACTTCCTACCTGAGGGAACGGGATGGTGTAAAGAAAAAACCAAAGGCATAAAGCAATCTATAACAGCGAAGGTATTAGGTTCGGGACCTGGGTGGGTCAAACATCTAAGTTTCCAACGTAGTCTAAATAACCTGCCAAGAAATTCTCTGAGGGGATTCAGTCCGTACGAATTATTGTTTGGAACTAGAATGATGGTCTTAGATCTTGACAGTCAGACTTCAGTGGTTAAAGAAAAAAGCTTTGATATCAAAGATCGTTTGGCTATTTTGCAGGACTTAAACGAAACAAGGAAAGACCTGAGCAACATAAAGTTGAAACAACAGCCAACGACCACTGAAGAAAAACCACCTGTCCCAGCAAGAACTGTCTGGATTCCAAAAGTCGGGGATCTAGTCAGAGAAAAGATCGCGGTAAAGAAGGAATTTGGGCCTTCTTACAGAAAAGCAGTTCCTGTCTTGTCTATCAACGGGACAAGATCAGTAGTACTACCGCCCCTTGCTGGTAAAAAGGAGAACAGAGTTGTATCAATCGACCTGATAAAACCACAATCATGTGGCCGATAACGAACAGTAGGCCGAGTGGACTCCCGATAAGTAGTAGAACACCAAGGTTTGCTACAAACACAGAGGTTCAATCTAAGAGTCTACTCACATTTGAAATGCCAACAGAACAACAACAAGGACTATGCAACAATGCTATGGAACTTAAACCTCTAAAAACCCAAATAAAAACATTTAGCAGAGACACACCAATCTACAATGAAGTAACAAATGACTATGCTGCTGCAACAAAACACAATAATAAAGCAAACAGCAATCCTGAAACAATAGGAACAATAGACAGAACGGCATCGGGTTACTTCATCAACTTCAATGATTCATCTGAAAACCTGAGTGAATCAAAGGAACAAACATCAACAAAAACCTTTAAAGACAAAGCTAAGGAACTTTTTCAACATCTGAAAGAAACCTATCTGATTTCTCCGTGGATTGAATTCTGGGTGGCCTTAGGTGCACTTATCCTCATACTTTGGCTCATCATGGTACTATGTTTGGGACACTTCATTGAGGGAAAATATGCTAAAATGGACACAGCAAGCCAGAAAATCAACTTGGTCCTCAAACCACACACGTCTTCACTCGTCGAGAAAAGAGAACTTTCTTCAGTCAACTTCACAGCCAATCCTATACCCGGTGGGGTAGCATGGGACAATACTGATTATGAAATCTATGGTCCGGTTGAAATCCTGAAGTATCCACATCAAATCAAGATCTCATTGAGTGACTTTGTAAAACCAAGCTCAGTTGCTGATGATTGGGACGTTGAAAGCATTAATAATATGATGTCTGACCTAGTGATGTCTGCTAAATTTACAAAACATGATTATTTGCAGGGTTCGTCTAATTATGATAAAATGTTCTGCTATAATCACTATAGTAATCATTATCTGCATAAATCTGCACAACCTAGAAATGTTTTAAATTATAATCAATGGGAACACTGTGCAACCCCTCCAAAAGGTAGCTCAAGAACTTTTTATGACAAATATTCATATTTTTCAGGGTTCAACACAAGTAATGCAGAAACATTTTATTTCAAATTATCAAATAAGACAGGTACAAAGACCATGCTTACAAACACTAAATTGATATATTCAGACTCATTTTTTGAGCAAATGAGTACATTTGGTTTTGATTACTGGGACAAAAATGTTGAAGTAAAAAGTGTTTGGGGTACAAAGGAATGGCAAGTACAAGGTATAGAATCATTGTTTAGAGCCTGCATGATCCCAGAACGAATTATATTTTTGAATGACACTGTCCAACAAACTACCTGTCTTGGCCTAGCCAAAATCAAAGACTTAAACAAACCGTCTATTCCAAAGCCAACAATGAACGGTAATGTATCTTTAGATGAGGAGATAGACGTAAAACATATATTAAGCCAAAACAGAACACATCCTGATTGGAAACAGTGGTTGATCTGGCCCACAGATACTAATAACTGTCAAGACAGATTCCTGAACAAAATCCAGGGGTTCAAATTGACAAGGCCAGACCCTAGATATTCCCAAAGACAACACCCAGGGATAATTACCACGTACAGTGTGGGCAAGCTCTGCCTTCAATGGCTACAAACATCCACACTGGCAGAAATTAAGCAACACCTGACTTTACTTACTGATGGTGCTGACTTGCGTGATTTCATTATGGGACCGCGCATACAGCGTCAAAAACGCTTCATAGCAGCCTCTGTATATGCAACTTATAACGAAGCCTGGAAAATAACTCAAATTGAAACATCAGAGAGAATACGGGAAATTGACCGTATAAATTTGGAAAAATCACTTTCTGTAGTGGACAATGGGTTAATGACTCTGTCCTCCAGAATATACTCTTTGGACAGCATTGTGTCTTCAGCAATCGACATAATATCGCAAGACTTACTGTTGTTACAACACGGTCAGTCCCAATTGCGTTCTATTGTGCAACTTGGCTGGACGTTACAAAATCTGCGTTCAGGCTATGTGCCTTGGCGTTTAATCAACACAACGTCACTATTCAATATCTTTAACCTCACTGATAAACAAATCAGTATGGCACAGAACAGTGCTGATTCTACAATCCTGAGCATTGAGAAACTCGAGAGATTACCATTGACAATGTCAGAACGACCTGTTAGTGAATGGATAATACATGGAATAATTAATATTCCAATATCTACTTTCAGGTTTCAATACTGCCAAAAATATATACAGGCTGGCATGTACGAAAAATTGGGTAAAGGGTACATTAAGTCAACATGGAACTTGCCCTATTCACATGCTTGTGTCAGTAATAAAGGCCGGAAAGTGTTTCTTAGTGGCAATAATTGTGCCATGTCACTAAGCGGTACACTTCTGTGTAATGGTATTAGTTTACACGGAGCCTCTGAAGGGTCCTCGAATAACCTTTCATGTCACCAGCTAGGCACACCTGCGACACAAATAGAACTATTCTTTAGGAGACTATCGAACGGGAGTTACATTATAATTGTAGACCGCAGATGTTGTAGCTTGGTGCCCGGAATACCTTATCTCATAAGTACGACGGCGAAGGTCATGTGCTGTGAACGAGTATTGTTCCCCAGCGCAATGCCAGACAGGGAGGCAAGGTTATGGCCGAATTTGAAAATTGCTTCCATTCGAGTTGATACTTTAAGCAGAATGAAAACAGTGCTCCTTCAGACGCCGACCAGGCTCACGTCATCAAAAGAAACGTATGATCTCCAAGTTGCAAGGACAACGGCAGAGATTCATTCATTGTTATCAACTAATTCCCCCATACATTTCGCAGAAATCCTGAACGAAATCTTAAATATTTCTGATACCAGTGGAGTCTCAAATGTATTTAAGACAGTGTTTTCGGGGGCTTTAACACCATTTAAAGCCATTCTGGGTATTTTTCTGGACTTTGTCCATTCCATCTTTGGTGGACTTCCTCTCCTTTTGGGACTAGTGGCAGGAATCCTATTTTTGATTCTGTTATTTTGCTATGGCAAACCGTGTCACAGACAAAACACCTGCGACAAGGGAAGAAACAATCCTAGCCATTGGATACCGGGACCGGATATCTAAAATCCTTGGACTGTCCCGGCTTAGAGACCTGAACATGACTTGGTTTCTTTCATTTAGACCAATGTGGCAAAGCTGTGTTTTACCTGTATTAAGGTGCTTGCTATGCGGAGAAGAATGCGTGTTGGACACCTGTCTGACGCTACAATCGGATGCACCAATGGATGCAGAAACTTTGTTGGGTCCGGTTACGGCTCATGCATTGTGCTGTCCCCAGCGGCTACCAATCCTGATGACGGCATTCGTGGAGACTTCACCACTACGATTGAGGGGTAGTGAGGTTCAAGATGAAAGCAGCATCGATCAGGTACGACCTTCTGTCAGCTATGCTAATCGAAACATCAATGAAGGCAATCATGCTCATGAATGCATGGTAACATCTTTTTCCGAGTTAATGGAACTTTCACAGGAAGCTGTTGACAGCTTTTTCGAGAGTCTAAATGATATGATGTTCTCACCAGAGCAGAAATAATGGCTTTTGTGCAAGCTAGCACACGGCGTTCCCAACACCCTGAATTTGGCCTTCAACTTTGATAATAAAGTATTGTGAACAATTTTTCTCCAGTTTACGGACAGCGGAACATAATTTTTCAGCGGCCCCAAAATATGTTGCAATTTTTCGGGACACTTATCTTCTGCTTAAAGTAGAAACTATTCTTAGAGAACTAAAATTCTATTTTAGGAACTTTAGAGACATTAGCTGCCCTCTGGCATGTTCAAATATATTTTATTTTGTGATGAAATGGTCTCGCATTTTTTTCTTCTGTCTTAAGAGCCATTTCATGTGTAATTTTCATATTTTATTAATAATGATGTATGAATATGCGTAATTTATTTAGCATTGTTATACTGCTTGAGTGCATATAATGCATATATATATCTTTTCGTATATTTCATGGTTTAAAAATGCATATGGATGTATTTTGGGGTGGTACGGTATACACGTGCTCTACTAGTATATTTACTATGCCTAGATCTTGTAAATATGGACATAGTCTGCGTGGAGTGGGTGTGATGTATTCCTATAGGTTCTGTATCGATCCCCCTATTCCTGACCCTGTTCTGGTTAATAATTAACTAGCAGCCATCCCACGGTACAAAAAACCGTTATCTGATTAAGCCACACCACGGCACAGGAACGCGTTATCTGATTAGGTCATAACGCTTGCCATCTAATTAGGCAAGCACTATTCCTCCAGCCCCTGATAAGGCATACGGAGTTCTCAAAACAAATCAAACCTATGACAACCTGGGAAAATCCCTGCGGCCATTGTTTTGATTTCACCGAGAACTTCAGCAAAAGAATGTGCGAACGAGCCCGTTCATATGACATCCTTATTGACGTATCCATGTCCATCCTTACGTCAATCTCGGCACCTTACAGGTATAAATATTACCGACATTGCCTTAAGCAAACACACGCGGTGGTGACGAGATCGGAGCAGCGAGACTTACCGAAGAGGCCAGCACAGAGCGGACCCCACTGGCGCTGCCCCGCCTTCCTGACGCGCTGAGAACGAGACGCTGCTTTTCTCCTGCCGAGAAATCCAGCTCCGGCGCTTCCAAGCAGCCCTCGCAGGCAGCTGGAATATCAAGACCAGAGACGAGAGATACCAGCCCTCAACCATTCTAGATCTCAGGTACAGAACTGAATAACCCCTTGCAGAGAATTCTTGAGTCAGTCACTTGGCAAAACAAACTTAACTTAAACTGCTACTTATCTGCTCCCGCCCACGTATTAGGCTTAGGTCAGGTACACTGGGGTAGGCGTGGTTAGAAGCACCAGTTGAGTACGATTAGTCAAATGTATATATGTATGTATCTATTTTATCAGTTTTAAATATCATATGGCTTAGAAACCATATCAATGCTTCTGCAGTATTATTTTATACTCCTGCATTTATTGTATGCACTTTACTTAACCATAAGTATCGCAATAATATCGATTCATTTCTCTTGTACGAGAAAAGAGACTGATCAATAAATAACATCTTTTATTGAACACGCCCGTCTCTTCCTTTTCTCTACAATCGGGTGAAACTAAGAATGCACTGAACTGACTGAGTAAAATAAGTTGTCTTTTGTTTTCACATGACTCTAGAGATACACTCTTGATTAGGGGAGAGCAAAGTTGTCATGTTCTATGGTTCTCAGAAACTAAATCCCTTCTTGTCTATCCAGGGAGGTTAAACTCCTCCTTGCCTATTCGAGAAAGTTTCTAGTGAACTCTGAGCTAGCTGGCAAAACCAAAAACTTTAAGTCTAATATCGTCAGTAGAAGACCTAGTTAACCTCTGTCCTAGGTCTATACTATTGAAGGTATTATTCCAATGCGCAGAGCCTATTGGGATAATAGGAACTACACTACAAGACGTCTTGTTGGAGTATATCTGTGCAGCTCTTCAGTACAGGGTCCTGGATGACAGATCATTATGTACTAGTTGCTTTGAGTGAATGCTACCTGCTAACCATGTAGGGGAACCTCAACACTTTGTTCCCCTGTCACCTTAAGAGCAGTACTTAATTGTGAGTGCCAGGCTCCAAAGTTTTTTTCATTGGCCCACTGCTGGTGCTGTGGAAATCAAGGGTTGCATTATAACAAGGCTGTCTAGCCTAATTCTCCATCATGCCTCTTTCTGCCACCGCTCTACACTTAATACCTCTTTATGTAACTCTTACAGGTTCTTTTTTATGCTTGAATTCTCCATTTGTCACTTTTTTGTTTCTTTCTCTTTTCTGCCTCCCTTTTTTCACTTTAGTTCTGTTCTTGAGGCCAAGATGTGATGATCTAAAATAAGAGTTTTTTTGTCTCTGTGCACTCCAAACTGACTTCTTTAACCCCTTCCACACTCATGACGAGCTCAGCTCGTCATGAGCCACGGTGCTCTTGTGCTCTTGTGCTCATGACGAGCTGAGCTCGTCATAACAGTCCGAACGCTCGCACGCGGGGCTAATTCTTCCCTGTGCTGAACGTTCTTAAAAACGGGTGTGGCCGGGATGAGCTCAGCTCATCATGAGCACATGAGCACCGGGGCACTGTGCGCGCCCGCCCCCCAGCAGAGCGGGGGAATTAGCCCCGCAGGCAAGAGGTTAAACAAGAATTTATACCAGTTCTTTTTTGCTACTACATCAATTGCACTGTGTCCAACAGTGCCTTTGATAATTTTAAGTTGTGTGGGTCCGGTGCACCGAACCCTAGGAAGAGTGCAGATCAATTAGAAACAGATTGTTTCTATACGTATTTCTTCTAATTGAACAGAAACTTAATTCACTTATCTGAGTAAATCATTAGTTTAATTTTTTAAGTCATCCATTACTTCATGGTGAGAGTTCATTTCTTATGACATAAACGAGCTGCTTAGACAGACCATTTCACATAGCCCAATGCATTTCGGGTCCTAACTGAGACCCTTCCTCAGGGGTTCCGTGTATCCGATACAAGAAGTAAGAGCCGGCATGTTTAGACGAGATACACGCCATCATTTAGCCCAAACATGTAAGTAAGCACTAGGTCTTTCTTTCATTAGGAGCACTAGCGGTCAACTTAATTTGTGTCCAAACAAATCTGCATTAGGCTGTTGGTTGACATCAATGAGTGAGGTTATCTGTATTCAGCAAAGCATTTTCATGACATCATACAGAATGCTCCTTTGAGTCTTTTGGTAGTAACTCATAGTTCACGTTAGGCTTATAGTCGTTCAACATGACTCGTGTGAATAGTCGGTATACTTGCATATATTGTTTACAGTTCTTCGGAGTATTGTTTGACAACTTTTACATTGTATTTTTAATAATTTGTATATGTGAATGTACATCACTGTCACTACTGAATTATGGCTGACATAGTTTCATGTATCTTTCTTTTACAGACCCCTGAGGAATGGTCTCAGTTAGGACACGAAATGCATTGGGTAATGTGAAATGGTCTGTCTAAGCAGCTCGTTTATGCCTTTAGAAATTAACTCTCACCATTAAGTAATGGATGACTTAAACAATTAAACTAATGATTTACTCAGAGAAGTGAATGAAGTTTCTGTTCAATTAGAAGAAATACGTATAGAAACAATCTGTTTCTAATTGATCTGCACTCTTCCTAGGGTTCGGTGCACCGGACCCACACAACTTAGAATGATCTAAAATAAGCCCATGTTCCACAAATGAGTGCTGGAGTCCACTTACTGTAAGCGGCAGCACAAATGAGGCATTGCTTGCAGTGGTCGAAGTAGAGGAAAAAAGTAGGGGAACTGTGGGCAGAGAATCAGAGGGTGGGAATAACCCAAGGATTGGATCAGTGGGCGGAGTCAGAGGTGTGTCAGAATGCGCAAAACATCCCAATTTTTAGTATTTGTTTGGCATTTCACTGCCCAGTTACAGCTTATTGTGTTATTTAATTTAACCAACAGATACACATGATTATTTAAGGTTTAATATGAGTTATTGATATTAAAATACATTCACAAAGTGGGATACATATCCAATCACAGAATGTCCCAAATACGCTTAAAAGTGGAAGCACAAGCCATTTGTCTCCGAGCCATAGATTGTCTGTCATCAGGACTTCTCCCTTTTCCCACAAAAGCAGTTCAAACATGAATGGCAAAATATCCTAGTTTGCAAATGTTTTCTTTACAATTATGGCTCTGCCATATTTGCCACATCATACAAGATCTGCTGTATAATCTAACAATTTTAACTAATAAATTGTTTGTAGCTCAAATGGATCACAAATTACTAAAATATGTGACTTGTGTTGCTGCGAATTGGAAGGTCCTTTGCAAAGGTTGACTGATCACCTTTTTCTTTGCTGCATTTGTAGGTTACACTGGTTCTAAGGCAAAATCTTTCCATGTGTACAAATGTCAAAATAATAAAATATCAGAAAATATACTGCCTTACGCTGCAGCCTTTTTTTTGCTGCATAATTTAGTTAACACTACGGCATAATTTTGTCCTCCTTTGCTTCATAATTCCAGCAGGCAGTACATGTTAAAAGTGATTGTGAATGAAGCAGAGAGACTGCAAAGTTTGTGAACATAGTTTGGTGTGCGTGCAAATCCTGCATTGCTGATCCCTGATGAGTTGCAGCTACTACTGCTGACACAAAGTCAATTGAGGTACCATTGGATGAGGTGGAATGGCCGCAAGGGCAGGGTCGGCTTTAGCGCTGGTGGCGCCCTGTTCAACAATGTTTGTTAGTGCCCCCAATGACCACCTCTGTCATGGATTCCCTCACTACCACCCTTTAACAGTGTCCTTCAAGTCTCCATAACCACACTCTCTCTGAGATGCATTTAATTGGATTTACAGCACCACTCATACCAGTGGAGGGTGTCAGAGCACTGTACATCACACACATGACACAGAGACAATCAATTATACATGTGTAAATCGCTGTAAAGAAAATTTTACATAAGACTAAGGACTACAAGGAGTATCTGTCACATGATAACCATACTAGTAGGCCGTATAGTTTAATAGTGATTGGCCTGGAGAAACACAAACTTAGAATTTAAAACATAGTACCATGGTTGGGGGTTCTCTTTAATAATCAGAATTGATTTCTATGTTTTTGCAACATTAGGATAATCAAAGACGAGAGGAACAAAACATAATGCTCTAATTTAAACCTTGCAGTTTGTATGCAGCTTTTAGATGACAGTTAAAAGCTCACTGTCCTATGTTAGGATTCTAACTTATAAACTGCAAGTAACAAAAGGATCTCTCTAAAAAAAGCAGTAACCCACTGACCTATTTACATTATGTGCACTTTTTGATCTGCATGGCACATGTTCTTTTCAGCAGGCACATTAACCTTATGTGCTACCTTTCAATGAGTCAAGACTTCCACTAGACAAAACTCCGATCTCTCTCTAGGAAGAACATTATCACCGGAGTAATCATGACATTTTTATTGTTGCCGAAAAAGCTGGAGACCAGGAAGGAGGCGGCAAGCACTTTTAAAACCATAGCACACTTGCAAACATGATGCCTCCACCCAAAGTCAGCACCTGGTGCAATCACACCGGTCGCACAGCCTTAGAGCTGGCCCTTCTCGAGGGTCTTCCTACTTCAGTGACAGAGTCACTGTTGCTCTATGGTGTGCTGCTTTATAGGCCTGCCTGCAAGACTGGAGGTGAACGTCATTATGGATTGTGGTGGACAGGCCTTCAAGGTTAACCCACAGTTGCTATGGGTAGGGTCCACCTGCTGGTGCTAAGATACCAGGGCTTCAAGGTCTTGCAGGGCCTTCTAAGGTCTAGAATGGGAATGTGCTCCGTCAGGAGAGTGGTCTGGTGGACTGGCCACAAAGGCTGAATCTGGTTCCCCAGTTCCAAATTCAGCAGCTCTGACCATAGTGCCACATTGTCTCCACCACTGATCACCATATTGCCCCACTGAGAGAAACTTGCACTGCCTTAAACTACAACCCAATTGTGCCCTGATATATACACCTGGATGCGCCTCAATTTAAATTGTGCACTAGTCAAGAGCAATATTCTGCCTACAAACAAAAGTAATAACATCCGGGGAAAAGCAAACACTCGAAGGGAATGCAAAATTAAGTAAAGCGTGTGAAATGTAAGCAGGTTACCTTAACGCTTTTTCACTCACTATTCAGAAATCTGTGAGTGCCTCTGCCTGAAAAGTTAAGGGCATGACTACAGGGACCGGAGTGGACCGGTGTCAATGTCTATTGCTCATATCCTTACAAAACGTAAGCAGTATAGTATTAAAAAGACCACATCCGTGAACACAGAGCTTTGGTACACATTTTGTTTTCCAATCCATGCATTGCAGTACCTTCAGGATTGGTGCACTAGTACTCCACTCGGAGAAAACAATGCTCTTCAAAGAAAGACAAGAAAACAAAAGTAGCGCTTCACTGGCAAACTCTGTATAGTGGCGCTAATGTGTTTGGGTGTGAATAAAATCAATCTGGCCACTTTGCTACCACTCTGTCTTGCTTTATTTAGTTATTTATTTATTTTTCATGTTTTTAAACTTTTATTCCTGAGGCTACACTTTGAAATAGAAAAATGTCAGAAAAAGATGACATTTCCAGCAAAAGTATTTCTCTTTTTTCGATCCATTTCACAGAAGAACAAATAAATCAAACGAGTAACACCCTCCCCGTCCACCTGCGACAAACCCAGGACCTTCTGACCTTCAGGAGACTTCATAAGACTTGGCTGTTTGATCAAGTAGCTGCTTCTTTCCCTCCCCCTTAGCGCCTTGAGACCCTCATGGATGAGTAGCGCGCTTTATAAATGTTTTGATTGATTGGTTGAGGAAAGAGAGGGTGAGAACACGTTCTTGAAGTCAGGGTTTTCAGTAAGTTAGGAGCTGCTAGACAGAAAGAGCGGGAATAAGAGGACGAAAGAGAGAAAGTGGTGGGGACAGCTGAAGTAGCAGAGCAGAAGTGGACACTTGTATTTTCTGGGCAAGAAGGAAAAGACAGAGTCCCTTTGCTTCTTTGCCCACCCCGCCCGTCCCCAAACGGCCACGAACACCGAGCCTTATCTATAGGCCTTAGCTATATCTGCCGTCCTGGGACGCATGTTCAAAATAAAAAAGTGGTGGAACGGAATTTATGGAATGAAAGCAGTAGGGACACGCTGTGCCCTGCCAATCCCGCCCACTTTTGACCACTGATTGCTTGAGAGGCACATGAGGAAACCTTGACCTTGGTGACCAATGGTTTGCTTTCCAGTGCAGGTCTAAAATCTCCTCAGAGGATCGCCACCTGAAAGTAGTCAAGCTGTGTGTCTCAGTGACATGGAGAGTAATGCTGGCGGAAGCTTATGCTCCTGGCATGGTCACCCAGACTACACAGGTCAAAGGGTAGAGACCAGGTGAATCTTGATCAACTGGTCCTCTAGGTTGGGGGTTGGGCACAAGGAAAATAACCTTGTCCTATAAAAGCATTTGTTTTGGAAACCAAAGCAAAAACTTCTAAATCTTCTGATTATGAGGGAATTCAAGTGTCTCTGTATGAGACATGCCTGATCGACAGTAGACAAAGCTGCAAGGAAACTACTGAAAGGACGACTGAAGGTCTGAGTGCCAAGTGAAAGAACAGAACCAGATTCGGGAACATATAGACTATGAATGACACAGGAAAACTGGCTCAAGTTACATCTGAGATGGGGTGCTACAACCTACAGAGCCTGGGAGTCAGGCCAAAGAGCACCTGGATGAGAAATGTGGAACCTGAAATGAAGAACCTGAATCTCAGCTGAGGCCCTGTACAGAAACTTGCCCCAGACAGACAGAAGGGGAGGTCCTTCTTTGCTGCCCTACATGCCAGTAGGCATAACAGGCAGTAAGGAAGTAAGCAGGTCTGAAATTAACCAAGAGGCAGCGCCCAGGTGTAAATCTATCCAGATCTAACCAGATGGGTACACAACGAGCTGGACTCATGCTTTATTTGAGTTGCAGGACGCAGGCTTTCTAACAACACAATGATGGGGATTAACGACGCACCTGTATGCAACATTTACTTGGTAAAGTAGCTGTTTTTACAAATGCCTAATGATCCCTCTAATACAGTCATCATCACGCGGGGACACAGGTTTGACCCGTTCCGCCAGTGTGGCAGAGTGTGCCAGTTGCTAGCAGCCCTGAAAAGGGCTGGACTTCTGTCCATAAATCGATCCTTTTCGCCGGGTAGAACGGACCTAGGTGTCTGACCCACATGGAAGAGGGTCATGAATATGAATGCTTATGCATGAATGCGAGCCTCACGTCGGGCGTCCAGCTGGCACGTCAGACTGGATTCATCACGTCCTCTGTAGCAGAGCAGCTCCTGCACAGAAGATGCAGCCTGGATGTCAAAGCACGTGAAGACAGAACAACTTGAAAGTGAGGGCGGGGGTGTGTGGATGAGCATTAAACTATTTAGCATAAACACCAGACATACTTATGGAAGGCCAGGAGCAAAATCCATCCTTTAATAACTTCCTGAAGCGCCACATTGCGGCGGAGGTCGGGGAGGGAGGTATTTCAGCAGCATAGCTTTGTTCAGGCCCGAGGAAGCCCTCCTGCCACCCATTCGTGCTTTTCTGGCGAGGGCAGTTAGAGCACCGGGCATGCGGACATCTCTTTGGGGGAACGGGTGTGGCACTGAGCTTGCCCCGGTCTGGAGAAAGCGCTACTGCTACCAGTGTAGGTGCTGCGCCAGAGAGCGCCGGGAGGGCACGGGGGCACAGCTCGATTTGGGTGAGGAGAAATAATGTCGGATTTGGCCTAGGGCAGAGGGCATTATCCTGCCAACCATATACAATAGCGGGAGGAATGGCAGAGAAGATTCCAGCACAGCAGCAGGGATGAGAGGGCACGTGCCCGTGTTCGGGCCAGGCAGTAGAATGCCCTTCAACCTTTGCCCCCCTTGTGTGCACAGCGCCAGGGAGTGAGGCTTAGGTCATCAAGACGCTTCGGGGTGGCACAGGGCGCGGTGTGCCCACGGTGGTTAACGCTTTGGGCTTCTCTTGTACAGGGGGTAGTTCTACGAGGGCGCTCAGGGAACCGCGAACCCCGACACCTCATTAAAGCTGGGGCATGGGGCGGGGTGGGTCCAGGTTGGAGAGAGCCTCCTGCCCTCAATGTTAATTCCTGCCAGGACTGGCACCGAGGGTGGCCGGCGCCGAGCACCTACTGGAAGCGAAGGCTCAGAGCAGAAAACACCTATTGCTGCCCATGTGACCCCAGGGACAGCAGCAAGGGTGACGTGTCCTACACCATACGAAATATGGGTAGACAGGGCATTGAAAGGGATATGCCTAGGAATCAATGAACCCTCCTGCCTCCTATGTTGTGTATGTGTAGTGTCAGGGTGGGCACCTACGTTAGTGAAACCTAAAGGGGTGTTGACGGTGCCCCCGTGATTCATAGACCGATAATTCACACAAAAGGTGCAACTCTGTGCCGGGCCCAGATCACAAAGGTCTCCCGGCTGTAATTCCGAGTTAATATAACAGTTTAAACTTTCATAGTGTATTACTAAATATATGTACCTTATACATTTCTCTGGCGTTGGTGCCTGAGCCCGATTTACCGAATCATGAAAAAACATGGGGCACCTGCGCCACCCGCCCTCTAAGCAACCTACTGCATCTGTTGCACGGTCTGTAGGGACAAATTAACATAACACCGCCGCCGACCCAACGAGGAGTAGCCCAGATGATGAAGCATGACATTCTGTTGGGTGTGTGCGGGCATTACAATCCAATAAATGGAACCCTACGCTGAACCCACACGTTTAGGTTGGTGACAATTTCCCTTGTTTGTCCACTGAGGAACAGCATAACCTTTTGCAAATACAAATGAACATAACCCAGTATAGCATCGATCCTTTATCGCTCATGCGTACACTACGTACTCCTACGTTTGCAACTGAGGTAGGTTGCACTACCCCCGCCCGAGGACTGAGCCAGAGGTACATGAAATACTCTGCACAAGTGACGAACACCCACTCTGCCTTAACATACTAGGGACTCTGTAAATGCATTAAAAATTACAAGCCAGAGATCATGTTGTAAGCACCAAATTATGCCCAAACCACCGCATGGTCGTAAAAGTAGTAGTTATTAAAGGGGAGAAATGTATTTAAAAGGGGAAAAAAACCAAAAAGGTGAAACAACAACTTACCTGCACTTGTCCCACACGTGGAGAATTCACATTCAAGCTAGGAAAAGATTTGCTCGTCAGTTTTTTAAGTCGATGCACTTACTTCGAAAGAGTTGTGAAATGCATAAACTATGCAAGTCAGTTTTTAGATTTATCCCAATGAAGTTAAACTACGACCATGTACACCTCCAACTGGTATGCAGACAAAATATCGAAATTTAAATATTGATATACAATAATATTGATGTTTAAATATCGAAGGGACATAATATAGAAGGTAAGTAATATCGATAGATTTTAATATCGATATTAGTAATATCGATGTTTTAAATATCGATGTTAGTAATATCGATGTTAATAATTTCGATGTTACTAATATCGAATTTTACATTTTTTTTTTGTATATTATTATGTGTTTATTATGTTTTTAATTTATTTATATGTAATTTAATGAATTGTATTTTAGTACTGTAGCGGGTTGTGGGTTAATAGGGGAATAGGGTGGGAAGTAATTTAATTATACTAAATTAATTATTAATTATTAGGAATTATAAATTGTTTTCAATTAATTGGTAATTAATTTTAATTAATTGGTAATTCATTTTAATTAATTGATTAATTGATAATTATGCTCTGTAGCGGGTTGTGGGTTAATAGGGGAATAGGGTGGGAAGTAATTTAATTATACTAAATTAATTATTAATTAGTAGGAATTATAAATGTATTTTAATTAATTGGTAATTAATTTTAATTAATTGGTAATTATTTTTTATTAATTGATTATTATGTTCTGTAGCGGGTTGTGGGTTTATAGGGGAATAGGGTGGGAAGTAATTTAATTATACTAAATGAATTATTAATTATTAGGAAATATAAAATAATTTTAATTAATTGGTAATTCATTTTAATTAACTGGTAATTAATTTTAATTAATTGGTAATTAATTTTTATTAATTGATTAATTGATAAATATGTCCTTTAGCGGGTTGTGGGTTTGTAGGAGAATAGGGTGGGAAGTAATTTAAATGTAATTAAGTAATAATGTTTTTAAATTAATTATTTTGTTAATTATATCATTGTTAATTACTTATTAATTGGTAATTAAATATTATTAAATGGTATTTTTTAATAATTGTTTTACTTAATTATTTATTGCTAATCATGTTTTTAATATTTATGTATTGGTATTTGTAAATGGTTTATATTTATTTAATAGTTACGTTTTTTATTATTTAAACATTTTTTTTTATTTATAAGTATCTGGAGTGGGAATAGTAATTGGTACCCCTACGCTATCCAAAACTTTCCCTTCTGTTGTACTCTCTGGAGTTGGAATAGTAATTGTTACCCCTACGCCATCCAACAGTTTCCCTACTGTTGCACTCTCTGGAGCGGAAATAGTAATTTTTACCCCTACGCTATCCAACACTTTCCCTACTGTTGCACTCTCTGGAGTGGAAATAGTAATTTTTACCCCTACGCTATCCAACACTTTCCCTACTGTTGCACTCTCTGGAGTGCGAATAGTAATTTTTACCCCTACGCTATCCAACACTTTCCCTACTGTTGCACTCTCTGGAGTGGTAATAGTAATTGTTACCCCTACGCTATCCAACACTTTCCCTACTGTTGCACTCTCTGGAGTTGGAATAGTAATTGTTACCCCTACGCTATCTAACACTTTCCCTACTATTGCACTCTTTGGTGTGGGAATAGTAATTTTTACCCCTACGCTATCCAACATTTACTTACTTTTTAAAATTTGTTTTACATTTTTATTAATTGGTATTCATATTATTATTTTATGTATATACATTTATTTGTAATTTATTATATTTTCATTTATTTATAAGTCATTAAAATAATTTTTTAGAGTTATTATTAATGAAGTATATACTATAGCCTTATAGCCCGCCGTAGAGGGCTATACCGGCTATTAAATGCCCTCTCCAGCGTTAAAGGCCCCGAGCCGAAGGCGAGGGCCTTTAACAAGGGAGAGGGACTTTAATAGCGGTAGAGCCCATCTACGAAGGGCTATAAGGCTATTAGAACATTCTGTCACTAGAGGACAGAATGTTCTAACAAAAAAAACAAAGCCTTTTGGAGGCGTGAGGGGATTGGAATCCCCTCAGGCTCCCTGAAGCCTTTGTTCACAGCCAGAGCTGTGAACAAAGAAACATTGGAATGTTGGAGCTCCAGGCTTATACCAGCCATTATAAGCCCAGCGGGACAAAAGGGGGTGGTGATGGTCGGAGCATCTGAACCAATCAAACACTCACACCCAGTCAACAGATCTGAGTTTAATCCATCACCGTTCTTTAGCCCATTCTGCCACCCCAGTTCAGACTTGGCCATATGCAAATCAGTCTGACCCTGTGCCTCATGGGAACAGTCCAGCCCGAACTGCCAAGCCATGCCTTCCCTGGACCGGATTCAAGCTTACTAGGACCGGTTTCTGGTATGACATTGTTCTGCATTCTGTGCATCAATTGTTGTTTTTGCCATTATAAGCCCAGAGCACTCCATTGTTTTCAATGGAGCTCCCAACATTCCAATGTTCTAATATGTATTATATCTTCGTTATTATTTGTTATTATTACATAATTTATTAATTTTAAATATTAAAATATATTTTTAACTATGTTTATTACATTTATAAGTGTTATTTTATTAATATTACATTTTTTTTAATTTAAAAAAACTATATTGTTTCAAAAACGATATTTTTGACATCTATATTTTTGTTTCGATATTTTTGTACTTACCTTGTTAGAGATAGGATGTCGATATTGTTGTAATCGATATTTTTGTTGCGATATTTTTGTACGTAGATATTTTTGTATTCAATATTTTGTCATAGATTCCCTCCAACTTACAGACGTTATAATTGATAGCTGTTTTTTGCGTGAATTGGGACGAGCATGATGACAATTTATACTCAATCTGGATTCTTACATATAAAACTCAAGGGGTAAACATTTTTTGTTATCTGGAGATAAAATCAGGGAGCCAAGATGAGTTTTCTATGGTCCTTTCACTGCTTTAATAAGTGACAGGGCTCTCGTCAGTGGGGCCACTTCAGCTTGCACCACACATCTTCTCTGCCATGCTGCCAATTATAGTAACAGCACAACTACTAACCTTCACACTCCTACAAGTGTGACGATTCGGACAATTTCAGGCTCCCCAAAGCTATAAAAATGACTTGGGCGGCAGATAATAGTAATTTTTAATGTACATTGAATTAATGGTTAACTCTTGTTGTGGTCATTTTTTTAAGTTAGCCAGACAGCACCACCTTTTGGCAGACTGTCACAAGCCTCATTGTTGACAATTAAGGGGCTTATTATAATGTTGGTGGGTCTGACACCAACAGCATGTCAATGTCGGACCCACTGACATCTGACATTGCAGTCTGCCTGCCGCATTATGATACAGGGGGTGGAGGCAACGGATGGAGGGACCGTCCACGGCGTTTCCGATGGGCTCAAGGAGTTAGTGGAAATCACCATAATCCCTTGAATGACGGCAAAGCCAGGCTTGGCTCCACCGACGGGATTGTGATGGCACTATCCGACAGCCTTTCCATGTCGGCCTTTTCGACACGGAAAGGCTGTTGGAAAGGTTCTTTGGGGGCTTCTAGCAAGCCCCCTTTCTCCCTTAGCCCTCCGCTATGGGGCAGGGATGTTTACAAACATCCATTCTCCAATGGAAGCTTGTGCTGAGGGCCTATTCCACCCGCCGCACAAGCATCCTAAGGTCGGGCAGTTCCACACCGCTATGGTGTTGGACGGACGTATATCTACTCGACGATTAGGCCCTTTGTGCCAGTGCTGAGCAGCGGAAACCACTGGCTCAAATTAAGCAATGTAGGTATGTGAATACACAGCAAGCAAACAATGCCATACAAATGCACTTAAGGATGTGCTTGCATTTTTTCCTTCTAATTAGCATATGCTGCGCTCACAAAACGAATGCTCGTTTGCACCAGTTCATCTGCATGCACATGTGAGTTTTAGGTAGCAAAAAAACTTTGTGAGTTATTAAACATGATTTTTATAAATGGCATTCATTACTCCTGGGAAATCATGAGAAAGTTGCAACTGAAACTGGAGTAAGACCCAATTACTCACAGTGAATGCTTTGTGAAGGACGCCTGAATATTTAGGAAATTTGAATCTAAGTCAGGAGTTAAATACAACTTCTCTTCTGAAAATCACTCTCGAAGCCAATAGACCTGGATTTAATGTTTCTAGCACATGCAGCCAAAGCACATTAAAATGCTACAAGAAATGAAAGGAAGCCTTTACTCAAAGGTCTATTGCCTTCAATACAGACCTGTTTTTGGCTTTCATTTCAAATAATGGTCGGATACCAAAAGACCTTTTGTTTTAGTTCTTGCTTAGTTTTGACGACATATAAAGAAAAAGAAAGCACCCCCATGAAGGCTCCTTGCCACCCAACCTTTTTTTTTTACATAGAAACAAAAAGAAGATGTATTGAAGGCAATGGAGTCATCAGTACAGCCTGTCTTCACAGTGGCACTTATGGGACGTTGTCGGGAGGGAATGGTGGCTGGTAGAACTTGAGCGCACTGGGGATGGATGGGCAGAAAGGAGAGGGTTGAGGGTGAGTGGGACTGAGGAGCCCACAGGGGGAGGAGGGAGGTGCAGAAGGGAACAGTGAGAAGAAACAGAAGGGGACCAGACCAAGAAACCTGAGGGAGTCAGCAGGAGTGGACAGCAGCCTTTAGTTGTAGAGTTATGAGCAGTCCCTCGTGCAGTTCAATGGAAGCCTTCGAGTGGAGATGGTAGGACACACCCAAGTAGCCAAAAGAAAGAGGTAAGAAATTCATTCTCCACTGGGGTTTTGCCAAGATGTAATTAATAATGTCTCCACCCAATGTCTGTAAGAGGCTGGTCAAAGAAAGCCAATGGTTGAAAGAAGCAGACCCAAAGCCCACTCTATGCTTCAAGCAAAGTCTGTCTGACAGCTGCACTGTCATAATCTGGACCTAGAAAACGTTGTGAATCAGTCCTCACTCTACCATTGAAGGAAAGGTACATGGATATTGCTTTGATCAGTTATTCCATTCCATTGATACCTCAATTTGGAATTCCACTGGTGCTGTTAGAGGCAACACCATTACACTTCAGTAAGCAATCCAGAGTCACCGTAGAAGTGAGCTCAGTGGCAGGAAATTGTCTTTCATACGTGTTTATCAAGAGCAGTTGCACCACTGCATACTCCTGTAATATCCATGCTGTGTAATTATAAGAATGGGGCAGCAAGTCACATGTTTGAAAAACACGTGTGGCATGCCATGAGTCGGCTTGTGCGTATATATCAAATTTGTACCACAGTCTGTAAGGGACTCTATTGGGGTTTTGACAAGAGGCACTCCAATGCCCCTCGATCAACCACCATCACCACAACTATTATGGTAATAGTTACCAGTAGTACAATCAGGGCCAGTGGATCTATACCCACAAAAAAACCTGCAGTGCATCACATATGCCTGTCCTGCATATTAGCCCAGCATAAAACCAACCCTGTGCCTGTAACTGCACCGCGTGAAGACCTTCAGCACTCTTATGGAGCTGACACCTGAAAGGTTATGGAGGTTTATGTTCGTGCAGATGTGGACAAAGACACACAAACCGATGAAGTACCAGGAGACACACCAGCATCCCCTCTGGCGTTACCATGTGCTACATACATGAGCACCCTGATTCACTGCACCCTCAGGCACCAGACCAAGCCCAAAATGTAAATGCCTCCCAGAGAGATTCGAGCGCTCTCAGCAAGGATGCAATACAGCCTTTCTATACCATATCACACAAGTGGCAGCTCTAACACATCTCAGAGAAGATGGTGGTAGATCATTGGCAGGCAAGGCAGATCCTTCCTGGAGCTTTCAAGTTTATGATTTGTGTCCCAATCAAAATATCCCTTAGACTCCGAAAAATGCGACCAATGTATGTGTTTCCCGACACAGGTGAGTCAGGGGAATTGGCAATATCAAAAAATGACCCGCACAACATTGTGGCAAAAGGGTGGCATTGATGCCACACCACCATGAATATCATCAATCATTCTTAAAGGGAGGGAGCTTTCGTCACTTTACCCTGATGAAGGTTTCAGTTATTTCTACTCCAATCCCTACCTTGTTACACGTGTCAAAATCCTGCATTTGACCCCCACACACATATAGCATCCTTTATTCATTTGAAGATGTGCTTGTATAAATGTTGTGGTGTGTTTAATCAGTAACAATTGTGTTCATGTGTGTGTTGCGTAGTGTGGTTACATATTTTAAGTGCCTTGAGTTTTTTTTTGATATGTTGATGTTCTTATGTGTACTGTTTTTCTTTCTTTGCTCCCTTGTTCATGAATGAAGCTTAGTTATCGGTCCAATACTTGTCTGGTGTGCATGTAGGTCAGTGTGAATGATTGGGCATTTAAAAAGTACCTTTTTTATTTTCACTCATCACTGTGTGCTCTGATCCCAAGAGACAGATGATCAGTAAATACATATTTCCAGTCATCTGGCACCCTTCTGGTACTCAGAATATGTGTATGTAAAATGGGTTCACTGCCAACAGAATCAATTTAAACACATTTTCTAGTTTGTGGACGGCTGATGGCAAATGACATTTTTGTACACTTCATGACAGCATACAATCATGTAGACTAATAAATTGCCCTAATTTATGAATATAAAAGCGTATAGGCGGTATTAAATTAATTTGCTGTCTCTAACCTCCTGCCACGCTGGGACACCTGCCCACAATGCAGGTTGTTTTCATCCACCTAATCTTCTAGGTTGATATCTTCGTTTAAAGCAAGGACAAAATTCATCAGATTGCACTATGTTCCAGGATGTAACAAAAGATGATAATACTATAGACCTTGTATAGAGTATATTACACAGTCGATCATGTGCCGTGTAAGTGATTATTTTAACCTCTAGTTGTATGGTCTATTGCATTTATGGTCTGGATGTTTATATACCTTCGCCTGATATGAAGGGATCTCTGATGAGGATCTTCACGCATGGCAACAACAAGAGGTAAGGACATTTCTGTTTTTTATGTTGACCCTTACGTATCATTAAGAATAATCATGCTAACTGCCATCTTGAATTTGTTTTAGAATGTCGAGGATTTAAATGACCAACCAATACACTTAAATATTTCATACTATGTTAATTGGCTGGCAAAGAGTTTGGGTTGGAAAGCGCCAAAGGATTTTGCAGCTGCTCACACACTTCATATGTCAGATATGCCCTGTTTCACCTGTACTGACTGGTTTTATGTTTCCATGACATATCATGCATTTGCATTTTGTCATACACATGTAAAAGCTGACGCTCTAATTAAAATATTTAAAATGGACAACATTTACGATCATCAGGTCTGAGTCTTAATATGATTGGGTCCAAGCCAATCAAATAAACTTACGCAAGACATAGTTCCAAGGTAAACTTTGTTTGTTTATTAAATAGTAAGATCATTACAGAGAGAAACAAGTAGTTAGTTAATCAATTGAAATCAATGTCTCAATAGTAAATCAAAATGAAACAGTGTGAGAAGATCAACATGAGGTCTACCTTCAAACAAAGCAAGCAGCTAGAACGAAGTATAGTTCAGAAAGAGGACCGACATAGGGTTTATCTCTACGGAAAGCCAGACAATAATAAGTATAAATTAAATAACAGGCTAGCATAGAGTCTGCACAGTTAGAAAGGTAAAGAAAGTCTAAGAACAATCTGGCACATATCATAAAACAGTATATTTTACAGTGTTTTTAGACAGAAAAGCCACACACATTCAGAAGGGAGATGTGACATTATAGAGTTGAACGAGCAATATATTCCAGTAAGCCAATGAATATTCTAATACATAAGATACATTCAATATAACTCATGTAAAAACACCTACATCTACTAAATATTAATAAATGAGGCATCGATAGCAGAATGAAGGAAATGACATGACGTTTATGAAGACAGAAAAACAATAGACAGTTCAACTAATATAAAAGTCTTGAGACTAGGACTTCGAAAATTATAAAGACAGAAATATGCTGAGCATGGCTCCTTGAGGGGAACACAAATTAATACAATGTATTAATACAGAGACCATGGAATAGGGTTCTATTTTGCAGATTTTCCGAAATGAAAAAGCACACAGATAAACACATACATGTGGAAAAGTAAGTTCACATAAAATAAAACTGTACATTTATTTTTTTCAAATATGAATAGATGTCAATGCAAGCTAGATCGGCCAAGTGATACTAATTAAGCTTATCTGAACTAAGTGTTATATTTTTTTTCTAATGAATCAAAACAGTCTAACAAGTTTTGTGAAAAGCGACTTTTGGCATGTGCTTGGATTTATATTCAGCAATTGAGTAAAATCAGTATTCATTTATACCAAATACAGATTTTTCACTGGAAATGAATATGTCACAATGTTTGTATCTGCCTCTGTTATTGCTAGTTTTGTGACTCACACATATGGTGTCTTTTATGCTGATTTCATTCTTTACTTAAATATGATGGATTATTATATGCTAATTAATTCTATGATACCTCCTCTTTGGGGACTTGCTGCCGCAGTCTCAGTGACTGTGTTAGTATGATGAAGTTCCTATATGTGTCTGATTATTTGCTTGGATGCTCGACACCCCGGGTGACAGCATCAGCCTATCCCATGGGTTGAAGGTGAAGATCTGCTACACTTACAGTTTATACTGGCTCAACCCAAGGCCTTCCTAGAGGTAATATGATGTCTTTACTCTCTCAGGGCCAGACATCCCTGGCTCGAGCTCCCCCATTATTACACAGCTGAGATAATAGCCCCAGAGCTCAGAAAAGTCCAGGCAAGGAGTCTTTCAGAGCGGAAATCATTAGGATGAACTGTCAGTCTCTTGGCCAGCAGGGACAATGAAGGAACTTTAGGAAGGGCGCTGCGGCTAGGGCGACTGACTCCGGAATCTGGGGATCACGGTTCGATCCCTAGCACTGGCGGCAGATTAGTGCAGCACCATGTGACTCTGGGCAATAGCTTGCTTAATCTTCCCGACGGCTCCCAGCGCCTAGAGACCCTAACGGGTGATTGTGCGCTTTACAAATGTGGATTATTATCCAGTGAAGAAAAAAGGCCGTTCTTTTTTTCCAGTCCTGTAGCACCAACAATCAACAAAAATAAGCATGCAAGAATGTGGCTTTTTGGACGTCACTGAGGTTTTGTGACATATTGTGTCAACATCCACCAGATGACCCCATTAAGAGGAGGCAAGACAAGTGATGTTGTATCTGAGGTTTGTCAAGAATTAAAGGCAGGGCCTCTGAACTTCAGACAGTACTATGTAAACCACTCAAATGAGAAAGACCTTACACTATGATGAAGATTCGCTGTGGTTCACTACATGATGACCATGGTTACTTGGAACAAGCAAAGCACAACAACACATTTAAGTAACAATCATTTACAATGCAATGGTCTTGTCTTTGTTAAAGTTGGAGCTATTGGCATTGCTCATGACATTATTTTTGTTTTTAAAACATATAAATAAATGGCATTGTCATTTACAATGCCAATAGCTTAATCTCTCGCAAATGCGAGACCTATTGCATTTGCACCCACACACACAGAGCCACACACAGAGCCACATGCACCCACACACACACAGAGCCACACACACCCACCTACACACACACAGCCACACACAGACAGTCATACACACAGACAATCACACAGACACACACACACACACACATACAGAGCCCCACACACACACACATAGACAGAGCCACACACACACAGAGTCACACACACACAGAGCCACACACACACAGAGCCAGCCACACACACAGAGCCAGCCACACACACAGAGCCACACACACAGACAGAGCCACACACACAGACAGAGCCACACACACGCATACAGACAGAGCCACACACACACACACACAGATAGAGCCACACACACACACAGACAGAGCCACACACGCAGAGCCACACACACACAGAGCCACACACACACACACAGAGCCACACACACACACACACACACACAGAGCCACACACACAGAGCCACACACACCCACCTACACACACACAGCCACACACAGACAGTCATACACACAGACAGAGCCACACAGACACACACACACACACATACAGAGCCACACACACACACACACATAGACAGAGCCACACACACACAGAGTCACACACACACAGAGCCACACACACAGAGCCACACACACACAGAGCCAGCCACACACACAGAGCCACACACACAGACAGAGCCACACACACAGACAGAGCCACACACACGCATACAGACAGAGCCACACACACACACAGACAGAGCAACACACACACACAGACAGAGCCACACACGCAGAGCCACACACACACAGAGCCACACACACACACGCACACACACACACAGAGCCACACACACACACACACACACACAGCCACACACACAGAGCCACACACAGCCCGACAAACACACAGAGCCCAACACACACAGAGCCCAACACACACAGACACACACACACAGAGCCACACACAAACACAGAGAGCCACACACACAGAGCCACACACAGAGACACACAGAGCCACACGCACACACTGAGCCACACACACACACACAGAGCCACACACGCAGAGCCACACACACACAGAGCCACACACACACACACAGAGCCACAAACACACACACACACACAGAGCCACACACAGCCCGACAAACACACAGAGCCCAACACACACAGAGCCCAACACACACAGACACACACACACAGAGCCACACACAAACACAGAGAGCCACACACACACACAGAGCCACACACACACACACACAGAGCCACACACACAGACACACATAGCCACACACACACACACTGATCCACACACACACACACAGAGCCACACACACAGACACACACACACAGACATCCCTCAGTCTAGGTCAGCCACATGCCCATCTCTGCCCAGTAACGCCCCAGGGAACAGAGGCAAGAAAAAACTATTAGAAGCATGGAACAGAGGCAAGAAAAAAACGATCAGAAGCATGGAACAGAGGCAAGAAAAAACGATCACAAGCAGGGAACAGAGGCAAGAAAATCGAGCACACTACCAATCATTTCACCAAATATGGAAAAACTCTTTCCAATCGCTCAAACCATGAACCAACCATTTTTCATGCACCAGTCTGCTCAAACCAACAAACAAGTGTACAGACTTCTACTACTACCATAACATTGTTGCGCAAATGGCTTCTTGCACACTT
Source organism: Lissotriton helveticus (assembly GCF_964261635.1). Taxonomy (NCBI): domain Eukaryota; kingdom Metazoa; phylum Chordata; class Amphibia; order Caudata; family Salamandridae; genus Lissotriton; species Lissotriton helveticus. The sequence goes on from NC_136065.1 coordinate 1,195,418,134, forward strand.
GCACTTCCTATTGATTTTTTTTTTAACTGCTGATCAATTTGATTGTGGTCTTTTAATCTGGTTTGCTGCTTCCCACTTGCTGCTGGTGAAAGGTCGGGCCATTTTTCATTTTTACTACTAGTTGCACCCCTCTAGACCGCTATTTTGGGAGGTGATCTGCTTATTTTTGCTTGGCTGCCACGCCTATTTAATCCTGGATGGGGCACGAATGCGCCTCTGGTACACAATAGGCAAGCCTGTTCCCGCTGGGACCAGGGGCCAGCTATTATGCTGGAAATTATTCTTACTCATCCAAGAGACTTAAAGCACTTTATTCAGTGACCTTAGTTATTTGCCTTTTAACTGTGACGGAACTAAAAGATCTTGGACTTCTAGCCGTTAAATATTCTTACTTACCTCGGCAGCGGTAAGTAACCTAAAAACAGTACCTTTACTCGAAAAGTCTTCTACTGATTTGGATTCAAAGAGTTCTCAACACTGCTCACCTACTTTGCCTACCTCCGGAGACTCGATCGGTGCCGTCCAGAGTTGCAGGTGAGGCGGGAACAGCAGCTGCCGAGTAAAGGTGGTACGGCCCTTTTCCAGCTGAAGATTCTAGCGCTGAGTTCACGGCGGCCCGGGAGCGAAGATCTCGCTGACCGCGAGCTCAAAATGGCAGACTGCTAGCCCCAGAGCCCAGCCTTGCTGCGGTAACTGCGGCCGGGAGTTGCGCCTTGAGACAGGGCGGTGGGATCTCCCACCAGTGGACACATCTTTCCCCTCTGGAGGAGTCCCAAGACCCGCCACCACTGTCATTGGGTGGCTGGGTGCGGGAATACGTGAGTGGTGTCGGCAGACTGGGGAGAGGCGAGATTATCACCCGGAGGCCCTGAGGGAGATCCGGATAGTGAGGCAGCGGCATCGAGCGGAGACCGGGGCACCGGGACACCACCATGTTTCTCCGAGGTGAAGCAGAAATGCCTCGCAGAAACACAGCGTCATTTTCTGACTGGGGGGCGTGTTTTTCTTTCTCTCCTCTTCCCATTGGCTGGAATGTAAAATTCCAGCAGTTGGGAAGAGGAGAGAAAGAACCTAAAAAAACACGCCCCTCAATCCCAAAAACACAGGGCTTAAATGGACAGACGCCCCTCTCCTCCAATGGCTGGCCTTTGTTTAGGAAGGCAGCCAATGGAGAAGAGGGGCAGGTTCAAGCCCCACACTGAAAAACATAGGATCTCGCCGGCGAGACTGCGCAAGCGCAGCCTACGCAGGCCGAGACCCTAAAAAGGAGACCATCAACATTGGCAAAAGATTATCTGTAAAACAGCCCCCAACGGATTACTTGTATTTTACTCTGGGTCGTTACTAACAAAGTAATTGTCAATCATTGTAAGAGCTTCAGAAAGACAAGATGGCTCTGTCCACACCAACACACGAGGATTGTGGGATGCATATGGACCTCTGCAGTGGGAGATCGAGGAATTAAACTATAAGAACACATCGTGAGCCCAAACAAAATGGCCTGCAATCTTTATTTGTCACATTTGCTATGGTAATGTTTAGTCACTTTTCATCTTCAGCAAAGTAAATCTCATTATACATAAGTCTTTAACTGTTCTTCTTACATGTCATCAAAGACAATGATTACAATCACCGTCATAAAAAGGTAAATGCACATCTTTGGAGATTGGAGACTTTACATTATTAAAAAGTGGCTGGACCTGTGTAACTTTTTGTCAGTATCCATGTTGCGTGGAAGTCTACCGTTCATAGTCTTTGTGAACCGCTTTTCTGTTGAAGGAAACTGTACATGTACCACTATTCATAGACACTGAAACACCACTGACTTCTCAGGTGTGTGTCTTCATTGCACTGTTATGGTCTTTAATTGCAGGATCTAAAGAAGCTGTATGTGAAGATTCAATCTTATACACAAGCTCTTATCCCTTCCTTATTGATATTATACATTTTACATTTTTTAAGACAGAATTATAGTATTTTAGTGCTGGACTTGCCAATTGCACTGCACGTCAGCTTTAAATTCCCCTCAGACTTGAAGTAGTATGGCTTTCATAGAGCATCATGACAATTTGCACATTCACTGTGTCTTCACTACCTCCCTCACTCGCTCACCCACTAAGACATTTAGCCATTTCTACAGCTACTCTTCACTCCGTCACTCGCACACTCATTCACTCACTTTTTTATTCAAAAGCTCATGGCATGCATGTTCATTCAAACAATCAGCTCAAGTTTTTCACACACAGTCACTCATATCTCATGTACTCAGATAAGATCCTGGAAGTGGATCAGGGGCCCTCGACCCAGACCCACCCACTCCTAAGAACACTAACTATTGGATTTGCAGTGTGATGTCTTTCTTGGCTCTTTGAGGGTTTCTTTGCTCTTCCAAGGCTCTGGTTGTGGTCCACGCTTTGTCAGTATATCTAGATTGTTTTAATAAATATAGAAACAAGATATGATATACATAGATTATTTCACATGCACAGTGCCATAGATAAGCAGGGTTTAAGGTTTGCTCGATGGTGAAAGGAGACCCCACGCAACGAAACACAACACAACAGTAGGAAAATAAAGACAAAACTGACCAAGATTCCAGTGCAACATTGATACCTCTGTAAAATTGGTATATCTACCCAAAGCTGATTATACAATGTACACTTTGTATGTGACTGAGTAGCTCCCTGTCTTTTCCTTGCATTTGAATGTTTTCACCCAAAATCCTATTCATTGTGCAAGAGCTTTCAGTGCATGCCTTCAAGAACCAAGGGAGTATTTATGGGGTTCAATGTAATAATTTTCCTTTGTCTCCTTGGTCAATGTGGGATTTACTCATTATTGCCTTCCTCGCAGTGGACAGCTTCTTGGAGTGCTACATATGCTTGAAAGGTTTTTCATTATAATTGTTGGTGTTAATGTAATCTGTGGGCAGCTGCGGTCCGTGCAGGTAACAGCGGTGAGGCGGTGGGGCCAGGTGGGAGAAGGGGATTTCGAGGGCTGATGCAGAGGGAAGATTATTTATTTATTTAATTTTCCCTCTGCATCGTCCCTCGAAACCCCCACTCCACCCGGCCACACCGCTGTTACCTGTAGGGACCACGGCTGTCTTTGAGATCCTGGCCTGTCAGATCTCAGTACCTGTTAGCTAGTATCATATAGATGTCAAATTGATGCCTTACTAACCTGTAGAAGCCCCAAGTCCTGTGAATCCTGAAGTGGGGTGTCAACTTACTTAGTAGATCAGATCTAATTTCTTCTGGGCATTGACAGATTGTCCGCCCTGGAGGTGCAAGCACGGCATTCTCCCCACCTGAGTGCTACTTTCAGTTCAAAATTAAGCCTTTTTGATTGACGATTGGTTGGTACCTTCCAGAAACTAATGAACAAAGTCGTAGCTCTTTCTGGAGGATTTCAAAGTCATTTACCTGGTTGGTTGTTGCCTACTACTGGAGAGAGCCAAGTGTCACACCTCAGGAAAGAGCTCAGCTGCTCCTGAAAGTAAAGCAAAGAATTAAGGCCAGGAAGCACCAGATAGGGCTGGGTGCTCCTGTCCTGTGGGTGAAGTACACTTGTCACATTTCAAGGGCCTTCAAAATGGCACCCAGTAGGACTGGCAGGTCTGGGGTGAGTTTTAGGTTTTCCTTCACAGAGGGTGCAGGCTATAATCAGAGTGCAGGTTATAATTAAGGCTCCCGGTTTTCCGTTTAAACGGATTTTTACATATAAATACAGACGGAAAACTTTTTTGTTTTTGTCTGTATTTATATATAAAAACGGGAAAATACCAACAAAACAAATGCTCCTCCTGCCTCTGTGCTCCTCTGTAAAATCCGAGTCCGAGGTGCACAGGGGTGGCCAAAAGAAACGGGAACTGCTGCCCTGAAAGTCTTTCAGAGACGGAAGAACTGAGATCGCCGTGTCTGCAGAGACACTCAGGCACCCCTCACAGCGGTAGTTCACAAAAGATAATGGCTGTAGCAGTGCAAGCAGCCGATGTCCATCCTCGGCCTGCAATGCCTCCTTTCATATGCAAGCGCCTGTACACAATGGATGGAAACCCCCACACCTCCAGCTAAACCGCATCTTTGGGACTTCTCACCTGCAACAGAATGGAGTGTAATACAAAACATTAGAAGGTTTTCTCCAAATATGTGTTTCACACTGTGCTTTACTAGGTTGAAGGGCTTTTACCTAGATTGGCTACATTTACATGATTTAAAAACAATTAATCTTATTGTGAGGAGCAGCCAAAAAGCAGTTTTATTAGCTGGTTTCAGTTGCTTACACATTATGCACTTGTGGAGTCGGACACACCGCGTGAGTGGATGTGTGTAAAACATGCAGTGAGCCAAGCCATCTATGAATGAGGGCCTCGCCAGTATGCCTTAGTGCCCCTACGATGTGTCACTTTTTGCCCTATGATAAATTGTGCCCACTCACCAACAAGTTTATCCATGACTCCGTGCATATAGGTAGAGCCTGCTGTCCTCTGGATGCATTCACAACTTCCACCCCCTGCCCAATTATGCACCTCCACGCCCTATTTACCGCACATTCGCATTTACAGTTTGCCCTATGAGGACACTCCCTCGGCAGTCTCTCCAGAGAGGCCATGGATTAAATGGGCATTAACTGTGTAGGTTTGATGATTACAACTAACTGTCTAAAAAAGATGCCAGCGCTGTTGTGCAGGATTTTAATTCCTTGTGATGTCTATTCGGTTGCTTTTACCAGCAACACTCAGACACATTAAATTCACCGAGGGCAGCCAAGTGTGTGAGCTGTCTTGTAAGTTAGGGCACCTCAGTTGATTTCAGGGTGACTGCATTCATTTCAGGGTGACATAGTTAGTCTCACTTCTGAACGGTCCATCCAGTGAGTGATGTCACAATTTCAAAAAACCCAGCTGACATCATCAGACAATGCAACAATCCAGAATGCCTTTTGTTTGTGATTGTTATAGACGCAGGACTGGGTAAACAGAAGTATTTTCCCTCTAGCTTGGATGCCCCTTTAACTCAGTGGTGGCTTTTGCCAGCAAGGGTAAGTGGCAGCAAAAGACCATGCATTATTGAAACAAGAATTGAGCGGCTGCTGCTAATAGTGCTGCACATATTTGCTGATACCACAGCTCAACAACCCACCCCACCCCCACCCACACACACACACACACACACTGTCCTTCTCTCACTCACTCTTACACCTTCCGCCCCAAGTCTCTTTAACTTGTTCTATTTAATGTTTATTTAAGTGCTACTTAAATAAAAATAAAAACGAAAACAGAAATGACTGTGCACCACCTGTGCGCTCCATTTTCTCCATAGGGTCCATATCAAAGCACTATTCTGTACAGATGAAGATGCATGATTCTTTAGATATTTTGGCGATTTACAATGCCTCATGGGGTAGGTCGTCTTCTAGTACACAGTAAGAGTGATCTGATATTCTTCGAGCAGACACTCTGTGATGGCTGATTAAATGTGAGTAAAAGAGGTAGTAATTCGTTGACATTTTGCAAGGCAGATGCGCAAATGAGACGTAATCAAAGTCACAAATTCACAAATTTTTTCTTACAGGACAGGGAAGAAATTTGCTCCCAATAAGCATAGGCTCCAATTAAAAAAACACAGCTATAACAACCTATTGCAAGTGTGCATGTCAACTTAAATAAATGTGGAAAAATACTAGCTTTAGCGTCTTTTTTTTCTTGTGTTAAAAATAAATGTGGATAAATACAGGTAAAATGGTCAAAAAATAAATATGGATGAATACAGACGGAAATGTGAAAAAAATAAATACCATAAAACTGGGAGCCCTAGTTATAATCAGTAGCTGGATACCCTCATGGATGATTAGCTGCCCTCTATAAATGTACAGAACATAACAACATAACTGTACCTTCGTGCAGCTGGGAAGCATAGGTAGGCTTGGTGATTGGGAGGCGTTCTCGCTGTGGAATGGCCATTGTGGGGAAGAACTGTGCTGATTGCTCACAAAAATTAGGATGCTGTTCTGTTTCGTTTTCAGTTTGATGCCACCAGGATGCTGGCATCAGGCACAGAGATGGTCTTTCCAGCAAGACATTTATTACTTTGGGTGTACAGACAATAGAAATTGGTGCTGATATGACATACGATTTAGTTGCTGGGTTAGTATCAGGAGGCATTTGAGATGCAGAGAAACTACTTTAGGAAAACACTGCAACTCCACCGTTTGACATAGGATGCTGGTGGACATGATCATTTAGAAGCAGGAAACAAAAACACAAACACCTGTGCATCTGTCAGACTAGCAGCCCCATGACATCAATCTGGTTCGTAGTGAAGAGCATGATGGCTGGCCGGGAAGACGGTTTAGAATATATACACATAAACCGAGTGGTACCCCAGATTTCGAAAATTATTTGTTGGTATATTTGCAGTCTGATTATCTGTTTGGGCATAGCAGATCCTGCACTTATGCTCTCGGTTTCTACAGGTTATTAATGGTGAGTTAGAGGGCAGTGGCCTGCTGGAACTGGGGCGGAGAGGATCTCTTCATTCCAAGGTTGTTGGTTGGAGGAGGACAGAATACAGTCCAGCATCCCACACCAGCTGATATTGTTGAAGCCTCAAAGGGCTTTCAGTGGGCCGGGTCCAGCTGGTGCTCCACACCAGCAGTTCTAAAAAGCAGGTGCGGAGACGGGTCTCAATCGGGCTCTCCATTTTTGTCCTCACCCTCAGAGTGAAAGAAAAATCTTAACTCTGCCACAGTACTACCCTTCTCTGCCTTTGAGGTAACTTCAAAGAGACTCATCATTTCAAAACCGAAACATTTTCAATGTTTTATACAATGAGGCCATGGTTATTTAACTTAGTCAACTAACCACCATTGACAAAAGCCAATAGATCTGGCTTGTTAAAGGTGTAATGTTACTTGTCGTATTATATATCTGGATGCAATGACAGAAGCAGCAAAATACCAGTCAGATAGGACACTATGCTAAGCACATATTTTGAGCTTATGTGTTTTTAAGCCACAGTTTCCATCGGCCACGCCCCTTGAAGACCCCCGCCAGTATTTTCATTCCAGTAAAGCCCTGGAGCCTCAGTTACTCTTGTCACCCTCACATGGTGGATTACCCTCTGGTCAAGGGAAAGCAATGGCGTTTGTCATCATATCTGACCAACCATACAGCATAGAGAGATGCGAGTAAAACAGAGTACAGTTGAGGCTTACAATTAACAACCCTTCTTAACCTCTTCCCCTCCGATCAGGGTCCCCGTGCCCTCTAACCATTTAATCATTTGCGTTCTGCTGGTAGGGATGGCTACTCCCTACCAGCATGGCCAAAGTTGGATCTGGCTCAACCTTTCAGGGGGGGCTGAAGAAGACAGCTCTGTTCTGCAGAGAGTCTTGCCCTAATGACCTTGGATATTTCTTTAACAGATTGTTGCAAATAGCGTTTTCGTTTAATTTATTTTTAATGTGTGAGACTCTAATCGAACAGTTTGCTGAGAAACGTTGTGTTTATATTTCATACAACATCCATAAAACAAATTCTCTTAGATCAAAACAGGACCTCTCCTATGAGAAATGGGCGGGTGTCAGGCGTTATTTTCAGTGATATTAGTCAGCTGCTGCTGTGTTATAATATTGTCACTATCCCTGAATATTAGGTGTAAACACACGTAGAATTTGGACCAGTGTGCCTGTGGACTGTCAACCTGGCCAGAGGGGACATGAAAGAATGAAGTTGGATTATGAATTCAAAGCTGATCTGAAAAAGGGCCCCAAGATACTTTTAGCCAAGGTCCCCCAAACTCTTTAAGATCTCATTGGCTCCAACCGGTGTTATCAGTTCAACTGAACTGTGTAGACATTCGTCTGAAAACATTTCAATATAATCATGTAATTGTGTGGTATTCAGTGCCTCAACCCTACTGCTGCACCAGGCGCATTCTGTGACAGAGCAGCGGCTGCCAGGAGGGGGCGCTCTTGCGGACACGGAGCGAGGCCGTCTCCCCGGGGTACTGCCGCCGGAGAAGGGTCTCCAGAGACGCCGGGGAGTTTATTAGATGTGTTAATTGGAGACGGGAGGATTGTGACGCGGCACACACCATCGCACGCGCAATTACGGCTGAAAACATTAACCGAGGAATGGAAACCTTACCGTACATTGTGGAAAAGTGACTCACCGCAAAGCAATTATACACATATTAGGGCCTAGTCTTCGGCGCGAACTGCCGTCTAATACTCTTAATTGGAAAATTCACGACCAAACTTCCTGAAAACTAACAACCGCAGATGACGAGTACTGTTTGTGGATTCCACGTTTTGTTTTCCTAGAAAACATGTGAGGCTTCAAAATTACCCCTCACAAAAGGAGTCACTAGGCTGAGTGCCAGGCTTCGACGTGTCACGAGGCAGATTTTTTAGCCCTGTAATAAAGTGATGGAGTAAACTGTAAGTAAAACAGTCCTGCTTTAAACTAGAGCACAATCCTTTCATAGACTGAATCTTTTCCCTGTATGCTTGCACCCACCTTCATAAACATGGTCGGTCATCTGCCACGCTGTTTATGTGTTTATTGCATATTGGGCCTACAGTAGTAGGCTTAGAAAACACGCGCAACATAACATAGTGACGAGCAATCTCTATCAATATAAGAGGTGTGCAAAATTAGGGAACGTTCCATCTATCAGCTTTGAGAAATTAAAGAAAGAAATCTCCATAGAGGGAACTCTGGTTAGTGTGTATCAGACACAGGCCATTCTGATTCCCACTCTGCTGTACCTCGATGCCCACCTTCTCTTTGTCACTGTCACCATTACCACCTTCCACCTCAATCTGGATACAGACAGGTGCCGGCATCCTCTGTTGTAATTACATCTTGTCACCAGGATACGTGGAAGACAGGAGGCCCTGCATCCAGCCGCGGTCCATGCAGGTAACAGTCGGATTTCGAGGGACGATGCCGAGAGAAAAGTAATTATTTATTTAATTTTCCCTCGTCACTCTAAATCCCCCATTACATGGTCCCACAGCCCCACAGCCCCACCGCTGTTACCTGCACGGAACGCGTCTGCCTGCATCACACCTTACAGTGTGATTAACCGCACATCGACTGATTAACAGCTCTGAGTTAAAGGACATTATGGTTGCTGCTGAACGTTATAGCATATGAAAAAAGAACAGATGATGGACTGAATGCGGAAGAAATCAAACATTCAGCCCAGTCACAAAGATCTGGGTAAAATCCATCATATTTTTGCTCACCATGCCCTTCCTGTTTGGACCGAGCCTTATGCTAATCAGTCTTGACCCTGCTCCTCATGCGAACAGTCCAACCCGAACTACCAAGCCAGGTCCTCCCTGGACCAGAAACAAGCATCATGGGACTGCTCTCGGGGTTTCACCCCTTTTCAGCAAGGCTAGCTTGAATCCAGTAGCATAGCGAGCATGGGACCCACATCTGGGCATATCATTCCCATTAGGGCAACAAATGTTCTTTTTGCTTTTAGCAGCAGCACAGTGCCAGGGTAAATTGGCATGCAACTGACAGAGAGCTGCGCAGAAATGCTCCTTTGACGGGCTCGTCTGCATCTGTTGAGCAGCATCTGTGCACCTACATATAACAATTCCACTGAGCTTGCTGTGCTGTGCCAATGAGTACCAGTAGTCTACTGAGCCAAGAAGTGCTGCTACTCAATGGGTGAAAATTCCTAAGTGCCAGTACTAAGTACTGGTTACTTCTGCCCCATTTAAAGCAATGCTTTCCAATAAACTCCAGCGACTTCACACAGGCACCTCAGGGTCCCAAAAGATCTCTGTCACCTGTGGACTTCCCCCCAAGGATCCATACTGTCTCTTGTTATCTTCAACCTCTGCATGGAGCAACCATGCCAATGCTTCACTGAGCTACCTGAAAATCTACTCTGCTCCAGACATCCACCACCTCAAACACTTCCAGCACCTGTTCAGCGCTCATCCCAAAAAGACAAAATTCCTGTTATTTGCCAAGAACAACAAGCAAGACATAGTACAAATCGGAGTCAGTGATATCAGCCTTGATGTGATCGAATCCCAACGTTCATCAAATGCCAAGTCACTTAGATTCACCTTGGACACCAACCTCATTCTCAAGGAGCACATCACAAAAGACAAAGATGGTCTGGTTCTAGCTCTCCCTTCTACAGAAAGTGAAAACATTTCTTACAGAATGTGGCTTTAAAACTGTTGCTTACAGTCTCATACACTCACTTCTGGATTATGGTAACAACCTGCTCTATGGCCTACTGACTCCACATTGGCACCCATAGGAGCATCCTACATGCAGCAATATGTCTCATCCAGGGCCAAAACTAATATGATAGCATCACCTCCATCTTGTTGGTACTCATTTGGCTCCCCCTGTTGGCCTGCACCATCTTCAAAACCAGTGGAATCATTTACAAAGCCATCACGAGTGGCAACACTACGTGCCTTACAGACAAGCTCACCATCACTGGTGGTTCTCAGCACACCTGCAGCAGGGACATCATCAGACTGCAGACTAAGAGGTGAAAAAAGAAAAAGAAAGACATAAGGTATTTTTCATCCATGCACCCAGGATCTGTAACAACCTCCCTGTATCCATGAGGCCCCACATTAGGAGGGAGCTTTTTTCCTGGCATCTGTTTTGGTATCTGTGGATCCCAGACAGACCTGTTCATCCAAACAACTGACTGTCTGACCATAGCTGAATTTTTTCCCTACAGTTTCATCACATAATGAAACAGATTAAGTGAAATTAGGAATCCTCCTTCATAGAAAAAGGATTGGGGTGGAATATCCACTGACCCTACAACGGATAATGAAGGATTAACGAGTGAGTAATACTGTGATCAAATTAAAAAAGTCACCCCAGACCTCATCAGTCCACACATTTGCATACAACTCCTACTGACATTTGAGACACCATATTTTGCACCCCCTCCCAATCTTCATGGATAGCTGCGTATATCAGTGCACATAAACAAATATGGAAGGAACCATAAGAGCACTGGGGTGCCTCATCCAGCCCTATTGAGGAGAAGAGAGACATAATAGAAAGGCTAGTAATCCCCAGGGTACTTTTACCAACCTTCCAAAACTGGATCCTTCAAGTGTGAGAAAAGGATACATCTTGTATACGTAGATCCTTTTAAACATCCACATATTGAAAAAGCAAAACAAAAGGCAGAGGCAGAGCACAGGGGCTGGACCATATCCAGCGATACTATTGTATATGGCCAGTGACCGAAGCTTGTAGGGCTGGCTGAAGGCTAGGCCTTGTCATCAGTGCACATTGTGCACATATTTTGTCCAATAGTAGTGGGTTATGTTAAAACATGTGCACAAAGACGATGCACAGTGCTGTCTTCTTTGGCCAGAGACCAAAATATATCAACCGAAAGCCTAAAAATTCACAATAGAACCGTATTAAAGGGAATTTCTAAATTCCTCTTGAGATTTCCTACTTTTTTGTAGGAAAACAGTGAAATTCTCAAGTTATGGAGAATAAATTAATCATGATTCCAATGACATTCTATCACAGATAATGTTGATAATGTTACATAAGATGGAATTAATGACATAAATGAAGCTGTTACCAAAGGAAGAGCATTTAGGATTGAAGAGCAAAGCCACTCTGAAGGTGGTGACTTTCACTCAAAGTGATACCAAAGGGGATGATGGATGGAGTGTTGGAGCAATTCAAACACTCACCCCCGGTCAATTGATCTGGGTTTAATCCATCATCATTCTTTAGCTCACTCTACCACCCCAGTTCAGACATGGCCATATGCAAATCAGTCTGACCCTGTGCCTCATGAGAACAGTCCAGCCCGAACTGCCAAGCCATGTCTTCCCTGTACCAGAAACAAGCATTCTGGGACCGGTTTCCGGCTAATCAGCTGTCATCAGCCAGGCTAGCTTGAATCCAGTGGCAAAGTGAGCAAGGGACCCACGTCTGGGCATACCCTGCCAACTTAGGGCGAACAAAGCGATACCAAAGGGGATGATGGATGGAGCGTTGGAGCAAATCAAACACTCAACCCCAGTCAACTGATCTGGGTTTAATCCATCATCATTCTTTAGCTCACTCCACCACCCCAGTTCAGACATGGCTATATGCACATCAGTCTGACCCTGTGCCTCATGGGAACAGTCCAGCCCGAACTGCCAAGCCATGTCTTCCCTGGACCAGAAACAAGCATCCTGGAACTGGATTCTGGCTAATCAGCTGTCATCAGCCAGGCTAGCTTGAATCCAGTGGCAAAGTGAGCAAGGGACCCACGTCTGTGCATATCCTGCCTACTTAGGGCAAACAAAGTGATACCAAAGGGGATGATGGACGGAACGTTGGAGCATATCAAATACTTACCCCCAGTCTACTGATCTGGGTTTAATCCATCATCCTTCTTTAGCTCACTCCACCATCCCAGTTCAGACATGGCCATGTGGAAATCAGTCTGACCCTGTGCCTCATGGGAACAGTCTAGCCCGAACTGTCAAGCCATGTCTTCCCTGGACCAGAAACAAGCATCCTGGGACTGGTTTCTGGCTAATCAGCCATCATCAGCTAGGCTAGCTTGAATCCAGTGGCAAAGTAAGCAAGGGACCCATATCTGGGCATACCCTGCCATCTTAGGGCGAACAAAGCGATACCAAAGGGCTTGATGGATGGAGCGTTGGAGCAAATCAAACACTCACCCCCAGTCAATTGATCACTCAAAGCACACTGGGCTCAAACACCATACCCATCCACTTCTAGAGATAATGGCATTGAGTGCAGAACCTAGCCTAAGACAAAGCCCTGCGACATTACCACGTTGTGCTGTTGGGGTGTCCTTTAGTTTTCAGCAAACATTGACACTCTGTGTGAGGACATTTGGAGAATTATGGTTAGGCTTGGGTTTTTTAGTTAAGTCAGGAAAGTGCCGTTCAGGCTATTGCATGTGTTAACTATGGACCTTTATCGGTACGGTTCTCTCCAGGTCAGGGGAGTAACCCGATAAACCCCGGGGGAATGTGTGAATCACAGGATCCTCACTGTAAGGTAGGCACAGTCCTGGGCACACGTGGTGAGGATATTTGTAGTATTACAATAAGTTTCAAAGCGTTATATCAGTGCAGAGGTCGATACCAGTATAAGTTCAAAAAAGTTTCTTTATATTGAGGCAACGACTATACGTGATTGTATCAGCAGATAAGCAGGCCCCCAAAAACCGGTGATCATTCCAACCCGGTTGGGGGCGAGTGGGTGACTGGACGAACTGCGAAATGATGCGCTGGATAGTGCGCCGCACTGGTAATGGAGAGCGGATGAAAAAGGTCGCAGGTTGGGGATGAGCCGTGCGGTGTATATGAAGCAAAAAGCAAAGGGCCGGGCGGGTGCGCCAAGGTGCCTGGAAAGTAGATGAAACCTGGGATGTCAGGAGGAGAGGTCCAGTGTCCAGCAGCATGGCGGGTAGCGAGGAGCCGGGTCAGCGTGGGGCGGTGAGGGAGGGGAGCCCAGGTGCGGGAGAAGTAAGGCGTGGACGATGGATCGCTTGCAGGATGATGCAGGTTCCTGAGATCTGGATAAGTAGGCACTGCAGGGACACTGGAGCCGTGTAGAGATTCACAGACATTTAGGGAATTATGGTTGTGTTGTTCAGCTTACCTGTTAAGCTGTAGTGTTTTTTAGGTTTTGTATTGTAACATGCAGGACCGTTTTCGAATACGGAAGACACCAGGCATGTATGCATGCAACATGATATATGTGTAAGAAATGGAAACTTAGCATTCACAGAACAAGATTCCACCTGACTGTGGAGCAGAAGCACATGATGCACTCCGGCACAGATGCAAAGGGAAGAAATTAATTGACAAACATCCAATTTGGCACGCATGTTGATTCCCCAGAATTGGGCAATTATGAAACAACGGTTCCTTGTGGAATAATCAGTTACAGGTAAACCCATGGCATTTACCCCATGTACATATAAAAATGAACAAGCAAATAAAGGGTACCATGAACCCAAAAAAGTTTTTAGCATACATTTAATGTGTAATGTATGCAACATTTGTGAGTCATTACTGGTGGTGTGTTTGTCTAAAAACGTATTATCCCACAAAGAACCGTTGTTTAGTAGTTCTTCATTGTCACTGGGTCCAGATGGTTTAGTAATTGTTCCTTGTCTGTGTTTCCGGATGATGTAGTAATTGCTCATTGGGCGGGTTCCAGGTGGTTTAATAATTGTTCATTGCCTGTGTTTCCAGGCGATTGAGTACTTGTTCATTGTGCCTCTGTTTACAGGTGATTTAGTCACTGTTCATTTTGCCACTGGTTCAATGTGGTTTACGGGCAGCTCCTGCTGCTTATCACTGTTCCTCAGTATTAGAGCCATACTAATTGTATCTTCTGTATTCATTTGCCTATGTAGACAGTGAAAAACCTCACAAGACGAGTGAGCTACAGCTGCAGGTAAAATTATAATGTGGGCACTAAATCTGGCACTAACTACCTGTTTGAAATCCCAAATATCATGGGTGAAAGAGCGAATAATATCATTTGATTTAATTTATGAGAACTAAAGGGTGAGTCTAACTTGATGATCTTTCATAAATCAAAGTTTTGCCTTTTACGGTGAGCATGCATGAAACGTTAAAAAATAGAATAGGCCTTCCAAAGGTAGCTCTTGGAAAGCTATATTCGTGGAATTTAAGGTGGAGGGGAGGAGAATTTGAAACGTTACATTTCCTTTTTAAAATTTAGGGCCACATATACGTAGGTTTCATTTTGCGATTTCCTAATAGTGAATTTTTGTGATTCGGTATTAGGTAATCGGAAACACCTATGTACTAATGTGTCTTTGACACACTTAGCAAATCCTAATGGGGTCGCAATTGACCTACCTCATTAATGTTCATGAGGTAGGTCCGAATTTGAGACTCATTAGGAATCGCTAAAAACACAGGGACGGTCGGCTTCTGGGGACAGCAGAGCATTATTTCGGTGTATGTATTCAAATAAAGCAACGTTTATTAAAAAAAAAATGCAGCTAATTTTCCTTAAAGGAAAATGGGATGAATTTCAAAAACAAA
Source organism: Lissotriton helveticus (assembly GCF_964261635.1). Taxonomy (NCBI): domain Eukaryota; kingdom Metazoa; phylum Chordata; class Amphibia; order Caudata; family Salamandridae; genus Lissotriton; species Lissotriton helveticus. The sequence goes on from NC_136065.1 coordinate 1,195,433,224, forward strand.
AATGAAAAGTTTTCTTAAAATTTTTTAGCCCCTTCCCCGCTGGGCTAATTCCCCCGCTGTGCTGGGAGGATGGGGGCCGTGCGTGGGGCCGCGGTGCTCGTGACGAGCTCAGCTCGTCACGCAGCACGGTGGCGCTGTTCTCATGACGAGCTCAGCTCGTCATGACCACGCCCGTTTTAATAGAACGCTCAGCAGAGTGGGGGAATTAGCCCCGCGTGTGAGCGCCGCTCGTGTCATGACGAGCTCAGCTCGCCATGAGCACAGCGGCACTGTGACTCGTGACGAGCTGAGCTCGTCATGAGCACGGAAGAGGTTAAGAGTAGGCAGGGTTCCGTTTGACCACTGCCTGCTCTTAAAAAATGTTTTTGCATACATTCACAAAGGGGAAGTAGCCCCTGGGGACCTCTTCCCGTTTTGCGAATGGGTTACCACCAACTTCAAGTTGGATGTAAAATGTGAATGTTTTGCAACCACATTTTGGTGGCAAAACATTCTTACATATCACTGGGAGTCGCTCCCTCCTAATACCAAATCGCTAACGCTTTTTGTGATTCGGTAATAAATTACAACATCGAAAAATGGGCCTTTGTACATAGAATTTTTTTTTTCTCGTCGCAGAAAGCCAGATTTTGTGAATCGGGCTGTTTGCGACATGAAAAAGCTATGTACATGTGGCTCTTAATGAGGAATGCTGGCAATTTGAGAATGCAAAAATAGCTGTTTGAAGTCCATGGTAAGTGGGTCCTGAAGGGAGTGGCACTGAAACAGAACATAGCCAAAATCCATAATTTGTTCCAAGAGTAAAGGAGTGGCATTGATACGGGGCACCTGTTGAAGCCATGCTCAGTGGGCAATGAGGGCTGGATAACTGGGCACAGCATGGTTAAAGGTTGTATCTGGTTCTCACTGTTTGCAAGGCACTGCTGCAACCATGTCCATCAAAAATGGAGGAGTGGTACGATGTGCAGCTAAAGACCATCATGACCTAGCCTTAGTGTGTATCCTAGTACCTACTGGACATAGTCTTGAGCATGGATGGTACTAGGCCAGGTCTACTGGGCACAGTCACATGTTAACTCATCAGGTACTGGAACTGGGTTGCTGGATAAAAGGGCCTACAATGTTCCCAGTTCCTGATGGGCACAACCATGGGTTATGGTCAGCATCCAATAGCCACACAAGGTGTGTAGTGCACAGTGGGGGCTGGGATACAAAGCATGGAGTATGAGGACAGACTAGGTTTTGTGCCACATGTTCAATAAGGGTGGCCACACGCTTTACTCAGCAGGAACCTGGGTAGGGCTGCCGGGCACAGTGCATGGCCAAAGACTACTCCGTGGGCCCAGTGTCCATTGCCAATGGCAATATCCCGCAAGGATCTTCACTCAGCCCCACCCTCTTCAACATCTACATGAAACCTCTCGCAGGCATCGCACGCCAGCACAACCTCAACATCATCTCTTACGCCGACGACACCTAGCTGATCCTCTCCCTCACCAGAGACCCCGACACCGCCAGAACCTGCCTACACGAAGGGATGAAAGACGTCGCCGAGTGGATGAAGGACAGCCGCCTGAAACTGAACTCGGACAAGATGGAAGTCCTCATCCTGGGATCTTTGCCCTCCGCCTGGGACGACTCCTGGTGGCCCCCAGCCCTGGGCACCGCACCCAAGCCAACCGACCACGCACGCAACCTGGGCTTCATCCTGGACCCCTCCCTCTCGATGACCAGACAAGTCAACGCCGTCTCCTCATCGTGCTTCAACACCCTGCGTATGCTTCGCAAGATCTTCCGCTGGATCCCGACCGAGACCAGGAAGACTGTCACCCAGGCACTCGTCACCAGCCGACTGGACTACGGAAACGCCCTCTACGCCGGAACCACAGCCAAGCTACAGAAAAGACTCCAGCGCATCCAGAACGCCTCCGCCCGACTCATCCTGGATGTCCCCCGACGCAGCCACATCTCCAGCCACCTGAGGAACCTGCACTGGCTCCCCGTCGACAAAAGGATCACGTTCCGGCTCCTCACCCACGCACACAAGTCTCTCCACGACCTGGGCCCCAAGTACCTCAACGACCGCCTGACCTTCTACACGCCCACCCGCCAGCTACGGTCCACCAGCATCGCCCTCGCAGCCGTACCACGCATCCGAAGAGCCACCGCCGGAGGAAGATCCTTCTCTTACCTGGCTGCCAAGACTTGGAACTCCCTCCCCATCCACCTGCGGCTGACCCAGGACCATCTCGCCTTCAGGAAACAACTCAAGACCTGGCTGTGCGAGCAGTAGCATACCCCTCCCCCCAAGCGCCTTGAGACCCTCCCGGGTGAGTAGTGCGCTATACAAATGGCATGATTGATTGATTGATTGATATGTTACCAGCTGTGGGGGGCAGACACCTCTGAAGGCAGTTCACCGTGCTGAACACCCAGCAGTGAGTATGGGCTTTGGTAGTAGGTACAATGTATGGACTGTAGATTGTGTTGCTTCTGCTGTTTAATTATGTGCTCCTGCCCTACCTGCTACAGCTTTGTCACAGTCCTGGCAGCTCCAGCTGTGCTCCAGTTGTGGCCGTTTCAGCTCTGCTGCTGTCCTGCTAGCTCTGGCTCTGTTCCAGTCCTGTCTGGACCAGTTCTATTCCGACCCAGATTCAGAGCCTCAACATTGTAAATGCTGTCCTGGATTGTGTGGATTGTGACCGAGCGTTTTGTAAGTTTTTTGGTAACTTTGACCTTTTTTCCTTCTGTTGCTTGCTAGAGGTCCTCTCGCTAACCTGTATTACAGCCAGGAGGGACAGAGTTGCTTCCGCACAGGGTCACTGTGTCCTCAGACTTCTAAGAAACAGGTGAAGGTCTGACACATGCATCCAGCCCTAGGAAGGTTGTGTCACAAAAAGGTTCTGGGGCCTCTGACTACAAATATCAACAACTCAAATGATTCTTTTCTGCTATTTAACGACAGCAAACTCAGATTTCCAGAATGAAAATGCTGATCTTGATATTCACCAGATGTGCAGCCTTAATGTCTTTTAGAATATGCATTTCCAGCGGGAGGGACTTCAAAAGCTTTTACTTTTTAAAAGCATGTAAGACATAAGTAATAACATCAGACTAATGACTAATGACTTCTAGGCCCTTTTTTTCAGGTAGCGCCCGAAGATTACCACATTTGTTTTACCAGCATTGGCGATGAGTTCATTCTTTACGTTGTATATATTCAATGCATTCAGTGCCTTCTGGAGGTTGTTTTGGTGTGGTTTAGAGAAGGACAGTAGCGCCTGTGGAGGGAGTGCTGCGGGGCGGTGAGGCGGTGGGAGGGGGGGGGGTAGGGGGGGGGGGGGTGCAGTAAACTCCAGCTCATGGCCGACCGGAGTAATGTAATTAAATAAATAAAACTAATTTCATTGCGCGCACTAAAACGCCACTGTAGAATCATGAGGTATTCAACATGTTGCCAGAGGAAGGTTTTATTTTGTTCTATCCTCGGAGTGGCCAAATTAGCACCTGATAATGCAGAGCCCAAATCCGCTTTGTACAAATTTAATAAAATGGGGGCGAGTACACAGCCTTGTTTGAGCCCACGATCCATTGTGATTTTCAGGTGGCTGTGTTGGCAGAGAGATTTATGCGAACCCATGCCTTGGTGTAAAGCGACATAATGTCTCTCAGCAGTTTGTTAGGTATGTTCCAGTTCTCAAGCTTCTGCCAGAGTTTATTGTGTTGCACTTCATCAAAGGCAGCAGAGTAGTCGGCGAAGCAAGCGAAAACAGGCAGGCTGTTGTGGGTGGCTGCTTGATGAGCTATACAGCACAGCGTTCAGGGCCGGACAGGGAACAGAAACCAGCCCTGGCAAACTGCTCGGCCAGCCCCCCCTGGGAGGGGGGTTGCGGCCGAGCTGTTTGATAGGGCAGATTTTGACTGATTTTGTTACAGGGGAAATGCCCGTGCCCTCTATGGCCAGTCCAGCCCTGACAATATTATCAGCTGTTGATCCTCCCTCACCAAACCTGGTTTGATAAAATGGAAGCTGGCCCTCTTCTGAGACCCATTTAACTAGATCTTCTAATAGGGTGCTTGCGTAGGCTTTCTCCTTCATATCTAATAATGCGATTAACCTGTAAAATATGGGGTCGGTGCTACCCGCTCTCTTGTAAATCGGTGGGAGAAGAGAGCTCCTCCATGAGTCTGGAATATCTTCATTTATTTTGCATTCTGCATGCAGCGGAGTGAGGACTGGCGCTCTAAAGAGTGGATCCTCTCTAAATAAAAACCTGAGATGCCATTGGGGCTCTGTGCTCTGTCCATTTGGATCTTTTTCAGGACCTTGGTTGCAGCCCGATCATCTGTCGATGCATATTCCGCCTTTGGGATTTGTGTGACATTGTTGACATCCGTTGCTGTATACAGGGATGATGAGGATAGTTTTTGAGCCAGTTGTTTTTCTGGTTTCTCAGTGTTACAGGTTCTTACATGGGTACCCAATTATTTGCTAATACCAAGTTTCCCCTTTCGCTTTGGCATAGAGTGTAAACGTAATGCCAGAGTTGCTGTTTGCCTGTTATTAAGACGAAAAATTTGATCCTTTCAGCCTCATGGTGTTTTCTTTTGTGGGTCCATTAAAGCTGTTTGTATTTTCTTGTGGCCCTTACTCGCTCCTGCTGGGTAGTAATTGTTCTTAATCTATTGTCTGTTGTGTTGCTCCCCTTAGTTTACGGATTCTTGTGTTAATCTCCTGCACAAATCCCAGTGTGTGATTTTCTGGCTTGCTGGTTTTGTGTTGGCTGTTTCCTAGTATGAAGGTGCGTAAGTGAGAGACCAGGAAGGACCACCCTTCAATGATATCCTGATTTTGTGGTTCGGTTGACCAGCCAGCCCCTTGGCCTTTCCAACCGTCTATCCGAGTTGAGGTTTAGGTTGTCCACTTTATTCTGCGTATCAATTTGTAGTGTTCTTTGCCTTTTGTTTTTTCGATTGCTGGACAGATGCACCATCTGAGCAGCATGCTCACTCTCTGCATGTTCATGTTGGCGTACCCGAAAATCTAAGAGGGAGTCGCTTAGGCCAGGACTCAGAAAGATGTAATCGATTGTGGTTGATACGTTGAAGGAGTGAAGGTGACTGATAGATGGTTGGATTTTCTTCGCTATAGTCTGTGTGGACGCAAGTTTATATTTTTGAAGAAAAGTATTAAATCTCTGACTCATTTGACAGGGGCTCCTTGTGCTGGTTCCATCTTCTCCCATGCTGTGCATAATGAAGCCGCCCAGTAAGATTACCTCAAATACAGTGGGTTTGCTAATTATTTCCTCTAAGACGGTGATCATCTTTTCAGTTTTTTTGCACAGTCCTTCTACAGTGGGTGTCGAAAAAAACTTTTATCATTAAGCTTGACAGTGTGCCTCCCTTTGATCTATAAACTTTTATAATGCTGGCTTGCAGCACTTCTGAGATTATGGTTTTTTTCTGTGATGGACAATTTTACTGAATGCTTGACATATGTCAATATTCCACCAGATGGCCTTCCAAATATGGTTCTCCAACATAGCCTGATAGGAGTGTGGGAGTGGATGACCATGTCTCTTGGAGGCAGACAACGTCTTCTTCATTCAAGAAGGTGAGTGCTGACTCACTCTGTAAGATCTTGGTGATTTCTGCTATGTTCCATGTTATTATTTTAATTGTTTCGGCCTTACGTTTAATGCTCCCCACGGCTGTGTGATTGCTGCTAGGGATGTCACAGTTTTTCCCGGGCTAGGTTTGCATGGTCCAGCTCCAGTCATTTTGTCAATTGTATGCGGTACCCTTTAGCATGATTATCCTTTGGTCCCCTGCCGATGCCTCTGGCTGGAATAGGATGTTGAAGTTCCCATAAATCGGATTGGGCTGGCCACTTGATGCACCTAAAATGCCTTTTTTTTGCGGGCTGTTTCCGGTGGGCATTGGCTTGATTTTTTAGGATATAGGGGTATTTTTCGTATTCCTTGATTTTGACTATTATTATCCAGTTTGCAAACTGCTCTATCTCCTGTGGCACCCTTTTTGACAGGCTTGCGTTTCTCCGGTTATAATTGTGATCCCTCAGTTTCTCTGGGCCTACAGAGTCAAATTAGATGCTTAGTATGTCTTCACTGTTGATGGAAAATAGTGAGGGGATGTGCTGAAAAAGTTTAGGTATGTTAGATCGATTAAGACTGTCTGAGCTTCCCCGAGGTTCATACTGTAGGGTGAGTATTGCTTTTTCTGATCCACCCCTATCGTATGAATTGGGGAGTCTTGTGTGATGTACATGACAAGAAATGTCCATTATTCTCAGCTGAAAGTTGTCCACTAGAGTCTCTTGTGGGGCCCACCATGTAGCCTTATCAAGTGCTTGCCCATGCACTGGCCTTGTTTATATAAGTGGTAAGTTTGTCTCAGTGTTGTTCTGCAACCCCTTTGATTTGATAAGACCATATGATGTTCAAGCCTTTCAGGTATTGCCCTTTTGAGTGTCTCAAATAACCCACCAGTTTTGATCGCCCTGCTTGTCTCTGCGGGATGGTGCCCATTTGTTTTTTTATTGTTTGTCAGGTTATCACTAGCCCAGAGTTGTAATTCCCCACTTTGTCCATTTCTGGTTGGGTATGAGTTGTCTACCGGTAGCTCGTGTGTTGGATGCCAGGTGTTATATATTATTGCTTTATTTGTGGCTTGGGGACTTATGCCGATGTGTGGGCCCTCCTGCTTTCCTTGGCTTGTCTGATCCTCTTGGACATTGGGTCCACTTGAAGGAATCTGGAGTCTCTTTACATATTGCTGAATTGTTGCTTTCTCTGACCTGTTGTTGTACGGCCTGTGCATATGTGGTCTTATTTGAGGTCCTGGGGGATACCCTCAGCAACCAGTTGGGCCATTTCTTGTGCCCTATTTGTTAGGAAGATTGAGTATATGGTCTTGGTCGAAATGTCTGTGTTCGTTCGTGGACATTTTGCCACTGATAGTTCCTTTTGAGCTTTTGATGTGCCTTTTTTCATTTGATTGACCTTCATCGTTTTCTATTGTTTCTTTTAGCGTTTTTTGCTCTCTGTGACAGTGGTACCATGTTCGAGGGCCTTTCCCCTTCTTCTTCATTGTCACGCCCTCTCACTTTCTCCTCAAGGGGGATTTTTTTGTTGGTGTTTTTTAAAGGGGTCACCTTAATCCTCTGCCTCCAGCGCAACCTCTACGTGACTGTCCTTTTGTTCTTTTCCTGTCATCACAGCCTGTACACCAGGCTTGTTCTCTCCACCTTCCACTTCCCCAATGCTTTGTGTTCTTGGGCGACTGTATTTTTTTCAGGTTGACATCTAGTATTGAGAGGATGGTGGGTAATGTGGACCATTTTTCTACTATCTCTGGGCAAAAGCAGTCTTTTGTGGTCACCTTTTTCTCTATGTCATTAATTTTCTTGGCCATTTCAGCCATTCTGAGGGCCATTACTGTTATGGTTTCCACCTGGACTTCAAGTTTATGGGACTGCCATGTCAAAGCATTCGTGGCTGCCATCAATGAGTTGTTGTTAGACCTTAGTAGCTTGTCCTGGGTAGTGGCGGAGTCCAAAAATTAATTATAGTTCTTATGTAAGGACACTATAGTTCTGGTTGGGTTGATACTTCCTTTCCTAATATGGTGCCTATGAGAGATTCAGGGTTTTGGGGTGTGCTACTCGAGACTGACTGTTCATGTTGACTTGCCTCGATGTGCGCCTGGCCCTCTTCTGCCTCATGTCCTCTCACATTGTGGACCTGAGCGATGGCTGTCTCTCTACGTTATTCTTGATTATAAGGAAAGTAGGGACCGTGCCTGTGTGCTTCTTTTTTCACCCTTTCCCCCATTTTTCATATTTTGTGATGTCTGTAGACCAAGTATATTTGATGATAGTTCTATTATATAGCTTTCATCCCCCAGCTTTGGGCATTAGCGAGTGTGCCTTCTTGTGCTCGGGTTGTCGAGCCCAGTTGACAGTTCTGTTTTGAAAAAAATAGAATAGATGGACTCGGCATAAGGTCCAGACTTACAAAGGAGGAATTTCCTCTTTCCTTTTTAGGGAAGTATGCTGTGATGACACTGGCCACTTGACTACTGCATATGTCTGTTCTCCTTGAGTGCTCACCCAGATTAGTGATCCTGGGGTTCTTAAAACGCGATTAGGGACTCCCCCACTGGGCCTTTCTGTCCGGGTGTTATATACCCGTCTCCATGTTTGAAGTTGCTGGTGTTATTCCTGTCTGTGCCTTCCTCTTGGCCATTGCTGCTGCCCTCCTGGATATGAAGACCTTGTTATTTTAGCTGATTATAACCGCTATTGTAAAGGATGCAGCGGCGGGCAATTTTTGGCTCCTCCAGTTTGCTAATCTTCGCTAAAAACTGGGGTTGTCCAGGCTTTTACCCCCCACAAATGCACATTAAGAGTGGCAGGAATGTCACATAATATTTTGTAAATATGTCAACTACTAATGCGATTAACCATTGTCAGTTGGTTGGCTGGTTAGGGCGGTTTTGATGTCACAGTCAGTGAAGTGGCAAACTTTCCCTAGTGAGCTCTCTTGGGATTTTTAATCTGGAGGAAACATTTTTGAAGGAGCTGAGTGCTGAAAATGCTGGAGCGGGGCAAAAAGGGTTTACAGGGAGAATATGCACCAGCCACACAAGCAGCACCCCAGCCTGCCTGGGCTCCTTCCATGTGGCCAGGCTCAACCCTGCGTGGTGCCGCTAAGCAACCACCCTAGCATGCCACCATCACTTACCGCACACCTCCAAGAAGATCAAGCTGGCCCAGGTTGATCACAGGCCCAGAAGTGGAGCAGAGGGTCCCTAATCCCTGAATCTGGCGAGCCCAGCAGTGCAGATTCTACTTCAACACCCAGCTGACCTCTAGGCCAGATATCCATTCTTCTGCTCCTACAATTCTCGCATCTTGTCTGTCCAGGTGTTCGCCCATGTGGTTCAGGCAGCTGGAAATAGTATCAAAGCATGCATCGATTACTTGAAAAACGTTCTTAAGCTCGGCCATGATGGTATTGAATCCAGTTTCCTGTCTGACCACAGGGTCCCCGTCGCACATCCTTCCATATCTGAGGTGTTCTTTGCTCTGCTAGTGGTTTTAGATTTTTCGAAAGGCAGCTTGCACTGTTTTGGTCACCCCATTAAATTGTATTAGCTGGCACTGCTGTGTCGCAATACGCCACACTGGAGGAGGCAGCCACCGATAGGGACCAGGGCTGCCAGCTCCGCACAGCACACTCTCACAACTTGGTAGATCCAACATTTAAAAAGTGCGCCTGGGGGGGAAAGAGCTTTCTGGTCAGTACGACCAGACTTTGGAACACACTTCTTGTGCGGCTTAAGGAAGAAACTCACTTGTTGCCATTTAGGGAGGCATTAAAGATGTGGCTTTTTAATCTTTGAGGCTGTCTCTACTGGTCATGTCTGTTTTGTGCTGAGCTAGCGCCATGATACCTTTGGGTGAATGTTTTGTGCTCTATAAGTCTCCTTTTCATTTCATTTCATTTCTTTTCAGGGCAGACAAAACGGAGGCGGTGAGAGAGCAGTGCAGCAGCGTGTTGTCCCCAGAGGGCAAATGGAGGAGATGGATGTACTCTATGCAGGAGTAGTAGGGCGTATCAGACTACAAGGCTTCCAGCATCAGGGACACAGTCCCATCCTGTAGGCGGTGTAGGCAGGGAGGGCCAAAACATGACCCCCGCCACGGAGGTGCATTCCCACAAGATTTAAACCCCCAGCGGCCTATTGCTGAAGCAGCGCCTGCAGAGTTGCTGATCCAGAGCGGCACGGGCCCAGCACGGCGCAGTCGCTTGCACCAGCCTTAGTCGGCGCTGATTCGACAGTGTCGCAGGTGAGTCAGGGCAGGAGTACCACAGCGCTCCTATCGCCTCTGGTGCTATTTGGACCATCCAGTATGTGCTCAAGGCACGGGCTGCCCAGCGCAGCCCACCTGCCCTGCACCTCAGGCTCACCTACGGAACCTGTCACTGCAGGCCCCCAAGGCACGTGGCAGTTGCCGAGCACTGTCTCCCCCACTATGGCACCACGTTCACAGAGAACAGCAGGAGTCGGGCTCAGCATCTGCCCAGTGATACTGGGCAAGTCCCCACTGCGCAGGACTCATTAGAGGTCACCACTGTCCCATCCAACCCAGGGCTAGTGCCAGATTGGTAGGAGCTTCAGTGCCCTGCGCCCATCTGGGTTGCTGGTGTGGCCATGCCACATCTATATATGTTCTTAATTTACTCCCTTTTCAAGGAACAAAAAATAACAGGGATGAAGCAGAGGACCATAGGGGCCAAATGAATCCACTAGTCAAAATTTCATCTGAGTAATTTTTTATGTATTCTGTTTCTAATTTAGTAAGTGCATACACTCAGCTACAGGGTATTGAAGCACCCAGTTCAAATACATCTTACAATCATAGTTTCTATGAAGAGGTACCACATTTGCCCTTTTCTTGACAAATACATCCCCACATTTTTAATTATAAGAGGGTGGGGGATTCGCACAACCAATAACTGGGGAAATACCTAACCCTGCAAGCACTTTAGGATGACAAACCTCTCTTGATTTCCCTCATCATACAGTTAGCTTGACAATCATATGAGGTCAATTGTACTGTCCTAGAAGCCCTATTAATACAACGATTATGTAAGACTAACCACAACATTTAAGATAGCTTTGCACAAAGGGGAAGCTATTTGACGGATACCCACTTAAGTACGACAAAACAAAAGTCACCTAAGTCTGATCATCAGGAAAGGGTTTACTCAAAAAGTGTAACTGACATTGAGTGAGGAATGAGGCAAACTTTACCAGATAATCGTTTGGGTGCTGCTAAGAGTATGACTTGAGTCACCACGAAATACAGATGTGTAAAGAACGTAGTGTCTCTTAAGGGCAATGGTAATGTCCATGAACCACCATTCCTGGAATCTGAGGTAATGGCACTTGACTGTTGTCTTTCTTCTCTAGTTTTAACATGGTACCTGTCTCTTGTTTTACTACAGTTAATTGTGAATGTAGCAAGTTTTATTCTGATGGCACTGCAATTTTGTTATACCCTCTAAAGTCTGAGAAAGAGTAGTGTCAGAATTCACTGCTCAAATTTAGCGACATTCTGTCTGAGATCACTAACCTTGTAATCAAGATCTAATGGGAACAATGCCCCCTTCCATCTATCACCTCAACCTCCAATGGCCACATAATATACAATAATAGGGCCAGTGATAAACACAGGGAAAGGGGAAATGGTTAAGCAAGAAACAGGAACACTGAACTTCACTACGCTGGCTAATCACTTTTGCTGGGCAGTGCGGTCTGCCAGGCATAATGGATTATCTAAAAGCAATAAAAGACACATTTAGTATCAGGCCACAATAGTCCTGAACTAAATTGTAACAGTGATTGAATATACCTTTAGACATATGTTTGTGTAACCAACTCTCTGTGGTTTGAGATGGAACTTGTTATTCCTGAAACTAAACTACGAGAAATAAGTTCATCAATGCTCTCTCTGTGAATTGGATAACTACCTGTAGTTTTGTAACTATGCATTGATTGTGGAAGATGAGTTATAGTTTCTTCTTGGCTCGTGTGCCACTGTAAAGTAATTGACAAGCATTGATGTCCTGTGATTTCAAGTTGGCTACATATAAACTTTATTGGAACTCCGAACATCTTACGTGTAAACATAAATATATAACATTTACTACATAGTTCTGCCTTCAGAATCCTTCCTGTTCAACAGGATACATTATGTGATAGCAAATGCTACAATGTTATAAAATTTCAATTTAACTACTCAACTTCTCTGTATTTCCAATGTTGTTTAAACATCTCCCCGTGGAAGCAACAGTTCTGAACAAAGAACATCCTACATTTGTGTTGAAACTCCTGGCTGCGGTAACATAGTATCATAATTGCCTAGCAAAGACTCTGTAGGCCATGGTGAAAGTTATACCCAGAGATCCAATATGGCTTCCATGTGGCCAAGGTACATAGGAGTTCATGGCCTGCTAAGTAATGCAGATTGTGGTTGAGGCTCAGGTGCGTGCTTCATTAACTACGAAAGGACAACTTTTGTCCAAGCAGCCGACATCCAAGAAGGACCTCCAGCCTTTTCATCCCTGCAATGGTCTCAGCACTAGTGAGCTGAGAGTACTGCTTCCCTGCGCTTGCCAAGTCTTAGTCATGTATTCAGCTGACAACTGCATACAGGTTTTAATTTTTCTAGGTTGGGATAGAGAAATTGTAATGTTGCCTATAGTTTTTCAACAAGCATTACTTTTCTTTAGTAGACAGGATTTGTAGGAACCTTAATAGTTTCAAGAGACAAACAGCCTTAGTACCCCACTTTCAAAAGGCATTAACACACAAATATAAAGCAAGATCAAAGTATTAAAGTATCATATTCATTTGAACCTTCACCTTGTCTGTACGTGGTAATCATGCGAGCTTTGGCAGAGGTTCCCTCCCCGAACCTTTGATCTTCACTTGCTATTAAAATTCGCCCCGCAGACCTTAGCTGTGAGGGCCTGGAGGTGCGTGACAGCAGAGAGAGCCCTCTGCGCTCTCCGGCGCTTTCAAAACAACAATCAAATCCGCATAAAATATTTAACTTCAGCACATAAATATGACACATGCCTAGGAAAACAGCCCCATAGTTATTATGTTTCGTGAACTCTAAATTAACTCTAATTGCACTCATACTGCAGAGGGATTGGGCAAGCGAAGGGAAATCAATCATTCTGGAGAGCTGTTGCTTGCATGTTGTGGAGATGGGCGGCTTCTAGTTGAAGCCGAGAGACAGGCCTGTATCAGAGGACTTTTACAAGGTGAGAGCAAAGCTTTTGCGTTATTAACTGGAAATATATTCGAGCAGGGGTGGGGCTGTGGGGGATGGAAAAACCTTTGGTGTGTTATGTAGGCAAGTATGCGGCGGGGGGGGGGGGAGGGGGGGGGGACATTTTCCATATAGGAAAAAATAAATCTGTCCCACTGTTTGGATCTTAGGTGAGAAAACGAGAGACCGCATTGAATCTCAGGAATTCATGGAACTCCACACTGGGGACAAATACAGGGCACGTGTGCATAATTTGTATAACTGAATGATTGAATAAATAAATAGACAAACAGGTACGTAATGTTGCAGGGTCTCCAGGTTTTCTTAGGAACCAACCGAGAGATCTGCCAAATGGTGGGGTTGTCGAATACTGAGCCTGCCTAGAAATGATTCCGCGCCATGCCTCTTTCTTCACTTTTATTTATTTATTAATCTTGAAGGTTTTATATAGCGCAAACATTACCCTTGCCGGTATCAGAGCGCTTTACATGGGTCGGAAGTAGGAAATAAAAAGCACACAGGATTACATAATTAAGTCTTGTAATACAAACATCAGTTGAGGGCAATATGTACAATGTTTCATGTGAATTTCTTTAATAGTAAAGATTGTACTTCTTTTTGTAAAAGAGGTAAAAGAAGGATTCTGTCTGGTTTCCGGTGGCAAAACCAAATCCTAGGAGTGATTCCAGAGAAGGCACAGTTGTATGTTTTCTTTTTGGTGTGGTTTCAGAAGAAGATTGCTGGTACTTCTGGAGGATCTTTTGCCACAAGAGAGCACAAATTTCTGGGCCAAGTAACTCAGAGTAATGTGATGTAGGTCTTTGTGAGTCATGCAGGCGATTTTTAGTTGAATTCTAGCGTCGAAAGGTAGCCAGTTAAGAGCTCTGAGGCCGGGGGTACTGTGATAATTTCTTTTTGAGCCCATGATGAGCCTAGCTGCTGAATCGAAGGAGGCTCTTAGAGGGGCCGTTGATGATCTGGGAAGACCGCAAAGCGTTGTACTCCCATAGTCTAGTCTTTGGATTACTAATGCTTGAACTGACAGTTTGAAGTCATTTGCAGGAAGGAATTGTTTTAATTTTCTCAAGCTGTACATCTGAATGTTTGCTCCTTCTGTAGCAACACTAATATGTTTCTGCATGTTGAGATTTCTGTCAAGTGTTAATCCCAGCGATTTTGCTGAGTCAACAATATGAGGTTGGCAGTTGAGCGCTGTTAGTTGTTTAAGCCATTTATCGATGTTGGTAGTTTGGTAGGGAGGAGTGATTAGGAGGAATTCAGTCTTAAGGGTGTTTAATTACACCATTACACATTACACAATAGAAAACACTGCATTTTTAAAACATACCATTAAACATTGTATTCCATGATCACTTCCATTATGACAGTTATCTTCAAGTGGCATCAATCAATCAGATTCCTTCATTCCAGCTCTTCAAAATTTTCAGTAATCCCTAAATTGTGAAGAATATGCACTAGAAGTCGACGTTTTTCTGTTAGAGCATCTAAAGTCTCGAATTGATTTCCTTTCAATATAAAGTACATCAAATGTCATACCACGGTTTGTAAATAATTGAAAACATATCTCTTTACCCTGTGGTCATTTATCATTGTCTCTACTGTGCTGCCCCTGCCTTCGTCAGAACTCAATTTTCTTGGATATCTGAATGCAATACAAATTCACTTTCACTCATTCATTTAAAAATAAATCTGAATTATTTAAGCTTTGAAGCTGTGTTTGTGTGTTCTTATGACTACATATTGATGTTTTATATGCTATGTTGCCATGGAGGCTTTATGAAAGTTTTATGATTCTAAAATTATTATAAAATTAACTTTATTTGACTATGTCAAAGGTGGGAGTAAGGTGCATCCTACACTCTGTTAGTTATTGCAGGAAATTCAGTATCAGTCTCATAGCTGTTATTCATGCGCGCTTGTCTTCACCACACCATTTCAGAGCAAAGGAAAACCACTGCTACTATTATTATTAGAAATATTTATAGAGCGCATAGCTACCCGAAGGCATCCCAGCGCTAGAAACAGCAACAAACTGACAGGCTAGATGGTTAATGGGTAGGGTTTTGGAAAAGCCAGGTCTCGAGAAGCTTCCCAAAAGAAAACTAATTGGTCACTGAACGAAGGTGAGGAGGAAGAGCATTCCACAGTTTAGCAACATTATAAGAAAAGGAGTGACCCCCACACCTTACCCTTTTAATTTTAGGGACTGAGGCTAGGCAGAGGTTAGTTGATTGTAGGCATAATTTGGGACAGTAAGAGGAAATGATGGTATGGTTGATTGAGGGCCATCTCCCCTAAAAGGACTTGTGGGTTATGCACAGAGATTTGAATTGTATTCTCTCCAAGATTGCCAACCAATGTAAGGCATTCAATGCAGGCTTGGCAGATTGGCTACTGGAGATTTTAAGCAGCATTGATGCTGAGCAGTTGTGAATGGCTTGCAGCTTCTTTGTGGTAGACATAGGGGCCCCTAAGTAAAGGGCATTTCCATAGTCCAGGAGAGAAAGAATTAAGGCCTGGACCAATGCGCTCCTTGCCAAAGTGGTACTCTATTTGGAAAATGCTGATCATTCACTGGGTAGCAGTAAATCAAAAATTCCACATCAAATATGTTGCCAGCATTTGGTTTTGTCTTTTTAACATATTGAACTGCAACTAATTTTATTTTCCAGAATGTGCAACATTAGCAAAAAGCATTGACAATTCCAGTAGGCCCGGCCTTGGCAAGAGTGCAATATTTCTATCACTTGTTTTTGCAAACATATGCACCATGGAAAAAATGGTAACCATGTAAAAAAGCACATACAACTTTTCCAGTGGCTGTGTACATGTAATCAGAAAAGATTAAGTCACCTGCAGAGCAAGACTGCCAATGTATGAAGTGGGCTGACCCATTGCTGTGGTGGGTGAAAGCCACATGTGAATGACACTGTCATGCAAATGGATGAAAGGAGTGGAGTGAGTGTGTGAGTGCATGTGTGTGTATTATTATACAGATTTTTTATTAGTTTTTGTTATGACTATTTTGGAAAATGAGACTGGCAAGACAGCTAAAACTCTCTTTAGGCTTGAACTAAAATTGGGGAAAGGAGTTAGCATAACCCAAAGAGACTCCTCCACTATCATGCAAAACTCATGCAGTCAGCATATGAAGCCGTCATATTAAGAAATTCTGGACAAATGAATAGTTAAAAGAGCTATAGGCTTCCAGATAAAAACTCAGCTTGTAGGAACACAGGGAACCCAACAAGGAAAGCATAAATCGATTCGAATCTTAACTTAAAATACTTGCTCGGCACGTTTGAAATCAATCTGATGTTAGAACATTTGATTTTTTCATTAAAATGGCAAAAAAGCAAATACTCTTCCTGATTTTAAACGGGTCTCTGTGGATTCTTTGGATATCTTCTTCCATGGTCTTAACCTCTACCTCCGGGAAAAAGTCTTTCAATTTCTCCCTCTCTTTACCATCCCCCACCCACATCTCTTGCGGGGTTAGCCAGTAATTCGCACCCAGACATAGATTCTACCTCGGGACCCAGTTGTGCACAACGTGTGCACAATGTTCACAAAGCAAAACCTAAAATAAATAGTGTGTGAAAACTGCTTAAACATCCAAGTGTGCATGCCTCAGAACAAGTAAAAACACAGGCATTATCACCATTCCGGTCGTAAACTTAAAATAATGGATACATTGTGTGTCTCTGACATATAATACCGTATTGTTTTGGTATTTACCCGATGCGCAGTTTTCACCATAAATTGCTCAGCCTTGGTACTGAGGGCATGCGTGTGAAAGAGCGGCTCCAATGCCTGTTGTGCAACTGTGAAGACAATTAGCACCTGAAATTGCTCAGCCTTCAAATCGAGGCCCCAAGTACGAAAGAACGACCGTGGCTTGTTCTGTCATTCCGGAAGCGATAGCATATTTTTCACACTATAGTGTATTTCTGTATGAGCTGGGCAAAATGTACATGGTACCGACCCCTCCCACAGTGTGCTTAATTAAACATAAAAAACACCACAGTAAAAGTCGCAATTGCAATAGTGAGGCCACATAGCGCAGTGGCAGCTCCTCCACTAAGGCGGAGGAGAGTAGCCACACTGCTTTTTTTGCAGTGAAACACAGAGAAAATAAAATTATAATAGCTGTGTAATGATGTAATATGTTATAATTAGAATATTGGGTTTAGAAGTTTGGAGGGTGTAGGAATGTAGGGTTAGGCAAAAGACGTGTAATTGATTTGGCTCATGAAAGTCACAGAGGTATATCAGCAACAAAGAACATAACAAGAGAACAAATGTGGTTTCCACGACTGGATAGTCAGGTAGAAGAGGTGATAAAAACATGTTATTTATGTCAATGCACAACAAAGGAAAGAGTAATGGAAGAATTATACATGTCTAAACTGCCTGATGCTGTATGGTCTAGTGTAGCAGCAGATTGTTATGGACCACTTGATTCAGGGCATTATTTATTAGTGCTAATTGATGAGTATTCTAGATTTCCGATTGTAAAAATTATATCGTCAACATCTGCAACAACTGTGCTGCCTATTCTTAATGACATTTTTTCAACCTGGGGAATACCAGATATGTTGAAAACAGATAATGGACCACTGTTCATTGCAAATTAATTGAAATATGTCATGAATTATGTAGGAATAATGCATAGAAGGATTACACCAATGTGGCCACAAGTAAATGGTATGGTTGAAAGATTGATGGCCACTATTAAAAAAGCAATACAAAGAGGAAGTTTTCTCAAATTTCAATAAATCAAGCATTGTGTCAAGTTTTACGTGACTATAGAAATACACCCCATGATTCTACAGGTAATTGTCCTTCTGAGTTAATATTTTGTCAGTCAAGACAAACACGTTTGCCACATCTACCATCTACTTCTCCAAAAGACCATGCTGGTATAATGGAAAAAGATGCAGAAGCAAAAAGGAAAATGAAATATTATGCTGACAGCAAAACTAATTTTCCAAATGAATATTATAATGTAGGAGATTTAGTTTTAGTATAATAACAACAGAATAAAAAATTGCAAAGCAGATTTCATCTCTCTCCTTTAGAAGTAATACAAGTTCATGGAACAGCAATCACAGCCAAAACTGACAATCGAGAGATAACAAGAAACAAAACATTTAAAAAATGTTTTATTCATACTCTGAAGGACAAGGGAATATACAAATGGACAGTCAACATCTGGAGCAATTAAATAGAAGATCTGAGAGATTTTTAAGAAAACCAGCTCGATTAATTTAGTTTTTTAGGTTTTTTTTCTTTTTCCTTTTTTTTCTCTTTCTTTCTTTAAAAGGGGAGGGGGAAATGTAATGATGTAATATGTTAGAATAAGAATATTGGGTTTAGAAGGTTGGAGGGTGTAGAATGTAGGGTTAGGCAGTTTAGAGGAAGGTAGCGTCGGTGGAAGATGTATGTTTTTTGGCACCAATAAATCTCCAGAAATAAGCTGTTTCTGTCTTGTGTAATATGTAATGTTTACAAGCTGGCGTTATTATCATTTTATTTTCTCCTTCATCAGCCCACAGCTGCGTGAGGGGGCGGAGGCAGGGGAGGAGTGGTAGTACCCTTCTAAAATGCGAAATGACTGTTTGGCCAACCTACATTGAATTGAATTGAATTGAATAAAAACTTGTAATGCGCGACTTTGCCAAAAGGCATCAAGGCGCCTATAAAAAAGATCATAAGAGCCAATCCGATGACTAAGGATAAGCTTTGACAAAAAGCCAGGTCTTCAAGGCTTTTCTGAAAGACTGCATCGATGGCAAAGTCCTAATGTCACAGGGTACAGAATTCCACAATCTAGGGGCGAGGCTAGAAAAGGCTCTGCCTCCCCATTTAGCTCTTCGCACTCGGGGAACCGAAAGAAGACACTTCTTAGAGGAACGAAGGCTTCTGGAAGGAGCATAGGGAATCAGCAGATCTTTTATTCCTCCTGTTACCTTTCTGGACAGGGCCCCGTATACCAAACAGAGGACCTTGAAGGAAATCCTGGCTTCAATTGGGAGCCAGTGCAGGGATCTCCTGGCAGCAGTGGCTGACGACCTCCTAGGCAGATCTAAAACAAACTTAGCCGCAGCGTTTTGCACAATTTGTAATCGCTGTAGCAAGCACTTGTTTAATCCCGCATATAGGGCATTACAATAATCAAGCCGAGAGGCTATCAGTGCAGCCACAGTTTGCTTACGGGCTTGTGCGGATAGGTAATGCTTGAACCTCCGCAAGATCTTAAGGGTGCCCCAACAGGTGGCGATTGTCCTATTGACTTGAGAATCCAATGCGAGGGCCGGGTCAATCATGACCCCCAGATTTCGTGCTAGGAGAGTAGGCACAGGGCAAGTCCCCAGGGATGTAGGCCACCATTCCGTCGACCAGATGTCATCTTTCCCGCCGAACACAAGGATCTCCGTCTTCTCACCATTTAGCCTCAATGAATTGTTGATCATCCATTGAGCAACTGCCTCCATGCAGTGTCTAAAGTTGGAGGCAGAAGAGCTAACAGACTGGGCGAGAGACAGCAAGATCTGGGTGTCATCGGCATAGGAAACTACCTCCATCCCAAATGATCTAACAAGCCTGGCCAGAGGGGTCACATAGATGTTAAACAGGGTCGGACTTAACGCCGACCCCTGTGGGACCCCATACTTGACCGGCAGGGATGGAGATAGAAACTCCCCCAGCTTCACTCTCTGCTCCCTCTGGCCCAAAAAGGATGCCAAGAGACTAAGAGCAGGCCCCTCCCCCCCTATCTCCCTCAGTCGAGATGTTAACACGAGGGGAGATAGGGTATCAAACGCTGCCAAAAGATCTAACAGGATCAGCAGAGTACTTATGCCCTTGTCAACCGAGGTGCGGATGTTATCAAGCACCACAGTGAGGGCCGACTCAGTGCTGTGTCCTTTCCGAAATCCGTGCTGCGAATGATCCAAGTGACCAGAGGCTTCAAGAAAGGATGCAAGATGCTGGTTAAGATGGATTTCCAGCATCTTTCCTGGGGCAGGGAGCAACGAAATGGGGCGGAAGTTTTTAAAAACCTCCGGGTCCACGGTTGGCTTTTTCAAGAGGGGTCGGACCACCGCTCTCTTCCATTGAGAAGGAAAAATGCCATCCAGCATTGCCCTATTCATAATCTCCAATAAGGGGGGCAAGAGGGTGTCCTTACACTGCTTGAGGAGTTTAAGGGGGCAAGGGTCGAGAGGGGAACCCGACCTAGTCTTGGCCAGGAGAGCATCCAGTTCCTGCAAAGAAAGGGGGGGAAAGTTAGATAGGCCGATCATAGTAGCGGGTCTACCAGCGTCTCCGATGGCCATAGCCTGTGATGTGGCAGCCTGGAAAATGGGAGAGGATATCGAGGTCTTTTGTAGCTCTAAAACCGAGACAATATCAGCAATTTTGGTGTGAAAATAGAGGGCAATATCATCACACAGCTTCTGAATGCTGATAACGGGATCCGGGGTCTGCAAGGTAGTCAGCGAATCCACAATATTGAATAACTCTTTCGGCGAGGTAAGGGCAGCAGTGAGATTCGAGAAATACTCCTGTTTAACTTTTATCACCTCAGCCTTATATTCCCTCAGAAGAGTTTTATGGGTATTCCTATCCTGCGTATTCCAACTAGCCCTCCAAAGTCGTTCCTGCTTCCTGCAGCCCTGTCTTAGAAGTCTTAATGACTCCGAAAACCATGGGGCCGACGGCCTTTTCCTGGCTGAATAGCGTACATGGAGAACATGCCCAGGCCTTCAGTCACCGTCTGAGCTCCGAAACACAGCTCTCACACAAATCACAATCCTGCATAAGCAGCATTGTGATTGGCTGACTGGGAGCATGGGTGTGCTTCCTGTGGCCGAGCAAGGGAGGACTACGGAAGAGAGACGCGGCGAGAAAACGGCGAGAAGGTAAGGTTTTAAATTTGTATGTCATTTTTTATAGTTGCTTCCCCCCACCACAGACAACCTCCGAAACCTCCTGCCCCAGCCCCCTACCTCCGATCTGTGCCGACCACTGCTGCACATAGGGACGGTCTATAAATTGACATTCTGTATGGGGGACATTTGGAGGGGGCTCAGATTAGACCCATGGCCCTGCAGGGCCTCTAGTGGGGGGTCCAAATGAGGATTGCGCCAAACCTCTTTTGAGAAGCTCTCTGATTTCCCTCTCAAAACAAGGTATTCTCAAAGCAGTTTGCGTAGTTGCTGCCTGAGGCCTGTGACATTAAGCACTGGTGCCCTAAGGTGCTCATAATAGCATGTATGACTCACTTTTGAAAATTTGTTAATTCTAATTTAATTTGGAACCTAACACAAAGTATTACTTGTGCACTGGCAAAGTGGAAAATTACCCTGGTCCTTCACTTTACTCTCTCTCTCTCGTTCTCACTCACATTCTCTATAAATGTGTATCAAACTCAGCACTCTTTCTCTATCTCTTCTGTCTCTCTCCGCTTCACCTCTTTTTTCTGTACACCTCATCTCTCTCTCTACCCATTATCACTCTCACTACCTTTCTCTCTGTCTTGGTTTCTTGTACCTCTTCTCCTTTTGCCCCTTGCAATACGTTACTGTTTTCTCTCTACCTTGCATCTCTCTGTACTTCTGTTATTACCTCAAGTCTCTACCTGCCTACCTCTACTTCTCTCTGCCTGACTTTCACTCTAACTCATTTCTCTTTCTACAGTACCTCTCCCTCACTCCTCGGTGTACTCCAACCCTCTCTCTTAATTTCCTTCTACCAATATTTAGTTCTCCCTGCCTGGTTACTTCACTCTAAAATATTATCTATGTCTCTGCCTTCCTCTTAATGCCTCTCTGTTACTTTTTTCCTGGTTAATACGTCCCTTCCTACCTCACACATCTCTCTACATAAAAGCTGACTCTCTTTATGGGAAATGTAATCAGGCATCTCGACTCACTAGTGACCCAAAACGAACTGCACCATGGTCCTCCGGTGACACGGCTTTCTTTTACAGAAATGTAGCCAAATAGGTGAACTTTGTCCTCATTGTGCAGGGAAATAACTAATGAATAATCATCCCTGGATAGAAACCAGAACACAAAAGGCCTGATTGACAAAAGGTGTAAAAGTAGGTTAGGAGTGCTACAACTCCCTTAGAACGTATTTACACACCTTTTTATATCCACAAAACACATGCACTAGTATGCATCAGCATTCTCAATGTGCTGAGTTGTATGTAGCATAGAATTCCACATGGCAGGAGTGGCGACTGAACGTGTAAAAGCACATTTTTTTTCTTTTAATTTTTTACTCCATTGCGAAATTAATTCTGCCATACACTCACCAAAACCGGAAGCGCCTTGCTGCTTGTTAGTTATTCTTCATGGTTGATCACATGCTCTACTGGTGTCTTCTTCAATCGATCAAACAATCAGGGGGTTTGTAAATGGCACTACTCACCCGTGAGGGTCTCAAGGCGCTAGGGGGGATGGAGCAGCTCCGGATCAGTTGAAGAGCCAGGTCTTGAGGTCCTTCCTGAATGTGTGCAGTGTCGGGGAGCGTCTGATGTTCACAGGGAGCTTGTTCCAGATCTTGGCTGCGATGTAGGAGAAAGCTCTCCCACCTGCTTTGTTTCTGCGGATGGGAGGACCTCTGCCAGGGCGAGATCGGCAGAGCAGAGGTTCCCCCTGGGTACGTGGAAGGAGACTCTTTTGTTGAGGTATTTGGGTCCGGTGTTGTTGAGGGATTTGTAGGTGTGGGTGAAGGGTTTGAAGGTGACCCTCTTCTCGACAGAGAGCCAGTGGAGGTCTCGTAGGTGTTCGTGACATGGTGTCCCGAGTACGAGTTTGGCTGCAGAGTTCTGGATGGTTTGGAGTTTGTGTAGAAGAGTTCTGTTGATTCTGGAGTATAGGGCATTGCGTAGTCCAGTCTGCTGGTTATGAGTGCGTGGGTGATGGTCCTCCTGCATTCGGGGGGGGGGGATCCATTTGAAGGTGTTGCAGAGGATGCACAGGCCGTTGAAACTGGAGGATGCAACAGCGTTGATCTGGTGGTGCATGGAGAGAGAGGAGTCGAGGATAATACTGAGGTTTTGTACGTGGTCTGTAGGGGTGGGTGGGTTCCTGAGGGTGAAGGGCCACCAGGTGTTGTCCCAGGCGGAGGTGCAGGTCCAAGGATGAGGACCACAGTCTCCTCTGAGTTTAGCTTCAGGCAGCTGTATTGCGACGTCCTCCATTCCTTCATGGAAGCAGAGTCTGGTGTCTTCGGGATTCTTTGTAAGTGAGAGGATGAGCTGGGTGTCGTCATCGTAGGATACTATGCTGAGCCCATGCTGTCTGACGATGGTGGCGAGGAGGGCCATGTAGATGTTGAAGAGCGTGGGGTCAACGATGCTCCTTGGGGTACTCCGCAGTTGATATTGGTGGGTTCAGAGAGGCAGGGAGCGAGTCTGATCCTCTGGGTTCTGCCGGAGAGAAAGGATTGGATCCAGTCGAGAATTCTTCAATTCTTTTTCCTCTAACTTTGGTGTTTCCCAAGAGTTTGAAGATTTTCCCTGTGACCTTCTTGGTTTTACCACCTCACTTGTCATTCCACATTAATTGTGTATCCTCGGTCCTCTGCATTTAACGTCTGTTTCACTGCCGAGCCCACATAATGACACACTGAACGAACTGCACAAATGCCTTTGAAGCCTGACTTGCACCTGGCTGCTACAACTCAAACAACAAACTGAGACCCTCTTCTAGGCCCACACATCTGTCTTCTAAGACTCCACCTCATCCTCCACTGCTCAAGTCTTTTAATTATCTCCTCATGGTTGCACCAACAAGGGCGTTCTCATCATTGGTGCATCTGTAATTGATGTACCAAGTTATGCACCAAGCAGGGCCGGCTTTACGGCAGTGCGACTGGTGTGTCCGAACTGGGTGCTGATCTGGGGAGGGGGGTGCAGACCTCAGGGGTGCGCTGTTCTTGGCAATAACTTATGATTTAAAAACACTTTTAGAAGAGTTCCTTGTGTGTCCAGTTTTCAGGTAGCATAAAAAATATCAAGAAAACTCTTGTTTGTAAAGTTCCTGCTGGAGAGAGAGATCAGAGTTTTGTCTAGTGGCAGTTTTCATCTTGCCAAATTGTAGTGCAGAGGGTTAATGTGCCTGCTGCTAAGAACTCTTCCCATGCAGATCACAGATCTGTATTTTATGTGGATAGCCGAGTGGATTACTGCTTTTATCACAGAGACCCTTTTGTTACTGTATTCATAAGATGCAACCCTAAAATAGAACAGTTACTGTTACAAACTTTAATAAAAGAGCTGCATGCAAACTGCCTAAAATAGGTTAGGACATTCTATTTTTTACTCCAGTCTTTCATTATCTATTCCTAATGTTGCTGAAAATGGGTTGTTTGGGTAGATATACATTCTTATTAGTAAAGCCAGCCTTTACCAGTGCTTTAAAACAAATGAAATATATGTGAGAGAAGGGTATGGAGATATGAGAGGCACTCTTGCCAGTGGTCATGAGGGAATCTGAGGAGGAGGTAATGGAGGGAAGGGGGTGGAATGAGTGTCGCACTGGGCGCCAACAACACCAAAGCCAGCCCTGGCACCAAGGTAGTCTTTGTTACTTCTCTCTGCATAAGATGATTGCTCACAGCTCAGCAGTAGTCAGAGCACTAAGGAATTCTGCTTGATTGTAGGAATTTGCTATTCTGTCTGAATAAATCTCAAATCACAAAACCTGGGGTGAGGCCTACAAGGGGGTCTCTCAGCAGCAACACTTAGGAGTCTATTATAATGGCGGGCATATTAGGACGGCGGAGGACCCCGGCGGACGGAAAGACCATCTGCCGGTTTTCCGCCGGTCAAACAGGGCGGAAAAGGGGCTTGATATGGTGGCTGTGTCTGCAAGACACCGCCATCCATATCAAGATGCAGGCGGTTATGTGCCTTTCCATGGTGGCAACGCCGCCATGGAAAGGCATGCGGCGTCTGGGGTGTGAGGGGTGAAGGGTGCACATGGGTGATACCTATGATACCCCCCTGCATTGTGCATGCAAATGCACAAATACCTTTTTTGCATTGCGGCGGGTGCTGCTGAAAGCACCGCCCGCTGCAATGCGCCCGCCAGTGTGGCCGGTGCATCCTAATTGTATATGCAGGACCGCCGCACACATAGCAGGCGGTCCCATTTGCCGATACGATGGTGGGCGGACAACCCCAAGGCTCTTGGTAGGAGTGGCCCAAAAATTAGGATAGGCCTGATAACAGTAGTTACCATGTCCATAACAGCTACAGATTTAGGTTTCTCGTGTAGAGATTTCAGCTGCTGAAAATAGTCGAGACCTCTTAGTGAAAGACGGGAAACACATGCAGGAATTCTGAGATTTCTGCTTATTGTGCACCAAAAGGTAGTAACCCCCTATTATTTTCTCGCCTCTGGAATTGCTGGGAACCCAGGTAATGGTAATTCTAAGGTGGAGAAATAGCAACACAGTTAATGGGCCAATCCTAATGAGGGACGTACAAGTATGTCTCTATGTATGCATGTGGTAAATACAGTTCTTTATTCTGACAGTTCTGCACATAAAAGCTTACATAAAAACATTAATAACATGTTTACATATATATTATAAAATGCAGAGTACAATGTGCAAAGCTGCAATTTGAATACAGATTTTGGAAAAGAAAACAAACCGTTTACCCAAAGGTGGGGCGGGGCAAGGAAGATAATCTATATATATAAAAACAAATGTATGTCTGTCTGTCTGTTTGTCCTTTATGCATTACTACACCATTCATCCGATCGCCATGAAACTTTGAGAAGTTGTTGAGTACACTCCTGCGAAGGTTTCTGGCATAATTTTTTTTTAAATATCGGCCCCCCAGTGCCCTCATAATCTTTCAAATACTGATGTACGCACCAGATGGAAAAGAAAATGTGTATCCACAAGCACTCGAATAAATAAATAGAATTAAAACAGAATTCATCTGATCGCCAGGAAACTTTCGGAAGTTGTTGAGTACACTCCCACGAAGGTTTCTGGAATAGATTTTTTTAAATATCGGCCCCCCAGGGCCCTCATAATCTTTCGAATACTGATGTACGCACCAGATGGAAAAACAAAAAATCGTGTATCCACAAGCATTCGAATAAATAAATAGAATTAAAACAACACTTTGAAATGTTTTCCATATTAAAATGAATACGTTTCAATAAAAATGACACAATGTAAATTGACTGATATCATAACGAGTTCCTTGAATTTCCTTTCTCCGGAGTTCGCAGCAACGCGCGACTGGTAAGCTAGTTATTCTATAAACTATGCAACTGAAGTCTTCCACCAATGAGCTCAAGTAGCGTCCAATTGCAATTTCATAAATATACGCATAAAACTAAGAGGAAATAATAATCCTTTACATACATACCGAAGTAGCACATGGTGTGATGAGCAAAACAAAAATTGTGGCACAGATGTTGTAGTACAGACGGAATTTGCATTACTAGCCTGAAGTGGACAAGCAGGCCTCTATCCTTAGAATTATGTGCACACTCCTGTCAACAAAAACATCTAAAAATGGGTACCCTATGTTCATAGGGGGGGTTTAGATCCACCTTCTAGACTGCCATGTGCTCTGTTGGGTATATCTATTTCATTTGTGTTGAAACATCTTCATTCTCAGACCATCAAGGGACAGTTCTGCCTCGTTCCTTGTATGCCCAGTTACTCTGTACAGAAAGTATGCCTCACCCTCCATGCCTTGTGCACATATTTGGACACTGCACACACATATAGTTCATGACTGTCTGTTCTTAATATCCTGAGAGCTATTCAAAAATTCATCACACACAGGTGCCAACCAAGGTTTCCTAATGCCGGCATAAGCTGGACAAAAGAACATAAAATGAGCTACTGTTTCACAGTGGGAGGCACAAACTGCACAGGTTGATGATGCTCATGGCAAGAGGTGCCACCTGCTACGGCATTTGTTCACAGGAAGAATGCTGCACTGGAATTTCAAGTATAAAGCTCTTGCTTCAGGGGGCTCTGTCTTATGAAGAAACTGTTTAAAAAGTGGCAAGCAATTTTTCTGTCAAACAAACCTCACGGGAATCAGTGTAACTATTTTCATTAATAAACGCCTAGTACCTGGTCTTCTAATGTTTAATCGTTCCCTTACTACTTGAAAGGGGATAGTCCCATAACTCGCTCATATCTAAAATATTAAGTGTGTTTGAACCAGTACAACTTGCAACCAGCATCTAAGTCTTTCAGTTCAATGAAGGCCGTCTTATGCTGATCTAGTTCTTTGCTAGACAGTAATCTCATCCAGTCGAAAAGGGGTTTAGGATTCACAATGGGCACAATGTTTTGTGTGCCTAATCTAATCACATTGCAATCAAAGGGCCATTTTGTGGAAGACTATTATGAGAACAAATGTATCTATTTTTGATTATTAACAGGATACATTTCTAAGACCCCAAATCTCAGAGCCATAAAGTGCTGCACTGACCACTTTAGCTCGTTAGATCTCCAAGGCTCGTGATGGCAGACGATAAAAAAGAGTTTTTAATGCCCTTAGTACAGTTCCAGCTCGAAGCTGTAGAAGTACTTTGCTTTTCTTAATCTGCGTTGACCAAGACAATGTGTTTGTCAGTCGAACCCCCAAATAGTCAAACTCTTTCACACCCTCAAGATGGATACCCATCATATACATCTTGCCACTGAAAGACCTTTGCATGTGGTATTTGTGTCGAGTTAGGCTAGTTAAAAAGTGAAGGATCACTTCATGTGTTCAAAATCAAAGAGAGAGTGAATGAGCGACTGGAGAGAGGACTAGGATCTGAGAGAGGAAGTGTTCTGTTACTGCATCATGATGTAGTGTCCTTTAAAGTGGTGTGTCTTCAGCTCTTTTCTAAATTGGCTGGCATAGTCCTGATGGATACAGGGATGCTGTCCCAGAAGTCACTGGCTTCCTGAAAATATTTATGTCTCCTTTCGAGTTTTTATGCCTGACCATAAAGTGAATGCAAAAAATTGATCCGCGGAACATCCAAAACTGACTTTAGAAATACTTTCTATGGGGGTCATTAGGACCTTCTTCTGTGAAACTTTTTTATTTCCCACCATTTTGTTCCTCCAGTAGTGAGTCATCTTTTTGTGAGATAGTGCTTACTATGATGCCATAATGATGGCCGAATGCACACTATAGAAGTGCCTACTGACAGTAAAATTACTAAACACCCGACCCTTATAACTGGGGAAAGAGCATACTTCAGGAATCCTTTAAAAAAGACCCCTTATTTTAGATTCCTCAGTTTCCTCCATGACAAGAGCCAGATCGTCCATCAGTATGTTCCTGATAGGCTGCTCCGGTCCTCAGACAAAAACTTGCTAATAGTTCCTAGGTTTAAGAAGGGGAAATGGGGAGGTAGAGCTTTCTCCACGGCTGCTGCTAAACTGTGGAACTCCCTACCGGAAGAACTTTCAAGTCAGGTGTCCCATTCGCTTTTCCGTAAAGCCTTAAAGACCTGGCTTTTCGCTTAGACGTCGGTATGAGCATGTCCCTTTTTTTCTGCACTCTTAGGTTCCGCATATTGCGCCTTGACGCCCTTGGGCTAAGTTCGCGCTCTATAAATCCAATATTCATTCATTCATTTACATGATTGAGAGCCAATAGGCAATCTACCCTATGTTTCGTGTGGACTACACAAATGCTTCCACGCCTATGTCTCATTCTGTAATTCAAGAGGTTCTTTTTTGGTTTGGGTTTTGAGCTGCTATTGCTAACGATGTACATAGAGTGGTATTTGGGTACTCACCTTTCAACCACTGGTTTTCTTTGACCAGTGTCTTTCATCAATTGGCTGGAGACTTTTTCAATCACCTCTTGGTTCAGCCGACTGGAGTAGTCACCTCTCTCCTAATGCTATTGGGTGTTTGGAGGTGTCCTTTGCCCTCCACTCCAGTCATGCATGGAACAGCATGAGCTACTACTTTACAAATATAATCTTTCATGTCCTCTCCTGCAGCCTCCCTTTTGAGAATGTTGCCTGAAGTTAGTGGAGCGCTCTAAAAGTGATCAGAGATCTAATCACATTTTTTTTAGAAGTCTATAGCACAGAGAGTTGATGACAAGAACCCCCTCCATCAGCTGGAACTCTAATAAGAGTCCTTAGTACCTAGTGGAGGGTGAAAAGTGATGACTGGTGATTAATGGCTTCTTCACAAGGGTTCCACCTGTCTTTCATCTTTCTGAGGGCGATTAGTTTAGAACCAATGAACTGGTCAACAGTAATTCTTGTTATTCACATTAGTACGAAATTTCGTATTATTTGGGGGAAAAAATAGTACAATGGTCATTGGAAATATAAATGTCCATATTAAAAAGAAACTTCTTAAAATAAGTCATACTAAAACAATAGTTCTCTCTGGGTTAGTTGTAGAAAATATACTAATATAATATTATCGGCTCACTGTTCACACATCGTTCTGACACAATATCTTTATTCTGGAAATGCGAAACCCCCATACCCATTTCAGACAGTCCATATCTAACCATCAGGCAAGTCCCACAGAAAGCTAGAGAGTTGCACGTAAAAGTGCAGCAGGGTAGTTTGCTTTTGAAAGTGAGTGAAGTTTACCACATTATCATATGCCAACAAGGCAGTTAAGTGCTCGCAGGTGTCAAGTCAAGTCAAAATATATGTTTATTATGACCTTGGTCTTTAAACAATACAGTGAGTAAAACGCCGATTTGAGTATGTAACATAAAATTGTACACCTATTATTTTTAAAAACGTTTCCATTAAAATATCATACATCATTTTAAAACTACATAATTTATATACAAATATTAAAACCTGTACACATTTTTATCCCTCCGAGGGTCTCTTCTGCTAAACTAAGAAAATACAGTAATGCAGGTTATTCTTTGGCCCTTAGCGCCCCAAGGGCCTCCTTTAAGAACTTCCCAAGGGCTATTACAATATCCAAGTATGGGATTTCAGAAAGGAGTTTCACCGCCTGAAACCTTGTTTTTACCTCATATTTTAGAAATACTGGGCGCAGCCACCTTTTCCTATATTCTAGGAGTACCACACAGTCTAACAGGAAATGCATCAAGTCCCCCTTAGTTCTCAAGTTGCACCTACAGTGACCTTCCTCATCTAACATTCTTATATTGAGGTCTCTGTTTGTTACCCATGGATTGATACCAATTCGAAGCCTCAGTATCTCTTGCCTGAGGCCACGGTTGGGTAATCTATCGAGATATGGGAACCAATTATCCTGGGGCCACGCATTTAGCATGTGTGCCACAGATTTTTTCTTAGTTAGGTAACCCATATCAGTTGATTTCGAGACCTCTTTCCCCCTTTGCTTCAGATCGCCTTTGGAGATAAGTATTTGGAATGAACTCACATCCAGTTCGATCTCCAGTGCATTGCAAATCCCCTTCAATTTTTCCCTACTGGACTTTGCCCATTTTAACTCACTCTTCTGTATTTCTTTACGACACCAATATGCTACTTTTTTACTTTCGGGGTCGTCTAGTCTCTTCCAAAATCTGATCACAGCCATCTGGGTTAAAGTCACCCAAGACTTTGTACCTAATTCAGTTCTGATGGCTTGTATCATTGCCGATTGAGGAAGAGATAGGAGCCTTTTTATGCAGTTGCCCTCTATTGTGTCCCAAGATCCCTTACCGCTCAAGTAAAGGATCTCTGCGCCATATAAAACTTGCGGGGGGATCATTGCATCAAAGGCTCTGAGTAATGGACGGTGTGATTTCTCGCCATAGTCCCCATTAAACCTTTTTAGGCCACATATGGAGGAGAGGGCCTTTACTTTTTGCGATTCCATGTGGGTAGACCAATTTAAGGCCCTGTCGAACCAGATACCCAGATAACGGTACTCATCTACGGTCTCAAGTTTAATGTTCCCTATGAACCATCTGAATCTGCATGGCTTTTTCCCAAAGCATAGGGTTTTAGTTTTGTCCAGATTGATGGTTAAGAATTTATTAGCACAGTAGATATTGAAAGCGTTTAGCTTCCTTTGGAGGCCTCTCTCGGTCTGGTCTACTATCACCAGGTCATCCGCATACAATAGGCAGGGTATCTTGTTTCCATCCATTTTAGGACTGGCACTACCTTCCACCTCAAGGTGTGCCGGGAGGTCTGACAGAAAAATCGAAAATAACTGAGGGGCCAGCACACAACCCTGTCTTAGCCCGTTGACAATAGGTATTTTGGGAGTTAGGGAGCCCCCAATGTCTTTAATTACTTGCCCCCAATTTTCCCTATGGAGTTCTATTATTATAGTGAGAAGGTCATTTGGGATATTTAGCCTCTTTAATGTATCCCAAAGGCTAACTCGATCCACAGAGTCGAAGGCTGCTTTGAAGTCGACGAAACAACAGCATAACTTGCCATTTTGTTCCGTCGACTTCCTCGCCATCGCCCATAGGGCAAACCCGTGGTCTATTGTCGAGTGGCCCGGTCTAAAACCGCCCTGTTCTATGGGGATTATTTGGTGCGCCTCAACCCACATATTCAATTGTTTTAGGACAATCTTAGCGAATACTTTTTCTCCAATATCTAGGAGATTAATCAGCCGATAGTTTCCTGGGGCGTCTTTGCTCCCCTTTTTATGAATCGGCCTGATTATGGCCCCTTTCCAGGTTGGGGGAATTACTCCTTCTTTTAGTACTACCTGGAACATCTTTGCAAGGAATTTTGCCCACCATTTAACCTCAGTCTTCAGGATTATTGCAGGTAAATTGTCTGGGCCTGCTGCCCGGGTTAACTTAAGATCTTTTATTATGTTCTCGACTTGTTCTTCATTAAAGTTAACTAAAAATTCATCTGAGATTCCTTGCCAGGATTTGGCCTTCATCTCCTCTCTTGGACCCCTCACCCCGTATAGTTCTCTTATATAGGAATCCCATGCTGCCTCACTCACCACACAGCTTAATTCGCCCTCTGATGATCCAGCTGCTGCCTTTACTAGCTGCCAGAATTGCCTTAGGTTTTTATTCTCTATGGCGCTTAAGAGTTCTTGCCAGCATTTTTCTTTATATGACCTTTTAGCTTCAAGGGCCATTAGCTTGAATTCTTTTTTCAGCTTAGTTAGGTACTCATATCTCTCTAGTGTAAACTTCTTTTTTTGTTTCCTTTGTTCAGCTCTTATCTCCCTTTTTTTATTTTGGCACTCCACAGAGAACCTTTTGCTACGATTTGAATGTTTTGCCCTTATCGGCTTATCCCTTTTTAATTTTATCTCCAGGCATTGAACTAGTTCTTCTAGTTTTTTCATAAACCATTCTAGTTTTTTATTCTCATAGCTTTCGGGGGCTGTTTTTATTTGCATGGCCTTCAATTTATCTACGAATTCCTCTGTTAAACGTGTTGTCACTCGTTTAGGATACTCAACCTCCTGGGTAGACACTGTTTCACGCTGTAATTTCTTGCCCCCCGCTATTACTATGTGTAGGGTTTTGTGGTCGCTCACCTCTTTCTGTTCTAGCTTGAAATGTCTAATCTGGTGGAAGTTCCTAGCCTGTAAAAAGATATAATCAATTGGGCACTTCTGTTGCCCTGGAATAAATGTTTTTCCCGCTGGTGTATCAGACTCAGTTCTTCCGTTTACACAATGGAAGCCCCTGCCTCCTAGGATATTTGTTAAGTCACGGTCTTGTCTCGCTATTTCCCCAGGTGGGAACCTTGCTGGGTTTATACCGTATACCTCTAACTGTTCCCTATTCCAAATATCAACCTTTTTTGGGTTCAGTTTATGATTGAAGTCTCCCAGAATCATTACTGTATCTGCAGGATAATTTTCTAAAATACTATCTATATCATTTTTAAAAAATCTCATTTCCCTTACATACTCTTCCCCATTATCCCACTGCATGTATACGTTTAATAAAATCAACATTTTGTAACTTTGATCCACCGTCATGAGTTCGATCCTACTTGCTAGAACCCATTTGCAATTTGTTTTCAACAGTTTTATTTCCCTCAATACTTTTGTTGATACCAGTGTCAATTGGCCCCCAGACGGCCTCCCGCGGTTTTTCTTTATAGCGGGATGATTAATCTGGGCATAGCCAACCAGAGTTGGGGTATCGTCGCATAACCAGGTCTCTTGTAGGCAGGCAATGTCTACCTTGATTATAGTTTCCTTTATATATTCCCATTTTTGATCATTGCCTAGCCCATTTACATTCCAAGATAAGAGACCTAGTTCTTGCGAACCCCCTCCGTCCTATTCGACGTCGCTCATACCGCCTTCATCCTCTGTATCCATGGTATTTCTTACAATACTTTCCCCCTCGGGGGTATTATATAACGACCAGTTACCCCATGAAGAGTCTTTGCCTGAGTTATTGATTATAATATTCAGCGCACTTCGGTCGCCTTTTGATTCTTTATAAACAGTAACTTGTCTCTTCTGGAGCCCCGCATGATGTTTTAAAAAGTTGTATTCTTTCGCAGATTTTGTCTCACACTCGGGGATAATCCTTAAACCCTGTTGCATTATTTCACTTGAGGCATTCAGGATTGCCCTTTTTACCAGGTCGGAATATAGGGTAATTTTTGTTATTTCCTTTCCCTGCTTATTTTCTTCAAAGCCAACCTGCTGAAGGTCTTTAGTTCCAATTCCTCTCAGACTGCCGCAATTTGCGAATGCGGCTAGAATCTGTGCTCTATTTGGGGGGTTTATGGCTCTTAACGACTTCCTTTTCCTCCCTGCGCTTATCAGATCCAGGAATAACCATTTGTTCTCTTCACTCACACATAGATTCTTGTTCATTTCGTTCCCTTGGTTGATACTTGTTCTTCCTCCTCTCCGCCCTTTGTTTCTCCTATTGGGTTCGCCATATTTCTGTGCTCTTATCCTCCTTTGATTAATAGACCGCTCCTCCCTTGGCCTTGCTCTTTGGCTTATCATGCAAGTGGGGGGAGGGATCTCTGTTGCCTCCCGAAGCGTCTTCTTGTTCCTTGGCACTCTCGGGGTTTTAGGTGGCGTAGGAGATTTTGCCTTTGTCTGGGCAGGTCTATGTGTTTTCACTGTTGGGGCTGTTGCTTTAAGTACTGGCTTCTTCCTCCCCTTCCTTGATTCTTTCACATTCCTTAATCCTGCTATTTTCTTTTGCCTGGTTCTTCCTGCCCTGTACCTGGGCCCGATTGTGGTATACCCTCTACAACTTTTTATCAGCATTGGTCTTCTTGAAATATATACGTTGTCCATAGTGATTGCTGAGTCCTTTGCAGTATGTACTACGAAGTTCATTTTGGATTCCAGAGATATCACACTTTCTTCTTCCAGTACTATCCTGTTGTTTTCCACCGTTGGTTGGGCTGCATCTGTTACCATCACCCTACTTGGTAAATGGCTTTTTATTTCTCCTAGTTCATCCTCAATTTTCTTTAAGTGATGTTTCTGAGCTTTTAACACTCCGTTATTTGCGAGGGATACTTCCAGGATTCCCTGAAGTGCTTTCTGCATTAACAAAATTAGCTCCATCAGTGAGGATGTGGGGGTTTCGGAGATCTCCGAATCCTGTGTCATATTTCTTACAGGGATTGCTGGATAGCTTGCCTTTAGGCTATCTCGCTGAGTTGGGGATTTTTGCAGTGGAGGATGTTGATGGAATTGATCTGGTGCACCCCCCCAAATTGCGCTATGATTTTGATCTACATTGCCCCTAAGCTCCTCGATCCCTTGTGACAGTAGTGAGAACATTTTAGGTGAAGATGATAGACGAGGCGCCCTGATTTGGTGGTTTTGGCTCTGCAATGTCAGATTCAATGAATTGCAGTATGTCCCTATCTCCTCGTTATCAGGGATGGCGTCTTCCTGGCCTTCACCCTTGTTTGCCCGACTCTTCTTTTCGTTGGATAGCCTTATAATTTCGCCACTATCTGCGCCACTATCTGCGCCAATTTCCACTATGTCTTCTTCTAGTGCCGATGATATTGCTGGGTTTGATGATTTGTAGTGTTTACCTACAAATTCTTTTACAGACTTTGATGCTGCCGTATTCTCTTTCGATTTACTGGGAGTTTGAATACATCCTCTTTTTGCCTTCACATGGTTCTTCGTTACTCTCTTGGCTTTTCCTTTCTTCCGTCTCCCTTTACTATTTTCTACGGATGTCGTCTGGCTTTCCTGGCTTTCGACCGGGGATTTTGAGCCCTCCCGTGAATTACTCTTTTCTATCTCGTCTGGTAATTTTTGGCCTCTTTTAGGTGCCATTTCTTGGCGCCAAACTGTTGCTATACTGACGGTGGTAGCTTAATTTTTTACTTATATTAAAAGGGTATTAAAAAGGATCACACTTACCTCTGTTCTACCTTTGGTGCCTTCTGCCTGCTGCCTGCTGCCTTGCCCCACTTGTAACTCTATCTGTTTTATTTTCACCCACTTCCCTGTGGGGGTTGGACTTTATTCTCCTTGTGCTGCTTGTGGTTTTGCCTTAAGCACTCATCTCGGCTCTGCTTATCCTGCTTGCCTTCGCCTCTTAATACTGGAGGCAGGGTAGGCTTTAGGGCAAATGCGCTCTCAAACGTGGCTGTCTTTTTGCCACTGCAGCATTTCGTGAGGCCCACAGCGTTCCACGCACGCTGCACCCACGTTCACACCCGCACCCCGGCTCACGCTGCTCTGTGTACTCCGCAGCTATACGAGGCGGGGGGGCGGGGGGGGGGGGGGAAGGGTCGTCGTATGCCTCTGCTTGCTCCTGCCTCTACCGCGAGGCGAGGGCTTTCTTCACCAAGGACGCCGCTGATGTCCGCGGCTGGTGCGGCGGCTGGAGGGAAGGTCCTAGCGGTTTCCTCGTTTAACGGCCTGTGGTAATCAAAACCTTCGTAGGTTCCAGCTTCGGGACGCCGCTCTGCTTCTCGCTTCCTGCGTCTCCACGCAATTTCTCGACCTCTCGACGATCACTGTGCTTGGTCTGCGGGGGCGTGGTTAGGCACGGCACGGCTAGCATTTGTGCATGACCAACAGATCACAAGTTCGAAACTCAACAAGGTCAATTCAGCTTTTTGCCTTTTTCGAGGTCCACGCATTGAGCACAATTAGGAGTACAATTAAATTGGATATAGAAAAAACTTATGTTCAAAGTGCCAAGAAATGCTATGCAAAAAAAAATCAAAAGTATTACGTATTAGCTATAAGTCTCTTCCTTATTACACATAAAGTACGAATGACATATCTGCCTATGCATTTGACCTTCATGCACTCAGTATTTAGACCCCCCCAAAGGTTAGAGAAAGTACTATATTAATTAAAATACTCTGCTCACCTCATAACATTCTTGTGCTGGGTTATACAAAATGGGGCATTCTGTAATTTCAAATTGATTCTTTCTTCCTTACCTTCAATCAATTTCATACGAAGTGTTTGCCCATGCTTCAGGAGAACCGGTCATATTTGAAAGAATTCCCAAATTTTCTGCACCCGGACCATCTAGACATAAGTAAGATATGCAGGTAACTGTGAGGAATGCATGCCATGATATTTTCCATGCCCTTAAACCAGAACCATTGAAACGATGTGTCAGTGAAGGATCAGATTATGCAACAGATTTGACCAGTATATGCTCCAAGAGAAGGCAACATGTCCAACACCATGCCAGATGTTTGATTACTATTGTTACTGCCTATTTTGTAATCAACCCACATTGATGCAAAGGGGATCCCAGCACTATCAAAATACAAAGAAGGAAACCATGCACTTTTATCAGATCTGATTGAAAAATGTATTTACCAGCAAATTAAGATGTTTAATTGCATGGAAGCACCAAAAACAACGTTATTACCACTGCCAAGTAAGAATTTTTTCTGAATGAAGCGAACTATTTACATTATAAAGATGTTATCTTCATTTTTACCCTGTCTGTATTACATTTATTATGTCTAGACTTCTTTCATACTGCGCACAAAAACCCTTCCTCAGTCTATCAATCGGGGCTATGAAGTCTATCTAGCAAAGGTTTTTATTTTTTATTCATTTGTACCAGTTTTAAACCTAAATCCAGGACTGGAACAACAACTGAAAGGTTACCACTTAAAATTGGAAGATTGTCTTCCACGGCACTGCATCAGTGTGAATCTTATTTTTGTAACTTTTTATCTGTTTGATTGAGGAACACATTTTTTGTTGAAGTCTTTAAATGATGCAGCAGAGGAGTGTGATAAAATGCTGAGGCTGAAAAACATGTTTTTCCAGAGACTGTGCCTAAAAGATGCACTTTTGTGGGCTTGCGCTTTATTAGCATTGTAGTTCTGTCATGACCACCTAGTTTACAGAGTCAGGTGTTTCACAGAACAACTACGGGGGTTGGTCTTCTTGGGTACGTTCGTGGAGTTTCAAAAATATGGTTCACAAAGCTTCAAGGGCAAGGGGAGCCACAAGTGTTAAAATGTAATAGAACTGTAATGAACAGATATAATTTAAGACTGTTGGTAAAAGAACACAAGGTTAGCAACCAATCGCTTATAAAACAACTTTGAAAGCACAATACAATCTATCTGGTACAATCCAGAAGGTTTGAGAAGAAGCCAGATAGTTCAAGAACAAACCAGAAGGTTCTGGAACAATTCAGTAAATAGACATCGACAATAAATGACAATCCATTTGAACAAGCCAGAATGTTCTAGAACAAGCCAGAAGGTTCTGAAAACAGCCATTTGAAGGTAGCAGCCATCTTTGATTTCAGGAGGCAATTGGAGTTCCAGTGACGGCATCACCCATGTTTGCCCCACGGTTCCAGATTATCTGTGCATCCAGGAATTCCTCTTCCTCTGTAAAGCTTGGGCTCCCTGGAGAGAGTTCTCGACAATCTGCAAGACATTAAAGAGACAAGAGAAATCTCAGTACATTTAATGTTTACCTCCTTCATGCACACATGCAAGTCAGGAATTTGAGACAAAAGAATTATAATTGAGCATCAGTAAAAGAACTTGGCGGACAAAATGCAAGATACTTGATTATTTACATGGTACTTAATTATTATCCGGTAAATCACGCAATCTGCGCTAACCAGCGAGACACAGTAAGGAAACCATGGAGTGTGCCAAATCCAGAAAATAGTTTAATTCTACTGTTTTAAAGGATGCTCATGCTAATTAACTAACTGAGCGACAGATGTTAGATGAGCCTGAAGGGTGATACAAGGAAGCTGTCATACAGTCAGTGGTTGGATATGTTCTTATTTTGTCCCATTCCCATTGGTGTTCCTCAAAAGTGCTGTATACAACTTGCTAGCTTGAGCATCAGGGGCTGTGGAAGGACAAGCATTGCACACCTTGTTGCAGGGAGGAATAGTAAATAAGGAGATCCTCTTTTTTGAAATCATGTACAAGTTTATTGTATTAAATTACTCCACCCGATCACGAAGCGTCCGTTCCACTGGCAAGCCAACTGTGAACAGGCCAACCGTGAAATGACCCTCCCTGCTCGGATGACATACATTTCAAATAACAACATACACAACATGCGCAGATGCGCGTGAATAACAATGGATATACATCGCGCGACACACCGTGTGATGTATGCATAAAAGTAACACACTACACCACCTTCCCCCTTGCAATAACAACTAAAAAAATTAATAAATAAATACCACTTAAAATCTAACAAACTCATTGAACCTTTCTGGTGCCCTAATGGCCCTACCAAAAGAAGAGTGAGTTTGATCATGCGAACGGTTTCAACATTGATCAGAATTCCTAATACATTGTAGGACACTAGAGTGAACAGGAGAAACTTCAGAAGAAGAAGAACCCCTCTTACTGTTTAATTCCTTCAACCAAAAACTCCAATCCAACCCATCAGTAAAAACATTTTGGCCTTTTTTTAAAATTATTTCAACTTGTTGACTTGTTACCCTAACTAATTGACGCTTATTCAACCAACCTTTCCTACCCACAAATGCAGCACCCTTACTGACTTTCAACACTTCCATTGGTTCAAAAAATTTAGATTGAGCTTTTCTAACTTTCTCTGGTTTCCTAATCAAAACCCAATCTCCCACAAAAATATTTGTTGAATTATTATTATTTTTTGTTTAATAGGAATTTTTAGAGCGCACGGTCACCTAATGGTTTCATGGCGCTGATTAAGTTAGGCAGGAGGTCAGGGCAGAGGACGGTTACACAAGTGCCTGTACGTACAGCCAGGTTTTTAACAGCCGTCTGAACTCTAGTAGATTGTTGCATTTCCGGATTGCCAGTGGCAGGGAGTTCCAAAGTTTTGGAGCAGGATAAGAGAACCTACGGCCGCCCTGGCGTTTAAGCCGGAAAGTGGGGGTGGACAAAAGCTGAAGATGGGCCGAACGTAAGTCACGAGATGGGACGTGTCTTACTATCAGGCCATTGATGAATTAGGGGCTTTTCCCATGCAGGGCCTTGAAGAATATACACCCTGACTTGAAAGCTGCACGTTGGGCAATAGGAAGCCAATGAAGCTTATCCAGCAGGGGTCTGGCAGATATCCATTTCGGTTGCTTGTAGATGAGCCTGGCGGCCTGATTTTGTATCATTTGGAGACGTTTAAGTAGGAATGAAGGAAGGCCAAGATAGATTGAATTAGAAAAGTCGAGGCAGGAAAGCACGAAGGCAATAACTACCTGAGTGAGAGCTGAGTGGCTAAGAAGATGGGAGATTTTCCTTATCTTGCGTAGCTGAAATAGGCAGGAAGAGACCACTGTCCCTATCTGGCCACTGAGTGATAGGTCAGCATTAATAATGACCCCAAGACTTCTCACAGATAGGGAAGGAACGGGAGGGGGGCCCCAGTTCTGCCGGCCAGTAGTGTGGACCCCAAAAAAGTGCACTCTTCCCAGGCAAGACTAATTCAGTCTCGCCTGGGTTGAGCTTCAGATGATTGCGGTCCATCCAGCACTGAATATGCAACATAGTAGTTTGGAATTGATGAATAGAATCAGAAGAATTATCTAATGTAAAGATGAGCTGAAGGTCATCCGCATAATTATAGGTAGTTACCTTCAGCTCTTTGAGAGAATGAATCAACG
Organism: Lissotriton helveticus; assembly: GCF_964261635.1. NCBI lineage: Eukaryota > Metazoa > Chordata > Amphibia > Caudata > Salamandridae > Lissotriton > Lissotriton helveticus. The sequence continues at coordinate 1,195,473,147 of NC_136065.1, forward strand.
GTCGGAGATATAGATTGAAGAGGAGAGGGGAAAGAGAGGAGCCCTGAGCGACCCTGAGGGACCAATGGTGTTCTTATCAAAATGTGAGTTCATACTTATTTGTTTGTCCTGAACTCTCCCCCGGACAGTGTCTAAATCAACTGTAGAACTGTTGGAATTTGGAGGTAAGCAAGAAGGAAATAGAAGTGAACGACTTTCTCTACCTCTCAACAAAGAAAATGGAGAGACTCCTGTAACGCAATGAGGGGAAGTGTTATAATGCCACACTTTCTGTTTGATAAAATCCTCAACATTGATATTACACCTTCCTTAATAACTTTATTTTCTCTCTCCACTAGGCCATTGGAAGACGGGGAATACAAATCCACTTTCAACTGTTTAATGTCAAATTCATGCAAAAATGTACGCATTTTCTCAGAAATAAAGTGAGTGCCATTATCTGTAACAATAACCTTCGGTGCACCCTCCAAATCAAAAATCCTTCTAAGAATAGAAATTGTAGAATCCGAATCAGGAGATTTCACGAATTCAAAATACATCCATTTTGAAAAGTAATCAATCAATAATATCACATACTTATTCTCCTGATTTAGAATGGAATATGGACCAGAAAAATCAACACCAACCTTCTCCCAAGCTGAATCAGGAAACTCAGTCGGGTGTAAAGGAACCTTCACGGTGTGCCAATGTTTGGCAGACATCAAACATTCAGGACAAGAGTCAATTAAGTTTCTGACCTGATTATCTATTGCAGGCCACCAGTAATGCTGCTTAATACGCATAACAGTTTTGGTCACCCCCAAATGACCCAGATGAGCCTTATTAATTATTGACTCACGAATTTTGGAAGGAGGAACAAATTTGTCACCCCTGCGGACGATTCCATTCTCAACAGAAAGCTCTTCAGCTACTTGTGCAAATCTGCGTAAATCTCCATCTAACCCTCTAGGTTCAGGCCAGCAATGTGTAGAATAATCAATAACTCTTTGTAAAACAACATCATCCAAAGCAGCAGATTTCCACTCTTCCTCAGAAATAAAGCTACTCACCTCACTGACTGCATCTACAAGAGTAACACATTCCACGTCTTCAACTAAAACTTCCTCTTCATCATCCTTAGACATAGATAGCCTGGACAGACAATCCGCCCAAAAATTCTTACCCCCCTGAACATGCCTCACAATAAAATTAAACTCTTGTAATTTGGAGACCAGTCTCATAAGTCTCGAGGACATACAGGCCGAATTCATTTTATTAAAGATATAAACCAATGGTTTGTGGTCGGTGACTAATTCAAATTTCCTCCCCCAAATATACATCTTGAACTTATGTACTGCCCATGTGCATGCCAATGCTTCTCTCTCTATAGTACGATATCTTTGTTCAAATGACTTTAAGGATCTAGAAGCAAAAGCGACTGTCTGTTCACGACCACCAATTACCTGAGTAAGAACTGCACCAAGACCGAACATGCTAGCGTCCACAGTAATGACAGAAGTGGCGTCCTCTCTAAAAGCATGTATGGCCTTCGCAGAAACAAGCATCTTTTTAACCTCACAGCAAGTTTTTTCTAAATCAGGAGACCACATGAAACTTGAACCTTTCCTCAGTAGGAAACGCAAAGGTTCAACTAACTGAGAGTAGGCAGGAACGAATTTAGCGTAGTACTCCGCTAAACCAAGGAAAGACCATAAAGCATCCTTATCTGTGGGGTGTTTTGCATCCTCAATCGCTCTAATAACTGAAAACTTTGGGGTGATGCCTTGGTGTGAAACCATGTGACCTAAGTATTCAATTCTATTGACAGCAAACTTACATTTATCACTGCGAATGGTCATGTTCCTAGACATGTGTTATGTTATGTTATGTTAAAATATTTATATAGCGCAACGTTCACCAGATCGGTTTCTTGGCGCTTCTGGGATTGAGCTCTATGAGACTGGGGTCTTAGGAGGAGTAGGCTTTCTGGAATAGCCACGTTTTGAGCAGCTTCCTAAATTGAAAATGCGAGTTGGTGGAACGGATTGAGAGAGGTAGGGAGTTCCAAATTTGGGGGGAAAGCGTGGAGAACCGGATCCCGCCATATTTTAGGCGCTTATATCTAGGGACGGTCAATAAATGTTGACCAGAGGAACGGAGGGTGCGGGAGGGAGTGTATTTCTTGATCCGATTAGAGATGAACCTTGGGCCTGTGTCTGAGAGGGCTTTATGCGTAATGCAACTGAGCTTGAAAATGCTTCGTTGTTCTACCGGGAGCCAGTGCAGTTGTTTGAGCAATGGTTTTATATGCTGGCGGGCTGGAAGTTGGAAGATTAGCCTGGCCGCCTGGTTCTGTATCAGTTGCAGTTGATGCATCTGGTAAGCAGGAATACCTGCGTACAGTGCGTTGGCATAATCTAGCCGCGAGATGATAAGCGCAAGAACGACCAAAGTTAGGGCTTCTATTGATAAGAATCTTTTTATTTTTTTTATTTTCCGTAACATGAGGAAGCAGGCTGACACCACAGAGCTAATCTGAGGGTTCATCGATAGATCGCTGCTGATTTTGACACCCAAGCTTTTTGCCGAAGAGGCTGGGGTGGGTGGAGAGCCCAGGGCGGGAGGCCAGAAGCTGGCATTCCAGGGGTTAGACGGCAAGAGTGTCAGGACCAGCTCCGTCTTGTCAGGATTGAGTTTTAATTGGTTGGTATTCATCCATATACTAATATAGGTCATGGTAGTCTGTAAGTTGGATTCTGATAGTCTTGTGGGTTGGATGTTAAAGATAGGTTGCTAGTCATCTGCATAGTTATAGACCAAGACTCCCATTTCCTTCAAGGCCGATATTAAGGGTTGCATGTATAGGTTGAATAAGAGGGGGGATAATGAGGAGCCCTGTGGGACTCCGCAGGTGAGTCGGCCTTTTTTTGAACAAAAATTACCCAATCTGACTGATTGATGTCTATCCATCAGGAAGGAGCGTATCCACTTCAAGGCCTGACCTCCAACGCCAGCGCCGCGGACACGGTCGATCAAAATGTTATGATCGACCGTGTCAAATGCGGCGGAGAGGTCGAGGAGGATAAGGGCCTGGGGGAGTTGTGGTCAGCCCCCGTGCGAAGTTCGTCCATGACTGTCACAAGAACCGCCTCGGTCGAATGGTTGAAAGAACACATCTAAGAATTTTATTGTGTTCCTCCAAAGACTTTGCAAAAATCAAAATATCATCTAGATATGCTTGCACCCCTACGATATCCTGAAACAAAAAATCCCTCCGTTTCTGAAAAACGCTCCCAGCCGAAGCCAAACCAAAAGGAAGGCGTAAGAATTTAAAAGCCCCAAAAGGAGTGATAAACAATGTTAATTCCTGAGACTCTTTTGCTAGAGAAACTTGATGATACGCCGATTTTAGATCAACCAGCAAAAACCATCTAGCCTTCCCTATATTTGCAAGAAGTTCATGTATCCTAGGTAGTGGGTGGCAGTCAACGATAATGTTTTTTTTTAGGGAGCGCAAATCCGCACAAAGTCTAATCTCTCCTGATTTTTAGCGTGCGACTACGATCGGAGCCACCCACAGGGAGGAGTCTATAGCCTCAATGATAACCTGGTCACATAAATCTTTTAGTGTTTTTTTTAATTCAGACCTTACACTCAAAGGAACTGATCGTACCTTATGGGCAACCTTTTACGCTTCCCACCACGTTGTTAAAAACGGGTTTGAACTCGGAAAGAATATCTTGGACACACCCAGATTCTGTTGTAGAATTAGAACAATCAACGCTAGACACGGGAAGGTCAACCAATATGTTCTTAGGAAGGTCGCCCACTTTAATAGGATTGTCATCCCCAGGAACAAGGTAAAGGCCCATGCAAGCGAGATCCTTCCATTCCACAATATTTTTCCCTTTCTCTGCTACATAAGTTTTAGTTATAGTTTCCCTACCTAAGCATTGAACTAAACCTTGAAAATACCCAATCATATTAATATCTTTTTTGCCAAATGCCTTAGGGTTAACATCAGATCAACTTTCCTATCCCACATTTCATAAAAAGTTGAATCTCTTAAAATTGTGAATGGTGATCCGGAATCGGCCATTACCTGCAAAGGAATGTTATCAATTATTGCAGAACACAAAGGTTCTTTAATGGTGTCAACACCCCCATTATCATCTAAGGTCACCACAATATTATTGAAAGAATTTACACATTCATCCACATTATGATCAATAAAATTCACATTTGGAGGTTTCCTAGCGTTTCGCACACCCCCTGAAAGTGACCCACTTTCTTACAAATTGTACAACGTCTTCTGAGCGCTGGACAATTTGAAGCATTGCCTATGTGATTCTTTGAACCGCATCTGTAGCAGAATAATGACTGTTTCTTCTGAGAGGGTTTAAAAGTAAACAGTGTTTTACCCGTAAAATTAATTGTACATATGGAATTATCTTGATCACTATCTGTAGCGTCTACCGCATTTACTGCACATTTTGTAGAATCCATCACTACTTTACTTGTCAAAGTAGAACGCTCAATACTTAAGGCGAGGTCGATCACTTCGCTTAAGGATGGATTTTTACAACTCAAGATTCTTTGCTTAATCTTTCGAGATGCACAGTTGAAAACAAACTGGTCTCTGATATAATTGTCAGATAATGGGCCAAAATCACATGTAATAGACAAAACCCTAAGTGCAGAAAATACTCTTCCACTTTCTCTTCCTCTTTCTGCTTCCTCGAATAGAAATTATGGCGTTCCAACATGATGTTAGGTTCATCGCAGAATTGTTTCTTTAACCTAGCTATAGCTTCAACGTAAACATTACATTTGGTGTCTCCTCTTTGAGCCGAAGGAGCAATGGGGACAACGCTTTTGAATATTCTTGGAGCAGCTTGACCAAGACACCCGAAAAGTATCGTAACCTTACGCTCAGCTGAAAATGTTGTTGCATCAATAGCAACAAGATGCTTCTCAAAAAGCCCAAACCACTCAGGCCAAATAATCTCAGGAGAACCCAGTTTGCTTAAAAAGGGAGGTGGTTGAGTAACTTGTTGCCATTGATTGTTTGCCATGGTGATTAGAAAAGAAACTCTAAATTAGCAAAACCAGTTGTCAAGAGTCAATATGAAAATACAAATAGCAAAATACCTGTGAAAATAAAAATTAGTTAGGCCATGAGATGTTGTAAGTTTGATAAATCATCACAATATACCGATAACGTTGTACATTTTGCAGCAATCACAATACATTTTAAGAAAGATATGAATCCGATGCGACATGCGTTAACAAAGTCTGTTTCTAAACAACAGGATTAGCGTGCGTATCGCTGTGGACGCTGCGCAATGAAGGCAGCAGAATTTGTTGCTAGGATACCAAGGAAGCGTTCGTATCGCTGTAATGATGCGAACAGAGTAAATAAAATTGTTTTAAAAGTGAAATTACTGTTCAAAGGTTTGTAAATAACAATCCAAATGAAGCGTGCGTATTTCAGTAACGATACGCTGTAAACTGAACCAACTCTAATACTCCGGGGATTACGACACGCTGTCAACTTCACTTATTCCAATATTCCGGGAATGAAAAGAAACGTGACGTTCCCACATCAGGATTATTATTATTATTATTAAGCGTTCTTATATAGCGCTCGATTACCCGTAGGCATCTCGGCGCTTGCCTTGGGAACCCGTCCTGGTTTTTCCCTGTGAGATACCCGTACTGGGCATCCCCATGTGAAAGCCAGGCATCCCGCCGCAGGGGGGCCATAGTGGAGATTAAGCAAGCTGATGCCCAGAGCTGCAGAGTGTGAACCTGTGACTCGAGTAGGCACCGAAACGAGAATTATCGAGTCCGTGGATATTTGGGCTCAAGACCCTGCCGCGTCGGGAATTGAACCCTGGTCCCGGGTCTGACCTCTGCTTCAGGGTCTGCCGCCTGTAACCAGTGAGCCACACTTCTCTCAGGAGCAGGGCCAATTGTCGACGGAGGTACAATGAAACGGCAACAGTCATCCAATAACAAGAAAAGCAGGCCTCCGGAAACGCCCTTTTTAAATTGAAAGCCAATGAAAGGCTGTGGAACTGTCCAATCACGCTTCACGATAAAAAGATTTCAGCACATACCTCCATCGAGCAACAGGAAACAGAACAGTCCTACCAGGATTCTCCTCACGTTGTAGCTGCAGAGATCAACCGAAGGTATGCTCGGACGGAAATACTGAAATAATTAGTTTATGCGTAGGTGCTGAGGTACTGGGTTTTTAAGAACCGGCACAGAACCGGCAACCCAGCGGTCTCAGGGTACACCCAGAGACCTCGGGTTCTTCCCTGATCCAGACCACAGAAACTCAGAGTCTTCTAGGTGAAGTCAAAGATCGATTTATTGGCTGCAACCAAGGTAACAAGTGTCCTAGAAGTACAACACACGGGGAAGTATATTCTCAGTAGACTGCTCGAATTTACAAAGTCAGGCTTCTCTCTTTATACAGAATATTCAGCTTCAGGCAAACATTCTTCGAATTTGCAATATATCATTTACAGGTTTTGGTTACAAAGGAAAAGCAGAGTCATGATGACATGTACATATTTCACGTCGTGCTGCCTACAACAAATCACCCGGCAAGGCCCAACATTTCATCAGATATCGGTGGACCCCCAATAAAACAGGCACCTCCCCACCATAAAGTAAGTGAAGCAGAAAGAGTAGAGACAGATGGGAGCAAGATACGGCAGGTGTGCGCGCTGAAATGGTTTTATGGCTTGTTGAGCCTTGATGCTATCTTGTTCGTCCACTGGGAGGGGAACTGACCTAACGAGTTCGGCCTGGGGCAATGGTTCCAACTTGCACAGGTCATAGGAAAGTCGATTAAGGAGTATGTGTCCTTGTGGAATTGAATTCAGCTGGATTAAGGCCTATGTAAAGGGCAACACATAAATGGAAGCCGTAAATGACGATTTTGAGGCGAAATCGTCACTCGAATATGCTGAAAATATTTATACATGGTGTGCTCGTTATTCTCGGTCTTTTGATACCAAATTCGTCATGTTTCGACGAAGTTTTAATTCTCGAGTCCAGAACGATTACATGAATCCAGAATCTTCAGAACCACAAACCCTCCTTTTGCCCTTACATAGGCAATTAATCTATCCTCATGCTAATCTGAGTCCAGATCTACATTCCTAAAGTCATTGAGATGTTGCTGTAACATCATTTTAGTACTCAGTTCATCTCTTGATACAGGCTTCCTTACACATGATATGATGCAAAGGCCACATATTGCAGGAGCACACTGTATGCATAGACAGAACAGGAAAAGAATGGCTAAGACCATCCCAATGACCATTAGAATTTTCCATCCCCAGGCGGATATCAGTTCCCAGAACCATCCCATTAATGACCAATCTCCTTTATCCACATGAATAGAGTCGGAAATCTTATGTAGTTTGGAGATGGCCTGGTACACCGTTGGAGCGTTATCTGGGATGAAAACGCAGCAACTTGATTGGATCAATCTGCATACCCCACCTCGGTCTGCAAGTATGACATCTAAAGCGACCCTGTTCTGAAGGGTCATAAGTCGATCCGACTGGAGCTCAGCAGTCAAGTTACTAAGGGCACCAGCAGTTTCAATCACGGTGGACTCAACTACCCTTGTCAATTGCCTAATGTTCCTGCTGTTAGCCATGGATCCCCAGAACGGCAGAAAACCCTTCTCCAAATTATTGACCTGCAGTGTCTTCTTTACTCAAAACACCTCTAACTATCCTTGTCCTGTGGTAGTCTGCCGCTGCTGTGTAGGTGGGAGGCAACAGGAAGGAAACAAAACATGAGCCCGAAAAGTCAGGGGGCAACCATGTATAGGCTCTATCGTGGCAGATGAAATAAGTACCCTTAGCTGCTAAAAACGCAGGGGAAGTCTGAGATCCAAAAACATACGTTTCAGTAAAGACACTCTTCCCTAACTGAGCCCTGGGATTCGTGCCATTACCTTGCAGACACAGATGACCCTGATGGGGTACAATCCAAATCGGGGAAGATCTCTTAGCTTGCTGTTTCTCACTCAGAGTAGCTCCATATCCAGTCATGTTCCATCCTATGTATAATAGTGTCTCATCTCTAGGGATAGTCTAATAAGAAATACCTTCCCTAATCATGTCTACTATACCCTTGACTAGAGCACCTTTTCTAGGATTGTCTGTTACAGAACGCAGGGGGTAGATTTCGTGTGCATATATGAACATTGTCCTATATGCCCATACAGAACCATTGTGACTAAATGGCAGGACCAAATAAGGGATACCTTTATCCGTTGTGTGAGGCATAAGACCGCACACCCAACAGTTAGTTGTGTTCATTACAAGTTGGTGTTGGTGTAACAACTGAACAAAGGAGATATTAATGAACTCCAATCTCCTATTTGATTCGTGGTCAGGCAGAGGGTGGAAAGAATGAGAGGAAACAGTGGGAGGAGGTATGGGTGATGCAGTGGGTGCAAATGTTACACGAAAAGAAAATAAGACATAACTTATCAAAAATATCATTACACTGAATAGCATGGAAATACACAATATTATAAAACTTTTCCTTGTCATCACGTTGCACAATTTGTGCTTTAAGTTCGTTCTTTTGGCAGGTCTCTCCGCATCGGGAAACTCCATCCTCTCTAAAGTGCTGCCCGCGGTGGTAGGTTGCCTCTGCTAAGGGATGCTTCTGTCAGTCTAGGGCAACTCCCTTGGACCAACCAGAACTACCGACCTAACGTCGTCAGCTGCACCCCAAAGACTTTAATCAACCGCGGCCCTAGCAGCAGAACCCGGATGGCGGTTTGAAAAACAAAAATAAGCAAGTTTCTTAGATGGGAGAGCTGCACTTTCAAAAACAGTATTTGGGAGGAAAAAGAAATATCTATTTATTAGTCCATGGATCTTGGTCTCCAATTGCAAAAAGAAAGTGTTTTATTAGTTCGTTTTCCTCGGTCTCAAATTACATCGTTGTTTTCCAGGTATTGTCTGATCCTGGAACAAGAGGTCAGTCTCTGTAGTGTACAATAGCTTGGATGGTGGCACAGCCTTGTGCGAAATGTTCTCATTTTCTTGTTCAGAGTTAGTTCTTTTTACATGCAAGTCATTAAAAGGGATGGCATGTGACACGGTATCAGGTTCTGGGTCAGCGACACCCTTCTGGACCCACTGATCATAGGGCAGAGGGAAAGGGATTTTCCTACAATGGATCCCTTGGACCCAGTTGGCCTTCCCCTCCACCCGAACGGCTGATCTTGTAGAAAGAAGGACGAGATGAGGCCCGGTCCACCTGGGCTGGTCGTTCTTCGTTCTTTGGAAGTTCCTGACAAGAATCCAGGAACCGGGGTCAATGGCGTGACCCGGAGTCTCAGAGACCGGAGGCAGGGTGTTATGGACCTGTTGATGCAAAACACGCAATTTAGCCGTCAATTCATACAGATAATTATGCAAAATAGGGTGTTCAAGCTCGCTGAACTTAGTGGGTCCAGGCACTCCCCATATGTTGGCTGGCCGGCCAAAAACTATCTCATATGGACTAAGTTTCACTCGTGAATGCACGGTCATTCTAGTGGACAGGAGTGCTAAGGGTAGAGCGTCAGGCCATTTAAGACCTGTGCTCGCTTGGATTTTGGCCAGTTTAAGTTTTAAAGTGCCATTGTAACATTCTACTAATCCAGCTGATTGGGGGTGATTTGCAGCGTGGAACTTCTGCCGGATACCTAGCCCTTCACACACTCTCTTCATCACACGACCCACAAATTCACTTCCATTATCAGACCAGACCATTCTTGGCATTCCAAACCTGGGGAAGTACTATTTCACAAGGGCTTTTGCTGTGGACAAGGCAGTATTGTCTTTTAGGGGATAGGCTTCTACCCATCTTGAGAAGGCACAAACAACAACGAGTACGTATTTTAAGTTGTTGCACCTCTCCATGTGAATGAAATCTAGCTGCAAAACCTCTAACGGGTACGTAGGAGGTGCAAAATGACCAGCTGGAGTTGGGGTTCCCCTACCAGGATTGTGTTTCAAACATACCATGCAATTCTTGACAACATTCTCTGCACATTTGGGAATCCCTGAATTCTTCCATACTGGGGCCAACAACTCACAAATCCCTTTCACGCTGATATGAGCCATTCCATGAGCCATTGTAACCACTGCAAGCACATATGCATCGGGTAACAACCATCTTTGATGCTCTGTTAATTCAATCCAGCAACCATTTGCATCCATTCTACCCGTACTTTCTCTCCACGTGCTCAACTCTTTCTCTGTGGCCTCAGCTTGGATGGACTTCACACTCTCTATTGTGTCTTCACACATTCCAACATCACCAGTCCATCTTGCAGGGCCTGCAACATACATTCGGCTCATTACATTCTTTGCCGTTTCTTTCGCGATCTCATCAGCAAATGCGTTTCCACGACCAACATCATCAGTCACCTTCTTGTGAGCACTACATTTCACAATTGCCATTTGCAGAGGCAAGGTCAGTGATTCAAGAAGCTCATTCACCAACTGACCATGCTGAATCTTAGCTCCATGCGAAGTCAGGAACCCACGTTCTCTCCACAATCGCCCAAAACTGTGAGCCACTCCAAATGCATACTGACTATCAGTGTAGATAGTCACTTTCATTCCCTTAGACAACACACTTGCTCTCGTGAGTGCAATCAATTCTGCCGCTTGAGCTGAATTATGTGGCACACGTGCAGCTTCAACAATTGTATGCAAAGTCGTAACAGCATATGCTGCAGTCGCGTCACCACTCGGGAGCTTGAAGCATGAACCATCCACCCATAATGTACCATCACACTCAGCAAGAGGAGTATCGGATAGATCTACTCTCCCTTTCGTCTCTTCCTCTGTTCTGAGAAAACAATCGTGCTGTTCTGAAACATCTGATTCCTCTGCAATTGGCAACAGCGTAGCTAGGTTCAAGGTACTGCACCTTTTTATGTGCACATGACTCGCTAGTAATGTCAATTCGTAACTGGACAGTCGAGCACTAGTTAAGTGCTGTGTCTTGGTTCTATTTAACAAAGTGTCTACTGCATGTGGGACCATCACGACTAGTGTATTATTCATTACTAGACCAGCAGACTGTCGAATAGAGACAGCTGCTGCTGCTGTGGCTCTTAAATAACTCGGCAATGCTTGTGCTACCAGATCCAAGGTCGACGAAAAATAGGCACATGGACGCTGCCTACCTCCAAACAACTGAGTCAACACTGACAATGCACAGCCCTCTTTCTCGTGGACATACAATGTGAAAGGCTTACTGTAGTCGGGGGTACCTAACACAGGAGCCGAACATAATGCTGTGCGTAATTCGAGAAAACTTTGCTGACACTCTTCAGACCAAGGAATGGGATTGGGTGTATTTTTACACGTTAATGCCACCAAGGGTTTGGCTAATAACGAAAAATTTGGAATCCATTGTCTACAGTACGATGTAATGCCCAAGAAAGCACGCACTTCTCTCTGTGTTCTTGGCACATTCAATTTCGTTATTGCCTGAATTCTTTCTGGGGTCAGTTTCCTTCCCTCCTTCGATAAGAGGTGACCTAAGTAGGTCACTTCTTGTCGGTAATACTGCAGTTTGGAAAGTGACACCTTGTGATGAAGATCACACAGATGACGCAATAATGACAGCGTGGCCTTCTTACAAATTTCCTCAGTGTCTGAAGCAATGAGCAAATCATCCACATACTGTACAAGAGTAGCACCTTCAGGTAAAACAATCGTATCAAGCTGTGTTTTTAGAGCTTGACTGTATATTGATGGACTTTCACAGTAGCCCTGAGGAGCGCGTTTAAAGCGGAAGCTGCGACCTCCTAAACTGAAGGAAAAAATATCCCTGCTTTCCTCAGCAATCGGGATGCTGAAGAAGGCATTCTTCAGGTAAATCACCGAAAAGCAAGAGGCAGATGCTGGAGTCATAGTCAATAATGTGGTAATGTCGGGGACAACTGGGAATTGTGGCACAACTATTTTATTCACCTCTCTCAGGTCAATCACGAATCTGTACACAGGCGGCTGAGAAGGATCGGTTAGTTTTAAAACAGGCAGAACAGGACTATTGTAAACATTGCCGCGTGTTTCTTCAATCACATCCTTTGCAATTAATTCGTAAATGATCGCTAGCAAAGCTTTTTCACCTTCACTCGAGATTTTGTATTGGGGAATTCGTGGCATTTTAACGTTGGCTTTCAATGTTACAACATATGGTGGAATTTCTAAAAGGCCTACATCATTAGGACCAGCGGCCCAAAGAATATCTGGAAGAAACGACAATTCTGCTGGAAGTTTGTCCCTCGACAAATACATGGGAGAAACCACTTTCTTACCTAAAGTAAGTTGTACCCCTGAAGGAGAACAGTACAAAGTCGCATGCAATCTTTTTAACAAATCCAATCCTAGCAAGTTTTCACCACAACCTGTTGTCAGAATGAGGGGTGCTTCGAATTCGCAAGGACCAACAGAAAGAGACAAAGGGTCAGAAATCGGATTTCTAACTGGGGCGCCAGAAAAACCTACACAAACGTTCATTTTGCCAGACAAAGGTGCGCCAGGGAGTTTGGAGTGCATAATAGAACTCTTTGTAGCACCAGTATCCAACAGAAAAGGCTCTGACACACCTGATGTAATCACCTCAACGTAAGGTCCACTCTGATCTACTGGAACTGAAACAACTCCCTCTCTTTGTCTATGGCTGTCCTAGTAATCATTACCCTCCAAATACTCATTTTCTGTATAATAATCATCAACATAGTATTGAGCTGTCCTGTCAGAAACGTTGTTCTGCTGATCGAACCTATTCATAGAATTTTGTGGTGGAAGGGGACGTGTGTTCTGGGGGACGTTTCCACGTCCTCTACCTCTAGGCGCTTGCTGAACACCACGACCTCTTACACCAGAAACACCATTTGCACGTTGTAACAGAATAGGACAACTATACTTGAAATGACCTTCTTCCTTGCAATACGAACACTGGTTGGGGCCTACAGGGACACGTGGCTGAGTGTACTCGGCTCTTTGCGAGTTCCTCTGATACTGTTGAGGCTGCTGAAAATTACTCTGGTAGTGATTCTGACCATTATTGTTTTGATTGCCACCACCACGTGGCGGATATGCTTGCTGCAGCAAAACCTTCGTTTTCAGCTCTTTAGTTTTATTTTCTACTCTATCTTTCTCGTCCTTGTCTCTATTTTCGTAATATTGTGCAGTAGCTAATATCTGCGCTGAAGATGAGACTGCCCAAGAACTTTCTGAGTCTTTTAACTTTTTACACAATTCTGGAAGCAGATTGTGCACGAATTTATCGACAAACAATCTCTGACCACCTTCTGTGGTCATATCTTGACCGCTGTGGTCGACAAATGTCTCTTCAAACCTGGTGAAGAAATCTGAGACTGTTTCTTCTTTCTTCTGCTTGCATGCAGACAACTTATCCCAATTTACACGTATTGCAGGCATTATCGTTTTCATGTAATCAACTATTCTACCAGGGAGTTCTGCTATCAAAGGCTCAGGCTTAGCACCACCAACTTGTCGGGCAACTGCAGCAGCAATATTAGCCCATGAGTCACCTAACTGATCATGATCTGTATGACGAATCTTTCCCCATAAAGGCTGTGGAACTACGTTCCCAAATAACATATCGATATCGGCTAAATTCATTATACAGGAAGCAGCAGTCTGTGACAACTCCTTGTAATATCCTGCAGGATTTTTACGCGGATCAGGTAATGTCTGTTTAAGTGCTAAAACTTCAGCTCGCTTCCATGGGACATGTACCCATACACGCTGAAAGTGTGGCAAAATAGGCGGGTTAACAGTTGTGTCACCCTCTCTCCATTGTGGGGGAACCTCTCTCATAGGGTATTGTCGCGCCTTTTTCCTACTAGATGCACTAGGCTCAGATTGTGACCCCGAACTGCTCCCCTTACTCCGATATGATAACAATATTTCAACCGCTTTCTCTACATCGGGACCTACAATCATGCCCTCTCCAAACTTAAACCGTACACGACACAACTCTTGCGGGTTGCATTCCAGATCATTGTCTTCCAAATCCTCGCAAAGGAAAACACACATCTGTTCAAAAACATATCTCTGCGTCGGTGATTCCCATTGACGGAAGACTTCCATGACAGACTCTACATCATACTTCACAGTGTCCATCACCCATTTCCGTGCCAAACGATTCAGTGAGTCTCTCTCTTGATAGTCAGGCAGTCGACTTTGCAACTGTCTTCGTTCCATTTTAGGGGTCGTAGTAGGCGACCCGAAAAGAGGTGAGAAAAGGTTAGTGACAGTGCTGGCCATTTTCTGCCGAATGGAAGGTGAAACTGAAGGAAGAACGGGTGGAAAAATGGGGTGAGATAAGGCAGGGGCAGAGACAATAGCAGAGGAGGCAACCGGAGAAATAAAAGGAGCACTAGGCAAAATCGTAGAGGGAGCATTAGGAGAAGTAGAAAGTACAGTAGGCAAAATCGTAGAAAGCACAGGTGAAACAGATGTGGTCGGTGGGCCTGGAGGAGGCTGCACCGTAGGGACAGGAGTCAGCTGAAGAACAGCTGGTGGGTGCTGTGGAGGAATAGAAGGCGTAGGTTGCACAACTAAAGGTTGCGGGGGTGCCGTGGCATTTTGCGTATAGGGGGTGGCGAACTTAATAAATGCGACATTAATGGATCTTTTTCACGCTCTTTTGCTGCCTCTTGCTGAAGAGACGGCAAAACTGGATAGCATTTATCTATTGCCATTTTACGTTGCCTGTGCAACTGCTCACTCATCTGCTCTTCTTTAATGTCTTTAAACTGCATAGCAGCTTGCATTACTGAAATTCCTCCTTCTCTCTTATTTTTCTTAGCTAATTTGATTTCCTTCTGTTTGGCCTCCTTACGCCATAGGCGAAAAGAGTCAAACATTGCCGGCCGGGCTTTCTTTTTGAACAGTTTAACTTCAAGGTTATCGAAAATTTCGGGATCAAAGCTACCATATTGGGGCCATTTTAAAACATCATCTTTTCTGGTGTATTTGAGCCATACTTCGTTGTATGTGATGGGGCCTACCCCATATTTCACATATAACTCGTAAGTTGGAGTTCCAACCGGAGGAACCGGACATGAGTCCTCCAATCGGGAGTCCCTATTATTACAACCAAGACAAAACAAATTTCCAAGTCTAAGACTAGGCATCTTTGCTCTCTAGTCTAGTTCCAAACTTCAAAGGATTATCGATTACGATTTATCTCGTGAATACACGAGTCCTTCGGTTTTGGTGCTTGCAAGTACCAACAATTATCCCAAAGGATACCCAAGATTAAGACCAACTAAGGACTGGGAGACGCTCCACTTATACTTAACTGAGATATCGATGACGTCACCAGAAGACTCGTCTTAGTGTTTCGCTCTACCAAACTTCAAGGGTCCAAATCAGGGCGATAGCCAGGGCAGCAGTCCTTGTAGCCGTCGGGAAGCGGGGAACCTCGCAGCAAAGACCTTCGGACCACGTCGACATGCAGGGGTCGATGAGGTGGTTGGCCGTCCTCCGGAATTTTCACACGAAGCTCCTCACGAACCTCTGGCTGACTGGTACCACTGGAATCGCCCCAAACGTTGGGCGCCAGCTGAGGTACTGGGTTTTTAAGAACCGGCACAGAACTGGCAACCAAGCGGTGTCAGGGTACACCCAGAGACCTCGGGTTCTTCCCTGATCCAGACCACAGAAACTCAGAGTCTTCTAGGTGAAGTCAAAGATCGATTTATTGGCTGCAACCAAGGTAACAAGTGTCCTAGAAGTACAACACACGGGTAAGTATATTCTCTGGAGACTGCTCGAATTTACAAAGTCAGGCTTCTCTCTTTATACAGAATATTCAGCTTCAGGCAAACATTCTTCGAATTTGCAATATATCATTTACAGGTTTTGGTTACAAAGGAAAAGCAGAGTCATGATGACATGTACATATTTCACGTCGTGCTGCCTACAACAAATCACCCGGCAAGGCCCAACATTTCATCAGATATCGGTGGACCCCCAATAAAACAGGCATCTCCCCACCATAAAGTAAGTGAAACAGAAAGAGTAGAGACAGATGGGAGCAAGATACGGCAGGTGTGCGCGCTGAAATGGTTTTATGGCTTGTTGAGCCTTGATGCTATCTTGTTCGGCCACTGGGAGGGGAACTGACCTAACGAGTTTGGCCTGGGGCAATGGTTCCAACTTGCACAGGTCATAGGAAAGTTGATTAAGGAGTATGTGTCCTTGTGGAATTGAATTCAGCTGGATTAAGGCCTATGTAAAGGGCAACACATAAATGGAAGCCAAGGGTTCAGAACGTAAATGGCGATTTTGAGGCGAAATCGTCACTCGAATATGCTGAAAATATTTATACATGGTGTGCTCGTCATTCTCGGTCTTTTGATACCAAATTCGTCATGTTTCGACAAAGTTTTAATTCTCGAGTCCAGAACGATTACATGAATCCAGAATCTTCAGAACCACAGTGCGGGTGGAGTAGATCCCGATCGTCGCCAAATGTTGCAGGGAGGAATAGTAAATAAGGAGATCCTCTTCTTTGAAATCATGTACAAGTTTATTGTATTAAATTACTCCACCCGATCACGAAGGAACGACCCTCCGTGCTCGGATGACATACATTTCAAATAACAACATACACAACACGCGCAGATGCGCGTGAATAACAATGGATATGCACCGCGCGATGTATGCATAAAAGTAATACACTACACACCTCTTCTTCTGGGCCAATTATCACAAGTTAGTCACTCTCTGTTCAGTAATTGTGATAGCTGTCAAGTTCATTGACCACTCTATTGACCTGCTCTGGGAAAGTCCATTTTTTTTAATGTACGTGTAAGTCATTAACCCTCCTTGCCGGTTAATTGAAATATGTGAGGTATTTAGCACATGTGGTAAAACAATTTCCCCAGAATGAGGAATTTACCACATGTGGTAAATACTTCTTATTCAGACTTTCTAACTTGAAAATGAGGCACAAGAAATGGAATCGATATTTAGCACACAGAATTCCGTTTATTTTGCTTCTTTACGGGCCTTTTTTCCCCTATAAATTTTGCCAGGTTTGACGTACAGGATTTTATCTGGGAAAACTGCAACGTTATGAATAATTTCAGGTGCAAGTGAGACTTGCACCTGAACAAGCTTTTGGGATTTTTCCAATAGATCACTTTTCAATTTTATTGTAGTATTATGGTTTTATATTACATAAATACAAAGGACAAAGCCTAATGCAAACAATGGCATGGGGATGTTCAACTTGTTGCCTCAGGAGCTGCAAACATGTATTTTATGATATATCACCTATGAATTCATGAGATAAACTGACATACTATTAAAACAATTAGATGTAATTTTATTTTATGAATGTTGATATTGATGTTGGGTATCCCAAAAAACTGGTCTACATTTGGCTCTCAAGGACAATTATTGGCTAACTGTTGTCTGGTCAGCAGTCTAGTGTTTCACCCATACCATGTATTTAGACGTAGGTGAGGCGCGGCCCGGTAAGAACTGAATTACTGTCATCTGCATTTACTGACCTTTGAATTATATTTACTTACATAATTGTGATCACACTGATTCCAGGGTGCATGGGGTTTTACTGAATGTTTTAAGTGGTTTATAGTGTGATTTTACTACTTTTGTCAAAACTCACCTGGTTGAAATTTTTTTTTTTCAAGTGGTGTTAGCGCTCACTGAATTTTGTCGATTTCACATGGAAAGCACCGGTGATCAGTTAAGCCATTGAGTTGGTGCTGCTTCTCTGGTCATGGCATTTCTTTGGCTCCCACCATTTTGGGCGAGGGCGGAGTGGAGAGAGTGTGTCTGATTAGCGGTATAGTGTTTGATCCTGACCATCTATTTAGAAGTGGGTGTAGCACGCCCGCATGGATGGCACGCCAAAGGCAAGCCTGTTTGCACTCATTGTAGCCTGGCTGTCGCCAGTCACCAGGACCTCTGCTTGTTTTGCCAAAGGAAAAAACCTTTCACTACTTTTTCTCACAACATGTTTTTTCTGACATCTCAGGGGCCTCATTGGTCTTGCTGTTGTAAAAAGCTGCCTGTAACCCCATTTGGCCCTTTTTCTAGTGTAAATTGTAAGTGGGGATGTCTGGACTCTCAGGAGAAAACCTTTTCGGACTATAAGAAGGGTGCTGCTGTTCCCACCCCCATGTATTCAAGGGCGAGGAACGGAGAGGGAGAACTTGGGGCAGCAAGAGTTGACCCCCACATTAGCTGCTTATATATCAAGGTGAAGTCACTTCCAAAGCATTGTTGGGAAATTTGGGACATTATCCACAGCTCCAACCCTGATCTTATGTTTATCACAGAGACAGGGCTTAACAACCACTCCATGTTCGAGTTGGCTCTGACGGTATCCAATGGCGACAAGATTTTAATGCGTATCCGGGAAGGCAGCGGGCCAGTGTAGCAATTATTTTTAGATAAGTTTATGAGTGTATGGAAATAAAGATACCGTTTATTGATGACTGCGAGATGCAGCCTTTTCAGTTCTCCAGTACCACTTCGATGACTTTGGTAGGAAAAGTCATCTTCATCTTTAGGCCCCGAGGCTATAATTACCTTATGGCAGCCTTTGCCAACTTTAGGCACAGACCAGCTCATTCACAAACAGATGCATTGGACTCTATTCTTGTCACCCGGAAGCAGTCCTCGTCAAATGCGGAACTAGCCTGGACTATTTCTGGGAAAGGAGAAATGTTAGCAGCGGTCAGAAAAGATGTAATGTAAACATCAGGCAGGAATACCACTTTTCTGCTCCTGAAATGCACATTTGGTGGCAGTTCTTAATTACAATCACACCCCTAACATAAGGGTGTAAATGTCATTCTAATACTGACATATACTGCCATTTTAAAACTCATGGATGCCAATTCAGTTCCATTTTGACGAAAGTAAAAGTGTCGGGCTTGCGGACATTAGCAGGATCTTGTCATCATATCCAAATGGATTATGGGCAATGGGACACAATGCATTACAAAACAGTATATGGAAGGCTGGCTGGGGCAGCCAAAACTCCTGGGTGAATGTCTGACTCAAAATGAGGAATTAATGGGAATCAAACCCAGTATTACTGATTCCCCCTGGTAATTTTTCATTCATAGTGGACTCTCAGGGGCCACTCGGAATTGGTAGAATTTTACCCACTCCTGGAATTTATTAGTACCACCGGTATCTGTAACTTAAGGGTTGATGTGTACAGCTGGACACAGACTAGTTTTTTACCAGGCTTCCCCAACACAGGCGTCACCGGTAAGGTGACCCTGCCAATAAAAAGAGCTGGCATGCATGTGCTCATGGCTCGTTGTAAACACTATACCTGTGACGAGATGATCACTATCCTAGTGTCTGTGTCATACTCATTTACAAAGTATGTGGGCCTAGAGCCCACAACTTTACATTGGCTACGAGGATGCAGAACCCGCACACCATGCTGCCTGTGACCATCTGCCATGAAGGGGAGGAAAGCACAACCACTAGCACCGCCGATATCGCCTGCCCTGAGGAGGAGATTGGGGTCCTTTCTGCTGACGCACCCTGCGAAGTGGTCACGTTGCCCCACGAAGAGAATGAACCATTTCCCTGCTTGAGAGGGAGGCAACTAGCTGGCACATGCATCAAGCATAATTGCACTTGCAAAAATAGCGAAAATGCAAAATAGGCCGTTCGCAACCGCAAAACGAATCTTTCCAATGCATCAACCGAAATACCGAAAAAACAAGAGATTCACAAAAAAAGCTCTTGCAAATTTAGCGATTAGCAAAATTGTGAAACCATAATAGCGAAACATACAACTGCAACAGCAAATAGCGATTAACAAATAAAGAATCGCAAAGCAATGCATCAAGATTCGCAATTAGCGAATTCAATGAAATTCGCTATTTAGCAAGAGCAGAATAAGGTAAAAAAAAAATCACAAAATAAAAAACAGGTGCAAACAATTAGAAACCTTTTAAAAATGCCTCAGGAGACCCCGTAAGCCTTTCACAATGGCAGCCCTCTACGTGCTTGCAAGAAGGAAGAGGATCAATGCAGCAGCCCAGCGTAGGAGGAGGATACAGGAGAGGGTATTCCGAGTGCGCATAACATTGCTGGGCCAAAATGAAGACAAAATATATGATAAGTACTGGCTGAACCGTGCTATGATAATGCGCCTCATAGCAGATTTGGAACCGCTGCTGCAGCACCAGACCCGTAGGACCAATGCCATCCCTGCACACGTACAGGTCCTATGCAGCCTGCACCTACTAGCGTCAGGCAGTTTCCAGGGTGTAGTAGCCGTAGCCAGAGGTGTATCCCAAAGCGCGCTCTCACGCTTCTTCCGAAAATTCCTTGACGCCATGTTGACAATGTTTCACACCCACATCACCTTCCCCACAACCCCACAGGAGTTGAACCAGACAAAACTGGAGTTCTACCAGGTGGCACAAATTTTCCACATGTCATCGGATGCATTGACTGCATGCATGTCCCCATCTGTCCACCAGCAGCCAACGAGTACATCTTCCGGAACAGGAAGTCATACCACTCCATCAATGTGCAGGTCGTGTGAAATGCAAAGCATATAATAACGGACATCGTGGCACAATTTCCAGGGAGCACACATGACTCATATATATTTTGCCACTGTGGCATCCACAAGCGTCTGCTCAGGGGTGAATTTGGTGAAGGACACCTCCTTGGTACATACATATATCTAGTTGCTACATCATGAAACAAAATGTAATAGCATAACTGTGGCTAACCCGTTGCTTTCCACCCTGTAGGTGACAGCGCATGTGCCTTGCGTGAATATATTCTGACACCATACCTCAACCCAGCCACACCACTGGAACAGAGGTGCAACGCGGCACATATAAGCTCAAGGAATGTGGTAGAATGGACATTCAGCATACTCAAAAGTCGTTTTCGCATCCTTCATAAAACTGGTGGTGCATTGCAATATAGCCCCGAGACCTACTGCAGGGTTGTGGCTGTATGTGCCATGCTGCACAATATTGCCATCAGAAAGGGCATTCCCATTGAGATGGACAACAGTGACTCGGATGGTGACGAGCAACCACCCGCACAACACCGACAGGTGCATGTGGCAAATACTGCAGAGGGTCAGAGGAAACATGCAAACATCATTTTTGAGGTAGGTAAGAACGAGCCATTACAAACAAATGCTGAACGTAAATGTTTATGAACATGAGCACATGTCAAACTGGAGAAGTATGTTTTGAAAATTTGGAAGGTGATTGCATTGGTCTATAAAGTCAAAATAAAATTGTACTCAGCAGTGGATGGCAATCACTAAGTTGAAATTGACCATGGTTACCCCACCATGGCTAGCGCCTCTTGCCACGTACCCCCAGCCTCCCGTCGCCTGCCTCTGCAACATCACCCTGACATGATCCCATGGATGTTGAGCTGCGTGACCTGCGCCTCCTGTTAGTGGTCACTGGCACCGATAGGTTACTCAGGCTAGAGGTCTCCTCACTCTCCTCCTATCCTTCCAAGTTCATGGCACTCACAGTCCCGAACTGGATGTGTTCCACAGCAGTGTTCACTTGTCCTAAGGACAGGCAGCACCCCCCCAGAAATGCCCAAGATCAATCTGCATTGACATGGAGCACCATGCCAATGCAGCTTGTTGATGGCCCTTGTATTTGCTGACATGTGGATCAAGCTCTGGTGATG
Source organism: Lissotriton helveticus (assembly GCF_964261635.1). Taxonomy (NCBI): domain Eukaryota; kingdom Metazoa; phylum Chordata; class Amphibia; order Caudata; family Salamandridae; genus Lissotriton; species Lissotriton helveticus. The sequence continues at coordinate 1,195,494,905 of NC_136065.1, forward strand.
CCTTCTCTGCTTAGTGCGTTGTCCTGCAAGCACCGCACGGGTGAGGTCCTGTAGGCTCAAGTTTGTCTGCCGACTCCCGTCAGCAACCACTGTTGTTAGTTCGCGCACATTGTCTGACATTGTGCTTATGTTTCTGGCCAGCTTTGTAATCTACATATTGACTGTTCCCAAGTATCTCCCATGCAGGCGCTGCACACATAGCATTTGAGACTCCACTCAGCTATTTACATTTGGAACCTGCTCATCATATACATCGTAAATCATACGTTCTTATAAAGCGCCTTTCACCGTAAGGTCTCAAGGCGCTTGCTTTGGGAACCCGTCCTGGCCTTTCCCTGAGAGATTACCCCTACTGGGCATCCCCAAGGTGAAGACCAGGCATCCCATCGCGGTGGGGCCGTAGTGGAGATTAAGCAAGCTATTGCCCAGAGTTGCAGAGTGTGAACCCACGATTCGAGTAGGCACCAAGGCGAGAATTATCAAGTCCGTGGACATTTTGAGCTCAAGACCCTGCCGCGTCAGGGATTGAACCCTGGTCCCGCGTCTGACCTCTGCATCAAGGACTGCCTCCTCTAACCGGTGAGCCACACTTCTCCATCATGTGCTGCAATGTGGGCCCTGGACCTGCACCATCGTCCTGTTTGGACCTGTGCATGTGTTGGAGTTGGTGAAGGGACACATGGCTGGCTGGAGGATGTAGTGGGTGCTGGAGTCTGATCGGATTCCATTTATAGCAGTGAGGTTACATGTGCCCTGCATTTTGGTGGTGGGGGTGGTGTTCTTTTCTGGGACCACAGGAGTCTCTGCATCCGTCTCTGCAGGTGTTTCTGAGATGACGAGCTGGTCACTATCCTCAGAGTCTGCCTCCGCTGCATCTGTGATGTGAAACAGTGAAGTGTTAGTCTTGTTGATCCCAAATCTGTTTATCATTTGGCATACTTATTTTAAAATAAATCACTGATTTAAACACACTGGCTGGCATGCAGTATTGGTATGTTTAATTAACCATTTTTGCTTTTCAATGACCACTTGTCTGACATGACCACAACTCCCATGATGCATTTTGTGTATGAGGTGAAACGTAGCATGGGGTTTAACCTGTACACTGTGATTTGCCTGGGGGAATGTGCATGATTATACAGTACGCAGAGGATTAGCGCTTGCATGCATCTTAACTTGTGGTGTTCCTGCTGCGCCGGATGTGTCCAATTGTCTCACTTCGACAACTGCCTCAGGCTCGATTGTCCCCTCAACAAAGTCCTCCAGGGCTGTGTTTGCGAGTGCATTCAATGGACCCCCTCCTGTGCCAGCTGCTTCCTTCACCCTTTCTGCTATGCGCTCCTTGGCAGGTTTCCTCAGGTCATACCACCTTTTCTTCAATTCCTCAATGCTGCGGTGTGTGACTCCCACAGCATTCACTTGTCCTGTATGCGCAGCCATATTTTGCTCTTTACAGCCTCTGGCACCTTCAGCGACAATTTTCCAAAAAGTTTATCATGGCTACTGCTGACACTCTCAATCAGGTGTTTAGGTTCCCACTCAGAGAACTTCAGCTATCTTCTTCCTAGGTGTGGCACTCTTCCCTGCATCGTTTTTGTCCATCCTGGGTCTGGTAACAGTAACTGGATACAGAGCGTGAGGTTTCTCAGCTCAACTTCAGTTCTCTGCCTCCTCCTCTGAGCTCCTCAGGGCACTGAATGAAGCATGGACTGTATGACTTCCTGGTTGCGATGTCATCAGCCTGCTTCCAGTGCGACCCGCTTTTTGCAATTTCGCTAATAGCGATTTCGCTAATACCGAAATCGTTATTACCGAAAGCGCTTTTTGCTATTTCCTGTGTTAGCGAGTCACAATTGTGTACTCGGTCTCGATTTAGCGATTTATAGCGAATTGCAATTTTTTAGCGATTCTCTTGATGCATTCTGGTTAGCAATTTTTAATTTGCGATTCCTTATTTATCGCAAATAAGGAATTGCTTTTTCTAGTTTTGATGCATGTGCACCTAAGATCCTCCAGTACCTCACTGCAACTGCCACTGTGGACTACTGAGTGATCATGTGAAGCGGGTAGCGCTGTTAAGCAGACAGCGCGACGCCAGTGGAGGATGAGCTCTTCAAGATATGCCAGGGCCCCTGCCATGCTATGCCCCATAACGAGTGACTCGCCTGTAGCTGCTCTAGACTGCCGTCAACACTTCTGGCAAAGAGAGGAGAGAACCACTGTACGCACTGCCTGTACACACATCTCCTCACTGCTGCTGCCACAGAAAAAACCACGCCTCTTTCGTGTCCTCATTTAACTTCTGTGCACCGCATGGTGCATGAAGAAGATATGGTAGCCTAGCGAAAATCATTGGGGGAGCAGCTTTTCCTGCCGGTAGCTATCAGCAGAGCCCCGCCGTCAGGGGAGGTAATTGACACCACACCCGCAGTGAATCAATCCCCCGCATACCTTCATCTGTGTCCAGCGCAAAGGACTGTGGCCCATATTTAAAGCGGGGGCAGCAACGTGAGAATCGCAAGGAAGACTGCTGCGGCCTGAGTAGAGGTGGCTGCAACGCAACCTGTTGGCAGCCCATTGAACTGCACCAGTAAGTGACTAGTAAATGAAGCAGCCCAATGGGGCTGAGTTTTAAAAAAAACAAAAAAAGGAAAGTGACCATCGACCTTAAATCACACAAGGCAGCCGGCCAGCTGTGGTGCCACACCTAAATACAGCTGACAGTTAAACCGCACCTGCATATATACAAACGCTGCACCACACTAAAGTTAAGCACACACATCACAAAGAAATGGCCCCAACAAAGCGAACACTTCGTAATGATTTCTGCCGCCCCACCATTCTTACAAACTGGTTGAGATACGCACGGCCGGCGGCCCCACAAAAGGTTGCAGCTCCAGGTAAAGAGTGGCTGCAGGGACACCTAGAGGTTGCTCTTGATACAGCGCCAGGATAAAGACTTAGGGTCATATGTAGGTAGCTTAATACCGGTCGGTAACGGCCGAAAATCGGTAAATTTGTAGTTACCGACCGGTATTTTGCTTTTTCTAATGTAGGTGGCTGGATTTAAGGATTTGTAATTTACAGATTCGGTAATTTAAGGAATCAGTAAATTACCGAATCCTTACAATACCGAATCGGTAAATTACCGAATTCTTAAATCCTATGTAGGAAGCACTCAAGTGAGTGCATTTTTGATTTAAGGGTTCGATATTTACCACCAAATACAAGTTGGTGGTAAGTATCGAAAACCTTTAAAAAAGCAATTTTGTGCTTCTTTAAAAGTGCCATGTGGCAGACATGTATGTGTGCCACATGTGCACACATGCACGATTCTGGGGTGCAACAGGGTGTCAATGTGACACTCTGCCACCCTTGAATATGTTCCCCTATTACCGATTCAGTATTTACCGAATCGGTAATAGTGAATGGGAATTACCGAATGGGTAAATACTGAATCGGTAATAATGAATATTACCGATTCTGTAAAATTTACCGAATTTTACCTACATACTATTTACCGATTCTTAAATACCGAATCGGTAAAATTCGGTATTTAAGAATTGGTAAATAGAGATTACCTACATATGGCCCTTAATCTGCAATGAAGCTGCCTCATCCAAACACACACTCATGTGAAGTGCAAGCCGCCTGGCACCAAGAACATGTGGAGGAAGCCCCACTGCCCTAACACAGAATCGGGGGATGAAACCTGCACTTCACGCCTCCAGTTGGGGAACAGCAGCCACTGCAAGCTGCCTTAGGAGAGAGGAGAAGCTGGCTGTCAGCTAGTGAAGAAGGAAGAGGGCATATACGCCCCTGGTGGCAAGTGGCCACCACTGCAAGAGATAAGCAAGTACAGTCAGAGACGCTGACCCAGGCAAAGATTGCTCCTGCCCCTATAGCAGCCCAAGTGTCTGCATTAACAGCTTCCTTTCTCCCATGCATCAGAGGAGATCGCGGCTGCCAAGTAGCACCGAGATCACTGCACCCTGGGCCAGGTGGAAGGCTGACCTTGGGCATCAAAGGTGAGTGGGTGTACCAGGCCCATAGTACACCAGTGCCCCCAGTGGCCATCTGAAGAGACTTTGTTCTTCTAACAGTAGCCATGCTGCATTGGCCAACAACATTATACACACAAAAAAGAAAAGAAAACAGAGTCTGGCTGGGAGAACTCCACCTGGTGGCTGTATACCGCCACCACAAACAAGAGAGGGAAGAGACTTTTTGTCTCCCATACTAATCAGACTAAAGCAGGTAGTGAATCATCAACTGAACACCTCCCAGTTTGACATCTGTCATCAAAGCCACAGGGAGGGAAAGAAACTGTTTGCCTCCCGTGGTAACATTGCTGGCAGTTATTCGCTGGTGAAGAGGTCCGAGAGCAGAACCGGCCGTAGTGGGAAAGTGAAGCTGGGACAGCAAAGAGATACTGCATGCCCCTAGTGGTATCCATCCGCCAACGCATGCTAGCAGGAACCTGTGCTAACAGTGACTTGACTCAGAAGATCAGCTCACCACAGCATTGAGGCTACTGTGTGCACTGGAGAAAGTGACTGGCAAACTAGCATGAGACCTAGTGAGGCAAGCCCTCAGAGAAGCAAACCTGAGCTTTCTGCGAGAGTGCTGCATGCTCCCTGGTGCAGAACAGTCGCTGCCACAAGCTCCCTTGACTGAAAGGAGAAACTCCTGGCTAGCCAAGAAAGCACTGTCTGTCGCCACTGAGTTTGTGAAGATAGCGCCACATGCCCCCAGTGGCTGCCTGTCATTTGGAAGGGAGAGACTGCTAAAGCCCGCGAAGAACTCCCAAGCCTAGAGGTGCCCCTACCAAGTAAGCTGCCTTGGCAGTCAAGAGAAAAATCACTGACTCTCTCCTAAAAGGTGGAGAAGTGCATTTTTGCCCCTAGTCATAGGACGCCACCACTGCAAGAAAGAGAAAACACACAGGGTACCAGCAGACAACACCCATGAGCCCTATGTATGAGCCCCATCACTGCCCGAGCAGAGACAATGCTGAGAGGGCATCTATACATTGCATGGATGCAACGGCTAGGGCGTTCAAACTTGGACCTGGGGATCTGGGTTCGAGTCTCGGTAACGATGCCAAACATCCTGTGATTCTGGGCAAATCATTTAATCTCCCCGTGCCTAACAAAAATGAATATGTGTCCTTATGTAACGTAACTGGTGCTATGTAAAGCTCTCTGATACCCGATTCGGGTCAAGTTCACGCTATATAAAACTCCGCAAAAAGAAAAAAGAAAAATAAATGAAAGGAGCAGCACCGACTGGCCAACCAGGAATGCATGGCCACCGTTGGCCTGTCAGTGAGAATGTCACACGTAGTGGCCAACCCTTCCAGGTGCACACAACCCTAGGCTGGTTACAGCACTGTGACGGCACAGACTCGAGGTGGAGGTGTAAGCACTGCATCCTCGAGCGAAGAAGAGGCAGAAGGAGGATACTGGCCATCAAAGAAGCAAAGCACCAAGGAGATCCCACAGAAGGATATCTCAGTTGAAATGTCCTCCCATGATTACTCTAACGAGCAGTGGGTGGTCAGCTAGCCTTATCAAAGTAAGCGGTCTATTCATAGGTTTAAAGTACTGTATTGTATTGTAATTGAATTTAAATAGCCCTTACTACCCCTGACGAGGTGTCAAAGTGCTTTTTCGGCAAATACCAAGATACTCCGTAACGCATAAATGATTAGTGGTGAATTAGTATAGTGAAATATGCAAGTAATTTAAGCGGTGGAAATGTTAGTCAGTTATTTGGATTGAGAAAGATGGTGGAGGGATAGAAGAGGGAAAATGTTTGCATTTATATAATGTTTGCTACCCCTGATGAGATGTGGAAGCTCTTTTTTGGCAAGTAGCACGCTACTCCGGAACCCATAACGGATTAGTGGTGAATTAGTATAGTGAAATATGAAAGTAGTTTGAGTGGTGAATATGTTAGTCAGTTATTTGGATGGAGAAGGATAGTGGAGGGATAGAAGAAGGAAAAGGTTTGCATTTATATAGCGCTTGCTATCCCTGATGAGGTGTTGAAGTGCTTTTTCTGCACCCACAAAGGATTAGTGGTGAATTTGTATAGTGAAATATGAAAGTAATTTGAGTGGTGGATATGTTAGTTAGTTATTTGGAGTGAGAAAGATAGTGGAGGGATAGAAGAGGGAAAAGGTTTGCATTTATTTAGTGCTTGCTACTCTTGATAAGGTGTTGAAGTTTTTTTTTTATGAGTAGCATGCTACTCTGGAACCCATAAAGGATTAGTGGTGAATTAGTTTAGTGAAATATGAAAGTTGTTTGAGTGGTGGATATGTCAGTCAGTTATTTGGATTGAAAAGGATAGTGGAGGAATAGAAGAGAAAAAAGGATTGCATTTATGTAGCGCTTGTTACCCCTGTATGAGGTGTTGAAGTGCTTTATCAGCGAGTAGCTGTGAATTAGTATAGTATAGTGAAATTTGAAGTAATTTGAGTGGTGGATATGCATTATTTGTGAACTATTATGAATATTGAATTATAAAGGCTAGTGGAGGGATACAACAAAGAATCAAAAGGGGGAAGTGAAGAGGTAGTGCTAGAAAGCACTCAGGTGGGCGCACCCTCCTCCAGTTAATGGTATAAATAAACAACAAGGTCCACCTCTAGAAGGTTTCCTGTGAGCCAGAGTATATCAGGCATACACAGTATTTGTTAAAATACCCCTCACCCATCAAAAGGGCCCTTGGTGTCATGCTTCATCATCGGGGTCTTCCCGCCCCACTGCGGGACGGGGCGTGCTACGACTAGCGGCTACGCTGGAGCACTTAGATATTGTAAGTGCTATGTGAAGTGTATAGAGTGAGTGTGAGTAGGGTCAGGAGTGATATGGAAAAGTGAGATTTAAATGAATGCCTGGCCTTATGAAAGCAAAACATTCTTTATTAGTCATAGGCTGGTATCGTTAAAAATAGTGTGGCGGAGACAATCTAGCTTAACAATGGGCTAGTTCTCCTGGTGTTGTCAACATGTTTCGAGGCTGACTGCCTCTTCGTCAGGACAGGGTCAGATCCCTCTGTCACTCACTAAGGTTGGCAACAATGTGTGCTAGGTGTATATACAAGTGAATAGAATATAGATTATAATACAACTGCAATATGGCATTCAATTTTGAACAGCTTTAGCCCTGTCAGTATTTCTGAGTCGTGGGCTGGAATAATTAGGAGTCAGTGCCCCATGAGCCGATCTGGAAAAGGGGTACATGGAACTTCCATTAGTTCACGAGCAGTCCTCGCATCCTCCCTCATCCACGGCTTCCATGGGATTAGTTGTGAATTTGTATAGTATAGTGAAATTTGAAGTCATTTGAGTGGTGGATATGCATTATTTGTGAATTATTATGAATATTGGATTATAAAGGCTAGTGGAGGGATAGACAGGGAAAAGGTTTGCATTTATATAGTGCTCGCTCTCCCTGTGTGCTTTTCTTGGAGTTTATAGCCATAAGAGGGGATTTGGGATAAGTAAAAAGGAGGTGGAGGGAAGTTAGTATAGGAAAATATTAAAATAATTTGACTGGTGGACATGTTAATCTGTTATTTGGATTGAAAAAGGAATAGTGGAGGGATAGAAGAGGGCAGGGTCTGGATTTTGTTTTATTTATTTCTTTTATTTGGAGATCATAGCAGTATGAGTGGGTTTGGGATGAGTAAAGGGGCGATGGAGGGGAAACAGCAGGGTTTAGAAAGGCTTGTTTGGGAAATCTGAGTAGTAAAAGAGGTATGAGATGATGCAAGGATGGGTAGAGAAGGAAAGAGTCTGGAAAGGGTTATTTTGGGGATCATAGTTTGGGATGAACGAGATAGAGTGGAGGTAGATGATATATTAACAAAGGTGTAGGGTCAGAAATAGGGTAGTGCATTGGAAAGAGTAGTAGAATGAGGTTTGAGATGAGTCAGAGAGTTGAGGTAGAGGATATATTGAGAGCAGTATAGGGTGAGAAATAGGGTAGTGCATTGGCTATGATGAATGAGAAGAAAAGTAATAAATATATAGATACATAAGTACATGGAAGTTTCAAGTGTGGTTGTACTTAAATATTTTTTTTATTTGTGTAATTCTATAGTGAAGAAATTGTATATAGTTATGATAAAAGATTTACTTATTTATGCAGTCACATATACATGTTAAAACATAGTATAATATAGCTATAAGTAATAACTTGTTAAGCAGAACTAACAAGTATCTATATTTTTAAAAACATAATTATTATACACATTTATACAAAGCAATACACATGTGTACATATCTATAGTCCACATAAATGTTCATATACAGAGGGAAATGCTGTATAACTATGCTTGCGTATGGTGGTTATGTGGGAAGGAGCCAATCCTTGAGTAGTTTTCTGAAGATAAGGTGGTTTTCAGTGGATCATATGTTGGGGGTAAAGAGTTCCATAGTGTGGCTGCTTGAACAGAAATGGATGTGCCAGCCATGGTTTTTTTCTTGTACTTTGGGATTTTGAGGCGAGGTGCCAGTCTAGAGCGGAGGTTCCTTTGTTGAATGTATTTGGTGATTTTATTCCTGATGAAGAACAGTGCCATTCCATGTATTGCTTTCTGCATGATACAAAGCAGTTTGAACGTGGATCTTCTGGCAACCGGTAACCAATGCTGGGTTTTTCAAGGCAGGGGAGATGTGGTCTTACGGCTTTATATGTAAGAGTAGTCTGGCAGCCAAGTTCTGAATCCATTGTAGTCTTTTCATAGTTGTTAAAGGTGATCCGTGGTAGAGCATATTGACATAATCAAGTTTGGACAGAACAAGAGAGATGGTAGCCTGGACCGTGTGTGGAAATCCCAGATGGGGAAGATTTGTGGCAGAGTTTTTATAGAAGCAAAGCTTGATCTTTTTAGCTTGCCCACGTGGAAGTCATTCTGAGGTTTCGAACTTCCTTCAATACTTTAGGCAGTGTTCCCAGTTCATCAGGGATCATAATTTTTCCAGTAGACACACATGAGTATTTCTGTTTTGGAAGCATTCAATTTGAGAAGGCTCAATGTCATCCATTGATCAATGGCTCTGAGAAAGCAGAAAATTGGTGAGTTTCCAATGTCTTTGGGGCATTCCAGTTGAAGGAGTATTTGCGTGTCATCTGCATAGTTATAGCATGTGAGGTGAAATTGATTGATCAGTGCCGGTAATGACTTCATGTAGATGGTGAAAAGCATGGGTGAGATATTAGAGCCTTGAGGGACCCTGTTTTTGTGAAGTACTGTTTGGATGAGAAAGGGGGCTATGGATGTCATTAGTTCCATTGCGAAGGTAGGATGTGATCCAGTCTAGAGCAGTCCCCTCTATGCTGGCTTTATAGAGTCTTTGTATCAGAGTGTCATGTTCAACCGTGTCAAAGGCAGCCAAAAGGTCCAAGAGAAGCAGTGCAGCAACCCCATTGCGGTCAACTGTGTTCTTAAGTTCATCCCACATGGCAACAAGGGCAGATTATATGCCTCTTCCTGGTCAGAATCCCGTATGCAAGTCAGAAAGTATGACATTATCTTCAGTGAATTGTGAATCTGGGTGAATGATGTTCTTTCAATCCGTTTCCAGAGGAAAAATCCTTTTGCAATCGGTCTGTAGTTGTCTGGGTTCAGTGGGTCCAGGTTTGTTTTCTTCAGTAATGGCTTATGACTTTTTGAGTTCTTCTGGAACTATTCCTGTAGTTAAGGAATTGTCGATGATTCTTCTTACTGGTGTAGCTGCGGGATGTTGTTAGAAGAATTGCCTTGAAGGTTTGTGGTGTACAGGGGTCAGAAGGGCTGCATGCAGGCCTGCTTTCTTTGACCAGGTCCAAAACATTCATTGTGTGAAATTTGTTGGACGGAACAGAGAGGCTGGGTTAGAGTATTCTTGGATTGTTGTTTTTGGAAAAGGGTCGGTGCTGGTGCTTTGTCTTTGTTTTAAATATGAGTCCAACGTGTCTGCTTAGGCCGTGTAATGAGTTTCCAGTTTGTCTGTGAAATCTTGAGTAATGAGATGAACTCCTTCTAGGCAATTTAGTTTATGAAATGCAGTGAGAAATGTTATTAAAATAATTATTTGCACAGTTAGCATTGTGAATTCTGTCTGATTAGTACCTTTTCTTAGCTTTTTTGATCGCTGACTTGTATAATCTGTTAAGTTTCTGTGGGCAAAGTTTGTCTTAATTGGTGTTTGTTTTGGCTGGGCACATTGCAGCTTTCTAATTTGTTGTTTTAACTCTGAATTTCTCCACGGTGCCTGTTTTCTTTTGTTCTGTTGTGTCATTTTTTGTAATATCAGGATAGCAAAAGCTTCAAGTAGCCACTGATATCGTTTTTGAACGGAGTTTATTGTGTCTAGATTTGTACTGGAGTTTCCAAATTGAATTTATTCCATGGTCGATAGGTGGATGCACGTAAGGCTGATTTAGGTGTGTCACTTAGTTTTGTTTTATGTTGGAAAGCTGGCAAATGGTGGTCTGACCATGTGAGTGGAGTCATTCTTTGAAAGGTAACTAGTTCTGTATTATCAAAAATGACATTTAGGATGTGACTAGCGATGTGTTTGGGTTTGTGGATCATCTGATACAGGTTCAGTGCATCTAGGCCAGTGATGATGGTTTTAGGATGGGGCATATTGAGTTTGTCATACTAAATGTTGAGGTCACCAAGAATGCATAGGTTGAAGTATAGTTTTATCAGGTTCAAAACTGTGTCTAGAAGTGTATCTGGGAATGTTGCATTGCTAGGTGGAGTTCTGTTAAGGAGCAGGAAGTTACAAGAGGAAGATGGTGCAGGATTGCATCTGGTGAAAAAGGCCCCAGAATCACCCTGTATGGAGACATCATCAGCTTTAGTAGTAGTTACAGATTTTTGTATCACCATTTATTTGACGTTCCATGAAACTCCATGGTCTAGAACAACCAGCTATTTGACCTCGTACAAGGTAAGAATCATGCCAAAGGGTCTTGTATTCAAGGGTGAGCTTTGTATTATGCCTTTAGGACTTGCAACAGTGCTGGAATTAGAAAAATATGACTCTAGAAACCCATAAATTGAGGGTCAAGAGTGGCAAAGGAAAGGGGATGAAGTTACAAGGGGTAGAGCTTTGAAACGGAGAGTCTGACAGAAAACTTTGAAATATATATATTTTTTAATCTGCTGCAAAGTAATGGGCAAAAAGGACATGTGACAGTAAATCTGTTCCAGATTAGTTACTTGGTCACAAAGAGGCTGCATTTTAAAATATCCCATAGGGTTAAGACACCTGCTGCAGAATTCATTGTGTGCCCAGCAATTTTGAGGTTATTATAATAGTGATAAGATAACTCTAGTGGTTAACACAGTTCTCATATAGTTCTCTGTTTTGTCCCGTCACAGTTTTGACTCATAAATTAGCATGGAGGGTTAACATGCCTACACATCGTGTAACAAGCAGATCACAGATTTGTTTTTTATTGAGATAGGTAATTGAGCTACTACATTTGACACTGAGCCCAGTTTGTTACTTTAGTTCATAAATTGCAAGCCTTCTATAATAGCACAGTGCTCTATTTACCAGCATCAAGGAGCTGCATGCAAAATTTAAGTCCTGGGTCCAGAGCCTTATTGTTTTTTTTTCTCAATATATTGCTATTCTAAGATTGCAAAGAAGGGTTCCTTTGGGAATTAATGAAGTCTGAATAGTATAGACAACCGCAATGACTAAGTTACGTTTTATATCCTGACTTTGTGTTCTCCGTACTGTTCACTCTTCACATATAATGCCTGCAAGTATTGATGATATTGATTTCAATGCCTTATAAGTTATAGCCATTACAGGGCACTTGCTTGCCCCTGACCGGCCCGCACAGCGGATATTAGTGCTGCCGCGAAGCCGCACCAAGACACCCTCCGACGCCATTACCGGCGACGACAGAGGCCACGCCCCTTTCTAGGCCACACCCACAACTGCTAGGTATAAAAGCGCTGATCTTAAAGCGCCGCGTTCAGTAAGTCCTATCTCCTGAGGCGGAAAGCCGGGAGTGCTATCTGTGTACTTATTTAAAAAAAATTGATTGTCACCTATAACTTGCTTTCTACTCACCCAACGCCATTACCAGCGAGGACAGAGGCCGCGCCCCCTTCTGAGGCCACGCCCACTGCCGCCGGTATAAAAGACGCTGATTAAAAGCGCCGCGTTCTGTAAGACCTATCTCCTGAGGCGAAAAGCCGGGAGGGCTATCTGTGTATTTTTTTTAAATTTGACTGTCACGATAACTTTGTGTTTTTAAACTCACCTGCTCGTGAGACCATTACAGGGCACTTGCTCGCCCCTGACCGGCCCGCACAGCGGATATTAGCGCTGCCGCGAAGCCGCACCAAGACACCCTCCGACGCCATTACCGGCGACGACAGAGGCCACGCCCCTTTCTAGGCCACGCCCACGGGCCACACCCCAGCCTATATCATGTGTCTCGGTCGGAAGCGCAGCGGACGAGCGCAGCGGGAGCGCCGTTTGCGCACCGAAGGCGCGCCTAAGGGAAGCCCGTCTGCGCCCGTCCGCGCCAGACCGAGCCCGAGGCCCAGGACCCCTGCCTCTTCCATCTCTTTGCCCATCAGGTATACCCCGGAAACCCTCCTTAGTCTCAGGAACGCTTCTCCAACTCCCTGTCACAACATCATCGCCGCAACAGGCGGACCCTCATGCTGTCCAAACTGCCCATTCAGACTAACACCTCGTCTCCCCCCGAAACCCCGCTTAATCGAGATGGCGCTGCTTAATTGCAGATCCCTCCCGAAACATCAAATTGAAATCAACTCTCTCCTACAAGACTCTGTGATTGAGATTCTCTTTTTAACAGAAACTTGGATCAACTCCAATTCTGACCCGGACATAATTCAAACCCTCCCCCCGGGCTATCTTATAAAGCATCTGGACAGACCCTCTGGGACGGGAGGTGGTATAGCTATCATTTATAGAGATTACTTAGTCTGTCACCTAAAGGACAGCCCTGTTCAGGACTGTGAAAACGTCTTGTTCTCTATCCACTTACCCCCATCCACCACTCTCTCGGGTATTCTAGTGTACCGTCCGCCAGGACAGCAGCGATCCTTCTGCGACTCTCTGGTGGAAAGCACATCCTCATTGTCCTGTTTGTCCCCGAACTTCACGGTCTTAGGAGATTTAAATCTCCACTTCGACGACCTCACAAACAACATCGCCGAAGACCTAAAAAAAGACCTAGCCTCACTCAACCTCCACCTGAAAGGCAACCAACCCACCCATTCCAAGGGTCACCTGCTAGACCCCATTTTTTCAAACCTCACTAATCTAATGGTGAGCAACCCCCTTCCCCTTCCGTGGTCAGACCATTTCCTTATTTCTTTTAAACTCCAACTGCTGTCTGAAATCCCGGCGAGAGCCCCTCCTCAAGCACCCTCTCGCCCATGGCAGAAACTGAATACTGCTTTATGGACTGAAACCCTTGTCGCCTCCACCCCGGAGCTCGACCCAGACCCTTCAAGAGCCGATACGCAACTTTGTGGCTGGATCGAGCAGTCCCTCGACGCCATCCTCCCCGCCATACCCCTTCCCAGTAAAAAGAGAACTCTCAAGTCCCCCTGGTACACGCAGGAATTGCGCGAACTTAGGAAAAATTGTAAAAAGCGCAAGCGCATATGGAGAAAGGACTGGGCCATAGCAAATAAAAACGAATATAGGGCCGCCTTAAAGCAATACAAAACTTGCATAAAAAAACTCAGGCAAGATTTTTCGAGCTAAAAATCCAAGCCGCAGCTAATTCAGCTAAAGAAACGTACCGTATAATAAGGATTCTCACTAAAACCCCTGACCCCCCGCCCCTACCAGACCCTTCGGGCACTAGATGCAATCAGCTTGCGGAGTTTTTTTCAGCGAAAATTCATACCATCCTCACTACCCTCCCTCCCCCGACCACCCCCCTTCCCTCCCTTTCCGTCCCTTCCTGCACGGAAGCTCCCGGTCTCCATACTTACGTCCAGGTGACCACGGATCTATTCCTAACCACGCTCCATTCAGTAAAGAGCGGGGCACCTTCGGACCCAGCGCCAACCAGCAAACTTCAATTAGTCGCCACAACGGTGGCTCCCTCCTTCACCAACCTTATTAATGCGTCCCTGGAATTGGGTACCATTCCAACCAATTGGAAAAAGGCCACAGTCAGGGCACTTCTTAAAAAACCCCACTTAGACCCTGCAGACTTATCCAACTTCCGACCCATTTCTCTCCTCCCGGTGATCAGTAAGGTGGCCGAACGAATCGTCAATCAACAACTCTCTTCTTACCTGGAAAAAAATAAACTTCTACGCAACTCACAGACGGGGTTCAGACCAGGACAGGGGACAGACACCGCATTACTAGCCGTGGTCGAGGAGGCAAGATCCATCATAGATCAAGGGGGATCAGTGGCAGTGATCCTCCTTGATCTAAGTGCCGCCTTTGACACGGTGGATCATGCTATCCTTATCCATCGACTTAGCGTGGTAGGAATATCTGGTGCCGCCCTGTCCTGGATCAAATCCTTCCTGGAAGGTAGAACCTTCCAGGTGTCAGATGGTACGAGCACGTCCAAAGCGCTTCCATTACAGTGTGGGGTCCCACAGGGCTCCTCCCTGAGCCCCACACTTTTTAACGTTTACATGTCTCCCCTGGAAGACATTATCTCCCCGTTCGGCGTTAAGTCAGTAATGTACGCCGATGACACACAGCTGGTCGTGTCTATAAGCCAGTCAAGAAAAAACCTAGACAACCTAGCTGCCTGTCTAGAGAATATCTACAAATGGATGACTGAATCAAGGCTGAAACTAAACGGCGAGAAGTCTGAAATCCTCCTCCTGGGAAATCCACGCAAACTCCCCTCATCCCTCGTTTGGCCAAGCTGTATGGGCCCACCCCCCCCCACCCAAAGCAGAAGTTAAAAGTCTTGGCATTTGGTTAGACCAGGACCTGAATTTCAAATCTCAGGCAAGAAAAACCTCCGGGACCTGTCTTGGCCTCATTAAAACAGCACGAAAGGTCCTTCACCTAGTCCCCTTCCAATCCAGGAAACTACTCATGCAGGGTTTAGTGAACTCCAGGCTGGACTACGGAAACGCTCTATACTTAGGGGCCCCCGCCTTGGTCATTCACAGATTACAATGTGCACAAAATGCCGCGGCAAGACTCCTGACAGGAACCAAATCCAGATGCTCAGCCAAACCAGCGCTCAAAAGCCTACATTGGCTACCGGTCAAAGAAAGAATCAACTTCAAGACCCTATGCATCTTGCATAAAATAATGCAGGGGAAAGGGCCACCGATTCTGAGTTCCATGATCAAACCCCATCAGTCAAACAGGCAGCTCAGATCGGATTCCCTCTCACTGGCCAACGTTCCCAGAATACAAAAGTCTCGTTCAGGGGGGCGACTGTTTTCCTATAATGCCCCAAAGTTGTGGAACTCCCTACCAATTTTTATCCGGAAAGAACACAACCTTCTGGCCTTCCGTAGGCATCTAAAAACATGGCTCTTCCCATAGTCTCCATCTCTTCCTTGGCAAGATAGGTCCTCTGTTAGCGCTGGGATGCCCTAGGGTAGCTACGCGCTCTACAAATCCCTATCCAAATCCAAATCCAAGTTATAGCCCTCGTCTTATGTGTCATTTCCTCTACATTGATTTACACACATGTATGATTTATTGTGCCTCTATGTGTGATGCAAAGCTCCCTGACACCCAACAATAGGAATGGTTTACTATAAAATAATGAAATACAAAAGGTAGGTACCATTTACATCAATAGTAGTGTAATTACTCATACATATAAATCTTGCATTATTACAGTGCAAAGACAACTCTTACATCGGTAGTTGAACAAAGTTAAAAACCTGCCTCCATTTCATAGTTTATTTTAAGGACTTCTGAAGACATAACATGCTGTGCACCTTTGTTTTTTCCATTGCTTTGGCGTCTAGGTGTAATGCTCCAGATAGCTGTGATCCAGTATTATACTCAAACAAAAGAAGGTCTGATAGTCCTTTAAACCATATCTTTGCTTTCGGCCCTGAATAAATGAGAAAGTCCCCTCGCTACCGATATGTTGGTGCTTCTAACGGAATGCAAAAAAAAATAATTAGGGCACAGCTGGTCCCTATGGGTGAAGTGTAGCCCTTGACTCCTGCGACAGTAGTTACAGACATCTCACTAATAAAGTTTGAGATGCGATTAACAAATGTATTCAGTAATTCTCAAACACAGAAAATCTTGTAATCAGCAAGAACTCAATTTCTTGACTTTTAAGAAAATCTTAATACAGGCTGCTCCTATTGGTAAGGTGGTGCTGTGAAAGTGACAAAGTGAATGAATGATGTGCAAGTGCTATACAAAAACCCGATGAGAGTGTTGAAATCCTAAAGCAATTTAAAATGACAATCCACTGTAATTGTCGACGTTTTGACCCATAATGAACACAATTAAGAGGAGGGCCATCATCAGGGCAGAAAATGTACAGAGGAGACACCAGTGGATTGTGGCATGTATGTCAATCTTTTAGGGTAGCATCATCCTGTCTTGCATGGGAAGTAGCAAGCAGCTAGGGTAAGTAACCGACACTTGTCAGACAATCCGTGTTGTTAGTTATGGGGCCAGATGTAGGTAATTCTATTTTACCACTTCTTAAATACCGAATTTTACCGATTCGGTATTTAAGAAGTGGTAAAATAGAGAGGGGGGGGATGTAGGTAACACAGACTCGGTAAATACCGAATCGTTAAGATTCGGTATTTACCGATTCTGTAAATACCGATTCGGTAATGCCCATTGATTCCTATGGGCATTGAAGCCCATAGGAATCAATGGGCATTACCGAATCGGTATTTACCGATTCGGTAAATACTGAATCCAGCAAGGGTGCAGGGGGTGTCACTTTGACACCCTCTAGCACCCCAAAGACGGGCATGTGTGCCATGTGGCAGACAGACATGCCCTAAGGGCATGTCTGTCTGTCACATGGCTAGGTGTGCATGCACACATGTGCATGCACACCTGGATTCGGTATTTTACCACCCAATTGGATTGGGTGGTAAAATACCGAATCTGTAAGGCCTTTGGTACTCAGAAGAGTCCCACCTACATCTGGGATTTACCGAATCGGTAAAAATACAGATTCGGTATTTTACAGAATCGGTAAATTTACCGATTCGGTAAATTTACCGAATCTGTAAAATGATGCCCCTACATCCAAAATACCCATTTACCGGTCGGTAACGGCCGAAATCGGCCGTTACCGGTCAGTAAATGGCCTCCTACATCTGGCCCATGGTTTCTAAAAAGTGATTGGATTGCCGTGTATATCAGTAAATAATGTAATTATATCGCGCTTCGTGTGATTGGCGGCCATTCATCATGTATCATTCAAAACTCAACAATTGAGTTGTGAAGTAGATTGAGTAGGCCCAGTAAGTGTTAAATGAATATATCATCCGATATTTACGCTTGTGTTATGTCACAACTAAGAATGTGTAACACGAGGAAGGAAGCGGCTGATGATGTGCTGGCACTGCAAAAATGTGTCCTGGTGTGGGAAAATGACACAAGGATAAATTCAGCATGTGTCCCTATGTCATTCGGATTTCTAATCCGGCCAGACATAACTACTGGGATCCAGCGAGATTCCCTTTCTTTATAGCCCTGAGCCCTGACCGGCAATCATCAGCTCCATTTTACTTCCATGTAAGGCTAGCCAATCAGGCTCCATCCAAGTAGTAGAAGCTGAGTAATGTTTGCCAAAAGTCTCATTATATTTTGCAAAATCTGCAGACTAACGCTTGCATAGTCCATACCTTCTACAGTCATCAATTAATCAAAGGTAGAAAGGCGATGCTACAAAATGGGAAGACCATAGTGAGCTCTGGAGTTCTCCACACCTAGAAAGAATAGGGGTGACATCAATGAGTGTTCACAGCCTCTTGAGTGTAGATGCAGGAGAAACGATGGACCGATTGAGTCATCACCAGTAATACCCTTAATAACTTTCAGTCTTTCCAGTACAAAATAATGATTTATGACCGGTCTCCAAACCTTTTTGTGTCAATACCCTCTTCACCCTCTGAGTAAAGTGATTGGCTAACGAAAGAGGAGTGAGTAAAGAGATGTTTTCTCCAGAATACAAAGTAAAAAATATAGTGGGGCCAAAATGTTGAGGCCTAACTGTTGAGAAGCAAAATATCTTTAAGTTAAGTGTATACAGAAAAGTTTAGGTTTCCTATACTTCACATATGTTTTACTTGAGGATATAATATATGTCTTCATGGTACTTGGAAGTGGAGTTATGAATAGAAAATCTATACTTACCTATAAGCACCTAACTGCTCGATATTGAGGTTATCGACATTTAGGCCTTGATATTTGGACCCCACAATTCTTATAAAGCCCCTAAATAGAAACATTAGTACCCGTGTGCCTCACTCCAAAGCCCCTAGTGACTGTTCCACAGCCTCTTTACAATTGTTTTTGTATAGCATTACATACTGACTGCCATTTCTAAATGCTACAAATAACAAATGGTAAAGAGGCGCCCCTGCTCCGGCGCCCCGAAGCCCTTTGAAACTGAGAAAAATGTAGCATTCTAACA
This sequence comes from Lissotriton helveticus, assembly GCF_964261635.1. NCBI lineage: Eukaryota > Metazoa > Chordata > Amphibia > Caudata > Salamandridae > Lissotriton > Lissotriton helveticus. Next base: position 1,195,513,543 of record NC_136065.1, read on the forward strand.
CACGTTGAAAGTGCTAAAAACTACATTAAAAAAAAATACTGAAAAAGCTACCTTTGCGTTTTATCATTGTTAATTAAGCAGGTCCAGCAAGGGTGGACTATGAAATAAAAAGAGCACCGTCGATCCTCTGCTTATTTAAATACTGCATCCCAGGACCCGCATTGCTCTTTTTAATATATTCTCCGACGTGTTCAGTGGAAAGTACCCAGATAACATGGGGATCTTAAAAAAAACACACTCTGCACCATATTGTCTTAAAACAGATGATGTTCTTACAGCAAACTGTGTGAAGAGGTGTCTCTGCTCGGTCGGCTGTTACTTTGTCTCTGCAACTAAATCAGGAAATTTCCATAATGAAAATATGATGGCCGGCATTCTTCTAGCTAGTTTCTAGTAGGGCATTGGATTTTCAGTGCAAGAGTAGATTTCCCTCACTGTCAGGGGCACAGTGGTTATATTCTGAGGCCTTTTCGCTCGCACAGTGTCCCTGGTCCTTCACTAGGCTCTCAGGAACTGTATCAGCTCCTCTTTGCTCCCATTCACCTTTAACTAGGCCTGGGCACAGAGAACTTCACGAAGCGCCCAAAAAACTCTGCCAGGCTATGCAGAGTTCCGCAAGTGGTGGAGTGCATTACGGTCACGCTCTTCACATTGATTGTTAGGGGCAAGTGTTTGCCCAGCACTGAAAATCAACGCAAACCGTACCACGCTCAGCGCTAGATGGTGCTGCTTCTTTATGCCGCTTGAGTAGATTTTCTACTAGAGCGGCAGCTTCCTCATCGCAAATGGAAGGTTTCTCAACACGAGCGGTCGTGACCATCCACAACCATGCGCGTTGAGAAATCTCGCTGGGAGGTGGTCTAGCATTGGATTTTTCTCATTCGCCAACTTAACGTGCATGAACGAGGAAAAAATTCTGCTCCGCAGAGCAAAGTTTTTCGGAAAACTCTACAACTACAGCGAATGTAGCGGAGTTCACCGCCTGGGTGAATTTCAAGGGTATTAGTGTTTCTATTAACCTTTAACCCCTCTGTATGCAAATAAAGACAGCTGGGGAAAATGAAAAACTAGGTTGTGCTTCCAGGCCAAAACATGGTGGTGCTCCCAGGCTAGAACAAGGAAGTGATCCACGGCTAAAACAAAGTGGTGCTCCCAGGCTAAAACACGGCCATGGTCCCAGGCTAAAACAAGGTGGTACTACCAGGCTAAAACAAGGTCGCGCAACCAGGCTCAAACAAGGCTGTGTTTCCAGGCTAAAACAAGGTCTTGCAACCAGTCTAAAACAAGGTCGCGCTTCCAGGCTGTTTTAATTCACAAGCACAGGTGTATTTTCCCTCCTGAGGATTCATCCCTTGTTTAATGGCCAACGATGCTGTGGAACTTCACTCAGCCTAGAGCTGTAGACATGCCCCCATAGTGGGGGAGCAGATCACAGTTTGAAGACCGCTGGTGTATGGTATCAGAGACAGCTGAGCTCTGAAGTGCCCCTACAAAGATGCTACATCGCTTACCAGCTTCCGATATACGATATTCCTTGGTTTTGACTCAGACTTTCAAGTAAGCTCCCTGGGCTGGCCTCACACACAGGGGGGCATATTATCAAGGGATTTATCTCCGCTTTTTTGGCTTTAAAAGCCAAGAAAGCGGAGATAAAATTATCTCCCTATTACCTAGCTGTCGCTAACCCTAGTTAGCGACAGCTAGTAGGAGATAGCGACCATCTTGGGCCCCGCTTTGCATGTCAGAGAAATTTATCACTATTGACATGCAAAGTGGGCGTGCCAAGATGTTAGCGACTGGAAACAGTCGCTAACATCGCTATCTCCTATTACCAACTTTTGGAGATATTCGCGCTAAGCGCGAATATCTCCAAAAGCTAACACCTGCCCTGAGCACTTCTTATCCATGTTATCCAATGGGAGGTGGATAACATGGCTAAGAGCATTCGCTTGGTAATGCATGAATATCGCTGACTTTACAGCGATATTCATGCATTTCGGCCGATTTTTATCGTTTCAGAGATAAACCTTGCTAATAGCAAGGTTTATCTGCGATAACAATCGTCGCAGCTCGGCGATAAATTTTTCTCGCTAACCAAGCAATAGCGATAATTATCGCTATTGCTTGGTAATATGCCCCCTGGTTCGGAGCGCCAGAATACCCTCATGGGTGATTGCAGTTCTATAAAAACACTGATAACATAACTTTGCATAACAGACTGCCTCTGCCCTTTTTCAAGTCAAAAATCCAGATTTGTGACACTAAAGCATTGCTCATTTTCCATGACGGGCTCCAATTTAAGGGTGACAAGTGCTTTAAAGACCTAAGCTTCCGAGGGGGCTTCAGCAATTGACTTAGAACTGAATGGATCTGCAGAATCTAAAGCTGTGCATTTTCAGTAATAGTGTTACTCATGCCTGTTTCAGTGGTGCCAGAAGTTTGTTCTGCTCAAAAGAGCAATGGATAATCTGCCATCAGAGATGCTGCCAAATCTGCATTTCCTATCGTAACATTTAATGGGCAGGGGCCAACCCAACAACGTGACCATTTGAAACTGCAGAGTTCCTTCATTCTTAGGAAAAAAATGTCCTTTTGTACATTTAAACTAGATTTTAAAAGTACTCTGCAACTTTTGAAACCAGGCCCTGACCAGATGACATGTGGGGTTTGAAACACTTTCCCTTGAGCTCCTGCCGGAAATCTGGAAATCATTGCCCATCCTGTACAGGCCGGTGAACTTCAAAGAGATTATTTCATTTTAAAGCATTTTATTGTAGCTTTAAAAATTACGAAAACGTTTCAGCACCTTTCTAAATTAAAAATATACCGTTGCCATATTGGTTTGTCAAAATTGAACGCTTACCACAGGCGGACTTTCCTGACTCTTGATGTGCACTATCTGGAAACTAATAAGAGTGGATGTATATAATGTAAATATGCAACACATGTTACAGTGTGAAATGAAGAAATGTGCTTGACACTCTGCAGCCAGCATTGGCTGCAGCTCTCCCCGCAGAGCTTTGTGGGTTCAAATGTCAAAACTGGCAGTGCAGGGGTTAACAGCTAGAAGTCAGAATTAAGCCAGTACTTCAGTGTAAAACAGTGAGAGCAATATCGCATTTATTTGTAAGAATTATACATTGTAAAAAGCGTCTCTCAGATGCAGCTTCAGAGATTTCTGGGGCTGTATGAGGAAGAGCAGGCAGGCTCAGAGAAAAATGCCTGTTTTTAGGCCTTGCGCCTAGCGTTGCACTGCGCAGCAGTGTCCGCGCGAGGCATTTTGGAGGTGAAAAACGGGGAATGTGAGTTGACTTAGGGATCACACACGCTTGTGCGTGTGCATTTCCCTTTCAGCTACCCATTGCCCTTTGCGTGCGTCTTATTGTAAAAGACTGCATGCAATTGGCCAGAGGCGTGCGCATAGCTCCTTCCACGGCCTATTGATGTCTATTACGCTTTTAACATTAAAAGTAATGCGCGGGTGCCACGATTATACCAAAGGTAAAGAAATAGATTTTTTTTTCAATTTCTTTACTTGTGGTATACTCGCGGCACCCGCGCTTTACTTTTAATATTATAAGTAAAGCACGGGTGCCGCGATTATACCAAAAGTAAAGGAATAGAAAAAATCATCTATTTCTTAACTTTTGGTATAATAGCATTTGCAATGCAATAGGTCTCGCATTACTAAATATTTGAGTTATTGGCAATGCATTATTATTAGCAACGCTAATAACTCAAACTTTTACTAATGCGAGGCTTATTACATTGCAAATGCTTCTTTCCGTTTATAATGAATGCATGAAAAGCAGACCGCCCAAGTCAGCCACAATGAGCAGGGATTGCCTCTCTGTTTCTGGCCTGTGCTGCCTGCTTTTACAAGCACTGCTGTTTTAGCCACTTCCCCATGCTCACACTCTCCTCCCTTTGCTCAAGCACTGCCCTCTCATGGCCCTGCCCCTCTGCACACACACTGCCCTCTCTTCTCCCTGCCTCTTCTGCTCGTATACTGCCCTCTCTGACCCTGCCCCTCAGCACACACACTGCCCTCTCTTTGCCCTGCCTCTTCGGCTCACAAACTGCTTCGCTGCTCCTGCCCCCTCTGCTCACTCACTGTCCTCTCTGTTCACACATTCCCTGCTGTAGCCAGCTACACCTATTTACACGTGGCCCTCCCTGCACCCTGCCCTCCAGTTCATTCCCACCCCCTCTACCACTTGCCCTGTCTGATCCTGCCCCTCTGCCCACACACTGATCCCTCTACTCACACCTTGCACACTCTACTCTACACCTGTCTGTTCACACATTGTCCACATTACCCCTGCATTTCCCTCTGTGCTCTTTCAACTCACATACTGCCCCTCTACACTCTGCTCTCTCTACTCCTGACCCTTCTGCCCACTCATCCCTGCCCCTCATTGCCACTCCACTCACACATTGCACTTCTGTACTGTGTCCCATCTGTTCACACAAGTCCCTTTCTGACCCCACACCCCTTACCGTGCTTGATTTGAGCCAGTGGTTTCCGGTGCTCAGCTCCGGCACTTAATTGTCAAATCTGGTGCTTGGGGAAATCTGCCACATAGTGGCACTGTCTGCCTAATTAAGAGATGAGCACAACTGCAGTTGCTCATTCATTCAATATGCATTGAAAATGACATTTACCTGCTGCCCAAGCTATTCTTATATCTTTGGGGGCCTGGAATAATCTGAATTGTCACACCTGTAGGAGTGGTATGGTTAGTAGATGTGTTGGTACTGTCATTGGCAGCGCTGGCAGGAACAATGTGTGGTTTAAGCTGCAGAGACCTCTGACGAGGCCCCTGGCTTTTACAAATTAAGCACTGTTCCCTCCTGTACACACTGCTCCCTGCCACTGTTGCTCATGCACTGGCCCCTCTGCAAATACACACAAAAAATACATATAATGCCACACAAAGACACATACACGTGCACACACACACACACACACACACACACAATGTCCACTCTGCTTATACACTGACCTTTTGCTCCTGCCTTTGTGCACACACATCCGCAAGTACATTTCTGCCTTCTACAAAGGTATTAGGTCTATTTCTTAGCCAAGAAACGCAGAAACTTGCACGAAAAACTGTAACTCTGATTTGTCTAAGTGGAAAAATAAAGGCATTGGAAGGAACATAGTAAACTTGGGAGACATGTGGGAGTTGTGTAGATGAGGAAAAATACATATATGAAAACTCCTAGAAAGGCAAAATACAAATTTTCATGCTAAATATACTGACTAAATATGTTTTATAAGCCATTTAAAAAACAGTAAAAGTAGTAGCAGTCATAATAATAATAATAATAATAATAATAATAATAATAATAAGAAGAAGAAGAAGAAGAAGAAGAAACCAACGTGAAAGGATATGTTTATTTCATACTTTAAAATTAAATATCTTAAAATAAAAAAGATGATGGACAGTTGGGAACCGGGCGGTGAGAGACTGACATACAAGAAATGTACTAGGATAAGAGAAAAGGGGGTTTTAATACAGCAATTTGGTAGCTTCATCTCCCTAGAAAAGGGCTTAAACTCAGAAAAATATAAAAAAAGAGATTTTATGTCAGAGGCCAAGATAGTTTTTATTTTGTGTTCATGGGTATGACATATTTAATATTAATGAAACATTAGTTGTACTGGTTACTTTATTTTAGCTTGATGGTAATAACTTTAATTTTTAGCATTCTTTAATTTCATGTAGATCAATTTCCAAGGCTTTTACCAGGAAAACATTTTTGTGTTTCTTTTAACAGTGTGCGCTCAAAAAGTCCACCTTGTTTCAGTATATAGCATGTAAAGTTATTTTTTGACCTATGGTTGTACTCTTTTCTGACTCCTTGAGACACTGTGGTTTGCCCTGCAGGTTCCCTGACCCACTAACCTACTCTGGAATTATTTGACATTTACTCTGTTCTATCAGTACCCTCTTTAGACCATTGTGATTCACTTCAGGCACAATCATTTGATTTTCTGGATTTGCCAAACTGGCGAAAAGGGTTTAGCAATGTGGTGGACTAATACCCAGACAGGCAAAATATTCCAAGCAGGGGTCTGGCTCAGACAAAACATTGCATTTCCGATATTAACATGGATCAATAGCCAGTGGCGGTTTGCATAGAATCACCTTACCTAGATTTTGAAGACCTATAGCACAGGTCCAATTCTGTACTATCCCACTCCATTGGCTCTACTGTTCCTAGTGCTTCAATTTCAGGCGTTTTCATAGGAAATGCCTTTTTTGTGATTCTAATACCTTCGTCACTCATTGACGAATCTCCATAAAACTTCTTTTTGATTAGTTTGCACATGGAGAGTTTGGGGGTGATCCGTCAAGTATGGGCCGAGAAAAGGGGGGTGTCCCAAAATGCGTTTTCCCCGTTCTCTTTCCTTCGGAACTTTAGACACAGCTATAGCCGAAACTGCTGAAGGGATTTACACCAAATTTGGCAGAATTCTAGATCTTGGTCTAGAAAGAGTGATATTTGGTGTAAATCTGTTCAGCAGTTTTTGAGCGATTAATGCTCCAAAACTTTGTATCGTTCACAAATCAGAGGCTCCGTGGACCTGAGAGACTCCATCTCCCGGGCCGAGTAAATAAATGAAGGGAGGGGACTTGCGGTTCCTCTATCAGAGCCTAATTAGGCTCCTGGGACCCCATCCCAGGCCCTGAATTATATAATTAAAGGGGAGTTGACCTGCGCGGTACCTCACCCCAAGCCTAAAAAGGCCCTGTGAATCCATCACCGGGGCGAGTAAATAAATGAAGGGGGGAGGATGCTCAGCCTCCCCAATAACCGAATTAATCCCCGGAGACCCCATCCCTCAGGGCCGAAATGTGGGCAGGGAAATAGAACAGATATTGCTTAAACCCAGAGGGAGCATGCAAAAAACAGCTGCTCCCTCCCGGCAGAAGCAATGCCGGTTCCTGCAGCATATAGGGAGCTGGCTGGGGACATGGGGGACCTGAATCTACCACTGTGGCCCCAAATGTGAGGTTTGTTGGTGCCCCAGGTAGGCACCGGGACCTTCACCTGTGGGCCGAGGAAATTGGTTCCCGGGCCCCAAGAAGGCTCAGGGAGAAGGGACTGCATGTCCGCTCCCCTTAATTAAGCATTTGGCCCCAGGGGAAGGGATCCCAGGGGCCCATTAAGGCTCATGGGGGCCATGCAGCCCCCTCCACTTTTAAATAACATAAAGCCCTAGGGAATGGGGTCTTTGGGTCCTATGAAGGCTGAGGGAGGGGACCACCTACACCCTCCCTTTTTAATTGAATTTTTCCCTGGATGATGGGGTTCCTCGGGGCCACAATAGGGTCAGGGACGGGAGCCACATGGACTAGAATTCGGCTCTGGGGGATGGGGTCCATTGGGCCTATTAAGGTTTGAGTAGTGGGACAACGTGACTCTCCTGCCCTTTTCATTGGAATATGGCCCAAAGGGATGGGGGCCCTGGGGCCAAGTAAGGCTCAGAGAGGAGGGCTGCATGCCCCCTCCCGTAATATATATATTGGTCCCTGGGTTGGGCTCCCCAGGGACTGAAAGCCACCCCTTCGCCACGCTGTTTGGTTGGCAGCCAGTGGGGGCGTTGGCTGCATACGGGGGTTGCCCATAGGGCCTGGCCTCGGCCAACCTCGCAGCATTGGTTGGCTGCCTGCAGGAGCTTGGCTTTACGTATGATCACAAAATATTATTTGAAGTTAATCAAAACCTAGAAATTCTCTGAGAAAACCAGGTTTAAATTGATATAGTTCTAGTTAGGTGAAATGTTATTTAACAACCCAATGTTTCAAATTCAAAACACCACAGAAATGTATCAGTTATAGCAATAGTTATCTCAAGTAACTATAACTCATGCCCTAAGGTACCTATCATTTGCGCGCTCGCCATGCACTGCTAATTACCCCACATATTAAATCACTCATCACAACTTCTATGACATCATTGATAATATCACTGAAACATTTGCAGTGAAATTATTGATGTGAAAGATGTGCATGGCAGAGGAGTGAGTTATACTTACCTTAGGGCATGAGTTATAGTTACTTGAGATAACTATAACTTTAAGTGGTGAATTTTTGTGTTTTTTTAGATTAAAACATTACAATGTTACTGAACATTTCACCTAAATATAACATTACTGACCAAGGCTGTTACCAGCTAAAACACGTTGATGCTTGTTAGCAGCACCATGCAGAAATAAGTCACCACTGCACTTTACTCTAAGTGCTGCTCTTTACTGGACCAGTAACGTTTTTTGGATTTAAAAGACATTGGAGGCTGTCGTAACATCCTAGCAGCACCACTGGTGGTTTGGAAGCTCATCAGCAACAGCCTTCTTCATGTAAATGTAAATGTAAAGAGGTTTTTATATAGGGCAACCTTCACTCCAGGGAGCATCTTAGCGCTTAGAAAGACTATGCAATGGTGACAGGCCGCGCTGAGTCAGCTGAGAGTCAGATCAGGTATACTGATTCAGACTAAGCTTTTACATAAAACATCGGATAGACTGTATATCCATGTTTTGAGGGTCTTTCTGAAAGCTGCTTCCGATGTGATTTGGCGGTGGAGCAGGGGTCATTTATTCCAGGCTTTTGAGCATAGAACCTCCAGAGCCTTTCCTCCTCTAGTTTTTAATCTGAAATTGGGGATGGTAAGGAGATTGGCTTTTGCAGATGTAAATAAAAATGTGGGATACTTGTAAAGCGCACTGTTACTCTACCCGAGTGTCCTGGCGCTGTAGACCGCTGGGGAACCCGTCCTGGTTTTCCCTGTGAGATGGTCCCTTTCTGGGTATCTCCAGGGTGAAACCAGGCATCCCCGGCGTCTGTGGGGGGCCGTTGTAGAGATGAGGCAAGCTTAATGCCCAGAGTTACCGAGTGTGTTCCCTGGTTAGAGTAGGCACTGAGGCGAGAATTATCGAGTCCGTTGACCCTGGTCCAAGACCCTGCCGCGTCGGGAATTGAACCCTGGTCCCGGGCCGTTCTCTGCTTATAGGTCTGCCGCCTCTAACCAGTGAGCCACACCTCTCCACAGAGATCTGAGATCTGAGATCTCGTGGGGGGGTGTAGTGTTTAAACATGCTCTGGATGTAGCTGGGTCCTCTTCCGTGATAGGCCCGGAAGGTGATTAGGAGGATTTTAAAAAGGACCCTTTTATGTATTGGCAACCAGTGTAGGGCGTTCCTCCTGTTCCATCTCAGCACCAGTCTTGCAGCTGCGTGTTGTACCATTTGCAGCGTATGGCCAACCGTCCGGTTAGTCCCTGCATAGAGGCTGTTGCAGTAGTCAAGGCGTGATGTAATGAGCGCTACTGCTACCATTTTACGTGCTGGGAGAGGTATCAGATCGAAGAATTTTCTAAGGCCTTTTATAATACTGAAACAGGTTCCTGCTACCGCTACTGCTTGTTGTTTAAATGCTAGGGTAGAGTCAAATCTGATCCCTAGGTTTCTGACTGCCGTGATGGTGTTTGGGGGGGCGGCCGCATCTTCCGGCCACCAGAGAATGGGGCTAAACAAATTGTCTTTCCCATATGGCAGAATCTCAGTTTTCCCTGAATTGCATTTCAGATGGTTATCGCTCATCCATTTGAACGTAGCTTTGAGGCAGTTTTTGAGCTTCATTTCCACTTCGCTGGTGTCGTCAACCATCACCAGGATGAGCTGCGGATCACCCTCATACGAGATGGTGTAAATTTTGAAGGGTGATATAAGTGCAATCAGGGGGGCCATATATACGTTGAAAAGCGTGGGGCTCAGGCAGGAGCCCTGCGGTACTCCTGAGATGAGCCGCTTTTCTTCCGTCCTGAACTGACCTAAGGTAATTACTTGTCGCCTGTTTGCGAGAAAACTTTTTATCCAGCCCAAAACATTTCCGGATAACCCGGCCGCGGCTAGACGGTCCACCAGAATGGAATGTGAGACCGTGTCAAACGCCGCGGACAGGTCCAAAAGTACCAGGACAGCCTTTTTTCCCTGATCCATTGCAGCTCGCAGAGTTTCAGAGGTAAAGATGAGAGCTGACTCCGTACAGTGTTGAGCTCTAAAACCTGCTTGGTTTGGGTGCCAGATGTTATTAGCCTCCAGAAAGGCCGTGAGCTGTTTATTCATGGCTTTCTCTGTTAATTTGCAGAGAGACAGGAGCAGAGAGATAGGTCGTAAATTTGCCAATGTTGTTGGGTCTGGTAGTTGTTTTTTCTGTAGGGGTTTTACCGCTACTAGCTTCCATTCATCAGGGACTGAGGCTAGGTGGAGTGAGGAGTTTATAATACTGTTTATGGTGGGGTTAACAATATCCACCATAGCATGAAGGACAAAAGGCGGACAGGGATCAAAAGGGGATCCTGATTTGATCGCCAAAATTGCTGTCCGAGATTCCTCTAGACTAATCGGGTAGAAGGTAGAAGGTAGACATACTGGCCGTGGGTGTGTCAACTCTACTGTCTTCTGTTTCACCTTGACCCGGCGGATGGGGAAAGTCTTTGGTAAAAGTGTGAATTTTTTCATCAAAAAAATCAGCTATTGTGTTACAAAGACTTTGAGAGGGGGGGATATCTTTCTGCATAGTGTTAGGGTTCATAAAGGTATTAACTATCTTGAAAATTTCTTTCTGCTTGTTTTTGTTGTTGTTTATAGCTTCAGAATAGTGTTCCTTTTTTGCAGTTTTTATCAGGCTATGATACTGGCGACGCGCGGTTTTATAATTATTCAGGTCATTTTCCCCGTACTTTTCGCGCCATCTTCGCTCTAGAGCCCTCACTTTCGTTTGCTCTTCTTTTAACGTCGACGAGAACCAGGGAGTGGATGTCCTCTTCTTCTGTGAGAGCTTTCTAGTACCTGTCCTCGGGGCAGCATAGGTGTTTTCTAGACTGAGTGTGTTAATCCACTCCCCAAAAAACTGGCTATCTCTGGTGGGGTCTCTAGTTAGGGTGGGTCTATTTTCTGCAGCTGAGATTAGAAACTTTGGCTGTTCTATGATGTTTTTCCAACATGGTTCCCCATGGGGATGTCATCACCCTTCCTGTATTCCTAATTGTTCTATCTGTCCAAGTTTGTATTTGGGGCATTTTCATACTAAGAGTCCCTAGGTTTGAACATATACAGTCGAGAATATGCCCTGCCTTATGTGTGGTGTTCGTTGTGAGCTGGGTTAGACCCAGAACGCTCTTCGTGTCCTTAAAACATATAGCTGCTGGATCCGTGTGGGAGTCTAAATGCACGTTGTCATCTCCTAAGAGTGTAACGTTTGCAGATTTTAGGGCTAGGTTGCTGAGCACTTCCCCAATGCTCTGCAGAAAGTCTGTGTGCTTCCCTGGTGGGCGATATATTAGAGTTACAGTGAAGGTAAATGAGTCATGAACCTTGATTGTAAAGCCCATGCTCTCTGCTCCTTTGAGGTCTGGGAGATCAGAGGTTTGGCAGTGAAGGGTGTCTCGATATATAATCGCAATACCCCCTCCCTTCTGATTTAATCTGTCCTTCCTAGAGATCAGATATACAGGGGGGAGAGTGTTTGTGACATCCGGGTTACTCTCAGAGGTCAGCCATGTTTCCGTCATGAAGAGACAGTCTAAGTCCCCTTCTGTTATAAGGTCAAAGATATGCAGTGCGTGTTTGCTCATTGATGTCACATTGATGAGTCCGCATCGCAGGACTTTAGATTGACTAATCTCCTGTGTTTCTATGCACGGTCCGAAACTTTCCCTGCATAGCTTACAGCTCCTGGGTCCTACCCAGTTTGCCATGTTCAGTGGCTGCGTACATGTATTTGGGCCGGAATTCAGTCCCATTATGAATTCCCTCGTGAGCCGTATGATTGTTCCAGGGTGTGTCACCATCGTCCACAAGAACACCATCCGCATCACGACCAACTCCGACGACACCCTCACAGCCGCCGAACATCTCCACTTCCAAATACACACCGACCCCAAGACCACCCTCAGAGGCACCCTCATCTACAGACCCCCAGGACCTCGCACACAATTCAGCGACGACATCGCAGACCTCATCAGCCCACACGCCCTCGCCTCCGCTGACTACATCCTCCTAGGGGACCTCAACTTCCACCTGGAGAACAAGAACGACAACAACACCGCCGCCCTGCTGGACAACCTCGCCAACCTAGGACTCAAGCAACTAGTGAACACCCCCACCCACTACGCCGGACACATGCTGGATCCAGTCTTCTCCTCCAGCAAGTACATCTCCTTCAGCCACTCCACCGGACTCCACTGGACAGACCACAGCTGCGTCCACTTCAGCTTCAGAAGGAACACGACTCACCGCCACCCGCAACAGGCTCCCCGCAGGAGCTGGAACAAGATCACCACCGAACAGATCACCACATCCCTGAGCCAGAACCCTCCCGCCTGCTCAACGGACCCCAACCAAGCAGCCAACAACCTGACACAGTGGATCACCAACTGCGCCGACAACCTCGCACCTCTGAAAAACCAGCCCAGCAGGCCCGGCAGCAAGAAAGCCTCCTGGTTCAACGACGACCTCAAGACCTCCAAGAAGAACTGCCGCATCCTCGAGAAAGCCTGGCGCAAAGACCCGACTACAGACAACATGACCACCTACAAGCACGCCTCCCGCAAACACCACCAGCTGATCCGCACCACCAAGTAGACAGCATTCAAGGAACGACTAGTCAACAACGCACACAACAGCAAGGAACTCTCCAGCATCGTCAAAGAGCTCTCCAACCCCAGCGCTGCAAACAACGACATCACTCCCTCACAAGACCTCTGCGACTCACTCGCCTCGTTCTTCCACAGCAAGATCGCCGACATACACAACAGCTTCGGCGCCCAGACCACGCACCCAACCACCGAACCGACGTCCCCCACCTCCACCCTCCGCGCCTGGCCCCGATCAGCACCGAAGACACCATCCACACGATGAACACCATCCACTCCGGATCTCCAACTGACCCATGCCCCCACCACGTCTTCAACAAGGCCGACTCCGTCATCGCACCCCAACTCCGGGACATCATCAACTGCTCCTTCGACACCGCAACCTTCACGGAGAGCTGGAAGCATGCCGAACTCAGCGCCCTCCTGAAGAAACCATCAGCAGACCCCACCGACCTCAAGAACTACCGCCCCATCTCGCTCCTCCCTTTTCCGGCCAAAGACATAGAGAAGACCGTCAACAGACAGCTTGCCGCCTTCCTCGAGACAAACAGATCCCTCGACCACTCGCAGTCCGGCTTCCGGGCCAACCACAGCACCGAGACCGCCCTCATCGCAGCCACTGACGACATCCGCGCCCTGCTTGAAAACGGGGAAATAGCGGCCCTCATCCTCCTGGACCTCTCCGCAGCATTCGACACTGTCTGCCACTGCACCCTAGTGCAGCATCTCAGCAACATCGGAATCCAAGAGAAGGCACTAGAGTGGATCACCTCGTTCCTCGCCAGAAGAACCCAGAGAGTCCGCCTCCCCCCGTTCAAATGCGAGGCCACCGAAGTCATCTGCGGCGTACCACAAGGATCATCACTCAGCCCCACCCTCTTCAACATCTACATGAGCCCCCTCGCAGCCATCGCACGCCAACACAACCTCAACATCATCTCCTACGCTGACGACACCCAGCTGATCCTCTCCCTCACCAACGACCCAGCCACCGCCAGAACCAACCTACACGAAGGGATGAAAGATGTAGCCGAGTGGATGTCGAACAGCCGCCTGAAACTGAACTCAGACAAGACGGAAGACCTCATCCTTGGATCATCACGCTCGGCCTGGGATGACTCCTGGTGGCCCCCTGCCCTGGGCAGCGCACCCAAACCTACAGACCACGCACGCAACTTGGGCTTCATCCTGGACTCCTCCCTCTCGATGACCAGACAAGTCAACGCCGTCTCATCATCATGTTTCAACATCCTACGCATGCTCCGAAGGATCTTCCGTTGGATCCCCACCGAAACCAGGAAGACGGTCACCCAAGCACTCGTCACCAGCCGACTGGACTACGGAAATACCCTCTACACCGGAACCACAGCCAAACTACAGAAAAGACTCCAACGCATCCAGAACGCCTCCGCACGACTCATCCTGGACATCCCCAGACACAGCCACATCTCCGGACACCTGAGAGACCTGAACTGGCTCCCCGTCAACAAGAGAATCATGTTCCGACTCCTCACCCATGCTCACAAGGCCCTCCACAACCTGGGCCCCAGGTACCTCAACAACCGCCTGACCTTCTACATCCCCACCCGCCAGCTACGATCGACCAGCCACGCCCTCGCCGCCGTTCCTCGCATCCGAAGAGCCACCATGGGAGGAAGATCCTTCTCCTACCTGGCGGCCAAGACCTGGAACTCCCTCCCCATCCACCTCCGCCTGACCCAAGACCACCTCTCCTTCAGGAAGCAACTCAAGACCTGGTTGTTCGAGCTGTAGCGGACCCCCCCCCCCAAGCGCCTTGAGACCCACCGGGTGAGTAGCGCGCTATACAAATTTCGTGATTGATTGATTGATTGTGGCCCCGGGCCCGGCCGTGCCGCAGACGGGCGCAGACGGGCTTACCTTTGGCGCACCTTCAGTGCGCCGCCGGTGCGCCCGCTGAGCGCGTCCGCTGCGCGTAGGGGAGGGCATGTCCTTTTGTCCTCACCGTTTGACCTGCAGCGCGTGCGCACCGGAAGTCTACTCTCTTCTGGTGTGCAGGTGTAGATGCCGTCCTCCCTCCACTACAATCCGGCCTAATGTCGGTGGTGGACCGGGGAAGCGGCAGTAGGTAGGGCAGTTTTGTTTTTAAAAGTGCAAAATAAAGTTTTAAAGTGCAGCGTTCTATTTAAAAATACAATGTTACCAGCGCAGCAGCGCAACAGCAAGGCAGAGTCTTCTGCGCTATTCCAATCTAGCGCGGGCGGGAAGAACGTCCACTTATGTACTGTGCCAGAGAACTAGAGCGCTGACCTGTAGCGCGTGCGCACCGGAAGTCTACTCACTTCCGGTGTGTAGGTGTAGATGCCGTCCTCCCTCCACTACAATCCGGCCTAATGTCGGTGGTGGACCAGGGAAGCGGCAGTGGGTAGGGCAGTTTTGGTTTAAAAAGTGCAAAATAAAGTTTTAAAGTGCAGCGTTCTATTTAAAAATACAATGTTACCAGCGCAGCAGCGCAACAGCAAGGCAGAGTCTTCCGCGCCATTCCAATCTAGCGCGGGGCGGGAAGAACGTCCACTTATGTACTGTGCCAGAGAACTAGAGCGCTGACCTGTAACAGCAAGGCAGAGTCTTCTGCGCTATTCCAATCCAATATTTATTGGCAATATCTATCTATCTATCTATCTATCTATCTATCTATCTATCTATCTATCTATCTATCTATCTATCTATCTATCTATCTATCTATCTGTCTATCGCCAAGTTGCGTCTCCACTAGGTAATTATAGTGTTGCTAGAAACTTTGGCACAGCTTGACGAATCTCCACAGAACTTTCCAAAAGAGTACTACTTTTGACTAGTTTCTGCATGGAAAGTTTGGGGGAGATCTGTTAAGCAGGGGTCCTAAAATGCTTTTTCCCCATTCATTTTCCCACAAATACACAGCTAGAGCCCAAACCGCTGAACGGTTGGACACCAAATTTGACAGAAAGCTATATCTTGATCCAGAAAGAAGGCTTTTTGTGTTTTAGTCTACATCCGTTCAGTAATTAGAAATCTTAGTATACATCACTCCGCAGAGGATCCGTGGACCCAACATATCCATTGCTAAGATCTGATTGGCTGCCACCACATCAACCACGAAGTGGAAGCAGGCGACTCTGGACTTAGTACCAATTCCTAAAAAATGCAACAAAAAAGAAATTAGACGCAGGGTAAGGATACCCTGATCATCTAAGCCTGGTGGTTGGGTCAGAGAGGGATCCAGCCTAGGGCCAAAACTTTCTTTTAAAACAATGTTGCAGCAAATTTACGGGTGATCTGCAAATTCATGTCAAAATGTAAATTAAAAACCAAGTGTGGATGGACACATATTATTTGTTTGGGAAGGGTGATGTGTGGCTCTGCCCTGAGCCTCTGGAAAGCCCCGAAGACCCCATCCCCCAGGGACGAAGTCTGAAAACAAGGAAGGAGGTCCTGACCCCCCTCCCAAAGCCGAATTAGGCTCCCATCCCACGGGGTCAAAATGTATTAAAAAGGAGTGAGGGTCACATGGCCCACCTCCGTTAGCCCAAAATGACTCGAGGACAACATTCACAGGGGCAGAGTAATTAATAAAGGGAGGGGTGCATGTGGCCCGCCTCCCAGAGACCAAGTAAGCCATGGCGACCTCCATCATCCAGGGCCGGAATGCAAATTACAGGGGACTGGCATGTGCTGCCCCCCCCCCCCCCCCCGAGACCCTTTCCCTAGTGGCCATGACACATTTTAAAAGGGGGAAGGGCCACGCAGTCCCCTTCCCTAAGCCTTTAATTGCCCTGGTTACCCCATCCCCAGGGCCAGATCAGTAACTGTACCCCAGGATCCCCACCCCTAGGACACAGTAATTGTATTCCTTCCCACACCGGCGCAGTGAGGGAAACATATGTTCGATCTTGTCTAGTAGGACCATTTTGAAATTGTACTCCAACCAGGTGGCAGACTCCCGTGTCTCTCGCTGGCTGGGAGCAGTCTTAAGTTCTGCTTCCCTACCCACACCTCTGCAGACAGGAAAACAAACCACATACTGTTCCCGCCCGGAGAGAGTATGCATAAGCAGATGCTCCCTCCGGACAGCAGCAATGCTGGCTCCCGCATCACATGGGGTAGTGGCTGGGCCCCCCCACAACCTCCAACGTGTTGGTTGGTGTGTGCCCCAGGTGAACGCCGAAGCACCCACCTATTCCAAAGAGATGCCTCGGCGGATGAGGTCACCTGGGCCCAAGAAGGCTCAAGGAGGGTCACCGTGCTACCCCTCCCCTTCTTAATAAAATAAGGCCTGGGAGATGGGGCCTGCTGTGGTCTATGAAGACTCAGAGGCCAGGCAGCCCCTTTCCATTTTAATAAGTTACGGCTCTGGGGATGAAGTCCCCAGAGCATTTGAAGGCTTGAGGAGGGGAAGATGTGCAACCTACTCTCTTTTTTTTGTTGAATTTGGCATGAGAAGATGGGGTCCCCAGGGCCTAATGAGGCTCAGTAAGGGTTGCCCTGCAGCCCCCTCCCCTTTTATTGATTGAATTTGGACCCAGGGATTGTGTCACCAGGGCTTGATGAGGCTTGGGGAGTGGGGCCCCCTCCCTTTAATATATATATATATATTTTGGCCCCAGGGGAGGGGATTCCGGGCACGATGGCCAAACCTATGCCATGCACGCCAAAGGCTGTGCGTGGCATGGGTCGGCAGCCTGCAAGGTGTGTCGGCTGCCTTTACGTGGGTTTACTATGGCCAGGCCCTGTTGCCAACCCCCTCCTGCACAAGGCCAAAAGCTGTGTAGAGCATGGGGTTGGCTGCTTGCGAGGTTTACCACAGGGTTAACCTCTCACAATACACATGGTGTTGGTTGCCTCCTGGTGGGTAGGCCACAGTGCCAAGCCACAAGCCAGGCCATGTGGCCAGACCCCCGCTGTGCACGGCCAAAGGCTGTGCACATCATGCAGTTGGCTGCCTGCGGCCAATCTTTCACCATGCATGGCCATAGGCTAAAGGTCATTAAAAGGTCATGCACAGTGTGAGATTGGCTACTTGTTGGAGGTTGGCCACACGGTCAAAGTAATCTTTTCTTACCATACCTTACTAGGCCTACCTCATTCCGAACATGATGCACTGCTCCCAACTTTCCGCTGGCGGCCAGCAACAAGATTCGGAGACATCCATCAAGTGGGGGTTGTGGGGTTCCAAAACGCAAAATCCTGATTCATTTTCCATACACCATTTTAGGAAGTGCTGCCACAAAAACATCTGAGCAGAATTACATTGTATTAGCATGAAGGTAGATCTTGGTCCAGAAACTGTGCTGTGTCTGATTTGATGTAAATCATTTCTGTAGTATAAAAAAAAATAAGCATGCAAAAAATATTGGTACATCTGGACAGTTGGGTTTCGCAAGACTCTCGCCAGAAATTTGGCATTTTTGCTGAAATCTCACTGGACTCCCGCGGGATTGCAGCAAAAACAAAAAAAAAAGAAAATGGCAGCCCGATTTTCTTTTTATGTCTGGGGAGAGGTGTGAGTAGGGGCCCCCTCCACAAGTCAATTTGGGCCCTGGAGCCGATTTGCATTATAGAGTGGAGGGAAGCCCAGGGCCGATCCTGTTAAGGCATGGGGTCCCCATTCCCTGGGGCCAGCTCATAGACTGCTTCCCAGAGGAGCACAAACTGGGGACACAGTAGCTTTGCATCCTTTTTTTTAGCTCATTAGTCGGGTATATTTGGTTCCAATGACACAGTGTGCACGGAAACCATGTTTGGGCATACCCGCCCCAATTTCCGCAACATCCTGAAGTACAAAAAAAAGTGATGGATGCAATGCTTAAATAAATCTCAGCCACTGTTAATTTTTCGGGTCACATCCCAATCCATCATTATTTTGCACACCACCAACCTCAATTTGGACCCAGCTAAATGCAAATCAGTCTTCACCCTGCTCTAATGGGAGCAGTCCAGCCTGAACTGCCAAAGTAGGCCCCCCCTTACCCAGAACACAAGTACCCAAGGACAAGTTTCGCCCTGTTTTTTCTTTATTTTTTATAGGTGGAACCACCTATAATTAAAACCCTCTGGGATTGGGTCCCTTAGGCAACAATAGGCTTTATTAATGAATTTGGAACATGGGGTGAGGTCCCTGGGGTATCATAAGGCTTGGGAGTGGGTGTCAAGTGCCCCCACCATTTATAAATAGAATGCGGCCCTGAGGGTTGGTTCCAGGGTCTATGAAGGCGTCAGGGTGCTGTGCGCTCCTCACCTATTATTAATGAAATTTGGACCCAGGGGATGAGGTCCCAAGGGCCTATTTAAAGCTCTCGGAGCGGGGCCACATGCCCCCTCAACTAATATTAATCCATTCAGTTCAAGGGATGGCATCGCTTAACACTTGGGGGAGACAAGCACCCCTCCCCCATAATTAACATATGTCCCTGAGGACTATTAAAGCTAGGAGAGGGGCTACCCACCCCATCCCCTATATTTAAAGTATCACCCCAGGGAATAGGTCTCTGGGCCTCATTAGGGCCCCCATACCCTAATGGTAATGTATTTGGTCCCGGGGTGTGGTACGGGCATTTGGTTGCTTGACTGTGATGGGTAGGCCGCAGGGCCTAGCCACAGGTGGAGGGGTTGGCCTTACATATGGAAATAAAATATTACTTTATGCTTAAAAAAATGTAGAAATTCACAGGAAAACCCAAAGTTTAAAGTGATATTATAGTTAGGTGAATATTTCAGTACCAATGTAAAGTTTTAAACTCAAAACCCCATTAAAATTCACCAGTTATCGTTATCTGCAGTAACTATAACTCATGCCCTAAGGTAACTATAACTCACGCCTTCACCATGCACTGCTAATTAATTACCTCCATATTACGTTATTCTGTTCTATGACAACATTGATAACACCACTGCAAAATCTGACATGTCATCAATGATGACAAGACTGTACATGGTGGGGGCATGCCATAACTGGTTAAATTCAGCATTTTTTTTTGCTTAAAATATTATGTTGTCACTGAACTTTTTGCCAGTAATCTCATTTTAATCTCACTTTAAGCTTTGGTTTCAGTAAATATATACATATATATTCACTGAAAAACCCCAAAATAAAATAAAATCATAGTTCGGCGAATATGTCAGTGATAAGATCAGCGTTTTGAGCTAAAAAAAAACAGAAATTCATGAGTTATAGTTAGCAACTCTATCAATTGTGCCCCACCATATACTGCTTATGACTCCACATATGACATATGTTCTATGTTCTATGACGCGCGAATTAGAGCTGTTTCCCTCGGGAGCAGCGTCCCTTCAATGCACTCCGAAGCACGGATGCTTTGAATATGCTTAATCGCATCGATGCGGCGCATATTTCCGCTGTGCGCTAACGCTAAACGGAAACCTATGCGTTCATGACGAGTTCAGCTCGTCATGAGCGTAGGAGAGGTGTACCTCATGATGATCTGAGCTCGTCATCAGCATCGAGGGGGTTAATAAAAGAATTTTTCTCCAGATTGATTAGTGCGTTGTATTTTTATTCTTTTTCAACGATTTTCTTACTTCACATTATTGATTCATAATATATTGCGAACATATATTTCTTGTCAGCCCAATGCATTTTAGGCTTTCGCCCTTCATCAGGGGACTTATATCTGAAAGCAACCAAGTGAGGCACACATTTACAATGTTGTACTACATGTGATAGACAAGCGCGAGTGATTCATGCATGTTAGCATGTGGTTGGACCGTTTTACTCCATTAAATCTAACCTTACACCATTAACTCGCGGTAAGCATTCGAGTTTACATGCGCCATAACTTTGGACCTCTGTGACTATGCCGCGAGCGGCCGCACATGCGCATTAGTACACAAGACGGCAGCCATGAAGATAGCGAGCCCCGGGGACGCTGCGGGCAGCGGCGGGCAAGGTAAGTGCCTTTTAATTCTTTTCCACTTTTAATTTAAAGTATTTAGGGAGGGCGGGAGGGAGGCCTGCGGTGCGTAGTGGGGCTACGCGGAGTGCGGAGGTGGGCATAGTTTCTCGCCCACTTCACGTAGCTCCGCGAAGCCCCACTACGCCCACTACGCCCAGGGTTAGTAATTACTGATTCCTTAAGGCTCAAAAGCACTCTTTTATGTGCTTTCTACATTGCACTTAAGGAATAGGTATTACCGATTCCTTAAATGCAAGGCCAATTAGGAATCAGTATTAAGGAATCGGTATTTACCGACTCCTTAATACCGAATCCTTCCCTACATCACGAATGCCTAAATACCGGTCGGTAACGGTGAAATTTACCGAATTTCACCCCTACCGACTGGTATTTGGGCCACCTACATCGGGCCCTAAGTCCCTTAGTACAGTAATGGCTGCCAGCAAAATTTTTCTCATTTTGCTGGTAGCCAATCATAGTGGTCGCTGTCACTGGAGTCTAGCCCAAGGGAAATAAAGCTCCCTGGGCTAATAAGAACGCTCAATTTGTGCTCCTGTGAGTGTCTTGGAGACTCTCATTAGCCCAAATGCCAAAATATACATTTATTTTTTACCATTAATTTCTCAGAAACTACTGAATGAATTTACACCAAATCACAAAAAGCACAATCTGCGGACCAAAATCTAGCTACCTAATGAATTCGGTGTAATTCTGTTGAGCCATTTTTACTATAACCTGTCTTAACAATGTCTATAGAAAATGTTTAGGGATTTTAAATTTGGAACCCCCCCTTTTTTTCTCGCCACTTGATGGATCACTCCAAAACTTTCCAGGAAACAGCTGAGGTTTATGAACTTTTTTTGTAGAAGATTTCATCAAAGTTTGTCAAACGGGGCCAAAGTTATTAGCAAACCAAAAAACGATCTGTGTATAGTAGCACACCTAACTATAACTACCTAGTGTTGACCGCTGTTGGTCCAGTTGAAGGCGTTTACTGAAACACGTTGGCTTCTCACATTATGTGGTTCTTATGAAACAATAAATGAATTTATTCTTTTACAGTGCCTCGTAAACTGATGGTTTTTGTGGCAAGACACTTTGTTAGACTCGGCTTCCTGGGCACCAGGGCACTCAGGGGTAACTGCTCTCCAATCACATCAACTGGAGTGTTCCCCCACTGGTGTCCTGGGGCCTCAGTACTAGTGGACCCAAAACTGGATTGTGATGTATTCTTATAGGTTCTGTATCGATCCCCCTATTCCTGACCCTGTTCTGGTTAACAAGTTAACTAGCAGCCATCCCATGATGCAGAAACCGTTATCTGATTAAGCCACACTACGGCACAGGAACGTGTTATCTGATTAGGTCATAACGCTTGCCATCTAATTAGACAAGCGATATTCCTCCAGCCCCCGATAAGGCATACTGAGTTCTCAAAACAAATCAAACCTATGACAATCTGGGAAAAACCCTGCGGCCATTGTTTTGATTTCATCGAGAACTTCAGCAAAAGAATGTGCTAACGACCAAGTCGTATGACATCCTTATTGACGTATCTATGTCCATCCTTACATCAATCTCGGCACCTTACAGGTATAAATATTACCGGTATTGCCTTAAGCAAACACACGCGGTGGTGACGAGATCGGAGCAGCCAGACTTGCCGAAGCCCAGAGCAGAGCAGACCCCGCTGGCGCAGCCCCACCTTCCTGATGCGCTGAGAACGAGACGCTGCTTTCTCCTGCCGAGAAATCCAGCTCCGGCGCTTCCGGGTAGCCCTCGCAGGCAGCCTGGAATATCGAGACCAGAGACGAGAGATACCATCCCTCATTCATCCTAGATTCAAGGTACAGAACTGAATAACCCCTTGCAGAGAATTCTTGAGTCAGTCACTTGGCAAAACAAACTTAACTTAAACTGCTACTTTCTATTTCCCGCCCACGTATTAGGCTTAGGTCAGGTACACCGGGGTAGGCGTAGTTAGAAACACCAGTTGAGTACGATTAGTCAAATGTATATGTGTATGTAGTTATTTTATCCATTTTAAACCCCCTTATGGCTTAGAAACCATATAAATGTTTTTACAGTATTATTTTATACTTCTGCTTTTATTGTATGCACTTTACTTAACCATAAGTATTGCGATAATATCGATCCATTTCTCTTGTATGAGAAAAGAGACTGATCAATAAATAACATCTTTTATTGAACAAGCCCGTCTCTTCCTTTTCTCTACAATCTGGTGAGACTAAGAATGCACGTACTGACTGAGTAAAATAAGTTGTCTTTTGTTTTCACACGACTCTAGAGATACACTCTTGATCAGGGGAGAGCAAAGTTGTCATGTTCTATGGTTGTCAGAAACTACATCCCTTCTTGTCTATCCAGGGAGGTTCAACTCCTCCTTGCCTATTCGAGAAAGTTTCTAGTGAACTCTGAGCTAGCTGGCAAACCCAAAACTTTAAGTCTAATATCGACAATAGAAGACCTAGTTAACGTCTGGTCTAGGCCTATACTATTGAAGGTATTATTCCAATGCGCAGAGCCTATTGGGATAATAGGAACTACACTACATGGCGCCCAACATGTTTGAATAGGCGATAAAACTAACGCAAGACAGAGTAACTCAGTCGTGCTTTTTCACTCAGACCCCTTTTTACCCATAATACTCCAAAGACGTCTGGAGTGGGTGAAAGGTCATATCCGCCAAACCTCGCAGGAAGAAACTCCTATGTATGGTTCTTGGTTTAGTCAACGTTGAAGGATACACTGTTCCAAAATATTGTGCATCTAATCTTTGTTTCCAAAGAAACCTGATCTGCAAACAAACAAAATAACCTTCCTGACAGTAAAATGTCAGACACTGAAGAAGAAAGAGAGATAGCTAGAGTAGCAGCTGAACTCGTAACAGCTGATAATACTATGCAAGAAGCAGACCCAGATATAATACTCATCCCGGTCAACAAAAGGAAATCTATAACTTTAAAACTTATAGAAAATGGACTGACACCTAGAGGTGGCACAGTCATATTCGTAATAGAGGCACACGAATATCGGCAGACAGAGGTATTCTATTCATGGATACACTTTCCAGCAGCAAATGCTGTAACAAAGCACTTCCACTATTACAAAACAGAGGAACCTCCTGATGAATACACTCCTTTCGAGGAGGTGGAAGTACCACTTAAATTTCAAGAGCACGCGCTCTTGTTTAATGGCGCCCTAAAACACAACAATCACATCACCAGGCTCGGTCCATTAGGTAGACCAGGAGCAACGTGGCCGGTCCTAGCCGGATACACACCACATCCAGACATCGAAAGAATGTCTGCAGCAGATCTTCTAATACAACTAAAACAATTAATAAAAGTACATAGCCAATTAGTCCAATATGTAATGCGGACTTCAACAATCCAACCAGCAATTAAAATTCCACAGCTGACCCCTCATCAGGGGAACACAAATAAAATTACACCACAGAACATACAGTCCTGCCTAGGTAAAGTACCAGCTAAAAGGGAACAAATACCATTCTGGTTAGCACAAAAAATCACCCAAATAGAGGCGGTGTTTCCAGACACCACCCCTGTGGATAAACACAGGATTCTGACTATCTGTCTTCCAATGGGAATCGCACCACACGTGGAGGACTGTGACACTTGGGGTACAGTCTTTGCTTCCATCTACACAAAAACGCATGGTGTTCCATCCATCTCGGTAATACCAGATGTGCTAAAACAAATTCAAGACGAATACGGTCCAGAACCCGCTTTAACTCTTGGTATGAAATTACTGAAAGACTTCAAGCAGGTCTCGGCTATATTACTAGCCAATATAAAGGGAGAAGCAGCAAACGTGGCGATCCGCCAAAGGTTAAAAGAAACAGATATAGCAGACCAACCAGCTGAAATTGCCAGAATTATAGAAAAATCCTATGAGGAACTAGGTAGAGATAGTTTAGGTGGAATACCAGTAAAACCCCAACTGATTGAAAGTCCTGAAAAAATATTTATTAAAAGTAATCTAAACAGTCAAAAAAAGAACTGGGATGGAAACAAACAATCCAATCCAAAAGAAAAGAGATTCCAGTCCAGAGGAAGGTCTCCTCGGCGGAGAGAAAGATCTCCGGACCAAGGACCCAAGTCTCCCCAAAGTGAGCCCTCTGGGAAAAAATACAACCTTAGAAATAGGGATAATATAAAGAAACCGGATAGATATCAAGATTTTGATACACGTCCCTCTCAATCTTTTCAGACTTCCTCGCAGAAATCGGAAAGAAGAGGACGATCGGAACCCAGGGAAGGGCACGTCAAGTCCAAAGACAAGGAACCTGCTCATCCAAATAAGAAATTACAATTTCCAAAAAAGAAGGTAGCCAGTATTAAAGTAGTTAACAATGCCGAGAATACTGAGGACACAACTGAAAAACGGAGAATGGGCTCAGACAATGCTAGACAGCGCAGCAGAAGTGAGCATAGCTCGCAAAGTCCTTATGAATCATCTGGAGACAGTGGACACGAATGAATACCTTCAAGTGGAAACTGCAGACACCAGAGTTAGCAAACCTCACAAAATATATGAAATAACTTTACGTATAGAAGGGGATAAGACTAGAAAAATAAGGGGACTATTTTGGGATAATCTCTCCAAGGGCTATGACATCCTTCTAGCTGAAAAAGACTGGCCACCAGAGTTTGTCAGGGACTGCCCTCATGGCGAAGAAATAATTATGCCTGCCTTCTCAAATCATATCCCAATTCATAAAAAATACACACTTGCTAGAAAGTGGGCAGTAGCTCAAGCTCCTGCTTTATATAAAAATCACGCAGGATGGGATGAGGACTCTCCTCCTCACAAAATCCAGTTAAAATCACAACCTACTGCACAAAGACAGTACCCAATTAAGCAAGAAGCTAAAAAACAGGTAAAAGAAATCCTAGATCAACTAGAATACCAGGGGGTGATTGAAACTTGCACCTCACAAATGAACAACCCTTTGTTTCCTGTCTCCAAACCAGACAATTCATATCGTCTAGTTTTGGATTACAGACACCTTAACTCATGTTGCAAAACTTTTGCAGTGCAAAACTCGCATAGTGCAGCGCTAATGAATAACATAGTGCGCAAAAAATACAAAACAACATTAGACATCTCTAATGGATTCTTTTGTCAAAATATAGCCCCAGAGAGCAGATATTTGTCTGCGTTCTCAATAAATGGCGCTCAAAAACAATTCTGTCGGTTACCCCAAGGGTTCAAGAACAGCCCAGGATTATTCTCAGCGAGAGTAACAGAGTTACTACAAACATATGATGACGAAGCATTATCTTATGTCGACGACATATACCTAACAGATGATGACTTGGATACTCACTTGAAGAGAGTGAACACCATAATACTTGGGTTCGCAGCAGAGGGTTACAAATTCAACTTTAAAAAATCTCGAATTGCCCATCTAATAGTCCTGTTCTTAGGATATGAATTATCAAGTGAAGGCAAAAGCCTGGCTGACAATTTCCTAGAGAAATGTGCCGTACTCCAAGCACCTAGAACACTAAAAAACCTACAGTCAATTCTAGGCTTCCTAAATTTCGGAAGAACATACATTGCAAATTACGCAGAAAGGGTCAAGCCCCTTTATGATCTAATAAAACCAGATTTTAAAAGAACCAATTGGACTCAAACACACACAGAAATTTTGAGATCCTTACAAACAGAAATGTTAATAAAAACAAAATTAGAAACACGTGATAACACACGCAATCTTGTGATTCGAGTCATCCCAGGAAGATGCGGATTCACATACCTGACCTCTAATGAGGGAGAAAAGGTACCAATTGCATTCAAATCACACTTATACACTAAAGCTGAAATGAAATTTAGCCCAACGGAAAAAAATTCTAACTGCAACACAGACAGCTATAGCAAAAGAACGAGCCCTGGCACAAGGTAAACGAATAATAATCGTGACACCGATACCAGCCCTAGAGGCGGTAACAAAGGCAAGCATTCCAAATGCTAAAGCACTACATCCAAGGTGGATACAGTGGGCTAATTCTCTTGCTGCAACAGACGTGGTATACGAATTTGATCCCAACTTAAAAACACAAGAATTTCTCCAATACGAATTTGAATGTCCTCCGCCGACCGAAATTCTGCCTCTAGAACATTACGGCTGTATAATATACACAGACGGATCAGCACAACCCGCAGTGGGGGGTAAACAAGCTTACAGTGCTGCGTGCGCGATTGTTAAAGGTCGCTGGCACGAAGGCAAATTTAAACCAGCTATCACCAAAACACAATCTCTGGGAGATTGTACAGCTCAGCGAGCTGAACTACTAGCATTCAAGATGGCGCTTGAAAATACCGATCGAGAATTTCCCACACTCATAGTGTGCGATTCGTATTATTGCGTTCAGTCTTACAATGAATACTTGCAGATCTGGCTTCAGAATGGTTTTAAGGATGCAAAAGGAGGCACAATCAAGCATAAAATGCTTTGGGAACAAATAGTTCTGTTACAAAAAGAACTACCAAAGACTCACGTGACACACTCACTGAGTCATCAACGTGATGGCGTTCACGTTGCAGGGAATTCATTGGCTGAGACAGCCACAGCGGTAGCAACTGAATCGGCTTCCGTAGCTAGAAAAAAGCGTACAATGAAATACATTGACGGTGAAACAGTGCTGGCGGTAAAAACGTCATCAAAAGGCGACTGCTCAGCGCTACCGATCAACTATCCACTCAATTATACATACATAATCGATGCAAACTCCGTCCCTTTTGCTCAAATCCCTGGAGTGGGGGATAGAGTAATTCCAAACATGGACAGGAGAACTTTGTTAATTGCAGACGCACATATGGGCGAGGGTCTCAGACACCTCAAACTAAAAGATTCTCTGGAAGAACTACAATCAGTGTACTGGTGGCCAGGCATGAGCCTGCAGCATCACATTTTTGTAAAAAAATGCCCGGACTGCAACAGAGATCGCAGTGGCGAGAGAAACGGTATACTCCCGTGGCGTTTCACTCCAGAAAGGATCAGCAGTAAAAAGCAAAGCGTCCGATTAACATATACAGGCTAGTTTCCACTTATAATGTAGATCCCCAGCGCTCGGCTGACGTCTGGACTGTTATACAAAGATTTGCGAGTCTAAATGGCATATACGCTAGGAGCATGCTACGTTTGACCAATGTTTTCACTTTAGCCCTCAAGCTTGTGGGGAAGCACGGCCAAATGAGCATAGCGATGCGGGATTCTTCTCACTTCCTTCCTGAGGGATACGGGATGGTGTAAAGAAAAAACCAAGGCATAAAGCTATCTATAACAGAAAGGATATTAGGTTCGGGAGCTGGGTGGGTCAAACATCTAATAAGTGTCCAACGTAGTCTAAATAACCTGCCAAGAAATTCTCTGAAGGGATTCAGTCCGTACGAATTATTGTTTGGAACTAGGATGTTAGTCTTAGATCTTGACAGTCAGACTTCAGTGGTAAAGGAAAAAAGCTTTGATATCAAAGATCGTTTGGCTATTTTGCAGGACTTAAACAAAACAAGAAAAGACCTGAGCAACATAAAGTTGAAATAACAGCCAACAACCACTGAAGAACCACGACCTGTCCCAGCAAGACCTGTCTGGATTCCAAAAGTCGGGGATCTAGTCAGAGAAAAGATCGCGGTAAAGAAGGAATTTGGGCCTTCTTACAGAAAAGCAGTTCCTGTCTTGTCTATCAACGGGACAAGATCAGTTGTACTACCGCCGCTTGCTGGTAAAAAGGAGAACCGAGTTGTATCCATCGACCTGGTAAAACCACAATCATGTGGCCGATAACAAACAGTAGGCCAAGTGTACTCCCAATAAGTAGTAGAACACCAAGGTTTGCTACAAATACAGAGGTCCAAACTAAGAGGCTAATCACATTCGAAACGCCTACAGAAGAACAACAAGGACTTTGCAACAATGCATTGGAACTTAAACCTCTGAAAACCCAAATAAAAACATTTAGTAGAGACACACCAACCTACAGTGAAGTAACAAACGAATATGCAAGAAACAGTAATCCTGAAGCAATTGGAACAATTGACAGAACTGCATCCGGCTACTTCATAAACTTCGATGATTCCTCTGAAGACCTCAGTGAATCAAAAACACAGCCATCAACAAAAACTTTTGAAACAACTGAAAGAAACCTATCTGATTTCTCCATGGATTGAATTTTGGGTGGGCTTTGGTGTATTTATCCTCATACTTTGGCTCATCATGGTACTAACTTTGGGACGCTTCATTGAGGGAAAATATGCTAAAATGGACACAGCAAGTCAGAAAATCAACTTGATCCTCAAACCACACACATCTTCACACGTCGAGAAAAGAGAACTTTCTTCAGTCAACTTCACAGCCAATCCTATACCGGGTGGGGTAGCATGGGACAATACTGACTACGAAATTTATGGTCCGGTTGAGATCCTGAAATATCCACACCAAATTAAGATCTCGTTGAGTGACTTTGTAAAAACAAGCTCATTTGCTGATGATTGGGACTTTGAAAGTATAAATAATATGATGTCTGACTTAGTGATGTCTGCTAAATTTACCAAACATGATTATTTGCAGGGTTCGACTAATTATGATAGTATGTACTGTTACAACCACTATGGTAACCATTTTCTACATAAATCTGCACAACCTAGAAATGTTTTAAATTATAATCAATGGGAACATTGTGCAACCCCTCCAAAAGGAAGCTCAAGAACCTTTTACGACAAATATTCATACTTTTCAGGGTTCAACACAAGTAATGCTGAAACATTTTATTTTAAATTGTCAAATAAGACAGGGACAAAGACCATGCTAACAAACACGAAATTGATATATTCAGACTCATTTTTTGAACAAATGAATACTTTTGGTTTTGATTATTGGGACAAAAATGTTGAAGTTAAAAGTGTTTGGGGTACAAAAGAATGGCAAGTACAAGGCGTAGAATCATTGTTTAGAGCCTGCATGATCCCAGAACAAATTATATTTTTAAATGACACCGTTCAAGAAACTACCTGTCTTGGCCTAGCCAAAATCAAAGACTTAAATAAACCGTCTATTCCAAAGCCAACAATGAACAGCAATAGCTCTACAGATGAAGAGATAGACGTAAACTATATATTAAACCAAAACAGAACACATCCTGATTGGAAACAGTGGTTGATCTGGCCCACAGATACTAATAACTGTCAAGACAGATTCCTGAACAAAAAACAGGGGTTCAAATTGACCAGGTCAGACCCTAGATATTCCCAAAGACAACACCCAGGGATAATAACCACCTACAGTGTGGGCAAATTATGCCTTCAATGGCTACAAACTTCCACACTGTCAGAAATTAAACAACACCTAACTTTACTTACTGATGGTGCTGACTTGCGTGATTTCATTATGGGACCGCGCAAACAGCGTCAGAAACGCTTCATAGCAGCCTCTGCATATGCAGCTTACAATGAGGCCTGGAAGGTTACTCAAATTGAGACGATTCAGAAAAGGGGGTGGTGATGAACAGAGTGTCTGAATTAAGCAGACCACTCTTACCCAGTCCAAAGATCAGGGCTTGATCCATCACCCTTATTTAGCTCACTGCCCCATCCCAGCTCAGAACCTGGCTATATGCAAATTAGTCTGTCCCTGGCCCAGTGCATCATGGGAACAGGGCAGACCAAACTACCAAGCCAATTCTTCACTAGAAAGGAGACAAGCTACCGGGGACCGGTTTCTGGCATTTCAGCCTCATCGGCCCGGCTTGCTTGAATCCTGATGTAGCAGTGAGCAAGGGACTCATGTCTGAGTATACCCTGCCACACCTATAGTGGCCAAAAACGATTCAGAAAAGGGGGTGGTGATGAACAGAGTGTCTGAATTAAGCAGACCACTCTTACCCAGTCCAAAGATCAGGGCTTGATCCATCACCGTTATTTAGCTCACTGCCCCCTCCCAGCTCAGAACCTGGCTATATGCAAATTAGTCTGTCCCTGGCCCAGTGCATCATGGGAACAGGGCAGACCAAACTACCAAGCCAATTCTTCACTAGAAAGGAGACAAGCTACCGGGGACCGGTTTCTGGCATTTCAGCCTCATCGGCCCGGCTTGCTTGAATCCTGATGTAGCAGTGAGCAAGGGACTCATGTCTGAGTATACCCTGCCACACCTATAGTGGCCAAAAACGATTCAGAAAAGGGGGTGGTGATGAACAGAGTGTCTGAATTAAGCAGACCACTCTTACCCAGTCCAAAGATCAGGGCTTGATCCATCACCGTTATTTAGCTCACTGCCCCATCCCAGCTCAGAACCTGGCTATATGCAAATTAGTCTGTCCCTGGCCCAGTGCATCATGGGAACAGGGCAGACCAAACTACCAAGCCAATTCTTCACTAGAAAGGAGACAAGCTACCGGGGACCGGTTTCTGGCATTTCAGCCTCATCGGCCCGGCTTGCTTGAATCCTGATGTAGCAGTGAGCAAGGGACTCATGTCTGAGTATACCCTGCCACACCTATAGTGGCCAAAAACGATTCAGAAAAGGGGGTGGTGATGAACAGAGTGTCTGAATTAAGCAGACCACTCTTACCCAGTCCAAAGATCAGGGCTTGATCCATCACCGTTATTTAGCTCACTGCCCCATCCCAGCTCAGAACCTGGCTATATGCAAATTAGTCTGTCCCTGGCCCAGTGCATCATGGGAACAGGGCAGACCAAACTACCAAGCCAATTCTTCACTAGAAAGGAGACAAGCTACCGGGGACCGGTTTCTGGCATTTCAGCCTCATCGGCCCGGCTTGCTTGAATCCTGATGTAGCAGTGAGCAAGGGACTCATGTCTGAGTATACCCTGCCACACCTATAGTGGCCAAAAACGATTCAGAAAAGGGGGTGGTGATGAACAGAGTGTCTGAATTAAGCAGACCACTCTTACCCAGTCCAAAGATCAGGGCTTGATCCATCACCGTTATTTAGCTCACTGCCCTGTTCCCATCATGCACTGGGACAGGAACAGACTAATTTGCATATAGCCAGGTTCTGAACTGGGATGGTGCAGTGAGCTAAAAAACGGTGTTGGATCTAGCCCTGATCTCTTGACTGGGTGAGAGTATTCTGCTTAATTCAGAAACTCTGTCCATCACCACCCCTTGTTGTTAAATATTTTGTCCACCCTAAGCGTGGAAGGGTATACTCAGATGTGAGTCCCTTGCTCATTGCACCATCAGGATTCAAGCAAGCCGGGCCGACGACGCCTGGAATGGCAGAAACCGGTCCCCGGAAGCTTGTTTCCTTCCCAGTGTAAGAATTGGCTTGGTAGTTTGGTTTGCCCTGTTCCCATCATGCACTGGGACAGGAACAGACTAATTTGCATATAGCCAGGTTCTGAACTGGGATGGTGCAGTGAGCTAAAAAACGGTGTTGGATCTAGCCCTGATCTCTTGACTGGGTGAGAGTATTCTGCTTAATTCAGAAACTCTGTCCATCACCACCCCTTGTTGTTAAATACTCAAATTGAGACAGCAGAAAGTATACGGGAAATTGACCGTATTAATTTGGAAAAATCACTTTCTGTAGTGGACAATGGGTTAATGACTCTGTCCTCCAGAATTTTTTCTTTGGACAGCATTGTGTCTTCAGCAATCGACATAATATCGCAAGACTTACTGCTGTTACAACACGGTCAGTCTCAATTGCGTTCTATTGTACAGCTTGGCTGGGCGTTACAAAATCTGCGTTCAGGCTATGTGCCTTGGCGTTTAATCAACACAACGTCACTTTTCAATATCTTTAACCTTACTGATAAACAAATCAGTATGGCACAAAAGGGTGCTGATTATACAATCCTGAGCATTGAGAAACTCAAGAGATTACCAGTGACAATGTCAGAACGACCTGTCAGTGAATGGATAATACATGGGATAATTAATATTCCAATATCAACCTTCAGGTTTCAATACTGCCAAAAATATATACAGGCTGGCATGTACGAAAAATTGGGAAAAGGGTACATTAAGACAACATGGAACTTGCCCTATTCACATGCATGTGTCAGTAATAAAGGACAGAAAGTGTTTCTTAGTGGCAATAATTGTGCGATGTCACTAAGCGGTACACTTCTGTGTAATGGAATTAGTTTGCATGGAGCCTGTGAAGGGAACTCAAATAACCTTTCATGTCACCAGCTAGGCGCACCTGCAACAGAGATAGAACCATTCCTTAAAAGACTCTATAACGGGAGTTACATTCTAATTGTGGATCGCAGATGTTGTAGTCTTATGCCCGGGACTCCTTATCTCGTAACTACGACTGCGAAGGTCATGTGCTGTGGACACTCATTGTTCCCCAGCTCCTTTCCAGACAGGGAGGCAAGGGCATGGCCTAACTTGAAAATTACTTCTATTCGAATAGATACTTTAAGCAGAATGAAAACAGTGCTTCTTCAGACGCCGACCAGACTCACGTCATCAAAAGAAACGTATGATCTCCTAGTCGCAAGGACGACTGCAGAGATTCACTCATTGTTATCAACTAATTCCCCCATACATTTCGCAGAAATCCTGAATGAAATCTTAAATATTTCTGATACCAGTGGAGTCTCAAAGGTATTTAAGACAGCATTTTCGATGGCATTAACACCATTCAAAGCCATACTGGGTATTTTTCCAGATTTCGTCCATTCGATTTTTGGCGGACTTCCCCTCATTTTAGGACTAATTGCAGGAATCCTATTCTTGGTCCTTATATTTCGTTATGGTAAACCGTGTCACAGACAAAACACCTGCGACAAGGGAAGAAACAATCCGAGCCATTGGATACCGGGACCGGATATAAAAAATCCTGGGACTATCCCGGCTTAGAGACCTGAACATGACTTGGTTTCTTTCATTTCGACCAATGTGGCATCGATGTGTTTTACCTGTATTAAGGTGCCTGCTGTGCGGAGAAGAATGCGTGTTGGACACCTGTCTGACGCTACAATCAGATGCGCCAATGGATGCAGAAACATTGTTGAGTCCAATAAAGGCTCATGCTTTGTGCTGCCCTCAACGGCTGCCAATCCTGATGACGGCATTCATGGAAACTTCACCACTACGATTAAGGGGTAGTGGAGTTCAAGATGAAAGCAGCATCGATCAGGTACGACCTTCTGTCAGCAATACTAATCAAAACGTCAATGGAGACAATCATGCGCACGAATGCATGGTTACATCTTTTTCCGAGTTAGTGGAACTCTCCCAGGAAGCTGTTGACAGCTTTTTCGACAGTCTAAATGATATGATGTTCTCACCAGAGCAGAAATAGAGACTTTTAAGCAAGCTAGCACACGGCGTTCCCAACACCCTGAATTTGGCCTTCAACTTTAATAGCAAAATAACATGAACAATTTTCCCTCCAGTTCACGGACAGCAATTTTTTCAGCAGCCCCAAAATATTTTTACGATTTTTCGGGACACTTATCTTCTGCTTAAAGTAAGAACTATTCTTAGAGAACTAAAATTTCTATTTTTAGAAACTTTATAGACATTAGCTGCCCGCTGGTATGTTCATAATTATTTTTATTCTGTGATGAAATGGTCTCGAACCTTTTTCTTCTGTATTAAGAGCCATTTCATGTGTAAATTCTCATATACCAATTAGCAATAATGTATACATATGCGTGATCACTTTAGCATTATTCTACAGCTTGAGTGCGTATAGTACATGTGAATATTTTTTTTCCATATATTACATTATTCGAAATGCATTATATGTATTTTGGGGTGGCAAGGTATACACGATACTCTACAGTATGTTTTACTATGCCTAGATTCGTAAACATGGCCATAGTTAGCGTGGAGTGGGTGTGATGTATTCTTATAGGTTCTGTATCGATCCCCCTATTCCTGACCCTGTTCTGGTTAACAAGTTAACTAGCAGCCATCCCATGATGCAGAAACCGTTATCTGATTAAGCCACACTACGGCACAGGAACGTGTTATCTGATTAGGTCATAACGCTTGCCATCTAATTAGACAAGCGATATTCCTCCAGCCCCCGATAAGGCATACGGAGTTCTCAAAACAAATCAAACCTATGACAACCTGGGAAAAACCCTGCGGCCATTGTTTTGATTTCATCGAGAACTTCAGCAAAAGAATGTGCTAACGACCAAGTCGTATGACATCCTTATTGACGTATCTATGTCCATCCTTACGTCAATCTCGGCACCTTACAGGTATAAATATTACCGGTATTGCCTTAAGCAAACACACGCGGTGGTGACGAGATCGGAGCAGCCAGACTTGCCGAAGCCCAGAGCAGAGCAGACCCCGCTGGCGCAGCCCCGCCTTCCTGACGCGCTGAGAATGAGACGCTGCTTTCTCCTGCCGAGAAATCCAGCTCCGGCGCTTCCGGGTAGCCCTCGCAGGCAGCCTGGAATATCGAGACCAGAGACGAGAGATACCATCCCTCATTCATCCTAGATTCAAGGTACAGAACTGAATAACCCCTTGCAGAGAATTCTTGAGTCAGTCACTTGGCAAAACAAACTTAACTTAAACTGCTACTTTCTATTTCCCGCCCACGTATTAGGCTTAGGTCAGGTACACCGGGGTAGGCGTAGTTAGAAACACCAGTTGAGTACGATTAGTCAAATGTATATGTGTATGTAGCTATTTTATCCATTTTAAACCACCTTATGGCTTAGAAACCATATAAATGTTTTTACAGTATTATTTTATACTTCTGCTTTTATTGTATGCACTTTACTTAACCATAAGTATTGCGATAATATCGATCCATTTCTCTTGTATGAGAAAAGAGACTGATCAATAAATAACATCTTTTATTGAACACGCCCGTCTCTTCCTTTTCTCTACAATCTGGTGAGACTAAGAATGCACGTACTGACTGAGTAAAATAAGTTGTCTTTTGTTTTCACACGACTCTAGAGATACACTCTTGATTAGGGGAGAGCAAAGTTGTCATGTTCTATGGTTGTCAGAAACTACATCCCTTCTTGTCTATCCAGGGAGGTTCAACTCCTCCTTGCCTATTCGAGAAAGTTTCTAGTGAACTCTGAGCTAGCTGGCAAACCCAAAACTTTAAGTCTAATATCGACAATAGAAGACCTAGTTAACGTCTGGTCTAGGCCTATACTATTGAAGGTATTATTCCAATGCGCAGAGCCTATTGGGATAATAGGAACTACACTACAGGATAACCAAGTACTCATCTCCAGCACTTGACTCTCTCAGGGTAGCGAGACAGGGCAGTCCAAGGCTTATTCAAGGAGGTGAGATGGGGTTAGACATTCAGAATACAGTGTAAACCGTACCACTAGCTGATAAACTCAATGTCCAGGCAGTGCTTTACTTTTCTAAAAAAAAAATAAGAAAATTAATACACACAAGATAATCATACTACACATAAAACTAGGATAAACAGTGAAAAACAGATGTCTC
Source organism: Lissotriton helveticus (assembly GCF_964261635.1). Classification (NCBI taxonomy): domain Eukaryota; kingdom Metazoa; phylum Chordata; class Amphibia; order Caudata; family Salamandridae; genus Lissotriton; species Lissotriton helveticus. Next base: position 1,195,549,615 of record NC_136065.1, read on the forward strand.
TACAACCCTCTGGGACAGAGTTCTGACCACAAACAGTATTATAGCGCCTAGACGCCAAGCACTATAAAAACACAGTTAACATGAAAACACACAATAAGCATTGCATATTACAGACCATGTTACACAGGGCTGCTCTCATTCACTAGAGCCTTGATACCAATCTTTGGATTGAAAGGATAAAGTTTCAGCATATGATTTGAAGTCAAATGTTCTTGATCAGCCCCATAACCTCCACCCAAAGCAACAGAAGTGCTGTTGTGAGTGAGAACACCGCTCTAGTGGTGTCAGATATCTGACCACAGGTGCCTGATATCTTGGCACAGTTTACTGGAGTCCCACTAGTCCAGTAGCCACTGGCTAGTTGTAGGAGGGTAGTAGCTGGACAGAGTGCCAGTTCACCCTGATACCCCCAAAGATCAGCCTTACATGCTGCTGATGCCTTTGTTCCAGATGCAGTGAGCAGTGTCTTATCTCCTGCCTTCACACTGCGGGTCGCGCCTGGCTATCTTCAGACAGACCTGGTGTGGCCGCCTCTTCAGTCATAGACCAGTCTTGAACAACAGCTGACCCATCAGGCCAGACTTTTATCACCTCTGATTGATGGCTCATCCAATCAAAGGGTCTGCTACTTTTGCATCCTGAATACACCTCCAATCACAAACTATTCATGGCGTGTTCACTCCATGGATAAAGCATGCACAAGTTCCTCCATGTTTTTCTAGTATCATACTGTGCCACTCTCTAAAGAGGAATTTTAATTAACTCCAGCCCAGGAGGCACTGACCAGTGGGGGGAGGGTCCTCTTCGCAGAGTTAGTGCAGCTAAACCCAGATAAGAGCAGAGTGTCTACCCCAGCCCATCAGGCCTTTACAAGGGAATGGGGAGGGGCACGGGAGAGCTGGGATGTCCAGCAGAATGGCTCACATTCCTCACACTGGCTCAAATCACCATTCTTCCCCAGTAAACCCACGGGCTCTCAAACACACATCAGGTAGACAAGATTGCACAGACTTGGACGGGAGGGTGCCTAGGGACTCACCCCTCCTGACTATAGATTTATTGCTGCCACCACTATCAGTCTACCACAGCCTTAATAACGAGGGCAGTAGCCACTCTCTGAAAAATAGGGGTGCACTAGGCATGCCCCCTCAACCTCAGAGCCAAGCTCTAGGGTCTCAATCCATGTAAACAGGGAGACCCTCAGTGGGCATTTATGATTGTCATTCTCACTGAGGTAGGGATCTAGAAACCATACAGTAGCTTTTGAGTGACTTGCCTGGAGATTAGCATAATACAGGGGAAGCACTCTCTCCTGAGACATGCAGGAGACTTCCCGTCCCAACACACTTGATGCGGCTGATCTTTGAAAGGGCAAAAGTATACCTTAAAGGAATCAATGTATATATACTAGCCATGAAACCTACACGTTTCAACCTTTCATTCTTTTTCCTCTATCTCAAATAAATAATTGTATGGAATTGTAATTCTATACAAACCATACTTAAACTCCACAAACATTTGAAATTCTGAAGTTACAAATATAACTTAAATTTAGCATTTACACACCACCTTCTAATTTCTATAAATTGCACACGTATGTACACAGTGTTACTTACAGCTTACATTTTACCTTAAAACATCAGCTTCAAATTACTAAAGTCACACACGTCTGTACATAGTGCACTCACCTCACTCGCCATATTACATTAACTACAACTTGCCACTCTATCATATACTGTGTTCTGAAAAATCATTTCAATTGAGATGTCTTAAGTGTTGTTAAGAAAGCTATATTTAGCATGGTATATGTGATGTCATATGCAATGGTATAACCAGTGCATTGAGAAGGCACGAATTATAGTTAATGCAGTATGGTGAGTGAGGTGTAGAGAATAGCATAGAGTGTAATATTATACATTCTAATAGGATTGTGTATAGTCAAGTGTAGAAAAGTGGATTGCCACAAGTGGAATAGCGTGACAGGAGTGTTGTTCAGTGTTGTTCAGTGGAGTACCATGCTCTGGAATAGCGTACAGTGTAGTGGAATACAATGAAGTGTGGTACAGATGATTAACGTACAGTGGAGTAGCATACAGTGGAGTGGCGTACAGTAGAGTGGAATAGACTTGAGTGGTGTGCAGTGCGATATACTGAAGTTCCATATAGTTGAGTGTCGTACAAAGGAGTGGCATCCAATGGAATAGCATAGAATGGAGTGTCATAGAATGGTTGGACGTACATTTGAGTGGCGTACAATGGAGTGCCATATAGTGAAATAGCATAGAGTGCCATGCCGTATAGTGAGTGGTGTGCAGTGGAATAGAGTATAGTTCAGTAGCATGTCGTGGAGTTGCGTACACTGGAGTGGCTTAGAGTGGATTGGTGTCCAGTGTAGTGTTAAAATGGGTAGCTGTGCACAGTAGAGTCGCGAATACTACAGTGGTGTACAGTGGAGTGGGGTAGAGTGGAATAGTATATAGGGGAGTAGCGTACACAGTGGAGTGACAGAGAGTAGAGTGGCATACAGTGGAGTAGCATGCATTGGTGTGCCATACAATGAAAGTCATAGAGTGGAGTGGCATACAGTGGAATAGCGTAGAGTGGAGTGAAATAGTGTATAGTAGAGTTGCGTACAGTGATGTTGTGTACAGTGGAGGTGTGTATATTGCAGTGGCGTACAGTGGAATAACCCAGAATTAAAAGGCTTTTTGTATAGTGCAGTACAGTTTAGTAGGGTGCAGATGTAATTGAAATTTTGGAGGACTGTAGATTATGGTGTGCAGAGTACCACAAGTCAGTGACTTGCGCTGCATTGGATTTTTGTACATATACCAAGAAAAGCAGGGTGATGCATGGTGGCTTTATGTAGCTTGGTAAAAAGTTACTTAAGTACTGCATAGCACTTGCAACACTATGCGTAATACAAGGGTAACGCAATACAATCCCAAATTTGTCCCCTTGTAATATTGTATGCCATTGTATGCCGCGGTAAGTTAGTGCTATACCGTGGTACATAGCGATAAAATCCACTGTATAATTGGCTAATGTTTGCCTTTACACATTTAAAAGGCATAATCCTTTTAATAGACTTTTGGATTATTGTGGCTTGGGGCCTATATGAAACACACAAAAGTTGATGGAAGGAATACTTGCAATTTGTCTAACAACTGGCAATCGCTTAGGGAAGCATCCTAACCCATTGTTATTTTGCTCACTGTGTCACCTCAGTTTGGACCCAGCCATATCAGTCTTGACTATGCTTCTTGAGAACAGTCCAGCCCAAACTGCCAATTCAGGTCCTCCCTGATCCGGAACACAAGCAACCCAGGACCGGTTTCGCCCTATAAACCGAACCCGGTCCTAGGATGCTTGTTTCAGATCCAGGGAGGACCTGGCCTGGCAATTCGGGCTGGACTGTTCCCTTGGAGAGCAGAGTCAAGACTGATTTGCATATGGCTGGATCCGAACTGGAACGGCATGGTGAGCAAAAAAACTGTGAATTTAGGCCCAGATCTCTGTACTGGGGATAAATGTTTGACATTGTTCAGCAGCCCGTCTATCATCTGTTCTTTTTGCTTTTGTCACCCTAAGTGGGATGGGTATGCCCTGATGTAGGTCCCATGCTCACCATGCCATTGGAGTCATACTAGCCTGGCTGATGAAGTGTGATACCCTAAACCAGTCCTAGGATGCATGTTTCCAGACCTGTGAGGACCAGTTTGGGCAAGACTGTACCTATGGGGTGCAGGGTCAAGACTGATTTGCATATGGCTGGGTCGAAACTGGAATAGCATAGTGAGCAAAAAAAGTATGGTTTTAGGCCCAGATCTCTGTACTGGGAGTGATTGTTTGACATTGTTCAGCATTCCGTCAATCATTTATTCTTTCTGCTTAGTGCCTTAACCATACGTAAGTAATAGGTTTTATTGTTGGTCACAACCTGTTACCATTTTGTTAAACTGGAAATAGATATGGAATTAAAAAAAATATTTTAATATACTTATTGAAACAGTTTAAGCAGTACAGCGGTAGTACCTAGCACCTACCGTGTTTTTTACAAAATGTACTTTTTTGTAATTTTTAAGTAGTGAGGTAGTTTGTAGGACTTTTTTTTACATTGTGGGGCGCAAGTTATAGTTACCTTGAGGCTTGAGACATAGTTACTCGAGATAGGTAGAACTATAACTGGTGAATTTCTGTGGCTTTTAGAGTTTAAAACACTAGGGGCTAGATGTAGGTAATTCCCATTTACAGACTCTTAAATACCGAATTTTACCGATTCGGTATTTAAGAGTCTGTAAATGGGTGTTCTTTCTGAACATTTCACCTAACTATAACCTTACTTTAACCTTTGTTTTTTCAGTGAATTTCTAGATTTTATAATTCGAACTCCTGCTGTGGCCAACCCCCCACCTGTAGCCAACCCCATGCTGCGCATGGCCTTCAGCCATATGTGTTGCGAGGTTGGCCACAAGGCATGCCAGGCTCTGTGGTTCCCCAAAAGACAGCTAACCCTTTGCTGCTCAGGGCCTTTGGTTGTGTGTGCTGGGCAGTTGGCCACAGGGTCTGGCTGTGTAAGCCTCCCCTGAGCCTTATTTGGTTGTATCTTTTTTTAAAGGGGATGGGGGGGCATTTACCCCTCCTCCCTGAGCCAATTTCGGCAAGGAGGGACCCCATTCCCAAGGGCCGTATTTTTTTAAGTGAAGGAAGACTGCATAGCTATCCTCCCCAAGCCTCATTAGGCCCTGGAGACCCTGTTCCCCAGTGCCATTCTTTGTGTTTTTTAAAGGCGGGGCATGCGTGGTCCACCTTCCCGACCCTCAGTAGTCCCTGGTTATCCCATCAATCAGGCCATATATATTTTAAAAAGGAGGGGTGCTGTGTGACCTCCCTTCCTGAGCCTCATTAGACCCTGGGGATCACATCCCCTACAGCCATATTTATTTAACAAGGGAAGGGGGCGCGTGGCCACCCTCCCCAAGCAGTATTTGGCCCTGGGCACCCTGTCCCTCAGGGCCTTTTTTTTATTAAAGGCGAGGGGGTGGATGGCTCCCCTCTCCAAACCTTATTAGGCCCTGGGGACCACATCCCCCAGGGCCATGTTTTCAATTAAAGTTGACGGGGCTGTGTGATCCACCTCCCTGTGCCTTAATAGGCCCTGAGGACCCCATCGTCTAGGACCACTACTTGACATAAAAGGGAGGAGGGGCTGCACGGTCCACCTCCCTGAGCCGTTATCGGCCCCTGGGACCTCATCTTCCAGGGCCTCTCCTTATAACAGGTGGGTGCCCTGATGCCCAACTAGGACACCCACCATAAACTCATCGAGGGCCACGGGGGGAGCCCCAGGACACCCACAGCCCCAGCCCGCTCCCGGCATGTTGCGAAAGCCGGCATTGCTCCCGCCCGGAGGGAACAGCTACGTATGCTAATCCCTCCTGGTAGGAGTAATCTGTTGTTCTGGGCAGGGAAAGACATCTCAAGTCTGCTCTTAGTCAACGGGAGCATTTTCAAAGCTCCCACCAGCTAGGAGTAGACTTTGTGTTTGCTCCCGCATGGCAGGAGTTTTGAAAATGCTTCTACCAAGTGGGAGCACACACAGGTTTCACTGCCTGCACTGGTACGGGCAGGGAAATCGCTGTGTACCAAGGGTGGGCTTGTCGGGACACAACATGTGAGCCAGCCCCAGGGGATGGGTCCCCAGTGACATTAATGGTTCAGGGAAGGAGGGCCGTGTACCCCCCTTTTGTAAATGTGTCACGGCCCCAGGGGATGGGGTCCCCAAGTCTCTTTGAGGCTCGGGAGGGGGCAACACCCCCCCTCCCCTTTGTGGCATATTTTGGCCCTGGGGTGGCTCTTGGGGGCCTATAATGGCTCAGGGAGGGCCCCCTCCCATTTTCAGATAAAATACGGCTCTGGGGCACTTTGAGGCTCAGAAGGGGGCCACATACTCCCCTCCCCTTTAACTTTTGTTTCGGCCCTGGAGATGGGGTCCCTGGAGCCTTTCATATGCTCCGAGTTGGGGCCATGTGCCCCAAGTCCCAAATGAAAATATAATATTTCCCAGAACCACCCCAGGGGAGATTTATTAAACAAACACTGGAGCCAGCCTTTTTAAAAAAAATTAAAAAATTGGATGGACATCATGGGTCATCAGTGAACTGGCTGCAAATTGGAAAAATACTATGCTTTGGGCCCCAGGCTGAGGGGTATTTCTATCCTGCCCCCTATATTTTTTCTTTTATTACTTTTTTTTAGGACAGAGTGAGAGCCAGCGAGGTACATCGGAACTCTCACTGAACCCAGCATGACCCTCCTGTGTGGTCCAGTGGGAGTACCACTGCACAATGAAAAAAAGCATAAACTGTGAGGGTTAGGTGTCTGTGAGAGGTTTCCGTGCCTGTCTGGTGTTAGCCAGCAATGGGGCATTGGCTGCCCATGGGGTTGGTCACCCGTGAGAAAGTGGGTGCAGAGAATGGCCACAGGCCAGGCCCCATGACCAACCCTACACCACAAATGGCCAAAGGCTGTCCATGGATGGAGTTGGCTGCCCATGGGGTTTGGGCATAGGGCCTGGTTGTACCACGCACAGCTGAAGACCTTGCATGGCAGTGGGTGTGCAGGCCCTGACATTTGTGGTGGAGGGTTGGCTCACAGGGGGTTTGGTAGCAGGGTTTATGGCCTACCCCTCACCCTTTGGCCCCTCCTGAGGCCAAATAAAAAATGTTAAGCCCTGGATCCTACGTTACTCCACAGGGACGGAGTGAGAGCCATGTGACTCCTGCTGATCCCAGTGTGGCCCTCCTTTGTGGTCCCACGGGAGTAGGTGGGGTAGGTGTCTTGGGGTGATGCAACTACCCACAGGTGGTTGAGTGCAGGGACTGGTCGCAGGCCATTTCCTGCAGCCAACCCCAGGGTGAGCCGGCCAAAGGAGGCCATGCACATGGGTTCTGGTCATCTGTGGGGAGTTCGGTGCAGGGCCACTAATAAATTCACAAATTATAATTAACTAAAGTAACTAGAACTTAAACCCCTACCATGCAATGCTTTAGTCCTCACATAATAAATCACTCATGATGACATATTCTCTGCCATCACTGATAACATTAAAGTGACGTCTGAAATAACATCATTGAAAACAACATTGTGTATGGCGGGGGCTTGAGTTGCAGATACTTTAGTTAACTATATCTGGAGAATATCAGTGGTTTTTTTTGGTTTAAAACAATACATTTTAACTGACATTTTCATCTAACTAAAGCACCATTTTTACCTTTGGATTGATTTGTACCGCTTTTAAAAATACAGTATGTGTCAAACTACTAAAAACACACATCCCTCCTCCCATTTTTAACCCTTTGGTTTCAGGCCTGCGTTAACATCTCAATGCTTATGGACTTACTTCCTGCTCTTCATGAAAAGGTTATAAATTCAACCGTTTTTTTCCCAACAAAAAGGCATTTAGGATTGCCTCACTTTTCTCAGAAATACAAAGTGTTAATACTCTAGCTGTTTGTTAGATCTCTGTAGTGATGCTGCAGTTCATTACTAGGGAGTTAACTGACAGACTGCTGGTGGTGAAAGTACATTTCAGTCTGCGGTTAGAATGTTTTATATGGCTGAAAGTGATGTTTGAGAACTCACAGAAAAAGTGTCCTCATTTTAGCTTTTTAGAGAACTAAGCATAATTTATATGATAAAAAGAGCCCTCTCAATTTGTTCATTTCTAAAGGAAATGCTTTAAGTTTAACAGCTTAAATTCCATCAACATGGCTTCAAGTGTACTACCCTTCTGTCATAAATTCAGTACACTGTGGGAAGCTGCCTTTGATTACTAAATGGTTAACCGCTGCTGGTGTTGTAAGTACCTTTCACTCTGCATGTTAGAATGTTTTACTGAAATGGATGAGGAAGATATTTGACAACTAAGAAAGTGTGTCCTCATTTTAGCTTTTTAGATCCTTAACCCGTTCTGTGCTCCGTTGGCCGACGGGAGCACTACCTGGCCGGTGCTGCGAACGACCATTGGCCGACGCAGCCCCATCTGTTTTTCGAATGTTCCGCACTGGCGCAGGAACGTTCGAAGCAGCTATGGAGTTAACCATCATTTCTATGATAAAAAGAATCTTGTCATGGTGCTCCTTTCTACAAGAAATGCTCTAGTTTTTACTTCTTTGATTCTATCATTATGGCTTCAGGTGTGTCGCACCGGTGTCATAAATGCAGAATGTTAGCACTTTAGTTGTTCATTAAGCCACAGTTTTTTGGGAAACTGAAGTTAATTACAATGGAGTTAACTGACACACACTTGCTGGAAGTACGTTTTGCATTGCATGTTTTGCTCTGCATGTCAGAATGTTGTCCTGAAATTGATGATAAAGACAATTGGGAGCTTATAGAAAATGTATCCTCAGTTTAGCTTTCTAAAGCACTAACTATAATTTCTATAACGAAAATACCCTATTGTGTTCGTATCTGGAGGAAATGCTTTAGGTTTTACAGCTTTGATTCCATTAAGATGTCTTCAGGTTTGCCAAACTCATGTCATATATAGAGTATGTTAGCACTATAGTTGATCATGTTAACAGTGTAGGAAAGTGCAGTAGAACACTGGTGAGTTTGTTTTGTCATGAATACAGAATGCTGGCTCTCTTCTTGTTTATTAAGACACTATGGGAAGCGGCATAGGGCACTGGGGAATCAACTGGCAGGCCGCTGCTGCTTTTGGAATTACATGTTTTACTTAGAATATCAGACTTTGTTTTCACATGGCTGTGGAGGAGAGCGTGAATGTATAGAAAATATGCTCTCAACTGAAAACTTGACTCTTCACATAGGCCTCAACCACACATCCCCTCTTTCTCAAGAGTTCCAGGATATCCTTCCGGGTGAGATACACACTTTAAAAGTACACATAACATAACAAACCATTTTAGCTTCTGGAGCATCTTCCATAATCTCTATGAGAAAATCATGAAAACGATTTTTTCAATGATGGTTCATCAAATCTCAACAGAGGGTCATCATTTTTAACAGGATAAAATCACCATACAACACGTCGCAATTTCTAAATTATTATGGTACAAATGATTTATATTGTGACTAAAATGTGTTATCACCATTTATATGTGCTGGTTGTTGTAACCCTCTGCCCCTGCTTGACGAATCAGTGCGTAGCAGATACCTGATTAGTCAAACTAAGAATAAATATTGGTCAGTTGCTTTAGGCTGGGAGCCAATGATTCTCATTGGTCAGAAGCAGGCACCCCATAGCACTTCAGGAGCGTGAAGACCTCTATGTTGGTGGCGGTGCTGTGATTTTTTATAACATTCTCCGTTTCATGCTAGGGACGAAACCTGAGGCAAAGCCCTGTGCGGAGGGCTGTAGACTGCCTTGAGAAAGATGCGCTACATGATGGCTACAGAGGTTTGCTGAACTGTATCCCTCAGAGAAGATCCTGCTTTGTGGAGTCACAACACCCGCTGCGTGTTGACCTAGGATCCATGCATGGGACTTAGTTCCTGACCGAGATAGATATGCTTCCTGGAAGGTCCCTAAAGGAAGGATTTCACTTGATCACTAGAATGAGCACTATACATATACCTCCAGAACATCACTGGCTGTCAAAAAAATCCACAGCCATGCATTTTAGAGAAGAGTAGCAGTGCAGAAAGGACTAGAAGTATGCATGAGGCAATATGTGTGTCTAGAGGAAGGTTTAGCCTGTTGTGGTAACCCTCCCCTTTGTCCATGAATGCTAGTACACCAAATGCTTACTCTCATCAGGACCTCTGCCTCCTGCTCATGCTATCCTTAGAGGCAGCCATGTATGGATGGACTCAGAATCCTCCTCACACTGCCTTCAATCCCATTGCCTTTTATGTCAACAGCTTAGATAATTCTCTTGAAAATGTGAAGTTCTTTCAATAAATCGATTTCGAACTAAAAGAAAAGCACTCTCCTACACTGTTTTGTTTCGTTTGTCTATATTGTGCATAAACTCCAGTAATCCACTTTCCCGGAGTATTTGCTTGGCACATTCCTGATGCTGCTGCCCACATTCTCTGTCTCTTTCACTTTATGTCTCCATAAAGGGGGGTGAGATAGATGAGGATTTCCAGATAGAGAGAGAGAGAGATAGGGAGAGAGAGAGCTGAGGCTTGAGAGAGCCAGAGACAGAGACAGAGCGAGAGTTGAGGATTTTCAGAATGTGGCTATCGGAGCATCTTCTTCAAAGCAAACGTGGAAGGCAATCTTTCTTCATGAAATTCCTTCCTGACGCTGGAGCAACAATAAACTGCATCACTTCTAGAAACAAACATTTCTCGTCCGTCTGCGAGAGTCTCTGAGTTATCTTGGAAGAGCGGATGGGAGGTGAATAGGGTATGTTATCAGAGGATGTGAGAGCCGCGGTGAAGGTCTGGGACGAAGCAATAATTCGAAAGAGGAATACATTTCCTGGACGGGGGCCAGGGACGAAAACTCGCTGCAGAGCCCAGCACCACAGCCTCTGTGCGGGGCCACAGTCTCAGACGGCAGGAGAAAAGACTTCTGGAAAATAACTGCTAACATTTTAAGTGGAATAGATAGATGAACGAATGCCTTCACTGAAAATGTACAAAGCTAAATGTTCTCACAAACGTCCGCCACTTCTGGCATTTTTAGGCAGTCCATTTAATTGATTTGTTTTTGCATTACGGTGTTATATTCACATTTCATGACATGAGGTGACATAACATGATATGTTAAGTTGCATTGTGCTTTGCTATATTATTTTATATTAAGACATCGTGAATATGTAATGCTACCGGCAGTCTTCTGTTGTAGTAAATATCTAATTATAATGGATCTTAAGGAGAATCGTTATGCTATGTTGGGTCTGCTGTTTCATGTCTTAAACTATGACATAAACAATCACTAAATTATGAGGCACTCTGGCATTTCATGTTGTATCAATACATCACTGTAGACCTGTCTCACACATCCTTTAGTAAAATTCAGCGTTGGTCCACTTTACTCCTGTATGTCCTACATTTATCACAATTCGTTGTGAAACCTTTGAAAGCATTAACCTTCTTTCAGTGTTTAGAAAATCTCTAATTTTGCACTTTTCTTAACATTGCACCGGCCTCCATTTTAGGTAGACTAAGCACAAAAGACGCTCAGAGGCTGAATGAGGATCATCTTATAACAAGTGTCTCTTGGCTTCTGTTGCTAATGTTTCGCCTCTCCTTTTATTGACAGTTTGATGGGAGGGACTTTTCAGTGTAACTCTGCACAGGTAGGTATTTTGATACCAGAATAGCATCTTTGAAATGTTGTTTGACATAAATAATGTGTCTGCAATATCATATACAAAAATATCACCCCATTGGAGATGATAATAGAAAAATCTACAGTCAATAGCAATGAGACAATATTTTTGTAAATACTATTTACAACATGATCTTTATGTCAAACGATGCTTGTGGCAACAATTGTGCAGATTGTTCGCATTACAACAGTTACTATTGGCCATCTCAATCGTGCTGTTTTCATTGGACTACGAAGGTTGAGATGGTGAGTGTCTGGTATATTAAATTGTGGCCCACTGTTTGGAGAAATATTTCTACACCATTAGTATTAATTAACCCACTGAGCTTTATTCCTGGTATATTATTCTGAATTAAGATATTAATACAACTGCATGCTTCACTTTCTGTAAAGTAACTGGTATTGCTGATTCTCAAGCACCTTCTATCCATTAGTGAGTAGTGGGATATTTTAGGCCATTTGACAAGGAGACCCAACATCCATGGATCACTTGGTCATACACAACTCCTCCCAACATTCTACAACCAAATCACAAAGGGAGTTAACATGTGCCAGGGCAGTGAGGCCTTGATAGACAAACCAACATACTAAGGGCTTGATGAACAAAAATTGAACTTTGCGATTTCTAAATAGCGAATAATAATGATTCATTATTAAGGAATCACAAACTGTTCTGTGATATATGCCTAGTGTCTCAAATAACAATTTCTTAGGATTTGCTATTTAAGAATACAGATTTCCAATTTAGTAATTGGTATAACTTGCAAATTGTTAATGTCTCTGTGTCTCTGATCTATGATATCAGTGAATCTAGAAAAGAGGCTGGAGTGGTCCATCAGACCGCTTGAGAGCAGCAATGTGAGAGGAATCCATTTGCATCCACTCCCATTCTGCATCATGGCTAGCTAGAATGCCCAGGATGAGGGAAGTAGGAAGCATGAAGGGAACGTTAGGGATCAGGGGCTTGAACTTTGAACAGAGGACTGTGTTGCTGAAAATGATAAATGTTTTGGAAAGTCATTACTAATTTTGTCTGAGGCTACCAAAAGACAAATCTGGGAATGTACACAGCAGAGGATAAATGAAGTTAGTGTGACAAACAAGAGTGTTGAAGAAATTTGCAATAAATGGTATGATGTCCATTTGCGCGCAAAGGAAAGAGTTGCAGTAAGAAAGTTAGAGGCAGCAGGAGGAGTAACTACTGAATCACCACCAACACCCCTGGAGCAACTTATTGAACCAAATCTTCAGGCAGTGATAGGTGCCAGTACCATTAACACATCTGAAAGTACAGCAAATGTCGAAGGTAAGCTCTAATTCGTATGTGCTATATGCATGTTAAAAAAGTATTTCAACAATATATGCATAACACATCATAAGCAGATGCAAATCAACCACTCTTTCATAAAAGAATGTAGGATTTTTTTTTTTTTTTTTAAAACCTTATTGAAACTTGCAAAGTATTACATGTGCAGGCCCACAACCACAGGGGCCGGCCGCAAGCGTATCAAATGAATCAGGATGTAGAAACAAGAACACGACCGAAGAAGGCAATATCATAGATACGTCATGTGTGAGTGCGCACTGCAAAGCATAAGGATATATGAGGTTTTCGTTTTTTTAAAGTTATGTAGAGTAGGAACGGCTGCAGGAGCAATGGCGTCACACCACATAATAAAATAAGAAGAGGTAAGGGGGGGGACGTACCCCGCAGAGCAAACAGAATCAGTTGATGAACCATACAGTTGTCAAAACAATACAGTCGCCGAGGCGGACCTCGAGCAAAAACAATACAACAGCAAGCAATATAGCAGAGCACCATTCTGAAAACCCGCCCCCCAGTAACCTAAAGGCATAGTTGAGTGAGAAGCCTTATAAGAAAAGGAAAAAGGGAAAGAAAGACAGCCAACCCTACTAAAGAGGTAAAGAACCCTCCCAGAGACAGACGGAAAAAGAAGAAAGGGACCATAGAACAAAACAAACTAAAATAACAAACCCCCCCCACACCCCCCACCCTACACCACTGTAATGGCTACGGCCTACCCCACTAACAGCGTGCCTGTCGCCCAGGAACTGCCCCAAAGGAGAGGGAAAGAGAAAGACAAAGAATCCACTAAATAATAAAATTATTAATAAACTGGAGGAGGGCCTTCAAACATGCCCCCGGCTTCTCCCTCCCGCACAATATATTCCTCCCCAAGGTAAACAGTAAACAACAAAAATCGAGCATGTCAGAGAGAAATGGGGAGCATTATTCACCTACTACACTATCAGTTATGCCGTGAGAGCACACATCCCCCGTGCCTGCCCGCCTATTAAATGACAACCTCTGAAGGATCAGCCTTATCCTTGGCCTCTCTTTGCGAATCCACCAATGCGTACCCGTCGACCCATTGCCATGTCTGATGTTACGAGGAAGAGGAGCGTCCAAAAGAAACCAAAAAGCGACACACACATGTAATTTGGACGTCGCTGGACACCAACACAGTCATCATCATGGAGTATCATCTTTCCCGGTTCTGCCCCAGGACACGTGTTCCACACCAAGCGCACAGGGTCTAAGAAGGAGGAAAAAGCCAGAGCAGCCGACCGTTGCTGGAATATCGCCTGGGTCGCCGGAGGCTGTGCGTGGGACAAAGTCACCATCTTCTGCTCAAATCTAAAACCTCCGGAACAGTCCAAACCTACAGCCAGCCGACCACACGTTGCCACATAGTCCGAAATTTCCAGCTTTCCCCTATTCACAGGGGCGGCCACGACACTCTCCTCCTGTGTGAAGTGAAGCAAATCCTTGTGTACCTGGGGACAGGCCGACCTCAACTGTGTCGACGTTGACACAATATCATCAAGCTTTCTCCCCAACACTCGGGCGCCGTGATCCAGGGTGGAATGAAGTGCACTGAGGGCTGCGGGAAGATCACCATACGCCAGCATAGCTCCTTGCGCCCGCTCCGGTACGCTTCTCTTAGCCACGCACTCCCAACCTTGCTGGGACCCAGTATACAGGATGATAGACTCCACCTTATCAAGATGGCCCGTAGGGTAGTTCCACCTTAGATTGGGACCAGGACTCAGGCACAAGCACATCAAGTTCCATGTTACTGCAAACAGGATACCAGGGGGCGGGCAAAATATGTGCTCAGTGTGCAGTCACAGGTAAAGCCATCCTCACCCTGGATCAGTACTAGCGGGAAATTCGGGAGTGGCCCGCGAAAATCGGGACGAGTTACGAGCAGCTCACTGGCGAGGGCTCAGGCAATTACAGAAGCATCTTGGAATTGCCACCTCGGGTATGCACTCGATCCGCTCCGCTCAGTGGTAGGAGTGACCACAGCGAAATTCAAGCCAATATTCGCACCGCTCCGGTAGTACGACTCCACCCAGTCACCAATGGCCGCTGTTGTTGAACTAGTACCCGGCCATGTTGTCCACCCGAGGTCCCGGTTCCAGGGTTGCACAGGCCGCAAACTTCAAATGAGCATTTCTCCGGCGGTACAGCCGTCAGAAACCTCAGGAGCACACGATCGGTTGCCGCTCTCAACCACCATCACGGGCATGTAGCGCAGGCTCAGGATCTCATGCAGGATATCCGTGCGGGATGTGGAGGTTCACGGAGCCGGGGGCCTACGCTACCATCCCAGTCGCCATCTTGGCTCCCGCGCTACTGAATTTAGGAATTTAAATTAGTTTTCGGGTTCAGTACAAATTTAGTGTAAACCATTGTAATGTATTGTGGTCCACGTAGTCCCTTTTAGTAAAGCGAGTGTATACTCTTACGCCAAGCTATGTTAGAAATTTATATATTTGCCATATAATAACTTTAGAGTTTTTATATAACTTAAGAGAAATGTTTTCTTTTATCAATACTCTTGATTAATATTGAGCATATAAGTATTTAACACCAGGTGTTCTTGAGAAGTTATGGCAAAGACATATTAATCAATATAAACGAGTAAAGGGAATGTCTTTACACATTACAATGACATGACTCCCCCTCTCGCCTTATATATTCCACTATTGCTGATGCAACACAGGACACAGATCAAAAAAATGTTGACCCCTCAAGAAGAGGATGACCACAGCCTTGCAATGGTAGCCAGTCAAGGAAAGTTAATCCAGGAGAAGTTCAAGGTGAAGAAGAACATCTGAGAGAGGGCACGTACATCACAGTCACCAGCCACTCACCACATACAGTAGAAGTTACCAGCAGTTACTTTTAGAAACGAGCACAGCACAGTCATATTCCTACTAGTCTGGAACCTACAGCCGTGCAGCTCATCACACAAACCCGGCGACTATCCACCTGCTGCCACAAGAATGGAGTTGACAGTCCACTCGTTCCAAGGTGAGGTAGCACCTTGCCATGCCAGTCATTCATCTGTGAGTGAGTCATCCTTTGCCACCTCCAAACCATGGTCAGGCTGGGAGTGAGGACCCTTGTCGCTATCTGCCCACTATCAGGTAGCCCTCAAGTTCCACTGTGCCCTATCCTCTCTTTAGTGCCATCTCTCTGCATTCCAGGGTACAGGTAGACATGCACCTCAGACAGAGACATGCTTATCATTTAGCAAAAACGCTCAGACTATTCGTTGTCAGCTCTGTCATCACAGGGTACCATTTTCATCTTTTCATTATCATCTGGCAGTCAATATGCTTTGGAATATGAAATGAATCTCTTGTGTGCACTTCAGACTCATACATAAAGTACAAATGCTGCCCTGTTTCCACCTACAGTGGAGTTGTGCCTAGTTCTACAGTCCTAAATGCGTAATGCATATATTATGTGTGTGAGGTTAGGAACATTTCAGAATTTCAATATTTTTTTGGTACTCGTTTTTTTCAAGTGAACAAATTAAGCATTAACAGCCGCTCTTCCTCCATTCAGCCTGGATAACACTTGCCCGAGCGCAGCAGCTCCTCACTCTTTCTGCCTCACTTAGGCCAGGTGTAGGGCAGGCTCTCCGAAAAGCGCGGGCATTGAGTTTCTGAGCTCCATTGGGGGTGACGTGACACCACTTTTTCAAAGCCCCTTTGGATAGATATATGCATAAATCACACATGTGAGCAAACACTGCATTTGTCACCCATAGTGGGACGGATATGGCCAGACGTGAGTCCCGTGCTATCCTTGCCACTGGACTCAAGCTATCCTGGCTGATGAGGGCTGACAGCCCGAAACCGATCCTAGGATGCTTGTTTCCAGTCCAGGGAGGACCTGGCCTGGCAGTTCGGGCTGGACTGTTCCCATTGTGCACAGGGTCAAGACTGATTTGCATATGGCTGGGTCCAAACTGGAATGCCATAGTGAATAAAAAAAGATGGATTTAGGCCCAGATCTCTGTACGGGGGTGAATGTATGACATTGTTTTGCATTCTGTCCATCAATTGTTCTTTTTGCATTTGTCACCCCGAGTAGGACAGGTAAGCCCAGACATGGGTCCCGTGCTCTCCATGCCACGGGAGTCAAGCTATCTTGGCTGATGAGGGCTGAAAGCCCAAAACCGGTCCTAGGATGCTTGTTTCCACTCCAAGGAGGACCTGGCCTGGCAATTCAGGCTGGACTGTTCCCATTGGGCGCAGGGTCAAGACTTATTTGCATATGGCTGGGTCCAAACTGGAATGCCACAGTGAACAAAAAAAATGAATTTAGGCCCAGATCTCTAAACTGGGGTGAATGTATGACATTGTTATGTATTCTGTCCATCAATTGTTCTTTTTGCATTTGTAACCCCGAGTGGGGCGGGTATGCTCTGGCGTGCTCAGTTCGGGCTGGACTGTTCCCATTGGGCGCAGGGTCAAGACTGATTTGCATATGGCTGAGTCCAAACTGGAATGACATGGTGTGCAAAAAAAACGATGGATTTAGGCCCAGATCTCTGTACTGCGCTGAAACTATGACATTGTTTTGCATTCTGTGCATCAACTGTTCTTTTTGCATAAATCACATGTTCATGGATGATACCTACCTCAAGTTTTTGGACTTGTGGCATTACATGCTCTCCTGCAACTGATCACTAAATCCGCACATCATTTGTCCTGTGCTGGACGAAACACAGTAGAGTTTTACAGCTGAGTAATCGAGATCAGCAGCCGATCATTGCCTGAAAGCAGCCACTGGAAGCCCCGGGCCGCCGGGACATCTCTCGCTTCCCTGCGCCTGCTGTCCAGACTCCAGACCCATCCGGACTGCACTTTTCCTGCCTGCCCTCGGCACGAAGTTCTGATTTGTAGGTTCACACTTGTTAACTAGTTATCACAGCACTCCTGTTTCTGCCCCGTAAGGCCATGGTTTTATTTACTGCAGTTGTGGAAGCCTCTTCCAGAGTGTATGTGTGGGGAGGGGGTGAGGCGGCGATGGTCTGCCCTGGGCAGTTCCAACACAGACTGCTGCAGAGAAGCTTTTTTAGCACTGAAAACGTGACAGGTGGCCTCGGAGTGCAAGGGCCGGTCCTCATCCAAGTGCTATCTGCGGGTCAGCGGCAAGAGGGACCGGTGTTGGCTACTGACGCCTCTCCGCCTCTCTGCAGCCTCAAGTATGGCCACCCACGCAGGCAAGGTAGCTAGAAGGTCAATGCCCTCCCTACAGGAATCTACGTGTCACCTGTTGGTCATAAACTTTCAGTCCCTCATTCGGCGATGAATACAATAGGTGTCATTGACTTGGGTTAAAATAACATCTGTCAATCCAATGCTTGGGTGACGAGGGGGGATTCTACCGCCATATAAAAGCACATGATAATTATTATACATTTTCACTTATCCGTGATGCACTTTATGCTTTATATCAATTGCAGACAAACACCATGGGAACTAAAATGACTTTCCTCTGTGTAAACTTGGACATTCTTTCCCGAAAAAAAACACAAGCTTTGAGTAGAAAAAAAAACACAACACAAAATCAAGCAATATAAATTGGAGGCAGAAGGGCAGCTGTAGACTGAACAGGAAGTGGTAGCCCAAGGCCAAATGAAACAGCTGGAGACATTGTTCAGCTGCAGAAACAGTCTTTGAGCAAAGTCCGCCCAGCTCCAACCCCGGCGCAGATGTCAATAATTACAGCACATGAAAAGACGGGCCGAGGATTAGGCAAGTGACGAAAATGGAATGGTATCGATGGATTTCCCACTTGCCGGGGCAAGCTGGCTGCCTTCACTCCCCCGTGCACCCACCGCTAGGATTACTAGACGGCTGCATGCCCCCGGGGGTGCCACGTTTTCAGCCCCGGGCTTTCCTTTTCCAAGCCTTTGCAGTCTGGGAAGTAAGGTCAACTGCTTCATTTAAAGGACCGCAGACAGCAGCTTCCAGAATGTTTGTTAAATGAGGTTCAGACTAATCTTCCCCGTGTCAGGGTGTCATCTGGGAAACTGAGCTACTGGCGTGCCCCTGCTCCCTACCCTGATACTGACTTCCACTATGAAGAATCCTGACATAAGAAGCTACGCAGCACAGCTATTTTCTAATACGTGCTGATGACGTTTGTGGATATGGCTCTGATTATGTTTGTGGATATGTCCTTGATGATGTTTGTGGATATGGCTTTGATGATGTTTGTGGATATGGCTCTGATGATGTTTGTGGATAAGGCTCTGATGATGTTTATGGATAAAGCTCTGATGATGTTTGTGGATAAAGCTCTGATGATGTTTGTGGATAAGGCTCTGATGATGTTTATGGATAAAGCTCTGATGATGTTTGTGGATAAAGCTCTGATGATGTTTATGGATAAAGCTCTGATGATGTTTGTGGATAAGGCTCTGATAATGTATGTGGATATGGCTCTGATTATGTTTGTGGATAAGGCTCTGATGATGTTTGTGGATAAGGCTCTGATGATGTTTGTGGATAAAGCTCTGATGATGTTTGTGGATAAGGCTCTGATAATGTATGTGGATATGGCTCTGATTATGTTTGTGGATAAGGCTCTGATGATGTTTGTGGATAAGGCTCTGATGATGTATGTGGATATGGCTCTGATTATGTGTGTGGATAAGGCTCTGATGATGTAAGGGTCAGAAGATGCTTGTGGATAAGGCTCTAACGATGTTCATGTTTATGGCTCTGATGATGTTTGTGGATAAGGCTTACCGTAAACTAATTAAATGCCTCTATCGTCCCAATGCCTTCATTTATAATTGAGCGATACCAAAGGGGATGATGGACGGACCAGGGAAGACATGGCATGGCAGTTCGGGCTGGACCGTTCCCATGAGGCACAGGGTCAGACTGATTTGCATATGGCCATGTCTGAACTGGGGTGGTGGAGTGAGCTACAGAATGATGATGGATTAAACCCAGATCAGTTGACTGGGGGTGAGTGTTTGATTTGCTCAAGCACTCCGTCCATCATCCCCTTTGGTATTGCTTCATTTATAATTGATCACTCCATTTTTCATAGTCACTATTGAAACACACTTGTCATAGGTTATGGCTATGTGTTCAGTGCTTTTAGTGTGCTGAAAAAGGTGGTGGTCTCTAAGGGAGGTCTGTCCAAAAAATCATAAATACGAGAAATATGGTGACAGGCAGGCCTTTCTGACACAACACGCAGCATTTAAAGAGAAGCTGCATCCTAAGAAGAGTATCACCTGGAAGGCCTCAGCAGGGGCAGGTACTTCGCTGTGAGCCGGCCCAGAGGCTTCAGCAGAGCCCATCTTGGTGCTCTGTGAGTCTGGTTGGGTCAGCCGCTTTGGGGTCTCCCTGGGCAAAGGCATCTGGCAGACCTCTTCTTCGGGCCCAACAAGAGGCTTCCAAGTGCTGTCATGAGCTGTGACGGAAGTCACCTTAGTGCTACAAGTTGATGGAGTTAACTCTTCTTAGCTTGGCAGCCTTGGGGCACTTCTGGGCAGTGCAGGGTCATCTTTTCCTTTCAAGGCACCCAGTGGCACCTTAGGTTTTGTAGTCTCTACTTCTGATGGGCAGGTTGGGACCACACTGGACAAATTGGCAATGCCACAGACACACCATCCATGTCCCCGGCACACATATAGTGGATGCCACAACCAAGCATTTATCCTGGCCTCGGTTAAGCCTACCAGTGCTGTACATGGCTTCTCGTACCTTGGCAGCAATGCTGGGGACATTGCAAATAGACTGCTCAATACACTTCAGCTGTTCAAAGCTGCACATACAGATCACTCATCACTCATGTTTGATGGCGAGTCACTGTTGAATACACCCCTATGCCAGAGTCAGTTGCCGCCTTCCTTGGTCAGCTCCTCCTGCCGGTGCTTGCTTCTCTCTAACAAAGGCAGGACCCCTTGGTTCCCAAGACAATTTCAGCCATCTTACACCCTATTCTCGAAGAACATGGAGGGTGAACTGACTGAGCAGAGGACAAGAGGCTGGAGGAGGAGAAGCAAGAGGGTGAACTTCGGTGTAGTGCAAGTGTAGGGAAGAGAAAGTCAGAAAGTCCATGAGGACGAGGCTCAGGACCAACACAAATTGACCAGAAACACCAGGGCCAGCAAACCAGGAGGTTCAGGACCAGCAACAGCAAGAAGAAGACCAGGAGGAGATGGTAGAGGGGGGTGAGGAGCACCACCAGGATTGGGACTACAATAAGAAGGTGATTAGGACATTAAGTAGCATTAGGACAAAGAGGATCATGAGGAGATACAGAAAGACCAGGAGGAGTAAAGCCACCATGAAAACCAGGAGAGTGCAGTGTAAGACCAGAAGACCTAGCACCCGGAAATGAAGAAGAGGGCCAAAGGAGAAAGACAAGAAGGATCAGGAAGAGAATGCCCAGGAGAAGTAGGAGAACCAGGACACCAAGGAGGACCAGAACCACTGGACCCAGAATGAGAGGACCATTAGAAGAGCAAGGACTAGAGCACCATGAGTACCAAGACCAGGAGGGCAACAAGACTAGGAGGAGGACAACAAGAGGGAGGCCATGGCCACCAAGCGGATAATGGCAAGATAAACAGGAGGGTCCAGACAAAGACGATAAGGACAAAGAGGACCGAGACCTGGCACCTCAGAAGGACCAACAACCATGATCAGGGGACCAGGACTAGGAACACTGGGACCAGCAGTGATGAAAGGGGAAGGATGAGGGCTGGATGGAAAACGAAATGGAGGAGGACAAAACCACAACAGACTTGGACAAATAGGAGGACCATAATAATAGCACTTGGAGGAACAGGAGGACCAAGAGGACTTGGCGGAAGATGCACAGGACAAGGTAAGATAGCAGTGGGATGAAGAGGAGGACCACATCAGGACCCTGATCACCACTGCCACCCGGAGGACCAGTACCACAAGGAGAACCAGTAACACCACCAGATTCAGTATCACCAGGAGGACCAGTACGACAGGAGGATTATGACCAGGAGGATCAGAAGGCACAGGACTATGATGAACAGAAAAACATAGATAAGGATTATCACAAGGAGGTGAAAGAGAAGGCGGGAAGGAGGATGCCTCAGATGTGGACTTGAAGAGGAGGAAGGGCAGGGGGAGGGGAGGCACCAGGAGTTTCAGGACCACCAGAGAACCAGAAAGACAAATCTCTCCCTGGGTCAGACCCGCAGGACCAATAGAAGCAGAAGTGACTTTAGCTTGGATGTAATAGGACTGCCCCTCAGTTACACTGCTTATATTTCTTGTATTCATGATTTTTAGAACATACCCCAAAACCGATGCCAGGATACTTGTTTCCAGTCCAGGGAGTACCAGGCCTGGCAGTTTGGGCTGGACTGCTCCAATGCGGATAGGGTCATGACTGACTTGCATATGGCTGGGTCCAAACTGGGATGGCATGGTGTGCCCAAAAACACAATGGATTTAGGCCCCGCTCTCAATACTATGGGTGAATGTTTGACGTTGTTCATTATTCAGTCCATCAATTGTTCTTTTTCCCTTTGTTCTAAACAGCCTGAAGGCTTACCTAGGCTCTAATTCTACTCAACTTGTTTATGGTAAGACAGTCATAATTGAGCAGCAATAGCCACTTACACACCTGTCAGCAGTATCTGCTGCACTATTGAATGGCCCTTTTTTAAAATAAAAAAAACAAAGGCCACTTATATTTCCCGCTTCCTTGGCATATCTCTCTGAGGAAATTTTCTCTGGCTATTTGTAAACATAAAAATGAGTCCGCACTCAGTGCTCCCTATTCTGGGCAATCTCAATGACAATATCCATGATTATCGGATTCCTCCCTCATCAGTAGAGAATATTTACAGGTTGCTGGACATGCTGCCAATTTTCTCAGGTATAATCCCACTCATAGCGTGCAGGCGTTCCAAAGCTCATCAGCTTGGTGGCGGCTCACGTGAGCCTTTTATCAGTGAAAGTGGGTAGGAGTGCACTACTTGCATGTAACAGTGCATTACCGCATAGCGTCTTGGTAGTTGTGGTTGGAGAAGGCCAGCATTGTTGCATTCAGATACAGAGCCCAGATCCTCTGGAGCCCTGAAGCCTCACAGTGAAGGTCCAGGAGAAAGAGGAAGTGGTTGTGTGAATTTGTTGTGTGTCTCTCTTCTCGGGGTTATTATTTTGTTGTGAATATAATGCCTTTTTGATTTTGTACATGCATATCTTGATTTTGAATAATTTATGTAGTGATGTTCTATAATTGTGAAAAAAAGACAAATATTTTATATATGAAAAAAAGAGAATAAGATGATAAAAAGATTTTTCATAAAAGAAATTAATTACAAAGATATTTTTGTGAACTGGTTGTTCTTGGATGGCTCACATTTGGAATTTAAATAATGTCAATGTAAAATAACTGTAGGTCAGAGGGAGATTTTTTGCTTTGATGTAATGCTAAACCACAAAATGTGCTGCATTGCACTGCATAATTTACATTTTCTTGCTCCATAATTTAGTCAACCCAGCCGCAAAATGTAGTCCTCTCCTGACGCATAATTCCAGTGGCTCTGCTTAAAGCTTCATGGTGGCAAAGATTCATTGTTTTTGAGATGTGATGTAGCAGTGTTATCAGCTTAGTTCTGGAATAATGAAGACATTTATAAAAATGTTTGCATTAGATATAGTCTGATTACTTATTCCCATACTGTGTAGTATATTTTGTAAGACCTTGTTTTATCTCAAACACTGCATCATGTTGCAGCAGCCTAGCTTAGACTGTGTGAAATACTATTTTAAAATAATGACTTACATATTCACAGTGCTTTTTGCCAGAGGCAGGTACCTCATGGCAAAATAAACATGGCCACTGGAATTATGCAGCAGTAGACCAAATTATGTTATGTGGCAGCATGAACTAAATTATGTGGCAAGAAAAGCCCAATTATGTGCCACATTTTGTGACATATTACTGCATTATTTTAACAACTTTACACTTGTTAACAGTGTCCTGGCATACATTACCTTTCAAAAAAAGAGAGTTTCCCATAAACCAGAAAGGACTGTTTCATTACTTTTTCAATTAGAAAAAAAGCTAATTGAAGAAGTAATGAAACAGAAGCAGCACCACAAGGATAAGGGTGGATAATTTAAATAAAACGCCCATGACAAATTATCCATAACAGGAGCAACTGTATGACAATGATGGCCCTGTATCAGAAAAACATTACGATGAGTTAACATCGCTTTGAGCAAAAGTAAGTGGATTTCCTACTAGATGGTAAATAAATAGTAGGACAAGCAGTAATAATGATAGGGTTAAAGCTCAAAGCCTATTTATCGCATTTTTATAATACAGGAGGACGCCTGGCTGAACCCCTGGAAGAAGTACCCAAAGTTTACCAGTGGTCTACTTTGAATAAAGTGAAATAAATAAATAAATACGTCTTAAAGTAAGATTTTTCTTGACCTTGTCAGCACATGTATATAGCTTAGATTTAGTCTAGAAAATTCACACAACAGAACCCTATATTAATTGTATGCATTTATTTGCAGATTGGTTTGTTTTTACATTGATCTGTCCTGAGGAAGGTGTTTATAAAGTCAGAACGAGACACCGAAACGCGTCGACATAAGGACTTCGTCTTAACCACTGTTTTTAATATTTGTTTTTATGAGTATAAAAATTGAGTATAAATATTATGTGTTTTTTATATTATGACTGTATTATGATTACTGTGAATACCATGTAAAAAACTTTTTGTCTAAAAGAGATATCGTGAACTAAGGACATATGTCTGGTTTTTAATAAAATCACAATAGTAGATGCAATTTTGTGTGTGAATGTTATATACAGAGGAGTCTCTCTAAATTTTATGGCAAGACCGGAGGCTCCTATTATGCTTTCTTATCTTGCAATTTAATTAACAGCAGCCAAGATAAGTGTAAAACTACAGTCCCCAGAGGGCCAGGCGACAACTGGGCCATGGGGACGAGAAAAAACGAGATAACAGTAACCAATCAGAACACACCTAATAGATAAGAGCACACACAGACTGCGCAGCTTCCTCTTTTCTTGCTGCTCGCAGTCAGATAAGTGTTCTCTTATCTATGCTCGCTATGTTTCATGCTAATTTATGCATATTTATGTTTTCAGCTTAATATTTATGCTCCTGTGTTCACGCGCTGTTGCGTTGCTTTGCTAGCGCTTTGTGCGCTTCCTTTCATTCAAAGTTGTCCCGCTTGCCTCACGCTTGTTTCCCCCGTCCCCGCCCCTACAGTGGTCTCTCCCGCTCCGCGGTCTTCGCGCTTGTTCGCGAACGTTCTCACCGCCTGCAGCTTGCCTGCCTCACCGGCGCCGGAGCCTGTTTTTTCACTCTTCCCGCTTTCCGCTTTGCTCTCGCTCTCCCAGAGCCGGCTGACTGACTGCCTCCAGCCCGGTTTCCTCGCTCAGTTCAGCCCGCCCCTGCCCTTCCCCTGTTCACGCCCCCTGTTCTTTCCCAGTCATTAACCCTTCACTACCCTAGCTGGCTGACATGGAACACGAGAGCTCTTCTGAGGAAAACTCCTCTTCTTTGGATAATGGGTCTCTCAAGCAGGACCTTCACAAGTTTATCAACACTTCAGTTGAACAGGCAATGGAAGTCTCTATGAAAAGACTATCAAAAAATATGGAAAATTCCATGGTCAGCATGTTGTCCAAGGTTTTGGCCCATTCTGCGGGGGATAGCAGAAAACGCAAGGTGGAACACTCTGCTTCTGTGCATAAGTCAAAAAAGTCAGCTATGGTTAGCGAGTCTCACTCGCTTATGGACGAGGACTCAGTGCCTCACAGGCCTCCTACTAAGGAGGGGTTTCTCGGTTCCGAAGGTAAAAAGAAGCAAAAATCTAAGCACACAGAGTCCCCTACAAAGAAATTAATGATTTCCACCATCTTGGACACAGATGATGATATGCCTGATGCTGACGACCTATTTGATATCTTTGACGTCACTGACCCCCCCCCCCGAAACTTCCCAAATGTGATTCTTTTAACTTCGAACCTGTTTTTGACTGGGAGGGTCTCCCTATGTTTGACCCGTCCTCCATTCGTCATCCAAATTCGACCGAATGGCTACCCTCTCACCATGTTGGAGAATATATTTCCGCCCGCCTTCGTCTCCCTCTTGAGGCGACTGTGCGTTCCAGGTTGAAGTCTGAGTGTCCTAAACCCGCCCTTCCAGATAAGATCACCCTCGTCCCTACCATCGATCAACCTCTCCTTACCTTCTTCTCTAAATTTGGCAAGGACCCTCGTCGTGGGGTAGACAAGGCATGCTCCACATGTCAAGACAAGTTATTGGACATTGTGGGTCCCTTAGCCCGTATTTTCGACATGGCAGAGTCTGCCCATCTTGATGGTTCGGATCTTTCAGCCGAAGACATTTCCATGTGGGTTCAACGTGCTTTTTGCCTTCTGGGCAATGCCAACGCTGCCATTACCCACGAAAGACGTAAGGGCCTTTTGATCAAATTGGATCCCAAACTGGCTAACCTTGCTCCTATGGACCCCGGCTCAAAGGCGAATGGTCTTCTCTTTGGGGAGAATTTGGTGCGCGACATCAGCCGGTTTGTCTCTACCTTCGCTTCCCTTGACAAGGCTCAGCAATCTATCAAAAAGACTTTTGCTCCTCGGGTTTTTGGCCGGGCCGGACGAGGCAGGGGTCGCTCTTCCGGCCGTCCCTACAATCAAGGCTCCAAGACTTCTTACGACAACACCCAAGAATACAAGCCGCGCTTTTACCCACAACGAGGCCGTGGTTTCCGCGGCCGAGGGCGTCAAGGTTATCGCAACTCCAACTCCAATCAACAAGGTAAGCCCGTCTTCTTTCCCTCCTGTAGGAGGTCGATTGAAACTGTTTCTACCAAAATGGCAATCCATAAGTGCAGACCCGTGGGTCCTTTCCACGGTTCAAGGCTATCTTATAGAGTTTTACTCTCCTCCTGTCCAGACCTTTTCCCCTCCGCCTCCCGTGTTCTCTCTGCACATGGCACTTCTCATTTCCACCGAGATAGACTCTCTCTTACAAAAACAAGCCATTCAAATTTTTCCTCACGACTCTTCAGGCTTTTTAAGCTCCATTTTTCTGGTTCAAAAGAAGAACAAGAAATTACGCACTGTCATAAACCTGAAATGGTTCAACCACTTTGTGGTGTATCGTCATTTCAAAATGGAGACGATCCTTCATCTGAGGGACACCCTTCGCCCCCGCGATTGGATGGTTCGTTTGGATCTCCAAGACGCCTATCTCACAGTTCCAATCCACCAGTCTCACTGGAAGTTTCTCCAATTCCAGTGGTCAGGTATGACCTACTGTTTCACATCTCTCCCTTTTGGTCTCTCCTCGGCACCATGGTGCTTCACGAAACTGCTGAAGCCAGTGGTCGCTTTTCTTCGTTCTCTTGGTATCCGTCTCATAATCTACTTGGACGATATCCTTCTCCTGAATTCGGACAAGCAGTGTCTTCTTTCAGATCTTCAGACCACTCAGAGTCTCCTTTTGGACTTAGGTTTTCTGGTAAACCTCGAGAAATCCTCTCTGGTCCCTTCTCAGAACATGGAATTTCTGGGCTTCCTAGTGGATTCGGTGGCGGCGTCTTTACGCCTCCCCCTTTCCAAAATTTCCAAAATCAAAGCGGAAATCGCCTCGGTGCTACATCTTTCTGTCATATCTCTCAGATCTCTGGCCCGGATTGTCGGTCTTCTTTCTTCTTCTATTCAGGCGATATTTCCGGGCCCTCTGCACTACCGGGCCCTTCAGCGCTTGAAGATCAGACACCTTCGCCAAGGCCTCGCTTACTCAGACGTCATCGCTCTAGACCAAGAGTCCCGCACAGAATTGCAATGGTGGATAGACCATTTAGATGCGTGGAACGGGCGCACTATCTTCGCCACATCCCCAGATCTTGTGTTGGAATCCGATGCCAGTCTATCGGGTTGGGGCGCCCGATGTGGTCCAATCTCGACTGGAGGAGCATGGTCAAGAGAGGAGTCCAGACTGCACATAAATTGTTTAGAGATGCTTGCTGGCTCCTTTGCAATCAAAAGTCTTTCCAAAGACAGGATCCGCTGTTCCATACTCTTACGCATGGACAATGTTTCTGCGGTTCGTTACATAAATCATCTCGGCGGCACAAAGTCCAAACCCCTGGCGGACTTAGCCAGAAGTCTGTGGGAATATTGTCTAGCCCATCATCTCTCCTTGACAGCGGAGTACCTTCCGGGCAACCTCAATTCAGTGGCCGATTGGCACTCGCGGTTCCTGCGCGACTCCAGCGACTGGAGGCCGTCTTCCTTTCTCTTTCAACTTTATGGGGTCCCTTTTCTATCGATCTCTTTGCTTCTCGCCTCAATTCTCAATTGCCCCAGTTTTACAGCTGGAGACCAGACCCCTTGGCTCTTGCCACGGATGCTTTCCTCCAAGTTTGGTCTTGTCAACTCCATTATGCCTTTCCTCCTTTCCTCATGATCAACAGAGTGCTGGCGCAGATTCGTCGCCAGGAATCCTCGCTGGTACTGGTGGTTCCTTTCTGGCAAGCCCAAATTTGGTTCCCTGTTCTTCTGGAGATGGCGATGGATTTTCCTGTACTTCTGCCATCCTTCGACGATCTTCTTCTCAACCCTCTCGGCGAGCGTCACAGCTTGATCCTGGACCACTCCCTCACTCTGTCGGCCTGGAAAGTTTCCGGCCTCCCCCTTCTAACATCCTCATTTCACAAGAGGCTGCTCACTTTATCAACCAAGCCTGGGCCCCGGGCACTTCAAAAGCCTACAAATCCGCCTGGTCTCTTTGGGCAAGCTGGTGTCTGGAAAGGTCTCTCGATCCCTTTTCAACCTCTTTAAGTTCTGTTATCAACTTCTTAGCTTCTCAGGCCAGTGCTGGGAAGGCCTATCGAACCATTAACCTTTATCGCTCTGCTATCTCCCTTCATCATACCCACATTGATGACAAGCCCATTGGGGCTCATCCTCTGATTTGTCGCCTCCTCAAGGGCGTTCGATGCTCCAAACCACCGTTGGCTAAGTATACTTTTTTGTGGGATGTTTCTGTTGTACTTAAATTGTTCTTGAATTGGCCCTCTAATTCTGCTTTGTCTCTCAAAATGTTGTCAGCCAAACTTACAATGTTGCTTTGCTTGGTGTCTATCAAAAGAGTTTCTGATGTCCGAGCCTTGGATGTTTCTTCTCGCCATTTTTCCCCTACAGGTGTGCTGTTCCAGATTCGCAGACGCACAAAGACTAACTTAGACTCTGTTTTTTATCCTTATTTTCCCGATCAACCCCAACTTTGTGTGGGACAGTGTTTGAAAATGTATGAACAAAAGACCGCTGATCTCAGAACGCCCTCTTGTTCCCAACTTCTCATTTCCTTTCGTAAACCTCACCTTCCTGTTTCCTCCCCTACCCTGGCCAGGTGGGTTCGCTGGGTTATGTCCCTTGCCGGTATTGATGTCTCTGTTTTCGGAGCACATTCGGCTCGGGGAGCCATGGCTTCTAAAGCCTTTTGGTCTGGCTCCCGTTTAGAGGACATACTGAGATCAGCAGATTGGTCCAATGACAGTATTTTCCGCATGTTTTATTGTAAGCCTATTCATTCTGTTGCTTCTGATGTTATTAATTTGCTTTGAACAAGCATAATAGGAGCCTCCGGTCTTGCCATAAAATGTAGATTTTCCTAGTTATTATGACGGAAAGTCTTAATTTTATTAAAGACACGGAGGCGAGTATTATCCCGCCGCTACACTACTAACATGTGTTCTCCCTCCCTACAGCGAATCCGGCATTGCCACCTGCTTCATAGAAGATCTTCTCTCCAGCGGTTCCGTTCATCTCCTGCTTGGATGTCTCCTCTGGTTCTTCCATCCCCTTCGGATCCTTTTCCTGGACTTTGGCGATGGATTCCTCTGATTAAGGACTTCTGCTCCTGGACTTTGGCGTTCTTTCTGGTTATGGCTATTTTTCCTTTATTCTCTATTGTTATCTGACTGTCTCTCAGCGAAAAGAGGAAGCTGCGCAGTCTGTGTGTGCTCTTATCTATTAGGTGTGTTCTGATTGGTTACTGTTATCTCGTTTTTTCTCGTCCCCATGGCCCAGTTGTCGCCTGGCCCTCTGGGGACTGTAGTTTTACACTTATCTTGGCTGCTGTTAATTAAATTGCAAGATAAGAAAGCATAATACTCGCCTCCGTGTCTTTAATAAAATTAAGACTTTCCGTCATAATAACTAGGAAAATCTACATTGTCTGACTAGGTCTTGAACACAATTACATTGAAGAACACAGAAAGGAAACTTTCATTTTTCAACTGACATACATTACCCCTCATAAGTACCCGTTTAACACCCACATATAGCAATAAGCAACAGAAAGGTGACCAGTCAACCTTTCAAAGGGCCTCGCTCTGTTCAGCAACACGTATTGCTGCATTTTACTAACTTTTGGACCGTTTGAACCTGAAACATGTTTTTTGTTAAAATCTGCAAATTATACAGCAGATGCTGAATTATGTGGCAAATGCAAAAAATCCATAATTGTGCAAAAAAGGTTGCAGCCAGACAATCGCATAATTCCAGTGGCCCTGACTTTCAATACAAAGGTCACTATTCCTCATTGCACCAACAATGTAGATTTTCCTAGTATTTATGACGGAAAGTCTTAATTTTATTAAAGACACGGAGGCGAGTATTATGCTTTCTAATCTTGCATATATTTGCACAGCAGCCAAGATAAGCAAAATACTACAGTTCCCAGAGGGCCAGAGAACAAACTGGGCCATGGGAATGAGAAAAAACGAGAATACAGTAACCAATCACATAAGACCTAACAGATAAAGACCCTAACTGACTGCGCAGCTTCCTCTTTTCGCTGTCGAGCAAGTCATATAATGTCATCAAATAAAGGAAAAATTAACAAAATTAAGGATAGAGCCAAAGTCCAGGAACATAAATCTTGCATCAGAGGAATCCAAGGGAGAATACCAAACAGGACATCAGAAGGAGGAGCCAGGAGCACTGGAGCTGGAGAGCGTGGAGGTGAGGACCGTAGGAGCCGAAGGGTAGGTCTCCTAAGATGAAGCCGGTGGCAGGGCTGGATTCGCTGTAGGGAGGGAGAAACGAGAGTTAGTAACGTTGCGGCGGGATAATACTCGCCTCCGTGTCTTTAATAAAATTAAGACTTTCCGTCATAAATACTAGGAAAATCTACATTTTATGACAAGACCGGAGGCTCCTATTATGCTTGTTTAAAGCATACTAACAACATCAGAAGCCACAGTATGAACAGGTTTACAATAGAACATGCGAAAAATACTGTCATTAGACCAATCTGCTGATCTCAGAATGTCTTCTAAACGAGAGCCAGACCAAAAGGCTTTAGAAGCCATGGCTCCCCTGGCCGAATGAGCCCCGAAGACGGAGACATCAATTCCGGCAAGAGACATGACCCAACGGACCCAACGGGCAAGGGAAGGAGAGGAGACAGGGAGATGGGGTTTGCGAAAGGAAATCAGGAGTTGAGAATGAGAGGGCGTTCTGAGAGTAGCAGTCCTGTCTTCGTAAACTTTTAAACACAGAGTTTGGGATGGGCTGGAAAATATGGATAAAACACTGAATCCAAGTTAGTCTTAGTTCGTCTGCGTATTTGAAACAATATACCTGTAGGAGAGAATTGGCGAGCAGAAATATCTAGAGCTTTAACATCAGAAACCCTCTTGATGGAAACTAAACACAGTAACATGGTAAGCTTGGCAGACAGCATTTTGAGTGAAAGAACAGAATTGTCAGGCCAATTTGTAAACAACTTAAAAACTACTGTAACAACCCATAAAGAAGTATACTTAGCCAACGGCGGTTTCGCACATCGAACTCCTTTCAAAAGACGACAAATGAGAGGGTGAGCACCGACTGGTTTACCATCAATTTGGGAGTGGTTTAGAGAAATAGCTGAACGATAGAGATTTACAGTGCGATAGGCCTTACCTGCGCTGGCCTCAGAAGCGAGGAAATTAATGATAAAATTTAGAGGGGCTGAAACGGGATTGAGGTCCCTTTCCAAACACCAGCTTGCCCAAAGAGACCAGGCGGATTTGTATGCCTTGGAGGTGCCAGGGGCCCAGGCCTGGCTGATAAAGAGCGAAGCCTCTTGTGAAATGAGGACGTTAGAAGAGGAAGGCCGGAAACTTTCCAGGCCGACAACGTTAGGGAGTTGTCTAGAATGAGACTGTGTTGTTCGCCTTGAGGATTGAGTAAGAGATCCTGGAAGGGAGGAAGAAGGACCGGGAAGTCCACAGCCATCTCGAGCAGAGACGGGAACCAAACCTGAGCCTGCCAGAAAGGAGCTACAAGAACTAGGGACGAAAACTGGCGGCGAATTTGAGAGAGAACCCTGTTGATCATCAGAAAAGGGGGGAAGGCATAGTGCAGATGACGAGACCAATCCTGTAGGAAAGCGTCTGTCGCCAAAGCCATAGGGTCCGGTCGCCAGCTGAAGAACTGGGGCAATTGGGAGTTGAGCCGGGATGCAAAAAGATCGATAGAGAAAGGGCCCCAAAGATGGGAGAGAGAAAGGAAGACGGATGGACAAAGCTTCCAATCGCTGGAATCTCGAAGAAACCTCGAGTGCCAATCCGCCACGGTGTTGAGATCTCCAGGAAGATACTCCGCTGACAAGGAGGGGTGATGGGCGAGGCAGTATTCCCATAGACTTTTCGCTAAGTCCGCCAGAGGTTTGGACCTTGTCCCGCCAAGATGGTTGATATAGCGGACCGCAGAAACATTGTACATACGGAGGAGGATGGAACAGCGAATCCTGTTCTTTGAAAGGCTTTTGATTGCAAAGGAGCCTGCAAGCATCTCTAAACAGTTGATGTGCAACTTGGACTCCTCGGCGGACCATGAACCTCCAGTCGAGATTGGTCCACATCGGGCGCCCCAACCCGATAGGCTTGCATCTGATTCTAAGACAAGATCTGGGGCAGTGGCGAAGATAGTCCGGCCGTTCCACGCATCCAAATGGTCTATCCACCATTGAAGCTCGGTGCGGGATTCGGGGTCTAGGGCAACGAGATCCGAATAAGCGAGACCCTGTCTTAGATGCTTTATTTTTAGGCGCTGAAGAGCGCGATAATGAAGAGGGCCGGGGAAGATGGCTTGAATGGAGGAGGAGAGGAGACCGACGATCCTTGCCAGGGATCGGAGGGACAAGAGAGATGACTGAAGAACGGAAACAATCTCCGCTTTGATTTTTGAAACTTTGGAGAGGGGAAGGCAAAGGGAGGCTGCCGCAGAGTCCACTAGAAAACCCAAGAATTCCATGTTCTGAGATGGGAGGAGAGATGACTTGTCTGTGTTGATGAGGAAACCCAGATCCCATAGAAGAGATTGAGTCAAGAGCAGGTCTGAGAGAAGAGTCCGCTTGTCGGAGTTCATGAGAAGGATATCGTCCAAGTAAATAATCAGCCTTATGCCAAGGGATCGAAGATAAGCGACCACTGGTTTTAAGAGTTTTGTGAAGCACCAGGGCGCGGAAGACAAGCCAAAGGGAAGAGAGGTGAAACAGTAGTTGACACCTGCCCATTGGAACTGAAGAAACTTCCATTGGGAGCGATGAATAGGAACTGTGAGGTAAGCATCCTGAAGGTCCAAACGGACCATCCAGTCGTTCGGGCGAAGGGTGTCTCGTAGATGTAAAATCGTTTCCATTTTGAAATGGCGATAAACCACAAACTGATTGAACCACTTCAGATTGATTACAGTGCGGAGCTTTTTGTTTTTCTTTTGCACCAGAAAAATGGAGCTTAGAAAGCCTGAGGAGTCGAAGGGAAAAATCTGAATCGCTTGCTTTCGAAGAAGAGCATCGATTTCGCTTGAAATCTGAGAGGCCATGAGAGAGGAGAAGACTAGGGGAGGAGGGAAGAAAGTTTGGACGGGAGGGGAGAGAAATTCGATAAGGTAGCCTTGAACGGTGTTTAAGACCCAAGGATCCGAACTGAGAGCAGACCATTTGGGAAGGAACAGTTGTAAACGACCCCCGACAGGAGGGGAAGAAGAAAGGCTTACCTTGTTGTTTGGAGTTGTTGTGACGATAGTTCCCTTGACCTCTGCCTCTGTAGCCACGGCCACGTTGGGGGTAAAACTGTGGCTTGTAGTCCTGGTTGTTATTGGACGACCCTCTGGAGCCTTGATTGTAGGGACGGCCGGAAGAGCGGCCCCTGCCTCTGCCGGCCTGTCCAAAAACCAGAGGGGCAAAAACCTTCTTTACGGTTTGTTGGGCTTTATCCAATGAAGCAAAAGTGGAGACAAATCTGCTGAGGTCACAAACCAAATTTTCTCCGAACAGGAGACCATTAGCCTTGGGGCCAGGATCCATAGGGGCGAGATTTGAGAATTTCGGATCCAGCTTGATAAGAAGACCTTTGCGGCGCTCATGAGTAATTGCAGAATTCGCATTCCCTAGGAGACAAAAGGCGCGTTGAGCCCACATGGAGAACTCCTCTGCGGAGAGTTCCGTACCCTCTAAACGGGCGGATTCTGCCAAATCAAAGATACGGGCTAGAGGACCCACAACGTCTAACAACTTGTCTTGACAAGTGGACCAAGCTTTGTCTACCCCTCTGCGGGGATCTTTGCCAAACTTAGAAAAGAAGGTGAGAAGAGGTTGGTCAATGGAAGGAACTAAAGTGATTTTGTCGGGAAGAGCCGGTTTCGGACACTCAGATTTGAGTCTGGATCTCACTGCGGACTCCAGAGGGAGGCGCAATCTGGCCGAAATATATTCCCCGACATGATGGGAAGGAAGCCATTCCGTGGAATTTGGGTGACGAATGGAAGAGGGGTCAAACATGGGAAAGCCTTCAGAGTCAAAGACTGGCTCAAAAGAAAAAGAATCCAGTTTAGCATACTTGGAAGGGGGGTGGAAGGGTCAGCAATGTCAAACATGTCAAACAATTTATCAGCGTCGTCCATATTATCATCGTCATCATCATCAGTGTCCTGTATGGTGGAAATGACCAACTTTCTCCGAGGAGACTCTGCATGTTTATCTTTTTGTTTTCGTTTGCCCTCGGAACCAACAAACCCCTCCTTAGTAGGAGGCCTGGGAGGCACTAAGTCCTCAGTCAAGAGCGAGGAAGACTCGCCAATCAGTAACGCTTTTTTGGAGGCACGAGCCTGAGCAGAGTGGTCCACCTTTCTTTTTCTGCTTTCCCCCGCAGATTGGGCCAATACTTTGGACATGATGCTTAACATGGAGTTCTCCATATTCTTTGACATACGTTTCATAGAAACCTCCACAGCTGATTCAACAGAGTTGTTTATAAATTTACTTAAATCTTTCTTAAAAGTTTGGGGGTCCTCGACAGGAACCTCTTCTGAGGAACTATCGTGTTCCATAGCCAGCTAGTTAGTGAAAGCAGAACAGAAAAACAATGGAGGCAGGCGAGGGTTAAATTTCCCTGAAGGGGCGTGTTAATGGGCGGGCCGAGCAGAGAGCGTTAGCCGGGCGGTAACAGAGGCACAACAGGAAGCGGAGCGCCTGAGGACCGTAACTCCGAAGTGCGTAGGAGCCGGGGTCCAGATAAGCCACACGGAGGTGAGGAGAAGGGCAGAGAAGACGCGCGAAGCAGTGCGAGTAAGCGCGAGTAGGCGCGAGTGAGCGCGAGTCAGCGCGAGGCAGGGAGCGACCAAGGGAGGCCGGGGGAAGGGGGGTGGGAGGAAATATACACCGGAGTCGGGGAGAAAAGGCGCTGAGAGCGTCTGAACAGCAGCGCGAGGTCACGCTTCACCAATATAAGGGATACCAGATAAAAACGGGCATAAATAAATCACTTCAACAGTACAGAAAACTGAGAGCAAAAGATAAAAACACTTATCTGACTGCGAGCAGCAAGAAAAGAGGAAGCTGCGCAGTCAGTTAGGGTCTTTATCTGTTAGGTCTTATGTGATTGGTTACTGTATTCTCGTTTTTTCTCATTCCCATGGCCCAGTTTGTTCTCTGGCCCTCTGGGAACTGTAGTATTTTGCTTATCTTGGCTGCTGTGCAAATATATGCAAGATTAGAAAGCATAATGGGAGCCTCCGGTCTTGTCATAAAATTATGTGTCGCTCAGCTTTAACACACACAGACATCTACAGTGATAGTATTTGCTAACTGAGGTTTCATAACCTAAAAGAGTACATTTGTCACCAGTAGTTTGACCAGAGTTATTTTTCAATTAGGATTAAGCTGTACGCAGTAACCTGACAGTTAAACACAAAACACGTAGACTAATTTGTTCTTTTAATTTTTTTAGCCACCTCTTTGACCCTGCCATCACAATCACTGAACCGTGTCCCCACAACACTCCAATCACAATTCTCATTATTTTAAACCACTGCAAGGGCTCTATGTGAATTTAGCCATCCTGGAAATGAACAAGGCTGCACTTCCAGGCCATCTTCATTTACATGTACTTGCAGAGCCACTTGCACCCCCCCTTCCCCGGGAACCCATCCACAGCCACCCAGGGGGGGCGCGCCCAACAGTTTGAAAACCTCTGAACCAGGGAGAGCGGACCCTGTGTAAAGCACCTGGGACTCACACTTTGGAATCGGATATTCCCATGTGATTTTAGCATGTAGTATTTCTGCGTTCTGTGTAATAAGATACTTATATTTTATAAACAGAAGCACTGGGCTGGCCATTGTACTTTTTGTGCTGGTTGGGGGTTGTTGTTGAGTGCGAGTGAGAATCCCCCCGTGCTAACCTCAATGAGAAGCCTGTGACTGCTTACCATCACTACCACTGAGAGTCAAGTGCTGAAGGGGTTGCAGTGGCGTCTCCTCCGCTAAGGCGGGTGAGCTTTACCCCACTGCTCACGGAGCAGTGTAAACAAAAAAATAAAATGATAATAACTTTAGTTATTATCATTTTATTTTTGGTATGGTCAGGCTAGGGTGGGCTTGGCTTCCCTGCGTCAGGGAGGAGGAGTAGTTGTGCACTCCTTAAAGTGAGCATGAATGTTTGACCAACCCTCTGGCTAGCCAAACATTCATGCGCACTTTGCATCTTCTCCATGCAGGCTGCATTACAGCCTGCATGGAGAACATGCTCAGGCCCCCATTCCCTGGCTGAGCACCGAACCACGACGCTCATACCAATCACAACGCTGCATTGCAGCATTGTGATTGGCTTTAAGGAGTCTGGGTGCTTCCCCGTCCCCGGAAGAGACTCCCTCAACGTGGGAGAGACGCAGCGTTGGAGAGGTAATTTTTTTTTTTTTTTAATTCAAACTCGCCCCTTCCCCTCGCCACTCCCGTACCTTACCGGGCACCACTGAGGGAATGTACTTGTCCCAGTTTGCAGAACCAAAGTGGACTAGGGGACAGTAGAGGCAAAGTACCCGTCCCCCACAGGTGTGACCCTTTATCCCCTGTCCACCTCATGCCCCCCTATGTTTTTTTTTGCATCTGAGCTACCTGATACGCCTCTCTGTCACCCAGATCTAGCTGAAACACTCCAAAGCCCAAATATAACTAAAATATATCAGTCAGGACAGGGTTGTGTGCAGCTCACAATATCAGCACATACATGCGTGGCAGCACACGCGCTCGATGCTGTTAATGAACTTCACCTAGCGTGACAATGCGGGTAGAGGGGTAAGGTAAAATAGTGCCCCCTCCCGCAGACTGTGAAGAGGGGTCCCCGTGTGTCTCATATCTCACAAATATATATTGCCCTTGGGGGTTCTGTGGCCCCTCTGAAGGATTTTGTGCCCCGGGTTGCCCCCCTCGCTCACCCTTGCGCCGTGGGCCCAGGGCCTGTGCTTCGCCTCAGAGTGTGCAGCAAACGCGCAGATGGCCCCCTGCCGCAAACCCAGCCAAGACATTCCTAATGCTCGCTTATCCGAACCGAAAACAAACAGCCTTCGCTCACTTTTGATTGGATCAAGGTCCCGCGTTTGGCTAACTTCCCGAAAACCACTAATGTCAATTAGCCAGAAAGAGTCAACAAACGAATTTATAATTACCGCAGGGGAACGAGAGGGAGGGGGGCTTATGGTTCACATTAACGAGAGATGCGGCCTCTTATTGATATGATCACATTCCCAGATAGCATCTAATTACCGCTTTAACGAGGTATGCGTAAACAAAGCCGCAGTTTCAAGTGGGTCGGAAAATGAAGGCATATCAGCAACGACGGAGCAGCAGCTGAGCTCGTTCCCTGCAGATGACGTGTGAGCACGAGGCGGCGACTGAAGTGAGACGTTGCTTCATTATTACCTGTGTTTGTTGTTGTTAGTATTATGCTTACGGTTGTTGCTATTTTATTAATATTATTATGATTACTGCTACTACTATTAATTATAAACACGCTGCTACTGCTACCACTAAAATATGAAATAAAATGATTATGAATAACCAATAACGATAACAATACAAGATAAACGTCATTATTATGATCATATGATGAGTAACATTGCCTAAAATATCACAAACATATGAAGAATACAGCGGAGCTCTAAGTTTAATATCAGTCTCAAACTGCGTTTGTACCCAAATAGATGAATGACTTTCACACGCAAAATGTTCTCTGTCTTGTTTTTTTTTTAAAACACGTGATTTCGTTCAGGTAATAGCTGAAGGAAATTGCGGGACAAAAGGTTCTGGTGAGAACCAGTAGACTAGACCGTTCCTTCTTGTTATTCCCCATTATCAGTAGTAAAACTTGGAATTAGGTGGAAACTCCGAGGCAATATTGCGCATTGGGGGTGCTTCGCTCTGCATGTTTTTTACACCAGCGGTCTCCAACCTTTTTTATAGTAAGAGCCACTTATGATGAATGAAAATCCTCCCGAGCTACTAATATGAAGTGTTATAATCTTGACCACATTATGCCAGATTGTACTAGTGGCCTACCTATGCAAGAGTATCAACTGTGATCGCCCGAGGGCACCATGCATGGCTGCCAGCACGAAAATAAAAAAGTTTTTATCAATTTGAAAGGCCTATACATAAAGGCCATACCTGGCACTGAGGTAAGAAGATTAGTAATGAGTCCTTCCAATGCCACACACGTTATCCCTCAAATATCAGAGCCAAGAAAATGTGTCCGATTGGTAAAGATAACTGGAGACAAGCGTCTAGATGAAGAGATGTTTACTGCAGTAGTAGACATGTAGAGGTCACACAGGATTGGTATGTTACAAGTATTGCCCCACCTGTCGCGTGAAGTTACTCACTTACTCCCTGGCACTTTCACCAATTATTTTGCAGATATTCGTAGAGAACAAGCCTACCTACCTAGTGAGCAACAGAGCTGTGAATAAGGGCAGATAGCATGAGTTACACATCAGGATGTTTGTACATGGTGAATCCTATGAGTTGTGATGTAGTGTTCTCTCAATGGGTGGGTCTTCCGCTCCTTCATGAATTGCAGTTCTGATATTGATTGGCATACTGCTGTATACAAACACACATGCATAGACACACACACACGCACCCTCGGCAAGTAACTATTAAACTGCCTCATTGCCACCTTATACTAATTGTAGCAACGAAGTCTGATGTCCAATACTGGTCCACAAGGGTAGGATTAGGACTGATTTTCAGGATAACCACTAGCTATGTAAATTGTTCCCATTCCGGACCCACATATAGCCAGGGTTTTATATCTTGATAACAGTTGCCCAGCTACACTGACTAATAGCCTTTAAAATGTGCTATTATATGTTTTTGACAATCAATGGGAACAAACGGCAATGGAAAATACCTTAAAACATGCATACTTTTCCTTGCGTTTTAAGAATTAAAATGTGAGTCATAGCTGTTCTCCTACTTATCTATCACAGCATTTGCATAACGTGGTAATGACATTGGCAAAGTCTCGCAGCACTGTGGAAAATAGTACAATCACTGCTAGGATCACAGGTCTGAACACCATATGTCGCAGCTTTGCTGTGTTTTTTTAATCCACGCTTTTACATCCCCCGCTCTAGCTCACCTGCCTCTGTCCTCTGAAAACTCTCCTTTTCTAGTGTCACCCCCTCTTTACAGCGGCCTCTCCACAGCCCCCTTCTCCTTTACCATCTCACCACCTCTGTCTTCGTGGAATGAGTCCCTCTTGCCCCAATTGAGCTGTCTGCTGCAGCACCCCCCCCATGATCACTGCTAGAAACTGATTTATGCATTTCCGCAATGTCAAAGCGTTGTGTATGTCCCGCTGTTAAAAAAAAACCTCCTTTGTAATTGCTCTGCAGCTCTCCGGTGCCCGAGGGTCTTGTTCGTGCAATGACAATAAAACCCATAAAACGCAATAAAGTGACACATGTTTTATACAGTAAATGGCTGAATGCTGTCAAGCGATGCGCAGATCAAAACACAAGACACTCGTGATGTCCCTCGTGATGTCCCAACAGGGTGTGGTATCGTACTCGCAATAGGAAATCGATCCCAATTATACAAAACTTCATTTCAATGCAGTCCGTCTCGCATTTGTGAAAGTTAAAGCTATTGGCCTTGTAAATTATACAGGTTTTTTTTACTAGAGGAGTCTAGAGGACTAAGAATGAGTAACTACCGCTGTGATCAGAGACACATCTGCAGTACTGCCTAGAAGACTTAGCATGAGAAATTACCAATGAGACCAGAGAAGCAGGTATCAGGTCAGCACTATCTAGATTACTTAGAATGTGGAATTACCGACAGGACCAGAGAAGTAGCTAGCAGCACTATCTAGAGGACTTAGAACGCGGAATGACTGACAGGACCAAAGAAGCAGCTGCAGCACTGCACAGAAGTCTTAAAATGTGAAAATTACTAACGGGCCCTGAGAAGCAGCTGCAGCACTGTCTAGATGATTTCTAGTGAGAAATTACAGATGAGACCACAGAAGCAGCTAGCAGGACTGCCTAGAGGACTAAAAACAAGGAACTACCACTGTGCCCAGAGGAGCACCTAGCAGCACTACCTAGAGGACTAAGAATGAGGTATTACTGCTGGGTCCAGACAAGTAGCTGCCACACTGCCTAGAGGACTTAGAATGAGAAATTACCACTGTGGCCAGAAAATCAGCTAGCAGCACTGTCTAGAGGACTATGAATGAGGAATTATAACTGGGAACAGAGACACACCTGCGGCACTGCTTAGAGGACTGAGAATGGGGAATTACCGCTGGGACCAAAGAAGCATCTAACAGCACTTTCCAGAGGACTTAGAATGAGTAATTTCCACTGGGACCAGAAAATCACCTAGCAGCACTGCCTAGAGGACTAAAGTGAGGAATTACAACTGTGACCAGAGACAAAGATGCAGCACTGCCTAATGGACTTACAATGAGGAATTACGAATTGGAGAACTGTTATCCTAAGCACTCTGTTTTCTATGGAGTTTATCCGTTTTTATGATTCTGGAGGTTGGTGCCTCAGTCGTCGCACGTAGTCAAAGAACGTGCCTAGTATAACAAGTGAATGTGGAGGTTAGAGAACTAGCCTCAAGACTTGGCGCCAAATTTGCAACGAAAAACAACGTTTTCTTATTGGTTTACTTCAGTTTATTTGATTGATTTATGTTCATTTTGAAACGAATTTTCTGGTGAAATAATCCATGATGTTTATAACAGACATAATAACCTTCTTATGTCATGCATACAATCAATGTATAATCCATTTTTCAATACACCCAATGCATTTCGGGTCAAACCAACAAACGTGACCCTTCGTCAGGGGTCTGTGAAGGAAAATCAGACAGGACCAGATTAGTCACTCTCTATCATGTAAAACAACACAATATTCTCTGTTAGTCAACATCACATTGCTATGCCTCATATCAACTTTAAACGTGATCTGTGGATTGTGTTACAATCTGCTCGATAACTCATGGTAATCAGGACTGAATAAGCATGTAAACAGGATAGTCAATCGCATTGAACTCCTAAACTCAATCTTCATGGCATATTTCATAGTTACATTGAGTTTGAGGACTTACGTGAAATGGGACGCGAAGCGCGTCTCGGAAGGATTCTGAATGAAATTGACCGCGAAGGATCAACAGTCCTGATAGGCAGAAAGCTCGGTCACGTGCCCGCGGTCGCATCCAATCGTGATGCGGCCGGCGGGACACGTGAAATGAGTAGACTGGCTTCAAAACAAAGCGGATCACGGAAACAAAGCTACGTGATATTCTATGTTAACCATAACACTCGAAATAACTGCAGAATGGTTTAAATTCAATGCCAATCTGATGAACAGTAAAAGGTTACCTTGGTGAGTGAAATTAAACATAAAGTGAAAGAAATATAGTCGACATTGAAAATATACGTTACCACTTGAATACGGGGTACAGTATGTTGCAAAAGACAATGCATCAAAATCAGTCCAATTATAGAACCCAAGAATGTTCAATCCTATCATTCAACCCCAATGGGTGTGCAGAGTTCAGTCTTTTTATCCAATAGTATTCAGCTCTCAGTCGTTGTTTTATTGGATCCATGTCGGGGCGCTGTTGAATCACCTCGATCACCATGAATTTTAATTGAGAAATTTGGTGATTCATCTCTCTCCAGTGTATTGCCACAGCTGATTTGAGGTTATTGAGTCTGATGTTGCTCTTGTGTCCCGTGATGCGGATCTTGACCTTGCGCTCAGTTTGACCTATGTATATTTTGCCACAAGGACATTTTATAAGATACACACAATTAGCAGTGTCACACGTGCTTGAATGTTGTAATTCTATTGGAAAGCCTTTGGTAGGATGCATTAGCGTTTTTCCACACATGACGTTGTTGCAGTGGGATTATTTCACCAGAAAATTCGTTTCAAAATGAACATAAATCAATCAAATAAACTGAAGTAAACCAATAAGAAAACGTTGTTTTTCGTTGCAAATTTGGCGCCAAGTCTTGAGGCTAGTTCTCTAACCTCCACATTCACTTGAATTACGAATTGGACCAGAGAAGCAGCGAGCAACACTGTCTAGATGAATTAGAATGAGGAATTACCACTGGGATCAGAAAATCAGCTAGCAGCACTGTCTAGAGGACTATGAATGAGGAATTACCACTGGGGCCAGAGAAACAGCTGGCAGCACTGCCTAGAGGACGACAAATGAGGAATTACCACTGTGACCAGATACACAGCTGCAGCACTGCTTAGAGCATTTAGAATGAGGAATTACCAACAGGACCAGAGTAGCAGCTAGCAGCACTGTTTAGAGGACTAAGAATGAGGAATTATCACTGGGACCAGAGAAGCAGCTAGCAGCACTGCCTAGAGGACTTAAAATGAGGAATTACAGATGGGA
The DNA here is from genome assembly GCF_964261635.1 of Lissotriton helveticus. Taxonomy (NCBI): domain Eukaryota; kingdom Metazoa; phylum Chordata; class Amphibia; order Caudata; family Salamandridae; genus Lissotriton; species Lissotriton helveticus. The sequence continues at coordinate 1,195,592,556 of NC_136065.1, forward strand.
GCAGAGAAGCAGCTAGCAGCACTGTCTAGAGGACTAAGAACGTCCCAATCCATTGCTGGAGACCATTTCATACCCCAATAGGTGCAAATACTGGTGTTTTTGCGACATTATAAATAATAATAAATAATAAATAATAAATCCACATTTGTAAAGCACACAATCACCCGCAAGGGTCTCTTGGCGCTGGGGGCCGTCGGGAAGATTAAGCAAGCTATTGCCCAGAGTCACATGGTGCTGGGCTAATCTGCCGCCGGTGCCGGGGATCGAACGGTGATCCCCAGATTCCGGAGTCAGTCGCCCTAACCACGGCGCCACATCTCATTATTATACAGAAGGAATATAGAATGGCGCTCATTCTCTGCAAAATGTGTCAAACTTGCACATCAATAAGAGTGCAGAAGCAGACAGCAAAAAAATATTAATTCACCCAACTAGTTAAACTAAGTAACATCTTTGGTCTGGGATAAGGGTATTGCAAACATGTTAAACCAACCCCAAAATAATGGAACATTATAAGAACAAGAATGGGGTCTGCAATGAAAATAAACATGATGCAAACAGTGGCCAAATTTAGAAAATGTAATGAGTTAACAAATAATGTTTGTCATCAACTAATAGGTTTTGAATTAGCATATGAAAGTTGTTTTAAATAAAACGGAGAAAAGGATTTTATCTACAAAAAGTGAACATTAACAAATGATGTTTATCATCGGCTAATAGGCTTTGAATTAGAGAGTGAAGGTTGTTTTAAATAAAACGGGAAAAAGGATTTTATCTATAAAAAGTGCACGTTATACTACATGTTAGTCAAATCAGTGGGATCAGCATAAAATACTTTGTGCACATCACGCATAGGGTTATGTAACTAAAGAGACAACAAAAATAAACATTCTTTAGAAAATGCTGCAGCCTGCACATTAATAAAATAGTGAGCAAACATAAAGGTAAAACACCTTTAAGGAAAGGATACACATAATAGGCTAATACTCCAGGGGAGAAGCAAGACCTGAAAATGTGGGACAAATAAATGCCATAAACCATGCAAAGCAAGCTTTTAGGAACAACACATATTTGAAGGAATCGCCAGCCAGGGTCGAAATTAAAGCCCACATACCGAACACAGCATGCCTCGCAGAGTAGCTCATGCACTACCTAGGCTCGACCTAAAACTCAAAAGTAACCTGAACTCAGCCGGTGCAATGTATGGATTGAGTCAGGGAGTAGTGACTAAGGGCCATATGTATCAAGCAAATTTTTACTCGCAAACACTGCCAATCGCAAAAAACAGCGTTTGCGACAAAAAATTGCTATTCCCAATGTATGAAGCACAATCGTATAGAAAAATAAGAAATCGCTAAAATAGCGATTCCTTACATTGCGAGACCCTGAATTCTGCGATTTTCCAAGCGATTCCTTATTTTGCGATTAGCAGAGTTTGCGAAATTCGCAAATGGGGCAATCGCAAAATAAGGAATAGCAATGGAATGTATGAAAAAAATCGCAATTTGCGATTACACGAAATTCGCATTTTAGAGAATCGCAATTAACACCAAGGAGGAGCAGGTGGTAACCAGGTGCAAACTATTTAAGGAGTCCCACAATGCAACAGACTTTTTTCCACAATGGCTGGGCTTTACGTGATAGCCAGGAGGCTGCGACTCAGAGCTGCTGCACAGAGGAGGAGACGCCAGGAGAGGATATTCCGTGCGCGCATTACCATCTTCCAGCGCACTGAGGAGGACATCCATACACACTGCAGGCTGGATGAAGAGAGCATCCTTGATTTAATTGAGGAACTCAAACCCTTTCTTGAACACCCCACACGCAGGACACACTCCATCCCCACCCACATCCAGGTCCTGTGCTAACTCCACCTCTTGGCATCTGGTAGTTTCCAGGGGGTGATTGCCTCTGTAGGAGGGGTGTCACAGAGTGCACTTTCGCGTTATTTCCACGCATTCCTTGATGCCATGGTACAGAGGCTGCATCACCATAGTCACTTCCCAAGCACCCCACAGGCACTAGACCAGACCAAACATGACTTTTATCAAATAGCCCAATTTCCCCACGTCATCGGAAGCATAGATGGGACACACGGCAATCCGGACACACGGTAATCGGACACACGGTAATCCTTGAGAAAACTGCAGTTTTCTCAAGGATTACCGATACGGGGAGGAAGAGGGCTGCCCGGGGACGCCGCATGCCAGGTAAGTGGTTTTAAGTTACTAGTAAGTAATGTAGATTTACTTGTTAATATAGGGGGGGTGGAGGAGGGGGCTGGCCAACTCCGCTCCACTGCAGAGTTTGCAAAGATTTGCCTCCTCCGTGGAACGCGGAGGAGGCAAATCTCTGAACACTCCGTGGGCGGAGCGGAGGTCTCCGCCCGGGGTTATTTAAAATTATAATAAACTTGTATGGTTTTTTTAATTTTCTTATCTCAAATTCCCTTTCTTATTTACTGTATTTTTGAAATGCAGTTTGAATCTTGTCTCTGGCACATTTTATCTCATAGACTTTGAGGTTAATACAATCTCCAGTCCACTCATTTTGGATGCGCCTTGGTCATACAGATTCCCTAGGGGACTGTGTGACCACAACAGTAACAGTTCCTAAGGAGTATCCTGTGATTTATTTGAGAAATATAAAAAATGCAAATCTGCTCCAAATGTAGGTGTGAAATAAATCTACAGGTGTACATTTATGATTTTTTTGCAGAATCGGGTGATACAATAATAAGATATTTGACACATATAACAGACAAGTATGTTTGTATGGCCTGGTTTCAAACCGTATCTCTAAACCTACAAGATAGGTATGGGTCAGTAGCACGTTGATCAGTCTAGGGTCCAGCAAGGTGAGTCATCCTGGAATGGTGCAGCTTAGAACAATTTAGAAATTGGGACAAAGTGTTAGCAAGATTGAGTCTGAGCTCTCCAAAGGAGAATAAACGAAAGGCATGGCTGCTGGATCTTTCTAATGAAACTACAACTTCCTGGGACCACCATGTCATTCTGTAGTCCACATTGACGCCATTGAGAAGAGTCAATGGTAGTGTGGTGAACTCAAAAGGAGGCTAGTTTAGCGCTGCGGTACCTCCCACTGACTCAGAGGAGCCCGAAGCACCGACGGAGAGGTAAGTGGACTTGCCCGCCTCGACATTTAACCACGGAGGCTTTTGCAGTTAGCTTACGAGACCCGCTTCAACTTTCGAAAAGATTGCTCGTCCCTACGCTATTCACCCTTACTGGGTAACGGAGAAGTGCCTCATCGCTGCTTGGCAAATGTTTCAGCCTCAATAACGAGCGGTCGCGGCTACGTTAGACACTCGCATTAGTTAGAGTAGAGCCGACATGCTTGATCACTACAATATGCGTGTGGTCTGTAAAGTATTAGCTCGACTAGTAACCACGCTAGCGGTCTTACAAACGTATTTTGTCGCATAAGTCATCAAGATGTTACCCTGCATATCTATATAAAAACGGGCATGAATATGCACAAATTGGACGTATGCTGATGTAGAGCCTATATGCCCAAGGGACAGCTCCCTAGTTGTTTGCACAAAATATAGATCTGAATGGAATCAAGCAGGCACATGTCACTAAGGTGAGCCCCATAGTCGTCAGTAACATGGGTGTGCATATTGTTTACAGAGAAAATAGAAGAATGTCTGTAGATGAATTTGCACTGAGAAAATATCATTTTCTGGAAATATACCGCGACATTTAGAATCCATTATTTTGAAGTGTGTTTTTAATTATGTCCTCTTTAAAGAAGGTGTCCACTATTGAGTTGAGGGGTACTATGTAGTACACTCAGGAAGAGGCAGATAAAGTAAATCGATTTTTGTCCTTTACTCCCTTCAATAGTGATTTCACTCTCCTTACAGGGCGGGGTCTCCCATACCTGAGTTGTTACCAGGTGAGGTGAGTTCTATACCTCATACTAGACAGGTGAGTGCACCAGCAAAATAATAATATAGAGGTGGTATAATAAGAACTTATTGGTATATGTAATAGCCAGTAAAACCATCTGCTAAGATGAATGAGTTGTGGTGAGCATCTATACTGGTCTATTATTTCACATCAAGGCTCTGTGTGCTTATCTTTTACAGGTGTGAAGATTACTCCGCTTGTATCGAGGTATTATCATGTAAAAGGTTGTATTTGATGACAACTCTAAGCACGTATGACCAATCTGGTAATGCAGTAGCAATCTATTGTTTAGGTCCTGAAGAAAGCCTGGGCAAGTGGCCCACAAGGCTGAAACTAGTTGACCACATTGGGAAGCGGCCTATTTGTTGAAAGCTGCTTCTGCACTATTTTAAAAAGGATTGGTAGAGATTTTTGTATTAAAGGAAGTTTTTCTCTCCCAAATCCTTTTTAACTTCACTCACATGCACTGCACTGACAATTCCATCACCCAAGCAATTGATAGCCACTTTTGAAATTTGTAACTAGGTGACCTAATGATCTCTCTTTCTCTTTCTTCTACTTCCTCCTGTCGTGATTTCCATGGCCTGGTCGAAATCTGAACCACATGACCTCCCTCTGTTATCTAGAGGGGTTGTGGTAGGAAGGAAGGATATCCAAATGATGACACTGACCTCTCTTGGTAGTTGATGGAAATCCGATCATTTCGTGAAGGTCTTTCTTTCATATATATTTTTCTTATCCTGCTTTGGATACTCGCTGGGTGCTTGTAATCCTGTGTGATTTGATAACTTAGTTCTTGCTCCCTCTTTTATAGACCACCAGATTCTTTTGTAGGGTTCCATGTTTAAATATCGATAACATAAATATAGTTAACAAAAATATAGACTTAAAAATATCGACTACAAAAATATTGAATCCCTATACTTAAACAGGTAAGTACAACAATATCGACTCAAAAATATAGATGTAAAAAATATAGATGTAAAAAATATCGACTTTAAAGAATTATATAACTTGAATTAAATAATTAAATAATATTAATATTATTAACAAAATAAATTAAATTACATTTATATTTTAACTAATTATAACAAATAAACCTAATTTAATGAATATAAACACAATAAATGTGTACATATACATATATTTTCTAAATTACATTTTATTATTATCTTTATTTAATTTATAAACTGTAATAATTATATAAAAATAAAATAAACACATATATAAAACATTCTGCATAAAAAATAATATTCTATATTTAATTAACACATTAAAGTATTAAAAAATAATAATACATACATTAATAACAAAATACAAACATTAGTAGTGAAAACATTTGATAGCGAAGGGGTAAAAATTACTATTCCCACTCCAGTAAGTGCAACAGTAGGGACAACGTTGGATAGCGTAGGAGTAAAAATTACTATTCCCACTCCAGAGAGTGCAACAGTAGGGAAAACGTTGGATAGTGTAGGGGTAAAAATGACTATTCCCACTCCAGTGAGTGCAACAGTAGGGAAAGCGTTGGATAGCGTAGGAATAAAAATTACTATTCCCACTCCAGAGGGTGCAACAGTAGGGAAAGCGTTGGATAGCGTAGGGGTAAAAATTACTATTGCCACTCCAAAGGGTGCAACAGTAGGGAAAGCGCTGGATAGCGTAGAGGTAAAGATTTCTATTCCCACTCCAGACAGTGCAACAGTAGGGAAAGCGCTGGATAGCATAGGGTAAAAATTACTATTCCCACTCCAAAGGGTACAACAGTAGGGAAAGCGTTGGATAGCGTAGGGGTAAAAATGACTATTCCCACTCCAGTGAGTGCAACAGTAGGGAAAGCGTTGGATAGCGTAGGAGTAAAAATTACTATTCCCACTCCAGAGAGTGCAACAGTAGGGAAAGCGTTGAATAGCGTAGGGGTAAAAATTACTATTCCCACTCCAGACAGTGCAACAGTAGGGAACGCGCTGGATAGCGTAGGGGTTAAAATTACTATTCCCACTCCAGAGGGTGCAACAGTAGAGAAAGCATTGGATAGCGTAGGGGTAAAAATTACTATTCCCACTCAAAAGGGTGCAATGGTAGGGAAAGCGTTGGATAGCGTAGGGGTAAAAATTACTATTCCCACTCCAGTGAGACCAACAGTAGGGAAAGCGTTGGATAGCATAGGAGTAAAAATTACTATTCGCACTCCAGAGAGTGCAACAGTAGGGAAAATGTTGGATAGCGTAGGGGTAAAAATTACTGTTCCCACTCCAAAGAGTGCAACGGTAGGGAAAGCGTTGGATAGCGTAGGGGTAAACATTACTATTCCCACTCCAGAGGGTGCAACAGTAGGGAAAGCGTTGGATAGTGTAGGGGTAAAAATTACTATTCCCACGCCAAAGGGTGCAACAGTAGGGAAAGCGCTGGATAGTGTAGGGGTAAAAATTACTATTCCCTCTCCAGACAGTGCAACAGTATGAAAAGCGCTGGATAGCGTAGGGGTACAAAATTACTATTCCCACTCCAGAGAGTGCAACAGTAGGGAAAGCGTTGGATAGCGTAGGGGTAAAAATTACTATTCCCACTCCAGAGAGTGCAACAGTAGGGAAAGCGTTGGATAGCGTAGGGGTGAAAATTACTATTCCCACTCCAGAGAGTGCAACAGTAGGGAAAGCGTTGGATAGCATAGGGGTGAAAATTACTATTCTCACTCCAGAGAGTGCAACAGTAGGGAAAGCGTTGGATAGCGTAGTGGTGAAAATTACTATTCCCACTCCAGAGAGTGCAACAGTAGGGAAAGTGTTGGATAGCGTAGGGGTAAAAATGACTATTCCCACTCCAGTGAGTACAATAGTAAGGAAAGCGCTGGAACACAAAACAATAAAGAAACTAACTATCAACATTTTTTTTACATTTAATTTCCAATATAAACATAATTAATATATACATTTAAATATATAATTATTAACAAATATAATAAAAATTAATTAATTACACAGTATTTAAAACTATAATATCCACCACACACACCTAAAATTAATTACACAATTACATTTAATATTTACTAATAAATTAATGAAAATGTTTTCTTTTTGAAATTAAATAATTAATTAATTACCAGCTTTCACACCATATACACTTAAAAACACCACAACACATACCTAAAATTAATTACCCATTTACAATTAATAATTACTAATTAATTAATGGTAATTAATTTAAAAATTATTTATTAATTAATCAATAATAAATTAATTAATTACCACACTTCACATCATTTACACGTATGAACTACCCAACACACACCTAAAATTAATTAAACAATTAACATAATTTTTTATTAATTGACTAATTGAAATTATTTAACAACTAATTATTAAACTATTATTAATTAATTAACACATTAATTAATCAATTAATTTTATATAATTAAATTACTTCCCACCCTACTCCCCTATAAACCCACAACCCGCTACGGAAGTAATAACACAAAATTAAACATAAAAAACATTAATAACTAATACAATTCCAAAACATATAATAAAATAACAAACAATTCTCATTTAAAACACTAAAATACATAACATTATTAATAAATCGATATTTTTGTAAACTATATTTTTGTAAACGATATTTATTACAACTATATTATTGTTATCGATATTACTTACCTGTCAGTCGATATTCTGGTCAAACTATATTTCTGTTGTCGATATTTGTTCCACTCGATATTTCTGCGGAGATATTAATGTCAGACGATATTTCTACGTCGATATTACTACTCTGCACCCTTTTGTAGTTACTAAAAGTATTTCTAGACAACCATAGGTCTCTGAGACTCCAAACTGACCATTAAGAACAATATGATACCAGCTTGTGATGGTCTTAGATGGCCCTCTATGGGGTTAGCACTATTAGTAGTATTCATATCGAGCTCAGATGGGGCTGGTGTAGCAGGTTGTGCCTTTACCGAGGCCTGTCTTGTATAACATGTTAGACTGTGCCCTTGGTAAAGCATATTGGGGTTGAAGATATGTAGTATTCAAAACAGGACTCAGATGGGTTTGATTCAGTTGATAAGGCCATATTATCTTGCTACAATTGATGTTGAACTGATGAGGGTTGATGTGTTTGGTGGCTTCTTGTTGGCAGCGGTGTAGAGTTGATGAGATGGTGTCATTCTTTGTTGTTCCCAAGTGATGGTGATTGAATTGATGGGGTCATCTGGGAATCCAAGTGAGGGTGATGGACTTGATGTGATCATCCGAAGGGTCCCAGCATTAATAATATGTGTTATTGTTCAATAGTGCTTGGGAGAAGTGAATGATGTTTCTATTTGTGCTCTTTCTGGTGTATTGGGAGGTTAAATGTTTTTGCTGATGTCCATGGAGCTTCCCAGATAAGATTGGGTGAGTGATGCCATTGGTTTTGCCCTGTGCCAAAGGTGAGTATTTCTTACTGCATGAAGTGTCTATAATGCATCTCAAGTTGGCCTATAGTTTATGGTGGCTTTGTGTGCTATGCATGTTTAACACCATCTGTGGTGTTCTTATCAGAGCTCAGATTGAAGTGCTGGTCATGTCATTGGTGGAGACTATGCTTTGCTGATGCAGCAAGAATTGCTGCTGGATGGATCTACACTGGGTTTATCCGATTAGTTGCACCCTTAGTGCGCCTGTCCGCGTTGCTGGAGGTTTGTGTAGTGTCAAAGTATTATTGATGGATTCTTGGTAGATGCCTTGAGGGTTGACAGCCTCCATAGTGTCGTGCTGGGGCCAAAGTGGTGGTCATGTTGCTAGAGATGTTTTTAATAGATTTAGTACATGGTTCATGTTTAAGGCTCTGTACTTTGTTCTTGTCAGGTACTGATGAGATGTCTTCCAGTCTCATTGGTCAGGATAGACTCGGTTTCATCCAATGGTCCATCTTTGATGTTTCCAGGGCTCAACTATTGTAGCTATAGTTGGTGGCGTCCTTGGAGTACCCCCTTATAGTGTCTGGGATTCATTTCTTGTTGCAGTTGATGGAGTTGGTGTGTTTGGCAGTGTTCAGGAGAAACCAATTTGGTTGTTGGCTAATTCACTTGGCCCAGTGTGGTTTTGATGAGGTTTGTGATGCCTGATCAGCGGTGTAGCCCATATGTTCATGAATAGGTGCGCTCTTAACTATTCCATAAGGACACGAGCTTTAAATGAAACGGAAGGTAAAGAGATAGATGGGAATGTTTAAAGATAGTCACTATATATTCATAAATATATGCTGCATCAAATTTACATTTAAAAGCACATTATATTGATGCAGTCCTCCATATTAATTTTCATGGGAAAGCACTAACTGGTTAAAAATGATTTCAATTAAATACGTTTTATAATTGATATATTAACCCAACATGTCACCTCCTAAACTGTGGTATTCAATAAGATAGAAACAGTCATAGATAGAAAGTCACTATGGAAAAAGACCACCCAGGCATTGGGTCTCCCAATATACTGCCTTGTGCAGGACCTAGAGACCATACTCATACATACTAATCACACACATGCGCTTTTTGCACCGCCTGTCATGGCATGATCTTTGGCAGATGCTTGTCTGTTCACAGTTGACTAACAAGGGCACAAAAGGTAGCAAATGCACTGCAAACACACTTTATTATATAAATTACACATTATTGAAAATTAATAGTACTGCCGAAATGAACTTGAAAATATGCTCCATCTGGTCGATTTCTCATACAAACAACTTTGTTACTAGTTCACTTCAAACTGAAAACTATACATTTATTGATTGGCGTTAAAGTCTACATGTTCACATTGCCAATAACTGCTGTTCATTGATTTTCAGGCATCCTTTACCATTCCAACGTACCTCGCCGTTCCAGTTATATCAAAATCGAAACAATGGACATTCTTAAGTTCCCTTAAAATATTTTACGGGCTTTTGTTTTGAAATGGTCTTACACTGTTGGGAAATTGGACTTCACAAAAAATGTACTATGGACTCCAGTTGTTTATTTTTGTTGCAGGGTTGGGCTACCAGAAAATCAAGTGCGAAAAAAATGTCCTCTGTATAAATGGAATAAGACAAAGCTCGTCTGAAATGCTTACCACACTAATGCAAGACACAATATTCGAACCATATGCTTCACTTACCAGCAGAAACAATTCGGGATATGCTGTGGCACCCATAAAAAAAAAAAACGCTGTTAAATAAAGCAATTCTGACTGGAAGACACTCTGTCTGTGGGAGCCTGGAAATCATTGACACAATATGGACCCTACCCCGCTGCCTCTTTTGAGCTGCGCTTTATTATCTTTGATGTGAAAAGTGCAGACCGAAGGCAGATTAAAAATTCACGATGACTGTGTGGAAGCTGAATCCCCTGCAGACAGCTGTGCCATTCTGCAATTCAGGCTTTTTTGTGACCCCAGGATTTTTTCTAGCATCTCGAGATATTTGGGCCCACTGGTGTTTCTGGAAGCGTTTTGTGTTGCTTTAGTGGAGCACAAGGATTGTGTTGGACAGGGTTTCACCAAACGTATGTATGCCCCCAATATTACAATAGAGCAATTTCTGCCCCCTGGGCAGGGACTGATGTCTGGTGGTCGCTGAGGATGTAGTGGGGGCCATAGGCCTCGTTTCCTGCACTCCTGAAGAGGAGTCTATCGACTTTCCCTGTGTACACCTAAGTAGGACCTTTCATTTCCTTCTGTGTGCTGAAGTGTGAGGCTGAAGGTGTGAGGCACAGTGTGAAACCTGGAAGCTAACTGCAGAGGGCCATATGAGAGCTCCAACTAAACTAAGCGTGTTTAGAAGTAAAAGACGGGTTTCAGTCCTTGGGTTACTCCTGATTCGTATGGCTCAAATGCTACTGACGAAGAAAATGTGCATAAAGTATTTTGGCAGCCACAACACAACATTGAAGTTAAGAAATAAAGAAAATACACCAGTTTATTACAAGTGAATACAATGTAACTATTATAATGATACCAAAATAACAAAAATTGATAACGGGGATCTGAAGGTTTTATAAAAAAAAATAATTTAAATGCGGAATGCGCCCATAGAAAAAATGATGGGAATTGCAAAAAGACGATGTTATTCTATGGAGGTGTGCTTTTCAAAAAGGCCACTATGGCAATCTGTGCATTTGATTCTACAACATGGTACCTGATTACAAATGGTCGGTTAAATTGAGAACCCTGCGAAAATACTGTTTTGCACAGGAATTGCGATTTCAAGTGGTGCAGTGTTAATCACAACAAGCAATTAGCAGGTGTTATAAAAGATCACACTCGTCATTCAATTTTGGCAGATCAAGACTGTCACATTTTCGCAAGGGGAAAGCCCCATTATTTACAGAGACTTACAGATTTCGGTATGGTAAGCCCCAAAATCCACATATTATTTCCCAAACCTCAGAATATGCAATAATCATCGCCGCCAATGATAAGTTCAAAACAGCTATGTGTTCGATTTTTATCAGATGCAATACGTAATACATATAATCAAGCCCATAGACCTTTATTACATGTTAAGGGCTAAATTTAAATCCCTGGATCGGAAGTTCAATGCCTGTGATAATGATCACACCCTCACTGTTTTCTCCTGATGGATTGTGACAGTGCAAATCAGTTGAGATTTATCTGCGGAAAAGAGCCAGAAAAAAAGTAAAAACGTGGAAATTGGTGTGTCAGAACTATTTTTATGTGAAATTTAATTGTACATTTATTGTATATATTTATTTTAAGTGTAGACGAAATGACAAAAATGTTACAGCACTATCAATTTAATCTTGAATTAAATATTTAATTAATTTTAATACATTAAATGACATTTCCATATTTGTTTTAAGTTTAAAGTAAAAAATAAATGTTGACATAAAGTAAAAACATTTTTTAATATGAATTAATAATTATTTAAAGTGATGCCTACAACTATTTAAAAGTAGTTTAAATAGGTTTTAGTAGATTAGATGTACAATCTTGAGCAGGCTTGATTACTGTAATGCCCTCTTACTTGACTCCCCTAGTTTCCTGCTGGATAGACTGCAAAGAATTCAATCAGCTGCAGCTAGATTAGTTTTATGGCTGCCTAGAAGTTCGCCCGCGTCAGCAGCACTGGCTGAACTTCACTGGCTCCTTCTTAGGCAGAGAGTGCAATTCAAGTCCCACTGCCTTGTCTTTAAAGCCCTTCATGGCCTAGGACCCCCAGCATTGCAAACAAAATTTGCTTGGTACTCGCCCACTAGACTGCTTCACTCTTCATCGGCTAGATTGGTGAGAGTACCTAGATTTAGGAAAGTCAGGTCAGGGGGTAGATCTTTTGGGGTGGCTTCAGCCAAACTGTGGAACGGCCTCCCTTGGAGATTAGACAAATTAGGGAACTTCTCCAATTTAGGAAATGTGTGAAGACCTGGTTGTTTCCTAAGCCATAGTCTCCTGTGCTTGCCCAACTCATATTCTCGCCCTCATGTAGCCACCAGCGCCAGGATGCCTGTATGGTGACAGTGCGCTTTATAAGCTGATTAAATAAATACATAAATAAATAAGATGTTAAATTATTTTAGAAATTAAAAAAGCTTGTTAAAATTTGATATATTTAAATTATATATGTTTTATTTTTATATAGTCTTTAATATTAAATGATATTTATATTTTTAGCTATTTTAAATAATTGAATGCAATTTAACATCATTTCCCTGTCTCCATTATTTTTTATGGGATGATGCTGGAATATCAGTGGTTGTGGTGTTCAGTATCAGTGTGGTGTTGGCCTTACTACGGCTTTTTTTTGACAGTAGAAACATATGCTCATAAAGTTTTCTCCAGCCCAGTTTTCACTGGCAAAAGACATGTAAGTCTACACTTTTGTGTAATTTTACACTCAGAATTTGTGAGCAGCCAAATGTAGCAAAGTTACTCAAAAAGTTTAGAACAAATTATGGGGTCAATTAGGATGGCGGACGGACAAAGTCCGTCCGCCATCCTGTCTAGGGCAGCTACCGCCCGCCACAAGGATGGAGGAACCGTGCCCCCAATTAGGATGCACCCGCCACAGTGGCGGGTGCATCCGGCATTTTTAACATTGCGGCGGATGGTGCTTAACCCCTTCCATGCTGGTGACGAACCCCAGCCGTCACGCTCTGCGGTGCTCGTGTGCGGATGACGGCTGGGGTTCGTCACGGCCCCGCCCTGTTCGTTTGTTTACCACACAGCGGTGGAAACGGGCCAGCATCGAAGGAGTTAAAGCACCGCCCGCCGCAATGCTAAAAAGGCATGCTGTGCGTTTCAAAGCACAACATGACAGGCACCGCGTGGTGCCTGCCATGTTGTACTTGGAAATGCAGGGGGGTACCATAGGTACCCCCATGTGCACCCCCCACCCCCTTCACCCTGGGGGCCCGCAACGGGCCCCCAAAGCAAAGACCGTATGCCTTTCCGCCACGGAAAGGCATTCCTCACAGCCCATCCTAATATGGCTGGCGGTGTCTGATAGACACCGCCACCATATTAGAGCTTTTCCGCCACGGTTGCAAGCCGACCGCGGCGGAAAAGCGTCGGACAGTTTTTCTGACCGCCGCGCCCCCCCCCCGCCGTTGTAATATGGCGGGGGGGAAATTGAGAGTGGATGGGCACGGATGGCGGACGGATCGCCACCACCTGCATGGCAGTGGCGATCCGTCCGCCATCCTAATCTGCCCCTATATGTGTAAATTATTCTCAAGTGTAAGTTACCTTTGTGAATAGCCCCATAGGTGTTTACAGTGCATGTCTTGGTCTGTTCCACCCTAATAAGGCCCTAAGGTTGTTTATAGCATGCAAGCTAGATACCAGTGAGGAGGGGCCAGTTGAATAGGTGGAATCGATGGGAGGGCTCAAGAGACAACCACAAGTACTTGGCTCGAGGCACATTATCCAGTTAGACATATAGAGGGTTAGATGAGTGGATTGTGGGCAAGGCCTGCTAATGAGGAGAGTAGACATGTACTGAACCTTTCATGAGGTGGAAAATAACTGGTAGTGTGGGAAAAATAAAGGGCAGAGGAGGAGTGGTGTGCCCACTCCTGAGTGTGCAAAGACTGTTTGGTCAGCCCTATGGGGCCACCCAAACCAGTCATGCACACTCTGCCCTTCTCCATGCAGGTTGCAATTCAGCATGTATGGAAAACATGGCCTCCCCATAAGCCCCTGGCTGGGCGGTATCCCGACCAATCACAAAGCTACTTGCAGCATTGTGATTGGCTTGGGGGAGGGAGCCTGGCTGCCTGCTTCCTGTTCCTGCTGGAGGCAGGAGAGCAGGAGCAGAGAAGACTGGGGACCCAGCTTGCGGAAAGAGCAGTTTAGTTTGTGTAAAAGTCTTATTATTAAATTAAACCCCCCCTGCACAACTTCTTGCCCCCCACCTGTTCGACCCCCCAAGACCCCAGTCGCGACTGGGAGCATAAGAGGCCAACACATCACATGAGCAAGATGGCTAAGCTGGAAGAATGGCAAATAGATATGTGGCATAACATCCATTTATTATTTACCAGCTGGAGTGGAGGACTGTCCTGAAAGATGGGTAGGTACCTGCCACAATAATCACTTCACTTAGACAAACAGTCATAACTTTCAGCTATCTAATAAAGTGTGTTGAGACAGAAAAAGACCCTGCATGGCTCTGGAGAGTTTGTCTGCCTCAAATTCACAATAGCGAGCAGTAGCTTTTTGTCTCCTGACTCAACCCACCGATTATGTTTCAGGTGGGCTGTAGGTATCTTTGTGACATGAACTAAGACCCAGAACAAGGGTCTGTGGTCGTTGGGGCACATCATGTGCGACCTCCTTTGAATGCTCACTGGGCCATAGAGAACAGGCAGTGGTGGTAGTGATAAGATTCCAGTAGCAGGACAGATGTTTTTGTCTGTCACCTGCTAGGGAGAGGGGCCTAACAGCCTATTCTATGTCTTTCAAATGGTCTGCCAGCCCCCTGCAACCAGGTACTTCGCCATCCAAGTGGTACACGGATGTTGCATATGTGTACCGCATAGCATGGGTGGAGAATATGTGTGCGGATTGTGTGGGACACAAGTGGTTGTAGACAGTTTGTAGCCCATTTTGTATTTCCTTCATTCTGGATATTCTTAAGATGAGCGATTTGGTGGGAGAGAGCAGTCAGCAGATGTGAATTTCAAGGCTATGCCAAGAACATTCTAGGTATCCTTTGTAGAGGGTCTGACTGTGGTGTATTAAGACTATAAGACAGTGGATCCAGTTGAAGCTAGAGAGTTTCTCCTCTGCCCTTTCCTGGCCTGTTGTTCTCTGGGAGGGCTTTCCTTTTACATTAATAGATATTAAAGGGGACAGCCTCCCTTGCCTTTGTGCCCATGTTGTGGATTTCTCCAGGCAGGATGCTTCACTCCACCATCCTGCTCACAACTTGTGACAAAGATTTTGTCCAGACAAGTCTGAGCAGAATAAGCAAAAAGGCAAAATCACTCTCAAAGCTGATGGCTGGAATGCAAAACTACTGGCTGCAACTTTAGAATAAGGATGGAGTTGAAACTTCCCACCATTGAGCCAGGATTTCATTACCAGAATCCGGGTTACACTCCAATGGTGGTGAGAAACTCCAGGGTTGTAGTATCCACCCCCACTTTCCGTTGGCTGTCTTGGGACCAGAACCTGAATGTTCAACAGCCTACTAGGACAAAGTTGCCTTGAAGCTTACCTTGAAGGAAGGAGCTGATTGGCTGCTACGAAGGAGCATTGGAAGTGCCTTTTCCTGAGAAAGAAGCTGCCTATAAAAGGGCAGAGAATTATTTAGGGATGTGACAACTGTGATTGCTGCTGTGACTTGGGGAGGCCCTGCGAAGCTCACAACAATGACTAAGGTCCGGATGACCCAAGTATTACTGCAGCCTGTGTTGTCTCAAGAAAGTGCCTGAGAACCGAGGGCCTTTGTGAAGATCCACAAAGGGTGTGGTGGATTATTCCAATGCCAAGAACTAGGTACTGGAAATATGAAGCCCCAAATGACTTAACACCATAGTTGGCAGTTCCACCATACGGACCTGTGCCTAGAGAGGAGCTGGTACTTGTCCTCAGATGAAGACATTGACTGATGCACCACTGCATTTGACGTGGGCTCTAAGTTTTATTTGAGTTGTGGGTTTGATGTCGGGCCTGAGGAAAAATGCACAAAAAAGACACACTGAAGTGAAGCAGGGCAACCTCTAAAGAGCCACTCCACTACTGGTTCTACTTGTGTTTCTCCAACCGTAAGCATGCACCAGTAGGTCGGTGGTGGGAGTGCTGCCCGGCGGTGATGTGGGATGGGGGATGGGCAGGGTGGGGGGTAGTAAACTATGGAATACGGCCAAGTACAGGTTAAAAAACATATAAATAAATAAAACTAATTTCGTTGCACGCACTCCCACCACTGACCACTACTGGCAAGCACATCTATAGTGAACCACAACCAACGCCGGTTGAGGCTGAGAAGAGGAGCAGGTGAGTTCCCCTTGTTGGACTATACATGCCCCACACAACCTCGAGTAGTTAGCCTGCCAAAAGTGAACTGCAGACGTGGCCTGCCCAAATGCCACAAAAATTGACAGAATGCTACTGTACTATGATGGCCCTGAATGTGCGGAAAAAACTACAATTTTAGGTGGCTAAAAGATTAATTTCTGGGCACAGGGTAGTCATAGTTTCAGGAGCTCCCCACAGCCCACTCCCCTACAACTGTCCTAAGAGCTAAAGGTCAGAGAGCATTAACGTATAAATACATGTCCCTAGGGAACAGTACAGACTGTCCTGAAAAATTACGTCATTACTAATTGCAAACTGCACACCACTTGTAATGCCCTCTTACAATTATGTGGATCATTATGTTGTGTGTTGTAATAAAGTACTTTCGTTACCTAAACTAATGTGTCCAGATAGTTATTTATTGATTGTAAAGTAATGGTATATATAGCTCTGAGTCTTTAAGCCTCCCCCCAACACACACATCACCTTTCTGAGTAAGCCTTGGGCATCTTGACTTTGTTATCTAATAACAACTGATTTTCTTGGGCCTCCTGAAAAAGTTCCCATTCTCAGTTTCAAATAGTGAGCATCAGTCCAGTCCAATTGACGCTGATAGTAATTGATATGTTCCGCTTTTTCACACACAATCTGCTCATAAGAATCATAGATAGAAAACAGGAAGAAGCAAACCTAAGAAACCTGTCCTTAGATGAGTTCAAGGAGATACGTTTTCATAAGGGATGGATGGCGTCTAGGTCTCCATGGAGATCATTATAGATTTCACAATGGATTAATGGCAGAAACAGGCACTCACTGACATGGAACATTTTTCAGGAATCTATGGGGAGGGTTCAGAAGAAGACACCTCAGGAGAGAGTGGTGTGGACACAGGAAGTCTGAGTCTTTGAATCCAGGCTTCTCTAGACTAGCACTCATAGTATTCCACAGATTGTCTTCTAGAATTTCACATAGACAGTCTATTGCACTAATGTGTAGGGTAATAATGTATCAGTCCCAGCAATCATGCACTTAGGTAAATTAAATTTCACTGTGACCCTAAAACATGAGCTAGCACTCAGAAAAGATGAGCAAGAGCTTAGGAATACACCTAGTAAGTTTAAGAGGGAGATACTCAAGTAAGCCAAGAAGAAAAGCATAAAGTAAGTGATAGGATGTGTGGACCCAGGGAAAGAGAAAGAAGGATGAGGAGAGGCATGCAAAGTAGACAGTCTGGAAATGAGTGAAGGAGTAGGCAGCTCTAAAGAAAGATAAGGTCATGTTAGCAGCAATAAAGGGATTTAGCTCTGGTGATAGTGATTCCCCCTCCACATCCAAGGAATTCACCACTAACATACACAAATAATTGATGGGCTTGTATGTGTCAGGCATTGACATTCTAGGGTGGTTCCATAGTTTAGAAATGCCATGCAAGGTGCAAAGTCTGAATGATCCATTCAGACAGGGACTCTATAGAGTTAGTTCCCTTTTGAAGGGACGGAAGTCATTGGAGGGATGCTTGAAGATAGCAATTTATGGAAGGATGCTTCAAGATGACAATCTCACATAAACGTGCATGAAGGATCCTCTCATTAGATGATTTTGGTTGAACAGAGGATCTATGAGAGTAAGACTATGAATGGAGTACTGTCAAGAATTTGATCCATGACATAGTGCATAATTACAGAGAGTGGGTGGGAGAGATGGAAGCAAAGGATTACACATCCTTAAATCAGTAATGATATAATGATAGCAGTGTGTCCCAGGGAAGAGTGCTGTAACCCACGCAGACAGCATTTGTCTAATTTCACTGAGAAGGATCAGGAAATGCTTGATGTATCAAATGGTCAGCTAACAGGGTGAGGAAGGGGGAGAATACAACGAGTTCTAAGTCTAAAATAAAGAAGAACTTCCACTAGAATAGTTCCAGACCAGAAGGTCTAGTCAGAACCAGCAAGAGAAGGGAGAAAAAGAGACTCCCTCCCCATTCCACGTGTTAAACTGCTGTCACTGCCACAAGGAAAGGCATTACAAGAAGGATTGCCCAGTCAAAGGCCATGTGCCAGCTCAGTATGCTATCGGTAGGGATGGGTATCAGTGAGGGCTCAGTAGAACTTAACATAGTTACTATAGCACATCTGGGAAAGGGATCTAAATGCTCTGAAGCTCATTGAGCCAAACACCATGGGGTCTGTCAGTGATGTGGGCATCAATGGGAGAAAAGTTTCTTCCCTAATGAATACTGTCTACCGGAATATGATTGAGAGGAAACATCTCAAACCTGAGGAGATCCTCCTTAGTACCATTGACAATTGTCAAGTAGCCAGAGGGGACAACATGAAGTACCCACTTGCCAGGTTTGAGGTAGACATTTAATGCAGGATAACCATGGTAAACATAGGGGATGGAGAGAAATAGGGTACTAGGTAGCAGCCTGGAAATTACCTGATTGTTCCTAGGTTAGTGCTAGAGTCAGAGGCCTTTGTAGGCTAGACAACATTCTAACCATGGCACAGGCTCTACGCCAGCATCAGGGGAGGCTGTGCCCAATCATTAAGTGGAAGAACTAGGAAAGACTATTGGTATGTGGTCCAGGACAGGCTCAGAGAAGATACCGATCACAATTTCTCTAGACAAAGAAGAGGATAAGGCCCCAGAGACAGACCATATGTGAAAACCTAGCTCACTAGCTGCATAAATTCTTAGTTAGAGGATTGTCCCTAGAAGAGTTTTGCAGAGCACAGGAAGAGTATCCTCCTCTCAGGGGCATATGAAAGGTGGCAAGTTGGAACCAAAATGGCTAACAAACACATCATCGTCTGTGAAGAAGGGCCATTTAAGAGGGTGGGCACAGGCAGAGTTGGTCCATTTGCTCTCCCTGCTGCTTCACAAAACAAGCATATTTTGGTTGTGTTCATAAAGCTACCAGATACCCCAAAGTGAAGAGCAACACAGACTTGGTAGTGATGAGAGCAGTTGTTGCTGTCCTTTATAAGGCGGAATCTCCTAAGACTGTGGGGTCTGATAGAGGACTGAATTTTATTTCCTCATAGATGAGGGTAATGTGAGAGCAAGCTGGTCTAACTGACCACATATCCACTGTGTATCACCTGTAAAACAATGAGTTGGTGGAATACTACAACAAGATTGTAGTAATCACACAGGCCAGCAGAGTAATTTGTAATACTCATTTATTAGTACATCTTCTAAATGCAGTAACCTCCAGCAGACTGGCAAAACAAACTGCCATTAACAGAATCTCCAGCAAGAAATCCTTCTGGACGGGAAACAGCCTTTACAACGAAACTTTTACAACGAACTACCATTGCAACGCAACTTTTACAACGCAAACTATTACAACGCATTGCTCTGGGGGGCGCTCTAGGATAGGGAATAGGTTAATTTACTATCCAATAACCTTCCCTACTATCCACGGGGACTGGAGTTGGAATAGTAAATTAAACTATTCACTATCCAGCACCTAAAAACATTATGCGTTGTAATGGTATGCGTGGTAAAAACCGCGTTGTAAAGGTAGGCGTTGTAAAAGTATGCGTTGTAACGTCATACATCCTTCTGGACATATCATCAATGTCCTCGGCAACAGTAGAACATCTCCACACATCTCCCCCATTGTAATAAAAATAACACAACTAAATCAAGGAGAAACAAAGATTTTACATAAACATTAAATATGAGTATCATCAACAGGGCCCATGACTTTGCAAAGACTTCCTTCGCTCCAAAACTTTCCATCACTCAACTGAACAACAGAATTTCTTACAATGACCACCTTTTGTGGTCGACAAAATTTACTTTCACCTTTCCTTATATGACCAAACTTTTTCACAGCCACCCAGTCACCACAACTGACATCCAACTCTTTAACAGGTTTCCTGCTGTCATAAACTATCTTATTTCTTCTCTGGGACTCCATTGCTTTGCTAACATACCATCACGATTAACCCACACTTGATTTTCTATGCACAACCACACAGGTGATTCCTTAGTTGCAGGTTCCCTTCCCTTGAGAGCTACAAATGGAGATACGCCTGTTGTAGAGTGTGGTGTAATTCTGTGAGCCCAAACTATTTTACTCAATTCAAACTTCCATGCAAGGCCATTAGCTAGGGATACTTGAATATTCTCCATGATTATTCTATTGACCCTTTCCACTAGTCCATTATCTTGTAGTCTGAATAATGCGAACTTTTCATGTTTGATGCCAAGTCCCTCAAGAAATGTTGTCATGACCATGGACAGTAATTGCACTCAATTATCAGAAACTAACACTTTGGGATTTCCTTCTTCTAAAAACACTGCCTTCAAAAACTCTACCACGCTCTGACTAGAAGTGTCCCTCATTGACTTAACTACAAACCATTTACTGTGATAATCCACCAAAACTGCCCAAACCCTGTCTCTCATGCCCAGCTTATCTACAGGACCAATAAAGGCCAAAGCCACTCTTTCCCATGGACATGTAGGAAGATCAACACATCCTAATGGTGGTTGCCTAACCGCTTTACACTTGTCACTATTGCCACAAGCAATACACTCCTTAACCACTCTTTCAACTTCTTTATCCATATTTGGCCAGCAGAAGGACTGTCTTAACCTTTTTTTTAGTTACACTCGTTCCTAAATGTCCCTCATGGACAATTTTCAAAATCCTACCTCTCAATATTATTGGAGGTACAACACAACTACATCGAAAAACGTTATCTTCAAGAATGCATAACTTATCCTTCACCACAAGATATTGCTTCAAAGACTCATCAAGAATACTTTTTTTTATTTTATTTATTTTTTATTGGTTTTATCATATTAAAGGAAAAGAAACATGTCACACTTCAGTCATAAGCACTATACATGATGTACACACAGTATGAGATCCAAGATACAAGTCTCACAAGTATCACAATATCTTATAAGCAGCATATAGAAGACATATAATCAGCAGAACCTAAACAGTGAGGAATGGCAAACATCTGAAGTTAGGATTGGATCACGGTGCCAGGAGTCCGTTTAGTTAAATCCGGGTTGGCACGCAGGTACTCAGACAGCGGGTCTCATATGTCTGAGGGGTTGGATGCGGTTGGTAGTTCCTCTGCATAGAGCAGAAAATTATCCCTACAGTAGGCCGCGTCCACCAACCAGTCTTTAATTATTGGGGCGCGTTTTCTGTCCCAGTGCATAGATAGTCTGCGTTTCGCCAGTAACAGTAATATGGCCATGAGTTTCTTCCCTTTCGCTCTGAGGGGTACATCCAGACCCAGCAAGCACACTCTAGGGGTGCATGGAATGCCACACGATAATATCTTCACCAGGTGGGCGATAACATTCGCCCAGTATAGCTGCACTTTCTTACAGCTCCAAGCTAGGTGCGCAAAATCCGCGTGATCTACATTACATCTTTTATATTTTGCATCATCACGTAGTTTAATTTTATACAGCTTGAGGGTAGTATGGTATATCTGATGTATATATTTATAATGAATAAGACGCAGGTTACCGTTGGGGGTGAGAAGTGTGGTTAATGTGCAGGCGGCCGTCCAATCTTCCTCCGTAAGAGGGGCATTTAGTAATGCAGACCATTTATCTCTCATTGGAGCGGTGTCAGCGCCTATCTCTTCTTGTGCCTGCCTGTATAGTTTGGAGAGAATGTGAGCATGGGTAGGTGTAGTGATCAGTGATTGCAAAAAATGTAGGGTAAGGGGTTCGTCAGGGAAGGAGGGGTATAACTCTCGAGCCGCAGCTCATAGCCGATGATATAGGAAACGGAAGAGCAATGTTTGGTTACTGATATATGACAGATCGTCAAGTGTGAGGAATGAACCATTGGGATATAGGTCACCTAGAGTCAAGAAGCCCGCCTGTTCCAGGATTGACATGCTATTCCTTTCCATCGTGACCGATAGGCTGGAGTGCCACGCCAGCAGGATGCTCGGCGCATAAATAGGGGATTTATGAGCCAGTTCGCGGAGTAGTTCCCATGCATGAGTCGTGGTGCGGGTTGTGTTTATCTCGCGTGCTGCGAGATGTGGCCTAGTATGTGATAAAATGCTGGTAAGTGGTATTGGGTTAGCGTCTCCGTCTTCGACTGATAGATGTGGTAAATACCGTACCGGGTGGTGCCAGTAGTATGCAAACTGTGGTTGTGCGCATAGGTAGTAGAGGTAAGCGTCTGGCACTGTGAATCCGCCTGCGCTATACGGGAGAGTGAGTGTGCGGAGACTAATCCAGGCTTGCTTTCCTGCCCAAATTAGCTGTACAAACGCTGCGCGGAGTCTGGCAAAGACCGATGAGGGAGGAGTGATCGGTATGTTAATGAACAAGTATAACAGCTTTGGGAGTACCACCATTTTTAGCAAGGAGATTCTGTCAGCCAGGGACAGAGGGTGTGTTATCCACCTCTGTATCTGCGTTTCTATGTGTTCGATCTCCGTGCCATAGTTCTGTCGAATAACTAGTTCCGTATCTCTGTGCACCCATATACCTAAGTATTTGATTGGATCTTCCTGCCATACTAGAGGGAAGTCTAGTTGCGGCCTGTGCATGTAGTTAACGGGATCACAGCAGATTTGTTCCAGTTTATGTGAAGGCCCGACTGTCTACTAAACTTCACATACTCCCGGAGCACAGGGGAAATATTAGTGTCTGGGTCCCGAATATAAAGAACCATATCATCTGCGTAGAGCGAGATACTAATGGGCCGAAGGCGGAAACCGAGCGCAGTATGAGCATATTTTTGGCGAATCTTACAAGCTAGAGGCTCCAGCACTATCGAGAAGAGTAGTGGGGACAGCGGACATCCCTGTCTGGTGCCCCGCTGTATGGGCATTGACTCTGAAACATAACCGTTGACTTTTACGCGGGCCGTGGGGTTCGTGTATAGCAGTTTAATCCAGGTTAGTATTCGTAGGGGTAGTCCAATCTGCCTCAGTATTACAAACATGTAGGCCCACTCCACCGAGTCAAAGGCCTTGGCTGCTTCTAACAGCACCGCCACGGCGCTAAGTTTCGGGTTTAATTGGTACATTAAAGCAAAGATCGTGCGCAGGTTGTGTGTGGTTGACCTGTCAGGGATGAAGCCCGATTGATCAGGCAGTACAATTGTGGGCATGAGCGGTTGCAATCGCGTGGCAATTATTTTCGCTAGTATCTTTACGTCCGTATTTATTAAGGACAAGGGTCGATAGGAGTCCGCCCTAGATGCGTCTTTATCGGGCTCGAGTAGTGCCACTATAAGGGCCCCTCGCAATGTTTGCAGGAGAGTGCCACTATTATGGGCTTCGTCATACATTTCAAGAAGGTAAGGGATAAGATCCTCGGCATACGCCTTGTAAAATTCTACCGTAAACCCGTCGGGGCCTGATGCCTTCCCATTTGGTAGGGACTTGATAGCTGCAAGCATTTCCTCCTCCGTTATTGGCAGTGCCAGGGATTCACGGTGTGCATCCGATAGCCACACCAGCGCTACGTCAGCGATGTATTCCAAGATTTCAGGTTCTGTGGCCATGTGCTGTGCGGTGTAGAAGTCGCGATAAGTGTTAACAAACGTTTGCAGGATACTGGGGGAGTCAAAGTGCAGTTGTCCCTCGTCATCCTTCAGCTGCATGATCAATTGTTGCTTATATTGCATGCATACCTTCTGTGCCAGTGCATGACCTAGGCGGCCTCCCTCCCCCAGCCTGCGCGCTCTGTGTCGCTTGGATGTGTATCGCATTTCGTCGTCTGCCAGCTCGTTATATCGTGTGATCGCCTCGCGTATGTCAGCTAACTTCCCTGCGTCCTGTGTGGATTCATAGTCCGCCTCCAGCTGTCGAATGTCATTTTCACAGTTTTGTATTTGTGATCTAATATCTTTCAATATCCCGACAGTGGTGCAGATACATACCCCACGGAGTGTCGCCTTAAAAGCCTCCCAGAGGGTGCCAGCGCTATCAACCGACTTACTGTTGACAATGAAGAAGTCCTCTATGGCCTTGTGTAATGTCTCTTTATATAGTGGGTCAATAAGCGCTGCAGCATTAAAGCGCCATGTAAACAGGGGCGGGATGTATGTTGGAACAGCCAATGACAGCACCACCGGTTTATGGTCCGATAGCGTTTTAGGGAGGTGCATGACGTCTGTGACCCATGTGGAGGCCCGATCAGATATGTTATGTTATGTTATTTGAATTTTTGAGCGCACAGCTGCCCCAGCAAAGGGGCGTCCCGGCGCTATATCTGAAAAGGTAACATAACTAACAGCGTAAAAAAGTGGGGGGAGATTAATAAGGCAGAGGAAAAAAATAGGTTTTAACAGCTTTCCTGAAAGACAAGAGGTCTTCTAAAGAGCGAATGTCAAGAGGAAGTGCATTCCACAGTTTAGAGGCCAGAACCGTAAATGATCTGCCACCCAGTCTACATTTTTGGAAACGAGGGACAAGTGCCAAATGTTGGCCGGCAGACCGAAGGCTGCGCGCAGGGGTATATAAAGTCAGGAGGTGCTGGAGGATGGTGGGAGAGTCAATTTTAAGAATTTTAAAAGCAAAGCACAGGGTTTTAAACTCTATGCGTCTGATTACAGGCAGCCAGTGCAATTTGTAGATTGTACTACGGGCTAAGCAGAAACGCGGCAGGCCCACTAAGGCCCTGGCTGCCGCATTCTGAACCCGTTGAAGTCGCATGACTTCCGCCTGGTTGGCGCCCACAAACAGAGAGCTCGCGTAGTCGAGCCTTGATAATACGCTAGCTTGTATCACCATCTGGCGGGTGGGGGCATCAAAGAATTTGAGGATAGGCCTCAAACCGCGCAGAATGCCAAAGCACATGGATGCCACCTTCTTGGTATGGAACGAAAAAGTCAGTTTAGAGTCCAACCATACGCCCAGATTTTTAAGTTCTGAAACAGGTTTAGGAGGAGGTCCCAACTCTTTAGGCCACCAGCTAGCACCCCACAGATCAGGATGTTTCCCCAGTACCATCACCTCAGTTTTGAGGGCGTTGAGTTGTAAGCAGTTGGCAGTAAGCCCGCTAGCAACAGCCCTCAAACCATCGGCAAAGTTCGATGCCAGCTGGTCAGAGCCCCCATTAAGAGCCACCGCCAGCTGGGTATCATCAGCGTATGACACCATAGTGAGACCCCAACTCTTCGCAACCTCCGCCAAAGGTTGAACGTAGAGGTTGAAGAGAGTGGGGCTCAACGCCGAACCCTGCGGGACTCCTTGGGTGATGGCATGAGACTTAGATCTGAATGGTGGCACTACAACCTGAAAAGATCGTTCCGAAAGGAACGATTGGAGCCAATCCAGCGCCCTGCCTGAAATACCTGCCTCACCAAGCCTACGTATAAGAATGGTGTGAGAAACAGTGTCAAAGGCGGCACTAAGGTCCAAAAGGACCAGTGCCGCCGTTTGACCTGCATCTAGTACAGAGCGGAGATGTTCAACCATATATAGGAGTGCCGTCTCTGTACTATGTCCCTATCTAAAGCCATTCTGTGTGGGATCAAGTAGGTGTGCAGAAGCCAGATGTTCTGTTAAGATGTTGTTCACATGGGCCTCTGTGATCTTTGCCACCCAGGGAAGAAGGGAGATGGGTCGATAGCTCTCCGGCTTCGACGGATCCAATCCAGGCTTTTTTATGATGGGCATGACACAGGCGGCCTTCCAGCTAGGTGGGACTGAACCGGTGGTAAGGGATAGCTCCACCAGGTGGCGAATAGAAGGAAGGCAAACGGAGGCTGAATCCAAAAACTGGGCAGGTCTCAAAGGGTCATCCGGTGAGCCAGACTTGACCTTGGCCGCTAGGAGAGTAAGCTCCTGTTCCGATGGTATGGGAAGAGAGGCCAAGCACTGAGGAGTACGCAATGTTAAAATCGTACTGTCAGGATCAACTTTGGGAAAAGAGCGATATATGGCATTTACTTTTTCCACAAAGAAGCTGGCTAACGACTCACAGTGGACAAGGGAGCAAATCTCCGTGGTGGGAAGTCTGTTCACTGTGAGCTCCTTCAAGACTTTAAAAACCAGTTTGGATGGGTTGGAACTTGCCTGAAACTCCCGTGCGTAGTAGTCAGCACGGGCCCGGCAGACAGCTCTATGGTATGCCTTTACCTTAGCCAGATAACATACTTTCAGGTCTTTATCATAGTTTTTCCTCCATGCTCTTTCGGCTTGTCGGCAACCAGCTTTAATACACCTGAGTGCCTCCGACTACCAGGGATTGGGCTGAGAGCATCGATTCCTACTCCATCTGGCCGGGATTAATACATCAAGGGCTTGAACAATCCAAGCACAAAAGATGTTATACCCGGTTGTAACGTCATCCGTATGAACCAGAGGTGTAGTGATCAGGAGGCGATGGAAATCCTCCAATTTGAGCTTTTTCCAGGGTCGCCTAAAAGATGTTTTATCGGGCTTCCCGGTGGGTTGTATCACCATTGTGATAACAAGCTCAATAAGGTAATGATCACTCCATCCCATGGGTCTAGGGGGTGAGACCTCGGCCAATTGTAGGTTTGTAAAGACCGGATCAAGAATGTGACCACCCTCATGGGTCGGATGACGGACCAGTTGGAGTAGCTGAACTGCTTCAAGATCGTCCAACAGACCTCTAACCACTGACATCTCCATGGCATCTAAGTGTATGTTAAGATCGCCGATGATGGTAATATTGGAGGAGAACAGAGAAAGAGAGCTTACCAGCTCGGGAAGAGCTTTCCTGAAAGCACTGTCATTCCCAGGAGGGCGGTATATCAAAAGACCTGACAGTGTTTGATGCTGGCTAATGCTGATGGAAAAATGGGCACACTCTGCACCAGCCAAATCCATGGGCTTCCAGGTACAGGAGAAGTAGGATTTAAACGCTACAGCTATGCCTCCACCTCTCCCCTTGCGGTTCAATGTATGGATTACGTAGCCCGGGGGGAGGGCCAGATTAATAATGGCCAGGTCCTCATCGCCAAGCCAGGTCTCCGTCATAAAGAAGACATCAGGGCCTTCTAGCGAGATAAGTTCAAAAATATCTCGCATAGATAGCAGGAAATAGTCTAGCCTTGACCAGCTGTTGTGCGCAGCAGAGGAGTGTGTACTTTCTCATAGGGTTGGATGACGGTCTCTCCAGACATCGCACAAACTAAATTCGTCGATGCCATGTAGGAGAGTGTCCGCCGCACGTTTATGGTGTTCAACAGTATCATGTGAGCGGTCTAGGGCAGAGTCAAGGGCAATATTCAGGTCCCCGCCCCAGAGCCATTCTACCGGCGGGTGATCTCGCCGTTTGGCAGACAGGGATAAATAAAAAGCAGGGTCGTCTACATTGGGTCCGTATACATTGACAATACCCACCCTTGTGCCCCGCAGTGAGCCAATAATGATAACAAACCTGCCTTGCGGGTCTATGTCTGTGCAGTCCAAGCTAAATTGAACCCCTTTACGTATTAGGATCGTAACCCCACGGGCATAAGAGGAGTATGTGGCCGAAACAGAGTGCTCAGCCCATCTGTATCCTAGCGTCTTAGCCTTGCCAGGGAGAAGGTGCGTTTCTTGTAGGAGCACCAGGTCTATGGCGTGACGATCCAGATAAGCAAAGATCTGCCTGATTTTCTTAGGACTGTTGAGGCTCCTAATATTCCATGTCATTAACTTCAAGTGTCTACCCATTACCTCTTAAGTACCTCCATTGTGCATGCAGGTTCATTATGCCAGTTAATCTGATACATGAGTCTCCGGATCTAGAAGTACTGATATGACAGAAGCATACTGTGACATCACTAACCGTAACAAAATCCCATCACCCACCCCCCACCCACCTCCCACTTCGCCATACTCATCAAGAATACTTAACCCTTGCTATCCTTTAGTAATCAGAGTCTTCAATTGTCTGTATTCATCATCATGAAGAACAGCATCAACCCGCGAGAAGTGACTTTACCTTCAAATCCTCTACCACACTTGAATATGTACAGAAGTGGCTTATGATCAGTCTTAAGCGTAAAAGGCAAACCCCAAAGGTAATATCTAAAATTGTTCAAACCCCAACAACAAGCAAGAGCCTCCTTCCCGATAGCTGAATAGGATAATTCAGCCCCTTGTAATCTCCGTGAAGCAAAACCAATAATCTTCTCCTCACCTTGGACCACTGCTGTCAAAACAGCTCCTAAGCCCACATTAATAGCACCCATAGCATCTCTTACAATACTTTTCTTTGGTTTAATACCTTTTGCCAAAATTACATGGCCTAAATAAGACACTTTTTTTTTACGTAATTGACATTTCTCCCTCTTCATTGTCAAACTATACATCTCCATTCTTTTTTAAAACTTCACTCAGCAAACCATCATAATCACTTTCTGACTTTCCCACCTGGTGGGAAACCAGGTGGGAACCATCGTGCTGAAAACACAAGACATTCTCCATACCATGAAAACTCTTCTGCATAACCCTTTGAAAAACTGCAGAAGCAGAGGCTAAACCAAATGGCATCAGACAATAAGGGTAAGCCCCAAGAGAAGTTAATGGCCTAGATTCTTGGTGTAAATTTATTTGATGGTAAGCTGCAGGCATGTCAAGGATGCTAAATATACTTCCTCCTCCCATCACACTTAACATTTCAGTAATATTGGGTAAGGGTTGTGATCTACCCAAATATTCATATTCAAGTTGCGTAGGTCAATGCAAAGACAAATCTTATTATCGGGTTTAGGAGCAATAACAATGTGAGAAAGCCATTCTGATGACTCAATAGGGTCGATAATATTTTCTCTCAAAAGCTTATCAAGTTCACGTTGAAGAGGTTCCCTCATAAAAAAAGGTATGGTCCTCAC
Organism: Lissotriton helveticus; assembly: GCF_964261635.1. Taxonomy (NCBI): domain Eukaryota; kingdom Metazoa; phylum Chordata; class Amphibia; order Caudata; family Salamandridae; genus Lissotriton; species Lissotriton helveticus. The sequence goes on from NC_136065.1 coordinate 1,195,621,799, forward strand.
TTTATGGACCACTGAAAAGGTATTTTTCTTTAAAATGATTTTATGGGTAAAACCCTCAGGCATACCTAGTTTATCTGTAAATACATAAAGATAAGATTGAAATAAATCTCCACTCCACTTAGTATCATCATCTTGTTTGGATATAACATTAAATTTCCCAAATTCTGCAACCATCACAGGTTCATCAGCATTGGGATTCAAAATAATGTTTAAGTCTTGTTGATGACGCCATCCTAACAGATTAGACCCTTCTTCCGTCACATAAATTCTCCCATGAACACCATTATCCTTAAAAAATATATTTAACCATTTCATACCAATGATATTAATCTTCCTTCCTCCACACCCCACTGCATATCAGTTGGCAACAACTCTACCAGCCTTCCTTGGACGACCATCGCATACGTTTCTTTACAAATCAAAGGAAAAAGTCTCCTTGAATCTGCCAACACATTAACTTATGCAGTACCTAGATGAACAGTACAATAAGGTTTTTCTAAAGGTTCAGAACTTTCTTTTTTACTCCTTGTACATTGCTGTCTCCATATACAAGGTCTTGAACTATAGAGCACACATTTCCACTTACAAACACACAGTCATCAATAGTAGAAATAATCTCATGTTGGATTTCTTCCATGACCTCCACTACTTTTACAGAAGAGTCTTGCACCCTTCCTTTTGTTCTACAAACTTTTGCTAAATTACCTGTTCTACCACATAATCTACATGGCATGCTTCTTGCTGCACAAGCAAAACTAGAAGCAATATGTCTGGGAGCACCACACCGGTAACATAATGTGTTTCTCTTTTCTACCGCTTTACCCTCTTTTGGTTGTGTAGTTTTAGGCTTTTAATTCAACTTGACCTCTTTAACATCAACTACAGATGATTCTTTATTAAAACATTTAACAGTTGACCTATTTAAGTAAATTTCCTTCATCCATACTCCTAGCAATTTGTACTGATTCCTCTAATGTAGGATCCACGGACAAGAGTCTTTCTTTCACCTTTCTATTATTAGTACAACATACTATCTGATCACGAATGAGACTTTCAGATAAATTTTCAAACTCACACATCACAGCTAGACCACGTAACTTAGCAACGTAGGTCGTAACACCTTCAACTGACCTTGTATATGGGAAAAGAATTTGTGCCTCTCAAAAACAATACTCACTTTAGGTGTGAAATGTTTCTCCAGCATTTGTATAGACATATCATATACATTTATAGGCTGACCATCACCCATTCCCAAGGATACTTTAGGTAAATCATCATAAATCCTAAGCCCTTCGGTCCCTTAATGGTGAAGCAATATGGCTTGTCTCCTTACAGGACCATATTTATCTCCCTCAATGGCTACAATGTAAGTAAAAAATATATGTTTCCACCTCTTCCACAGAGTAAGAGGTTCTCCAGGAAGTGGTAAAAAACTTGGAGGAGCTGACATGCTTTGATCCGCCATCTTCTATACAAAATAATAGGATAACGTAAAAAATTACCACAAGAAACTAAAATAATAAATTAACAATAAAGGGCAACAGTAGAACATCTCCACAAAGACCCTACAGAGCATGATGGGAGCTGTATCAGTGAACCTTTTGTGTGGGAACTCCTTCTGTCATGTCTCTTGTTCACCTACAGTAACAATCCACCTCTTAGCTACTGACATGGAAGCAAAATGCCTTAGACTGGATTTAATCTTTCTTCTCAATCCATGTCCAGTTAGCCCTTTTCACTTTTTTCATCTTCAGCTTGCTATCTCAGATTTGGAGCTATGCAGGCAGGCTCCATCATTGTTCCTATCTTGTTCAATGCCTTCCTCAAGCACCTCTATTGCTTGATTGAATGCTATTGCAATTAAGCTCATCACATCCAGATCATCAATAAATTGCAACCATAATCTGACCATGACGTCAAAGTAGTTAGTTCCTGCCTCATCACACTCATCAAAAGACACACAATTGATGGACGGAATGCAGAGCAAATCAAAACATTCACCCCCAGTCAAGAGATCTGGGTTAAATCCATCATTCTTTTGCTCACCATGCCACCCCAGTTTAGACCTGGCCATATGCAAATCAGTCTTGACCCTGTGCCTCATGGGAACATTCCAGCCCGAACTGCCAAGCCAGGTCCTCCCTGGACCAGAAACAAGCATCCTAGGACCAGTTTTAGGGTTTCACCTCTCTTCAGTCAAGATATCTTGATTCCAGTGACACAGTGAGCCCAGGACCCACGTCTGGACATACCTGGCACACTTAGGGCGAGAAAGCAAAAGACACACAATTGATGGACGGAATGCAGAGCAAATCAAAACATTCACCCCCAGTCAAGAGATCCGGGTTAAATCCATCATTCTTTTGCTCACCATGCCACCCCGGTTTAGACCTGACCGTATGCAAATCAGTTATGAGACAAGCTAGAAAAATTCCACTCAAAGGGGATTTTGGGATTTTTGATAAATATTAATGAAGAGTAACTTTAAGAAAGTTACCTTTTCCCTGTCTAAAGTTAATGGAGATTAATTTGCCTTTGCTCTCCAACTTCTCCCAGCCAGGATATAGAAATAGAAGAATGTAGGCCTCCACCAAAGACTGGTTATGACAAAGGATGGCACAACATTTAATAACTGTCAACGCTGACTAACATTTTTTATTTTCCTTTGTAATATGCTGACAAACCGGCTTTCGGTGCTTTCTGGAGGCATTTGATTTTGGATAAATATTAATGAAAAGTAACTTTCAGAAAGTTACCTTTTCCCTGCCTGAAGTTAATAGAGGCTAATTTGCCTTTCCTCTCCAACTTCTCCCAGCCAGGGAATAGCATATGAAAATTTAGCAAATGCCTACCAGGAAACACCCCATTGGCTGGCTTGAATGGTCAGAGATGACTACCCTGAACCTCACAGAATATGCAGGGTAGGGACAATGAGCTTATTTTTTTACATTATAGTTTCAAATCTTGCTGGAGTGTCAAATGTTGCTAGACAGGTTTACTCAGTTTATGTATAACGCTGCTGGTGCATGTGAAATGATGTGAACAGGATGGTAAGACAATTCTTGCATATCCACTGTCTGGTTTCTGATGAACTCTGCTTGTCCAACCAGATTTCTGTCTCTTGGTGTATTAGGGGTACAGTGGTTACTTCAAACTAATTTTTAGTGTTACATATGGAAGGACACTAGGATTACAATATTACACTCCCCACAAACACCTCCAACACTCTGAGCTCAAGTTCAGGGTGGCCAAAAGCTTTTCATCCTGCTAATGCTTAAAGTCGGTAGGGTTTCCCCAAAAACATTTACCTGATTGGTTAAGGGCGTGTCAAGGAGTCATTCGCACCCACTAGCAAGTGCCATATGTAAATGTGGCACACCCACTTCAGAACACTTTCTGGATCTGAGGAGGAGCAAAGTAGGGCTGGACCTTGTGTCTGGGACCTGAGAGGAGCCTGAATTACTGGACCTGCTCCCTCTTGTACCCAGGAAAGGGACTTAGACTGCCAGGGTAATAAGGCTGACCCCCAGTTCAAGCCACGGGGATACAGCAAGCTACATGCTTTTCCTTCAGCTGCCCAGCTGACCAGGGACAACTGGATCTGGACTGGAACCAGGGGTTGGTCTCATCTTAACACCCTCGCCTGTAGTCCTAAGGGGCTTTAGAAGTGTAGATCTGTGGTGAAGTGGGACTTAAAGGACTAAGTGGGACTTAAAGGACTAAAGTCCTGATTACAAGATTGGCAGTTTTAAAGCAGGCTGCCACACCAGTGCCCCACTCCAAGAACGCCAAACCCTTATGCAGACTACCCACTGTATTCAGAGTAGAATCCTGGTGGGTAGTCCCACAGTGGTGTCTTTCAAAGGCTAGTATGTGAGCCTTAGAAAGGCAGCGCTGTGGGACCGCCACAGCACATTTAAACACAGCATGGACTGTGCAGTTCCATGCTGTGCTGGAACTGGGGGTGCATGCAGACAAGGGGCACACCATGTGCCCCCCTGCATGCACCCCCATGCACAGAGGCACGTTCCACTGCACCACATTTTTCATGACTTGCTCACTGCCATGAATAATGTGATGATGAGGAAACTCATAATATGCTGGGCGGTGCCACAGGGCACCACCAGTATATTGCACCCGCAGCCCGCTGCAAGAACACAGAGGAATCAGGGATTCCCAGAGGTAGCAGTGATCTCATGGCTGTCCGACCACCAAAGTTGTAACAAGGCACTCCGACCACCGCCACCACCTCTGGAATGGCTGTCTACCAGACCTGCCAAACTCGCAATTAGCCGCTAAGTCAGAAGGAAAAATCCTTGACTAGGATGAACCTGATTAGTGTATTCGAACCACACTCCATCGCAGCCAGCCTTACATTTTACCTAGGTCCTGGTTTACTACAACCATTAACTATCAGTGACACTTTGTGCTTCTTGGAACTATTCTCACTTAAAACCTCAACAATTTAAAAATGAATTTCTCCAGTTTTGCTTGGTGAATTGTTTTCATGTTGGTATCATTTTTATTGCAATTTAGGCACTATATAAATACTTTACACATTGCCCTTTGTTAATCCTGTCTGCCCAGCTGTTGGCATCATCCTAACACCCTCCCCTGTGGTTCTGAGGGGCTTTAGAAGTGTAGTTCTGTGGTGGAGTGGTACTTAAAGGAATAAGTGAGACTAAAAGGACAAAGTGCCTGATTACGAAATTGAAGGTCTAGGAGCCGGCTGCTACACCAGCGCACCACTCCACGACTGTCAAAGAACGTATGCAGACTGTCCATGGATTCCAGGCAGGCGGTCCTGCTGAAGCGGTCCCACAGGGGTGCCTTTTAAAGGCTTGTATGTGAGCCTTAGAAAGGCAGCACAATGGGACTGCCACTGTGCATTTCAGCACAGCATTTACTGTGCAGTCCATGCCGTGCGGGAACTGGAGGTGCATACAGACAGGGGGCACTAGGGGTCCTTCCTCACCACCACACTTTTCAAGGGGGATCACCACCATGAAAACTGTTGTGGTGAGGAAACTCGTAATATGCTTGGCAGAGCTACAGGGCACCGTCAACATATTGCAGCCTCAGACCACTGCAAGACCGCTGAGGGATCAGAGATCCCCAGCAGTAGTAGCGGTCTCATGGCGGTCCGACCGCCAAAGTTGTAATATGGCAGTCGGACCAGGAGTGCAGCAGTAGCCGAACCACCACCGCAGGTTTGGTGGTCCGTCGGACTGCCAAACACATATTTAGCCCCTGAGCGAAAAGTCCTTTACTAGGATGAACTTGATTGGTGTATTCGAACCACACTCTATTGCGGCCAGCCTCAAATTGTACCTAGGTCCCGGTCTACTGCAACCATTAACTATCATTGACACTTTGTGCTTCTTGGCACTATTTGTATTTAAAACCTTAACACTTTAGCCCCTTAAGAGCTCCTGTCGGCCAACAGCCATCGCGAGCACTACCTCCGTAGTGCTGCGCACATCCGTTGGCCGACGTGGCCCTGCCCACTCATTAAAACCTCCGCACTGCGGCGGAATACGCGCCGCGGTTATGCGGTTAAAAATTCATTTCTCCAATTTTCCTTAGGTAATTTGTGTCATTTTGGTGTAATTTTTATTACTATTTTGGCACTATATAAATACTTTACGCATTGCCATATGTTTAGCCTGTCTGCTCTGTGCCATAGCTTCTAGGGTTGAGTTCAGGCTCAGTTGGTGACTTTGAGTATTCACCCTGACAAGGGCTGTACTTATTCCTTGAGATGGGAAGCCACGCTCCCCAAATATGAATCCAATTTCTTACAATCACCATCAAGTTGGTCCTATATAAATAAAGCACTTTATAGAAATAGCGTGCATTAATTAATGGCAACTATATTGGTCCAGATGTCTTTTCCTGTTTCCTCTTAGTTGTGGTCTATTTCAATGCACTCCTGATTTTAGAAGATAAGTTAACTGGGGCACATGGAGATAAAAGCATTTGTATGAATGTCCACACAGGCCAACATGTAATTGCCTCATATATGACACATACTGATTTACATTAACCATAGTCTTTCAAATACCAAGTGTATTTGTTTATGCATTCTGCACTAGTTTTCATCTGTTATGCTCGTTTGTATTCAATAACATTGGTTTGTGGTATCAATCTATCAATGCCCAGTTAAGCTATTGGTACACATATTAACCAATTGGATTGTGTGATAAAGCATATGGTTAAAGGTGAGCATTTATAATAACATCATATTTGTTTCTCTTCTAATATACTAGTTATATCAACAGCACACTTCTTTATCCATTTAGTGCACTAATGTATGCAAACTAAGTACTATTGCATCTGCACACCTCAAGGATACGGTATAGCCACATTCTATTTGTTTCCTGTATTTGTTTTACTCTATTTAAACGTCCCATTAATGTGAAAGTTCATACACGTAAGATTGTAGTCTGAATGCATAGCCTTCAATGTGTAATATTCTTCACTGATCCACACCTGCAACACACCAGTTTAGATGCATAATGTATTGGTTTGCGCTCATAATGTACTGGTTGTATGAAAAGCACACAGGTGTACATTTTTATTATGTTGCTTTGCATGAGTAATAAATGGGTACAAATGCTAAATGTTCTCATTCATATTTATAAGATGTTGGTTCACTCTTGCAGCATACTGGTTTGGACGCATAATATATAGGTTTAAAAGTACAACTGATTTGTTTAAAATATTACATGCATGCTATAATGCTACCCACGCATTACCTGCTGATTTGTATGAACTGTATGCTTTATATAGATAATGCATTGGTTTCCTTTTCTAATGTGCTAGTGTGTGTATGTAATACATTTTCCTAAGAGTACAACCTACTTATCTGAAAGCATTAAGGGCCTCATTTAATTATTGACAGACAGCCTGCCGTTCCGCGATGGGGACGGAGTAAATTACTCCATCCTCATGGTGGAGGGACCAGCCATCAAATATATTAATCACCACCAAGCAGGTGGTCATTATGATGCATTGGCTGCCACTGCGGTCACAACGGTTTGTAGGGCCGTGTTAGCGTGACGCAACCCTGCATCAAACAGATTTCTTTTTTTCTCAAAAAGGAAATCCAGAAACAGGATTTTAAAAAAAATAATAAGAATTGTTATGCTCCCCCTGCCATGGGAAGTCATCTCCAATGGCAGAGGAGTATTATTTGCTTTTTACTGTCTCTCACCATCCAGAATGGGCGGGCAAACATGTACCCGTTTCTGTGACAGCCCTTACTCTGTCCGGCTGTCGGAGAGGTTTGGCTATGGCGGTGATGGAGTAGCATTGCTTAATTTGCCAAAAAATAAGTGCCAGGGCTCTCGTCAGGAAGCCACTGCAGCTTACACCACACATTACCCCTGCCATGTTGCCAATGATAGTAACAACAAAACTACTAACCTTCACACTCCTACAATGGGTGACAATTCTGACTATTTTGGGGCCCAAAGCTATAAAAATGGCTTGGGCAGCAGGTAATAGTCCTTTTCAAAATTTATTGCATTAACAATTAGCTGTTGTTGTGGTCATCTCAAATTAGTCAGACAACATTGGGGCTGACAATTAATTACTGGTGTCGAGCACCGGAAACAACAGGCTCAAATTAAGCAAAGCGTAGTAGTCAGCACCACAGCCAAACCTATGGTCCACCTGCACTAAAATCGGACTGGCGGACCATTATGTTGGCTGTATGTATGCTCCATCGAAACAGAGTATACATACCACAAACATATAAATCAGTCCCTATCTGCTGAGTTACATGCATGATAAACTGGTTCCCATGCACAATCTGCTGATACTGATGTACTTAGAGAATATACTGTAACACATGCATGATTGAACAGCAAACAAATTGGTAGCCTGTGCATGTTACACTGGTTCACTTGAACTACTCTATGGTTTGACTCCACAGATTTAGTGATGGTTGAGACAATGCCATGGGACGCAAGGTCTCTGAAATCTGATAGATCACTTCTCTCATGTCCATAATTTAAGGCACTTCATGTGAAGCTGTGAAGTTCTTGCTGTAACCCTTGAGAGGTAAATTATTTGGATGTTTTACTTCTGTTATTTGTTGACAAATTAAAGATTTTGTTTCGCATTTTAAATTGTTTATGCTTACCCATTTGAAGCTTGCTTTAGCAGATTGCAAAATCATTACCATTTAAACATTATTTTGAAGAGTGTGATCTGCGTTCCCACTGTTTTCACCAGTAATGAATCGTGGGGGTGGCAATTGCTTAAATAGCATCTTCAGATAGCTCACACATTCTAAATGTTTATATAGTGAAAACTGTGCACGGCTTGCAACTATTCCTTCTCAGTTTGGCCAATTCTTCTTATTCTACTGACAGTGTCACGCGTTTCATTCAGTTCTGTACATGTTGGGATTTTATTAAACTAGAACAAAATAGGGCAACCCGTTTTTCCCTAGGGGCTGGGTAAGTTTAAGCACAAAAAATAATCATCCACCAGGGAATCATTCAACATTGATTATAGATTCATCTTTTGTCACAAACGTGATCGCTAATATATTCACACAGGGTGACACACAATGTGTAAATATTGTTATTTAATTACAATAGTTTTTTCAAAATGCAATTTCAGAAAATAAATTACATAAGGCAACGTACATACTACTGATATTTTGTATTGGATTCACTGTAGTATATGGAACACCTGTCTATAAATTATATGGAAAACAAAACACCATATAACATCAAGTCAAACCAAAATATTACATGTAATTCATGTTCTGTGTACTCAATAAATCTACATTAACAAAACGGTGTTCTTTCGTCGACGTTTCGGTCCCTCGTCGGTCTACAAGATACTGAGAGAGCGCAAACTGACTTAAATGTATGAGTGCATCACACTTACCTGTAGTAAGCACAAATCATGAGGAGAAATGCCATGAGTGCTAATAGTATCTATAATTATATTCTGAATGTATAGCTAATGTAGAGATTTAAATAGAAGTGGAACTAATACAGAAATGTGTGACACTATATGATTTTAGTAGATGTGATTATTTCTGAATCCATGTCGTGTAGCTGTTAAAATGTAAGATGGTATGTGGTTAAACGCAGAATGTGGTAGGCCTTAGGGCCAGAGCTAAAGGGAAGGTGTTTCTTTTCACGACATAGATTGTATTAATGTTTTGGTCATTGCATTAAATGGGCCATGATTTATAGAGATGTTTACTGAATAATAGAATAAGAGTATTAACATGCTTTAATTAATGAAGAAGTTGAATGCTATAACCATGATGAGAAATATTGTAGGCCTGAATTATTTTAACATTGATTTACACGTACATGTCTGGGCCAAGAAACGTTGCAGGCCTTTTTGGAAGTCTATGAGAGTTGGGTTCTTGGCTGCAGATATCTGTCTGCAAGGAAAGGGGGGATCCAATTATAAATGAATGAATAGAGGTCTGTTCAGTAGGCGGCCCAGACATGGAGGAGGGTTCCGGAATGTTTAAGGGGTATCAGCGGGCCGGAGAAGAGTCTGAGAAGCAAGGTCAACTCTAACGTATGAGGCCCAATACAAAGCATCATGGAAAAAGCCAGAAGCTACACCACGTGAGAGGCGTCTTGCGAGGGGCGTCTCAAATGTTGTTGACCGTTTTGTATTAGGGACAGCACCCCTGGGTGGAGTTAGAGCAGATGCCTGAGGACCCTTTAGAGAGCTGATGGGTAGGCAGAGAGGGGTCATGACTGGAGAACTATAGGTTTTCACCAAGAGACTTAGAGTGAGTGACTTCCCTTGGGGGTCATTCACTGCTGACACCTTTGTTAGGTTGGGATTTGGTTAAGTAGGGATACCATCTAGAGCAGGGTAGGGACAGCCTAACCTGTGCGTTTTCCTCCAACTTAAATGAAGGAGAGATATGCGTCAATGCTGATAGCTTTATTATTCTTAGAACTTGTGTTAGTGATTTCCGTTGCTCGTCTGAGGGCTTTCCGAGAGCACATGTATGTAATTGGACCTGTGTATCTCGTGAATCTCATTCTGAGATGCTTGTATTTGCAGCTTATCATATCTTTACAATAAACTTTTGAAAGCTAGAAGTTGTTTGTGATCTTTGGGAGCAGAGTCCTTTATTGGGTGAACTGGTTTGGTACAGGGGCACTTTCAATCCTCCAAGACAGGCAACAAAGGTTCAGTCGACCAGATCGAGGTTTGGATCAATAGATATAAGGTATCGATCAAAATCTCGCCCTTTCAGTTGGTAGCTATAGAGGATGGTTGCCTTCTTGAGGACGGTGACCTAGGCCAGGTTAGCTTACCCCAAGGCCCCTAGAGATCGATGATCGGAAGAACCGCCCGCCGAAGAAGATCCGGATGACGTGAGACAGAAAAAGCAGCAGTATCGGTCGAGAGTGAGTATAAAGGGTTATGCGTGTTAGATTGCGGTGTTTTGTATTGTATCTATGTTGTAATGTCTGGCGGAGTTGAATGTCTGTAGAGTGACTGTGGAACAGGTTGTGAGCGCGCGCAACCGGTGGAAATCTTAAGTTCAAGGAGAGCTTAAGTGGTTCGGGTGTATCGGACACCCAGAGTAATTGTCAACTAGTGTGAAGGGGGTCATGAGGTACCATTGATCACCCGAAAGACTGAGATAGGGGGAACGTAAGAGTGAGTGCGTGAGTAACGGACGCTGGTCGGAAGTTACTGTGTGCGTAAGCAACCTATCAGAGAGACGATAGACATTTCGTCAGTTGTGTTGACAATTACATATAGACTGTGGACGTACAGTCGAGAGAAGTGACCGCTTGGTCGGAAGTAGTCATTTTTCGGTGTATGAATGGGACGCATGCATAACCGGGAGACGAGTTGAGAAAGGAGGGGTGCTGCTGCGAAACGGAGAAAAGTGACGTCAGAAAGAGTCGCGACGTGATTGGCCGACCGGAGAAAGACCGCGCTGCGATAGGCCAAGCTAGCAAAGCCGCGACAGGATTGGTGGATTGTCATCAGGAAGTAAACAGAGTAGCGAGGCTGGATATTGTGCGCATAATTATGAAGTGTTTTAAATGGCTGAAAGCGGTGTTTAAAAAAGAGAAGCGGGGATCGTATGAAGGGGAAGAAGCCCCGCCGGAGGGTACGCCAGCTCGTTATATGGCAGTGAATGTTGGGCTGCATACGATCCTTTGGATATCAGAGTGGAGTAAGATTACTGAAGGAAATGAGGAGCTGACGTTCCCGAAGTACGGGACGTTCAGATTAGAGGTGTTACATCGATTAAAATCAGTCATGACCTCAATAAGACCCTTGCCTAGACCGACTCAGTTTGAAGCTCTCGAAGCATGGATTAGGGCAGCGCATGAAAAGAATATGAACAGACGACAAGAAAGGGTGAAACGATCGGTAAGGGCAGTGCAGGATGCCAGGTGGGATGCGGATGCTAAAAGATGGAGAGTGCATAACCTGGAAGTAAATAAACTGTACCCAGTGTTAGAGGTACCCGTAAATAAAAGCCCCATAGAAGAAGATGATGAGAGCGAAACAGAGGACAGCCTGATAAACAGATTACTGACAGACAGGCCACCCCCGTATAATAGAGCAGGGGGAGAGGTCGAGCATACAGAAGGAGAAAAGGGGGGCAATGCAGGAGAGCATAGACCGCTTCCCAGTTCAGAGTGGGATCCTGAGGCAAAGAAAGAGCTGTCCCAGCCTAGTCAGGTGCAACAGGTAGTCGGGAGGTTTGTGGTACAAAGAGCGCCGGAAACGGAAAGCGCCACATCCTACGCATTACCAGATGCACTACAGGTACCTGTTACCATAGGTCCTATAATATCGATATATGACCAAGAGAGAGCAAGAGGGGAAGAACGGGTACGGAAGGACAGAGAAAGAGCAGAGAAGGCAAGAAGGAACGATACGATCAATTCCCCAAGTCAGATGCCGATACCGAGAGAGTGGAGCACCCCGATGCACACAGCAGGGGACCCAGGAGGGGATCCTGGGGGCCCTAGATGGCCAATGGATCTGAGGGGATCTGGACGAAAATCCTTTCAAGAGCTAAATGAGTACATGAAGCAGTGGGATGAGGCAGTGAAGGCTCAAAAGAGCATCAATGCTGCGGAAGCTGAAAGGGAAAGTCAGGACAGCCGAGCTCGGACTCACTGCGGGGCTGGGGAGAGCAGCCCGGAGTGGGACTGTAGAGAGAGAGATAGTAGGGGAGTCACCCATTGGGCCCGGAGAGGAGATAGAACAGACCTGGAAAACGGGGGCCCCGGGAGTGGAGGGGTGGCGCGCCCAATACTCAGTGAAGAAGAGAGGAGAGCGCAAGAGTACAGAAACAGCTTTAAGTGTCCACACTGTGTGCCCGGCACCAGAGAACTGAATGGGAGTTGTGAGAGGTCGCACCATAGTCCCTGTGATGACGGAAATGAGCGCAGCCCAGGGAATATGGGGAACCAGGAAGGATCGTATCGGATACTGAGCGATACTAGGCAAAGAGAGAGTAGCGACCAGAGGGAAAATAACAGAGAGGTGTGCGGTGAGAGGAGAGAAGAAGAAGAGAGTGGGCAGAGCAAGAGTAGGGGTAACAGGCCCGTGTTCCATCACCTTCCAAGATCGGATGGCCGAGCATGGGACCTGGAGAGATGGGAGCAAGGGAGGGCACCCTTTAACTCTCCCGAGCCCAAACGTAGAGCTCGAAGTTGGGATGGTAGGGAGACCAGTGAGCCCCCTTCGAAAGACGTATTGCGAGCTGAGATAAAAGCCAAGAGACTCGATGTCGCCAGTTTAAGGTCAGACCTGGATGATATGGTAGATGGTACCCTGCCTTTAGAAAGAATGGAAATGTATGAACAGGATGAAATACTGTATATGGCAAAGGACATTACTCGAAAAGCGAGAGCAGTCCATGAGAAGTTAGTCGAACTAGCAGGCAAATATATGGTGGACTTGTCAAGAACCAAAGCATTACAGGGTAACCACAGGCTACATTATACAGATCGAGACCTAGATGAGAGGAGAACGATTGGGCTGAAAACGCACATAAGGGAACTGATCACTGGAATAAGGACATGGAGGGCACTAGATAAGTGGGAAGAGAGGTGGTCCAAGAAAGGGACCGGCAGGAGAAGCACGCTTGGTATGATACCAGGAGGACAGCAGGGAATAGAAGCGTACCCTTTGCGTGAAGTCGCAAACGGGAACTATGTACATGTCCCTTGGAGTAGGGGAGATTTAGCTGCTTTTACCACCTCCTTCCCCAAGTTACGGGAAAACCCAGTGGAGTGGTACAAGCAAGTGGAGAGATTTGTAAAAATCTCAAAGGTCCTATGGATAGATCTGAACACGCTGTTTGACATTGTAGTACCAGGAGATCTGTGGACCGCATGCAAGGTTAGCGCTGAGTGGCCCACAACGGAGCCAGAGAGAGATGCTAAGACTAATGGGCCGTCCGAGACTGTGATGGCAAAATTCGAGAGAGTGATGACTTGGCTGAAAGAGAAAGTGCCAATGCAAGACATAGATTGGGTCAGAATAGACCGAACAAGACAGGAACCCAAAGAGACAGTCCACGAATATTACGAGAGATTGCTGAAGGCGTTTAAACAGTATAGCGGCTTGGATGTAATGGATCCAAAAGACATAGGGCAATTTGTGTCCAAGTTCGTCCTGGGACTGAGACCGGATATTAGTTTAATGATTCAGCAACACTCGATTTGTTGGCAAAGTAAACCCCTAGACGAAATACTGAGATATGCCAGGTACTGCTGTGATGAGATAGACTCCAAGGCTAAGAAATTAAAAGAAAAGTTGATGGTGGTACAGATGCAGGCAGCAGGGAAGGGGGGACAACAGCAACAGCAGCAAGGAGCAGGTACAGGAGGAAAGAAGCAGTACAGTCAGAACAAGGGCAATGAGGAGAGTTCCACCTTTAGACCCAGATTAGATATAGCTGCCTTGAAGAAAACGACTAGGTGCCACCAGTGTAACGAGGTGGGGCATTGGAAACGCGAGTGCCCCTACAATGTAGAGATAGGAGAGCAAGAGATAGAGGAGGAAGAGGTCCAGAGCGCGCCTACAAGAGGGGTGACGCCATACCAAGGAAAGGTGCTCAAAGGGGGGGGGGCTCCTCCCCGAGCCCAGTTCCCGCAGCCTCCTCGAGTAGGGTCTATGGGTAAGACCTATAGACAAATGCCCCTGTTTGTAGAAGGGGAAGAGTGCTATTATGTGGACCCATTAACCGGACAGAGAGTGGAAAGAGAAGACTGCACCCTCGGGGCAGCATTGGAGGTAGACCAAAGGGGACCCTATGTGGAAGCAGAAGTAGCAGGGTGCCCTACGACATTTCTGGTGGACACAGGAGCCACTAGATCCACGATCAGATCAGCTGCAGTTCCAGACCTGCCCATGTCTGGAGAGACCATACAGGTGGTGGGGGTCGCAAACAGGAGAATAACCAGCCAATTGACAGAACCGGTACAGGTGAAAATAGGGAAGTACAGCGATGAGCACCAGTTTGTGGTTTGCGATTCAAGTCCTGTGTGTCTGCTAGGAAGAGACCTGTTGTGTAAATTGAATTGTACTATATACTGTACACCTCAGGGAGTGGAGGTATTGACCAATGATGATGATGCAGACTTCAAAGTTGCAAACTCAAGAATATGCGTGGAGCTGTATCCTACTTTAACAGTAGATGAGCTCCCCTGGGACTTGAGAGAGACAGTGGCACCAGAAGTATGGGATTTCACTGGGGAGGAGATTGGATTGGTTAAAGGGGTGGACCCAGTGAAAATTGTAGTGAAACCGCATGCTGAGTTCCCAAGAACACCCCAATATAAATTGACTCCAGAAACGATTGCAGGCATAAAACCCGTGATTGAGTCCATGATTAAACAGGGAATACTGAAAGAAATCGTGGGTAGTCCATGCAACTCCCCGATTATGGGTCTGCAGAAACCAAATGGGAAATTTCGGATAGTACAGGACCTTCGAAAGATTAATAACATAGTCGTTTCGTGTTGTCCAGTGGTACCGAATCCATCAGTGATACTGTTTCAGATTCCATTCCAAGCTGAGTGGTTCACTGTGATCGATCTTTGTCAGGCTTTCTTTTCGATCCCTCTGGACGAAGAAAGCCATTTTCTTTTCGCATTTAAGCTGGAAAATCGCGTCCTAACATGGTGTCGTATCCCTCAGGGGTATACAGAGAGCCCATCGATCTTTAACCAGCTTTTGAAGAAAAATCTTGAAAGTCTAGTGCTGCCCCAGAAGTCAGTTCTGGTCCAGTACATAGACGACCTCCTCGTAGCGTCAGAAACAGAAGAAGCTTGCAGGGAGGACTCCATTGCTTTGTTAAATCACCTAGCTGCCAATGGGCACAAGGTGTCCCCGGGAAAGTTGCAGTACTGCCTGACAGAAGTGCAATACTTGGGACACAGAATAGAAAAAGGTAAACGAAAGGTGTCACCAGACAGGATAGAGGCGATCATGAAAATGAATGCGCCTAAGACACAGAGAGAGGTCAGGATGTTCCTAGGGATGGTGGGTTATTGCCGACAGTGGATCGTGAACTTTTCACTGAAAGCAAAGCCCTTGCAAAAACTGACGCACAAGGAGGTGAGCGATCCGGTACCATGGGACAAAGACTGTTTGATGGCATTCCTACAGCTGCGAGAGGACCTGTGTCGTGCTCCGGCATTGGGAATGCCTGATTACAATAAACCATTTTTTCTTTACTGTTGTGAGAGAGAAGGTTGCGCGTTGTCTGTGTTAGTCCAAATCCATGGGAATGCCCGTAGACCAGTTGCTTATTTCTCGGCTACTTTAGACCCAGTAGCCGCAGCGTTGCCCGGATGTCTCAAATCCGTTGCTGCAACGGGTGTCAGCATTGAGAGATGTGAAAATATCGTCATGGGGCACCCGTTAGAGGTGTGCGTGCCCCATTCTGTTGAACTGTTGATGACCAGGACCAAAACACAGCATCTGACCAACAGCAGGCTCACGCGATATGAGCAAGTTATTCTTGCTGCAGAGAATGTGACCCTCAAGAGATGCTCTGTTTTGAACCCTGCTACCTTGATGCCACTCCCAAATGATATCGAGGATGATGATGAATGTACAGACCATGACTGCCTTGATGTGACTGAACTATGCACCAAACCCAGACCCGACATCGTAGATGAGCCACTGACCGACCCAGACGAAATTTTCTTTGTCGATGGCTCATGTGTAAGAGACGAAGTTGGGCAGTTGAGAGCAGCTTATGCTGTTTGTACAATTACTGGAGTTGTGGAAGCTGGGTGCCTGGAAGGAGTACACTCCGCTCAGGTAGCCGAAATTATTGCCTTGACACGTGCTTGTTTGGCAAGCAATCAAATTCGAGTCACCATATACACCGACAGCCAATATGGTTATGGGGTAGTTCATGATTACGGGCAGTTATGGTCTCAAAGAGGCTTCATGACCTCTTCAGGCTCTCCCATTCGCAATGGAGAGTTTGTGCGCCTGTTGTTAGAGGCGTTGCAATGCCCAGCAGGTATCGCAGTTGTAAAGTGCACCGCACATACCAGAAATGAGGACTTCGTTTCAAAAGGCAATAGATATGCTGATGAAGTTGCGCGGTATTGCGCGGAACAAGGGTACTCTTTCACAGAGGTGGAAGTGGGTGGAATAAATGTAAGGACTGAATTAGCCATGATACTGGAAACTGTTGATACTTGGGATGAACTGTCAAACATGCAAGAAAATGCTCCTGATTCTGAAAAAGAAACATGGGAAAAGGCAGGATGTGTAATGGGTGAGTCCCATTTTTGGGTCTCGGCAGACGGCAGAGCAGTGTTGCCCAATGAGATGGTGAGTCCAATGGCTAGACTCATACATGGTCCCGTACACTTAGGGAGAGATGCTATGCTGAGAGTGTTTAGACAGACTTGGTACAATCCTAAGTTTAGAATAGCAGCAGAAGCAGTGTGCCAGCGTTGTGTAACCTGCCAGCAGCTGAACGTAGGAAAAAGAACACCAGTTGCGCTGAGCCACATAGGAAGGTCTGGAGGTCCATTCAATAGAATGCAGATAGATTTCATTGAAATGCCAAGGTGCAACCGCCTCCGCTATGTCCTGGTGGTTGTTTGTGTGTTCTCCAGATGGGTTGAGGCATACCCTACACGTAGGTGCGACACCCTCACAGTGGCCAAGTTACTGCTCAGGGAACTCATTCCGCGCTTCGGGGTGCCGGCCTTTTTGGAATCAGATAGGGGAACACATTTTAACAGCGAGCTTGTGAAAATGATTTGCGCAGCTCTGAATATTGATCAGAAGTTGCATTGCAGTTACCGACCAGAAGCCTCAGGAATTGTGGAGCAGATCAATGGCACGATCAAGGCCAGAATAGCAAAAGTTTGTTCCTCAACGACCCTGAGTTGGCCTGACGCCCTGCCATTGGTTCTCATGAGCCTTCGTAGTACCCCAGACAGAAGAACGGGGTTATCACCACATGAGGTGTTAATGGGGAGAGCAATGAGGCTGCCATCTGTCCCAACTACTGCACTGTTGAATATCACAGATGATATGATCCTGGACTATTGTAAGGGGCTGTCTGACGCCATTCGTTCTGTGTCCCTTCAGGTGCAGGCTGCCGAGGTTCCAGCGTGCCAGGGCCCGTGCCATGACCTGTACCCTGGGGACTGGGTCCTGGTGAAAAAACATGTGAGAAGAAGCTGCTTGGATATTCGTTGGCGTGGGCCCTTCCAGATCATCCTGATCACGAACACAGCTGTGAAGGTGGGAGGCCTGCCCAATTGGATCCACGCGTCACATACGCGAAGGGTTCCAGCACCTCGGGAAGAAACAGCTCCTCTCTCGGATAGAAGTTCAGCAGAGGACCGAGAAGCCATAGAGGGGGCTAGCCAAGCTGTAGAGGTGCCAGCGGAAGCAGGGAACGAGTCTGACCAAGCTGAGGACGGTCAGTACAACAGCGAAACGGAAGACGCTACAGAAGGAGAAAGTAGCTGGGAGTACGAGTCAGACACTGACAGGTCTGACCGAGAGCGAGAACAGACAAGAAGAAGAAGGAGTAGAAGGGCACGTGGAGAAGCTAATTGGCCGCAAAGAAGGAGCTCTAGCCTGAGGTCAACTCCAGAGGTAACCCTTCCTCCGATATCAGAAGACTCAGACCCAGAAGAAGGTGCTCAGGGCGCTGAAGCACCGGACCGAAGAAGGTCAAGAAGAGTGCGTGTGCCTAACAGAAGATACTCCACACCTGAGTGGACATATCTGGCGACAGATGTCTGTGAAACCGGAGACAGGGAGGATCCGAGCGGTGGTGGTGTCCAGTTCTGAGCCCATTATCACCGTGGAAATACGACTGTTGGTACCCGGAGTCGAACAAGAAGGGTCACTAACATTCATGCTCCCCAGACCTCCCCGCCTCAGCAAGTTAAAACACATGTTCCTTTCAGAATTGCAATTCCCCGATTTTGGTACAACGATAACAGCACATGAAGAGCACAATCTTCGTTTGGAAATACTGAACTATGCTATTGAAGCTGCAGGCACAGGCTTGATAGTAGACTGTTAAAGGACTTTGTAAATAAAGTGAACAGAAAAAAGAAGATTACCTAGCGCCCAGGAAGCAGAGAATTTTAGGGAACTTCCCTTGAGTTGATGGAGAAGGGCTAGGGTTGTCTTTATTGAACTGTTAAAAGACTTTTGCGAAGAAGGTTGTCAGCTTCCAGTTGTGTGGACTCTAAAGACAAAAGGATTAAAAGGAGACTGTAAAGGAACGAGAGGAAAAGAACTTTTTGCTAAGATAAGAGAGAGCCACATTGTCTGACGAAATGGAGGCCGGCACCCAGAACCGCAGAGCTAAATGTATAATAGGTACACTAATAGTAGGAGTGATAATATTAATAGCTTTAGTGGTAACAATCTCTTATGTAAAGGGCCATGAGGAAGAGGCAAAGGTAACTGATGGGAATTCTGTAGAAACGCTTACACCTACTGTTGCTGGTGAGAAAAGGGAAAACACTCAAGAGAAAGCGTTATTAGCTGCAGAGGCCCGTAGGTTACACGTAGATGAGTCCCAAGGAGACTTTAGGTCAAATGCTTATGCTAAACTCTTATATGAATACGTGGATGCCATGGAGGTTAAGGATTGTTACGTCTGCATGCAGTTGCCGGCGTCTGTAGATGAAGGCATCCGATATCATCACCTCCCGCTGACATATGGCATTACATGTAGCTTATTGCTTAGTATATTTTATGAAAGAGATAGTTTTGAATACTATTTCTCCAATTATGATTCAGTGTTGCCAGAAGTCCCAAATTATAAGCAGATGAACAAATGGGACTACTGGAAGAGTGAAGACAGATTGGCCAAGTTCTTCATTCCTTGGATTACCTTAGATACTTCACATGCCCGTAGGAATAACCTGACATGCAAAGTGTCAGAAGTCGAGAAGAAGTTCATAGGGCAGGTGGATGATCGTTACAGGAGACAAAAGATTTTGAAAAAATCAGGACAATGGAAAACAGATTGGACCGAGGAAGAGAAGGCACACAAGAGAAAGGGTAGTAGTGGTCCAATAGCTTTAGATAAGACGCAGAGAGGAAAGCTATGTCTTCACCGAGCCAAAACGTATTATGAAAATGTATACGTGGGAGAAGTTGACTGTGAACATGCTTTCAATATAGAGTACTATACTAAAGATTTCCTGAAGGGAATGCAAGTGATTCCAAACGTGTATTTTGTATGTGGAAGAAATGCCTACGTGAGACTACCTGACAACTGGTATGGATCATGTTACTTAGCAATTGTCTTCCCCAAAATATATCATGCACAAGACTTAGTGATCATTGAGGGCAAGACATCATCGAGGGGAAGGAGAGATATAGGAGATGCAGAAATGGTTGGAGATGTCTTTGGAGCTATGTTCCCTCTTTTGGGAGTAATCCTTAATGATGTTAAAATTAGACGACTGGCAACAGTTGTCGACAGGTTGTCTGCCAGCACTGCTCAGTCCTTAATGCTGGTAGAAGGAGAGATGCAATCGATAAGGGCTATGGTTCTTCAGAACCGTCTTGCGTTAGATGTCCTACTAGCAAAAGAGGGCGGAGTCTGTAAGGCTTTGAAGGTCCAGGAATGCTGCACTTACATTCCAGACAATTCGAAGCCCCTTGAGAAAGTTATTAGGAACATAACTAATATTCACAAGGAGATCGAAGACTTGAGTAGAGAAAATGTCTGGGAAAAGGTGGGCCACGGAATGAGTGAAGTTGGAGGGTGGATTTCCACCTTAGGCAAAAGCTTTGTGTGGTATATACTAAAACCTATCATCATAATATTGATCTGTGGGATTATATTGTGGGGATTGGTGAGGGTATACAAATGGTACAGAGTAAGAAGGTCAGAAAGGGCCCAAAGAGAACAGCTGCAGAGATTGGCTGCCATACAAGATAATCAGTACAGGAGTCTGAGGGCTCTGGAAGCGCAGAGACAAGTTATGCTACCAATAACTGCAGTTTAAATGTTAATGATGACCCCGAGAGGTCATCAAAGGGGGGAACTGAGAGAGCGCAAACTGACTTAAATGTATGAGTGCATCACACTTACCTGTAGTAAGCACAAATCATGAGGAGAAATGCCATGAGTGCTAATAGTATCTATAATTATATTCTGAATGTATAGCTAATGTAGAGATTTAAATAGAAGTGGAACTAATACAGAAATGTGTGACACTATATGATTTTAGTAGATGTGATTATTTCTGAATCCATGTCGTGTAGCTGTTAAAATGTAAGATGGTATGTGGTTAAACGCAGAATGTGGTAGGCCTTAGGGCCAGAGCTAAAGGGAAGGTGTTTCTTTTCACGACATAGATTGTATTAATGTTTTGGTCATTGCATTAAATGGGCCATGATTTATAGAGATGTTTACTGAATAATAGAATAAGAGTATTAACATGCTTTAATTAATGAAGAAGTTGAATGCTATAACCATGATGAGAAATATTGTAGGCCTGAATTATTTTAACATTGATTTACACGTACATGTCTGGGCCAAGAAACGTTGCAGGCCTTTTTGGAAGTCTATGAGAGTTGGGTTCTTGGCTGCAGATATCTGTCTGCAAGGAAAGGGGGGATCCAATTATAAATGAATGAATAGAGGTCTGTTCAGTAGGCGGCCCAGACATGGAGGAGGGTTCCGGAATGTTTAAGGGGTATCAGCGGGCCGGAGAAGAGTCTGAGAAGCAAGGTCAACTCTAACGTATGAGGCCCAATACAAAGCATCATGGAAAAAGCCAGAAGCTACACCACGTGAGAGGCGTCTTGCGAGGGGCGTCTCAAATGTTGTTGACCGTTTTGTATTAGGGACAGCACCCCTGGGTGGAGTTAGAGCAGATGCCTGAGGACCCTTTAGAGAGCTGATGGGTAGGCAGAGAGGGGTCATGACTGGAGAACTATAGGTTTTCACCAAGAGACTTAGAGTGAGTGACTTCCCTTGGGGGTCATTCACTGCTGACACCTTTGTTAGGTTGGGATTTGGTTAAGTAGGGATACCATCTAGAGCAGGGTAGGGACAGCCTAACCTGTGCGTTTTCCTCCAACTTAAATGAAGGAGAGATATGCGTCAATGCTGATAGCTTTATTATTCTTAGAACTTGTGTTAGTGATTTCCGTTGCTCGTCTGAGGGCTTTCCGAGAGCACATGTATGTAATTGGACCTGTGTATCTCGTGAATCTCATTCTGAGATGCTTGTATTTGCAGCTTATCATATCTTTACAATAAACTTTTGAAAGCTAGAAGTTGTTTGTGATCTTTGGGAGCAGAGTCCTTTATTGGGTGAACTGGTTTGGTACAGGGGCACTTTCAATCCTCCAAGACAGGCAACAAAGGTTCAGTCGACCAGATCGAGGTTTGGATCAATAGATATAAGGTATCGATCAAAATCTCGCCCTTTCAATACCAAAGACCATCATCAGGACGGTTCTCGTTACACATCCAAATTTAGGGGCCGATTATGATCGCGGTTTTCCCACATCCTCCGGGCCGGCGGAAGCCACCCCCAGCCCGGAGGATGCGGGAAAACCGCTGCGGAGCCTCCAAAGACCCACCGCCAAATTATGATGGCGGTGGGTCTGGGATACCGTCCGCAGCTTTTCCGCCGCGGTCTCCTTCCGACCGCGGCGGAAAAACTCTAACATGGCTGCCGGTGTCTATCAGACACTGCCAGCCATATTAGGATGGTGTGAATGTAATGCTTTTCCGCTGCGGCTTTTCCGCCGTGGAAAAGCATATGGAGTTTCACTTCGGGGGCCCGTTGCGGGCCCCCTGGGTGAAGGGGGGTTGTGGGGTATGGTCCCCCCCCTGCATTTGCGTGCACAAAGCAGCAGGCACTGCGCGGTGCCTGCCGCTTTGTGCATGCAAATGCGATGCATGCATTTTTAACATTGCGGCGGGTGCAGCTTGAAGCTGCACCCGCCGCAATGTTAAAGATAGAGGATGTGACCGCCACCCTGGCGGTCACATCCTAATCTGCTCGGAGGGAACGCCGCAGCCCATGCGGACGTTCCCTCCTCCTCCTCAGGGGTCACGGACGGACTCAAGTCCGTCCGCGATCCTAATCAACCCCTAAGTCACAATATTTACACCAAATCTCCTGGAAGTAACTCCCAGCCGGGACTCTTCAATGTCTATGTCTTCAATTCACTATGACATATAATTTCAATCCTTCGTTTTCGACGTGTATTTCACTTATTATATCTCCACGGCACCGGCCAAAGCTCACTCCTTTCATGCCTGTTTGATTGAATCGGGCGTGAAAGGAGTGAGCTTTGGCCGGTGCCGTGGAGATATACCCTTTTGTTTATATAGATTTATTGAGCATTGAGTTATACATTGTGTGTCACCCTGTCTGAATACATTAGCGATCACGTTTGTGACAAAAGATGAGTCTATAATCAATGTTGAATGATTCCCTGGTGGATGATTATTTTTGGGGATTTTATTAAAAGCACACGTTTCGTAATTTAAAGGGACATAAGGCCTCATATTTTTGCTGTATGTAGGACACTTGATTTTGGATGTCCAGTGAGTTGCCAGAAAATGGCCAGTAAAATACACATTATTTATAAATAAAGTAATATTTTTTTCATAAAATGAAAAACATTAGGGGATACCTATAATCCCCTGTGGAAAAATCACCATCTGGAAATCTAAGAGCAAAAATATTAATGTTTTTTCAATTTTTTGCTTATTCTAAATAATTCTTATAAATACATTTGGAATTAAATTAGGTTGCATACCCTTATTTAAACATTTTAATGTTCTGCTATTATTATTATAAAAATAAATATGAACATTGTATGAGATCACTTTAAACATTTTAAAAACAAACATTTTAAAAAAAAACATTCCTTCGTGTTTCTGCTTCAAAGCTCATGAAAAATGTTAGTTGAAGAAGATGGGGGCATGCTTATAAGCCACTGCATTTTTTTCCAAGTTAAGAGACTGATTTAGAGTTGGATGGTAACTGTACAATAACTATGTGTGGAGGAAGTGGTGAGTCTTCTTTTGGAATTTTTTCCTCCTTTGAAATATATGCTGGTGGAATTTGATATGCAGTTCTATCCATACAGTGACAGTAAATCTACACGTTTCTCCACCAACGTAAAGACTTTCAATGCAAGGCGTATAATTTCCTCCACAAGTCTGTTGACTTACTATTGCCAACTAACTCAAAGTCAACTCTTTTAAAGTTTTGAATTCTCCCTAAGTAATTCTTAGCTGGCCAGACCTTCTCTACTGAGCCTTAAACTCCCACCTACAAATAGAACCACTTTTCTAATTTGAATTATTTGTCAGAATAATTATTGTAGTGCTCAAGGGGCGTTATCCCAGTGCTAAGGATGTTGAGTTCACATTCTGGCATTATGGAATAGGCAATTCTCTTGTTCCCGCACCTAGAGATTCCATTATGTACATTGTAGCCCAGTGTGGCAAAGGGAGCACTTCTGGTGAGGCCACCAGGACTCCTGTATCAAATTGGTAATGTATGCAGAAATCGGGAAATACCACATCTAATCATGAAAACACTGTCATGCAGTGGCAGGTCTTGGGTCCATAAGGCTGCCCCTCAAGCCTCCTTTCCAAGGAAGATGCTCTCTGCTTTCAAATGGCACCCCGTTTGAATGGGTTCCTGCTTATGGATTGAAGGAGGACAATGATCCCTGCACAGAAATGTATCCCCTGGAGACCAGAGATCGTAAATTAGGGGATCCCTTGGCCTAGGTGCCAACTTCCCTCAATGGCCAAATATATCCCAGACTCCATGCCTCATGGTGGAGAGAGTCATCAGCATTAACCTAATTATCTTCCAGTTGCATGGAAAGTCTGGAGGAATGTTTTGCACTATAGGGTACATGGAGCCACACCCAGAAATTACTCTCTTAATTTTATTATTCCCTATAATCCAATGGGCTTCCCCAGCTCCTGGGGGCCAGTGGGGAAACCACCCGCTATCCCATTTTTCCCATTTTTCCATTGACTCTAATGGGCTTTTTACATCCCTAATGTGGCAGGAGGGAAGAAAATGGGACATTTTGTTCACCCAGTGCCTATGCTTCCACATTTCATATATTGCTGATATCCAGCCCAGTGGGCATTTCCTGTCACTGAGGGATGAATTGGACTGGGGTGGTTTGCCCACCCCATCACCTGTTCAAAAGCAGGCAAAGCCTTACAGTGAGGGAATCTCCCCCAAAGGATAGCTGTGCCACTCTCCAGTTTATTATACGCTTGTGTCTAGCGACCCGTTCCTGACACATGTAGGGAAGTTAGGGGCAGGAGGTGAAGGGGGCCTAGGGTGGTGAAAGCCCTCTGAGAATTATGAAATTGAGGGTGTGGCCTCTTTCCACGTAGGCGTCTTTCTGCCCTCTACTCCTCATCTGTATTTTAGATCACCTGGGGGTGCGGGTTGGATGACATATCTTTTGATCGGTCACTCTCATGGAAAAAGTAAAATGGAGAGGGCATATGGAGTCCGGTACTCTTCCACAAGTATTGTCTTAATGACCTCTATCCACATTAGCATTTCAGCTCATGTGGAGAGCATCTCAGGGGGACTCATATTCTATCCCATACCCAATTAGAGCTCAGATCCACAAACTACAAGAGATCAATTATTTTCTGTAACTGGTTAATTTATATTAACTGTGTCTTGTGGTTTAGTTTATGACTCTTTGTTAAAACGTGTTGACGTATCCCTCATATTACTCGGTCATAATGAGACCATTTGGTTGTCCATTCCACAATTGTGATCAATGAAAACAAGCTGAACACATGTGTTGAAAACATTGGACGCATTGTTTACCATTTAAGATGAGAAAAAGTAGCCATGGATTGGCACAGATCTTACTTCCAAACATTTGAAAATAGGATAGTCTACACTTTCCAGCAATATCCTCTGTGCCTGGTATGGCCACTTTGTTTGTACAGATATGTGAAAGAAATCCTTGCTTAGTGGTCACTCTATTACCTTGATAAGGGTAGAATGGTGAGAAAGGACCTCAGCTGCCTCCCCACTGTGGTGAAAACATTGTTTAGTTGTGTGAGTTAGATGTCGGGTAAAACGGCTGCTTCTTCAAGTGAAGGCCAGTGTTTTCACTGGAAAACATGTTTGAGGATTCCATCAGGACTACGAAACACTAACAGAGATCCTTCTCACAAGGAACTTCCAAAGTATCTGATTTTGTTCAAAATAGAGTTAATGTCAATCATTCCTTTCTGTGAAAGAGCACTATTGCATTGGGAGTAACGCCAGCTATGTGCGAGGGATCCCGTCCTCTCATTTAATCTTCCACTGGTGACCAGGGGGCTTTTCATGCTCTTGGTGGGCCAGACAGGGGATTAACCTTCGGACTGGTACAAAAGGGGAGGGAAAATCTTAGGATTTGTTTTGCCCTTGGGGGGAGTCTGCCACTTTGCCATGGGAGCTGTTCTCACATTTAAACGTGTTGGTGCACATGGAGCTTTCCACTCTGGGGCTGATTGTGGGAAAACCATTGCAGTTAGGGTGCACAGGTGGTAGAGAAATTATGAGGATAACTTTAACTAGGAGTGGAGCTGACCCTTTGTCAGGAGGGAAACCACCACATCATTTTAATGCTTCCAGTGGAATTTCTCTACACTTAGGCACCCCCTATATCGTGTCCAAGGGTTAGAAATCACCTACTACTAGTCACATGAGAGATATGCAATGGGAGAAGAGAGTCGCTCGACATAAGGGCTGAATGTCCAAGGGCAGAAATTACCACAGACTTTTCTCATGCATAGGGGACTGACAGCAGAGGCATCCCCTATATATTCCCATGGTTAGGAAAAGCCCACAGAACTCTAGTGCAAAAAAAAAGGAGGAAGGTACTCCCCAAAAAGATGCCTAACTTCACTTGCGGAGCAAAAGTACCCCCAGACTTCCCCATTACTGGTTGATGTCAGTCAGATGGGGCTGTCCCTAGTTTAGCCTGTCAGTGGTGGAGCAAGCCTAAGGGTTTTTTTTCTGGTAGCATGAAGCTAGCCCAGTCCTAAGGGTAGGGGATGGTCCCTGCGTTTAATGTTTTTATGTCAAGTGGGTAGATTCCTGTTTGAAGAAATGTGGTCCTGCTTAACTCTATGAGCAGAAATCTAAGAAATAAAATTCACCATTGGTAAGGATGAGAGACCTCCTTTTCTAAAGGTGCCTCTTCTATGGAAATCAGGAGCAAACTGATGGCTCCCCATCCTACAGTTGCATGTTAGCTATGGTACCTTCTGGTTTCCATAACATACATTGATCTGATGCAAGAGTCCTAGGAGTGGCATAGCATGGGAGTACCTGGTGCAAGCATCAGTGATTCCCCTGAACTCTGGTGTCAGGATATGACCACAACATCTTTAGCATAGAATTCCTTCCATAGCACAAGAGGGTTTAAAGGATAAATATCCCAAATTGGCACTGTGGTTGTCTATTCAGATAGGCTTTTCAGGCTATGCAGAGAAGATCTGGTCAGATCATAACTTTAAATGAAGAAGCCAAAAAAGCCTGACAATCGGATTTAGGGGCTGCTTACGCTGGTGGGGGACTTCTGTCCCTCCGCCATTGTTCCGTGATGGGGACCGTCTGCCTCTAAGGCGGCGGTCCCACATATAATATTACAATGCGGCCACCACCACGGTGGACGCAAAAGCAATTTCTAACATTGCAGCGGGTGTTGCTGGCTGCAGCACCCACCGCAATGCTAAAAAGGCAGGTTTTGCTTTTCCCTGCACTACGTGGCAGGCACCACGCAGTGCCTGCCACATGGTGCAGGAAAATGTAGGGGGACACCATAGGTTCCCTCCAAGTACAAATCAAAACTGTCCCTGCCTGAGGGGGACCCACATTGGGCTCCCAAAGTCAATCCCCCCCAGCCCTTTCATGACAGGTGAACCGCCATGCAAAGGCTGGCAGGGATCCAGCATCCTAATCTTGCGGACGGTGCCTGCCTGTCACATGACCATTGTGAGAATGAGGGTGGTCCAACAGGCAATTGTAACAATTGCTTTGGTTAGACCCGTGGCGGTCGGGCATTCTGCCTGCCAGCACACCGCCTGCC
The DNA here is from genome assembly GCF_964261635.1 of Lissotriton helveticus. Classification (NCBI taxonomy): domain Eukaryota; kingdom Metazoa; phylum Chordata; class Amphibia; order Caudata; family Salamandridae; genus Lissotriton; species Lissotriton helveticus. Next base: position 1,195,649,420 of record NC_136065.1, read on the forward strand.
GTCACAATCAAGCGGGCGGTAATTGGTCTCACGATGGCAGTGAACCCACCACCGCTATCGTAATAAGGCCCTTTAGTGTTTGGCAGTAACAGTGAATCTATTAATTTGTGGAGACAACAGTATATTTTACGTTGGAAGCTTTTACACGAGTGGATAATTTGCATGCAGAATTACTGACACTGTAAGAAAAATATGACAAGTAATTCCAATAGTGCATTTTACACTTCTTGAAACAACTCCAATAGAGAACTTATAATTTCCTCCACAATATGTGGATGTAGAGTTACCAACTAAATCAGTTCCCTAAAGTAGAAACCATTTGCTATCTTTATGTGTGCCACCATCTTGTTCAACCAGCATTTTCCAAGAAAGTTTAAGTTTACACGAAACGATGAAAAGGATTAGCAAACTATGATATTTTAAAGGAGTCATTTAAAAGAGAGCTGCTTTCTAAAGTGATCATTGTGGTTAGAATTCAGCAGCCGTACTTTCCTTTCTTTGGATTATGTTTGTTTTCCTTTCTTTGAATTATGTCTGTTTTCATTACTTTGGATTAACTTTGTTTTATGCAAAATGCAATGAAATTCTTTGAAATTGTGTAGCACCAGTATCAAAACATTAAATTGTTAAAATAAGGGAAGTGGTGTAATTCTAAATGTTTTCAGAAGAACTGTTTGGAATAGTCAAAATGTGAAAAACACATTAACATGTTCTTATTTTTTAACACAGAAAAGATTACACATTTATTTAAAATAATGTGAGTCATGCAGGCTCATTTCTCACTGAACATGTAAGCTTAAGGGCTTTATTTAGAGTTTAAATGAAGCAGAACATCAACCAAATAGAGGCAGATGTCCTGACAGTCCCATTTTGAGTGCATAGAGATGCTGTACAATTTTAAAAACACACAAGATGATGGATGGAATGTTGCACAATGGCAAAACATTCACCCCCAGTCACAGATCTGGGTTTAATCCATCGTTATTTTGCTCACCAAGCCACCCCAGTTCAGACATGGCCATATGCAAATCAGCCTTGACCCTGTGCCTCATGGGAACAGTCCAGCCCTAACTGCCACGCCATGTCTTTCCTGGACCAGAATCAAGCATCCTAGGACGGGTTTCTGGCTATCAGCTGTCTTCAGCCAGGACAGCTTGACTCCAGTGGCGTAGTGAGCACGGGACCCACGTCTGGGCATAACCTTCCCACATAGGGTGAACAGCAAAACACACAAGATGATGGACGGAATGTTGCACAATGGCAAAACATTCACCCCCAGTCACAGATCTGGGTTTAATCCATCGTTATTTTGCTCACCAAGCCAGTCCAGTTCAGACATGGCCCTATGCAAATCAGTCTTGACCCTGTGCCTCATGGGAACAGTCCAGCCCGAACTGCCAAGCCATGTCTTTCCTGGACCGGAATCAAGCATCCTAGGACCGGTTTCTGGCTATCAACCGTCTTCATAATTGTATAGGGCCTGGCCCCTAATGGCTGCCAGGACTCAAAAGCGCACTACTTGCAATAAACAATTACTCCTTTTTAACGTTTCAGTTAAATTTTAACCATAGATATTCAGTTCATTTCACAATCAAGATCAACCTTTGCATATTTTTTACAACATGATTACAAAAAAATCAATGTTAGCAAAATAATAACATAATTAAATCATATTCAATACATAAACCCAATGCATTTCGGGGCTAAAAAGCCCCTTCGTCGGGGGTCTGTTGAAGAAAAAAAGGGAAATCATATTACTCTTGGTGCTTATCGGGTTCACAGTTGCCACTTCTGTTTGACATAATTCTTTTAGTTAAACTATTTTTATTCTTACCTCAATCATTGAGGGAAAACTAATGTTTGTCACGAATCTGATTTCTGATATTATATTGTAATCTGTATAAAAAAAGGATAATTTATTTTATATCGAAGCCTTTAGCTGGGGGGTTTTGTTATTTAAGTGGAGAATTATTATGTTTACCTGTTACTTGCTTTGGATAGATCTGAAATAAATGTGAATTATTTTATTCTAGTATCTTATTCGTTGTTTTTGTTACATAGATTACACTTATGTCACATTAAAAGCTTTATTCGCGCTCACCTGTTGGTATCATTAATGCCGTTTCTATCAGTGGTGTCCTCCCTATTTATAACAATAAAGTTTTATTGAAAAAACCTCCAACTTTGCAAGCTTGCATATCTATTCAATTATAAAATGAATGAATTACCTGCGAGTCTAAGCTGTGTAGCGTTGGTCTCGCTTGCTGGGACAATGTTATCAGGTGCTAGAAAACATGATGAAAGCTATGTTTTAAACAGGGTTCTGCTGCTTTACCATTAAATGAAAGCATTAGAAAGTGACTGTTGTTTACCTTACGGGACAAAGCTCGAAGACTTCACTCTCGCCAGCTTCGTGCTTTTAACAGTGTCCTATAGAAGGATTAAAAAAAGTGGATTTTCAATGCCTACTACCTTCTTACAATGGTATTTAATGCCCGCATCTTTAAAGCACACGTGTCAATTACCTGCGGTCCTACGCTGTAAGGCTTCGGTTCCGCGGTATCTGTCTTTTTGCAACCGACTGTCGCGTTCAGTCAAAAGGAATAAAAAATGAGAAGGAAATGTTTTTAATTTAGCGTTTAGACGCTAGTGCAAAGCTTGTTTTGCTTAAGCGCAGTAACGCGCTGTACTTGTCCTGCCTTACCGAGTATTCTTAGCTCATTCGCCGTAACAACGAGTCCTCCTTATTGCCGTGATTAACCCAGAGCTTCTGATGGGAGTAGTGGGTCCCTTCTCTATTGCCGCTAGTTATTCTTCCCCGTCACTGATATAATAAAAGGACCAAGGCTTTTTAGGTAAACGACGGCCAGTACTAAGAAGTATATTTGGCCAATGTTATAAATGGGGTTTACTCGAGTATTAGGTGAACATTATGAAACGATATTATGAAGCACCATTATATATTGAGATTACCACAGAAAACTATCCATTATTTGATCAACAGAACATGATGCGTATTGTGTGTAATCAGATGAACATCTTCTTCAACCTGCATTATCATTTGTATGCATTTCCACTAAAAATACATTGGTTCACTTTGCAAAGTCCTCGTTTCTTCCTGCCTATTTACAATCTGAATTTTCAGAACGTTTTATTAATTGATAATATATATACCTCTATGCTTTTGTTAACAATGTAAGTGTGTTAGTTATGTTACTGAAAATGAATGCATTTTGTATATCGCGGGTCTGAAATTCGAGTGCCTAGATCCGGCCGTCTTTCTTTCTGCTTATAAAAAGCAGATCATCTCCATTTTGTCATTTAATCCACAAGGGACTAGCGTCTGCAATCTCCGTATCCAATAGGCTTCCCTTTGGAGAAGGGTCCTAGCATTGTCAAAACCTAATTTCTGCGAAACTTGTTCTACTATTTGAAACCTCAACTGTGCTATAGAATGTCGCAATTCTGTCCAGTGTTGTGCCAGTGGCGATGTTGCGCTTTTGTTTCTTATGCGATTCTTGTGTTCAGACAGTCGTACTTTTAACTTCCTATCCGTTTTTCCAACATATAGGAGCCCGCATGGGCACTTGATGGTATATACAACATGCTCTGAATTGCAATTCGCATTGTGCTTGAGCGGAATTTTTTCACCTGTTCTTGGGTGTAATATTACATTCCCAGGGATTAAGCTGTTACAGTTCTTACAATTGTAGCATCTTGTCGTTCCTTTGTAGGTTCCTGATTCATCTGTGTTACCTGTGAACTTGCTGGGTTTATTCAATAGCTCTTTCAAATTTTGGGCCCTTTTATAGGCAAACAATGGTTGATCCAGAAATAATGAACCGAAGTCCTTTTCAATTTGAAGGATTTCCCATCTTTTTTTGATTACCCTCTTTATATCCCAGGATGCTGTGGATATAAAGAGGATGATACAGTCACTTTCTAATGCTTTCATTTAATGGTAAAGCAGTAGAACCCCGTTTAAAACATAGCTTTCATCATGTTTTCTAGCACCTGATAACATTGTCCCAGCAAGTGAGACCAACGCTACACAGCTTAGGCTCGCAGGTAATTCATTCATTTTATAATTGAATAGATATGCAAGCTTGTAAACTTGGAGGTTTTTTCAATAAAACTTTATTGTTATAAATAGGGAGGACACCACTGATAGAAACGGCATTAATGATACCAACAGGTGAGCGTGAATAAAGCTTTTAATGTGACATAAGTGTAATCTATGTAACAAAAACAACGAATAAGATACTAGAATAAAATAATTCACATTTATTTCAGATCTATCCAAAGCAAGTAACAGGTAAACATAATAATTCTCCACTTAAATAACAAACCCCCCCCAGCTAAAGGCTTCGATATAAAATAAATTATCCTTTTTTTATACAGATTACAATATAATATCAGAAATCAGATTCGTGACAAACATTAGTTTTCCCTCAATGATTGAGGTAAGAATAAAAATAGTTTAACTAAAAGAATTATGTCAAACAGAAGTGGCAACTGTGAACCCGATAAGCACCAAGAGTAATATGATTTCCCTTTTTTTCTCCAACAGACCCCCGACGAAGGGGCTTTTTAGCCCCGAAATGCATTGGGTTTATGTATTGAATATGATTTAATTATGCTATTATTTTGCTAACATTGATTTTTTTGTAATCATGTTGTGAAAAATATGCAAAGGTTGATCTTGATTGTGAAATGAACTGAATATCTATGGTTAAAATATAACTGAAACGTTAAAAAGGAGTAATTGTTTATTGCAAGTAGAGCGCTTTTGAGTCCTGGCAGCCATTAGGGGCCAGGCCATATTCAATTAGTTAGTGGTGTTAGCAGGCACCAATCAAAGGCAGCACACAAATCGTACAAACATATTAGCCAGATAAAAGTGTGCAGTACCCACAGACATTCATTGATTTACACACACTGCAAACAGTGGGAACTAGCACCAAAGAGCAAAATGTCTTTTGACTCAATAGCGGGAATCACGGACAACAGAGCTAACATCAAAATTTACACTAATGAGGAGGCTGATCAAATATACAACCTTATAAAGGAAACCAAAACTTTTGATGCAAAAGGCGGAACAGTTGCACAACAACTCAAGCAACTTGAATATTTAACCAAAAGAGAATTAAACCAACGATTACACGCCTCAACGTTGATACAATATCATCGCGTTAGACGAATTCCGAGAGGTCTTAGACTGGCTATCCGACCCATGCTAAACAGACTAAACAATAATCCACAATTCATGGAGAAATGGTTTTGCATTCTGAATAAGTGCTCACTCGATTTAATACTGTTATTAATTGAAGAACTTTCAAAAACTATCAGATAATTGGAGGAGGAAATATTCAATGTTAAAAAAGACTTATCAACTAGACTGGAAGAAGAGCCATGGAATACATTTCTAGAGGACTTAGACATAAAGCTTGACAAATATGGCAAAGACCTACAAGAAACGAAATTGCGTAAATTCAAACGCGATACGATTGATAACAAGCTCAACAAAGCCTATACTTGGGCAGAAGTATATGTCAAAAGGAGGTACACGAGCAAAAAGCAGCAACCTACGTCATCAGAGGAAAGTGGAGTATCTGATAGCGATACTAACATCTCGAGGCAACCCATGAGTAAAAAACAGACTCATTCTTCGGGCCAATTAACCTCAACTGAAGTAGAAACAACATCGGCATCAATTCCCAATCCTTTTTCAGAGAAGGGCCAACCGCCCAGCAAACCACCGGATCAATCTACAACACAGCAAATAGACAAAAAACGCGAAGAGGAAAAGGAAAAGGAAAGGGAAAGGGAAAGGAAAACAGGCCTTCGGAGCCAGACCAAAACCTCGTGATTAACATTTCGGAGTACCCTCTAACAAAATTTGAGGAGCGCCTACTGAGCAAAGGAACAACGTTTGTGAATACTTACCAAACTAACGAACTGGAGACAGAAGTGGCATTCTTCAAATTTATGCGTTTACTAAGGCTCAAGCATTTTTTCACAATTGTGAACCCAGTCCAGACAGGGGAAAGTGCGGAAATTAAATTCAAACCAAAGAGTACTTTTTTAGCTCCAGTCTCACATAAAACTTTGGACACTTTCAAAACTTTGGTCAAGGCGGACCTGAGCAAAATCCAATTCAAAAGAAAATTGAGTAACTTAACAAGAGCTGAATACAGCGCATTACAATCTTTAGCAAAAAATCCATCAATTGTAATCCAAAAGGCAGATAAAGGAGGGGGTCTAACGATAATGGATTCTACTTTTTATTTACAAAAAGGTACAGAGCATGTCAATGATGAAAATACATACGCAAAATTGGATAGTGACCCAACAATGGAAATCACGCAGACTTTGGATAAAATTTTGGACAAAGCTGAAGCACTAAACTGGATTAATTCCACAACCAAACGCTACTTGAGGCAAGTATATCCTAGAAGGCCCAGAATATACTTCTTACCGAAGATCCATAGAGACCTGAGAAACCCACCTTTCAGACCGGTAGTGTCTGGTTGTTCTTCAATCTTTGAAAACCTTGGGATATTCATAGACAGCCATATGCAGTCATTCATACACCAATGGCCCACATACTTGGAAGACACGTCTGACTTCCTAAGAAGCTTGACAACTGTCAATATGGAGTCAATTTCTGACTGGACAATCTGTACAATTGATGTAACGTCTTTGTACACATCAATACTGCACAAGCAAGGGCTAGAAGCAATGGAATGGGCATTGATGAGTGAAGATAAACCAGAAGAAGTCAAGTGTATGATTATCCAACTACTGGAATTTTGCTTAGAGCATAGCTATTTCACGTGGCAAAATGAATTCTTCATTCAACTGAACGGCACAGCGATAGGATTTCCCGGAGCTTGCATCTATGCTAATATCTTTATGGCCAAGTTCGAAATAGACTACATCTTGCAGGATCCAACATGGCAAGAAGGTATTGTGTACTATAAACGGTACATAGATGACATTTTCCTAATCTGGAAAAAATCACCGGCAGCACTAGTCCAGAATATCAAAAGTCTCAATATGGCTAATCCTCGAATTCAATTTACGTATAATATGCACACTGAAGCCTTACCATTCTTAGATGTAATGGTAGAAATCAAAGACAAGTCCATTCACACTAGCGTTTATAAAAAACCAACAGACAAGAATACCGCATTGCTGTATGGAAGCTTTCATCCCGCAAATTTGATCAATAACCTTCCAGTGTCTCAATTTATGCGAATAAAAAGAATTTCATCGGACCCAGTTAGTTGCGAAAGAACTTTGGAAGAACAAAAACAAAAATACTTGGACAGAGGATATCCCAAAAAATTACTTGAGGCACACATCGAGAAAATCAAGACCATCCCTAGGACTGAACTCTTACAAAAAAAGCCTAAAAAAATGAATAAAAGAATGGTGTTTGTGTCCAAATATTCCACAGCATCCTGGGATATAAAGAGGATAATCAAAAAAAGATGGGAAATCCTTCAAATTGAAAAGGACTTCGGTTCATTATTTCTGGATCAACCATTGTTTGCCTATAAAAGGGCCCAAAATTTGAAAGAGCTATTGAATAAACCCAGCAAGTTCACAGGTAACACAGATGAATCAGGAACCTACAAAGGAACGACAAGATGCTACAATTGTAAGAACTGTAACAACATAATCCCTGGGAATGTAATATTACACCCAAGAACAGGTGAAAAAATTCTGCTCAAGCACAATGCAAATTGCAATTCAGAGCATGTTGTATATACCATCAAGTGCCCTTGCGGGCTCCTATATGTTGGAAAAACGGATAGGAAGTTAAAAGTACGACTGTCTGAACACAAGAGTCGCATAAGAAACAAAAGCGCAACCTCGCCACTGGCACAACACTGGACAGAATTGCGACATTCTATAGCACAGTTGAGGTTTCAAATAGTAGAACAAGTTTCGCAGAAATTAGGTTTTGACAATGCTAGGACCCTTCTCCAAAGGGAAGCCTATTGGATACGGAGATTGCAGACGCTAGTCCCTTGTGGATTAAATGACAAAATGGAGATGATCTGCTTTTTATAAGCAGAAAGAAAGACGGCCGGATCTAGGCACTCGAATTTCAGACCCGCGATATACAAAATGCATTCATTTTCAGTAACATAACTAACACACTTACATTGTTAAAAAAAGCATAGAGGTATATATATTATCAATTAATAAAACGTTCTGAAAATTCAGATTGTAAATAGGCAGGAAGAAACGAGGACTTTGCAAAGTGCACTAATGTATTTTTAGTGGAAATGCATACACATGATAATGCAGGTTGAAGAAGATGTTCATCTGATTACACACAATACGCATCATGTTCTGTTGATCAAATAATGGATAGTTTTCTGTGGTAATCTCAATATATAATGGTGCTTCATAATATCGTTTCATAATGTTCACCTAATACTCGAGTAAACCCCATTTATAACATTGGCCAAATATACTTCTTAGCAATGGCCGCCGTTTACCTAAAAAGCCTTGGTCCTTTTATTATATCAGTGACAGGGAAGAATAACTAGCGGCAATAGAGAAGGGACCCACTACTCCCATCAGAAGCTCTGGGTTAATCGCGGCAATAAGGAGGACTCGTTGTTACGGCGAATGAGCTAAGAATACTCGGTAAGGCAGGACAAGTACAGCGCGTTACTGCGCTTAAGCAAAATAAGCTTTGCACTAGCGTCTAAACGCTAAATTAAAAACATTTCCTTCTCCTTTTTTTTCCTTTTGACTGAACGCGACAGTCTGTTAAAATCTGGATTGTGGCGTAAACATTATCGGCGCCATCTTGTCCTTTTCAGATCCATACGTGCGCGTAAGCAGCAACCATTTTGATTGCCATGGCCTCTCTGCCCACTCCCGATAGCCAGCGTCTCTCTCTCCCCCTCACTCCCCAGCCTCGCAAGCATCCCCGACAGCCCCCGGTCTCTCCTGCTTGGGTCATAAACGCACCTCCAGTGCGACCCTGTCTCCGAGCCACATCCCGTGCTGAACCCCCCTCACTCTTTCATCTCATTCATAGAACAGGCCCTTTTGATGACCTCTTCCTCCCTGCCCGATTGTCCGGCCTGACCCCAGGCCATCACCTAGCTCAACAGATGCAGTTTATTGCCCCCTACAGTAGGACCTCGCCCCACATCAAAGGAGCGGGGATTAATCAATGCCTTCACACCGCTAGATCCGACCGATCGCCCACATTCCTGTTCCCAGCGGAATGTCCAGCTGCGCGATAGCCATCATGCTGAGATTTGGGCGGGGACCTCTACTGTAGATATGTGTGAGAACGGGCCTGAACCGGGGATTCCAAAGATGCCTTTTTGAACTACAAAGCAATACCACGGATGTCATAAATGTAATAAAGCCATAAACCTGTGTATAAGAGGCCAGGCCTCAGAGATGCGGTTAGAGCACCTCGAGAAGATACCCTGTTGTCTGAGTTGACGTGTTCTGCTCCGTCGGAATAAACTCCTGTTTCCTGCCTTCCAGTCACCAGCGCCTGCCTCTTTATTTGGTAACCGTGAGTTGGGTGAGAGGCGGCTAACGCCGGGCAAACCTTGAAAAGGGGTAATCGACCTGATCTGCCTGACCCCTTTTTCTACAATTGGCGCCCAACGTTGGGCCCATCAGCGACACGTGGATCCAGTGGGAGAGGTCCTGACGACGGAGTGAACGACTGCAACGATCGAGAAGTGCACCTGCCCGATAGACCCTCGTCTGGCAGCCGATCATCCGAACTTCACTGGTTCCGAGCAGACCTCTCTCGAGTGATCTATGGTCCTGACTGGCAACCATCAGGAGTGCCACGACAGGAGATAGAGGACGATCGGGCGCTGGAATCGGAAGACAGGAAACTGTCCATGCGGTCCGGGTAAGGTCGTGTAACACGACAAACTGTGAAATAGTTGATTCATTGATTGGAAAATACTAGTATTACTCTCCGAATTGTTGGTTCTCTTGGAGATTCTCTGTCTGCAAACGGAGAGGAATAGAAAGTATTCTCTCTTCCTTTGCAGGTAGTGAAGGGTAGGTAACGCAGGCCTTTGCCCCCGTTGTAATCCGTCGTGCCTATCTTTCTCCCCCACTGATTGATTGTTTGCCCGAACATTGTTTGTTCGAGGATTGTTTTCTCGAGAATTCTCTGTCTACAAACGGGGAAGGATAAAAGTATTCTGTCCTCCTTTGCAGATAGTGAAGAATAGGTAACGCAGGCCTTTGCCCCCGTTGTAACCCGTCGTGCCTATTTCTTTCTCGCCACTGATTGTTTGATTGAACGGACATTAATTGTTCGATATTGGTTCTTTGGAGGTATTCTCTGCTTACAAATAACGTGGAATAGAGATATTCTGTCTAGTCTTTGTAAGCAGTGAAAGGGTAGGTAGCGCTGGCTTTTGCCCCCGTTGTAACCCGTCGCACCTATTTGATTCCTCATTTGATTGATTGATTGTCTGACCGAACATTGACTGTTTGGAATTGGTTCTCTCTTTGGGTATTCCCTATTTGCGAATACTGTAGACTAGAAATATTCTGTCTAGTCTTCGCAAAGTAGTTAAGGATAGGTAGTGCAGACTTTTGTCCCCATTGTAACCCGTCATGCCTATCTTCTCCCCATTGTTCAGTAGTTGGTTCAGCCCGGACCGCTTATTAGAGGTGGATCATCCGGCTCCTCTGGAGGGCACCCCTAATAAGGATATGTTTTTAAAGTATGGACTAGTCGCCGTAGCTTATAGTAAGTTATGGCATAAATATACTAAAAAGGATCAGGAAAGTCAGTGGCCACTGATAGGATCCTTCGATGACGCAAAAATAAGCGTGCTGGAAACAGCCCTTTGTAACAATAAAACAACGCCCACTATGCTTGATAGTTTCGGCATGTGGCGCAAGGAGACGGAACAACGAAAGAAAAGAAACGAAGTCAGACTAGAGAAAGAATTGCGAAAAGCAGCTCATTTAGCCGCGAGCAAGTTGAAAGAAGAGATAAAGGAAAGAGAGGGAGCTAGACTGAAGCAAGAATCCGAGACATCGAGCCAATGTCCCGTTAGAACACCCTCTACGCTTTATCCTGAGCTACCTTCGAAGCAGCGAGCGAACGATGATCTACTGCTAGGTCCCCCGATCATCTACATGCCCCCTCCATACGCCCCTTCCCAACCTCTAGTGCAACGCACGCAAACCCCTAGCACAGATGAGAGCAGTGCCAGAGCCTCGGTCCTCACGGCCTCCGCGCCGGCCGAGCCCCTTGTACTCAGCGCAGCGCAAGCAGCAACATTAGATGAGCCCGAAACTGAGAAGAAAGACTCTGCTAGGCTCAATCGATTGAGTAAGAATGAACGAGCAGGGATTGATAAGATCGTAAAGACGCTAGTAGAGCGGAAAGAAAACGAAGATTACGTGACAGATATATGCAATACATATGCTGATAACCACAAACAACACTTTGTTGCACGTTTCTGTTACCACACCCTTAACGCCTATGAAGACCGGTATTGTAACAAAGGTCCTGAAAGCCTAACGACTCTGTATAGAAAAGTCGACATTGGAGAGCAGGGCGAGGGTGATGTGACGGACCTCTTCTCGCGCACGCTTGAAGTCTTCCACCACCTCACTGAACAAAGATTAGAAGCCGACACCACGACCCCTGTAGCGACTGAACCTCAAACCGAGAGAACTGACACCATGATGCCAATAAGAGAAGCGGCACCTTATTGGGTCCACTCACGAGGACAGGGAACACACGACGATATTAACCACCAAGATGCGAGAGGGAGGGTAGTGTACAACTGGGTCTACCAACCCTGGGATCGGCAAGACATCCTGACTTTCCGAAAGTCCTTGCCCGATCTACGAAAGAACCCCACTGCCTTCTACACAGAATTAGGTACCGCCTTGGGTTCGAAGATTATGACCCTAGCGGACATCGACTTGTTTTTCGGGCTATGTCTGCCAGCTGATGTGTGGAAGCAAATCCGGAAAGTCGACCACCTTGAGCTGTTCGGACATACATGGTCACAACTCGATGGCATAGACAAACAGCGAGAGCCCGGACAGAAACCCTTGAAATCGATTCTAGACCTGCCAGACAAAATAGTACTAAAACTGAAAACCATAGTACCAGAAAAGAAGGTGGACTGGTCGATAGTAACGGCCTGCTGCCAGAAATCACAGGAAGACGCCTCAGAATATTTCTCCCGGTTCGAAACGGTGTTCTCCGATTACAGTGGCCAGGACATGACCTCTGCGACCGGACATCACTTGTTCGTCCAGAACTTTGTAAAAGGCCTGACACCAGAAGTCTCGCAAAAACTGCAGACTAGTGAAAGTAGTTGGGCTGCCTCCAAACCCGCGGCTATCCTTCAGATGGCTCAATACTACGAACGGCAGAAGAACGAGAACGATAGGGTGACTGAGAAAAAGAAAAAGGACTTGAAAGAACAAGTGATGATTGCTCAATTGCAAGGAGTGACGACAGGAAGGGAACAGTATAGAGGAAACTACCAGTCAAATGCTCCTAGAAATCCACCCCCAAGAGACCGCACACCTGCACCCGGCGCTCCACGAACAGACCTCGATGAGAACCAGTGTGCGTTTTGCAAAGGATATGGGCATTGGAAGTCCCAGTGCCCGGTCCTGCTAGAAATGTACAAAAATAGGGACGCAAAAGACGTAGCGGGTGGGCCGAAAAATAGAGGACAGGGACGAGGGCACGCAAACGACGCCAGCAATGACAGATCAGGCAGACCGAACACTTTTGACCACCCCGACAGAACCAATGCCAGCAGACTGACTGTGACGATGCCCGCGACTTTGCATAGGACTGCCTAGGGCAAGGGAGGGATCCAGTCGAGCTCTATGTTGACCAGCAAGGTCCTTATGTCACCGCTCAGGTCCTAGGTACGAAGTCTCCATTTCTGGTAGACACTGGCCCGACACGTAGTGCGTTATCTAAACGACTGATTCCAAGGGCACCCTTGTCTGGCTCACACATAACATCAATAGGCTTTGATGGAACGCCCTCTACTAACCCCTTATCCGCACCGGTTTCCTTCGACTTGGACAGTAACCCCACTGACACGACGTTTCTGCTTTCCTCCAACACCCCCGATGCCGTTATGGGACTTGACTTACTGAAGCATTTCCGAGCTACTATCAGGTGTTCACAGGACGGAGTTCGAGTCATTCTGTACGATAACCCGACTTTGCTCAGACCTCATCCCGCACGACACATGTTCTCCATCTTGACGCTGACGCATCCTTACTTGACTCTCTACCTCTGTATCTGTGGGCTAAAACTGACGCTGACGTAGGACGAATGATGATCGACCCCGTGCACATAACTGTTCGCCAAGATGCGATACTCCCAAAACTCCCACAGTATCGGATATCGCCCGAAGTTGAGAAGGCATTGGTAATGATAATCCAGTCTCTGGTAGAGGCAGGAGTGGTAGAGGAAGTAGTCAGCAATATTTGCAACAGCCCTATCCTACCCATTGTGAAGAAGCAGGGCGAGGGAGATGAGAAAGCGTACCGCTTCATCATCGACCTTCGAGAGGTCAACAAGGTAGTTGTACCTCAGTACCCCGTAGTCTCAGATATCGCCACCATTCTGACCCTGATTCCTTCCACAGCCACCACCTTCACTGTAATAGACCCCAAGAACGCTTTTTTCTCCATCCCCATCCACCCAGACAGCCGCTACCTTTTCGGCTTCACGTTAAAATCCCGCTCATATAGATTTTGTAGAGCTCCCCAAGGTTAGACAGAAAGTCCCAGCATCTATAGCCAGGCCCTCAAGAGACAGCTGGACGCCGTTCAGCTACCGGAGGGAGTGGTGTTGATACAGTACGTCGATGACATCCTTTTGGCGGCCGACACCACTCCACTTGCAGTCACAGCCATCATCCAACTCTTGCACTTCCTTGCGGAAAATGGCCACAAGGTCTCCAAGAGAAAGTTGCAATTCTGCCAACCCCAGGTCACCTACCTAGGCCACCTTTTGTCCAAAGACGGGAGAAAGCTTACACCCGATCGAATTCAGGCCATTCTAGAAACCCCTGTCCCAAAGACCCAGAAACAAGTCCGCCCCCTGGTAGGCCTCACCTCCTTCTGCCAGCAGTGGTTGCCAAATTTCAGCCTCATTGTAAAGCCACTACTTTCCCTACTAGCCAAAGATGTCCCCTTCCCACTCCCTTGGACCCCCGAATGCCAATCTTCCTTCACAGAACTTCGAGACGCCCTTTGTTCTGCACCAGTCCTAGGAACCCCCGATTACACCAAACCCTTCTCTCTCTACACTCACGAAAGGGAGGGGTGCGCTTTGTCTGTCCTGACTCAAACCATTGGCCCCAAGCAACGACCATGTGCCTATTTCTCTGCCACCCTTGACCCCGTAGCGAGAGCCTTGCCTGCCTGCCTTCGAGCCGTAGCTGCCGCTGCTGTCTCCATCCGACAAAGTGAGGGGATCGTACTCTCGAATTCCCTCACGGTATTAGTGCCCCATGCTGTTGACACCCTCCTGAACCAGATTAAGACGCAACACCTGACTAGCGCACGACTGACTGGATACGAACTGACTCTGCTTGCACCCCACATCACGCTGAAAAGATGCACCACACTGAACCCAGCCACCTTGTTGCCTCTGCCCGAAAACGACCCAAATGTCCCCCCTATACATGACTGTGTGACCCTCACAAACGAACAGACTAGGAGTAGAGTTGACCTCCGAGACACCGCCTTCACAGACCCTGACGGAGAGCTATGGGTAGACGGCTCTTGCATCAAACTCTCCGACGGCACCACCTCAGCTGCCTATGCAGTAACGACAGCCCGAACAGTAATTGAGACAGCCCGCATCACACAACGATCCGCACAGGCGGAAGAACTGATTGCCCTCACACGAGCATGTATTATAGCGACAGGGACCACGGCAAACATTTACACGGACAGCCAGTACGCCTTCGGAGTGGTTCACCATTTTGGACTCTTGTGGAGAGAAAGGGGATTCCTGACGTCCCACGGCACGCCCATCCTCCACGGAGATCTAGTCTCCGCCCTGATTGAAGCAGTTCTCCTCCCCAAACGATTAGCCGTAATCAAATGCTAGGCACACAGGAAGGTGACAGACTTAGTCGGACAGGGAAACGCACTGGCCGACATCACTGCTCGAACCACAGCCGAAAATAGGACGACGACTCACATGTACGTGACTAGGTCACAAGCTGAAAAATGGACGGACGCTAGGGAGACTATTAGGGACATCCAGATGGCCAGCTCACCATACGAATTGACTGAATGGGCACGGGTGGGATTGAAAGACGATGAAGGCTGCTGGCGGACAAAGGACACTAACAAATGGTTGCTACCCAACTCGTACCTGATCCCCATACTGACTATGGCTCACTCCCCTGCACACATAGGATCTGCCCCCATGATCGAACTCATCTCCAAGGTCTGGCACAACGACAAAATCCCCGACTCAGCCAGACGCCTGGTCCAGCAATGCCTTATCTGCCTGCAACACAACCCTGGGAAAGGAACTGTGGTACCCCGGGGAGGGTTTGGGGTCCCCGACCATCCTTTTGAGGTCCTCCAGATGGACTACATCCAACTAGAAAGATGCAAAAGCCTGAAGTATGTATTAGTCATTGTGTGTGCCTTCAGCAAATGGGTAGAAGCCTATCCAACCCGTGATAACACTGCCATGACCACTGCCAAGGTACTACTGAAAGAGTTTTTCCCTCGCTACGGCCTTTGTCGAATTCTATGGAGCGACAACGGCCCCCACTTCATAGCTGAAGTTATCCAACTAATCTTGAAAGGGTTGGGTGTAAAACAGAGGTTTCATGCAGTCTTTCACCCCCAATCTGCTGGCTTAGTTGAGCGACACAACGCCACACTGAAACTAAAACTGTCGAAGATAGTGGCCACCACAGGACTTAAATGGCCAGATGCCCTCCCACTGGCATTGCTATCGATGCGCTCCACTCCCACTAAGCACCATTTGACCCCCTACGAGGTTGTATTTGGGCGACCGATGAACCTCTGGACTGCCCCTAAACCGACCTCCATTCACGACGTCCCGGATGTCCTACTGTCTGATCACTTGTGCAAATTGACTAAAACGTTGTCTGTCATTCATCAGCAGGTGCAGCAGGCCATCCCCGATGCTTCCAGGGGTCCGGGTCACGATATCCAACTGGGGGATTATGTGCTGATCCGAAATTTCCAACGGGCAAAGAGTCTGGAACCCCGGTGGACGGGCCCCTGGCAAGTGCTGATCACCACCCGGACGGCTCTTCGAGTGGAGGGGAAACGACACTGGCTGCATGCACACCACTGTAAGATGGTCTCCTCGACCCTGGCCACGACAGAAAACGTCAGCACCCAAGAAGAGCTCCTGAACAAAGACCGGCCATCACTGAACTGTTATCCTGATACCGAGGCACTCGAACTTGCAAAATTCTCTGATCCCACTGTGCCATCCAGGGAAGGGTATTTCCTGCGTCGAAAGGAGGGAGCTTCGGCTAAGTAGACCACGGACTAAGTTGAATCCCAGAACGGTAGCCTAAACACAACCAAGGGTTACCCGGAGAGAAGCTAAACGAAGTCTGCGGTTCTGCCCACTACCGAGCACCTCGAAGATGATGGAAGTGCCAGATAAGAAGATGATGGAAGCGCCAGATAAGAAAATGATGGGAGCAACCGGAAATACCCACTACAGGAACCCAAAGACTGACAGTATACACAAATCAAAGACAATTGCCCTTTTCATTGTCCTCCTCTTTTGCCTCCTCCTCATGACTTCCTTCTGGATCGTGGAAGAGAGCGCACCCGCTCATCAGATATTGCTGACCACTGCACAGCCAACCACTATGAAAGAGCATCACCTGATCTCCCTTTCGCCTCAGCTCCGAGAAAGGCGTAAGGAGTTCTGGAACAATTCCTTCGTGCAACTGTTGCACCAACACAACCTTGCCGCCAACGCCACAAACTGCTGGATCTGCGGTTTGCTCCCGCATGCCACCGGACACTCCATCCCTTTCATCCCTTCCCCTTTCTCAGTTCATGGCTCCTGCCTTGCCTGGTTGATCCTCTTGCAAGAGAGCTACAAGGACAACGCCACTTCTGGTCAAACAGTGTCACACTTCTACCATGGGTTCTGACTGAACAAAACCGGGAGGACATCTGCTCCCTTTTGTCCTTTGACCTCTGGTTCCTCCTTCCATATGGACATCCCTGCCAAGGAACGAGTTGAAATGCAGGTGTTCCATAATCCAGCCAGACCCACCTTCTCCTACCTACGGAAACGAACTGCTGTCACTCTGACTGTGGCTCTGTCTGTTATCAATGTCACGGGCCTCGTGTGCCTCGAAGGCCTGGGAACACAGCTGGTGGGTCACAGTTCCTGCCACATCACCAGAACATTGGACTCAATTGATCCTCCCTCCTTTGTTGCTTCTCCGAATATGTACTTTGTTTGTTGCACCAAAGCTTACACTTGGCTTCCAAAAGGTTGGGGGGGTACTTGCTACATCGCCTTCATTCTCCCTCCAACGTACGTGGCCCCAGCAAACCATCACCGGCAGAAGCGCGCAAAAGACATTGAACAAGCCGACTCCACCGGAGCACAGTTCCTGGATGCAGTGAAGGGACTTGTTCCTCTGTGGGGCCCAATGGCAAACAGCCGCGCCATCCGACACCTGACGCAGGCAGTAGAAACGACCATGAACATCACGGCTGGCATCCTCACTAACAATACGGCCGAGCTCCAGGCAGTCCGCCTGGTGGCTCTTCAGAACCGCCTTGTTCTAGATGTGGTTCTAGCTGACCGTGGAGGAGCATGCCGCATCATCGGATCCAGCTGTTGCACCTACGTGCCAGATAACTCGCCCTCAGTCTACAAAGCAATCGAGCACCTCCACAGACTTTCCTCAGAGGTTCACCAGGAGCAAGAAGGATGGTCGCTTGGGAGCTGGTTTTGGGGTACTTTGAAGGACTGGGGATGGAGGTTGTTTACCTTTATATTGATACTGGTCGTGGTACTGTGTGGGTGTTGCCTAGGTATTCAATGCTTGCCACCTTTGTGTTCACTCATTACTAACTGCATGTGCCCTAAGACTCCAAATTTCGAAGCTGAACGTATGAAAGCTTTGTATGATATCGAAATACGTAATATAATGGGGATAGACATAAATTGACAAGCTGGCTAGATATGTTGAAAAGGGAGGACTGTTAAAATCTGGATTGTGGCGTAAACATTATCGGCGCCATCTTGTCCTTTTCAGATCCATACGTGCGCGTAAGCAGCAACCATTTTGATTGCCATGGCCTCTCTGCCCACTCCCGATAGCCAGCGTCTCTCTCTCTCCCCCTCACTCCCCAGCCTCGCAAGCATCCCCGACAGCCCCCGGTCTCTCCTGCTTGGGTCATAAACGCACCTCCAGTGCGACCCTGTCTCCGAGCCACATCCCGTGCTGAACCCCCCTCACTCTTTCATCTCATTCATAGAACACGCCCTTTTGATAACCTCTTCCTCCCTGCCCGATTGTCCGGCCTGACCCCAGGCCATCACCTAGCTCAACAGATGCAGTTTATTGCCCCCTACAGTAGGACCTCGCCCCACATCAAAGGAGCGGGGATTAATCAATGCCTTCACACCCCTAGATCCGACCGATCGCCCACATTCCTGTTCCCAGCGGAATGTCCAGCTGCGCGATAGCCATCATGCTGAGATTTGGGCGGGGACCTCTACTGTAGATATGTGTGAGAACGGGCCTGAACCGGGGATTCCAAAGATGCCTTTTTGAAATACAAAGCAATACCACGGATGTCATAAATGTAATAAAGCCATAAACCTGTGTATAAGAGGCCAGGCCTCAGAGATGCGGTTAGAGCACCTCGAGAAGATACCCTGTTGTCTGAGTTGACGTGTTCTGCTCCGTCGGAATAAACTCCTGTTTCCTGCCTTCCAGTCTCCAGCGCCTGCCTCTTTATTTGGTAACCGTGAGTTGGGTGAGAGGCGGCTAACGCCGGGCAAACCTTGAAAAGGGGTAATCGACCTGATCTGCCTGACCCCTTTTTCTACAAGTCGGCTGCAAAAAGACAGATACAGCGGAACCGAAGCCTTACAGCGTAGGACCGCAGGTAATTGACTAGTGTGCTTTAAAGATGCGGGCATTAAATACCATTGTAAAAAGGTAGTAGGCATTGAAAATCCACTTTTTTTAATCCTTCGATAGGACACTGTTAAAAGCACGAAGCTGGCGAGAGTGAAGTCTTCGAGCTTTGTCCCGTAAGGTAAACAACAGTCACTTTCTAATGCTTTCATTTAATGGTAAAGCAGTAGAACCCCGTTTAAAACATAGCTTTCATCATGTTTTCTAGCACCTGATAACATTGTCCCAGCAAGCGAGACCAACGCTACACAGCTTAGGCTCGCAGGTAATTCATTCATTTTATAATTGAATAGATATGCAAGCTTGTAAACTTGGAGGTTTTTTCCATAAAACTTTATTGTTATAAATAGGGAGGACACCACTGATAGAAACGGCATTAATGATACCAACAGGTGAGCGTGAATAAAGCTTTTAATGTGACATAAGTGTAATCTATGTAACAAAAACAACGAATAAGATACTAGAATAAAATAATTCACATTTATTTCAGATCTATCCAAAGCAAGTAACAGGTAAACATAATAATTGTCCACTTAAATAACAAAACCCCCCCAGCTAAAGGCTTCGATATAAAATAAATTATCCTTTTTTTATACAGATTACAATATAATATCAGAAATCGGATTTGTGACAAACATTAGTTTTCCCTCAATGATTGAGGTAAGAATAAAAATAGTTTAACTAAAAGAATTATGTCAAACAGAAGTGGCAACTGTGAACCCGATAAGCACCAAGAGTAATATGATTTCCCTTTTTTCTTCAACAGACCCCCGACGAAGGGGCTTTTTAGCCCCGAAATGCATTGGGTTTATGTATTGAATATGATTTAATTATGTTATTATTTTGCTAACATTGATTTTTTTGTAACCATGTTGTGAAAAATATGCAAAGGTTAATCTTGATTGTGAAATGAACTGAATATCTATGGTTAAAATATAACTGAAACGTTAAAAAGGAGTAATTGTTTATTGCAAGTAGTGCGCTTTTGAGTCCTGGCAGCCATTAGGGGCCAGGCCCTATACAATTAGTTAGTGGTGTTAGCAGGCACCAATCAAAGGCAGCACACAAATCGTACAAACATATTAGCCAGATAAAAGTGTGCAGTACCCACACACATTCATTTATCAACCGTCTTCAGCCAGGATAGATTGACTCCAGTGGCGTAGTGAGCAAGGGGCCCACATCTGGGCATACCCTTCCCACATAGGGTGAACAGCAAAACAAACAAGATGATGGACGGAATGTTGCACAATGGCAAAACATTCACCCTCAGTCACAGATCTGGGTTTAATCCATCGAGCAAAAAAAACAATGGATTTAGGCCCAGATCTCTGTACTGGGTTTAATGTATGACATTGTTCTACATTCTGTCCATCAACTGTTGTTTTTGCATTTGTCACCCCGAGTGGGACGGGTATGCTCAGACGTGAGTCCCGTGCTCTCCATGCCACTGCAGTCAAGCTATCCTGGCTGAAGACGGCAGATAGCCAGAAACCGGTCCTAGGATGCTTGATTTCTGTCCAGGGAAGACATGGCTTGGCAGTTCGGGCTGGACTGTTCCCATGAGGCACAGGGTCATGGCTGATTTGCATATGGCGATGTCTGAACTGGGGTGGTGTGGGGAGCAAAAAAAAACAATGGATTTAGGCCCAGATCTCTGTACTGGGGTGAATGTATGACATTGTTCTACATTCTGTCCATCAACTGTTGTGTTTGCATTTGTCACCCCGAGTGGGACGGGTATGCTCAGACGTGAGTCCCGTGCTCTCCATGCCACTGGAATCAAGCTATCCTGGCTGAAGACGGCTGATAGCCAGAAACCGGTCCTAGGATGCTTGATTCCGGTCCAGGGAAGACATGGCTTGGCAGTTCGGGCTGGACTGTTCCCATGAGGTACAGGGTCAAGGCTGATTTGCATATGGCCAGGTCTGAACTGGGGTGGTGTGGTGAGCAAAAAAACGATGGATTTAGGGCCAGATCTCTGTACTGGGGTGAATGTATGACATTGTTCTACATTCTGTCCATCAACTGTTGTTTTTGCATTTGTCTCCCCGAGAGGGACGGGTATGCTCAGACGTGAGTCCCGTGCTCTCCATGCCACTGCAGTCAAGCTATCCTGGCTGAAGACGGCTGATAGCCAGAATCCGGTCCTAGGATGCTTGATTCCTGTCCAGGGAAGACATGGCTTGGCAGTTCGGGCTGGACTGTTCCCATAAGGCACAGGGTCAAGGCTGATTTGCATATGGCGATGTCTGAACTGGGGTGGTGTGGTGAGCAAAAAAAACGATGGATTTAGGCCCAGATCTCTGTACTGTGGTGAATGTATGACATTGCTCTACATTCTGTCAATCGACTGTTGTTTTTGCATTTGTCACCCCGAGTGGGACGGGTATGCTCAGACGTGAGTCCCGTGCTCTCCATGCCACTGGAGTCAAGCTATCCTGGCTGAACGCGGCTGATAGCCAGAAACCGGTCCTAGGATGCTTGATTCCGGTCCAGGGAAGACATGGCTTGGCAGTTCGGGCTGGACTGTTCCCATGAGGCACAGGGTCAAGGCTGATTTGCATATGGCCATGTCTGAACTGGGGTGGTGTGGTGAGCAAAAAAACCAATGGATTTAGGCCCAGATCTCTGTACTGGGGTGAATGTATGACATTGTTCTACATTCTGTCCATCAACTGTTGTTTTTGCATTTGTCACCCAGAGTGGGACGGGTATGCTCAGACGTGAGTACCGTGCTCTCCATGCCACTGGAGTCAAGCTATCCTGCCTGAACACGGCTGATAGCCAGAAACCGGTCCTAGGATGCTTGATTCCGGTCCAGGGAAGACATGGCTTGGCAGTTCGGGCTGGACTGTTCCCATGAGGCACAGGGTCAAGGCTGATTTGCATATGGCCATGTCTGAACTGGGGTGGTGAGCAAAAAAACGATGGATTTAGGCCCAGATCTCTGTACTGGGGTGAATGCATGACATTGTTCTGCATTCTGTCCATAAACTGTTGTTTTTGCATTTATCACCCCGAGTGGGATGGGTATGCTCAGCCGTGAGTCCCATGCTCTCCACACCACTGGAGTCAAGCTATCCTGGCTGAAGACGGCTAATAGCCAGAAACCGGTCCTAGGATGCTTGATTCCGGTCCAGGAAAGACATGGCTTGGCAGTTCGGGCTGGACTGTTCCCATGAGGCACAGGGTCAAGGCTGATTTGCATATGGCCATGTCTGAACTGGGGTGGTGTGGAGTGCAAAAAAACGATGGATTTAGGCCCAGATCTCTGTACTGGGGTGAATGTATGACATTGTTCTGCATTCTGTCCATCAACTGTTGTTTTTGAATTTATCACCCCAAGTGGGACGGGTATGCTGAGACGTGAGTCCTGTGCTCTCCATGCCACTGGAGTCAAGCTATCCTGGCTGAAGACGGCTGATAGCCAGGAACCGGTCCTAGGATGCTTGATTCCGGTCCAGGGAAGACATGGCTTGGCGGTTCGGGTTGGACTGTTCCCATGAGGCACAGGGTCAAGGCTGATTTGCATATGGCCATGTCTGAACTGGGGTGGTGTGGTGAGCAAGAAAAATGATGGATTTCGGCCCAGATCTCTGTACTGGGGTGAATGTATGACATTGTTCTACATTCTGTCCATCAACTGTTGCTTTTGCATTTGTCACCCTGAGCGGGACGGGTATGCTCAGACGTGAGTCCCGTGCTCTCCATGCCACTGGAGTCAAGCGATCCTGGCTGAAGGCACTGAAAGCCAGAAACCGGTCATAGGATGCTTGATTCCGGTCCAGGGAAGACATGGCTTGGCAGTTCGGGCTGGACTGTTCCCATGAGGCAGAGGGTCAAGGCTGATTTGCATATGGCCATGTCTGAACTGGGGTGGTGTGGTGAGCAAGAAAAATGATGGATTTCGGCCCAGATCTCTGTACTGGGGTGAATGTATGACATTGTTCTACATTCTGTCCATCAACTGTTGCTTTTGCATTTGTCACCCTGAGCGGGACGGGTATGCTCAGACGTGAGTCCCGTGCTCTCCATGCCACTGGAGTCAAGCGATCCTGGCTGAAGGCACTGAAAGCCAGAAACCGGTCATAGGATGCTTGATTCCGGTCCAGGGAAGACATGGCTTGGCAGTTCGGGCTGGACTGTTCCCATGAGGCAGAGGGTCAAGGCTGATTTGCATATGGCCA
Organism: Lissotriton helveticus; assembly: GCF_964261635.1. NCBI lineage: Eukaryota > Metazoa > Chordata > Amphibia > Caudata > Salamandridae > Lissotriton > Lissotriton helveticus. The sequence continues at coordinate 1,195,672,824 of NC_136065.1, forward strand.
TGTCTGAACTGGGGTGGTGTGGTGAGCAAAAAAAAAAAAAAACGATGGATTTAGGCCCAGATCTCTGTACTGGGGTGAATGCATGACATTGTTCTACATTCTGTCCATCAACTGTTGTTTGTACAATTTTGAAAGGCAGACAGGACATCTACCACCTTTTGCTAGGTGTCCTGCATCAGCCAAACTCTAAATATGACTCTAAATGTCCTTAATATACCAAAAAATGTTCTGTCCCATAAAAACAAAAAACTAATGCCTTTAAAGGTATCATCCTGTGGATTGTTCGGCAAGATTCTTAAATCCCCAGTTGATATCATCAAGCAAGTTAACATCGTAGAGACCCTATTGCTGGAGATTGTTAAGGATGCAGGACCAGGCAGAGAATTGTTTTCTTCTGCTCTAAACTGATTGGCCCTTTTAAGGCTATCCTAGTAAGGTCTGACGTGATGGAAACATATCATGAGATCTGTAAAAAATAAAGGTTTTGGCAAAACTGAAAAGGAACAGTTGAAAGCTATGCCAATTGTGTTCTATAAATTTGTAATGTGTGATTGTTATAAATCTGCTTTCTAAGCAATTCCCATTCATAGACTCAGTACTTGTGAAAACGGTGAGAACGTGCAGTGTATTCTATAAAATAATGATTAAATGCAAACTAATTTGCAATCTACTAAAATGCATTTCAGACGGGTATTGGAAAACAATTTCCAATGTTAAATATTGGACCGAATTCACAAAGGCAATCTGAGACAAAAGTCTAATTTTATGACATTTGGTATTCACAGAGGTCATTTACGAGTCCTACACTCCAGTAAACACTGAGGGGAGTGCAAATTGTGAACTGCATGTACCATGATGCAAAGGATCAAACTTTTTTTGGGGTGTAATATAGTGTCCGGCCACACCCTTTTCCCTGCCCAAACTGATTTTCATGACCTATTCTGCATTTATCCACTTCTTAATTTTTCTGGAATAGGAAGGAACATGGCGGCGGCAGGTTAACGGCTGTTGCGGAGCTCCCCGTGCGGAGGCACCAAGTGCGAGCCGTTTTTATGTTTCCCCCAGCCGAAATATTGTTGCGGTGAGAGCGGATGGTGTGGGGTATAGATATGGCACAATATGTTAAAAAATAAGCTTTTTTTGGCTTTTCGTTTTTCTCCCCGCCTCTTGGACACCGTGTATGCGACGCGTGTATGCGATGCGAGTAGCAGCAGGGGCGGCAGGCACTAGGACCCGGGAATGGTGGAGTCGAGCCTGCACGTAGAGGACGGGGCGGAGCTGTTCTGTGCCTGGAAAGACGCCACTACACCGGAGACGGCATCTGAGACGGTAGCAGAGGTGCTGGAGATTGTTTCCCTGGTTTCCCCGAGTCAAGGAAGTGGAGGAGTGGAGATAAGTTTGGGGACTGGGGCCCGCGTCTCAGGGTGTGTTGATCGGAAGTGGGAAGTTTGGCAGCATGCAAAAAGAGCGCCTCTGCACCACTTTAGAGGTCCTGTGTGTTGGGGGCATTTTTCTGCCATAAAACTTTTAGCCTCTGCTCAAGGAACTGTTCGCATGGAGGCAGCCTTGTCGATAGGAGTACCAGTATTGTTAAGCCAGTGCCCAGTAAGCTCAACAAGACCTGACGGTGGCTCTATCGATATAGTCCCAGTAAATACAAACTTAGTGACTGTGTTCTCAGGGACAATAAAGAGTGAACCAATTGAGATTAAGCACCCAAAAAGCAGGGGGGAGGTGGTAAGAAATAGATACCAGCTAAGGTCTAAACAAGAGCTGAGGCAGCAGGGGGTTTGGGACCCAGTGAAGCTGGGCGAAAAAGTCAGACCTACACCACTTACACCACATAAGAGTAAAAGGAAGTGGGGTGCTAAGAAAGGGGATAGTAATAAAGCCCCGCAGCAGGTTCCGAAACAAAAAAGTACACCCTCTCTTAAAAGTTACTTCAAAGTTATGGAGAAAATGAACTCTGTGAAGGAGGGAGTGGGGGCAGATTTACAGCAAACTCAGGCCCCTTCTTCATCTGTCCTGGTCTTGGAGAACAGGTACTCCCCTACTGCGGAAACACAACTTGATGAGATACCAGAAGACCTTGCTAATCCGGTTTGTCCGGATGCAGACATACTAATAAGTGGTTGTAAAAGTGTGGTGGAGAGAGCTCCAATTCATCAAGATTCTACTGTAGTATCCCAAACCCCTTTCAGGGGCTCGGAACTTAAAACTATGACCACAACAGAGGGTATAAGGCCAACCCACCCCTTATTAGGAGAACCCACTGTTTCGGAAGCAAATTCTATATGTGACAAGTCAGATACTACAACTACCTTAGCTTCTCAATCCGATACTAGACCGGAAAAGGATACACCTCGTACCCCTGCTTCTGCCCCCGAACTTGATAAAATCGGGCTTTTACTTCAATCATTGTGTGGAGACTTACTCGAGAAGTTTGAAATCTCTGAGGCAATTCAAAAGAAGCTGCATGATAGGTTTGATCTTTTAGAGGACAAACTTGAAGGCATAGAGTCGCGGACAACCACACTGGAAAATAAGGTCTCTACCCTCTCAGTCACTACTGCAGAGAGCTCAGCTGATCTTTGTAGCTTAAAAAAGCAAAATCAGGCTCTAATGATGGACATGGAACGTCTGGAGACTCATTCGTGACGGAACAATCTGCGCATATTAAAGATACCGGAAGGGGAGGAAGTGGAGGACATTAAAGCCTTTGTCTGTAGACTCCTTAGGGAGGGTGTGTTGAAAGACCGCTTAGACATAGACTTAGAGGCAGAAATACAGAGGGTCCATAGAGATCCCTTTAGACTTCACCCAGACCGTAAGGCACCCAAGAAAATTCTGGTATACTTCCAGACTTACAGTGTTAAAGAATTGATTCTCAGCAGGTCCCTGGCGAGCGCCTCACTCCACTATCTGGCTAATCCGTACCAAATCAGGTCGGATATAGGAGGACGAACAGCCCAAAGACAATGGGAACTGGGATCAAGAATGCCTGGACTCAGATCATTAGGGGCAAGAGTGCAGATGAAGTTCCCTGCTACGCTAAAAATCATGTGGAACAACAAAATGCACACATGTAACCAGCCAGAAGAGGTTGATACGCTGTTGACGAGCATGAGTAGTTTTTTTGGTTTAAGTTTGTGTAGTTTTTGCTTGTCTTCAATAGCTCTTCATTTATTACTTATATGAAAAAGAACACTGCAAACAAGGGAGAATGAAGAGTTCTCCTTGTTTAGGGTGAGGTGGTACAGCACTGAGATAGTAAAAAAAAATATATATATATATATATATATTAAGGGCAGCTTTTTTGATGTAGAGAGAGGTGGGGAAAATGTATGTCTGTGGGAAAAAAAAAGAAAAGAAAGGTAAACACATATAATAGTATAAAATATCACAACAAAAAAAAAAGAAAAAAAAATATACCACACACAGTATTAGAAAGGGGAAGGATAGACAGGGTGCTGAAAGGCGGGGAGCTCCATATGGGCTAGACAACGCCTGAGATGAAGGGAGGGTTCCTAAGGAGGGGGAGTGGGTGGGTTGGGGAGGGGAGGGGAAAAAGAATAAAAAGTCCTCTTTTTTCGTAGAAACACAGTATACATTGGCTCAGATGATACAGTCATCCAGGGAGGTCGGAGACTGGGCAACATTTGGCTATGACTACAAATCAGCTCTCTAGTAGTAAAATCTGCTCCTGGAACCTTAACGGTATAGGAAGTTTAAAGAAACAGCAAAGAGTGTGTGAATTTTTAAAGAACTTAGAGGCCAGCATATATTTGCTGCAGGAGACTCATCTTGAGGCAGAAGCATGTACAAAGGTTTTCGGGAAACAACGTTGGGTACAGGATGTCCTATGTTCTAGACAGAAGGGAATGTCCAGGGGGTGGCAATAATCGTTAGGGCAAACAAGGGAATTAAGGTACAGAGCTGGGACACTGATCAGTCAGGAAGATGGTTGGTGGCGGTCCTTTTGATTGTTAGCTCACCCTATACATTTGCAGTATACTATGGCCCGAATGAAGACAATGAAATCTTTTTAAGAAAACTTGAGAAGACATTAACTTTGGTTACAGCACCTGTTATTCTTGGGGGCGATTTCAATCTTGTTTTAGATAGTCAACTGGATCGTACCTCCAGAGCAAAATATGTTCCGCCTAGGAGATCTCTCTCAGCCCTCAAGAATATAATAAGAGACTTTAATTTGCTGGATGCTTGGAGAGCTAAGAATGGTGACTTAAGAGAGTACTCTTTCTATAGTAAAAAGTATAGGCAATTTTCAAGAATAGACTTGTTTCTGGTGGACCATATACTTAAGCCTGTTTTGACTTCAGTTTCCCACACCCGCGTGGGCCTCTCAGAACATTCAGTTGTGGAATTAACTATTAACTTTAAAACTCTTGTTTACGAACGCAGATGGACTCTCAACATATTGGAAGGAAGCATTGGAGCCAAAATTAAGAGCAGTATAGTGGAGTTCTTTCTATTCAATGTGGGTTCGACCACAGAACAAACAGTCTGGGAGTCATTTAAGGCTTTCATAAGAGGCCTTTTGGGGTACCAGATTAAACAAAAAAGAAAAAATCTAAAAGAAAGAGAAGGTATAGATTTGGATTCTATCAAGAGGAAAGAACAGGAATTACAGCTGGCAACTCTGGGGGAAAGAGATAAGATTCCGGTACTCGAAAAGGAGCTCTTGGAGTTACAATTAAATTTCAAAGCTAAAGCGGATAAGCTGTTGTATGACCGGTGAGAGGCCAGCAAACTTAAGAACTTTGAGTACGGAGAGAAATGTGGTGCACTTTTGTCGTGGAAAGCCAGATCTGATATGACCAGGAACTACATCAACACCTTGTCCCAACGGAGTTCGGGAAAATTGTTGACTGAAGACGAAGAGATCAGGGCCGAAGCTAGGGGTTTCATGGAGGAGTTGTATCAGTAGAGCATAGGTAGGGGAACTGAAGATCTGGAGAAGTGGTGGAACCGGAGGACACTACCTCAATTGAGTGAGGCAGATATAAAGACTCTATCGGGTGAGATTACCGAAGGGGAGATTAGGGCGCAGCTAAAGAAGATGAGCAGGAACAAGGCCCCAGGCCCTGACGGCTTACCAACAGAAGTCTATAAGGACAACTCAGAAGAGATTCTCCCCCACTTGCTATCTCTTTTTAACAACATATACCAGCAAGGAGGAGGTATCCCACCCTCATGGTCAGTGGCTACTATTACCTTAATAGCCAAACCCAATAAGGATCCCATGAAAATAGAGTCTTACAGACCTATCTCCCTTCTGAATTCTGACCTTAAAATATTTTCTGAAATTTTAGCTGGGAGATTAGCAAAAGTCATCAAAACTATTATCCACCCGGACCAGAGGGGCTTTGTGCCAGGTCGGCAGTTAAACGAGCTGACATTCCAGGCCATTGGAGCAATAGATTTTGCAGAAGAAAAGGGACTGCCATTGGCCATTGTGGCAATTGATGCCGCAAAGGCCTTAGATCAAGTTAATTGGTCGTTCCTTTGGGACACTATGTTCAGGTTCGGCTTTCCACTTCCCTTTATTCAGGCTGTGAAAAAACTGTATGGGAACCCAAGGGCGAAAGTTCTGATTAATGGCTGTTTGACTGATTGGTTTGTGATTTCAAGGGGGATGAGACAGGGTTGTCCCCTGTCTTCTCTTCTTTTCGATCTCTATATCGAGCCCTTTGTCTCTTTGCTGAGATTGGATCCAACAATCATTCTCTTTAAAATGGGAGGTCTGGAGCTTAAGACCGCATTATATGCGGATGACTTATTGCTCTATACCACTAATCCACTAGAAGCTATCCCAAAGTTATTTCAATTAGCTGAAGAATATGGTGCAGTCTCAGTATATAGCATTAACAAGAGTAAAACAGATATAATGAGTTGGAACAGTCCTGTCCCTATACCCGAGGCCAAAAGCAAAATTAGGTACCTGGGTATCTATCTAATGCAAAAGTTAATTGATGTCCCCAGAACAAGTTGGCAAATAGTGGTTAAGGAGATAAGTAAACTTTTACTCAGATGGGCTGGTTTACCTCTTAGTATATATGGCAGAGTCAATTTAATAAAAATGGTAGTACTGCCTAAAGTAACTTTTCTATTTAACAGTATCCCATTGACTTTCCACAATAAAGATATTTCCAGCCTCCAGGGCAAGATAGACTCCTTTATCTGGGCTACTAAGTCACCAAGAATTGCTTGGAGGAAGTTGAGAAGGGGCTTAAAAATAGACGGCCTGGCCCTTCCGGATTTACTTCTATACTGTTATGCGTTTCAGTTAAAGAACTTTAGACTCCTGGCTAATAAGTTGGACGCATCCTCGCACGGTCGTCTGTTCCAGGCGATGTTATCTGACCTACCCCAGGGCCTTGAATTTTTTTTGTTTAAATTTGGTGCCCAGAAGTTCTACAAGAAAGTTCGTTTAAAAATCTTACTTACAGCACTCAAGTTATGACAAGCAGTCTGTAAAATATGGAGAATTTCCTATTACAATCCCCTAGCCCCAATCTGGGATTACACGGGAACACCTGAATGCTTATTAGATCGTTTATCATCCCCTCTGAGGGATGCAGTCCTTGTAAGATGGGGAGACCTGTATAACAATCTAGGGCTCCTTGATTGGACATCCTTATCCAATATAACTGGAGGGTCCCTTACAAGGTTCAAATTTTATCAACTATCATCTTGGTGGGGAAGCCAACATTGGGAGCTGGAAGAAGAGGAAATGGGGTTTTTGGAACTAGCCAGCTGACAGGAAGGTTGGAAGGGGGAGGTTTCTTCCTGGTATACTTTACTAACTGGGGCAAAAGATCGACAGGAGGAAGAAATTTCTAAACTTTGGGGCGACCTTTTGGCAGATAGTCCGGTAAGGAAGTTAGAGGTTTGGGCAGATTCATTTATAATATCCCAAAAGACAATAAAGCCTGCCAATCTTAGAAGGAACCATCTCTACACAGCGCATAGGGTCTACTGGACTCCTTCAAAATTGACAAAAATCTCTGGAGAATCTTATTACTGTCCAAGATGTAAGCTTCTAGCAGCAGATGACTTGCATATTTTTGCAGAGTGCACAGAAATTAAAAATTATTGGCACCAGGTCTGCAGTTTCTTAGAGGATGTACTGTCAAGACCAATAATTTGCAGCACAAGATTGATCCTTTTTGGTCTGCCGTACGAATATGACATCAGAGATAGTATGTTTCAGTTCATATTTTATGTTGTTGTTATTGCAAGGAGGGAGGTGTGTAGAGAATGGAAATCTTCTATCCCCCCCAAGGTTTGTTGACTGTTTAAGAAACATCATGGCTGTAAGTAAATCAGATCTGCTGTGCGGTGGAGAGGGTGCAGCTAAGGTATGAGCTCCACTGGTAAAATGGTCGGAAAGATAAACGATGAGAAGTCCAATGATTATGCCAGGGGTTTGTGGTCTGGTCCTCCCTTGGGGCCGATATCGAGAATGGGAGTTGGACTAGTAGACAGCCTACCTCTGGGTGATCTTTAACCGCCATGCATAAAATCTTGGGGCGGTTAATAACAACTTGTGCTGGCGGCTTGAGAGATCCCATCTAGAGTCATAACATCTGGTGGCATATATGAGGACAAAAAAACCAACCAAAAAAAAAACTTCTTAATTTTTCTTTTTGTAGAAATTACGTTACACCCCATTGATTACACTTCATCCAGCCCCTGGTGCGGTGATTCCAGCCCAAACTGGAGAGTATGGTTTGAGCCGGAGGTTACGGCCTGACTGTGATCATAAAGATAGGACTTGTAAATGACCTCTGTGAATACTAAAAGTCCTAAAGTTAGACTTTTGTCTCAAATTGCCTTTGTGAATCGACCCCCAATCATTAACTTGTCAACAAATAATATAGGTAAAATACCCAATGAAGTTATCTCTGGAAGATAACAGTAAGGTGTCATAGATTTAGAGGAAGTAGTTATACCACGTTATGAAAAAAATATAAGCCCCCTGCATGTATGAGCCAGAATATTAAAAGGAACCAATTTGTCTTTATGAACCATATGATTATATATGTCTACTAGAACATTATGCATGCAATTAGTATGGTATGCACGCAAAGCAGCATAGAAACAATTCATCATGCATGCAAGTCAGCATGTAAAACTTTCAAACGAAGAGGTCATACATCTAAATCAAAATATTACATGTAGGAACCAGTATGTTAAATGTAAATGTAAATGTACAGGAATTTATATAGCGCAAATCACCAAGCGGTTTCTAAGCGCTTGCTTAGGGAACCCGTCCTGGTATTCCCCTGTGAGATAACCCCGGCAGGGTATCCGCAAGGTGAAAGCCAGGCATCCCGCCGCGAGGGGCCGTTGTGGAGATTAAGCAAGCTATTGCCCAGAGTCGCAGAGTGTGAACCCATGAATCGAGTAGGCACCAGAGCAAGAATTGTCGAGTCTGTGGAAATTTTAGGACTCAAGACCCCGCCGAGCCGGGAATTGAACCCTGGTACCAGGCTGACCTCTGCTTCCAGGTCTGCCTCCTCTAACCAGTGAGCCACACTTCTCCACGATACGATGGTGAACCAATACATTATCTATATGAACGAGAACATTAAACATTATCTGTGGTACTTATGTGGTACTTATGTAAAGTATTATTGACCACATGCAAACCGGTGCGCTTTTCATTCAACCAGTTTATTATGGGATCGAACCAATATAGTATATGTTTTATATAATATGCCAGTCTGAAGCCACCATAGCGGGAATGTAGTCAAGCGCCATCCCAATGTTGGAAAAGGCAAGTCTTCTTGCAGGCAAATGTTATTGTGAGGAAAATAACTTGGAAATGGGAAGAATCCACCAGGACCTGGTTGAAACTTTATCACCCTTTTTTTATAGTAATAAATTAACTGAGAGAAAACAACTAAGAGGAAAAAGTTCTTGGTATAACTCGGCATGCAGAAATGCGAAAGAGTTCTTCTGACATGCCTTAGAGAGGGCGATAGGACTAGTATTAGGGAAAGTAGGTCTTTTTTTTAAACAAATGATCACGTTTGCGAAAGCAGAGTGGGAATTGGGAAGATGGCAGTCAATTAAAAATGCCTTAGATCATAAAGATACTAGAGGCTTCTGGAATGTGGTCCATACTGGATGATCAGAAGGCAAGTCTACTATGGAGCCCAATATTAGTGAGGAAGCCTGGCGCCTTCATTTTAAAAATGTATATTCTAGTTATAAAACAAGCCCAAGTCTGACTGGGAATACATGTAAATCATTAACTTTAACTCCACATATGGATGCACAGATCTGTACTTTAGTTGAGGTATCATCTGCAATTAAGAAGGTACTACCAAATAAGGCCCCCGGCTAGATAGAATTCCTTAGGAACTGTACAGAAGTGAACAGGCAGTGTGAGTCCCATATTTACAACTACTTTTTAATGCGATCCTTAATGAATTGTCTCCCCCCCCCCACATGGGCTGGGGTGGAGATTATCCCTATTTACAAAAAAGGATCTCCGAATGACCCTTTAAATTATAGACCCATTGGTCTCATTGATGTGTCCCAGAAAATATACGCTAGAGTCCTATTGGCCAGACTCCACGAATGGATGGAGGATCATGATATCCTAACTCCCCTTCAAGCTGGATTCAGAAGTCGAATCTCGACCATAGATCAGTTGTTTAGGTTACAACTGATCTATTGGAAGCACATAGTACTTGAGGGTGGAAATTTGTATCTTACATTCGTGGATTTAAAATCTGCCTTTGATATGGTGGATCGCGATCAGTTGTGGGCCTTTTTGTTAGATATGGGTGTTCCACCGTATCTATGCCATCAGTTTAGGTGCCTCCATGAGGGAACCTTTGCTAGGGTGAGGTTCGGCAAGAATGGCAAACTGACATCTCCCTTGGCTGTAGAAAAGGGGGTGAGACGGGGTTGTGTGCTTGCACCTACTCTTTTCTCCCTCTTTCTTAACGGATTGATTGAAGACCGTCTTGCGGTTAAAGATATTGACCCACCAAAACTGGCAAACTGCAAATTCCCTGCATTGATGTTTGCGGATGACACCCTGCTCCTCTCGAAATCACCTATGGGAATGCAGCGTGTCTTAGAGGAATTTAGCCAGTTTTGCAAGAGGAGGAATCTGGTGGTTAACATTGCCAAGACAAAATACATGGTTTTTAACGTGAATTCCACCAACTGCCCACATCCTATGATGGATGGCAGCTCATTAGATAGGAGTTCCATCTTTGACTATCTCGGACTTACCTTAAATGATAAAATGAGGTGGGAACCACAAATTAATAAGGCAAATTTAAAGCTAACCCAGGCCATGGGAAGGATCCTTAAATTACATAGAAATTCTATCCTAAAAGACATAAACCCACCATTAGAGATTTTTCAAATACAAGCTAGAGGATCTACCCTATATGGGGCAGAACTGTGGGGGCATTGCCAGGCGAATACTCTCACAGTAACTGAAAATGGTTTTATGAGGCAGATTTTAAGCCTCCCAAAAAACACTCCCCTTGTACCGCTTAGAATGGATTTGGGCATTTGCCCTATAGCAGATCTAACATCGGCGCGCCCATTGATGTATTGGCGGCGCCTCTGGAGTACCCCAGAATTGGTCAATTATAGGGATGAATTAAAAGTGGTACTGTCTATGTTGGGGTCGGGTAGGATCCCTTGGCTGGCTTTTATTAGGGACTCATTTAGAGCAATGGTTAGGGAAGATCTGTGGACTAGGCCTGAAGTTTCATGTGCGGAAATTTCAAAAAAGTCCTAGCATGTTCCGTGAAGGAATACAAGTTGATACGCTCTGTACAGACTGTCTAACTTATGGGTTCTTTGATTTCAAGTGTCATTATAAGTTTGAGCAAGTGATAGACACCATGCAACCTGTCTTAGCAAAAAAACTGTATCTCCAATTCAGATATGGCACCTTGCCGCTTAACGCCCGAACAAATAAGTGGGGAGGCACTTTGGGTCGTCCCTGTCCAGGGTGTTCAACGGAGGAAGAAACCGTGATTCATGTGGTCTTCTTCTGTCCGGCATACAAGAGTGCCCAATTTAAGTGGGTGATCCAACTTTGCAGTAACCGGGGAATTAGAAATTATATAGAAATTTACAGAATTTTAAAAACAAATACTGACCCAGTTTTTGCTGTTGTGATCTCAAAGTTTTTACTTGCGATGTGGTCAAAGCGTAGTGTAGTGTGCCTACGCGGTGCAAGAATTATGTGAGATTCATTGACAGTTGCACCGTGAGTTCTCGGAACTTGTATTTTGCTTATGTTTTGTTAGAATTATGCGAGTTCTATTATAGATACCTATACACCTGCTATACCATTAGAATTGAAACAAACTTTACGATTATTAGTTGAGGGAGACTGATAGACACTTTTGAATACGAATTTTTTTAGCTGTTTTAAACTTTTGATAGTAGCTTATATTTTTTAGATATTTTAGTACTTCCCACTTTGATGTATTTTACCTGCCGAAATCCCAAAAAGTGTGCCCATATTTGCTTTAATGCTATGTATTTCTGTATTTGTGAATGTACTATTCCTCTGATTCTCTCAGTAGCTTGTCCTTTTGTTTTTATGTGCTTTTATGGCTGTAATAGCCGAAATAAAGTTAATAAATGAATGAATAATATTGTTACAGGTGTGAATCAGTGTGTTATGCATCCTCAACTGGAGGACTTGCATTCAAACCACAATGTGATGCACACGAAACAGCACATTATGAAGTAAAAACAAATTAGTATGCTTACAAACCAATGCATTGTGGGCACTCCACATCAGTGTTTAGTTTAGGTGGTGCACCAGGGCAGCAAACAGATAAGTATTGTGTAGTTGACCCAATACTATATATTCGGAATATAAACGGATATGATGTGTTTGCAACCTTAAAATGCACACTTTAAAAGCTCTACTTTCTCACACAAATATGCTTCATAAGCATAGTAATCGTTTATGTAGACATTAGCCAACATATTTATACCACCAACCAATATTGTTCCACAAACCAATATAAAGTATGCAGACCAGTATAACTTGTTTTTACCCGTGCAGTATGCACAAAGGCACTTTGATTATCTTTCATACTTAAAACCAAATACGTTGGTATGCAAACCATTATGGTTTATTTAAATCAATATGTATCACATATGAAGGAAGATTGTATTATGCTTATGCTTGTAAAAGGGAAAGTCAAACTAGAAGTACCAAAATGCAATTTGCTAAAAAATAATACTGGGCTTTTTCTCTTATTACAGGTGACAAGTATGCCACTCAAAAGTTAAGCAAGCGCCAATTATGAAAGCACCAGTCCACGCCACATTACACTAATTTGTTTGGTCTACACAGGTGAACCTCGAGTAAGCCACTGTAATAAATTTGGGACAGGGGTCTTTGGCGGCCTGCTGTAATCCTTACATAAAACAAGATAAGTTTCCAAGTCTGCTTGGAAGGAAGATCTTGAGCTGGTACAAATCTAGAGCCAACCAAAAAACACGTCAGAACGTGGGTCTTATTTTCCCTGGGAGCACGTTACTTTAAAATCCCAACAAAAATGGCCAATTATATTTTGAAATACGGGCCTTCACTAACCGCCTGGGCGAAAGTAGTTCCTGCTCCAGGGCCTGATTATAGGGAGCTCTCTGACTGCGGCCTTCGAGGGGAGTTTAGGGCTAATCTAGCACCTGACAGACAGAAAGAAAGCATAAAATATTCCCACAGATGTCCCTCGTTGGCCAGAAAGAAAAACATTCCCTTTGTGGCCAAAGATTTCTTTTATCCTCTCATAATTACAAAATAAAGTGCCATTTATATTTTGTTTGTGGCGTCTGTTTCTCTCCAGAGCTGTTGTGAAGGCAGGGTGGGCTGGCACGGTGACAGAACACAGCCAGTAGACGAGTACCAGGTGGGGAATGGGTCAAAATAACTTGGTTTTTTCTAACTCACCAGAGTTTTTGTCCAAAACACAGCTGAGTAATTTGTATTACTTGTTGATTAGAAATTGTTGTGTATGAAAGAAGCTCAGAGTCAGATGCAGTGTTGCTGGGTTTTCGGAGACTGACACACAATTCAAAAACACTGGCAGATTACATACCCATTGTCTCAGTTTTGTGTCTGCCATCTTCGCTAGTCCTGTATTTTCAGTCCAAAGAATTTTGCATGGTGGGGTATGTTATTGCCCTGTATATATCAGTGAAAATTGAAGCTGTATATCCTAGGAAACAATATGCGTGGAATCAGTTTTTTAAATGATAGCGTTTAATGTATTAGGAATTAAGCCTATGCTAACATAAGCCAGTTTCATGAGTTCTTCTATTTTGAATGTGACATCATAATACACCATGTGATCACCACTGCTGTTCTCCTTGCTGTAATAAACAATTGTGAGCCTTGACACTGAAAGCCAAGCCTTCTCAGTCACACAGATCATGAAATACCTAACCAAGAACAGCCTGTTTGTCCCAGACTGTGTGCCATAGTTTGTATCAACTCATGTTACCTGAATAGACTCTGAGAGTATCTGAATCTAATTATGAAAGATTCTTCGAATGCATTAGGTAGTAAAATGTTTCTTTCGTCTTGCTCTTCCCCACTGTTGCACATCCTGGGAACCATGTTCTTGTGTATTGAATGAATATAGCCGTTTACATCGCATGCTATTACAACGAGTCATTACAAGTACCCTGTTGTTAGTTCGCAGTACCATGACAACGCAAGTCATTACAACGACTTGCTCTAGGGGTTGTGCTGGATTTATTAATAGTATAATTTACGATTCCAACTACAGCATGTGCAACAGTAGGGAAGGTGTTGGAATAGTAAATTATACTATTCCTTAGTTTAGAGCGTCCCCTAGAGCAAGCCATTGTAACAACAAGTGTTGTACTGGTACTGCATTGTAACAACGCGGTCGGTGTAACAACTGCGTTGTAATCGCATGCGTTGTAACGCATGCGATGTGTTTCCTGTATTGAATGTATGAAATCCTTTGTCTAAAGGTCCCACAAAAGGACCTGCCTTTTCACTGTTGGATCTTTTTTCCACACCTTAGAAGGCAAATCTAGGTTGGATTTTCTAATGAACTTTACCAAGTTCTATGTACTATTATACCAATGGGTTGATAGTTCAACATATGTATTTCTCCTTTTATTCTTTAAGTAATCTTTTAAACTTTAGCCCATGTTTGTCATTCTTATGGAGAATATTGCAGCTTTATTCTAATATGTAGGATTTGCAAAAGAGAGGGAAAGGCAGAGGGACTACACTGCTCTCAGTCCAAGCCGTTGGCGTGCATCGGGAGATAGATTTGTACTCCGAAACATACGATTGATTAAAAAGATTGACCTGGATGAATGTTTCATGCATGATTCTGCATGACATGCTGAGGGCTGCGAATACGTAGAATGTGCTTTTTCTACTTTTTGTCTGTGTGCAGAGAGGCAGGGATGTTGAGTCACTATGGTGGATGGTCAAAATTAGTCTAAGTAAATCAAACTGCCACAGGCAAGCCGAGGTTAAATATTTGCTTCTATGATAGTCACAAATTTCAGGACATGGCTCAGTGTGGACTCCGAATGTTTACTTACATATGGACTCAAACAATCTTGCTGCTTCTTCACTCACTTGTGCTTGGTGCCTTGGACATCTCCATCCAGGACTATTGCAACACCCTGTATCCCTGTCTCCAGATGGCCTGGTCCACTTTTCACTTTTGTGAGAGTTAATCTGGCCTAGGTCTTTTGTTTATACTCTGGAAAGCGTAGTCTTAAATGTGTAGTAAAAACTAGAAGTCCCAGACTGCAAACCATAATATTGGGCTGTACGAGCTGCTTGTGCATGACCTGAGAAATGTTAGAGCTCTCAATAGGCTGGCCCTCTATAGTCTCTATTCTGTCATCTGCAGCAAATGTATGAAGCTTCTGGTAACTTACTGCACCTCTCCAGCACCGTAGGCAGCATCTCTACCTTCGAGGAGTATTCTAAGTGAGGAAACTTGATGACTCCACGCAACGGAGGCACACAATAATTAATTTTCGGTCTTTTATTTACCAACATGAATAATTTTGTGTAGAAGGTCTGCAAGAACACTGGGGTTTGGTGTATGGGAACATGATTGGCATATACTTGCAGCAGTGACATTTCAATCGTTTTTTTAGCAGTGGAGAAGGAACAGGAAGGAATTAATTTCCTAAATCCTTGGACTGAGTTGAACATCACAGATAAAGTTAGGTCCACCCAGGACAAAAGAGAAAAAAGAAGGATGGGCATCAATACTGTGTGGATCAGTTTCCAGACTCCAGCAGGGATACATATTCTTTGCCTTATGGAGAGTACTGAACCATTCATGGTGTCCAGTGGTTGTGGCTCTGTAAGAAGGGCTAAGGCACCATGTTATGTAACACTGTGATCCAAAATCGGAGGAAGACAAAGTTCTCAACCCATCTGCAATGAGTTTTTGTGTTGTTAAACTCTATTCCTAAGCAAGACAGGCCCCCAATGGGAAAATACAAGGCAGCTGTTTGAAGGTAACTAGTTAAATGTAAAAATGTAAATTGATACTTGTATAGCGCACTACTCACCCGCAAGGGTCTCAAGGCGCTTGTACAAATACCGCTGTGGAACCCATCCTGGCTTTCCCTGTGAGGTGTCCACTCCTGGGCACCCCCAAGGTGGAGGCCAGGCATCCTTAGCGTTGTGGGGGCCGTTGTGGAGATTAAGCAAGCTATTGCCCAGAGTTGCAGAGTGGGACTCCTTGATTGGAATATGCACCGAGGCAAGAATTATCAGGTCCTTGGAATTTTGAGCCCAAGACCCGCCGAGGCGGGGAATTGAACCCTGGTCCTGGGCTAGACCTCTGCATCAGGGTTTGCCGCTCTAACCATTGAGCCACACTTCTCCATCTTTTTCATCACAATAATCCAATGTTCATCCTATACTCCGTGCTTAATCCATGTTTTTGTTTGTTCATTACTATTCCAAACATCATCCATTTTTTGTCCATTCACTTTAAAGGCAGGGTTATTCCACATTGGACGGGCATGCATATGGCATTTGAAAAAAAGTGGAATAACACTGTATTTGAAGTGAATGGACAAAAAATGGATGATGTTTGGAATAGTAATGAACAAACAAAAACATGGATTAAGCACGGAGTATAGGATGAACATTGGATTATTGTGACGAAAAAGATTCTTGATTAAGGCTGTGTGACTGATTGCCGCGTGAGGACAGGCCATAAACTGAGAATCATACATCCATTATATTTGGGTCAGACCACGGCATCAGTCTGCACACCACAACACAGCTAGGGGTAGTTAGAAGAATTACAAATACAAAGAGGTGTGCAAGAAATCATCTTGTTCACTGTACTTCAAAACTAGTTCTATTGCCATTTCTGTATGGAAATATTGCACAGCCTGATCTTGCAGGATGGCAGTTTAGATCCCCTTCCTTGATTTCTTTACATTATGCATTTCCTTTATATAGCTGTTTAATTGAATCTTTAAATTGCAAGTGTGTATAAAAAGACAATGTTTACACAAGAACTGTGCCAATTGTTACACTTTGGTAAGGAGAACGGTTAGTCAAAGTTCAAAGAATATCCAATCCAGTTGTAAATTGGACATAATATTGCTTCTCTGCCCTAATAGGTATTTGCATTTCACCAGCAGAAAGGTATCACCATCAACACATGAATTTTGTAGGCAATGGTAGTTAGCCACTCTGGGACTGATGTGAAATGTAGAAACATTATGTTAAGTAACCACCACCACATCAATCATATGATTTTATCGTGTATTCTCTCACCATCCAGACAAACACCTGGAAAGACTCCAAACAAAACAAAATAAACTGCAGAACAAATGGCCACCGAACAAATCAACCACACTTAGAATGGAAACAGTCCTCCAATGATACATTGATTAATCTTGTGACATGTTCTACCAATGTATTTATTTGTGAAAGTCTGGATATGTTGACATGTCATTGACAAACCCTACCTTATCTCAATATGCATAAAGAGTTAGTAATCTAGACATTCCAAATTTAGAAGCACTTAGCATCCCTAGAATGCTCATGGTTAATGAAGGAAACTGACTTCAACACTGAAATGAATGATCTAATGCCGAAGCAACAAGTGAGAAGGTAAAGCATTGACTTCAAAATGCCTCAAATAATAATGAAACAATAACTAACCAAACAGCATCAACAATATGGAAACTTAAAATCAGCATATAAACGGAAATATACCTACATTTGTTTATAAGCTACAATCGCTAGAGAAATAGATCTCTAGACATAGGAATAGCTCTTATATCACTGAAAAACCATAATGATTGTGGCTATAAAGTATCAAAAGCAGCCAGAAATATTCACGGGTAATTCAATAACCCAGGCAAAACCCCTGTAAGAGTTCAAAAGAATCAATGTTGAATAACCTAGCAAGAAAAGCTTTTGACAAAGACAGCAAGAACGGAGAAACGGAAATAATTAAATTTTCCTTCGACTGCAATCTCATCTACACCATGGAACAAACTATTATAAAAATACATTCTTCCACCAGAAGATCACATACAAACTACTGTGTCCAATTTCCTCTCGCACCCAAATAAAGGTAAATGAGAAAATATGTACAGAGTAGTGACATTTCCACCCTTTTCATTTGTCTTCAAGAATCCTAGGGATTCCGCCAACAGTTTCACTCAAGATTGCATAGATGCTGAAGCTTCTCAAGGCAATCAATTTATAGGAAACTGTCCATTTGCTTAAAAGCTGCTATTCAAGGTAGTTGCTATCAATATTGTTTACAAATCTATATTATGGTACTGCTCACTGTTGTTATCAGTCTCACTCTGTAAGACTGACAGAGATAGAAATATGTCGTAGAGATTGCTTGTGTTCGGCTTTGCCTTAAACGATATTTTACTGCTGGGTGGAGAGGTCAACTGCAGAAGGATCCTACAGCACATGGAACACATCATCTACCTTTATTCAAGGAAGAGGAGCACTCTTTATTTTGGTGATTCTACTATTTTAGCTCAGTAATCTCTATAAACTTAGCAAGCCACAAAGGCAGACATGCTGTCCAGTCATGCCTACTTCATCCACACCCTACTTCAAGTACTGCTACTTGACTTCTGTGCACTGTGTCTGTTCTGCTTTTGCTTCTGGTATTCCCTTAAAACCCTTGCTGAAAAAAACTGCTACTCATATATTGCACATTTTACAACATGTACATGTAGGTGCTTATCTATGAATAGTGCTTTTCAAAGTTGGTCTAGGCATTGTTCATTAAGGCTTATAAGAACACAGGTTTATGTACATAGTATGCACATGCAACTGGGTCACCATTTGAATTTACTTTTTCTTTTCTTGTATCTCTTGTGCACTTTTCATCCAGGTTAGTTTTACAGGAAGTACAGGAAGTAATAAGGAGTCTCAGTAGGGATACTGGTGTGTTTAATAACCCCCCCGCTGTTTGAAGTTATAGGATCCAGTCTCAATGAGAGGGTTTCATGTTGTGTGAGCTTTTCACAGTTCTTTGCACAGTATAGAACGCATTTCAACATGGCCCTTATGGGCAGTCCATTCGACCTCCAACGTGCGGGGTTTAGTCCGCCACCGTGAGCTACATTCAGTACGCAGTTTACGTTGCGTGCAGTGGCACAAATCCGCTCGTCACCAGCGAGAGGCATCAAGTTTGCGGAGAATTGGAGCAGTTGGGAAGCAGTAAAGCAGAGGCTCTCTAGGTGAGAGACGGGATTTCAGGCGTATTCATTTGGATGCAGCAGTACGGTTAAATAGGATTCGGGACCTTAACTCAGTATAGTTTGTGTTGTTCAACAGGACAACACAAGGTTTTTTCATCGCGTTTGCTTCAGCGACAAACAGTGAGTAGGAAGGTCAGTAGCGGTCTGTTGGTGATTGTTTAGTACACAGCAGCATTTGTTTGTGTTTGCTCAGTAAGCAGCTGCACTTGAGATAGCATGGTATACTTCATTTAACATCTTATTTCAGGAAACAGAGCAGGATTCGAAACACAGAGGTACATTTTTGCTTCTGGGGTGTATACTTTCAGTAAGAAGGTGTAATGACATCTATTGTTTTTTCCCGCGCATGAGATTTAGACCACAGATCTTTTTCATAGTCACAGTTGACTGTTTTCACCTCTGTTATCTTTATCTTTGGTTGTTTTCCTTTTCCACTCGTATTATTCATGTTTTTCACAGGTTGGCCAAAAGCATGTGTACATTTAGTGTATGTGATAATTATTTTTTAGTATGCTTCCCTGCTCAATGAATTTATGTGATATGAACATATGTTTATATTGTTTATAGACTCAAGCCCCCGAAGAAGGGACAGAAGGGCCCAAAATGCATTGGGCACAAGCATGAAAGAGTCTCAAGCATGAAATGGAATTTCTGCTACGTGTTGATCATTCAAGAATATTTTTCTGTGATTGTAACATATTAAATGATGATGTTTAAGGAAATATGTTTATGTCAGATTCATTTTAAATACAGTGTTGTAAAATGTGCAATATAAGAGTAGCAGTTTTTTTCAGCAAGGGTATTAAGGGAATACAGAAGCAAAAGCACAACAGACACAATGCACAGAGGTCAAATAGCAGTACTTGAAGTAGGATGTGGACACAAAATCTATATTCCTACTCACATGCAGCTGCAATGACCAAGGTTGCCTAAATATAAATTTATGACTAGCAGATCACATTGCTTTGGCATACTTTTTTAACAAGAGGTCTACAAATGCAACTATATAATGCTCACAAATTACCTCCTTGATCTACTCCCAGTGACCGGGACCTGATTCGTCCTTGACTCACAGACGTTATGGAGCCACTTACTTGAGGGTCTCACATATTTCACACATGAATACACTATGATTTTTTCCTAATTTTGGTGCAAGCTTATAAAAAGATTTACGATTTAGGGCCAGATTTAATATTTGGCAGTCGAGCCTTCCTCTGCCAGGGCAAAGGAGTAAATTACTCCGTCACCCTGGCCGGAGTCCCGACTGCCAAATTGTGAAATGTCCATCAGACCAGTAGACATTTTGACCATTGAAAGGAACAGCCATTGTATTGTAACTTTCTCAAACGGCCCGTCAAGCATAAGGGATCCGTACGCAAAGTTTCAATTTTTGTTTTACTTTTAAAAACACAACACCAAAGTGGGATTTTGCTTTTCAAAATAAAAAATACGTCAAGGGGTAGATTTAGCAGTTTTCACTGCCTTTTGCTGCCAGGGTTTTCCTGTACTCAACCGGGCTGTCAGAGTGATGTAACCATGGCAGAGATAGAGTATTCTCCTCTGTGTTTACACCAAAGGTCTGACCACATTTAAATCAGGCTGGCGGACCATAAGGTTGGCCAAAAGGGAACTTCATCTCCATTGCAACAGAGTATCCTTTATACCACATAAAAAAAATCGTGCCCTTAGTCCCCAGTATAGCAGAAGTGATATTTCACTGACCAAGCATTGTGTCTGCTAGGTGAATTGATTCTCCTCTAGCCTAAACAAGTGTTAGCAAGATATTTATGAATAATAAGAAATGTAACATTCCCTCCCAAAACATACAGTCACTAGATACACTGCACAGCTGACATTTAAAAACTGTGTGTAAGTATCGATTTAAATGTCTAACCAAACTTATTTCTATTGAAATCTGGATAATAGCATGCAGGGTGAACTTTATCCAGTCAGGGATGAAGCTCAGAAAAATCTTCTTTTGTATGCAGTATAATTATTTGTGATCACAGGCGGCAACCTGTTTCAATGACGCTTAGATGCTGAATATTACTGCAGTGTATGACTCTATTTTTTGCATCTTACCCAATGTATTTTAAACCACATCTTAATTAGTGTAGTCTGATGCAAAGCATTAAATAAATACATCATGGTTGCATCTAGAAAATGTAAAGTTGGGTCTTCTACCAAAAATGTAAGGATAGTTGCTATTGTTTATAGAGTTTCTATGGTACTATGGGGTATTCAAAATCCAAAGGGTCTTAAAACAGATTTTTGGGTAAGTAATGTCGCAATGTGAGTAGGTTCAAGTAATGGTGAATATCATGTCTGTCACCATGATGTTCCCAGAAGTCCTATCACAAGACACTAAACTGGAACATCACTTCATCAATGGAAAACATTTGTAAACACTTTGGGGCAGAATTACAAGCCCCCTGCGCCACCAGTACGTCACTTTTCGTGACGTACTGGTGACGCATTCTACTGCTCCATATTTAGAAGGACAGGAAAAGCCGCCCTTGTACATATGGCCCCTTTACACACAGCACTTTGAGTGAAAGGGGTGTTCCATTGGTGTTGCTGTGGATGTTCCCACGCAACACCCATGGAACAAGACATATATCTAGATTCACGAGGAATCATAAATCTGGAAATGCGTCTGAATCTAAGTACAGATGAACCTATTCCCTCTCCCGTCATCCTTGACGCTGGTTTCACTGTACTAAGTTGGAATATTGCTGGGTTAAAAACAAAGATGGCATCTTCTGATTGGTCTGAATGGATAAAAACTTTTGACGTTTTAATGTTTCAGGAAACTTGGTGTACTAGTAGTCTTCTTTTTGATGGATACACTTGCCATAATCAAATTGTACCTCGCCCGGCGGTGGGCCGTCCCAGTGGAGGCTTATCTTTATGGGTGAAAATCACCGCAGGTGGACACACCAAGATTGTGGATACTCATGATGAAAATTACCAGGCTATCATCTATCTAGGCCGAATTAAGCTATGTTTAATTAATTTTTATAATAATGATTTTTTATCCCAACCCAATAATAATTTTATAAGGTTGTTTGATTTTATTGACAAAATTGTGGAAGGACAAATATATGGCAAAATTGATGGGATCTTACTGGGTGGCGACTTCAACGCTCACATCCACAAGTGCAACCCTAATTCAGTTGACCCCTTTAGACAGGTGCCATCTTGTAAAAGAGGGGAGGAATTGCTTAATCATATAGCTACCCGTGACTTAGTTAATGTCATGGAGACAGCTTGCAGTACTATGGGTGAACGGCCCTTGCCAACATATATAGGTCGTGGGAGCTCTTCTACCATAGATTATGTTTTTGTTTCCTCTCTACTTGTGGATTGTTTAGCTAGTGCAGACGTTCCCAGTACCATATATAGTGATCACAATCCAATTTTGACTACTTTTAATTCTGTTAAAAAACTGGACAAGCGACAAGAAATAGGGGCAACAAATCTAATGGTATCAACTGACAAACTTAAAGTCGTTTGGAAGGGAATTGATAACAAGGGGCTTTTAGCATGTATTTTGAATAAATACCCCCATTTGATCGACACTTGTCTGTTTATTGATGTTCCTGGCCCCGAAATTATAGTGGCTTTTACTTGCTTGTGCGTAGCTTTCAAAGAGGAGATCTCCAAACCAGTCAGACGCTCCGCTAAAGAACCTCGGTGGTTTGACAGCACTTGCTCGAAAGCAAATCGGGGATTAAGGGAGGCACTTTTAGCAAAACCTAGAAATCAGCCCCTAATAAGATCATTAAGAGTATGTTACAAACAAGCCACTAAAACTCGGACAGAAGAAATTCTGAAGGATAAGTGGGATTCTCTTGCCCGAACAGCAACTTTAAAAGATGTTGCTGGTTTTTGGGGTGAGGTTAAATCTTTGAGGTCTATAGGATCAAATATCACCCCCATTAATTGCAACATATCGAGCAAACGTGGGAAGATCACTTCTCTAGTATTTACGCAGCACCTTGTACACCAGTCGATATTTATCCAGTTATGGGTCTTAATTTTTCAATAATGGAGGTGGAATATGCGATAAATCAGAGTGCTGGCAACAAGGCCCCCGGTCCTGATGGGTTATCTATCGATCAAATCAAATCAGAGCCCGAATTCTGGTCTCCACTATTGTGTAATGTCTTTAATAACCTGTCTGACTCCCCCACCCCGGAAACCTGGTCTAATAGCATCATCGTCCCCATCTTTAAGAAGGGTGACAGACTTAACCCTAGTTGCTATCGTCCGATATCTTTAATTGACAATACCTTAAAGATTCTGGGCAGAGTCATCTTTAACAAGATAAGGGTCTGGGGTGAGGAGAACAGGATTTTACACCCTTGTCAGCTAGGATTCAGAAGCAATGTGTGGACTGTGGAGCAATGTTTGAACTTAAATCTCATCATGAGCAAATACCTCATAGCCAAAAAAGCCCCTCTGTATCTGGGCTTTATGGATTTAAGTTCAGCATTCGATTGTGTTAATCGCTCCAAATTATGGGTGGCCCTGTTGAATTACGGGCTGGATAAAGCTCTTGTACATTTTCTTGCTCATTTGCACAGCGATTTAAAAGCCCGAGTGAGAGTAAACAGTGATGGAGAGGTTTCTGAGAACATTTTAATTGGTGGGGGGGTCAGACAAGGTTGTGTCCTGGCCCCCCTGCTTTTTATTTTGTACATAAATGAATTAAGTAGTTCTCTGTCCAAGTTAACCAGCGATGTACCCAGTATTAATGGCACTTTACTTCCTTGCCTCCTATACGCAGACGATGCGGTCCTTATGGGCCGCACCCCAAAAGCACTGCGCACCTTAATAACTGGTTTTGTTTCCCACATGACGGACCTCGGGCTCTGCACTAATTTTAACAAATCCTATATAATGTCGTGTGGGCCTAAGAGATATAACATCCAGCGCATCGTCACAGGGAATGATGCCCTAAAAAGCACTTGCACTTTTCCTTACTTAGGGTTAATGTTTTCCAACACATGTTCCTGGCAGCCTCATGTGGTTTACGGGAGGAACAAATTAGCTAAGGCAATCAACTCCATAATCAGCCTCCAGCAACCCAAACGTGCTGAGGTAGTAAGCCCCTTATTGCAAATCTATAGAACCCAATGCCTCCCAACGGCAACTTATGGCGCAGAGGTATGGGGATACTCCAATAGCGCCAATATTCAGACTGAAGAAAATAGATTTTGCCGGAAGATCCTGGGGGCTTCTATCTCAGCACCAACTTATATATGTCATAGGGAGCTGAATATTTTTTATGTGGAGGACTTCATCAGGTCGAGACCAGCATTATTCTGGTTAAAAATATGGCGGAACCAGGCCGCCTCTTTGACCCAAGAAATAATCCTAGATTGCCTACAGTGTGATAGGGCACACAACATACCCTGGCTCAGGGCGGTAAAAAACAGTTTATTAAGTGTGGGTATGGGGCACCTATTCACTTCCTGTGAGGCCACTGAATAAATGCAACATAAACTGGTAAGAGGGGCGCTGTTTAATCTATACCGGAAAGAGCGAGAAATATTAAACAAACCTACCATCATAAGATATATTCCCCTCCTGGTTCAGGATAGCAGGCCTAACAACTTGCCGCAGAGATACCTGACAAAGAACTTGGGGAGATGGAACAGGCGTTTGCTTTTCCGTCTTAGGGATGGTAGCATCAGATTTTTCTTATCTTTTCCACTGGGCTTTAATAAAAATCTAGAGTCTATGCAATGCCCCTGCAGCCATGGTAGTAAGCAATCTTTGTTGCATTTCCTGTTTTTTTGTGGTTTCTATGCTAGATATTCAACATTCTATTTAATCCCTTATTTAAAAAAACATACAATAGCAGACTTTAACCTAGCATTTAAGGAAATCTTACTTTTAAATTGTGATGAAATTATGTTCAGAACAAGTTGCTTTCTGTTAGCAGCTACTCGTTCCCGCACAACCATGAACATGCCTTGAAATTTGATTCTTTCTTTCCCTGTGATGATTTGTCAGTGGCTCGCACATGTATTTTAATACTTCTTGCACTTTGCACTTTCACAATCAATTGTTATTTTAATTGTCCTATACTGTTTTAACCATTTATTGGATTGTGTGTTACCCTGTACTTTTATGGATGTTTTATATGTCCGAATAAAGATCATTTGACTTGACTTGAGTACTATGGGGTATTCAAAATCCAAAGGGTCTTAAAATAGATTTTTGGGTAAGTAATGTCGCAATGTGAGTAGGTTCAAGTAATGCTGAATATCATGTCTGTCAGCATGATGTTCCCAGAAGTCCTATCACAAGACACTAAACTGGAACATCACTTCATCAATGGAAAACATTTGTAAACACTTTGGGGCAGATTTACAAGCCCCCTGCGCCACCAGTACGTCACTTTTTGTGACGTACTGGTGACGCATTCTACTGCTCCATATTTAGAAGGACAGGAAAAGCCATCCTCCTGTCCTTGTACATATGGCCCCTTTACACACAGCACTTTGCGTGAAAGGGGCGTTCCATTGGTGTTGCTGTGGATGTTCCCACGCAACATCCATGGAACAAGACATATTTCCAGATTTACGAGGAATCGTAAATCTGGAAATGCGTCTCAATGCTACGCAACCCTAGGGGTGGCATAGTGAGACGCAACGAGGAAAAATGTTTTAATTTCTCCTCGTTTTTACCTCATTCAATGCCTGCTGCATTCTACAGCACGCATTGAACAAGGAAAATGCCTTTAGTGATTGTTTTTGTGCAGGAAGGTGCTCCTTCCTGCACAAAAACAATCTCCCCATGACGCAGGCAACCTTGCACCATGGTGCAAGGGTGCCTGCACTGGCGCATGGCAGCAGTTTGTGCGCCAACTCAAAGGAGAGCACAGGAATGCGACATATCATTGTAAATATGTCGCATTCCTGTGCTTTGGAAGTGCCTCAGCGTGATGCCGTCTGAGGGCTTGTGTTGCCGCACTGCGGCACTTCCTTGTAAATCTGCCGCTTTGTAACTTATTTTGGAAGCAATGTAACAATTCCTTTGTTTTCTTTTTTTTTATTTCTAAGAATCCAGCTAACATTGAACAGAGTATCGTGTTTGGGCTAAAATAGATGCAGAGGTTTCTAATTCTAAGATATTAGTAAAATGTCTTAGATCTTACACACAAATTACAGTTTGTCACGTTGCGATTGATCCCTGCATAGAAAATATGTTTGGCTCAGACTGCTAAGACCTGTGATCGGCTCCAAGGCAGGTTTGTTATGAGGAATGCTTGTGGGATTAGCAGGAATGGTACATGGTCCTATTCAAGTCCCCATCTGCCTGGCAAAGCATCACGCAATTCGGATGCACCTAAAGATGTGCCAGCTAGCTCAGCTGGCCCATAAATCACATCCCAAGTGACCAGCTATAAAATATATCCATCTTTGTCTTTTCTCACAAAATTATGTCACTATAAATTTAATGCTTGAATGCCATGTTTTTTGAGACTCATTCTCACAGGCCGACAGGCCTTATGCCAGAAATGTTCCATTCTTTGATGTTTTTATATGATGCACAGAGCTGAATTGTGGCCACGATGAGAGATGACCTTGCAAGCTCGGTATTGAGGGAAGGGGTTAAGCTATGATTGCAGTAGGGTTTCTTGTTTGCTTAACAATGAGAAAACTGTGCACCACTCGTGGGTATGCCACAGACTGGCTCGTTCATCGAGTAGAGTGGTGTCTTTGGTCAGCTAATGATGATCTCTGCTCAGCTAAGAGGTGTTCAGATGGTGTTATGAATATAAAGTGCAGATTTGGTTGCTTCGTGCCTCTGTGTGTAATGTGAGTCTCCTTAAGCATTCAGGGTTTGACCAGGGGCTGAAGTTCATAGGCCACTGCATGCCTTCTGGTGCAGGGGGCCACCAACTCTTCAGTGGGCCCCCAATCCCTGCACGGGGCCCCACTCAGTCCAAAGCAAATGAATATTTGTGAGATATGAAAAACCTAGGGGTCCCTCTTCACATTCTGAAGGGAGTCCCATCATTTTGTGTTACATCACTGGGCTTGCTTCTTCGTATGTCTCAACATATCTAACAACCTTCGGTTCCACAGCGTTTGCACTGGGTTTTCCTGACTCTTGATTGGCTGTGGAACCGTACTAAACCACCAGCCACAATCCTTGTTAGGAAGAAGTCACAAGCAAACCCCAAATTAACCTGTGCTCAACCCTCTGTTTGCTTGGTACAAGCGGTCAGGCTTAGCTTAGAGGCAATGTGTAAAGTATTTATGCAGCACTTCAAACAGTAATAAAGTGAAAGCACATCACAAGAAAATTCCCTCACCAACTTAGACATATAGAGTAACTTTAATAAATTATTAGCGATCAAAATGACACAATTCCAATCAGGAGAACCGGAGATATGAAATTTTAAAGACTTTATTGAAAAAGGCACTAAAAAGCACAAAGCGTCAGCTGCGGTTATTTGGTTGCGCCGGACCAGGACAAAATCACAAGTTCAGGCTGACCATGATGGAATGGGGCCTGGCTACAGGGACCAAGTTAGGCCCCTTGAACAAAGTGCCTTAAATCCTGATGCTGAGTGATGCAAAGTCCAGTGTTGAGGATGCATCACGCAGCAGAGGGAGCTGCAGTGGCAATGCAAGGTCAATGTGTGGAGATGCGTCACAAAGTGGTGGCTCCAAGGAGCTGTGGTGGTGATGAGAGGTCCGTGCAGGGAAATACATTGCGCAGCAGTGGGTCAGAGGAACTACGGTGGTGATACAATGTCCTGCGTGGAAATGCGTTGCACAACAGGGGTTCCGAAGGGCTGTGGGCAGCGATGCGAAGTACTGAGACTAGGACGCGTCATGCAGCAGTTTCTGATGCAGAGTCTTCCGAGGACCACAGATAGGCTGCCAAAGCACCTTCAGTCCCACTTCCAAGGGTCCAGGACTGGACTGTTTAGGACCTATTTTCGGGGTGACATATGTACTTAAAGGAAAGTTTGGCCTGGCAAAAGGTTTATTTTGGGAGGCCGAAATGGTAGTTTGAACTTCTCACACAGTCTGCAATGGCAGGCCTGAGACATGTTTTTTTTTTATACCACAAGTTTATTAATGTTTGTAAAAACAAATCAGATAATAAGTAAAATAGACCATTCTCAATGCCGCTCCTGAACATTAGCATTTTGCAAACAGTACCAGTAGGGGCATACATGGGAAAGGGACCCATCAATCTGCACAGAGCCCAGGACCAAAGTATATCCACCACTTCCCCCGAATCCTGTTGTGTTTCTGCGGGCACCCGCTTACCAGGTACACTGGCAGTTCCATCACGGCGCACCAGTCTACTCCTTTTTGCCATTCCACAAGAGTGGAGGGCTGGGGTGACTTCCACCTGCAAGCGATCTCTCTCTTAGCAACCAGGGTAGCAACTCTCACTAGGGTAGGCTGCGCTCGTGGCCCACCCACATCCCACAGGTTGCCCAAAAGGCCAATCTGTGGAGTTAGTTCCACCTCCCGTTTCAGGACCCAGGAAAGAGTACCCTCCACACCCTGCCAAAATCCCTGTATACGCAGGCACACCCAAACCATGTGATAAAAGTCAGCGTGGGTGGGAGGGCAGCAAAATCACGTGGGCTGCTGGAGTGACCCTGCTCGCCAAACCTGGCAGGTGTGAGATATGAGATGTGTAAGCAGTACAGTTGAATGAGGCATAGCCTGGTGGAGACAGCGATCCCACGGGGTGCCACACGTGAGTTTCATCAGTCCACCTCTTCCAGGGGTCCCACCCATCCCTCCCACTTCTGTTTAAGGGATGGAAGGTCATTCGGTGCGTGAACAACTAGTGTATAGTAAATTTGGGAAATTACTCTTTTCCCTAGGCATCCTATAAATATCTTGGCCTTAAGGGAAGAGGATGTGGTGTAACAGTCAGAGCTGCCAACTAGGAAGCAGGTGAACCAGGTTTGAATCTTGGTGTTGGCTCAACATCCTGTGATTCTGGGCAAATCACTCAATCTCCCCATGCCTGCCAAAAATGAATGTGTCCTTGTGTAATGTAACTGGTGCTCATGTAAAGCACTACAATACCTTAGAGTCAAGTTTGCGCTATATTAAAGTGCAAAAAAAGTGGTCTGAAGCCAGAGAGGATGGTGGAATCTTGTAGATCTGTGAAATTGGGAGTGCTCCAAGGAGAAATGTGTTGGTAGATCTCAAAAGGAACAATTGTGCCCGCCCTGCCAAACGTCTCTCAGAGCGGAAAGACAGACTATCACACCCCTTGAAGCCCTCCAGGTGTACAGTGTGGTGTAACCAATGTCCTTCCCACAGGGGAACGAGTTGCATGAGTGTCTTGCCACAATTTGTAAAGTGCAGGGTTGCCGGCCATATGTTTAATGCCACTGTGGTCAGGCATAGAAGGGTTTGTGGTATTGAGTTACCATAGAACAGTCTTGTGACGGTGCCCAGTTCCAAGCGGGCAAGTTCCAGTCGATATGCAGTGTCATCCTACCTCCCCGTCAGTCAATCATTGAGGACCACTAGGTTCAAAGCCCAGTAGTACAGCTGGACGTCAGTAGACCCCAGGCCACCATGGTATGTCACCTGACAAGCTTGGCCCAATGTAACGTCAGAACTGTGGTTGGCCAATATAACGCTGTGAATGGATTAGTTGAGGGTCTGGAACCAACTGTTTGGGATGGCAAATGCAAAGTGTTGGAGAGTGTAAAGGAACCGGAGAAAGACCCTGATTTTAAACAAGGCTACTCTGTCCAACACATCTAGTGTCAGGCAGCCCCACCTTTGGAAGACACATTTCATGTTGCAAACAAGATATATGAGCTTTAAGTGCCAGGACAGGTCAGGGTTTGTGGAGATGTGAAAACCAAGGTACAGAAAACTCAACCTTCGCATGGGTATTGACTCCTGCCATACCCATGCGAAGGCAGAGGTCATCTCATAGAGGCGGAGGATTTCCATCTAATAGAGGTGGATGCACGGGCCCGACAGATGTGAGCGTTCAAGAAAAAGGAGGATAAAATCTGCTAATAGACCGATTCTGTCATCAAGTTGTTCCGCCCACCACCACTCCCTAATCCACACATCAATGCGGATGAGGCAAGCCAGGGGTTCAATGGCAGGAGAGAAGAGATGCGGAAAGAAGGGACAGCCCTGCCAGGTCCCCGTACTGATCAGGAACTCTTCTGAAAGGATTCCATTGACGTGTAACCACGCTGTGGGTGTAGCATACAGCAGCCTCACGTAGGACCGACATTTGGGGCTAAACCCCATTTTTCCAAGAACTTCGTGTAGAAATGACCAGCTGACTGAATCAAACGCCTTCTGAAAGTCAATAAGTAGAAGAGGCCGTGGGTTGCCCTGCATGACGGCACATGCCATTGCAATCAGAACACGCTGTATACAATGCCTGGTGCTTTGGTTCATCAGAAAGCCACATTGGTATCCACTATCTTAGCAGCGGTAAGCCTGAGAGACCCGCTGAGTCTATTATTTCAGTTACGATTCTGGAGGTCAGGTCTTGAGTGGCCTGCCAATAAAGCAGTTTGCCACTTTTCACCCCATTCATACACCCTTTAGACCGAGGCCCTCCAACATTGCTGCATTTCTTCCAGGGATGCCTGATAGAGTGAGGCTTGTGCGAGCTGCAACTACTGCTCCAGCCTCTTGGTGGTGTCCTGCTGAAGCATCCTCTCCACATCCAGTTTCTGCACCTCTAGGGCTGTGATCCAAGCCAGTTTCTCCAGAGTTTGGGCCCAAAGGAAGCCCTGTGACGGGCCCCCAGAGAGTCGACTGTGCCTGTGTTGTGGTCAAAGTACTACAGACAGCAAAAATTCCACACATTGGGAGTCTACCAGGGACCACGCATTGAGTCACCACAAGGGCCGCTGTGGGTGGGTCAGGTGCCTGAATTGGAGGACGATAGGTGAATGATCTGAGATAACCGTAAGAAGGAGCGCAGCTTCGGTTACCTGGAGGATATCCGTCGCTGGCAGGAGCAGCAGGTCACTAGGCGAAAAGGTTCAGTGGGCGGCCGATGTGTGGGTGTATTTACAATCACTGGGTGCCATATGCACCTCATGTCACACAGACCTAAGGAGTCCATCCAGGAGGACGGCTGGTGGGCCTGGGAGATTATATGTGTTTTGGAAGGGTTGGAACAGTTTTTTCTGGGTCTGGCGGGGCATTAAAATCGCCTCCCATAATCATTAAACCAGAGGGAACAGCGAGGAATACCTTCTGCAGACTGGAGTGGGCCTGGGCCAGGACCTGGGGTGAGATATAGATGCTAAAGAGTGTGAACGGCCTTCCCTCGAGAAAGCCCTCCACCCCAACGTAGCGGCCCTGGGTGTCAGCGAATGTGGAGGCCACCACAAACAGGAAGGATTTATGAAGGAGTATAGCCACCCCCCTGTTAGCCTCTGGTGAAGACCGCATGGTAAACCCTATTGTATCTGAAGCGCATCAAGAAAAGGCCAGTGGGAACTGAGGAGGTGAGACTCCTGCAGTAGCAGGGCATCAGGAGCACCAAGCGTACTGGAGCACTGCAAGACACTTAATGCGGGCCAGGAGGCCATTCCTGTTCCACGACAGGACATAGTATAGGGTGAGAATCTCCTCCCCCAAAGACAGACCAGTTTCAGAAGGCAGGAAGGAAGGTAGAGTGTTGCCTCCCCCCCACTCTGGTGTCTAGTGTAGTGTGTGCAAGCAGAGATGCTCTAAAACTGAGAAAACTAAGAAAATAATTAATGCATTGTAAAACAACCCTGCCCCCTAACACCACAACACCCCTTACTACTTTCCTTGAAGAATCTGTCACCAATAAACCGCCTGAAAACCAACTGGAACAGGAGCGTAACATTACTGTGGGACCTCCTTCATACCAGGATGAACCAATATAGTGTCTACGTAAAAGGTTTGTGTAGTGAAGTGTGCCAAGGCAGCTCCGCTGCCTAGATGTGAGTCTGGTACCCATATAGGGGTGAGACCATTAGTGTGTAGACGAACTGAAGGGGGAAACCACGGGGGGTTGATCTCAGCTCGTGTTGTCCATTTTAGGGTGCAACTCCTCGCTGTGAGAGCAATTGCTTCCTCCCCAGTGGCTCCCTCCGCGACTGCACCCTCTGACGTGCACCGGGTCTGCCAGCTGGAGACCGATGGATCCGCTCAGTCTTGGTGGGGGGAGGGCAGCCATAGAGACTTGGGCACATGCTCGTCCACGCCTACGCCTCCTCCATGGATTTCAAGAAGTAGTTCTTGGAATCATGGATTACTTTAAGCCTTGCGGGGAAGATGAGCATGTACTGAATGTCCATGGCTCTGAGTTTCTGGTTCACTTCCTCGTATAATTTCCTCCCTTGTTGAACCAAGTAGTCAGGGAAAACCATGATGCAGCAGAAGTCATAGGCCAGGGAACCCACCAAGCACAAGCTTCCTACAGGGTTGAGTCCCTTCTCTGTGATTGAGGACCCAGGCAATGAAAGGTGAGGGGGATCTCCCAGGGGGAGCCTCAGGATCAAGAAGAGTTGCACCCTTTCGATCACAAACTATGGTGACAATTTGCCCTCTGGCACACATGACCGGAGTCTGGCCTCCAAGAATTTCTTGGGGGCCAGACTCTCTGCACCCTCTGGAAAACTCATGAACCGCAAGTTGTTTCTGCACAACTGGTTTTCGGAGTCATCGGCTTGGGCTTTCAGGGTGGCAGTAGTAGTTGTCAATTTGCCGACAGAGTGTTTAAATGTGGCCACATCATCTTCTAGGGTAGAGACATTACCTTCAGCCTCATAGATCCTGCTGGCCACTTTCCGCAGGTCTTGGAGCAGCAATGCCACGTCTTCCCTGACTTCTCCAATTTTGGTCTCTATTGTTTCCTTAGAGGGTTATATGGCTTGGAGCATGGTAGCCAGGTCTGTGGGAGCTGCGGAGGAGTGTGCTGAGGTTGAGTGGTGGCTCCTCTTGAAGATCCGCACCTGGATTATAGATTGAGCAAATGTTCCTGCATGTACTAGGATTGGTTCATAAATGGAAGAGGGGAGTTTAGCATGCAGCAAAGACCATTATAAAACATTTACACAAATAGAATTGTAAAAGTACAAGTACATACACTAATCATCTTTCTCTGCTATTTACAGACAGGGAACACATATGACTACATTAAACCATACCTTCTTCGTTGGATATGCCGTGGAACATTTCTTCATTTCTCTTCCCTTGTTTCCCCTCTTCCTCTATTACACCAGTTTTACTTTGATGCTGTTGGGCATGCTTAGTTGGCAAGGGAAGTTGGTACCTTTTCTTTTGAACTTGCATATCTTTCTCACAGAAACAACAGGTGAGAGTAAACAGTACGCAAAGCCCATGTTTATATTCTGCCCAGGCGATATGAAAGAACACCAAATAACCTTTGCTGATATAGCACACATGATAGGGAATTTACAAAAAGAAACTCAATACCTTACACTCAGGGTAGACTCTTTGCAGCAGGGCTCTAGACCTGACATAGCTTCTAGGTCTAATACTGGGGCTACAAGCAGGTTGTTTTCTCCACTCTCCTCCTCTGCCAGTTTGGCTAATCCTGTCATTCATGTTACTACCCCATCTGCTATACCGTTGACTGCTCCTGAAAGATTTATGGGAGATTCCACAAGGTTCACCCCATACATAGAACAATGTCAACTACATCGCATGTGTAAAGCCTCCTGTTTCCCTACGGGAAAGCTAAAGTAGTGTTTGTCCTGTCTTATTTAGGCGGAACGACCGCCACTTGGTCCATTCCATTGGTAGATCGTAATGATCCTCTACTTTACGACTGTGCATCTTTTAAAGAAGAGTTAAGGAGCCTGTTTGATAGGCATTCCTTTATACTGTCTGTTGATACTGAATTGTTGAATCTAAAACAAGGCTCGAAGGGTCTGATGACCTATATATCAAGTTTCATTTGACTGGAAGCAAAAGCAGGGTGGCATGAAGCAAAGCATAGTGCTTTAGTCTACAAAGGACTTAGAGACACATTAAAAGACCTCTTGGCACAAGTAGTAGATCTTCTTGAGTCATGTACTGCTCTTATTGACTTACTAGTAAAATTAGACCACCATTTAAATGAAAAATGGTGAGAGAAAGGGTGTTCTGACACCCAGATTGTGGTATGCAAGGATAAAAAAGTATAACTTGAGAAACTAGCAGACGAATCAGAACCTAAGCTAATGGATAGTATTAGGGGCCCCCTCAGTGATGAAGAGCAACAGAGACATATAGACAAGAAGCTTTCTTTTTATTGTGGAAAGCAAGGACATTTCCTGTGTGAATGTCCGGTAAAGCCTAAGAGATGAAGTGAGTCAGGAAACTCAGAAAAAGCCCGAAGGCTGTGGAGACAGATGCTTTGGGTAGATCAGGATTGACTGTCTCAAAACTTGCAGCTCAGAACAGTTCATTACCTTCTTTTCATCACTTTTTTGCTATATCCCATCTTAAATGGAAAATGCATTCCATTGAAGTTCAGATCATGTTAGATTCTGGCTCTACGTGGAAATTATTGGATATACAATAGGCTAAACAAATCAGAATCTCTTTTGTGACTAAGACTATCATGGAGGAGTTCAAAACCATTGATAGTAGTGACACTAAATCGGGACCCATCACACATACTACTGGGGAATAGCCCGTTTTCATACAGAATAAACATAAAGGCCTTATGCAATCCTCTCAGTTCCCAGCCATCTTGGGCATTTCATGGCTAACACAACACAATCCTGAAATTGATTGGATTGGAGAAGTCAGTCTATGTAATTTCATTCCGACTACTGTAATTCCCAATGTACCTTTGTAACAGAAAGCAGGAACCGCGGCCAAACTCCAGAAGAGACTGCAACGCATACCGAACACCTTCCACGCCTCGACCTCGACATCCCCCGCCACAGCCACATCACTGCCCACCAGAGTGCACTGCACTGGCTCCCCGTCAACAAGAGGATCACCGTCAAGATCCTCACCTATGCTCACAAAGCACTCCACGACGCCGGACCAACATACCTCAACAAATACCTCACCTTCTACACCCCCAACCACCAGCTTCGCTCCGCTGACCTTGCCCTTGCCACTGTTCTACGCATCCACTGAACGACCACCGGCAGTAGATACTTCTTCCACCTCGCCGCCAAGACATGGAACACCCTCCCAATCCACCAGCAACAGACCCAGGACCTGCTGACCTTCAGGAGACTTCTCAAGACCTGGTTGTTCGAACAGTAACAGCTCCCCCTCCCCTCAGTGCCTTGAGACCCTCACGGGTGAGTAGTACACTTTACAAATGATTGATTGATTGATTGAATGGATAAATTGTGAGGCAACATATGTGGTAAATGTCCTGGAGTGCAAATGTGGAATGAAGAAAGCACTGTTAATAGATTAAAAGTATGGATTTTACAACATCTTCGGGCCATCTCCAATAAGGATTTTACATGTACCATGGCCAGACATATTTGGGAAAAACATAATGGAAACAAATTGGAGATGAGCTACTATGGTATTTAACACATCAGGAAGGCACCAAGAGGGGCTAATCAAGAGTTGACTCTAAGAAGGTCGGAGTCAAAATCAATCATCCTAATGGGCACACAGGTACCATGGGGACTGAGTGGAGATGTGAAACTACATGTAAATTATTATCATTGACTACGTCTGGTACCCCGGTACTCAGCATCAAATATCTGTAGCCTGGAAAACCCGGATTTATTGAAACTGTAAAGTTAGTCATGAAATTGATTTGCCTGAATTTTATTAGAGGATAGTCACGTATCTCGTATGGCAATTGTGAAATCGATAATTTTTTAACTTTTATCTTTCTTTAGATATCATGTTACAATAACGGTGGTCTTCAGTGTATGAAATGGTAGAGGACCTCTAGAAAAATTTGAAGTTGGAATTTAATGCATTTGACATGGCTCCTGTTGCAGAAGTTCGAGGTGTTCTCACATGGAAGTTAAGATATGTGGATGGACAAGCCTGTAAAGCTGGCACTTAATTGAAATCTATGATTTTGATCCTCTTTGACTGAACTATTAGGAGCCATTTGAGATATCATCAGTGATGTCACTAACCCCGTCATGAGTGATTGAATTGAATTGAATTGAATTTCATTTCATTTCATTTGTAATTTATAAACACCCCGAATCACCCCATCAGGGGTACTTCCGCGCTATGAGCTGCTGTAACCAACCAGGAAAGAGATGAATCAGTACAGTGTGGTTTTCAGCTGCTTTCTAAAAATCAGAAAGTTAGTGCATTGACGGAGGTAGATGGGAAGTTGATTCCAGTAAAGTGGGGCAAGGTAAGAGAAAGCTTTGTCACCCATGCGGGCTTGCTTAAAACGCTGGCTATGGAGGAAGGCTTTGGATCCTGATAGAAGGGGCCTAGATGGAATATATCTGATCAGCGTATCTGTCAGATAACTGGGGCCCATGTTGTTCAGAGATTTATAGACCAAACAGCATATCTTGAATTTGATTCTCTTTTGCACAGGAAGTCAGTGTAGTTTTTGAAGAAGAGGGAGAGAGTCCGTTCTAGGTGGGGCATTGGTCACCAAGCAGTCTGACATGTTCTGGACTACGTGCAAATTGTTGAGGAAGATTTCCTTGGCTGAAATTAGCAAAGCATTGCAGTAGTCCAGACAGCTCAGGACTAACTACTGGATCAAAGTTTTCTGTGTGGAAAGAGTCGGAAGAGGGAACACCCCTCGGAGGAGAATAAGTGTATGAAAGCATGCCCCGGCTGTAGTGGTAGCAAGCTCCTCCAGAGTGAGTTTGTGGTCTATCTGAACTCCTAGGGTTCTTTACCACCAGCATAGGGGATGGGGCGGAGCCTAGTACCTCTGGCCACCAGCTGGGGGACCACCTAACTGTTGCTTCTCCAAATAGCATTATTTCTGATTTTTCCGTATTGAGCTGCAAGAAGCTTCCTCTCATCCAGACCGCAATGGCTTTCATACCCTCGGAGAAGGTGGTCTGGATGTTGGGTTTGGATTTATCAAAGGAGAGAAGCAGTTGGTTGTCATCGGTAGGGGTGGGTGGAATTTGCGTAATCGCGTTACGCAAATCTCCGCAAAACGGTAATAAATCTCCATGAACACGCAGAAATTCCACGACCATGCGGAATTGCTTGTTCGCGATGCTTTTTTACTGTTCACAATCGCTGTTTGCACGCTCCGGGGGAAATATCTTGTGAATACGCATTTGAGAACATAAACAAGCAAAACATTTCGCGAAGTTGCGGAACGCAGAATTTTGGGCAATTTCACGTTCTCCGGGGAACGCGAAATTACCCAAATTCCGCAAATACGCGAACTGAACTGAATTTACCGCCCAGGCCTAGGCATTTAAAATAGGGATGAAACCCAATGTCCTCAGTAGCCCTATCAAGAGAGTAACATAGATATTAAACAAAGTAGGGCTCAGACAGGAGCCCTGAGGTACTCCTCTGGTTACTCTTGTAGTCTGTGAGCGAAAAGGGCCCAGATTGATGGTCTGGGTTCTATCGGTCAGGAAATTGGACAACCATTTTAAGGCATTCCCTTAAATGCCTACATCCCTAAGCCTCCTGAGAAGGATCTGGTGGGAGATGGTGTTGAATGCTGCAGACAGGTCAAGCAGCACTAAAAGTACGGCCTGCCCATTATCCGCTAGCATTCGGATGTGATCAGTAACTGCCACCAGCGCTGACTCTTTACTATGTTTGGGGTGGAATCTGGATTGTGAGCGGTTGAGACGATTCAAAGATTCTATGAACACAGACAAGTGTTTATTACTGTGCTTCTCCAGCAGTGTGCTTAATAGAGGGAGAAAGGAGATAGGGCGGTAGTTGGAGACATCTTCCGGGGAGATTTTTGAGTTTTTCCTGATAGGGATGATCTGTGCTGCTTTCCACTCACGCAGAAGACTACCTTCCTTCATGGAACTATTGAGGACGGAGCTGATAGGAGCGGCGAGTGTTTTGTATAACAGAACACTGGTCTTGGCAGGGATGAGGTCAAGTGGGGACCAGGATTTGACGATTTTTAATAAAGATTCTACCTCCTCCGATATAAGAGCCAGAAAGTTCTCCAAAGTTAAGGCATTAGGGATGATTGGAGAAGGGCCAGTTTTAGGGCCTGTCCAGGAGTTGTTAGCCGAGGTGATCTTGGTGTAGATCACCTCAATTTTCTGGGTAAAATGATAGGCTATGCAGTCACACAGGATTCGAGAAAGGGCCTCTTCGGTATTGCATGCCTTCGGGTCAGTAAACTACCTTAAAACTTGGTATAGAATTTTAGGGGAACTCTCGGCTGATTCGAGTTGCAGTGTAATATGCATTTTCTGAGCAATTTTCAAGTTTTTGTGGTATTGATGTAATATGTGAGGTCATAAGCAGTGCATTGCTGGAGCACGAGTTAACTATAACTGCTGAATTTCTCTGGTTTTGTATGAGTAAAATGTCAGCCTAACTAACATTCCTGTAAAAGTTTTTTCCCAGTGTGTGTGTGTGTGTGTGTGTGTGTGTGTGTGTGTGTGTGCGG
This sequence comes from Lissotriton helveticus, assembly GCF_964261635.1. NCBI lineage: Eukaryota > Metazoa > Chordata > Amphibia > Caudata > Salamandridae > Lissotriton > Lissotriton helveticus. The sequence continues at coordinate 1,195,711,188 of NC_136065.1, forward strand.
GTGTGCGTGTGTGTGTGTGTGTGTGTGTATATATATATATATATATATATATATATATATATATATATATATATATATATATATATTAAGGACCTCTGGATAGTAGTTCAGAAGCTAAGGTGGAGAGCACCTCCCATATAGAGTACCCTGCAATACCAGCAGCAGTCTGAATCAGCTCACCTCAAATGTTTGTTTTTTCTAGCAACGTTTTTAAGCATAGGATTAGTACAGTGCCATCCATGGCAAGCTAGAAAGAGATAAACTCTCTTGCCATTTTTACAGCAAAGTTTTTAAGCATAGGATTAGCTAGTGCCATCCATGTCGAGCTGAAAAATGGCAAAAGCCATTTAACACTCACAGTATTACAGCTTTAGATTGGTAAATACAATCCAAGCCAACTTGATATGGCTGCAAGACAGACCGTGCAACTAACCCCATGCCATGCACTACCAAAGCCAATTTGTGATGGGGGGGTTGGCCACAGGGCCTGGCCTGTCCAGGTATACAATTATTTTTAAACCTTAATTTCTCAAAAAATACTGAATGGATTTACACCAAATCACAACAATCTGTGGACCAAGATCTAGCTTCCTGACAAATGTGGTGTAATTCCTTTCAGCAGCCCTGCCTAAAGAAGTCTGTGGAAAATGCATGGTGATTTTGCGTGTATTTTAATTTTTTTAATGTTAGCTGCAATGTCTGCATTTAGCGGCAGCACTTACTCACTTATTTATTTAGTTTACTAGCGCCCATGCAGCGCTTTCACTTTTCTGAAGGCAGCGCCCCTTCCTTTACAAAAACCACGTCTAAAGAAAAGTATGCGGCCGACATTAGAATTAAAGCGCAGGAGGGTATTGTCTCGCTGCGAATGGCTTGAGACGAGTGCCGTGGGAGCTCCTGCAGACCACCACCTTTAGCTGCCTTTATAGCGGAGCTGGGGCCCTGTCGGCGCCGCAAATCGGTGTGCAAGGGTAGCGGAACGGCCAGGGCACCTCCTGGAAAGCGGGCACCAGCTTTGGTCGATCCGTCGCGGGGGTGTGGATCTCCTGCCCTCAGCAGCCGGACCTGCCGGCGGCAGCAGCCATCTTGCCTACTGCGGTCCCAAACCTCCTCCAGCACTGCACACCGCCACTTGCCCTCACTGGCCTCGCTGGCGATCATGTTGCCCTAAGGGGAACGCCTGGGCACTGTGCCCGGGTTGCAGCTGCATCGATGGGAGCTCCGGCACCCTTGCTTGTGGCGGCCGCCATCTTGGGCCTATTCATCACCTGGGGCAGGCCTGACACGAGGAGCAGCTGTCGCGGCCCTCTGGAATAGCAGCCTCTTCCTGCATGGCTACCGAGCCTGGGCGACCTGCAGCAATCCGAGGGGGCACCTGAAGAGTCCTGACCCTCGGAAGGGCTGACTGCGTCCCGCAGCGCTCTGGCCTGTGCACTGTGGTCTCCAGGCCTGGTGGGCCTGAGGCGGGGCGCGAAGCTACATACTTTCCTACCCACTCCACTCCGCCTCTCTACTGGGCTCCCATGACGCCGTGATCTGTGCAGGTGAAGTGTAGGGGTGGGGCCCCCTGCTCACTGTGGCCCCATCGGCTGACCATCCTGGCCGAGCGTCACAAACCATTCTCTGGGGACTGCTCCTCGCTGACTGCCAGCGTCACCTGCGCATTGGAATTAATTGAGGCCTACACCAGCGATGAACTAGGGACCTCCTTATGGACCACTGTATGTGCTCTGGGGTGATCAGCTGGTTCCTAGAACGAGAGGCTGTCAGTAACTGCGTCTCCTGCTGCTGAAGGGCCCTTCGTGTGCCTCGGTCTCCCGGTCTCCCGGGGCCCGACCTATCTGGGCTGACACGCTGCCATCTTGCTGCTGGACTGCCTTGTTGCTGGGCTTTCGTCTCTGGTGGACGAGACCTGGGCTGAGGGGACTTTCTGTTGGTAACCTCCACGCAGGAGACGATCTCCTCTGTACCTTCTTTCCTTGACGTCAGGGCTGCCCGGAGGGGGTTTGATCTCCCGCCCCTCACCGCCTGGGGGCCCCAACAATGCTACCTGTCATGTTGCCTTGAAAGCTGTGGCCCAAAATTGGTTTCTGACTTCTTTCTCCCATTCGACCTCTCTGCATCACGTTGGGTGTGTGGCCCACAACACCTCCGGCCTTCATGACTTGGCCAAACAGAGATTGGCCGCTCTGACAATAAGGCATCTGCTGTAACATCAACTCTTTCAACGTTGCTTGTCCCCACTCCTACCTCATAGACTGCGGGTCACTGCACATAGTGCCTTTTGTGGAATCCTGCTCCCTACTACCCAGGGGCTGCATTTGCCCTTGGTTGACCTTCAACACCTCCTCGCCCGTCTCTGCCACCTTATCTGGAGCCGGAGAGTGCTAGGCCTCGAGGGGAGATGACGTGCACTAAGTCAGGGAGGACTCCGCGGCACCCCAGAATGACAACCCGGTTGCTTCTCTCTGGAACAAGTGCTTCCGGAGCAGTGGCTTCATCAACTGGAGAAGATTCGGCGCCAGTCACGCAGTCGTTCATGGCCAACTTCATTGTGGAGCTCAAGTGTGAAATTGGCTCCTTACGCTCAGAGGTCCAATCTTGACGACAGTAACTCAGAAAAGAGGCAGCTGACCTTGGGGAGAGAGTGGATGGCCTAGATAAGACCGTGGACGCGCGAACGAAGGACCAGGAGCATCTCTGGCAGCATCTGTCCACCCTGGAAGAGCAGCATATTGACTTAGAATTAAAACAGGAGGATTCGGGAAACCGGAGCCGCTGCAACAATCTCCGAATTAGGGGGATTCCGGTTGGGGCTGAGGGGTCAGCCATCATGACATTTGTTGCGAAACTACTACATAAAATCTGAGGCAATGAGGATGCCTCCCCACCGGCTCTGGACCAGGCACACAGTGTCGGGCCCTCTCAGTCAAGCGGGCCTTATCCCTGACTTCCTAACCAGGGTCCACTTTTTACTGAAAAGGAGGCAATTTTCAAAGCAGCGCGCTCCAAGCCGGAGCTCACTTATAACGGTGCCAACATACAGATCTTCCAAGACCTTGCGCTGCATAGACGCTGGGATTTTAACCCAGTGACAGATAAGTTGAGAAGTCTGAACATTCAGTATCAGTGGGGCCACCCCTTCGCGCTTATCTTTCAATGGGAGTCTAAACGACGGAAGGTGCTATCCTTCCGTGCAGCGGCACAACTCCTACATCTCTCCCTCACGCCACCATCAAGTCCAACATGTCTACCCTTCATCACTCTGGAGCCTATAATGCCGTCCTGGTCCAAAGTGCGCTGCTCTAGATGAATGCCACACCCTGGGGAGCAGTCCTCTTCTGAAGCCAAACAAGACATTATCCAGCATATCCGCTCCATGGAGTAGAGCCACTCTCCAGCTAGCTCTCGACCTTCTGCACCCTGAAAGATCGGACTTTGAATCGATCTGATGCAACACTCACACTTACTGCCTGGGCAAAATATGTTGGCGCCAGGTCCTCCAAACTGGTACCCTCCCAGCTCCACATAGATTGAACTGTTGGTGCAGGGTTATCTCCCTAGATGTCATGCTCTAAACTTGGAGACCAACCCCCTCCCCTGCTCCTGGGAGAGTGTCTTCTTTGGGATAACCTGTGCCCTTGGGCCACGATTATCCTTGGACTGGCACCGGATACTGTGGCCCTGTTGGCCAATGTTGTATTTTTTCTATCTTGACCTCTTGCTCTATCCTTTTTTCCTTCCCCCTCCTCCTTCTCTCACTTTCCCGGCGGCGGGTGGGGGTGCCCCCCACGATGACCCCTCCCTCTCAAAGGGAGTGACATCCTTCTTCCCTTCGTTCTTATTGCAACGCCCCACTCCTTCAGGCCCGGACTGGCCGTTGTGGGCACCGGGCAATCCCCCGGTCGGCTGCAAGGGTGGGGGCCGGTTTTGGGCCCTGGGGGCCGTTTTTGTTGCAGAGCCGTTTTTGCAGCATACCTGCAAAATCGGCCCTGTAACAAAATCAGCTGAAAAGCGGCCCTGGCAAAGCGCTCGCCCCCCTCGGGGGGCCGGCCGAGCACTTTGCCAGGGCCAGTTTTGGTTCCCAGTCCGGCCCTGCACTCCTTACTATGGCATAACAGGTTGCCCAAGACCCTAACTCAACCATGGCTACTGTCCCCTGCCTGAAAATCCTGTCCCTTAACGTTAAGGAACTCGATTCCCCTAACAAACGACACCAGATATGGCACTACCTCCTGCAACAAAACCTGGACATCATCCTCCTACAGGAGACCCACCTGATGAAGGTTGATGTTCCTCGTATGGCCCATCTTCGCTATCCCCTTCAGTTCTGGGCTACAGACCCCTCTAAAACAGCTGGAGTGGCGATACTTTGTAGATCTGGCATCCGACAGGGGGAATCCAAAGTAGTTTGCAGCCAAGATGGTTGCTTCGTTAAGGTAGTGGTCAAGATCGGACACCACTCTCTTACTCTGTGCAATATCTATGCACCTAACCAGGACCGGGACCCCTACCTATGGGCACTTCTGAGTGATCAAGTACCACAGGCGGACCCTTCACTAATTTAGGGGATGCGATTTCAACATGGTGTGGGATGCTGCAATGGATCGCAGTGACGCCTCATTTCATGGGGCAGGGGCTATGTCCTTGGCCCTCAAGAGACAGCTATCGTACCTTGACCTACTAGATTCCTGGCGCTATCATTCTCCTGACGCACGTGATTATTCTTACTACTCACATGTGCACCGTTCATATTCGCGTATTGACCACATTTTTATCTCTCACGAGCTGATCGGAGAGTCGCTGTCGGCCTCCATGTATGACATTTCTGTCTCAGATCATGCCCATATCAAACTCCTCCTGAGGGATCAGGCTACCTGCACTCCTCGAGCACCTTGCTGGCACCTACCTCCACACATCCTTCGGGATCCAGTGGAAGTATTGAGCCTGCGCAATGCCATTGGGTCTTATTTTGAAACTAATGACATCCCCGAAACCCCCTTCCCTGTAGTGTGGGACGCATTCAAGGTCATGATCTGTGGCCATATCACGTCTCTCGTGATTGCACGTGCACGAGAAGCGCGCCTCCTGGAAACCAACCTCTCTAGAAAAATCAAGGCCCTTGAGAGACAGGACCAGGAGCGCCCCTCACTTACTCATAAAAGACGCCTGGTAACTCTCCAAGGCCAATTGCGCACTAATAAAGCTGAACTGGCCCTTCAAGCACTGAAGCAACGCTATTTCGAATGGGGGGACAAGGTGGGTACGGTCCTGGCTAGGCACCTGCTGGCACGAGCTGCCAAAGCGCACATAGCCTACGTCCAGAATGACGATGGCATGGGGGCTACTACTGAGGCAGCTAAACGCGACGCCTTCCATACATATTACTCGTCGCTCTATGCCGAAGCTACACTGCCTCCAGACCGGGTACAAGCTCTTCTGAACGAATGCACCTGGACACTGATCAATCAAAACCATGCTCAACAGCTGGAGGGACCACTTACCTGAGAGGAGCTTGAGAGTGCTCTGAAGGACCTCCACCTCAAATCTACGGGCCACGATGGCCTTCCCCTGTCCTTCTATCGCATGTTCTTGCCACAGCTCCATGCACACTTATTGCGTCTTTTTAACTCTTTTACCGACACTGCTGGGCCATCCCCCTCTATGGGCTGGTGGAAATCGCCCTCATTCCCAAACCGAGCAAGGACCCCACTTTCTGTTCATCATTTCACCCCAAAGCTCTCTTGAACACGGACCTTAAAATGTATTCTAAAATATTGGCTAAGCGTCTTGATCCCCACCTACCCAGCCTTATTGAACTGATCAGGTTGGCTTCATACGACAATGCCAGGGTGCAGACAATGTGCGTCGTATTGCACACCTCACAGGGATGGCCCATCATTGGAACATACCTGCATGTTTACTATCGCTCGACGCAGAGAAAGCGTTTGACTGAGTGGACTGGATCTTCCTCCGGGCTGTCCTACACAAAATCGGGCTGGGCCCGTTAATGATAGCCCGGATCATGGCACAGCAGGGATGCCCCCTTTCTCCCCTGTTGTTCACCCTTGTGGTGGAACCTCTGGCCGTAATGATCCGACAAGCCCCCGACATCCATGGTATCCTTCTCGGTGGCCAGCAACACAAAGTAGCTTTCTTTGCGGATGACCTGGTTCTCGCGCTTTCCCGCCCGTACACCTCTCTTCCGGCACTTCTTTCTTTGCTACCGTCCTTTGAATTGGCATATGGCCTCGAAAGTAACCACGAGAAGTCTTGGGCACTGACCCTTACGATCTCGAGGGAGGAGATCCCTACTCTTCAGTCCCTCGTTCTTTACCATTGGGCTACTAGCTCCATTCGATACCTGGGACTCCAATTGACTCCCTCACTCACCACATGGTCCCAAATCAACTGCCAGGACTGCAGGAGGGCGGTTTTGGAGGATCTACGAGTTTGGAAGCCTCTCATCCTTGCCTGGCTGGGCCGCCTGAATGCAATCAAAATGTCGGTGCTTCCCAAAATGTTATACCTATTTCAATATCTCCCCACTCATATCCCGCAACACAAGATCCAAAGCCTCCAACGTGAAATCACTAATTTCATCTGGGGCAGACGTAGATCACGAATCTCCAACAAAATTCCTATGCTTCCACAGGACAGGGGTGGGCTTGCGTGTCCCAACTTGCTGGAATACTACAGGGCCTCCCAACTTTGCTTCATCTCTGAGTGGATGGCGTGGGAGAGCAAAAAGGTCTGGTTCCATATGGACAGGGCGGTGACTAGTAGATCCATTTGGGACCTCCCCTGGCTACCCCAGACCTCACGTTCCCATAGTGCCTACATTGCCTTTCCCACAAGGATAGTACTGGACATTTGGGACAAAGTGGCTGCCTCCAAGGGACTTACTACTTTTCCATCCCCACACACCCCTATTGCTGGAAACTTGCATTTCCCGCCAGCTGTTAACCCCCAGGTGTTCTCTGACTGCCTGGAGGGTGGGTGCAGAACGATTCGAGATCTGTTCCTAGGCGATGCATTCAAAACCTTTGATCACTGCAAGGAAGAGTTCCAACTCTCTGAGGGAGCCAGACTACAATACATTCAGTTTGGTCACTGGGTATACACGTCTTCCTTAACGCAGGCCGCCACTCGAGCGCTCACCCCTTTTGAATGCTTAGTACACTCCTTTGATGACTCTAAGGAGCTCATCTCCCAGACTTATCATGTTTTACAACATCCCCCGCTTGTGGACCTTCATCCATACCAGCACCAATGGCACTCAACCACCTCTTTTGAAATCACCCAAGCTCAATGGAACCGCCTGTGGTGGGATATTCCAAAAGTGTACAGCAGCATCTCTCAACGGGAAACTGCATATAAAATTATGACGCACTGGTACTACACCCCCTTCGGCTGCACAGGATGTTCCCCGCCTCCTCTCCCTTGTGCTGGAGATGCTCGAGCTCTCCGGGTAATTTTATTCATATATGGTGGGCCTGTCTGCTTTTGACCCTATATTGTAAAGAAGTTCCTAGTCATATCAAAATGGTGCTTTCCCCTGCCTGTAACTTCTTTCACAGTACTCCTATGCCTTTAACCTGATAATCTGCACGCACTGACCCACAGCGATTGGCATATCGCCCTCCACATGCTAGGCGCTGCTAAACAACTCATTGCCTTGAACTGGAAAAAAGCAGAGACTCCTCCAATTAATATCTTGTTCACGCGTTTGTGGCATACCGTAACTATTGAATTGCTTACTACGCGCTTGTAGTCTCGTGACACCCACTTCTCCAAATGATGGCAGCTAATGGTCACCTACCTCTGTCTTCACCCCCCGAAGCTCCGGGCCCTACGCCTCTTTGAAGGCGCTGTCAACCCTCCTGACCCTGACAGATTATCTACATAACCTATCTGGCCCCATCCTTCAACAATCACTGCGCGCTCCGAAGAGTGACCATTCACCCCCCCCCACCCTGCCACCCCCTCCTTCTTTGCTATTGTCTTCTTTTCCCTGCATCTCTATACTTGCCCACAACCCCTCTGTATCAGTCCCCTTTCATTCTCTTCCTTCCTCTCCTCTTTAAGCTTTCCTGTCGTCTACCCTTTCCCTATCTATTTCTTCATGTTCACCTCTTTTTTCCTATTCACGTTGATTTTGGGTTTTCTTGTTCTTCTTGACTAAAGGCTCCTTATAATTGAGCTTCTAAGCAGTGCTTTGCGTGCTATGCGGCCGACCCATCATGGGTTGTAGGCGACTTGCTGTGTAACATCTGAACCAATATCAACTACTTACGCTCTGCATATCCATTTAAATCTACTCGGCCGGCCCTTCACAGGGTTTTAGGCGACACGCTATGTACACGAGGACATCCCCTCTGGTTCTCCTTCTAAAAAATTAAAAAAGACTTCAATCAAAATTAAAGCGCGGCATTGGCTCTTTTACCAAAAAAAACATCTGTTTTTCCACTTGATAAACAGATGCTTTTTTTGTCAAAGCCCCCATGCCGTGGTTTCACTTTTATGTCGCACACCCCTTTCTTTAGAAGCGACTTGTCTAAAGAAAGGGGCGCAGCCTTCAGGAATGTGAAAGCACCACATGGGCGCTAGTAAAAAAACGAATATTTGCAATGCAATAGGTCTCGCATTTGCGAGAGATTAAGATATTGCCTAGCCAATAGCTTAAACGAGAGCTATTGCATTGCAAATGCTTGTTTTCTGTAGCTGCTTTAAAACTTTCAAATGGGAATAAACATGAGGAATCAATGTTTAGGGCCCTTCTTACTATTTCTTGTCCCCTATCTCTCAAAAACTTTCCAAGAAGGAGCTGGGATGGATTTTCTTTTGTTTTGGAAAGTTTTGTGAATATTCGTCAAATTATGAATATTCATCAAGCAGTGACAAAGTGAATATATATATATATATATATATATATATATATATATATATATATATATTGTAACACCTTCCCCGGCTAGGAGAAATTTGAGTCGCACAACATCACGGATAGTTCCAGTGTTTATTCAAGGCAATCAAGATTGTTCATTTATCCCTATGCATTTCGGCCATTCACTCGGCCTTCTTCGGGGGAGAAAAATATGGAGACATCCATCAGCTTAGCCGTTTGGGTAATAGGTAAAGTCTTGTTCCTTTTAAATTTGCTTCCCTCTGGTGGGTGTTCCAATAATTAATTCGCAAGGTTTCCTGGTATTCGTAGGCTGGATGTCTGTTTAGTTCAAACCTTGAATTGGTGCCGTGATTTCCCCACACGCCTCTTTTGTGCATAATAGGGACTCAAGCCAGGCTCCAGTGCCTGGTGGCAGCCGCTGCCCTAAAGCTTTCCGCTGGTTTTCAAAGACGTCCTTTTGCGGGCAGATATGGCGCTCTAGTTTGAGATGCGTAACTCCGCAGCTGGACAAAGCCGTGAATAACATCGTAACACCTTCCCCGGCTAGGAGAAATGTGAGTCGCACAACATCACGGATAGTTTCAGTGTTTATTCAAGGCAATCAAGATTGTTCATTTATCCCTATGCATTTCGGCCATTCACTCGGCCTTCTTCGGGGGAGAAAAATATGGAGACATCCATCAGCTTAGCCGTTTGGGTAACAGGTAAAGTCTTGTTCCTTTTAAATTTGCTTCCCTCTGGTGGGCGTTCTAATAATTAATTCGCAAGGTTTCCTGGTATCCGTAGGCTGGATGTCTGTTTAGTTCAAACCTTGAATTGGTGCCATGATTTCCCCACACGCCTCTTTTGTGCATAATAGGGACTCAAGCCAGGCTCCAGTGCCTGGTGGCAGCCGCTGCCCTAAAGCTTTCCGCTGGTTTTCAAAGACGTCCTTTTGCGGGCAGATATGGCGCTCTAGTTTGAGATGCGTAACTCCGCAGCTGGACAAAGCCGTGAATAACATCGTAACACCTTTCCCGGCTAGGAGAAATGTGAGTCGCACAACATCACGGATAGTTTCAGTGTTTATTCAAGGCAATCAAGATTGTTCATTTATCCCTATGCATTTCGGCCATTCACTCGGCCTTCTTCGGGGGAGAAAAATATGGAGACATCCATCAGCTTAGCCGTTTGGGTAACAGGTAAAGTCTTGTTCCTTTTAAATTTGCTTCCCTCTGGTGGGCGTTCTAATAATTAATTCGCAAGGTTTCCTGGTATCCGTAGGCTGGATGTCTGTTTAGTTCAAACCTTGAATTGGTGCCATGATTTCCCCACACGCCTCTTTTGTGCATAATAGGGACTCAATATATATATATATTCACTGAGAAACCCAAACCAAAAGATCAAATTAGGTGAAAATTTCAGTGACAATTTAATGATTTAACTTAAAGAACCACTCAAATCTACCAGTTATAGTTATCTCAAGTAACTATTACACGTGCCCTAAGGTACCTATAACTTGCACCCCTGCCATGCACAGTTTACTTATCAAGAATTACATTGCAAATGCTGCAATGATATTATCAATGATTTCATAGAAGATGTCTTGAGTGATGTAATATGTGGGGTAATTAATAGTGCATGGCGAGGGTGCAAGCTGTAGTTACCTTAGGGCACGAACTTGTGGCAAAAATATTGCGGCAACATTTCTTAAAACACTTCTTTGGCCCCAGGCAAGGCCACTCTGGGGTGGTGGGGAGGCTGACTGGAGGCTTAGAATATTTTTCTTTTACATTTAGGAGAGGAAAGAGAGGCAATGTTTCCTGTGGTTCCCTTATTACTCCTTTGCTGCTGCACATTACTTGGGATCAGGCACAGATGGTTTTGGACCCTATACATAACATAAAATTATTGATGGGTAAAAAGTGAAGAATGGGGATGCTTTTCACCGCAGGGTTCTGAGTGACATCATAGACAACTCGAGCTTCGCTCTTGTTTTCTCTTTGAAGTCATTCAGAACCCTTATTATCGAAAAACATCTCCATTATTCACTGGTACTCATCAATAAATGTATACACTTTTTCTCTCATTTGCCAACAGAGAAGATGAGAGGACATCCTCATCAGATATCCTAGGTGAGGTAGCAAGGATAGTCCACACACAGTTTAATTCACTAGAAAGTGCAGCTGTCCACTAGGTCTGCTCTCACTCATTACCCTGATCTTGCTTGGATAGGTTGTAGTATGCAGGTGTTCTAAGCCCTGCTCTGTGGGCCCACTTCTGGCAACCTCAGAAAACTAATTCCTTAATCACCCCCAGCCCCCTCCTCCCGGTTTACCCCGGATGGCATATTTTTCTTTCACAGCCTTCCCAATAAACATATGTGACATGATTTGTTTTGATCGCAGCAGAAGCAAGACATTATTACAAATATTTCTGGAGGGGTGAGGAAGATGCTGTTATTGCAAGTGGAGAAGCCATGCTTTGGCTCAGATTACAATGCAATGTTTTCTTCAATACACTTTTGTAGCTGCTTTGATTTAGAGATCTTCACTTTTTATAATTCTTAGGCGCAAGTCCTAATTAGCATCTTTGATGACATCACAGGAATTTACTCTAATGCAACAATATCCAATCAGGTTTCATTTGAAACCATGCCTCATATTTTTTATAACACATTAATGTATTGTACGATGCCAGAAGGTCAAGAAAGAAAAAGGAAAATAAAGATATGACTGAATGGAACAACTTAAGCAAAAGAATTGTTCATATCACTTTTAATTAAATGCAGCTCATATATTTTGTCAGTCAAACGTGAACAAACGGTGGTCAAAGCTTTGTGGAATCTGAGGAAAAAATGGAGGTGATCACAATGAAATCAAGGGAACGGTGGAAAGACCCAAACAACACAGGAAATGATGACACGTGAATGACAACACTAACAGCGACATCAGTAAAATAATAATAAAATAAAAATGCATCTTAAATAAATAAGACTAAATTGTCACTGGCAAGAGCTCATGGCCTACAAAAGTAGCGGATCAACACTGTGATGTGCTAAAAGTACTCTACCTGTCACTTGAAGAGGTCTGTAGAGGATCCCATGTGACAGGATTGCTTCCTCAAGACATCAGGGGGCAGATTTACAAGAACTGGCTCATCTCTGCATATTAGCCAAAGATGAATCAGTAAATTTGCGTCACGTAAAAAAAACTTCACGTCACCATGAATGTGTTGCATTTACATTGCGGCGCACCGTGGCACAAGGATAGACAGATGAGTGACGCATCTTTTGGAGTAAAAGCAGCGCATTGCTGGAGTTGTGTCGCAAGCAAGACGCAACCCCAGCAATGGTCAGGAATTCCTATTCCTATCAGGCTGCGTCACTCCTTACGCCAGATTCAAGCAGGCACAAGGTTTTGACGCAGTTGTGTCGTATAAGTGACATAGTGGAATCTTGTAGATTTAACTGCGTCACTTTTACGAAGCTTTCTCACGTTGGAATGCCCACCCTGCATACATTATACCTGATGCAGGTATAATGTAGTGCAGGGCTTTACAACGTGACGCATCTCCCTCGATGCGTCATGTTATAAATATGTTGCAACGTGCCGCATTGTGTCCAACGCCGCTGCGTCATAGAAGTGACGCAACGGAGGTGTAAAGTGTTCGCAAGGGGCTTGTAAATCTGCCCCAAGGTATTTCACTGCTCTGCACAGAGCAGAGCTCCCAGTAGAGGTGCATTTAAATTAAAGGGGCTAGATCTTCTCACTAGGCACCGAGTGTGATTAAAAGGCTTCAATGAGACCTTACCCCAGGGCCATGGGTGCGAATCTCACTCTCAAGGTGTGATACTGCGGGTCGCTATGATTTTTTTTCCCTGCAGGCGAAAGCCAGGGCCTTAAGGTGGGTAAGTGCGTCAGCCTTATGGCACCACCAGCAGGCGGCAGCAACATCTCAATGTTGCAGATGTCTGATGGGGATGGATGGGAGCGTCACTAGTGAAAAAGTTCAAATGTTCTGCCTTTACTTCTTTAAACTAAAGTGGCATTGCTTTTGTATGAAGCAGCATGTAACTTCCAGCTTGCCCGCTCAAGGACAAAGACCATCTACCAACTTCAATTTCATTGGCTGTTGGGAGCAGCCAAAACATGGGTGTAATCTGGATTCAGCAGTTTGCTCCAGGATCAGAGAGCTTTCCACCTGTCTTTTGTTGGATCAGATTTAAGCTAGTTTTGTGATGAAAGGTCACGGCCAGCTGGCCAGTTGCATGAGAGTCATGCGAAATGGATACCAGTGCAATTCCCTAGCAAGTAACATCGCCGTCCCAGCTGGCAGTCACGGGCACATTCATTGGCAGTGCCTCTTAGCAGGATAGCCGAGGGTACACAAACAAGACTTCTTTCCAAGCCTGGCAGTGATGCTTCCAGGGGACGGATGGGGCGCAGTGTTGGAAATGACTTAGGAGGCTGGCGCTGGCAACATTGCTCATGCCATCGAAGCATGGGCAGTTTTCCTTTCATCCAGCACACTTCGGAACTAGCTACTTTAACAAATAAGGAAGCGGGGGCATAGCTGTCAATGGTGAAGCAGGTGCAGTGGCACCGGCCCATGGGACTGAGGAACAGTTTTTTCAGATCCAACCAGGAATGAGCAGGCAAAGTTCCCTCCTTTGCATTAGGGCCTGTGGCTCCCTGTGTCTGCTACCGAGAGAAAGACAAACATTTATCGTGCTATGACTTTAGAGGGGTTGGACATAAGGTACTTTGTGGGCACCTGCAATAACAGAAGAGTCACTTGTATTTGTCAGTGCTTGCTTACTGTCATTGTAGTAACCCTTCCCCCTGCGCTACTCAAGGCTTTTTCCTTGTTCCTTTGTCCTGGTAACATTAGTGTGTAATCCTGTTGACATTCACGTGCTGGAGTGCGTTCAATATCAGTGCAATTAATAGGTTTTTTAAACCGTTGGCCTTTCAAGATTCCTATATTCAATGTAAACAGTACTACCTTTCTTGGAACCTACATAAGAGATCATTTAAAACAAATATTGGCAAAGCCAATAGTTCCGCTGTTGGCTGACAGTATGTTGACTTTGTCAATTCTTGTGCTGTTTAGTCATGTAAAACGTTGTTGGGGGAGTTGCCATGTCCTCATGAATATAAAAAAATATATTGACTAAAAGTAGAAATGGTTTTGGTCTCCAAAACCACACATTGCGATAGTACTCCCTGGCACTGATTGGAACTACTTTGTGTAGGGATGCGCTCCTTGTGAAAGAGCAAATGCAGTCGCTCATAGTGAAATCAGCCAATGTCTGAAGTGGGCCGGCCCATCGCCCCATGATGCATGCTGTAATGGGTAAAATAAACAAGCATTGGCATAGCCAATAGGTCTCGCCTTTGGGTCCTTAAAAGTGCTTAGCCGAGGTTTTGGCGTGGCCTTTGTTTTTAAGCTATGTTGTAGAGCAGTGTGGCTGCTGTGCAGCACTTTGAAAAGTTATAATGAACAAGACTGGCCACATTATTTTGTAGTCACATGCATGCATTACCACGTGAAATGACGCAGGCGCCTTTTTTACTTTTGTGATCCAAAAAGGAATTCAATAGCTCTCATTTGCTTGAAGGGGTTTCTGCCTTCCGGGGTTGGGGGGTACACCAGTGAAGGTTCTCAGGAACCAAAGGAGGAGTTTCTGCCATTTAGGGGATACACCAGTGAAGGTTCCCAGGGTCTGAGCAGAGGAGTTTGCGGGTGTCCCACTTTTTTACAATAACTCTCTCTAAACTGAGCACTTGAATGCCTGTGTTATCCAAGCACCAGGCCTTTAACCAGCTGGGGCGGTGGCCGACCATTGCCCTCTGGGATGGCCACGGGGAGATTCAATCAATACCCCTGCAGGCACATGGGGGAGAAGGGGACTCACCAAATATCTTCCCTGATCAGCGCATTTACTTTTTGTCAGATTTGATGGTAGTGCTTGATTTGTTACTAACATTATTTGTCCGCCATGATTTAAGGCCAGCTGCAAAGGAGAGATTTGCAGGATAATCACATAATAACTATTCCTTTTTATTTGTCCCGCCGTGATTTAAGGCCAGCTGCAGAGGCCAATGTTTTGCAAAAGCTTCTGACCAGCAGTGGCGACGGCGGGCAACAAATGGACTGTGCAGATGTGGTAGGCGGAAGTCAGCAGGACTGCTTCACGGCACGCACTCAAAACACAAGCGAAAAGCAAAAAACAGACACACACAGCGTTTCCCTTGCGGGAGCGAGCAGGGGCACTATCTGTTTGCAAGATAATTACAAACAGATGTCACCAAAGCTCACTCTTGCAAGGGAAACGCCAAATGTGCACGCGTTGCAATTGAAAGCAATGCAAAGCGTGCACAGTTTTTGGGCAAAAAAGCTGATTAATTCTAAGAGGTCCCCTCCTACGCAGCGCATGCGCGCTGCATAGGCGATACCTAAAAATGTGAATGACACATGACTAGTGGATGAAAACTCCTATACCTCAGCATATTATTATATGTATAGTTTTAGTAAAATAAAAAGGTCTTGGCCAGAGCCAGACTTAAAAACAAAGGATTCATTTGTAAGTATTCGTTCACAAATTTCCACACTCTTTAATGTAGTTTGAGCCACCCATGATTAACAATGGTGTGATTCATAAATTTCTTCAGCTGCTTTCTTTACTCTAGCAAGAAAGCACAGTGCCAAAGGGCACAGAACAGAGGCTACATAACAATTGTAAGGTGGGGGCACAGTGTTCAAGTGCAACTAATGTACCGGAATAGCAGGCGTAAATTCACACTTAGTGAAAGCTAATGCTTTTGGCTGTGCTTATTAGGATAACTATGACGTGAGTAAATCGCATCTTATATATTCTGTCTTGGTTATATTTTTGGGAACAAACAGTCCGAAAATCCTTCAATCCTTTAAGCCGACTCTTCGAACCTACTTAAGTATTTTTTGGGGGGGTCTTCATCACGAAAAGGTCTGAGACATTTGATGTTGTAGCCTTAGTTATTAGCACAAAGGTAACATAGGCGTAAAACAGGAAAAGAAGTCTAAAACCACCAAGGAAATCAATCTGGCGAGGCTGGCATGGGAAAGAGGGCAAAAATAATGGAGTTAGTTTGAATGACTTAAAAAATCTGGAGTAAAGCAATGCAGCACAAATCACTGCGTTGCATTACTCTGCACAAGGGAGGCCTTCCGTGGGTGTTGCGTGGGTGTTCCCATTAAACTCCCATGGCTTTTTACGCATTTCCAAATTTAACAAACCTGGTAAACCTAGGAATGCGCCAAAACGATATGCCTCCCCTGGAGAGGCGTAACAAAGAGAAATATCTGCATTTTTCCTCGTTACTTCCTTTTCTGATGTGTGCGGCATTGTGCTGTACACATAGATAGAGGAATATGCCCCAAGGATTGCTTTTGTGCAGGAAGGTGCCGCTTTCTGAACAAAAACAATCCTGCATGCAACACAGGCAGCCTTGTACCATAAAGACAGGGTGCCTGCATTGGCACTAATCAGCCAAAACGGCATCAGTGAAGGTGAAAAGGCAGGAATGTGCAGTATCGCATACCGGCCCTTTCCTTATCACACAGTGAAGTGCAGCACTGCAAGTGACTTGCTGTGCTGCACTGCGTGATCATTTTCATAAATATGCCCAGTTGTGAGCAAGATTGTTCAAAGGGCAGAAATGTGGCACAGGAACCTCTGCTCAGAAATCCTGAATTTTGGCGAGTAGTATGGAAAGGCATTATTCCTGTGTGGAATCACATGCGTGCATTAATGTTTTTCTTGAGTGGGGGCAAAACAACGTCTTATTTGATTTTTGGACTATTTTACTAGAAATATTAAGCAATTCAGAATACATGAGATACGATTTACCCTTTTCACTGAATAATCCAAATAAATACTGACACAATCATTTGCTTTTACTAAATGTGATTTCACCTCTGGTACTTCTGCACATTTGTTACACCCGCGTACTATCCTGTCACATAAAAATGGGCCACAGACCCTTTGTTTTTTATGACTATGTTTCCTTGCTGGCTTAATTAAAGCTGCTATTGTCAATGGACTAACAGGCACGTGCATCATTGTTGGCTTTTACGATTTCATAATTGCGATTTTTAAGAAATCGCAATTAAGAAATCGCAAAAGTCTATGCATGAAGAAATCTCAGAAAATTTTGCGATTTCTAAACATTCCCTAATTGCGACTCGCAAATTGCAAGTCGCAATTAAGGAATACCTCCCCATTCATTCCTAGGCCCATAGGAATGAATGGGAAGACATTCTCAATTTGAGATTAGCAATTAGCGAATTGCAAATTGAGAATGCGATTTCAAGGGTGCAGGGGTGTCCAAAGGACACCCTGTTGCACCCCTGAAATTAATCTGTGCACATATGTTGTGCACACACATGCCCTAATGGCATGTGTGTGCACAACTTGAAACTTTGAAAAATGCACAAAAGTGCATTTTTCTAAGTTTTCGCAAATTACCATGAGGTTCAACCTCATGGTAATTTGCTCCCCCTAATTGCGAAATCGCTATTTTTTAAACTTTCATGCATTGCATTTAAGGAATCGCAAAATGCGATTCCTTAAATGCAATCGCAATTTGAGAATTCGCAAATATTTGCGAATTCTCAATTGCGAGGGCCTTCACCCTTCATGCATCCCAAAAGCTGATTTTGCGATTGCAAACGGCCGAATTTTGCGATTCGCACCGTTTGCGATCGCAAAAACCTTTGATGCATGTGCCTGTAAATGCGCATTGTGTTTCTCCGTGGCCACACTTTTCGTAGAACTTTATAAAGCACACCAGTGTTACCAGCATATGAGTTTTGTAAGTGGCTTACAATATATGCCAAAATAAGCAAAACTGTTTATTAATACTTTTGAAGAAATCATCCCTTCAATATTCCTGGTTATGATGTATTATATACAAAGATCAATAATTCAACTTTATCCAGCCGCGGCCCGTGGAGGGAGTTACGATGGGGCAGGGAGGCGGGGAGGGGGAGGGGCAGGGTGGAGGGTGCTAAAAACCGGCATATGGATAATTGTAGGTAAGTAAACAATTTAATTAATTAAACGAATTACGTAGCGCTCTCTGCATCGCAAAATGCATACATAAATAACAAAGGCTAAAAAGTACTCAACTGGTGCTTCTAAAATACGCCTACCCCAATGTACCTAACCTAAGTCTAGTACGAAGAACTACGAAGAAGTAAGTGAGGTGTAGCATAGGTTTAGTTTTCTTTGCCAAGATTTCTCTTAGGGTCTAATCAGCTCCGTACCTTGGTTTTAGAATGAAGGAGGTCTGGTATCTCTGTTCCAGGACTTGATTTCCCAACACCCCGCGAGGAGAGGTTGGAAAAACTGGAGCTGGATTCTCGCCGGGAGAAATGCAGCCTCTTGATCAGTGTATCAGCTGGAAGGTCGGCTTCCTTCGGCACTTGCTGTAGCGAGCTGCGTCGGGCAAGTAGATAGTCAAGCTGCTCCGAACCACTGTGTGTTTGCTAGGGCAAGTGTAGGCATATTTATACCTTGAAGGTGCCTAGTTTGACGTAAAGTCGAACATAATAACGTCATCTAAGAACCCCAAGGGAATGGTAATTCCTTGAAAACTCCATGAATTCTTGGACAAATCAATATTCAAGCAAGGGGGTGTCCCTGACTGCTGAAGCTGAGTTTTCCAAGAAATCGTTGTGGCTTTTTAGAACAAGTGGAAGTAGCCATGCCTGTATTTGGAGTGCATGGGTTATGTCTGAATATGGTTATGATTTCTATGCCTATATAAGGGCAATGTGAATTGTACCTTTATAAGGGCATGAATCGGTAAATTACGCTTGGATCCTAAAATGCTACACAACACCCACTCCACTTTATTATGTTCGATATTACTAAATTCTAAGCATTTAAACATATCTAAAGCTTGATGTGTAAAAATTCCTCCCAAAATACATAAAATGCATTCGAATTGGTTGTACATGAAAGATGAGCATTTGTGCTGTACGCATTTTAAAAAGCAATATTTTCATTCAAAGCATGTAGTGTGACAATGGAAAATGCTTTTCAGAATGAGTCATGAAATAATATTTATGAAATGGCTCTTAAATACAGAAGAAAGGTCGAGATCATTCCATGACAGAATATATAAACTGTTTAGGTTGTGGACAAGGTCAAATCTTGTCACTTGGAAGTGTTTCAAAGAATTTTTGTTCTCTAAGAATAGTTCTACTTTAAGCAGATTACTTTGTGCCAAAAAAGTTAAATTTTGTAAGAAGTCAAATCGCAGAAAAATAGAGTTCTTAACATTGGAAGTTTTGTTTTGAAAAGTGTAGGTCGAATACAGAGTCCTATAGAATGCTGTGTGCTAACTTAAAAAGTAGTTCTCGTTGTTTGGAGAAAACATCAAATCCTCTAAGCTGGCAAAGAAATCATCTACCACAGTAGGTGAAAGCTGGACCACTTCATTAAGTAAACCGATAGCACAAAAATGTGAAGCATCGCCGTCAGTGTTAGACGCATTAGCAATGTTCATCGGAGATGGAGATGGTACCTGTTTGCTTGTAGATCCACGCATCTCACCGTCAGCAGATTGCGTCTGTGAGACCTCAATGAATGCCGTCATCAGGATAGGTAGCCGCTGTGGACAACACGATGCATGGGCTGTTACTGAACCAAGCAAAGTATCAACATCCGTTGGCAGTGCTGATGGAAGTGTTAGACAGACATCCAACACGCATTCTTCTCCACATAGAAGTCCTCGTAGAACAGGTAAGATGCAATCTTGCCAGGTTGGTCGGAATGATAGAAACCACGTGGTATTCAGGTCTCTTAAACGAGCCAGGCCCAGAATCTGTATCATGCGCTCACGACACTTCATTGCCAGGAGAGTGTTCTCTATGGTAATCTGGGTGTCGCTGCTGACCGGACTTGCCATATCGGAGCAGAAGGAACAAGAATAGTATTCCTGCTACGAGTCCCAAAATAAGAGGCAGGCCACCGAACACAGAGTGCAGGAAGTTTGGGAAATTCTGAGAACTGCTTCAAGTGGTGCTAACGGTACATGTACAATACCACTGGTATCAGACATGTTTAAGATACGACCTAACATTTCTACGAAATGTATGGGGCAGTTTGTGGATAAAAGGGCATGTATCTCTGCATATGACCTTGCAACTTGTAGTTCATACGTCTCTTTGGACGAGGTCAGTGGCACAGTTTTTTGTAAAAGAATGGCTTTCATTCTGCTTAAAGTATCAATTCGAATAGAAGAGATGTTCAGTGAAGGCCATGATGGCGACTCCACGTCTGTCTTAGCTTTAGGAAAAAATACTTTCATACAACAAGTGACCCTCGCTGACACAGTTACGAGATAGGTTGTTCCTGGCAACATGCCACAACCGCTGTGATCATTCAACATTATATAGCTCCCGTTAGAAAGCTGACAAAAAATTGGATCTATCACTGCTGCTGGAGAACCTTGCAGGTGGCAGGAGAAATTGGTCGAAGAACCATCACAGGCTCCATGTAAATTAATACCCTGACATAAAAGTGTAACGCTTAGTGTTCTTTTACATTGTGTACTACTAACAAATACTTCTTTTCCCCCACTCCAACATCTGTGTGTGTATGGTAATTCTCAGGTTGGCTTTATGTATTCCTTACTCAACCTTTCATACACGGCAACTGGTATATGTTTCAAACAGTATTAAAAATTGAAAATTGTGACAGGCAGAGTGATTATCCCATGTATTAGCCATTCTGTTGCAGGTTTCTCTGAAACAGTTAATGGTAATCTTTCCAGTTTTTCAATGCTCTGCACCGTATAGTCTGCTCCTCTCTGTGCCAAAACGATTTGTTTATCTGTAAGGTTAAATACAGAAAACAATGACATGGTGTTGATTAGACGCCATGGCACATTTCCAACGAACAACCCTCTCCACCCCCCTCCGAACATAAACCGCCCTCTAACAACCTCTACGCCTGGAACCCAATCACCACTGAAGACACCATCCGCCTAATGAACTCCATCCATTCTGGCTCGCCAACAGACCCCTGTCCCCACCACATCTTCAACAAAGCAGACACCATCATCGCACCCCATCTCCGTGATATCATCAACTGCTCCTTCAACGCTGCTACCTTCCCAGAAAGCTGGAAACACGCCAAACTCAGCGCCCTCCTGAAAAAACCCACAGCAGACCCTTCTGAACTTAAAAACTACCGCCCCGTTTCCCTCCTCCCATTCCCTGCCAAAGTCATTGAGAAAGCCGTCAATAGCCAGCTCGCCGCCTTCCCTGAATCCAACAACTCCCTCGATCCCTCTCAGTCCGGCTTTCGAGCCAAACACAGCACCGAAACCGCCCTCATTGCAGCGACAGACGACATCCGAACACTACTGGACAACGGAGAAACAGTGGCCCTCATTCTACTCGACCTCTCAGCCTCCTTCGACACAGTCTGTCACAGCACCCTTATACAACGCCTCAGCAACATCGGCATACAAGGAAAAGCCTTGGACTGGATCATCTCGTTCCTCGCTGGGAGAACTCAGAGAGTCCGACTTCCCCCATTCAAATCAGAGGCCACCGAAGTCATCTGCGGTGTACCACAAGGATCATCACTCAGTCCCACCCTCTTCAACGTTTACATGAGTCCACTCGCACCCATCGCCCGTCAACATAACCTTAACATCATCTCCTACGCTGACGACACCCAACTGATCCTTTCCCTCACCAAAGGACCTAATACCGCCAAAACCAATCTTCACGAAGGCATGAAAGAAGTAGCCGAATGGATGAAAAACAGCCGCCTAAAACTTAACTCAGACAAAACGGAGGTGCTCATCCTAGGATCATCCCCCTCTGCCTGGGACGACTCATGGTGGCCTTCGGCTCTGGGAACAGCACCCACACCCACAGACCACGCACGTAACCTTGGCTTCATCCTTGACTCCTCACTCTCGATGACCAGACAAGTCAACGCAGTCTCTTCCTCCTGCTTCTACGTACTTCGTATGCTCAAAAAAATCTTCCGTTGGATCCCCCCCGCCCCCCCGAGATAAGAAAGACTGTCACCCACGCGCTGGTCACGAGTCGACTGGACTATGGAAACACCCTATACGCCGGGATCACAGCCAAACTACAGAAAAAACTCCAACGCATCCAAAACGCATCAGCGAGAATCATTTTGGACATCCCTCGCCAAGAGCACATTACCGGCCACCTGAAAGACCTCCACTGGCTTCCCGTCAACAAGAGAATAACGTTTCGTCTCCTCACCCACGCACACAAGGCCCTCTACAAACTAGGACCAGAATGCCTCAACACTCGACTGTCCTTCTACACACCCACCCGCCAACTAAGATCCTCCAATCAAGCCCTCGCCGCAGTTCCGCGTATCCAAAGATCCACCATGGGAGGTAGATCCTTCTCCTACTTGGCGGCCAAGACCTGGAACTCACTCCCCACTCACCTCCGCCTTACACAGAACCACATCTCCTTCAGAAAAGAACTTAAAACCTGGCTGTTCGATAGATAATGAACCCCCCCCCAAGTGCCTTGAGACCCTCTGGGTGAGTAGTGCTCTATATAAATCCAGGAACTTGAACTTGAACTAGCCAGAACGAAGATTTTGCAACGTCCAGCCTAGAAGCATTATAGAACGTAATTGTGACTGTCCATGCTGTAGCATGAGCAAGTCCTGTTCCATTATGTCTAATGCAGAGGATACTATGCTGTCCAAAGAATATATTCTGGATGACAGAGTCATTAACCCTTTGTCAACTACAGAGAGTGCTTTCTCTAAATTAATAGGATCAATTTCTCGTATTCTTTCTGCAGTCTCTGCCTGTATCGCTTTCCAAGCTTCATTATAAATGGTGTATATACCTGCATATATGAAACGTTTATGACGTCGTTTTGCAGGACCTTGTAAGAAGTCCCTCAAATCAACGCCATCTTTGAGTAAAGATAAGTGTTGTTTAACCTCTGTAAGTGTAGATTTTGTAGCCACTCAAGGCACAGTTTTCCTACACTGTATGTGGTTACTGTCTGTGGGCCAGATTAACCATTTTTTTCCAATCAGGATCAGTTCTGTTTTTTAGAAAAATAATTTTTACGCCGACCCCTCCCTCTGAAGTGTTTTTACTATCAGGTGTAGGTGTAGGTACGGACGGTTTGTTCAAATCGTTTATCTTGGCTAGGCCAAGACAGGATGTCTGTTGCACAGTGTCTTTCAAAAACTTTATTTGTACAGGTATAATGCAGGCTCAAAATAAAGCTTCTATTCCCTGCACCTGCCAGTCCGTTGAGCCCCAGACAGTTTTCGTTTCTATGTTGTCACTCCAAAAGTTGAAACCTAATGAGGACAACTGGGCATAAAAGGCTGCAGAATAAATTTACTTTGTATTGGTTAACATACTCTTCATTCCTGTCCTATTAACATTTTTAAAGTAAAACGTTTCCGGATTTGTGGTATTGAAACCTGAGAAGTATGAACATTTATCATAGAATGTTCTTGAGCTACCTTTTGGTTGTGTCGGACAATGTTCCCATTGATTAAAAGTATAAATATTTCTAGGGTTTGCAGATTTGTGCAAGTAATGATGACCATAGTGATTATAACAGTACATTTGTGCATAATCGGATGAACCTTCTAAGTATTCATGTTTTGTAAATTTTGCAGACATCTCGAAGTCTGACATCATAGTCTCAAAGTCCCAATCATCAGAAAATGTACTGGGTGGAACAAAGTCACTCAAGGAAACCTTGAATTGATGTAGAATCTTCAACAGCTCTGCAGGACCAAAGATGTCATAATCAGTTCTGTCCCATGCTATACCACCAGGTATAGGAATGGCTGTGATGTTCACTGATGTCAAGTCTCTTTGTTCACGATGAGATGATTTGTGTGGCTTTAGGAGCAACTTGATGTTCTTACTTGCTGTGTCCATTTTACTATATCTTCCATTTATCAGCATTCCCAAACGTAATACCAGGATTAGCCAAAGTAGGAGAAAAAGTACGCCTAGCACAATCCAAAATTCAACCCATGGTGAAACCAAATAGGTTTTGTCAAGTTGTATGACGTTACGACACATACTTTTACAACGCAATTTTTACAAAGCAGGATCCTTTACAACGAATGTCTTTACAACGCATGATATTACATCGCACATGCCTTTACAACGCATGCCATTACAACGTAAGTATAGGTAAGTATATAATATTATTAAAAAATGTAATTAATTAAAATTAATTTAATTTAATTTAATTTTTATTTTACTTGAATTTTCTTATTTTTTAAAATATTTTAAATGTAGGTGTTTTAAAATAATATTCTAACTTCATAGGGGAGTAATAATAGGGTAAGTGCTGGAAAGTGTAGGGGTTAAAATTACTATTCTAACTCCAGGGGGGTGTAATAGTAGGGTAAGTGCTGGATAGTGTAGAGGTAGAATTTACTATTCTAACTCCAGGGGGGTGAAATAGTAGGGTAAGTGCTGGATAGTGTAGGGGTAAAAATTACTATTCTAACTCCAGGGGGTTGTAATAGTAGGGTAAGTGCTGGATAGTGTAGGGGTAAAAATTACTATTCTAACTCCAGGGGGGTGTAATAGTGGGGTAAGTGCTGGATAGTGTAGGGGTACAAATTACTATTCTAACTCCAGGGGAGTGTAATAGTAGGGTAAGTGCTGGATAGTGTAGGGAAACAAATTACTATTCTAACTCCAGGGGGGTGTAATAGTAGGGTAAGTGCTGGATAGTGTAGGGGTAAAAATTACTATTCTAACTCCAGGGAGGTGTAATAGTAGGGTAAGTGCTGGATAGTGTAGGGGTAAAAATTACTATTCTAACTCCAGGGGGTGAAATAGTAGGGTAAGTGCTGGATAGTGTAGGGGTAAAAATTACTATTCTTACTCCAGGGGGGTGTAATAGTAGGGTAAGTGCTGGATAGTGTAGGGGTAAAAATTACTATTCTTACTCCAGGGGGGTGTAATAGTAGGGTAAGTGCTGGATAGTGTAGGGGTAACATTTTTTTTAAATTAATTTTTTTAATAAATGATAATTTTTTTAATATATATTAAAAAATTTATATTTACTTTTTTTTTTTTTTCAATAAATACATTTTTTATTATAATTATATACTTACCTATACTTACGTTGTAATGGCATGCGTTGTAAAGGCATCTGCGATGTAATATCATGCGTTGTAAAGACATTCGTTGTAAAGGATCCTGCGCTGTAAAAAATGCGTTGTAAAGGTAGTTCGTGGTAAAAGTTGCGTTGAAACGGATGTTTCCCTCGGAAAATGTATCAAAGTTAATGAAATAGCCAGAGGCGGTTCTGTCAATTGTAGGAATTGCATCAGGATTATTTGAAATCACTGGGGCTACCGGATCCTTTGTCATATTAGTGTAGTCAGATGCTATATCATTGTAGACAGGAGTGTCTTGACGAACTGTTATTTGGGTCTCAAGAGGCACAAGTTCCATTGCTTTATTGCTGAGTCCTTTGTTCTGTGCAGCAGAGTCTTCAAATGTTATCAGTCTCTCAGTCTGAACCTCTTGGATAGTAGCAAGATTTGGTCTTCTGCTACATCTTTGGAGTCCACTGGGCCTACTACTTATTATTGGCCACATGATGTGGGTTTACCAGGTCGATAGATACAAACCTGTTCTCCTTTCTTCCAGCAAGGGGCGGCAGTAACACTGTTCTTGATCTGTGGATTGCTAGCATAGGTACTAGTTTTTTGTAAGAAGGCCCAAATTCCTTCTTATCCGCAATCTTTTCTCTGACTAGATCCCCAATCTTTGGAATCCAGACAGGCCTTGCTGGGACGGGTGGTTCTCCTTCAGTGGTCGTTGGCTTCTGTATTGTGTTGCTTTGACTTCTCCTTTACAGCGCCAGGACACCGTACGGTAACAGTGCGCTTTTACAAATGTCACAAATAAATAAATAAATAAATTTACTCATTTAAGTCCTGCAAAACAGCCAAACGGTCTTTGATATCAAAGGGTTTTTGTTCCACCACTGAAGTGTGATGATCAAGATCCTGGAAAAGCATTCTAGTACCAAAAAGGATTTCATATGGAGTGATTCCACCCAGAGAATTTCTTTGCAGATTATTTAGACTATGTTGGACACTTTTTAGATGTTTGACCCACCCGTCACCCGAGCCTATTACCCCAGCTATCATAGATTGCTTTATGTCTCGATTTTTTCTTTCCACTACAGAATTTCCCTCAGGATGGAATGGACGCGAATACCCCAATACAACGCCCAGATTGGCCATGGCCTCCTTGTAAGCTTTGGAGCTAAACGCAGGACCCTGGTCAGAATGTAGCGTGCCGACTGCATATGTGCCGATAAAGACTCGCAAATCTTTGATAACAGTTTGGGTCAGTCGAGCGCTGAGGCCGCATCCAAATGAATCTCGAGCATGAATCCACTGCGACCATGATATATTTGTAGTTACCACCCCTCTGTAAGGGACCGCAGTGGTCCAGGTAAACGCATGCTAATGGTTTATCTGAAATTAAAGGGGGGGGGGTCTGCATGAGGCGTTTCACTGTTGAAACATTCATTTTCTGGCATATTTTACATTCCAAAACATAGTTTCTGGTCTGTTTCCTCATGCTTGGCCACCAGTATCTTTGTTTCACTAATGAAACTGTGGTGGAAACACCTGCGTGCGCAGAGGTGAGCCCTTCATGTGCTGCTAAGATTAGTCCTAATATATGTTCCATGTTTGGAATTACTCTATCCCCCACTCCAGGGATTTGAGCAAAAGGAACATTATTTACATCAGTTATATATGAGTACTTGAATGGAAAGCCTTTTGGTAACGTTTTACCGCTGTCTTTATTGGAAGCGGCGACAGCCTGCATTATTTCGCTGTCTATTTTTGTTTTTGAATGGGAGATTGCAGCTACCGAAGCCGTTTGCACAGCAGCCGTCGTGGCTTCATCAGCCAATGAATTCCCTGCAATGTGAACGCCATCATCTGATGACTCAGTATGGATCACGTGAGTCTTTTGTAGTTCTTTCTGTAATTGAACTACTTGTTTCCAAAGCAACTTATGCTTGGTTGTGCCACCTTTTGCATCTTTGAAACCGTTTTGAACCCAGTTCTGCAAGTATTCATTATAAGATTGCACGCAGTAATACGAATCACACACTATGAGTGTGGGGAATTTGCGATCTGTATTTTCAAGCGCCATCTTGAAAGCCTGTAGTTCAGCTCGCTGAGCTGTACAGTCTCCGAGAGATTGCGTTTTTGTGACCATAGGTCGGAATTTACCATAGCGCCAACGACCTTTAACAATCGCGCATACAGCACCATAAGCTTGTTTACCCCCAATTGTGGGCTGTGCTGATCCGTCTGTATAAATTATACATTCGCACTGTTCCAGAGGCAGAATCTCAGTGGGCAGAGGACATTCTTGTTCGTATTGTAGAAATTCTTGAGTTTTCAAGTAGGGGTCAAAAACGTATTTAACGTCTGTTGCAGCAAGAGAGTTAACCCGTTGTATCCATCTTGGATGTAAAGCCTTTGCATTTGGAATGATTGCTTTTCTCACTGCCTCTGAGGCAGGTACAGGAGAAACGACCATTATGCGTTTACCCTGTGCGAGAGGTCTCTCTTTTGCTACTGCATTTTGAACCGCTGTCCGAATTTTTTCTGTTGAAGTGAATTTCATTTCAGCTTGTGTGTACAAGTGTGATTTGTAATCAATTGGTACTTTTTCACCTGCATTAAAGGTTAAGTACATGAATCCGCATCTTCCTGGGATTATTCTGATTACAAGATTGCGTACGTTTACGCGTGTCTGTAAATATGATGTTGCTAACATGTCTGTTTGCACTGAATGCAAAATTTCTGTGTGTTTTTGAGACCAATTAGTAGTTTTTAAATCAGGTTTGATTAATTTGTAGAGAGGTATAACCCTTTCTGCGTAATTTAGAATGTATGTTCTTCCAAAATTCAGGAAACCTAGAATTGACTGTAAGTTTTTCAGCGTTTTTGGAGGTTGGAGCAGCGCACGCTTTTCTAAGAAGTTGGCTGCCAGGCTTTTGCCTTCACTTGATAACTCGTATCCTAGAAAAAGGACGTTGAGGTGGGCAATTCTTGATTTTTTAAAGTTGAATTTGTACCCTTCAGCGGTGAATCCTAGTAAAATGGTATTTACTCTGTTCAAGTGCCTGTCCAAGCCATTGTCTGTTAGATAGATGTCATCGACATAGGATAATGCCTTATCATCATACGTTTGTAGTAACTCTGTTACTCTAGCTGAAAATAACCCCGGACTATTCTTGAATCCCTGGGGGAGACGACAGAAGTGACGTTCTGTCCCCATGATTGAGAATGCGGTCAAATTCCTGCTTCCAGGTGCAATGTTTTGACAGAAGAAACCGTTAGAAATATCTAATGTTGTTTTATATTTTTTGCGCACAATGTTATTCTTCAGTGCTGCACTGTGTGCAATTTGTACTGCAAAGGTTTTGCAACAGGAATTTAAATGTCTGTAGTGCAAAACGAGACAATATGTATTGTCTGGTTTGGAGACAGGAAACAAAGGATTGTTCATTGACGAGGTGCATGTTTCAATCACCCCTTGGTATTCAAGTTGATCTAAGATCTCCCTGACCTGTTTTTTAGCTTCTTGCTTAACTGGATACTGCCCCTGTGTAGGTGGTTGAATTTCTAACTGGATTTTATGGTGAGGGGAATCCTCATCCCATCCCACACGATTTTTATATAATGCTGGAGCCCATATTCTGGCATAGGTATATTTTAAATTAATTGGAATATGATTGGACAAGGCTGGCATAATGATGTGTTCGCCATGTGGGCAATCCCTGACAAATTTTGTTGTCCAGTCTTTTTCAGCAAGAAGAATGTCATAACTAAGCCTGGGTGTAGTTTGCGTAGCAGCACTACACGTGGCTTCACGTAGTATACTTTGAACTTCACGTAGTACACGTAGTCTGCATAGCATAGCTGATGACACTGTGTACTTGTCTGCACTGTGAAAAAATTGCAAAATAATTGCAAACGCATCCTGCACAGTGCCAGTTATGATAAAATAAGTATCTCTATCTTTATATGCTAAAGTGCATATAGTACTTTCACAAAAGTGAAACTGAAAAATTAGCAAGCAGAGAGAGAGGTGATGATTTTGGGATCCTCCCTAACCTAGGGGAAGTACCAAACAGATGCCTTGAAAACAAAAAAGCACATCTTATGTCCCTCACAAGTCAAAGGGACATCTAGTAATGACTAGTGGAACTGCAGCTTGATGTAAGAATAATTTCAATGCTTTGCATTTGACTCGTGAGGGACATCTAGACTAGGTGAACTGCAGCTCTTTGTAGAATTATTTTGATATTGGATACTATAATATTCACTGCCCACTGCTAATCTTGTCCCATAATGCTTTGCAGGGCCTTTGGTTGGGATTGTTTTCTTGCCAATAAATGTGCTTGGGGTGGTCCTAAGAGGATGGGCCCACCACTGAAGTTCAACAAAATGTGCTTTTTGTTGATGCTCTTTCTGTTCCAGGCATCTGCTTGGTCCTCCCCCTAGGTTGGGGGGACCTCAAAATCATCAGCTCTCTCATTGCCTAATGTTTTCATTGTAAAAGTTCACTCTTGTGAATTGGTTATATGCTTTTAAGCATGTAAAATTGCTTTTTCAAAGCATCTGAGGATGTTGTTGATTTAGCTGCTACGCTACGTGATTAAGCACAGTTTTAGTACTGTACTGTGCAATTTGCGAAGTGCAAATTAGTACAAACTTTGCATGCTCCGTTAGCGTAACCTGTAGAGAGCTTCTCCCAAAAGAATGCTCTTATTTTCCTAGTTATGTCCCCCTCCATCCAGAGCATTACTTCATATAACTTAGGATGGTACACTAACCCTGGTATCAGCTGTTTCAACTTGAATGTACTCATTCAAGTCCACTGTCTTAAGATGATCCTTCAAGATCTTGCGAGCTATGGTGACTCCTGCTGCGCTGTCCAGCATTGTCTGGGCCCACTTCCCGTTCTTGAGTTGTGTCCTCAAGATCCTCAGCATGTCTAATTTTTAGACCTGCTACCTTCTTTTTGGTGAATTGTGTTTTCTTATTTTTTGGAACGTGTTGATCGTTTTTGGACTTCACGCGTTCTTCTTTGTGTTCTGACCGTCCTCTTCTTTCCGATTTCTGTGAGGAAGTCTGAAAGGTCGTGTATCAATATCTTAATATCTATCAGGTTTACTCAAATTATTCCTGTTTCTGAGGTTATACCTCTTTTCAGAGGGCTCCTTTTGAGGAGACCTTCCGCTGGACTGAGAACGCTTCTCATTAGAAGTTTGTTTAGTATTTTCCCACTTCTTTTCAGGAGTAGTGAGAGTGTTTTTAATAAAGACCTTTTCAGGATTTTTTGTTAGTTGGGGCTGTACTGGTTTCCCGCCCAATCTCTACCTAGTTCTTCATAGGATTTTTCAATTATTCTGGCCAGTTCACATGGTTGCTCAGTTATATAAATTTCTCTTATTTTTTGGCGGATCGTCACTGATGCTGCTTCACCTTTAATATTAGCTAATATTATAGCTGAGACCTGTTTGAAATCTTTCAGTAATTTCATACCCAGATTCAAAGCAGGCTCTGCCCCGTATTCATTTTGAATCTGTTTCAGGACATCTGGTACTACCGCCATAAACGGAACACCATGTGTTTTTGTGTAAATTACAGCAAAGACTGTACCCCAAGTGTCACAGTCCTCCAGGTGTACTGCGATCCCCATTGGTAAACAGATTGTTAAAATTCTGTGTTTCTCATGAGGTGTACTGTCAAGAAATCCTGCCTCAATTTGAGTAATTTTTTGAGCTATCCAGAATGGAATTTGTTCCCTTTTTGCGGGTAATTTACCAATGACTGATTGTATAGTCTGTGTCGTAATTTTATTTCTGTTCCCCTGGTGGGGGGTTTGTTGTGGAATCCTTATAGGATGTTGGACTGTTAGCGTTAAACTGTTTTTGTTAATAGAGGTCTTAGTTTACCTCCGCGCCACACTTCTTTTGTAATCTCACATGTGGGGTTGTATGCTTGTTCTCCCCAAACGGAGGGTTGAGCATGTCCGTCTGTATAGATTACACAAGCGTACTGTCGTAATGGCAGAATGTCGGCTGGCAGAGGGAATATTCTTTCATATTCTAGATTTTTTAATTCCTTTAGTTCTGGATCAAAGTAGTAGTATACTTTGTCCGTTGTAATTGAATTCACCCATTGTATCCACTTTGGATTCAATGCTGTGGTTGGTAAATTACACGGGGTTGTTAATGCCTCAAAGGCTGATTCTGCTGTTATGACTGTGATACGTCTACCGTCAGCTTTATCTTTTTCTCTAGCTATTGCGGTTTGAACTGCATGAACAATGTTTTCTTTAATGCTGAATTTCTTTTCAGCTTCTGTGTACAAGTGTGATTTGAATGCAATTGGTACCTTTTCTCCCTCGTTAGAGGTCAGGTATGTGAATCTGCATCTTCCTGGGATGACTCGAATCACAAGATTGCGTGTGTTATCACGTGTTTCTAATTTTGTTTTAATTAACATATCTGTTTGTAAGGATCTCAGAATTTCTGTGTGTATTTGAGTCCAATTGGTTTTTTTAAAATCTGGTTTTATTAGATCATAAAGGGGTTTGACCCTTTCTGCGTAATTTGCAATGTATGTTCTTCCGAAATTTAGGAAGCCTAGAATTGACTGTAGGTTTTTTAGTGTTCTAGGTGCTTGGAGTACGGCACATTTCTCTAGGAAATTGTCAGCCAGGCATTTGCCTTCACTTGATAATTCATATCCTAAGAACAGGACTGTTAGATGGGCAATTCTGGATTTTTTGAAGTTGAATTTGTAACCCTCTGCTGCGAACCCAAGTATTATGGTGTTCACTCTCTTCAAGTGAGTATCCAAGTCATCATCTGTTAGGTATATGTCGTCGACATAAGATAATGTCTCTTCGTCATATGTTTGTAATAATTCTGTTACTCTCGCTGAGAATAATCCTGGGCTGTTCTTGAACCCTTGGGGTAACCGACAGAATAGTTTTTGAGTGCCATTTATTGAGAACGCGGACAAGTATCTGCTCTCTGGTGCTATATTTTGACAGAAGAATCCATTAGAGATGTCTAATGTTGTTTTGTATTTTTTGCGCACTATGTTATTCATTAGTGCTGCACTATGCGAGTTTTGTACTGCAAAAGTTTTGCAACATGAGTTAAGGTGTCTGTAATCCAAAACTAGACGATATGAATTGTCTGGTTTGGAGACAGGAAACAAAGGGTTGTTCATTTGTGAGGTGCAAGTTTCAATCACCCCCTGGTATTCTAATTGGTCTAGGATTTCTTTTACCTGTTTTTTAGCTTCTTGCTTAATTGGGTACTGTCTTTGTGCAGTAGGTTGTGATTTTAACTGGATTTTGTGAGGAGGAGAATCCTCATCCCATCCTACATGATTTTTATATAAAGCAGGAGCTTGAGCTACTGCCCACTTTCTTGCAAGTGTATATTTTTTATGAATTGGGATATGATTTGAGAAGGCAGGCATAATTATTTCTTCGCCATGAGGGCACTCCCTGACAAACTCTGGTGGTTAGTCTTTTCCAGCTAGAAGGATGTCATAGCCTTTGGAGAGATTATCCCAAAATAGTCCCCTTATTTTTCTAGTCTTATCCCCCTCTATACGTAATGTTATTTCATATATTATGTGAGGTTTGCTAACTCTGGTGTCTGCAGTTTCCACTTGAAGGTATTCATTCGTGTCCACTGTCTCCAGATGATTCATAAGGACTTTGCGAGCTATGCTCACTTCTACTGCGCTGTCTAGCATTGTCTGAGCCCACTCTCCGTTTTTCAGCTGTGTCCTCAGTATTCTCGGCATTGTTGAATACTTTAATACTGGCTACCTTCTTTTTGGGAAATTGTAATTTCTTATTTGGAGGAGCAGGTTCCTTGTCTTTGGACTTGGCGTGCCCTTCCCTGGGTTCCGATCGTCCTCTTCTTTCCGATTTCTGCGAGGAAGTCTGAAAAGATTGAGAGGGACGTGTATCAACATCTTGATATCTATCCGGTTTCTTTATATTATCCCTATTTCTAAGGTTGTATTTTTTCCCAGAGGGCTCACTATGGGGAGACCTGTGTCCTTGGTTTGGAGATTTTTCTCTCCGCCGAGGAGACCTTCCTCTGGACTGGAATCTCTTTTCTTTCGGATTGGATTGTTTGTTTCCATCCCAGTTCTTCTTTTGTGATGTTAAATTATTTTTAATAAATATTTTTTCAGGACTTTCAATCAGTTGGGGTTTTACTGGTATTTCACCTAAACTATCTCTACCTAGTTCCTCATAGGATTTTTCTATGATTCTGGCTATTTCAGCTGGTTGGTCTGCTATATCTGTTTCTTTTAACCTCTGGCGTATCGCCACGTTTGCTGCTTCTCCCTTTATATTGGCTAGTAATATAGCCGAGACCTGCTTGAAGTCTTTCAGTAATTTCATACCAAGAGTAAAAGCGGGTTCTGGACCGTATTCGTCTTGAATTTGTTTTAGCACATCTGGTATTACCGAGATGGATGGAACACCATGCGTTTTTGTGTAAATGGAAGTAAAGACTGTACCCCAAGTGTCACAGTCCTCCACGTGTGGTGCGATTCCCATTGGAAGACAGATAGTCAGAATCCTGTGTTTATCCACAGGAGTGGTGTCTGGAAACACCGCCTCTATTTGGGTGATTTTTTGTGCTAACCAGAATGGTATTTGTTCCCTTTTAGCTGGTACCTTACCTAGGCAGGACTGTATGTTCTGTGGTGTAATTTTATTTGTGTTCCCCTGATGAGGGGTCAGCTGTGGAATTTTAATTGCTGGTTGGATTGTTGAAGTCCGCATTACATATTGGACTAATTGTCTATGTATTTTTATTAATTGCTTTAATTGTATTAAAAGATTTGCTGCAGACATCCCTTCGATGTCTGGATGTGGTGTGTATCCGGCTAGGACCGGCCATGTTGCTCCTGGTCTACCTAATGGACCGAGCCTGGTGATGTGATTGTTGTGTTTTAGAGCGCCATTAAACAAGAGCAGGTGCTCTTGAAATTTAAGTGGTACTTCCACCTCCTCGAAAGGAGTGTAGTCTTCAGGAGGTTCCTCTGTTTTGTAATGGTGGAAGACCTTTGTTACAGCGTTTGCTGCTGGAAAGTGTATCCATGAATAGAACACCTCTGTCTGCCGATATTCGTGTGCCTCTATTACGAATATGACTGTGCCACCTCTAGGTGTCAGTCCATTTTCTATAAGTTTCAAAGTTATAGATTTCCTTGTGTTGACCGGGATGAGTATTAAATCCGGGTCTGCTTCTTGCAAAGTAAGATCAGCTGCTACGAGTTCAGTTGCTACTCTAGCTATCTCTCTTTCTTCTTCAGTCTCTGACATTCTACTGTCAGGAAGGTTATTTTGTTTGTTTGCAGATCAGGTTTCTTATGGAAACAAAGATTAGATGCACAATATTTTGGAACAGTGTATCCTTCAACGTTGACTAAACCAAGAACCATACATAGGAGTTTCCTCCTGCGAGGTTTGGCGGATATAACCTTTCACCCACTCCAGACGTCTTTGGAGTATTATGGAAAAAAGGGGGTCTGAGTGAAAAAGCACGACTGAGTTACTCTAAATGTCTTGCGTTAGTTTTATCGCCTTTCCAAACGTTTGGGCGCCATGTAGTGTAGTTCCTATTATCCCAATAGGCTCTGCGCATTGGAATAATACCTTCAATAGTATAGGCCTAGACCAGACGTTAACTAGGTCTTCTATTGTCGATATTAGACTTAAAGTTTTGGGTTTGCCAGCTAGCTCAGAGTTCACTAGAAACTTTCTCGAATAGGCAAGGAGGAGTTGAACCTCCCTGGATAGACAAGAAGGGATTTAGTTTCTGACAACCATAGAACATGACAACTTTGCTCTCCCCTAATCAAGAGTGTATCTCTAGAGTCGTGTGAAAACAAAAGACAACTTATTTTACTCAGTCAGTACGTGCATTCTTAGTCTCACCAGATTGTAGAGAAAAGGAAGAGACGGGCGTGTTCAATAAAAGATGGTATTTATTGATCAGTCTCTTTTCTCGTACAAGAGAAATGGATCGATATTATCGCAATACTTATGGTTAAGTAAAGTGCATACAATAAAAGCAGAAGTATAAAATAATACTGTAAAAACATTTATATGGTTTCTAAGCCATATGCAGGTTTAAAATGGATAAAATATATATATACATATACATTTGACTAATCGTACTCAACTGGTGTTTCTAACTACGCCTACCCCGGTGTACCTGACCTAAGCCTAATACGTGGGCGGGAATAGAAAGTAACAGTTTAAGTTAAGTTTGTTTTGCCAAGTGACTGACTCAAGAATTCTCTGCGAGGGGTTATTCAGTTCTGTACCTGGAATTTAGGATGAATGAGGGATGGTATCTCTCGTCTCTGGTCTCGATATTCCAGGCTGCCTGCGAGGGCTACCCGGAAGCGCCGGAGCTGGATTTCTCGGCAGGAGAAAGCAGCGTCTCGTTCTCAGCGCGTCAGGAAGGCGGGGCTGCGCCAGCGGGGTCTGCTCTGCTCTGGGCTTTGGCAAGTCTGGCTGCTCCGATCTCGTCACCACCGCGTGTGTTTGCTTAAGGCAATACCGGTAATATTTATACCTGTAAGGTGCCGAGATTGACGTAAGGATGGACATAGATACGTCAATAAGGATGTCATACGACTTGGTCGTTAGCACATTCTTTTGCTGAAGTTCTCGATGAAATCAAAACAATGGCCGCAGGGTTTTTCCCGGGGTGTCATAGGTTTGATTTGTTTTGAGAACTCCGTATGCCTTATCAGGGGCTGGAGGAATATCGCTTGTCTAATTAGATGGCAAGCGTTATGACATAATCAGATAACACGTTCCTGTGCCGTGGTGTGGCTTAATCAGATAACGGTTTCTGCATCATGGGATGGCTGCTAGTTAACTTGTTAACCAGAACAGGGTCAGGAATAGGGGGATCGATACAGAACCTATAGGAATACATCACAGGCCCACGTTGGGTGCCATGTAGTGTAGTTCCTATATTCCCAATAGGAATAATATATCCAATTGATTTGATGTAGGACTTATGTTGACTAGGTCTCTATCGAATATATTAGACTTAATTGTGAGTGCCAGCTAGCTCAGAGGTCACTAGAAACTTTCTCGAATGAACAAGAAGGGATTTGTTTCTGACAACCGCATAAACATGACAACTTTGTTTCCCCAAGAATAAAACTGATCTTCAGAGTCGTGGAAACAATAGATAGATATTTTACTCAGCCAATCGTGCATGCTTCATTTCATCAGAGGTGCCGAGAAATAGAGAGACAGGCGTTTTCAATAAAAGGGTTTATTGAACAGTCTTCTTTCTCAAGAAAATAAAGTGAACTGCTAGAATTGTAGTACTGGTTGCAAAGTATAATGCGTACAGTAAGAAGAGAATTATGAAATAATACTGTAAAAGCATTGTATGGTTTCTCAAACCATAGATAAATACATACATAAATAACAAAGGCTAAAAAGTATTCGACTGGTGCTTCTAAAATACGCCTACCCCAATGTACCTAACCTAAGTCTAGTACGAGGAAAGAAGTAAGTGGGGTGTAGCATAGGTTTAGTTTTCTTTGCCAAGAATCTAACCAAGATTTCTCTTAGGGTCCAATCAGCTCCGTACCTTGGTTTTAAAATGAAGGAGGTCTGGTATCTCTGTCTCAGGACTTGATTTCCCAACACCCCGCGATTGGAGCTTGGAAACACTGGAGCTGGATTCTTGCCGGGAGAAATGCAGCCTCTTGATCAGTGCGTCAGCTGGAGGGTCGGCTTCCTTCGGCACTTGCTGTAGCGAGCTGTGCCGGGCAAGTAGATAGTCGAGCTGCTCCGAACCACTGTGTGTTTGCTAGGGCAAGTTTGACGTAAAGTCGGACATAATAACGTCATCAAAGAAGCCCAAAGGAATGGTAGTTCCTTGAAAACGCCATGAATTCTTGGGAAAATCAGTATTCAAGCAAGGGGATGTCCCTGACTGCTGAAGCCGAGTTTTCCAAGAAATCGTTGTGGCTTTTTGGAACGAGTGGAAGTAGCCATGCCTGTATTTGTACTGCATGGGTTATGTCTAAATATGGTTATGATTTCTATGCCTATATAAGGGCAATGTGAATTGTACCTATACAAAGCATGAATCTGTAAATTACGCTTGGATCCTAAAATGCTACACAAATGCTTACAAATTGAGCCCTGGAGCTTGTTAAGGAAATACATGTTGAATACTAATCTCTCTGCAATCCTGATCTACTTTTCCTGATCTGCTCTTTCTTGCAAAGATCCTGAACGGACGTCCACTTTACATCTGGGCAAATATTTTTGTGACCAAATTGTTTTTTAATATCTAAACATCGTAATGCTGAAAACTAACAGGGCTATTCACAAAGGTAACTTACATTTATGAGTAAATTTACACATGTAATTTACTCTTAAACTTTTGAGTAACTTTCCTACTTTTGGCAAGTCACAGAATCCGAGTGTAACTTATAAGTCTCTATCCCCTGAAAAGGGAGTGGAGCTTAACTTGCTGGTGTAAGTTACTACTTAAAACAAAAAAACAGTAGGAAGTCTAGGATCACACATGGTCCATCATTTCTCTTGATTTATCATGCGTAGATCTCTAGCCCAACTGCACAGTCATTTGACTCCACTTCTAACAACTGTTATAAAGATAATACTTTATAAAACACATGTACAAATATTTTACCAGACGGAATCGATTTTTATATTTAGAGTAAGGAAGATATTGCACAAATGTCTACATTTACTAACTTTTTTGCTCAATGCAGGTCAGCTACTAAGTTTATGTGCAAAGTAGAAAACACAATGCAGAGCATTGTCTGCTATGATTCGCCTGCTGCTGCTGATTTGTCCCATGTCGTGTGAGAAGTACAGTCTCGCAATATGGTGCAGAAGTGAGTGTGTGCTGTCTCGCATAAGATTTGTACTGTACGCATACCCTTTCAGAAAAATTCTAAATTCTAATTCTAATTTCAAATTCAAGGTTATGTATTTGTCATGCATAGGCAATTAAAACCATTGCATTCAGTTAATACACATTAAAAACGGTGCCATATAACATATAATCAAATTAAGCTGAGCCTGGTTAACAGTTAAAACAATATCATATCAGGATCCGTCAAAATGAGCTAAACCCGGGAATAAAATCAGTCAGGATAGATATTGGGAATCCATAGAAACCAACTTGAATGAAATTCCCATGCACTTTGTTTCCTGGAGGGTATAACTCTTTATACCTGATTAGGCAGTAAAGTGCCTATCATGCTGTGCGAACCACATGCATTAAAGTGAGTACCGTGCAGTAGTCGTGATGCCTACTAGGTACAGCATGCGTTCTTTTATGCCAACACTCAAGTTATAATTGAATTTTTCCAAGGCATGCCCATTACAATTTTATTTCCTGATAAACCCTCCCAAACAGCCATAAGGTGCTTATCATAATACTCCCTCAAAAATGGTGAGTTTATTCCTGAGAGGATAATGGTTTTAGCCAATGCTCATAAATTAGCACTTTGCCCAGTGCTTATGTAAGAGTATAGAGTTCTTAGAATACATTGCCAAAAATACAGTTTATAATGTACGTGGGGCAAGAACAAAAATGTGGCCATATCAAACTTTAAAAAATGTAAAGTGCTAAACCGAGAGCATGTAATATGTTATTTTACGAAATTCCCAGGTATGAAGAAAAATTACCTTATAAGACATATAACGCTTCTGATTAACCAGACCTTCAGATGAGATCGGGCTCGCAAAATGATAGATTATATGATCGTAATCCGTTCTGAAAGCAACATCAGTAATTTTATGAAGGCAATATTCAATGTTATGTTGGTGGATTTCAAGCACTCAATATCCGCCTGCCTACAGATATGGACCCGCATCTTAGTTAGGGGTTTCCTGAGGGACTGTCTTCATGCAGCTAGGGGGATAGGACAAATACATAAAACATGTATTAATGTTTCCTTAGCCTTGCCACAAAGGCTACTTTTCAGGTTTTCTTGGGCCTGTATCTATGGTGGCAGCTTGTCCAAATTTGGCAGAGACCCGAAACGCTACTGAA
The DNA here is from genome assembly GCF_964261635.1 of Lissotriton helveticus. NCBI lineage: Eukaryota > Metazoa > Chordata > Amphibia > Caudata > Salamandridae > Lissotriton > Lissotriton helveticus. Next base: position 1,195,750,315 of record NC_136065.1, read on the forward strand.
AACATTTGTTTTTTAAAACCTGTGAATTCCATTTTGAGCGCTTGGCCATGTCACTTTTACCCTCCAGCCTGGATAGCATGCAAGTTTACTTATTTATTATCCTTTTAAATACATCTCCTGTACACAGGACAGGCAAGCAAATTCAAAGCTTTTAACTGCTGGAGGGAGAATACTAGGGGTGGGCGGAATTTGCGTAATCGCGTTACGCAAATCTTCGCGAAACGGTAAAAATCTCCCCGAACACGCAGAAATTCCACGAACACGTGGAATTGCTTGTTCGCGATGCTTTTTTCCTGTTCGCAATAGCTGTTTTTGTGCTCGGGGGAAATATCTCGTGAACACGCATTTTGAGAACGCATACAAGCAAAATATTTTGCGAACTCGCGAAACGCAGAATTCTTGGCAATTTTGCGTTCTCCGCGGAACGCGAAATTACCCAAATTCCGCAAGCAGAACGGAACGGAATTTACCACCCAGACCTAGAGCACTTAGGTCTTGACAGATCAAGTTGTGTAGGGATCCTGGGTGACCATTTTTAAATTGATGATCTGCTTTAAGAAATGCTCCATGTCTGGCTAGGCTTTGTTTTACAAGGCCAAACTCCAAACACACTCATGATTGAGGAGCAAATGTTGATAGACCAAAGGTATGCCAATAGGTTTTAGCTATCAGCCTATCTGGAAGGTCAGAATCCGTCCCTCCTATTATTTCGCTCCCATACGTAATGGTGGGGATCAGTTTGGCATTAAAGATTTTAAGCAAGTGGACATAGGTCACACTTTTCAATGACTTTGAGAGTAAAACAAATTCAAAAATAATAGACTCTACTTTGGTCTTGACGTGGAACTCGTGCTTTTTGTAGGTGCCTCTGGAGTCAACGGTGCTCTCTAGATCGTTATGCTCCGATTCAACAGTTAGGGGTTTCCTGTTTATACTTCAGGCACCAGTACAAATTCCTATACCTGGACACATTTTCAGAAGGAACTCACCCATTAGATGTGTGTTTTTAACTTCAGCACACATGCAATGCATGTCTTCTTGGAGCAATGAAAACATTTCGCTTTGTTTACCCTATTTGGCTTTCATAGCAGATAGGACATTAAACCAGAAGATATGGGTGTTTGCGATGAGCGACCCGCGTATCACAGCAGTAACACAACCTTGACGCAAAGCAGCACACAGAAATTTTTTGCACTGCAAAAAGGTACCTTTCCAGCACAAAATACTTTTTGCTTTGGATAGTTAATACCATTGCATTGCTTTGTGAGGGTGCAAAGCCTACGCACATCTGGGCCTTAGTGCCAATTCAACCTGCCTCCTTTATGACAAGAAAAGGAGTTTCAGCCTGTATTTTGAGAAACATAACTCTAGCTTGAGGGACTATTATTGGAGTTCATCTGTTTGCTGACAGTGCAGCAAACCTCGGGTGCATCTCTAATACTCTTACTTTTCAGATGGTAATGGGGGAAAACTTTCATTACACCAGACAATACACACCTTTGACTCATTCTTGGTCATGCACCACAGATAGTCCAAAGCACACTTTTGTGATAAAAGGACATGTTGAATATTAAAATCAAATAGCCAATTACTTTTCAGTTGAATCCCACTAAACTTAATCAGCGCCACTATTTCTAATCTAGTACCCACTGTGGCACAGTATGTAATCTTCATCTGCTGAGTTGTAAAGATGTGAATTTGGCTAATACTTAAGCATGGGCGGAGTTTGCCGAGCTCTGCTACGCAGAACTCCTTGAAGTGCAAAAAAACTGAGTGCAAAAAAACTGCAAGCGGCTGAGTGCGTTCGATAAGTGCTGTTCACGGTGATTTTCAGTGTCAGGTGCTTGTCTGCACTGTACAATCATCACGAATGGCATCATGCATAGTGCAAGTGGGCGCTGCTTCCTTTCTGCCGCCAGGTAGATTTTTACTCGAGCAGCAACTTTTTCACCGCAAGCGGTCGCACACATACGCGACCACTCGCAGTGAGAAATTTGACCTCCTACGTTGAGAAATCTCGCCAGGAGGTTGAATTTCCACACTCGCTAACTAGATGTTGACGATCGCGAATGAGGAAAAATCTCGCCGGGAGGTGGATTTTCCTAGCTCGCTATCGCCAACTTAACGTTGACGACATCAAGCGAGGGAAAAAACTCTCTGTGGATTAGATCACCTAGATTAAGGCAAAGGGATTCACTGCTCAAGCAATTGCCAAAATACAGGAAGAAGTAGACCCCGTCCGGCAAGAAAGGGTGCACTTGCTAAACCAAATTAATAAGGTGACAACACCAATTCCCACTACCAATGCTACAATCTCACACACATTTTTGTGGGTAACAGTAATTTTTTAACCTGAGATTCTTGGTGTGGCTTTTCCCATAATTTTTTGCTTTCCACCCTCCTGTTTGCTGTCTTAGTTTTTGCTGGTCTTAGGATTCTGCGCACTTTACCTCTGCTGACCAGTGCTGAAGTGCTCTCTCCTTAAAATATGGTAAGATTGGCTTATACCCAATTGGCAAATTTTATTTACTCGTAAGTCTCTAGTAAGGTGGCACTACCTATGTCCAGGGACTATACATCGAATGCTACTAGTGGACCTGCAGCACTGATTGTGCTACTCATGTAAGTAGCACTTTAAACATGTCTCAGGCCTGCCATTGCAGCCTGTGTGCGTGCAGTCTTAAATTACCATTTTGACCTGGCAAAATAAACCTTTTCCCAGGCCCAAACTGTCCTTTTTAATACTTATAAGTCACCCCTAGGGTAGGCCCTTGACTGCCCAAAGGGCAGGGTGCAATGTAAAAAAAAGTTGGACGTGTACTTTTAAGTTTCACTTGCCCTGGTAGTGAAAAACTCTTAAATTCGTTTTTCACTACTTCAAAGCCTTCTCTCCCATAGGATACCATTAGAGCAGTGTGTAAGTAAACATTGCTAGTTTTGAAGGCAATGCAGAGTGGTATTATAGAACAGGTGCTGTGTTATCATATTAATGGAGTTACATTTCTCATAGTTCTGGGAATAACATTTCTGAGACAAAGCAATTCTCATAATAATTGGGAACCTCAGATTACCAAATTCTATCTACTTAGTGTGCAGAAGATTGTTTCCAGAATTCAAACAAAGCGAAAAGTCAGCTGTTGATCCTGCTTAGGTCTGTGGAAATCCTGTTTGCAACTAAAAAGGACTCAGTAAATGAAGATCATACTATATCACCAACCTTTCAGGATTTCTTGGTTATCTTCAGCAAGAATGGTGCTAATACACTCCCTCCCCATAGAAAATTTGACTGTATGATAGCCTTAGTGTCAGGGGAACCTACTCCACATGGAACACTATATCCATTGATGGTGAATGAAAATGAGATATTGCATCAATACCTGAAATAAAACCTGGAGAACGATTTTATCCAGCATTCAACCTCCTGAGCTGCAGCTCCTATCTTTTTTGTGCCCAGTTGAATGAAGAATATTACCCTTGTATTGATTATTGAGTACTGAATGCTGTTACCATTTGGAACCGTTAGACGGCATATCTCCTCCGTGACTAAGGCAAAGGCATAAATACTGCTGTTGCTTGAGCAGTGCAGTTAACTGGGAAGCACTCCAAGCCTCATCTCTGCTCTAGAATCTCTATGCTGCACCTTTGAGAGCAGCACAATAAACGTACACGGCCCGATTGCCAAAATAACTATAATTACATTACATCAGCTGAAACTTTAAGGATTTTTGCAGCCCTGGGCATAGTTCCCCTATTGGCAACATTCAGATGTACCTAGTGGGAGAATTATATGTCACCTAAACAGATTTACTCACGTCGATACTGGAGTCTGGAGGCAATTAATGCATTTCTCCGGAAGGAAATGTTTAAATACTGACTTTAAAACCATTTAACAATTGTAGGGGAGCAGTATATGAAAATGTTAATTTAAAGGCATACCTATTAGAATTTTGACATCTCAGTCTCATGGGTGAGATGTATCTGTGTGATCTACCAAGCAAATACTGACTTAGAGATGTTTTCCTGCAACTGACAATGAACAGTTCAACTGGTCTTTCAAAGGTACAGCATATCAGGTGTTATATCTGAACATATCTGCTTCTATCCTACTGGCATTTCGGAGGTACTGACCGCTCTCTTGATATACTTAGAAACCCATCCTGTAAGCGCTATGTCTATGAGCTCCTCTGTGTGGGCAGGTGAGATTTGTTCAACACGTGACACACACTACTTTCAGAGGGCTAAGATTCTGGGTCTGTGAAATATGTGTAGACCAGGGAGTATCTCTGCTGTGATGTAAATATGTGAAGTTTCTTATTTGAAGTTCCTGAATGGATTACAATTTTAGATGTATTAAACAATTGTACAATTATGAAAAATCATTCCGATGTCAAATCGCCACTGCCGAAATTCTGATAAAACTGTATGTTAAAATAAATAGCATAACCTAACAAATAATCACTTACCAGTCAATGTCATTGAGATCCTGACAAATGTGGTGAATTCAAAAGCACAATGATATCCTCCATGATACACCATCAAAAGGAGCCATGTAGTCACAGAAGCGAAGGTACATGGATGATAAACTTAAACATTCCTAAAATGATTTATAATGATTTGGCAGTGTAGTGTAAATTTGGTTTGAAATAAACTCAATGAATATTAAAACAAGATTAGGTGTGCAGTAAAACTTTACAATAGACAATCGCATGGCTCATGGCATCAGTAGAGGTAATGAGTATGCTATGCATCTTTTTAAATTGGTCGACTAGGCCAACTCTTCGGTGGAGAGTTGCTTTGCTATCTAGCTATCTATCATCGTTTAGTGTTGTCCAGTCAACCTTAGCTTAAGCTACCCCTGGTAAAGAAAAGTTGCTCCTATGATCTTAGCTTAGTTTCTGTGGCAGTGTGAGCCATTGTGAACCATTGTCCTCTTCTGTTTTTAATCTTACCTATTGTCCCCACCAATAAAGGCAATTCGCCCGGAAACTTAAAGGTATTTTTAATCCACTCATCTGAATCCCTTTGCTATCCAGTCTTTTTTATTCAAAACTCCTTCTTGCACTGAATCCAACAGCAGTTCGAGTGTGCCCTGGTTGTATTGTCCTACTAGGGTTGGGAGAAGTTGCTGATGATGAAGCATGACACAATTATATGTGTGAGGCTTTACCTTCGATAAGGATGACCTTCCCTTGCTATAGCACTCACACAGGAATTCTGTGATTGTCCTGGCGGGGCCTCTTGATGTTTATTTCAGGGTGGGAGTACTGGACTGTGTATTCTACATTTAGCTGCCTTAGCTTTTGTGGTGATCGAGCAGTATAAGCATGACCAGTAGATTGCGATTTTGGCCAGGGCAACTTTACCTGCTATATAGACCATGGAAGTTCCATCTGAACATCAGTGAGTTTTGTACAACTCCCATTTCAAAGTTATAATCCTGGCAGTGAGGTTGCTGTGAGTCTGGTATAGCCACACATCAAATATTTAACAGAAGATGGGGCAAGATCAGAGCAGAAGATGCTCTGACCCACAACTCTGCTGTAATCCACATTCATAGCAGAAGCACACAGGACTTGCCCCAACTGACCCAGAGGCTGGAATGGAACCAATGTCCACCATGGTCTGTACTCGGAGGGGAGTGTAACCACGAGCCTGGAGACATTCACATCCACGAAGGGACATTGGAAGGGGTGGCACATGGCAAGTGGGCAAATGCAGGTTCCCTAACACCCAGCAAAATGTCACCTGTACACAGGGATCAAAGGTGCTGTTCTCACTCTAGTTCAGATCCTGATCAAACCTCTACCTATGGACTTTAACAGGCAAGCTGTTCCATGGCCAGAGCAAATAGGAAGAGAGATAATGGCCATCACTTCCTGATTCCTCGTTCTAACTGCCATTTATACAATATCACCTTTCCGACATTGAAACATACTCCAGGACCAATCTACATTAGCCATATTCCGGCCCTTATTGTGGGACAGAAATTCAACACATGCAGGACCATGAATGTGTAATTCCAGCTCAATGTGCCCAATGCCTCCTCTCTGCCCAGAGAGGCAAGTGAAAAAGGTGGGACCTTAGCAGGAATTTACATAAATAGGTGGAGTAGGCACTTTGGGGCAGAGGACATGTTTTAACCTGGAATAATAGTGTTCCGGTGTGGGCGGTCAAAGGTTGCCAAAATGGTAAACATTCTGGGGTCTTAAAGCCTGAGCACATACAATCCCTTATACACAGCTTAAAACTCAATCAGGAGCCAATCAGAGCCGGTGATTTTACCTATGCCAAGTAATTTATTTCTGTCCTTGCCTCCTCTGCTCGTGTCAGTGCTTACAGCACTTCAATCTAGTCAGAAGACAACTGCAGAAGGCATTTATCAGATTTAAATGCGCTGCCCTGGTCCGCATTTGTGTGGGAGCTTGGTGTATAGGAATCATGCCATTGAGCGCAGTCAAATTTCTCAGTATCAGTATGCTTGAACTGCTGACAATTCTGATAAATGCACCTCATGGTACCACCTTGAATTCCTCCCATTCTGTCCAAGTGTTGCCTCTGGAGCCCTCGTTCTCATAGAAGTGATTCCATGCATCCTCGCTTATGGTCTCACTTAGGAATACAGCAAGCAATGCAATCATCTGAAGCTGCAAATCTGCCATAAAATTGAGTGATTTACACCTATACAATGTCATCAGCAGCAGGTGGCACTCCGAAATAGTTATGTTCAAAGGGTCTGTGTCTTTTGCTAAATGGATTTAGCCAGTGCCTATTAGGACTTTGTTCAAACATGTGCGTATCTTGTGCATTTGGGAATAGAAGGAGCATTCCATCTCTTCTAGATGCATGTCCAGGAAAATACTATGCATTGCCTTACATTGCATTTCTGGAAGACTTGAGTGCTCTTTTGCTTATTGTATGTATCAGCAATAGATGCAACTGACCACGTTCTGCTTCTGCAATGTAACTAAAGTTACTCTTGCTGTTACTTCGGAGCCTGTTTGTAGTCATGGGAGATCAGCGCCCTCACGTTGTCATAACACCACAGACCAGTCTGTCATCTGCAGTATATGAGGATGGCCTCTTTAATTCATTGGTTAAGCAATAATGTCCCAAAGGTGTACCCCTATATATTGTCTAAGAAACAGAGGAACTTTAATTTTCTTCCACTGAAACATCTCTGGAAAAGCCACTTTTGAACCACCGTCTTAGGGAGCCTGTCCTCAAATAAGAGTTCAACACTGAGTCGTTCCACCAGTTCCAGGCAGGCCTACCTCTATACTGTTATTGCACCTGGAAAGCCCATCTACATCTTTTGCATGAGATTCAATGTACTTATAGGTCTTGCATCACTTCAATTTGAGTGCCATCTTTCAAACCCAGCTAAATATCTAGGTGCCGGCCACTCAAACTGAATCTTTGCATAGGTGAGCTCAAGGCAGGCCATCATCAATTGTGACAATATCCATCGGATATTAGAAGTTAAGTATAATAACATGTTTTTTCTCAATATCTAGGCCTCAATATTTTGGCCCCACAATAGTGTTTTCTTGTCATTCTGGTAGAAAAACGTATGAACATTTGCATGTAGGGATGTAGATGGTAAATAATTTGATGACATTTTTACTTTACCCATTATGTGGTCAGTGAGTTTTGGTTCCTGAAGACACCTTTCTTACACTGTACTTTCTCACAGCTAAACGTTAACACTGAAGAGAGTATTCCAAGATGGGAGCACACTCCTGACCTCTCCGCCGGATCGCCCCTTTGCATTCTGGTACATGCAGGTCGTATGACTTGAAGAGTTAGGAAAAAGTTTGTAAGTGTTTCACCAAGGTTGGTGCAAATAAGTACTTGGTATTTCTAGCATCTCTAGACACGGCTCGTGTTTCGGTATAATATCCCTCATCAGTAGAGATCAGTTCTGGGGTGGCTGAGAAGGCTGCCAAAGAACAGTCACAGGCTTCATTGCCTCTCGGGCACGAAGGTGCATCTCCAACAGCTCGTCAGCTACGGGGGCTCGTGGAAGCACTTAAAAGTATTCCAAGATAGGAGCACACTCCTGACCTCTCCGCCGGATCGCCCCTTTGCATTCTGGTACATGCAGTTCGTATGACTTGAAGAGTTAGGAAAAAGTTCGTAAGTGTTTCACCAACACCAAGGTTGGTGCAAGTAAGTACTTGGTATTTCTAGCATCTCTAGACACGGCTCGTGTTTCGGGATAATATCCCTCATCAGTAGAGATCAGTTCTGAGGTGGCTGAGAAGGCTGCCAAACAACAGTCACAGGCTTTGTTGCCTCTCGGGCGCGAAGGTGCATCTCCAATAGCTCGTCAGCTACGGGGGCTCGCGGGAGCCCTTAAAAGTATTCCAAGATGGGAGCACACTCCTGACCTCTCCGCTGGATCGCCCCTTTGCATTCTGGTACATGCAGTTCGTATGACTTGAAGAGTTAGGAAAAAGTTCGCAAGTGTTTCTCCAAGGTTGGTGCAAGTAAGTACTTGGTATTTCTAGCATCTCTAGACACGGCTCGTGTTTCGGGATAATATCCCTCATCAGTAGAGATCAGTTCTGGGTTGGCTGAGAAGGATGCCAAAAGACAGTCACAGGCTTCGTTGCCTCTCGGGCGCGAAGGTGCATCTCCAATAGCTCGTCAGCTACGGGGGCTCGCGGGAGCCCTTAAAAGTATTCCAAGATGGGAGAACACTCCTGACCTCTCTGCCGGATCACCCCTTTGCATTCTGGTACATGCAGTTCGTATGACTTGAAGAGTTAGGAAAAAGTTTGTGAGTGTTTCACCAAGGTTGGTGCAAGTAAGTAATTGGTATTTCTAGCATCTCTAGACACGGCTCGTGTTTCGGGATAATATCCCTCATCAGTAGAGATCAGTTCTGGGGTGGCTGAGAAGGCTGCCAAACAACAGTCACAGGCTTCGTTGCCTCTCGGGCGCGGAGGTGCATCTCCAATAGCTCGTCAGCTACGGGGGCTCGCGGGAGCCCTTAAAAGTATTCCAAGATGGGAGCACACTCCTGACCTCTCCGCCGGATCGCCCCTTTGCATTCTGGTACATGCAGTTCGTATGACTTGAAGAGTTAGGAAAAAGTTCGTAAGTGTTTCACCAAGGTTGGTGCAAGTAAGTACTTGGTATTTCTAGCATCTCTAGACACGGCTCGTGTTTCGGGATAATATCCCTCATCAGTAAAGATCAGTTCTGGGGTGGCTGAGAAGGCTGCCAAACAACAGTCACAGGCTTCGTTGCCACTCGGGCGCGAAGGTGCATCTCCAATAGCTCGTCAGCTACGGGGGCTCGCGGGAGCCCTTAAAAGTATTGTTTGGCAGCCTCTTAGCCACCCCAAACTTATCCCTACTGATGAAGGATACTATCCAGAAACACGAGCCATGTCTCGTGTCCAGAGACACGTTTTACTAAGTTCCTGCTTGCACCAACCTTGGTGTAATACCTACGAACTTTGCCCGGAATCGTGTGTACTGCATTTACCAGAATGCGAAGGGGTGACCCGGCTGAGAGGTCAGGAGTGTGCTCCCTCCCTGTTTCCTGTTTAGTGCTCCCGTGAGCCTCCATAGCTGACGAGCTATAGGCGAAGCACCTCCGCGCCAGAGAGGCAACGAAGCCTGGATTGTTTGGCAGCCTCTTAGCCACCCCAAACTTATCTCTACTGATGAAGGATACTATCCAGAAACACGAGCCATGTCTCGTGTCTAGAGACACCTTTTACTAAGCACCTGCTTGCACCAGCCTTGGTGTAATACCTGCGAACTTTGTCCGGAATCGTGTGAACTGCATTTACCAGAATGCGAAGGGGTGACCCGGCTGAGAGGTCAGAAGTGTGCTCCCTCCCTGTTTCCCTTAACACTGAAAAGAGTGGTGGGTTCTGGCTAAGGCATCTAAAAATGTTTACCTCTGATTTTAATCTTACCTTTTCACATCCAGCATTTTTTGTTTATAACAAACAAGACCATAACTGTTTCCACAAAAAATCAAAAGTTGTATGGTAGCATTAATTGTGCAGATGAAAGGCAATTTCCTTGCCCCCCTTTTTCCTTTGTTATTGAAGACTACTTGTCTCTATAAGCTGCCTGCAGCAGCTGAAGTTGATCCTCTTATTAGCTAGAGGTGCAGCGCAAAATTGCCCACCCTTTATACATGACAAGTACGTCACAAATACTTAAAAGATACATGGCAAGAACGTGCACGTAGCACGTTTCTTGTGTGATTTAATGATTATTGTAAGTGTTGCACTTCACATTATTATTAAAGAGGGCATTGGCTGTAGTATTTAGAGGATACTCTTAATGTGTGTTGTTTCCATAACTGACTGAGATATCATTTGAAGTCTTGATGAAATAAACTGTTCTGAATTAGTAGTTATTGCACTTATTATAAAAATTAAAATTTACTTTCTGAATGTGTCCTTTAATACCATGAATAACCTTTATTGATCAGCAAAGTAAATAGAAACCATTCTCATATATGCAGAATGTGATTTCATTTGTACAGATAATGGGAATATGTAATGTATGCATTAATGATTCATATATTTCATTTGAACTTAGTTCCTAGCCATACTTAGACATGATTATTTTAAAAATTTACTGTATGTCACATGTAATGTGAATCTAATGCGCTATAAACTTATATTCATGTGTGTTTAAATGTACACACGCATATTAAACGTGCAGTATTGAGCTAATGCTTTACCTTGTCCTGACTAGGCCTGTATTTCACCATGCTGCATAAATACCGTTTTTCATTTTTTGCCGTGACATTTCTTGCAGGTATTCACATGCATTATTAGTTTGAGAATATACATTACTGTACTAGCGATAGAGGAGCGAGTCTAGGAAGAAGACCTTGACAAAAAGAACATGAGGAGCCAGAGCGGTAACAGAAAGGCCTATTCCGCATTGTTGCGATCCAATCTGTGCATGAGAAGGAGATGCCATTCCCATGTCTAGCGTGAGATTTTTCTCTGATGTTGCAGTCTGCAACATGAGAAATGGACGAGAACATGGACCCCTGATGATGTGTACAAAGGGGTGTTACCTAGAAGACTCTTGTGTCTTATAACTTAGAGTTCACCCCGTTAGACTTCAGAAAACTTTTTTCCAGAGATGCTTTAGGGTATCTCATTCGGAACCTTCCCTGCCCCTTCAGGCACTACATGTCCTTTGGACTCTGAAAGTTTATGACCTCAATTTTTTCTTTTGAATCTTTCTTTAGTATGACTTAGGGTAATGCTTATTCTCTTACCCATAGAAGACCCCTGACTGTGTGGTACTGAAAATTTTGGACCTGTGTCTTAAACATCGTCGTATCATGACGATTTTGGTATCAGCAGACCGAGAATGACGAGTACACTACATACTCCAATTTTCGTCATATTTGGGCGGCGAAGTCACCATTAAATCAGGGACTCCGTCCTGAACCCTCGGATTCCATTTTGTATACGGCATCCATTTTGTGGTTGCCCTCACACAGGCCATTGACTAAGGCCAAAAACGAGTCTGAAGGACACGTTTACCTTTGCTGACTCCTGCAAGACCTGGGCAAGCTGACTCCACTGCCCAAGGCAAAACCTGTTCGGTCAGTTCCTCTCCCAGTGGCCGATCGAGATAGTATCAAGGCACAACATGCCATAAACCTTTCATCGCACACAAACCACGCCTAATTGTACATACACCTGTCTCTGCTCCTTACTTTATGACCTGCTTTACGAGGAGGAGGTGCCCGAATTTATTGGGGTTTCGTCGATATCTGATGAAAATACTGGGCCTTGCCGGGTAATTGTTTGTGGGCTGAACAAACTGAAATATGGGCTTGTCATCATGACTCTGCTTTTTCTTTGTATTGAAAATATGTGAATGGTCAACTGTAAAATAAGGAATGTTTGCCTGAAGCATAATATTTTGTATAAAAAGAGAAGGCTGGCTTTGTAAGATTGAGCAGTCTCCTGAGAATATACACCGTGTTGTACTTCTAGGACGCCTGTTACTTGGTTGCAGCCAATAAACTCGATCTTTGACTTCACCTAGAAGACTCTGAGTTTCTGTAGTCTGAAACAGGAAGGACCCGAAGTCATAGGGTGTGTCCCTGGCACCGCTGGGTTCCGAAAAACCCAGTACTAATGTGTACTTAACAGGAAGGACCCGAAGTCATAGGGCGTGTCCCTGGCACCGCTGGGTTCCGAAAAACCCAGTACTTCAGTTGGCGCCCAGCGCGGGGCGATATCAGCGGTACCGGTCCAAGCCAGAGGTTCGTGAGGAGCTTCGTGTGAAAATTCTGGAGGAAGGCCGCCACTTCATCGACCCCTGAATGTCGACGTGGTCCGAAAGTCTTTGCTGCGAAGTTCCCCACTTCCCGACGGCTACCAAGGACTGCTGCCCTGACTATCGCCCTGTTTTGGACCCTTGATGATTTGTAGAGCGAAACGATAGACGAGTCTTCTGGTGACGTCATCGATACCTCAGTTAAGTATAAGTGGAGCGTCTCCCAGTCCTTAGTTTGGTTCTTAGTTTGGGTATCCCCTTGGGATATTTGATTTAGAACTTGCAAGTACCAAAGCCGAGGGACTCGTGTATTCACGAGACTATCGTAATCGATAATCCTTTGAAGTTTGAAGCTAGACTAGAGAGCGAAGATGCCTGGTCTTAGCAGACTTGGAAACTTGTTTTGTCTTGGTTGTAACAGGGATTCCCGATTGGAGGACTCGTGTCCGGTTCCTCCGATTGGAACTCCAACCTATGAGCTCTACGTGAAACATGGCGTGGGCCCCATCACGTATAATGAAGTATGGATCCAATACACCAGAAAGGATGGTGTTTTAAAATGGCCCCAATATGGTAGTTTTGACACAGAGATACTAGATAATCTAGAGGTTAGACTTTTTAAGAAGAAAGCCCGGCCGGCGATGTTTGACTCTTTCCGCCTATGGCGAAAGGAAGCCAAACAGAAAGAAATTAAATTAGCTAAAAAGAATAAAAGAGAAAAGGGTATTTCGATAATGCAAGCTGCTATGCAATATAAAGATGATGAGGAAGAGCAAGCGAGTGAACAGTTGCACAGGCAACGTAAAATGGCGATCGATAAATGCTATCCAGTTTTGCCACCTCTCCAGCAGGATACAGCAAAAGAACTTGAGAAAGATCCTTTAATGTCCCATTTATTGAATTCGCCACCCCCCTATGCGCAGAGTGCTACTGCACCTCCGCAACCTTTAGTTGTGCAACCTCCGGTTGTTGTGCCCCAGGTTCTTCCACAACCGCCAGCTCCTCTTCAGCTGGCTCCTACTGCTACGGCTCAGCCTCCTCAAGGGCTGCTGACTTTGCTACCTGCTCCCCCTGTACTTCTTATGACTTTGCCTACTGCATCGACTGCCTCTTCTGATATTCCTACTGTTACTGCGTCTGCATCTGCATCTGCCTTGCCTCACTCTGCTTTTACTCCTGTTCTTTCGTCAACCTCTCCTTCTGTTCGACAGAGAATGACTAACACTGTTGCTAGTCTTCTGTATCCTCTTTTTGGGGCAACAAGTATGACCCCTGTTTCTACGAGCAAACAGTTGCGTAGTCAACTGCCCGACTCTAGAGAGCGGGAAACATTGAATTATTTGGCACACAAATGGGTTACTGACCCTACGACATATGAGCTAGATTCTGTTATGGATGTCTTCCATCAGTGGGAAGAGCCGAAACAAAGATACGTTTTCGAGAAAATGTGTACTTTTCTTTGTGAGGATTTAGAGGAAAATGATTTGGAGCCCAATCCGCCTGAGTTATGTCGTGTACGGTACGAGTTTGCAAAAGGCACAATTGTGGGTTCCGATGTTGAAAAAGCAGTTGCGACATTATTGTCGTTTAGGAGTGAGGGTGTTTCTCGGTCGTTATTCGAACATGATTCCTCTGTTAGGAGGAAAGCGCGACAGTACCCCATGAGAGAGGTTCCTCCAGTATGGAAGGAAGAAGTAGCGGCTGGTCTGAATAATGTTCCCCCAGCTGTTCCAGCACACTTTCAGCGTGTTTGGGTACATGTGCCTTGGAAACTAGCTGAAGTTTTGGCCCTTAAGCAGACTTTGCCTGATCCCCGTAAAAATCCTGCAGGGTATTACAAGGAATTGTCACAGACTGCAGGCTCTTGCATTATGAATTTAGCGGATATAGACATGTTGTTTGGAAATGTTGTTCCACAGCCTTTATGGGGAAAGATTCGTCATGCTGATCATGATCAGGAGTTAGGTGATACATGGGTTAATATTGCTGCTGCTGATGGCAGACAAGTTGGTGGTGCTAAACCCGAACCTGGTAGGATAATTACTTATATGAAGACTTTGATGCCTGCGATGTGGGTGAATTGGGACAAATTGTCTGCGTGTAAGCAAAAGAAAGATGAGACCGTGTCTGATTTCTTCACCAGGTTCGAAGAAACGTTTATCGACCACAGTGGTCAAGATATGAGTACAGAAGGTGGTCAACGGTTGTTCGTTGACAAATTCGTGCATAATTTGCTTCCCGAGTTGTGTAAGAAATTGAAAGATTCAGAAAGTTCGTGGGCCGTTTCCTCATCAGCACAGATATTGGCTACTGCCCAGTACTACGAAAATCGGGATAAAGATGAGAAAGATAGAGCAGACAAGAAAACGAAAGAGTTAAAAACAAAGGTTCTTTTACAGCAGGTGTACCCGCCTCGTGGTGGTCAGAGTAACTATCAGCAGCCTCAGCAGTTTCAGAGAAACATGCAAAGGACCGAATATCCTCAACAACGCTTTCCTGTAGGCCCTAATCAGTGTGCATCTTGTAAAGAGGAGGGCCATTTTAAAAGTAGTTGCCCTGCTCTGCTACAGCGTATGAATGGTGTTTCCAGCGCAAGAGGTCGAGGTACTCCACAAGCGCCTAGAGGTAGAGGACGTGGAAATTTCCCCCAGAACGCGAGCCCATTTCCACCTCAGAATTCAATGAATAGTTTTGATCAGCAGAATAACGCGTCTGGTAGGACGCCTCAGTACTATGCTGATGACTACTATGCAGAAGATGAGAATATGGAAGGTAATGATTGCTAGGACAGCCATAGACAAAGAGAGGGAGTTGTTTCAGTTCCAGTAGATCAGAGTGGACCTTATGTTGAGGTGATTACATCAGGTGTGTCAGAGCCTTTTCTGTTGGATACTGGTGCTACAAAGAGTTCTATTATACACTCTAAACTCCCTGGCGCACCTTTGTCTGGCAAAATGAATGTTTCAGTAGGTTTTTCTGGCGCCCCGGTTAGGAACCCGATTTCTAGTCCTACGTCCCTTTCTGTTGGACCTTGTGAATTAGAAGCACCCCTTATTCTGACAACAGGTTGTGGTGAAAATTTGTTACGATTGGATCTGTTGAAAAGATTGTATGCGACATTGTATTGTTCTCCTTCGGGAGTACAACTTACACTAGGTAGGAAAGTGGTTTCCCCAACGTATTTGTCAAAGGATAAACTTCCGAGAGAATTATCGCTTCTTCCTGATATTCTTTGGGCTACTGGTCTTAATGATGTGGGTCTTTTGGAAATACCGCCATATGTGGTGACATTGAAAGCTAACGTTAAAATGCCACAAATTCCCCAATATAAAATCTCTAGTGAAGGTGAAAAAGCGTTGCTAGCGATCATTTATGATTTAAATGAAAAAGATGTCATTGAAGAGACAAGAGGCAACGTTTGCAATAGTCCTGTTCTGCCTGTTTTGAAACGTACTGACCCTTCTCAGCCACCCGTTTACAGATTTGTGATTGATCTTAGAGAAGTGAACAAAATCGTTGTGCCACAATATCCAGTAGTCCCTGATATCACTGCCCTATTGACTATGATTCCGGCTTCCGCGACTTGGTTCTCGGTGATTGACTTGAAGAATGCATTCTTCAGCATCCCGATTGCCGAGGAGAGTAGGGATATTTTCGGCTTCAGTTTAGGAGGTCGAAGCTTCCGCTTCAAACGCGCTCCCCAGGGCTACTGTGAAAGTCCATCAATATATAGTCAAGCTTTAAAAACACAGCTTGATATGATTGTTTTACCTGATGGCGCTACACTTATTCAGTATGTTGATGATTTGCTTGTTGCTGCAGATACTGAGAAAATCTGTAAAGAAGCCACGTTGTCGTTGTTGCGTAATTTGTCTGATTTACATCACAAAGTGTCTCTTTCCAAATTGCAATATTGTCGACAAGAAGTGACCTACTTAGGTCATCTCTTATCGAAGGAAGGAAGGAAACTGACCCCAGAAAGAATTCAGGCAATAGCGGAAATTGAGTGTGCCTAGGACACAGAGAGAAGTGCGTGCTTTCTTGGGCATCACATCTTACTGCAGACAATGGATACCAAATTTTTCTTTGTTGGCCAAACCTTTGGTGGCATTAACTTGTAAAGATACACTGAATCCCCTCCCATGGTCTGAAGAGTGTCAGAAAACTTTTCCGAATTACGCAATGCATTATGCTCCTGTGTTGGGTACCCCCGACTACAGTAAGCCCTTTACATTGTATGTCCATGAGAAAGAAGGTTGTGCATTGTCAGTGTTCACACAGTTGTTCGGAAACAAGCAGCGTCCATGCGCGTATTTTTCGTCGACTTTGGACCCGGTAGCTAAAGCATTGCCAAGTTGCTTAAGAGCCACAGCGGCAGCAGCTGTTTTATTCGGCAGTCTGCTGGTTTAGTGATGAATAATACATTGGTTGTGATGGTTCCACATGCAGTGGACACGTTGTTAAATAGGACCAAGACACAGCACTTAACTAGTGCTCGATTGTCAGGTTACGAGTTGACACTTTTAGCGAGTCATGTGCACATAAAGAGATGCAACACGTTGAAACCAGCTACGTTGTTGCCAATTGTAACAGAGACGGATGCTTCTGAACAGCATGATTGTTTTCTCAGAACAGAAGACAAAACGAAAGGGAGAATAGATCTCCAGGACACTCCCCTTGTGAAGTGTGATGGTACCTTATAGGTGGATGGTTCATGTTTCAAGCTTTGGAATGGTGATACGACTGCGGCATATGCTGTTACGACTTTGCATACGATTGTTGAAGCTGCACGTGTCCCACATAATTCAGCTCAAGCAGCAGAGTTGATTGCACTTACAAGAGTGTGTGTGTTATCGAAAGGAATGAAAGTGACCATATATACTGACAGCCAGTATGCATTCGGTGTGGCCCATAGTTTTGGACGATTGTGGAAGGAACGTGGGTTCCTGACTTCGCATGGAGCTAAGATACAGCGTGGTCAGATGGTGAATGAGCTTCTCGAGTCACTTACGTTGCCCCTGCAAGTTGCGATTGTTAAATGCAGTGCACACAAGAAGGTGACTGATGATGTTGGTCGTGGAAATGCATTTGCTGATGATGTCGCAAAAGAAACAGCAAGAGATGTGATGAGCCGAATGTATGTTGCAGGCCCTGCAAGATGGGTTGGTGACGTTGGAATGTGTGAAGACACGATAGAGAGTGTGAAGTCTATTCAAGCTGAAGCTACAGAGAAAGAATTGAGTGTGTGGAGAGAAAGTACGGGTAAATTGGATGCAAATGGTTGTTGGGTTGAATTATCAGAGCATCAGCGATGGTTGTTACCCGATGCGTATGTGCTTGCAGTGGTTACAATGGCCCATGGAATGGCTCACATCAGTGTGAAAGGGATTTGTAAGTTGTTGGCTCCAGTGTGGCAAAATGCGAGAATCCCAAAATGCGCAGAGAATGTAGTCAAGAATTGCATGGTGTGCTTGAAATACAATCCTGGTAGGGGAACCCCAACTCCAGCTGGTCATTTTGCGCCTCCAACGTACCCGTTCGAGGTTTTGCAGCTAGATTTCATCCACATGGAGAGGTGCAACAACTTAAAATACGTACTCGTTGTTGTTTGTGCCTTTTCAAGATGGGTAGAGGCATATCCCCTGAAGGACAACACTGCCTTGTCCACAGCTAAAGCCCTTGTTAAAGAGTTCTTCCCTAGGTTTGGAATGCCGAGAATGGTCTGGAGTGACAATGGGAGCGAATTTGTGGGTCAAGTGATGAAGAAAGTATGTGAAGGGCTAGGTATCCAGCAAAAATTCCACGCTGCAAATCACCCCCAATCAGCTGGACTAGTAGAGTGCTACAATGGCACGTTAAACCTAAAACTGGCCAAAATACAAGCGAGCTCTGGTCTTAAATGGCCTGACGCTCTGCCTTTAGCACTCCTATCAACCAGAATGACTGTGCATTCGCGAGTGGGACTTAGTCCCTATGAGATTGTGTTCGGCCGTCCGGCCATCATATGGGGAGTGCCAAGGCCGACAAAATTCAGTGAGATCGAACACCCTGTACTGCTTGACTATTTGTACGAATTGACGGCTAAATTGCGTGTTTTACACCAACAGGTTCACGATACTCTGCCTCAGGTCTCTGAAGCTCCAGGACATCATATCGATCCTGGATCCTGGGTGCTGGTCAAGAATTTCCAGCGAACAAAGAATGACCAGCCCCGTTGGACCGGCCCCCACCTAGTCCTGCTGTCAACGAGATCCGCCGTGCGAGTGGAAGGCAAAAAGAACTAGATCCACGGCGTACACTGCAAGAGGGTCCCTTTGCCTCTGCCGTACGACCGGTGGGTCCAGGAGGGTGTTGCTGACTCTGAGACTGAGACTGTGCCTCGTTTTCTACCTTTCAGTGATGCACGCATAAAAGGAACAATTTCTGAACAGGAAAGTGACAAACTTTTGCAAGGAGCTGTGCCACCGTCAATTCAATTGGACACTGCAGAGCCTGAACTGCTGTTTCAAGACCAGACATTACCTGGAAAAAGACGCTATAACCTGAGGCCGAGAGCTATGAACTAATACATTTTTCTTTCCTTTGCTATTTTTGAAAGTGCAGCTCTCTCATCTGAGAAACTTTTTTATTTTTGTTTTTCGAACCACCATCCGGGTTCACCTGTGGGGTCGCGGTTGCCCAAAGTCTTTGGAGTGCAGCTGAAGACGTTAGGTCGACAGTTCTGTTTGGTCCAAGGGAGTTGCCCTGGACTGACAGAAGCATTCCTTAGCATAGAACACCCTACCATCGCGAGCAGCATTTAGAGAGGATGGAGTTTTTCGAGATGGAGAGACCTGCCATAGAGATAAACTTTAAAGCTAAAATCTGTAGAATGATGACCAAGAAACGTTTTTTGATATTATGTATTTTTATGTTGTTCAGTGTAATGGTGTTTTTAATAGGATATGTTTTATTCTCTTTTCGAATGACATTTGCACCCACTACACTGCCCATGCCTCCTCCTACTGTTTCCTCGCATTCTTTCCACCCTTTTCCTGAGCATGAGTCCCTTAGGAGATTAGAGTTTATTAATAACTCCTTCGTTCAGCTTTTGCACCAACACCAATTAGTAATGGACACGAATAACTGTTGGGTGTGTGGTCTTATTCCTCACACAACGGATAAAGGTATCCCTTATCTGGTCCTGCCTTTCAGCCATAATGGTTCTGTGTGGGCATACAGAACAATGTTCATCTACGCACATGAAGTCTACCCCCTACGTTCTGAAAAAGACAATCCAAGTCAAGTCAAGTCAAGTCAGATAATTTATATAGCGCACTACATACCCAGAGGGTCTCAAGGCGCTTGAGGAAGGGTGCAGGATTACTTGTCGAAAATCCATGTTTTAAGCTGTTTTCTGAAAGATAGGTGGTCTTGGGTAAGGCGGAGGTGAATGGGAATGGAGTTCCAGGTCTTAGCCGCTAGGTAGGAGAAGGATCTTCCCCCCATGGTGGTTTTGTTGATGCGTGGAACAGCAGCGAGGGCAAGGTTGGAAGAACGAAGCTGGCGGGGGGGAGTATAGAAGGATAGTCGTGTGTTGAGGCATTCGGGTCCAAGTTCGTAGAGGGCTTTGTGTGCGTGGATGAGGAGGCGGAACGTTATTCTTTTATTGACGGGAAGCCAGTGGAGGTCTTTCAGGTGACCGGAGATGTGGTCTTTGCGCGGGATGTCTAGTATGAGTCTGGCTGATGCGTTTTGGATGCGTTGTAGTTTTTTCTGAAGTTTTGCGGTGGTACCGGCGTACAGGGTGTTTCCGTAGTCCACGCGGCTTGTAACCAGTGCGTGGGTTACCATTTTTCTGGTATCGGTGGGGATCCAGCGAAATGTTTTTTGAGCATGCGAAGAATGTTGAAGCATGATGATGAGACTGCGTTGACTTGTCTGGTCATCGAGAGTGAGGAGTCCAGGATGACGCCCAGGTTCCTTGCGTGGTCCGTTGGGATGGGTGCTTTTCCTAGGGCCGTTGGCCACCAGGAGTCGTCCCAGGCGGAAGGTGAAGTACCTAAGATGAGGACTTCTGTCTTATCCGAGTTCAGTTTAAGACGGCTATGCTTCATCCATTCGGCTACTTCTTGCATCCCTTCATGTAGGTTAGTTTTGGCGGTGTTTGGGTCTTTGGTGAGTGAAAGGATCAGTTGAGTGTCATCGGCGTAGGAGATGATGTTAAGGTTGTGATGGCGTGCGATGGCCGCGAGGGGGCTCATATATACGTTGAAGAGTGTGGGACTGAGTGATGATCCTTGCGGCACGCCGCAGATGACTTCGGTGGCCTCTGACTTAAACGATGGGAGGTGGACTCTTTGAGTTCTTCCGGTAAGGAACGAGGTGATCCAGTCCAGTGCTTTTCCTTGAATTCCGATGTTGTTGAGACGTTGTATAAGGGTGCTATGACAAACTGTGTCGAATGCTGCGGATAGGTCAAGGAGGATGAGGGCGACTGTGTCTCCATTGTCCAGTAGTGTTCGAATGTCGTCAGTTGCTGCGATGAGGGCTGTTTCGGTGCTATGTTTGGCTCGGAAGCCGGACTGTGAGGAGTAGAGGGATTTATTGGTTTCGAGGAAGGCGGCAAGCTGGTTGTTGACGACTTTCTCAATGACTTTGGCCGGGAATGGTAGTAGCGAGATGGGGCGGTAGTTTTTGAGTTCGGAGGGGTCTGCTGTGGGTTTTTTCAGAAGGGCGCTGTGCTCGGTGTGTTTCCAGCTTTCCGGGAATGTGGCGGACTTGAGTGAGCAGTTGATGACGTCTCGGAGGTGGGGTGCGATGAAGGAGTCTGCTTTGTTGAAGATGTGGTGGGGACATGGGTCTGTGGGGGATCCTGAGTGGATGGAGTTCATCAGACGAATGGTGTCCTCAGTTGAGATTGGGTTCCAGTCCTGAAGGATGTTCAGGGGGGGTTTAGGATCGGGGGTAGGTTGGGTGGGTTGATTTCCGGGATGGTTGTCGAAACTGTTGTGGATGTCGGCGATTTTGTTGTGGAAGAATGAAGCTAGGGAGTCGCAGAGGATTTGAGAGGGAGTGATGTCGTTGGAGTTGGCAGTGGGGTTGGTAAACTCTTTGACGATGTTGAATAGTTCCTTGCTGTTGTGGGCGTTGTTGTCTAGTCGGTCTTTAAATGCGGATTTCTTGGCTGATCTGATAAGTTGGTGGTGTTTACGGGTGGCGTTTTTGAAGGCGTCTCTAGTCCTAATGTTTGGTTCTTTTTTCCAGGCTTTCTCCAGGGAACAACAGAGTTTCTTTGATTTCTTAAGGTCATCGTTGAACCAGGGGGCGTTTTTGCTGCCTGGTTTGATTTGACATTTTTTCAAGGGTTCTAGGTTGTCTGCGCTGTGGGTTAGCCATTGAGTGAGGTTGATGGCTGCTTGGTTAGGGTTCGACGAATAGGCAGGGGGGTTTTGAAGAAGCGATGTGGAGATCTGGTCGATGGTGATTTTGTTCCAGTTTCTTCGCAGTGTTGGTTGAGGGTGGTTGTGGATTGTGTTTTTTTTGTACTCAAAGTGGACGCAGCTGTGGTCCGTCCAGGGGAGAGCTGTGGTGTGATTGAAGGAGATGTGCTTGCTGGAGGTGAGGATAGGGTCGAGAGTGTGTCCTGCGTAGTGGGTGGGGGTGTTTACGATTTGTTTGAGTCCGAGGTTGGCGAGATTGTCCAGAAGGGTGGTGGTGTTGCTGTCGTTTTCCAGGTGGAAATTGAGGTCTCCCAGTAGAATGTAGTCCTCGGAGGGGGGGGCGTGTGGGCTGATGAAGTCAGTGATGTCTTCCCTGAATTGTGTGCGGGGTCCTGGTGGTCTGTAGAGGAGGGTGCCTCTGAGTGTGGTCTTGGGGTCGATGTGGATCTGGAAGTGAAGATGTTCGGCGATAGTGAAGTTGTCGTCTGAGCTTGTTGAGACGCAGATGGTGTTCTTATGGACTATGGCGATGCCTCCTCCTGTTTGGTTGGTGCGGTCTTTTCGGATGATCTTGTAGCCGTCCGGGATGGCTATGGTGATGTCTAGAGCTGAAGAGGCATTCATCCAGGTTTCTGTGAGGAAGGCGAGGTCCGGTTCTGTAGTGTCGAGTAGGTCCCAGAGTTGGACGGCGTGACTGTGGACTGAGCGGGTGTTGAGAAGGATACAATTCAGCTGGTTGGTGTTAGGAGTATGTTTGAAAGTGGTGGGTTTGGTAAGGGTTCTAATGCAGGCAAACTTGCATGAATTACAGGTGAAAGGTCCATGGGTGTGACCGGGTGCTGCTTGGTAGCAGTGTGGTGGTCGTCCGGGGTTAAGGGCTGTGAGGGTGGCAGCATCATATGTAATGCGGGGGGATTGGGAATTGCGGGGGCCAGGGGGTCTGGCGCTGGGCGCGGTCCAGGCGCGGAGGGGCGTAGACGGGCTTACCTTTGGCGCACCTTCGGCGCGGCCGTAGCGCGTGGACGCTGCGCGATGAGACATCTGTCATAAGTGGATAGTAGGGGGGGCGGAGCGTGGGAGGGTCAGCTGGGAGGCGGGAGTCAGGTGGAGAGACGGTGTGGGAGGACGGCACTACAAACAAAATGGCGGCAACAGTAAACAAACAAATGTTGCAAGGCAGGACGATATTAGGTCCAGGCTGTAGTTATAGTGGAGCGCTTATGGGGAGGATAAAGCGCTAAGAGGTTTGGCAATACTTTAGGGAATGTGCGCTAAGCTATATAATTGTGCAGCCAGTAAGTCGAGGCTAGACTAATTCAGCAATGACAGAGTGTACTCGGTGATCAGATTAAAAACACCAAGCGCTATGAAGCCCAGCAGTGCAATAGCATAAGCGCTACTTAATCCCAGCAGAGCGATACCAGCAGAGTGTTACAGAAGTGCCCTCAGTGCGATATTAGCAGATCGCTACAAGTCCAGCAGATCGAAACCAACAAAGCGCTACAAAAGTGCCCACAGTGCGATATTAGCAGAGCGCTACAAGCCCAGCAGAACGAAAACAACAAAGCGTTACAGAAGTGCCCGCAGTGCGATATTAACAGAGCGCAGCAGAAGCCCAGCAGAGCGAGTACTTAGCAGAGTTGAAGAGCTGTGGTAGGATACCAGGTCGGGAGGAGGTGGTGGGAGCGACCGCTTCTGCCGAGGACAGGACGGTCACCGAATAGTGCTCTAGTTAAGGGTATAGTAGATATGATTAGGGAAGATACTTCCTATGAGACTATCCCGAGAGATGAGACACTAGCATATATTGGATGGAACGTGACCGGATATGGAGTTACTCTGAGTGAAAAACAGCGAGCTAAGAGATCCTCCCCGATTTGGATTGGACCCCATCAGGGTCACCTATGTCTGCAAGGTACTGGCAAGAATCCCAGAGCTCAGTTAGGGAAAAGCATCTGCACTGAAACATATGTTTTTGCGTCTCAGACTTCCCTTTCGTTCTTAGCAGCTAAGGGTACCTATTTCATCTGCCATGATAGAGCCTATACATGGTTGCCCCCTGACTTTTCGGGCACATGTTTTGTTTCGTTCCTATTGCCTCCCACCTACACAGCTACGGCAGATTACCACAAGACCAGGATAGTTAAAGGTGTCTTCAGTAAAGAAGACACTGCAGGACAAGAATTTGGAGACTTCATGAAGGGTTTTCTGCCGTTTTGGGGACCCATGGCTAACAGCAGGAACATAAGGCAATTGACGAGGGTGGTTGAATCCACCGTAGATGAAACTGCCGGTGCCCTTAGTAACTTGACTGCTGAGCTCCAGTCGGATCGTCTTATGACCCTTCAAAACAGGGTCGCGTTAGACGTCATACTTGCAGACCGAGGTGGGGTATGCAGAGTGATCCAATCGAGTTGCTGTGTTTTCATTCCAGATAACGCTCCAACAGTGTACCAGGCCATCTCCAAACTACATAAGATCTTTGAATCTATTCATGTGGATAAAGGAGATTGGTCGTTGATGGGATGGTTTTGGGAACTGTTATCCGCCTGGGGATGGAAGATTCTGATGGCCATTGGGATGATCTTAGCCATTCTTTTCCTGTTCTTTCTGTGCGTACAGTGTGCTCCTGCTATATGTGGCCTCTGTGCTACATCGTGTGTAAGGAAACTTGTATCGAGGGACGAGCTAAGTAATAGGATGATGCTACAGCAACATCTCAATGATTTTAGGAATGCAGACCTGAACTCAGATTAGCATGAGTATAGGTTATTGCCTATGTAAGGGCAAAAGGAGGGGCTGTGGTACTGAAAATTTTGGACCTGTGTCTTAAACATTGTCGTATCATGACGATTTTGGTATCAGCAGACCGAGAATGACGAGTACACTACATACTCCAATTTTCGTCATATTTGTGCGGCAAAGTCACCATTAAATCAGGGACTCCGTCCTGAACCCTCGGGTTCCATTTTGTATACGGCATCCATTTTGTGGTTGCCCTCACATAGGCCATTGACTAAGGCCAAAAACGAGTCTGAAGGACAAGTTGACCACTGCTGACTCCTGCACGACCTGGGCAAGCTGACTCCATTGCCCAATGCAAAACCTGTTCGGTCAGTTCCTCTCCCAGTGGCCGATCGAGATAATATCAAGGCACAACATGCCATAAACCTTTCATCGCACACAAACCACGCCTAATCTTACATACACCTGTATCTGCTCCTTACTTTATGACCTGCTTTACGAGGAGGAGGTGCCCGAATTTATTGGGGTTTCGTCGATATCTGATGAAAATACTGGGCCTTGCCGGGTAATTGATTGTGGGCTGAACAAACTGAAATATGGGCTTGTCATCATGACTCTGCTTTTTCTTTGTATTGAAAATATGTGAATGGTCGACTGTAAAATAAGGAATGTTTGCCTGAAGCATAATATTTTGTATAAAAAGAGAAGGCTGGCTTTGTAAGATTGAGCAGTCTCCTGAGAATATACACCGTGTTGTACTTCTAGGACGCCTGTTACTTGGTTGCAGCCAATAAACTCGATCTTTGACTTCACCTAGAAGACTCTGAGTTTCTGTAGTCGGAAACAGGAAGGACCCGAAGTCATAGGGTGTGTCCCTAGCACCGCTGGGTTCCGAAAAACCCAGTACTTCAACTGAGCTTCTAAAATGCTGACAGCTTCCTATTTGATTTTCCTTTGCCTTGTTCTAATTTCCTTTTGGAAACTCTGTCATTGTTTTAGATTCTTTGGGGTATAGAACCATCCCATTAGCTGGAACTCTTTCGTAGGTGATTTAGATGTATCCATGTATAGACAACAAAACGTGTGACTCTTTTCTGAGCATCTAATACTCCTCTTGATCTTTTGTATTACTGTGACTGAATTGCTCAACTTCCCTCTAAGGTTGGGCGTACCTGATGTTATTCTGTATGTTTATAGCATGGTGTTAAGATTTGTATACCCGAAGTTGATTATTATTTTGTAATAAACCTTCTTAACCCTAGCTAACGATTCCTGATCCTCACTGTGTAATCAAATGGGTCGCACTGTTAATTGAATTTGATTGATGTCAATGTTATCTCCCATCATCTCCCAGTTAGACAAAAAAGTCCATCAGAGAACCAATGGTAAGCAAGCAGCCCCAGAAAACGCAGTATCATTAGTGTATTTATGTTTCTTTACAGTAGCTGCTCTTTCATGAGTTTGTATCCCCCATACAATGTAATCTACGATCTATCCCTTGCTGATTAAATTTCCTGTTCCTTGGGGGTCACTTTGTAGGCTCATCTTGAAAGAGCAGCAAAGAATGGAGGAGTGTGTGAAGGGACCATGCATAAGTGTGTTCCGCCCAACGTTAGCGAGTTATTTACTAATATTTCGTGTGGATGTTCGCAAAGCACAAGCACTGAAAAGAATTGTGCTGATATGCTTTCGCAATAAAACCTTTTGGAAGCAAAGCAAAATCACAACCTTAATATTTGTGTTAACCAGTGCTTTCAATGGGCAAGTACTGTCCGGTACTGAGTACCTGCACTTCTTTCATATATGAAAGGGAGAGTACCTGCACTTGACAGCACTTTTGCAATACATTTAATGAGAGAATATAGGCACTTCTCAGGTGCAAACAGGTGCAACCTATATAGACTATCGGCATTCTGTATTTCCATTTAAATAACTGTTATTCGCCAGACTAAGTCATAGCAATGGTGTGTTAGTCATCTAAGATCCTGGAGCAAACCTAGGTCAAGGCCCAAACACCTTCCTCACCTTGGGATTCCTTAACATGCATTACCAGAGACACACTGCCCAGTTTGCATCTACCAGCCCTAACTCTCACCTCCCGGACAGCTAATGTGGCTGCAGTGGTTGTCCTAAGAGGTTGAAAACATCTGCAGAGCAGCAGAGCATAAGGTTTAGCAGTGGTGTTGTGCTCTGTTTAGGGCATTATGTGGAAATGTTATTCAAGGGCCTTAGGCTCGAGTGAGGATACCAGGGTTTACGAGTCAGTGATAATGGTTACGGTAAGGTTAAAGAATATCATTAGGTGTGTGGTTAGGGATGATGCTGTAGCTTTAATATTAACAAATTATGTGTTACTGTTTCTTCATTCTCGTTAACCTAATACATGAACAATGTGATTAAGCGATAGTTATTATGAGTTAATTCCAGCTCTTAACTGCAGTGGATCTGCCTTATTACTACAAGTTTCGAAACATTTAACTACAGTTAATGTCCACAGCCCTGATCATTGCACCGGCTGTTAATATTATTAACTCTGAACAGTACTGCCACAGTTAATATTACCACCTCTCAGTATTATTCACACATTGATATTGTCATCTCCGAGCAGTATTGCCACTGTTAATACTGCCATCTATGAATAGTATTAACACATTAATATTAGAAGCTCTGAACAGTTTTATCCTGTTAATACTGCCACCTCTGAGCAGTATTTACACATTAATATTACCAGCTCCGAGCCTCCAAACAGTATTGCCACTGTTAATATTACCATCTGTGGATAATATTCACACATTAATATTGCCAGCTCTGAACAGTATTCACACATTAATATTAGAAGTTCTGAACAGTATTTATCATGTTAATACTACCACCTCTGAGCAGTATTTCCACATTAATATTACCAGCTCCTTACAGTATTGCCACTGTTAATATTACCAGCTGTGTGCTGCAACCATAGTTAACATGGTTGTTTTATGGCCGTTGACCGAAATAAAGATATTGGATTGGACAAAATATTGTTATTGTTACTATTGATATTCGGTACTGATATCAGCTCTAATCAGTTTAGCATCCACAAACGTGGCCACCTCTGAATTGGACTCCCACTGCTAATAAGAGCCGTTCTCAATAGTGTTCCCACCGCCAACCTTACCAGCTCTAAATAGCATTCCCAGGATTAATATCACATTTCTGAATAGCATAATATTACCAGTGGTGTGTATCACTTACAACGCAACTTTTACGTCGTAATGCTGTTACAACGCAGCTACTACAACGCAGGATCCATTACATCGGATGCCATTACAACGCATGGCATTACATCGCAGATGGTATTACAACGCATACCATTACATCGTAAGTATTGGTAAGTATATAATTTTTTTTTATTTTATTTAATATTATATAATTGATTTAATTATTATTAATTATAAATAAAAATAAATAAAAATATTTATTTATGTTTTTAAATATTATAAATTAAATTTATTAATTTAAGTAATTTTTTAAATAAATATGAGTATAGGAGTATATGTTTTGGGGTACTGAGGTATATTTTTTGGGGTGTTTGGGTATTTTTAGGTTTTAGGGCAGGGTTTGGGTGTTGGGGTACAGGGGTAATTTTAGGTTTTAGGGCAGGGTTTGGGTTTTGGGGTACACGGGTGTTTTTAGGTTTTAGGACAGGGTTTGGGTTTTGGGGTACAGGGGTGTTTTTAGGTTTTAGGGCAGGGTTTGGGTTTTGGTGTACAGGGGTGTTTTTAGGTTTTAGGGCAGGGTTTGGGTTTTGGGGTACAGGGGTGTTTTTAGGTTTTAGGGTAGGGTTTGGGTTTTGGGGTACAGGGGTGTTTTTAGGTTTCAGGGTAGGGTTTGGGTTTTGGGGTACAGGGGTGTTTTTAGGTTTCAGGGTAGGGTTTGGGTTTTGGGGTACAAGGGTGTTTTTAGGTTTCAGGATAGGGTTTGGGTTTTGGGGTACAGGGGTGGGGTACAGGGGTGTTTTTAGGTTTCAGGATAGGGTTTGGGTTTTGGGGTACAGGGGTGTTTTTAGGTTTCAGGGTAGGGTTTGTGTTTTGGGGTACAGGGGTGTTTTTAGGTTTCAGGGTAGGGTTTGTGTTTTGGGGTACAGGGGTGTTTTTAGGTTTCAGGGTAGGGTTTGTGTTTTGGGGTACAGGGGTGTTTTTAGGTTTCAGGGTAGGGTTTGTGTTTTGGGGTACAGGGGTGTTTTTAGGTTTCAGGGTAGGGTTTGGGTTTTGGGGTACAGGGGTGTTTTTAGGTTTCAAGGTAGGGTTTGGGTTTTGGGGTACAAGGGTGTTTTTAGGTTTCAGGGTAGGGTTTGGGTTTTGGGGTACAGGGGTGTTTTTAGGTTTCAGGGTAGGGTTTGGGTTTTGGGGTACAGGGGTGTTTTTAGGTTTCAGGGCAGGGTTTGGGTTTTGGGGTACAGGGGTGTTTTTAGGTTAAATAAAATTAATTATATTATATTAATTACATTTCTTAATTAAAATAATTAAATTAAATACATTATTTTAAATAATTTAATTTAATTACAATTAAAAAAATATTTACATTAAATTAATATCATTATATTAATTAAATAAAATTAATTACAATTTTTATTAAAATTAATTTAAATAAATAGATTTAAATTTATTAAATAAAATTAATTACTATTTTAAAATGTATTTTAATTAAATTAATTAAATTAAATTAATTAAATTAACTTAATTACATTTTTTTTAAAAAGGTATACTTACCTATACTTACGATGTAATGCCATGCGTTGTAATAGCATCTGCTATGTAATGCCATGCGTTGTAATGGCATCCGATGTAATGGATCCTGCGTTGTAAAAATTCCGATGTAAAGGAATGCGTTGTTATAAACCGCGTTGTAGTGACACCAATCCTTACCAGTTCTGAACAGTTATCCTACAATAATATTACCACCTCTGAATAGGATTCACACATTAATATTATCAGCTCTGAATAGTATTTACACATTAAAATGACCACATATGAAGAGTGTTCATAAATAAATATTACTGCCTATGAATAGTGTTCGTGCAGTAATATTACCACTTATGAATAGTGTTCACACATTAATATTACCAACCCTGAATAGGATTCACACATTAATATTATCATCTCTGAATAGTAATTACACATTAAAATGACCACCTATGAATAGTGTTCATGAATTAATATTACTGCCTCTGAATAGTGTTCACAAATTACAATTTTATGGCAAGACCGGAGGCTCCTATTATGCTTTCTTATCTTGCTTTTATTTTAACAGCAGCCAAGATAAGTAAAAAACTACAGTTCCCAGAGGGCCAGAAACAAACTGGGCCATGGGAACGAGAAATAACGAGAATACAGTAACCAATCACAGCAGACCTAATAGATAAAGACCCTAACTGACTGCGCAGCTTCCTCTTTTCTTGCTGCTCGCAGTCAGATAAGTGTCTATCTTTGCTCACAGTCATATGTATTTATTGGTTTTACATTTATTGTGCCCGTTTTCTTATAATAACTGTTTATTTGTAAAGCGCGACCTCGCGCTGCTGCTTTCACGCTATACGCGTGTGTTTCTGGCCGGCTCCGGTGCGCTGTTCCCTCGCTCCCCCCCCCCCTTTGGGCCTCGCTTGGTTCCTTCCTTGCGCGCGCTGCTTCGCGCGTCTTCCCCGACCTTCCTCACCTCTTCAAGGCTCCTCTGGTTCCCGGCTCCTCTGCGCGTCGGTATTTCCAGCTCTGGTGCCCTGTTTACACTGCGTGTGCAGCCTTCTGCTGACGCTTCTGCTCGGCCCGCCTCCTCACACGCCCCTGCTCACATTTTAACCCTCGCCTACCTCCTTTTTTCTCTGTGATACTTGCTGTCTCAGCCTGCTCATGGAACTCGATAGTTCCTCTGAAGAAGTTCCTGCCCAGGACTCCCAGTCCTTCAGGAAAGATTTGAATAAATTCATTAATAATTCTGTGGAGACAGCAGTGGAAGTTTCAATGAAAAGAATGTAAAAAAACATGGAAAACTCCATGTTAAGCATCATGTCCAAAGTTTTGGCCCAATCTGCGGGGGAAAGCAGAAAAAGAAAGGTGGAACACTCTGCTCATTCTCGTGTCCCTAAAAAAGCGTCATTGTCTTGCGAGTCTTCCTCGCACTTGATTGAGGACCCAGTTCCTCCCAGGCCTCCTGCTAAGGAGGGGTTTGTTGGCTCCGAGGGCAAGCGCAAACAAAAAGACAAACATGCAGAGTCTCCTAGAAAAAAATTGGTAATATCCACCATTTTGGACACAGACGATGATGATGATGCAAATTTTGATGACGCTGATCAATTATTTGACCTCTTTGACACTGCTGACCCTTCCCCCCCTCCTTCAAAATCTTCTCATTCGGATTCCTTTTCTTTTGAGCCAGTCTTTGACTCCGAGGGCCTTCCTATGTTTGATCCCTCTACTATTCGACACCCGAATTCTACCGAATGGCTCCCTTCTCACCATGTCGGGGAATATATTTCTGCCAGATTACGTCTCCCTCTGGAGGCCCCTGTGAGAGCCAGACTCAAATCTGAATGCCCTAAACCTTCTCTTCCCGACAAAATCACTTTGGTTCCTTCTATCGACCAACCTCTCCTCACTTTCTTTTCCAAGTTTGGCAAAGACCCTCGCAGAGGGGTGGACAAGGCTTGGTCCACTTGCCAGGACAAATTGTTGGATGTTGTGGGCCCTCTAGCCCGTATATTTGATTTGGCTGAATGCTCCCGCTTGGAAGGTACTGCCCTTTCTGCTGAAGACGTCTCCATGTGGGCCCAACGCGCCTTCTGTCTTTTGGGTAATGCAAATTCCGCAATTACACATGAACGTCGCAAGGGTCTCCTGATCAAATTGGATCCCAAACTCTCCAATCTAGCACCTATGGATCCTGGCCCCAAGGCGAACGGTCTCCTCTTTGGAGAAAATTTGGTGCGTGACCTCAGTAGATTCGTTTCTACTTTTGCTTCTTTGGACAAAGCCCAGCAAACAGTGAAAAAGGTTTTCGCCCCTCGGGTTTTTGGACGGCCGGCAGAGGCAGGGGCCGCTCTTCCGGCCGTCCCTATCACCAAGGCTCCAGAGGTTCGTCCAGCAACAACCAGGACTACAAACCCCAATTTTATCCCCAACGTGGACGTGGCTTCCGATGGAGAGGTCAACGAAACTACCGCCACAACTCCAACCAACAAGGTAAGCCTTTCTTCTTCCCCTCCTGTAGGGGGCCGCTTAAAACTGTTCCTTCAAAAATGGCGCACTCTCAGTGCAGACCCTTGGGTCTTGCACACGGTGCAAGGATTCCTAATAGAGTTCATTTCTCCTCCCGTTCAGTCTTCTCTTCCTCCCCCTCCCGTCTTTTCACTTCTCGTGGCATCTCAGATCTCCTCCGAGATCTCGGCTCTACTCCAAAAAAGGGCAATTCAAATTTTTCCCTTCGACTCCTCAGGCTTTCTAAGCTCCATTTTTCTGGTTCAAAAGAAAAACAAGAAGCTCCGCACAGTCATCAACTTGAAGTGGTTCAACCAATTTGTGGTTTATCGCCATTTCAAAATGGAGACCATTTTGCACCTGAGGGACACTCTTCGCCCCAACGATTGGATGGTCCGTTTGGACCTTCAGGATGCTTACCTCACGGTTCCTATTCATCACTCTCAATGGAAATATCTCCAGTTTCAGTGGGCAGGTGTCAACTATTGTTTCACCTCTCTTCCCTTTGGCTTATCATCCGCGCCCTGGTGCTTCACAAAACTCTTGAAACCAGTGGTCGCCTATCTTCGATCTCTTGGCATCAGACTAATTATTTACTTGGACGATATCCTCCTCATGAATTCCGACCAGCAGTCCCTCCTCTCCGACCTGCTGGTGACTCGGTCGCTTCTTTTGGACCTGGGTTTTCTCATCAATACCGACAAGTCATCTCTGATTCCATCTCAGAACATGGAATTCTTGGGTTTTCTGGTGGACTCTGCTGCAGCGTCCCTGCGCCTGCCCCTCTCCAAAGTTTCCAAGATCAAAGCGGAGATTGTTTCCGTCCTTCAGTCCTCTCTTTTGTCTCTCCGATCCTTAGCGAGGATCGTCGGCCTCCTATCCTCCTCCATTCAGGCCATCTTCCCTGGCCCTCTCCATTATCGCGCTCTTCAGCGGCTCAAGATTCAACACCTTCGACGAGGCCTCGCTTATTCGGATCTCGTGACTCTCGATCCCGAGTCTCGTACCGAGCTTCAGTGCTGGATAGACCATTTAGATGCGTGGAACGGACGCACTATCTTCGCCACTGCCCCAGATCTTGTCTTAGAATCCGATGCAAGCCTGTCGGGCTGGGGCGCCCGATGTGGACCAATCTCGACTGGAGGTTCATGGTCCGCCGAGGAGTCCAAGTTGCACATCAACTGTTTAGAGATGCTTGCAGGTTCCTTTGCGATCAAAAGCCTTACAAAAAACAGGATTCACTGTTCTATCCTTCTTCGTATGGACAATGTTTCTGCGGTCCGCTACATCAACCATCTAGGCGGCACAAGGTCCAAACCCCTGGCGGACTTAGCAAAGAGTCTGTGGGAGTTCTGTCTCGCACATCATCTTTCCTTGACCGCAGAGTATCTCCCCGGAGATCTCAACAGCGTAGCGGATTGGCACTCGAGATTTCTTCGAGATTCCAGCGATTGGAAGCTCTGTCCATCCGTCTTCCTGTCTCTTTCACATCTTTGGGGCCCTTTCTCTATCGATCTTTTTGCATCCCGGCTCAATTCACAATTACCCCGGTTCTACAGTTGGCGCCCGGACCCCTTGGCTTTGGCGACAGCCGCTTTCCTACAGGACTGGTCTCGTCACCTTCATTATGCCTTCCCTCCTTTTCTGATGATCAACAGGGTCCTTTCTCAGGTTCGCCGTCAGTCTGCGTCTCTGGTTCTTGTGGCCCCCTTCTGGCAAGCTCAAGTGTGGTTTCCGACTCTTCTCGAGATGGCAGTGGATTTCCCTGTCCTTCTTCCCTCCTTCGAGGATCTTCTGCTCAATCCCCAAGGCGTACAGCACAGTCTCATTCTAGACTCCTCCCTGCAGCTCTCGGCCTGGAAAGTTTCCGGCCTTCCACTTCTGACGTCCTCATTTCACAAGAGGCTTCAATCTTTATCAGCCAAGCCTGGGCTCCTGGAACATCCAAAGCTTACAAATCCGCCTGGTCTCTTTGGACAAGCTGGTGTTTGGAAAGGGACCTCGATCCCATTTCAGCCTCTCTGAATTTCATCATTAATTTCCTTGGTTCTCAAG
The DNA here is from genome assembly GCF_964261635.1 of Lissotriton helveticus. Taxonomy (NCBI): domain Eukaryota; kingdom Metazoa; phylum Chordata; class Amphibia; order Caudata; family Salamandridae; genus Lissotriton; species Lissotriton helveticus. The sequence goes on from NC_136065.1 coordinate 1,195,784,047, forward strand.
CCAGTGCCGGTAAGGCTTACCGCACTATCAATCTCTATCGTTCAGCCATCTCCCTCTACCATTCCCAAATCGATGGCAAACCGGTTGGTGCTCACCCTCTCATTTGTCGCCTACTCAAAGGTGTTCGTTGCGCAAAACCACCGTTGGCTAAGTATACCTCTTTATGGGATGTTACAGTGGTTCTCAAATTGTTTTCTAATTGGCCAGACAATTCTGTTCTTTCTCTCAAGATGCTATCCGCCAAACTTACCATGTTACTGTGTCTAATTTCTATTAAGAGAGTTTCTGATGTTAAAGCTCTAGATGTTTCTGCTCGCCAATTCTCTCCTACAGGTGTTCTATTTCAGATACGCAGACGTACTAAGACTCATTTGGATTCAGTGTTTTATCCTTACTTTCCAGCTCATCCCAAATTGTGTGTGGGACAATGTTTAAAAGTGTACGAACAACGAACTGCTGATCTCAGAACGCCCTCTCATTCTCAACTCCTCATTTCCTTTCGTAAACCCCATCTTCCTGTCTCCTCTCCTACCCTTGCCCGCTGGGTTCGTTGGGTCATGTCTCTTGCCGGAATTGATGTCTCCGTTTTCGGGGCTCATTCGGCCAGGGGAGCCATGGCTTCTACAGCCTTTTGGTCTGGCTCTCGTTTGGAGGACATTTTGAGATCAGCAGACTGGTCAAATGACAGTATTTTTCGCATGTTCTATTGTAAACCTGTACATACTGTGGCTTCTGATGTTGTTAATATGCTTTAAACAAGCATAATAGGAGCCTCCGGTCTTGCCATAAAATGTAGATTTTTCTAGTGTTCATGACGGAAAATCTTAATTTTATTAAAGACACGGAGGCGAGTATTATCCCGCCGCAACATTTTTAACATTGTTCTCCCTCCCTACAGCGAATCCAGCCCTGCCACCGGCTTCATCTTAGAAGATCTTCACTTCGACTCCTTCGATCTTCACCTCCAACTTCTCCTTCTCCAGCGCTCCTGCATCATCCTCCTGGACTCCTATTTGGTCTTCTTCCTTGGATTCCTCTGCTGCAAGACTTATGTTCCTGGACTTTGGCTATATCCTTAATTTTATCTATTTTCCCTTGGTTTAATGACTATGCTTGATCTGCTCGCCAGCGAAAAGAGGAAGCTGCGCAGTCAGTTAGGGTCTTTATCTATTAGGTCTGCTGTGATTGGTTACTGTATTCTCGTGATTTCTCGTTCCCATGGCCCAGTTTGTTTCTGGCCCTCTGGGAACTGTAGTTTTTTACTTATCTTGGCTGCTGTTAAAATAAAAGCAAGATAAGAAAGCATAATACTCGCCTCCGTGTCTTTAATAAAATTAAGATTTTCCGTCATGAACACTAGAAAAATCTACATTACCGCCTATGAATAGTGTTCACACATTAATATTTCCACCTATGAATAGTGTTCATGCATTAATATTACTGCCTATGAATAGTGTTCACACATTGATATTACCACCCAGTAGCGGTCGGTGGTGGGAGTAGTTGCTGGGCGGTGACGTGGGGAGGGGGAGGGGCAGGTTGGCGGGTAGTAATATAAGGATTATGGAGGACTACAGGTAAGTAAACATATAAATAAATAAAACAAATTTTGTTGCGCGCACTACATACCCAAATGCGATGCAGTGCATGCAACAATAGTTGTAAAAAGATAGTGTTCACACATTAATATTACCACCTCTGAATAGGATTCACACATTAATATTACCAGCTCTGTATAGTATTTAGACATTATTATTACCACCTATGAATAGTGTTCACATATTAATATTACCACCTATGAATAATGTTCACACAATAGTGTTCACACATTAATATTACCTCCTATGAATAGTGTTCACACATTAATGTTACCAACTCTGAATTGGATTCACACATTAATATTACCGCCTATGAAGAGTGTTCACACATTAATTTTAACAAATCTGAATAGGATTCACACATTAATATTCCCACCTATGAATAGTGTTCATGCATTAATATTACAACCTATGAATAGTATTCATGCATTAATATTACCGCCTATGAATAGTGTTCACGTATTAATATTGCCACCTATGAATAGTGTTCACATATTAATATTACCACTGATGAATAGTGTTCACACATTCATATTACCACCTATGAATAGTGTTCACACATTATTATTACCACCTATGAATAATGTTCACACATTAATTTTATCACTTGTGAACAGTATTCACACATTAATATTAGAAGCTCTGAACAGTATTTCACCTGTTAATACTACCACCTCTGAGCAGTATTTACACCGTAAATATTACCAGCTCTGAACAGTAGTTCTCCCGCTAATATTACCAGTTCACATGATTGGTGAGTCTTTTGTCTCACTTGTGGATAAGCACATAAGCGATAAAGAGAGACAGATAAAGTTGTGTTTTAATTTTATTTTTAGCAACAAGCCAGCAACAGAAACTGATATCGGGGGCTCCTCCTAGGCAGCGTTCATGTAAAAGAAACTGACTTAAGGTATTATATTAAACTATGAGTAAATAATGAGCATTAATAGAAGGCTTTTTATAATATTAAAACATATAATACTTATCACCTTTACAGAAAATTTAATGCGCAGATATACCTATATCAATAAAGTTGGGTATCCGTGCCAGTCCGGTGTGCCCAAATCAGGACCCGGTTTATTTTATTGCCTCAGAGGAAATCCTGAGCCTTGTGATCTGAGGTAAGAGATACAGACAATACTAATTGATCTACCTCTGAACACGAATAATGTAGGGCACTATATATAACTGTGCTTTTTTTTAAAAATAGGCCTGCCCGTTTTTTGGCAAAACCACCATATGAAACTAGAGTGTACTAATGTGAAATAGCAACGTTTAATAAATAATACCTGTTCTCCCGCCTGTATTATATGTATTCCTTATGACATCTACTAAGTGACAGCTAGATAAAATAATACAATTTGATGTATATAGGCACTGTATGTATCATTATGATATAGTAATTTTGTGTTTCTTTATAGAAACTGTCCTGAAGAAGGTTCTTATCGTGCATAACCGAAACGCCGCGTCGACACTTGTTCTCATGAACATTTTAATTATTATTGTGTAACTGGTCTAATGATTTTCTTGCAATATGTACCTGATGTTGTAATGTATGATTTTATGTATTAATTTTGATTTTAAAATATTGACACAACGAAATGATGTGTAATAAACATGTGTATGTTTCTACTTTTAAACTACAGTTTTGCCAGTATAATTTTTTATAATTTCCTATAAAGTGTGTAATTGTGGTGCTGTCACTATACTGGATACACGGTAGAGATACCAAATTCCCTCATTGTGAGTCCTTTAAATTCCAGAAGGTTCATTATTTGTGTGGTTGGTAGGTTTGCCAAAAAATAGGTAATTTGTGTGTTAACCTTTTGAGACCACATTGATGGTTTATGTATAGACAGGGACACTATCGTTTTTTCCACACATATTAATATTACCATCTATGAATAATGTTCACACAATAGTGTTCACACATTAATATTACCGCCTATGAATAGTGTTCACACATTAATATTACCAACTCTGAATAGGATTCACACATTAATATTACCGCCTATGAATAGTGTTCACACATTAATATTACCAACTCTGAATAGGATTCACACATTAATATTACCGCCTATGAAGAGTGTTCACACATTAATTTTACCAAATCTGAATTGGATTCACACATTAATATTCCCACCTATGAATAGTGTTCATGCATTAATATTACAACCTATGAATAGTATTCATGCATTAATATTACCGCCTATGAATAGTGTTCACGTATTAATATTGCCACCTATGAATAGTGTTCACATATTAATATTACCACTGATGAATAGTGTTCACACATTAATATTACCACCTATGAATAGTGTTCACACATTTATATTACCACCTATGAATAGTGTTCACACATTAATATTACTACCTATGAATAATGTTCACTCATTAATTTTATCACTTGTGAACAGTATTCACACATTAATATTAGAAGCTCTGAACAGTATTTCACCTGTTAATACTACCACCTCTGAGCAGTATTTACACCGTAAATATTACCAACTCTGAATAGGATTCCTACTGCTAAATTGCCCAGCTTGGAATTATTTTCCCACCACACATATTATGAGCTTCAGGCAGTGTTCACATGCAACATACATAATCCTCATCCCTGGCCCTCATAGCCACTGTTGATATTACCTACCTTCTGGACACAGGGAGAAATTTGCAAACAATAGTGCATGAGTTTGTGTGACTTACTCTTGTATTAGTCCTGACTTACTCCTGAACTTCAAGAGTAAGTCAGGAGTACTCCAGACTCTGGCCCCTGACATTCTAGAGTAAACCAAGAGTAAGTCACAGCAAAACCTTTGCCACTCAGGACAATACAGCCATTTCCATTATTACCAGGTCTGAACTTTATAGCCGCCTCTCTAAATTCCAGCTGTGGACACAGGGCTGGATTAACCAACAAACACATGCTTAGGGCATCAAGGGAAGGCTGGGGCACCACAGAAATGCTCCAGTGCCGGATTCACCAGGGACCATATGGTGCAAAACTGCAAATGATGCAGCTGAACCTATAAATAAAATGGAAGTATACAAAAATAAGCATTATTTTCCATCTTACTGTAAGTTTTGTTTCATTTCGAAAAACAAAATGTTATTTTATGAATTATTATTGTTTATATTTTGAATTAGATTTCTATGGGGACACCAAAATCTTTTAAGCGCTTAGAGCTTTTATGGGTGTTAATCCTGCCCGGTGGGGACAGTGCGGCCGCTGTTGGCATTGCCAGCTATAAGTACACAACCCAGTGGTAATATTATCATTGGTTAAACGGTGTACCACCTGCTAAATGGATTACCTATAAACTGAGCACCCACTGCGAATATCACCAGCAAAGCACGGAATAGAGGGCAGCAAAGTGCTAACATTACCAGCTGCACCAGTGACAGCACTGCTACCCTCACCAGCAGTGACGTGTAAAGTCACCTTCACTTTAACAGCCCTGAACAGTTTAAACCCTGCTCCACCCACGCTGGCATTACTAACAGCGAACAATGAACAGACTGTGAGCTTTACCAGCCGTGCCCGGGGTACTGCCAGTATTACTGAGCGGCACGGCTCCTGGTAACATCTCCAGGCAGGTATGACATTTTCCAAACAGTCGTGGGTAAGGTTTCTTTCAGCAAACATTTTTTTCAGAAACGAGCCAATGGCTGAAGAGTATGCGCGAACCCATTACAGGTTTTGTTTTCTTTTTTGTGATTCACGCCTCTGCCCATGAATTACCCCACTGTTTCCGTGCCAACCGCCTGCTGCAGAAGCAAAGAATCCGTTTTAAACCCCATTCAACCACCCACGAGTGAGTCAGAGAGAGAGCGCATATGTTCCATGTGTGCGTGAGACAGAGAGCGTACGTTTGCATGTGGGTGTGAGATAGCGTATGTTTGTTTGAGACAGCACGAGCACGTGTTTGCTGGAGTGCGTGAGAGAGAGAGAGCGCATGTTTGCAAGAGTGTGTGCGAAAGTGATTGCATGTGTGTGGGCTTGTATGTGTGTGAGAGATAGTGAAAGAGAAAGAGCGTGTCTGTGTGTGTGTGAAAGACAGAGGGAGAGAGAGGTTGGCCAGCCTCAGTTAACCTGCTCGTGCCCCGAGCTTGCTTTTTAAAAATGAATAAGCGTGCTGGTGTCTCCTGGGGTGCTCGGGCATAGGGAAGCAGTCACTCATGTTGTGTGTCGGCCTCTGAAGGAAGGCGCTGGGACATTCCCTCAGCATCAGGAAGTGTTCATAGAGCCCCTGGTCTGCGATGGGGGGGGGGGAGGGTGATAGCCATGCACTATCCACAAAAGTAGACTCTTACGTCCACTGTCTTGTTGGTTGACGCGCTAGAGAGCTGCCTATATGCCCCGATGGAGACACCTGCATCTCACCATCAGGTTTGAGGTGGTGCCCTCTGCCACACATGGTGGCAGCGCCGCCTGTCAGTGCAGGGAGACTAGATCACCACAATCTCTGGTGCAGACAACTCCTCAAACAATACCCAGGGAACTGGTGGGTATTAAAAAAAAAAGATAACTATAGTGTGCCTAACACATACTGGGAACACCACACAGCATGTCAGGGCACTACACATGTGGGTAGTGGTGATGTTCCCTCTCTCTCTGGAGGACATACCCAGGGCCTAAAGCTTTTGGGGTATTTTCAGCAGAATGTCCAGCAGCACTTTCACCACCAAAGTGACTGCTTCTGTGGAGGAGAAGAGAGCCACTTTGGTGCAGAGACCTTTGATGTCAGGGTGGAAAACTCACCAATGCATTGTTAGTGCCCTCAGGGATGTGGGTGTTGGGAGCATATACCTGCCAAATGAGGGGACAGAAAGTCCAACAGCAAAACTCTTAGACCCTGTTTGATGGGGAATTCTGAACATGCGCCAACAGCACCTTGCTCACATAATTGAATTTCACATCTTGCAACAAACACTTTACCTTCACAAATGTATCCTGGTAGATAGTGACTAGTCAACCCTGCTGAAATGTATGAGGAAAAAGTACAGAATAAAACGCGGACAGTGAGGAATTCAGTGTGCTAAGTAATAATGTCACAAGTTATGCCTCAGTCTCATAGGTGGGGGTATTTATCAAATACCTCACCCTGTGGTAATGGTTTCTGCCAGGTGCTGTGAATCCCACTGCTATTCAGATCAATTCATAATCATGGCCTATATTGAAGGTAGTTCAACAGAGCTTCTTCCTGCACCTTATTCAAAGCAGTCACAGGTCAAGGAGGGGTTAGGGCTGCCCACTCTAGAGTGCCCCCGTTCTGAGTTGTTTGCATCTAAAGGGACAATTGATGTATTGGGGCTATATGGGAGTCTTCAAAGACAAGAGCCCTAAAGTCAAAATACGTTTAAACCCAGAGAAAACAACTCAGAAAAAATCCACACGAGACAAAGTTCAAAGTACAAATCATAAAGTTTTATTTAAAATTAAGAATCAATACAGAAGACAAAAAAGGCACTGGCTAGTCAATCAATTCAAAATACTCATAATGCAAATAAAGGCAAAACATCATTGGCAGCAGAGAAGTGAACCCTATGCTAAGTTAGAAGCCAGCACCATTTACTGTCCAACACAAGGCAAATGAGAAATAAAGAGCATGTGTTATAAGCACTGCTCAGTTAACAACAGTAAAGCAGCTTGGAAATATTCCAAGTTGTGTTCAAAGCAAAGCTTAATGTGAAGTCTGCCTCGGAGAAGAGCAGGGGAGGTTTCTGGCTCAGTTTACCCAAAGGAGACTTTTTTTAGACTGGTCTGATAAAGGCAGTACATTGAGCTACCTAGTAGTAAAACAGAAAACACATCACATGGTAATAAGTCTGCGCTCTACATCCATTGATTAATTCTATATTATGCCCTACAACAGAAACAAGGACACAATAAAAATATAAACAGCATCTCCATTTGGCCAAAGGAAGTGTACACACTTGTAAATCCACCCTCTGCAGGAACATCAAGAGCAACATGAACAGAAATGAATACATTTTAAAAGTGTAACACTGAAAACAGACCAGAGGACTGACTACATCGCATACATTGTACTGAAACATTGAAGGTCACATTTGAGGCTTTCCTGCACACCGAGCAAAATAAAACAAACAGGCCAGGCAGTGCTACGCGGATTCGGAATGTTCACTTTGAAGACAGGAGTGGGTCTAGTTCAAAACTCTCATCCTAATAAACACAGTTTAGGCATTGCATTGCATTTGCCGTGTTCTAGTGTTAATTAGAATACAGAATTGATAATTGGAGAATCAGTGTTCACAATCCCGTCCTTCCTTGAATACAAAACTCCAGCACCATCCGCAGTGCAATTGTGAGGGGAAGCAGATATTTCAACTTTACTCCCTCACAACAACTGTACTTCTTGATTTCAGTTAAAAAATATGGATTTGTCACATTTGTCAGACATGAATACGCTTTTTTACACTGAACACTGCAGGGCCACTAAACGCCCCACGCTGTTGGGTCATAAGAGGAGTAAGGTGCAAGAAATACATTGATTTGCCGAACTTCACATTTGGCCAAGAGTAGGAGCCGAGATTCTATTCCCATTGGCTGCAATTGTACTATTTGTTTACAGACAGAAGTGCTTCCCGGCAAGGTTTCATAAGGGTGCGGGGGGCTGTGGGCTGGTGGTGTCCATAATATGCACCCGTGAATCACTTGTATTTTTGGGGGATGTGGGGCCTCTGGGGTCCCTGCTCGTCTCTTAGTCCGGTGAGTCGGTGGCTGATGCTTGATCTGTTTCACCTCACTCTCTCCCAGTGTCCGGGCTCGTGTGTTTATTGGGCCTTGGAGCGGTACGTTGGCACCAATGGCGGCATTGGTGACGTATCAACAGTTCCAAGGCTGCTATTCGCGCCCACTATTGTCCTCGGCGTCTCGTGCCCCCTCCTGTCCTGTCGCGCGCACGTTACGCCAGAGATAACCTATCAGGCGGCTCCGGCCACGTGCTGCGCCCCATTGTCACCCTCAGAGCAGCGGCCTGTGGTTACAGGGAGCGCGAGGGAAAGAGCGTCGACACAAAGCAGAGGAGAGCTGGAAATAAAAGGTGCGCCCCCTTAATCTCCGTGCTGTGTCAGGGTGCAAATCTTTAACTAAACAGTTTGGCCAAAAAAGCGGCGGGACAGCAGAATGCTGCCTGCTTTTCTACTATATTTGATAACACGGCTAGAATTACAGAATTACAAAAGTCTGCCTGCTTTTCTACTATATTTGATAACACGGCTAGAATTACAGAATTACAAAAGTTCCTCGTAGCCGCAAAAGCGCCATACACACCAGCTGTGGTCATATTCTAGTCTAGTATAAAATAGTTTGGTTTTAGTCTTTCAAACTTATTTTTGTAAATAATTACCCCGTGAGCAATAGTATAAAATAATAATTAGAGACACGTATCTATCTAATAGATCAATTTTATATATATACACATATATATATATATATATATATATATATATATATATATATATATATAGAGAGAGAGAGAGAGAGAGAGAGAGAGAGAGAGAGAGAGAGAGAGAGAGAGAGAGAGAGAGAGAGAGAGAGATAGTGTTAAAATTACTTTAGCGTTACAAAAAGAAGAAAAGCACAAATATTCCTTGTGTTTTTGGGGAAATGAGCCTCACTGCCAATGGCCTCCAGTTTATCCTTTGGACACGCTTGCCTTTCTTGGTTACGTCCACAATGGGGGGAGACGGAGGCTGGTGTGAACGATGGCCCGAGGAGCGAACAGTCCAAGGTCGTGTCCGAGGCTTCGACTTTCAGGTGCAGGCGGATTTCAAAGGCGATTACAAGGCGACAAGCGATGATTCTTCAATCAGCCGATTATCAACTTCTGTGCCTACACATGGGGCGATTTTATTGTTTACATTGCGGTTTTATCTTTGTTCAGCTTGTTAGCGGACAATATTATCAATATTATTAATATCATTTTAATACGATTTCGTTGTATATAGTGACTGGAACAGTTTAAAAAAATGTTATAATATAAAGTGCCAAACGGAAAATATTTAAAATGTAAAAGGGTTTAACAAAATGATCAGCTACGTACAGGGTAGTGTTGTCATTTAGTATTAAGTATTTTCTATATAAAAAAAGATGTTCAGAAGTTCTCCTTTTCTCCAGTAACGAAGCATATTCCTGCAAAAAAAATGCAGAAATGACGCCACCCTCCCACTTGTTTTAAAAGGAGTCTGCAAATTAAGAAACGGTCGCAAAAACTTTAAAAGTAGAGCGAAAGGTTGCAAAATAAATATTTTGTATGAAGGTTAAAAGGCGGCGGAGGAACTGAATGCACCCGAAAGGGCAATATTTTAATCTACAGTTTTAACATGTATGACATTTTTTAAATACAGCACAGAGAACATTTTTAAGAATTAAAACAGTGTATCTATGGATTAAAGCAATTTTTATATATTTTAATAAAGGTACAGCCGGGATCGAAACACACATAACGTCGTTTTAAACCGGTATAGCCGATGAAAACAATTTCTATATACCTCTTTGAAAGAAAATTGTTTTTAAACATTTTGCAAGTATGTTTTAAGTTCAAGTTCCTCGTTTATAGTGGAGGGAGAGCCATAATCCTCTCTTCCACTATACCGCCCCCCCCCCCCCCACTAAAAAAATGAGCTCGACCTCTCTCCCTCCAGATGTGCAAAACGAGGTCGCCCTTACACTGGAGTCAAAATCCTTTCCACATGTTGCCCCCAAACCCTGGAAGGAACGAAGCTTTTACACAAATAAATCAGGGGTGGGGAGTGAGCTATCAGCCGCCCCCTGATATGTGCACCTGGGGATTAGTGCGCGGCCGCGTGCCTCACACTGAACCGATCACCCGAGGGTCATAAACACCCAATAAACAACTTTTAGTAAATATACTCTCGCTAGGAGTCCTGCACTGACTTATGTGGACCCAAATATCCCCTAGTAAATGTGCGCGGACGCACACAAACACATATGTGCGTGCGACACGTACGCAAACACAGGCGCACGCAAATATCAATACACAATTTTATTTATTCGTTTATTTATTTATTTATTTAATGCGATTATATATAGCACGAACATTACCCGAAGGTGTCAGTACGCAGATACACCCACAATACACACGCGTACACATATACACATGTCCCCGCACACGACAAACACAAATGCACACATAAACATAAACACAAAAAAGCACTGAACACACAGGCGCAGACACAAAACACAGGCTCAATACACACAAAGACGCGTGTCTGAAAACTACAATAAAACTGGCGAGTGAAAGACATCCGTTTCAAAATTACATGCACGGATCTAAAGTTTTCTGTATTTTTGCAAGATATATTTTCCATAATTTCACCATGTAGGTTACCTGGAGCTGAAGGGCAGAGGCCTCAAAATAAATTCCGGATTCCACGGGAGAAACAGTAATCCGACATCCACCAAGTGTGGCGTTCCTCCAATGTGCTGAGCTACAAAAGTGGCCCCCTGGCCGCCCCGCAAGGACGCTGGAAGTGGCGCATTTGTTTTTGTTATTGTTGTGAGATGTGCGGCCCTTCGACACGTGCGTGACTCTGAAGTCTGTTTTCATCTCAGTAATGTTGCTGGGGGGTGGGGGGGGGGGGGTGTTACAGCAGGCGTGTTTATTGGGATAACTGCTTTTTGCAGTAATTAAGGAGTATTGTTGCTAGATTGCTATAGCGCCTAGATAAACCTTTTGGCTGATTAGTGCGCTATACACGTCAATTTAATATAACATATATAATCTTATTGTAATTCTAATAAACAAAATCAGGCGACTATGATAGAACCATTTGAACCGTTTTTTCTGTTTTCTGAAGCGGAAGAGGACGTTCAAACCTGCCAGGTTCCAGCCTTTCAGTGTAGAAATATATTGCAATTACTACATTCGTTGTGTAACTAACAACTCTTAACAGCAATATTTTTTTTAATTTCAAACTGATTAAAAGTTATTTAAAACGCTGAACACTGTATTCTAAATGGTAGCTTGTCACCTTTAAGCTATTGATTGCTATTTTTCGGCATTTGAAGAGCTGGACGTTTTGGTCACATACGCTAAACCTCTCCAGTTTATGCTCTGGGGAAGGGTTTTTAGTGCGCAAAAGAAAAACACACCTTAAACTCTTCAATGCAATCCAGGCACTATGGAAAGAGGGATTCCTCCAGTATCAGGAACATTTTTTGTTTCAGCTTTCACACACATGTATGTTTCCAGCGCAGACACTGTGAAGTATCAAATGTTTTAGGAGTTTTAAGAGCGAGCTCAAGGCTTAGAAGAACCATACGCATAAACCCTAGTGCTTAGAATCCTTAAGCGCCTCATCCCGAGGTACAAATAAAACAAATAAGAAGCCAGTGTTCTGATATGGAGGGCTGCGTCTCTATGGGAAGAACTGCTCCTGTAAATAGTTCATGCTATGCGTTTTACTCTGCAGTATGGCAAGAACAGGGCTAGTAAGCTGTCCATTTTGTAATTCAACGCAAGGTACTATTAATTCTTCAAAGCATTTTTTACAGGATCTACTGAATGTACATAGTTTTCTTTTTTTAAGAGGCGTACACATTTTTATAACAGTAGCATCCTTTTTATCACAGTGATAAAACACTAACGAAGCTCGTTTTACAATGTCCGGGAATGTGTTTCATCCTTCACTTTTAATCCCATAATATGAAGCATGACTTGCTTTTCTTTACTGTGTAATTTTCCTCTCCTTGCCTTGCAGTTTAATCAGCCCTGCTGTATAATTTGGTGTGCGTCATGACAGTGACCTGCACAAAGTGCATTTCTTCTTTCAGGTAATTTATTTCACTGGTTAGGGTTGGTCTAGTTCCAGTTTAAGAATATAAGTACGTTCAGAGGTGTTGCTTAGTATGCACATTCCTTTGTGGTTAGTTTTTCCTCTCCACATCACTCACCCATCCATCCATTCACCCACCCCGCAATAGAATCAGAAGCCACCTATCCAGCCCGCTACTTCGCTACAGTATCCTGCCAGAGATTCCCTTAGGCATGTGTGGGCACTTCCCTGCTAACTGCATAACCATTATAGTCATTATTGCAGGCTGTCCTGCTTCACTGGTAGGGGGTTCTAAAAATGGTCACTGTCAACAAATCTGGGGGGGGGGAGAAATATCTCCCATATCTGCTGGAGGAGTCTACTAAAGAGAAGCCCACCTGCTCTCACTTCTAGGGTGTGAGTTCTTACTTGCATGACCAGCCACAGCCGGCAGTGGGAGTACCTGCAGGGCGGTGACGTGGGAGGGTCAGGGGCAGGGTGGGGGGTAGTAATGTATGGATTATGGAGTTTTACAGGTAAGTAAACACTTAAATAAATAAAACAAATTTCGTTGCACGCACTGCATCGCATTTGGGGATGCAGTGCACTCAACGAAATTCAATTTATTTATTTAAATGTTTACTTACCTGGGAAGCTCCGTAATCCATACATTACTACCCCCACCCTGCCCCTCCGCCTCCCCACGTCACCGCCCAACTGCCGGCCGCGGTTGTGCATGACGAGTGGCTGTAACTAGGGGTGGGCGTAACTCGCGTAATTTGCTCTGGCGTTATTACCAGGCACGACCTGTTCAGGTAAGAGTGGTGGTGTGGGCGGAGTTGACAGATGATAACAATGGAAACTTAAAAAAAAAAAAAGAAAAGCAATTACCTTGCGCTCGCCACATCGCCGAATTGGTGATGCGGCAAAGGCACGGTAAGCAGTTTTCTTTGTTTTTTGTTATCTGAGTTTCCCTCTACATCATCTGTCCACTCCCCCCCCCCACACCCCACCCCACTGCTCTTACCTGAATGGGCCGTGCCTGGTAATTACCTGGTATTGCTGAAAAAGAATGTGAGATTCTGCATAATACGTAATAAGAGTAATTCGCCATTTAGGGCTATTTTCTGGTTCTGAGGATTCATTGCGTGCTTAAAAATAGTGATAAATGCAACAGAACATGAATAAAAGCACAATTTTCCCCAATTTATTCCCAGCAATTAGCACTATTTCCTTAGTGCAAAATGCACCCTCACATTCAAAATGCACTCAAGGATACATTTTATGCTAAGAAAATAGCAGCCTGAGCAGCTGCTCACTAGATTTGTTGTTTTTGTACTTATTTTCCCCCTTAATACTCTTAATTATTGCAAAAGTATTGGTAATCCACATAAAAAGAGTAACACGAAATTACTGAAATTACTCTGATTACTCCAGCATAATTAAAATCACTCCCAGGACTAGCGGTAACCAGGGCCATTGGAAAATGCAATTGAGCAGCTTCAATGTTTACTGCTAAATATGTATTTATTGCATTTTACACCTAATCTATCATTCGATACATATTTTCCAGATTGGAAAAAAAGTATTTCTAGTTGAAACAACTCAAACATTATAAAAAAAAATGCTGCACACACTCTATGAAAATTAAGTGGGTCACCTCCAGCTGTTGCTTTCTGTAACCTGTCTGTAAAACAAGAGGCACTTTTTCACAGACAGGGTATGCATGTCAATTTAGTGGGCAGGAAGAAGAGCAGGGAACTGCAGCAGGAGATAAACACCTTAACTATCAAAATCTAGTATGATAAGGTAGATAAAATGATTAGTTGCTTGTTGTTTTCAAAACATTATTTTTGTATAATTCATGTTCACTTAGCAGACACTGTTTGTGAAGTGGCAAGTGGTGACTCTGTATCTTAAAGTCACCAAGTTGCTCAGATAGGTACACCCAGTGGGGTTACTGTACAGTCTGCCAATTTCATGGGTGATTAAGTTTCGGGTCCATCTGCAACAGCTGCAGTGGCTTCCAGCTCAATTTCCCATGAACCCGCCATAGCCGTAGTAAGTCTTCCTTCAGCTCAGGTCACTCCATACAGTGGAGGCATCTCACAGGGTCCACTAGCACCTGCAGTCACCACTGCAGCCCAAAAGCAGAGGGAACTTGATAGAAGCAGAAAAGGTGAGGTGCAGTCCATCCTGGGGCATGTGTTTAGCTCTCCTATGCTTCCCAGGGATCGGTTTGGGCTCCACTTACCCAAGAAATGTAAGGCAAAGACTCGAAAAGTAGGCCTTGGAAGAGTTCTGCATAACTTTGTAGTGCTGCGTGGAGTTCCGCAAGAGGCGGAGTGTGTTAGGTCGCACCATTTTCATTGATTTTTAATGCTGGGCGTTTGTCCCTTGCTGGAAAATCAGTATAAACTTCACAATGCGCTGTGCAAGAGGGTGCTGCTTCTTTCTGTTGTTCAAGTAGATTTTCATCTCAAGCGGCAGCTTCCTCAATGCAAATGGAAGGTTTCTCAACGCAAGCGGTAGCGGCCATCAGTGACTGCCCACGTTGAGAAATCTCGCCGAGAGGTGATCTGGAGTAAGATTTCCCTTGCTCGCTAACTTAACATTGGCGAGCGCGAGTCAGTAAAAACCTCCACTCCTCTATGCAAAGCGGAAGTTTTTGGGGACTTCACCACTTTTGAATATCTTGGAGCAGAACTTAAAGTACATGGCTCCCCTCCAATTAGATTACACAACAGTTATCTTCCGCCCGGTGATCCTCTTCCTTTTGTAGAAGAATTGTCTGACCTTCTTACTCAATCCTCACTTTCCAACTCTAAAAACCTCTTCCTTGGGAATTTTAACCTCCATTGGAACAAAAAAGACGATCCTATGGTTAACTTCCTCACGGATCTACTTGACATCAATAACCTAAAACAACTTTGCCACTTCCCCACTCACTCCAAAGGAGCCACTCTTGATGCCATCATTGCTAACAATGAGCTGTCCTCCCTTTCCTCCATAATCCCCATTGATTGGTCTGACCACCTCATCCTTTTCAAGATTTCTAACACTGCTCTTCAGAACCCACCCAAATCCATCAAACAGATGAAACTGACCAGAAATCTACACCTTATCCCTCCAGGCGAACTGGAAGCCAAAGGCAAAGCTCAACTGCAACTCTCCCCTCCCTCTCAAAATGCCAATGACCTCACTGTACACTTTAGCAAATCCATCGTTACGGTCCTTGATCAAATCGCCCCGACCAAACTAAAACATCAGAAAAGCTCTACCAATTCCTGGTTCAATCCAGATCTCAACAATGAACGTTGCACTCTCAGATCTACTGAATGTGTTTGGAGGCAAAATCTATCCCCCTTTAACCCCTCACTCCTCAGAACCGCTTGATCCAACTACAAAAAACACATCCTCAATGCTAAGACATCATTCTTCCGCACACAACTCGATCGGGCAAAAAACCGACCTAGGGAACTCTTCTCTATTGTGAAAAACCAAACCTCCTCTGCGCCCCAAAGGTAATCGCCTCTAATGAGAGATGTGAGGAAATCAACTACTTCTTAGAAAAAATCTCAAAAATAGATCAATCCTTCGCCCTAACTCCCCTCTTTAACCCACTTCCTCCATTTGACATTTCCTCTAATTCCCCTTTACCTGCTACGCTCCCTCACAAATCCTTATCGCTCCCTCTCATCGCCCCGATTCATGAACCGGACCCTTTCACTCTGGATCTAAGAAATAATGCTTCTTGGCACGGCTTCCACCCTGTTACGGAACTGGATGTCCTTAACGTCATTTCCAGACTGAAACCATCTTCGAACACTAATGACCCGCTCCCTTCAAACCTCGTCCAAGACCTTAAACATATCATTTCCCCCTACTGGACCTCCATCATCAACTCCTCCTTTCCCTCGGGTTGTTTCCCTGCCTCCCTCCAATTAGGTCAAATCACTTCCATCCTCAAAAATCCCGCTGGTGATCCCAATGACCTAAATAACCTTCGTCCCATTTCTAACCTCCCTATTCTCTCCAAAGCCTTTGAAAAATGCGCACAGTTACAACTAGATACGCACATTGATTAATTCAATGTTTTAGACTCATTCCAATCTGGCTTCAGAAAGGGTTGTAGTACAGAAACAGCAATGCTAAACATAATTGATGACATCCAACTCACCCTTGACAAAGGTGATTCCTCCCTACTCGTTCTCCTTGATCTCTTCGCTGCCTTTGATACTGTAAATCACTCTACTCTACTTAACACACTTATAGATCGCTTTGGCCTCAACGGCTCAGTCCTTAAATGGTTCACCTCCTTTTTCCAACACAGAACTCAGCAAATTAAAATCCTTGACTGCCTTTCTAAACCTCTGCCCATCTCCCTAGGTGTCCCCTAGGGCTCCATCCTCTCCCCCTCTTTATTTACCCTCTTCGTGGAACCCCTCACACTCATCCTTAGACAAGCAGGAATCAATTACCACCTATACGCTGACGACACCCAACTTTACTATAAAATTCAAACCCGCTCTGATGTCCTTCACCTCAAAGATACCTTGAGTAAAATTCAATCCTGGTTCCACTTCAACCACCTCAAACTCAATCCAAAAAAGACAGAAATCATTCCTTTCTCCCCATTCTATCCTGGATCTCTGACCTTACTGCACTCAACTGCTCGCTCACTATATCCAACTTGGTTAAATCACTCGGTTTTAACATGGACCTGAAGCTTTCTCTTATCCCCCACATAAAAAACTCAGCCAAAAGCACTCTTTACACACTCCATCACCTAAAGAAAATAAAACCTTTCATTCCAGCCGATGACTTCAAATTAGCCGTCCAATCACTGGTCCTATCAAAAATTGATTATGGGAACGCCATCCTCACTGGTACTCCTAAAGCTCACCTCGTCCCTATCATATCGGTTCTTAACCTAGCCACTAGGCTCATTAGTGACCTTAAACAGTATGACCATTTCCCCCCGCCCTTAAAGACCTCAAGTGGCTGCCCATTGAAGGAAGAACCTCATTCAAGACAGCGTGCATTACGCACAAAGCCCTGCATCAAAGCTCCCCGCAGTACCTCACGGATAAACTTCACAAAGCTGGCAACTCTAGATCACTGAGGAGCTCCAACACCCTCGCTCTGGTACCTCCTCTATTTAACAAGAACACCACACAATCACGCTCCTTTTCCGATAATGCAACGAACATCTGGAACGCCCTCCCCAAAGATCTTTGTTCCAACCCCTCTTATGCCAGCTTCAAAAAAGACCTCAAAGTTCTCCTACTAAACAAACACTGGGGTCCTTAAATCCGCCCCTTGTTGCTCATTTCAGCCTTGCCTCCTATTACCCTCCCTCCCCGCCCTCTTCTTCCCTCTTCCTTCAACTCCTCCCTCCTGTCCTCCCTATTGGACAAGACCCCTCCACCAGATATGACTTAATACTCTCCTCCCTCTCCTCAACATACCCTCCTACCCTACACCTACCCTTCCCCCTCCCCCACATACATTCCCACTAAGATAGGCTAACTATCTCAGAACCAGCAGGCAGCCCTGTTCTCAACTTATGTACTTTTGCAATATGACGATGTAAAGTCCAGAACTGTTTCGACCTTCCTTTTTCGTGTTTTTCTTATTCTACCTCATTGTTAACCTGTACACATCTAATTAATCCTTTCTATGTACAGCTGTATTGATGTGTGCCTTAACTATCCCCCTCCCTCCCTTCCAGCCACCCATCCGCACTCCCTACTCCCTCCTTTGTTTTAGTTTAGACTGTGCAACATATTTCATAAGCGTTCTACCGTTTGTATTGTTTTTTTTAATATTACCTCATTGCCATTTTTGACATATTGCAGCATATTCTCCTGTGAAGCGCTCTGATACCCCCGGGTCCAGCTAGAGCTATATAAAACATGTTAAATAAAATAAATTAATAAATAAAATAAATAAATAAAATAAGTGGGAAACACTCCACAAACTCCATGAGCGGAGCAGAATTTCATGCACAGGTCTATTGAAAGGTACTTTTGTGGACATTTTTCATTTGATAATGGCGACAGTATTTAAGGAAGAATAAACAATGTTGCCATACGTGGTGCATATTGAAGGTAGATGAGATCATCACAAATTGGGTGAAAGTGTTCACTATTTATCAGTCTGTGCTGGTTGAAACAGTTCTTGACCCCATTTGACTGATTACTAGAACAGGACTATGTGTGCACAGGAGTATGGTGGCAGTTGTTGAAAGGAATATGGTATGGCTTTCCGTCAAAAAGGTAACTCGTCATGTTTTGGGATCAAGCATGCCTGTTTCAGGTGCATGAATCTCAGAGAAGGTAAGTGTTGTTCTAATCAGTCCTTATGGTCTTAAGATGGTTCAGGGGGTCAAAAAAGGGACTTGATGGGTTTTTAACAAAAAGGCATGCATCCAACCTGCAGACACAAGAGAATTTAAGAATAGCTACTCCTATTGTGGGATCCCATCACATCCCGAATTCAAGTGCTTTAAGTAGGGCTGGGTGGAGTTCGGGGAGTCGCGCTCTGCGTAGCTC
Organism: Lissotriton helveticus; assembly: GCF_964261635.1. Classification (NCBI taxonomy): domain Eukaryota; kingdom Metazoa; phylum Chordata; class Amphibia; order Caudata; family Salamandridae; genus Lissotriton; species Lissotriton helveticus. The sequence goes on from NC_136065.1 coordinate 1,195,803,002, forward strand.
CATAAACCTCCTTGAAGTGACCAAAACTCTCCGCTTCGCTAGGCGAAGTTCAGCAAGGTGGCATAGTAAGATCTCAGACACAAACCATTCCTCCCTGTGTAGCTGGATGTCACTCTGCTTTGGGGTGGCAGGATAGGCTGTACCTATGCCGGGGCTGCCATCAGACACCGGGCCATGCTCTTTCTTGCCTCTCGAGCTCAGGAATGCATTTATTGGGTGGTGCAGCCAGGGCGCCCGGCACACAAACAACTGACAGCCTTCCCCAACATGGAGTGCCACCACTGTTGTCTATTGCACACAGCTCATCCCACTGGCATGTGTACCTTCTGTCATCTATGCAATCCACGATGAAAGAGAGGTGTGTGAACAAGACTAAGGGGGTACTTGAGTGTAGGGGTGAGCACCAGTGTGCGGGTAAACTCCACCCTGCCGGTGGTTCACATTTCTAAGCAGAGCATGGAGTTGCCAAACTTCAGGAACCCTGCCGGCTTAGCGGAGTTTGCCACCCACCCCATCTTTGAGATGCGGAAGGACCAAGGAACCTAGAAGCAAGGGTTATGAGCAGATGTTGTTCAAAGCTCTCTTCCCTATTGACTTACAAGCAATGATCTCATGGACTAGTGCACATCTGGACTAGCAAGCTGTTCAACAACTGTTCTGTGGTTTACAATGTGCGTTGAAGATTCTTGCACAAGGAGTAAGGAGGAGATATGGGTGTCAGAATCAACAATCCTTAATAACTAATAACATAGTGAGGTGGAGCAGTGCCAAGGAATTGTCTTTGTTTTTTTAGTTTTTTTAATTTAATGCGATTTTATATAGCGCAAACTTTACCCGAAGCTGTCAAAGCGCTTTACATAAGAACCAGTTGCAGAACATAAGGACTAAGGATTACATGCGTTACATATAAGATACAAACAGAAAACAATTGCAAATGTACAAGATGTAAAGTCACACAAGGAAGAAATGCAAACAAAAAGAAAAATTGCAAATGTACAAATAGTAAAGTCACTCAAGTAAGAGATACGAATGGATATACTCAAGAGTCACATAGGAAAGTTAGAGAGTACAAAGGTCTACTGCATATACTAGTGGATATACTCTAAGAGTCACATAGGAATGGTAGAGAGTACAAAGGTCTACTGCATATACTAGTGATTAGAGTTATCTCTATATACATAGGGAAGGGATACAAATGGATATACTCTAAGAGACACATAGGAATGGTAGAGAGTACAAAGGAGTTCCATTAAGTGGGGTCGGAGGGGGGATGCAGTCACAGCACTAGGAAGGGTGGGAGGGATACAAGGGTATGGAGAAAAGGCAAATCAGAAAAGGGAAGAAACATTTGAGGATCGCCAAGGGGTACACTAGGGGAAAGGGTTAAAGGACGAGGGAATGGACAAGATGGCGGGTCAGGGTCCAGAGAAAAGCGGCAGAGAGCAGCAGCAAAATGGCGGCCAGGACAAAAAAAAAAGTAAAGAACTCCAGGAGAGTCCGTGGCGTAGTTTCTTTCATTTGAATGTGGATGCAGGGCTGCTGCCTGCATCTGGTGTTTTCACGGCCCCGCTGCTTTGTTTTGGGGAGGGATGTGTGTGCCCCGAGGGCCGCTCCGCTGGCCCAGAGTTGCGGGGGCTGCTGCAGACGTGGGGCTGCCGGGGAGCGTGCCAGGGCTCACCTTTCTCAGCGGGGGCTGCATGGTGATCCTGCAGGTCCAGGACTCTGCCCTCCGCACACGTCCACTCTCAGAACCCGGGGTTGTACCTCTCCTTTTCCCCAGGTAACAGCGGGCCTACGCCCGGCAGCGCTTCAAGGGCATCGTCAACGAGCTGGGCAGCGTGCGGCAGGAGGTGGACGGGCTCACCGCCGATGTGGTCAATGTGGGCAGATAAGGGGATTGCTGTCTGGAATGCCTTGAACTTGCTAGGGTTGTGAGTCACTGAGTGCTTGCCCACTGAAGCTGGTAGGATGTGCCCCGCTGCTAGTTTGGAGGAGTTCCCTGGCACAAGATGCCAAATTCACCCCGAGGCAGGTCGACCACCGCGGGCGCCATTTTGGGGTCAGGCACCGCCAGTTCACATTTCGCCTCATGGGTTAATGGGGTAGTTTGGAGACCCTGCACCACAGGTGTCTAGAGCATGCACCTTCCTCATAGTGTGTTCCACAGACTATCCACTGTGCGCAGCATTAGTCCTGGCAATGAAGGTGAGTGGTCCCGCATTGAAGGCCGCAAGTGCTTGATATTGCCGCCATTTAGAGCTTCGCTGCCGCCATTTTAAGGTCAGGCACGCATGGAGGTAATGAGGTTCAGTTGGGTGCTGTAACTTCACAAGCTGCCGTGAATGACCCCAAGCCGCCGCTCACCTCAATGCCGCCTCCGTTCCGCGTAGTCGGGCGCCCGCATCAGGCCATCCTGGGGGGCATCGGCAAGGGCTCCCGCCGCAAGCAGAACTTTTGACTGATTTTGTTTGTTCTTCTTTAGGGGTGATACGCAAGAATGAACCGAGTGAGTTTGGGCTCTTTTATAACCGTTTGGTAACAAAGGGGAAGTCTGTTAATGTTACTATTGACCAGGCCCTTTGTTGCATTTGTTAAACGTAACTTAACCAAGCCATTACTAAGAGCATATCACTGGGGCCCTCACAGTGAAAGCTAATATTGAGTCAGCCTTCAGATTGAATGGGTCTTCAAGGAAGAGTCACTGTATTGCATTATTTTGATGATTTTTTTATTCCTGCGACCACCAGATTCTCAACAGTAAAGACATTATCTTGTGGGTTGTGTCCCTTTAGCAAACGAAAAGGCTACTGGACACGCAGCAACTTTGGTTTTTCTGACCAAAGCGATCAACCCTGTCACAGACCTGTGTAGGCTGCTCATAGATAAAGTGTGGGAGTTTCAGGATTCCATTTGGGTTTAAGTGTATGCAAGGTGACTCTGCTTCAGTTACAGGTCCTCATGGGTCAATATTTATTGCTATATGCATTTTTCCTAGGGGTGCACCTTTTTTCCAGGTCAATAGCACAAGGCATAGGTAGACTCAAGGAGAAGCACTACAGAACGAAGACTGTATGCGGAGATCAAGCGTGCTTTGCTTATGTGTAGGCCTGGGTGAAATTTAAATTACAAAGGCATACTTTGACTAGTTTCGTGGATTTTGTCTTAAGCTTGTTATGTGAAAGTTCCAAAATCATGCCATTATGCCACTTAACATACTTATGCAGCAATCGAAGTAAACATTTATTATGAATGTTCCATTCATGGTAAACATTTACCGCAAATGCATGCTATAACGGGAGTCTTTCATTTTTTGCACTATTTGTTAACACAAAATTCGTCCTTGTGTGAAAAATTGACACAAGGACACATTTCACAATAAATTATAGTACTAACTGACAGATTTGCATTTCATGTAATTATGTGTCATTTCAGTAATGTTGCCCAAAGTGTTGGATAATTATGCAAAAGTAAGTAACACGAATTTTGCATGTCCCTATTTATTTGGTCTGCATTCCTTTTGGGTCCCAATGGTAACATCCTTTGGCCAGTTGCACCAGTACTAAGTTTAAAAGTGGGCCCCTTCACTGAGGCAGCAAGAAGTGTGGGTTTTGGAGCAATTCTGTGCAGCAAGTGGGGCTAAAAAATGTCCCAGCTAGTGGCTCGAGTCTGGGTACTAAATAATATAGCATTCTGGGGCTTGGCCGACCGGCGGACCAAGATGGCCGCGTAGCTTCGGAGCTCCACCGAACACCCCTGTGCAACCGGCCATTCCTGGGGCTACAATCAATGAAGAAAGGCCACAACGGCATAAATATGCTTCCTATACACCATGGAGACCAGTGCCCCCTTTCAGGCTGATCCCCTACTCTGGGAGTTGCAGCAACAACGAAGTGCATGGGGGGCCTGGGGCGCAAAGTCGAGCCGGGTACTTGAGTATCGCACTGCCGCCTTCGAGAGCGGGGACCTGATCTCCTGAGTCGGGACCCTGGCAGCCCACGAGGCGAAAACACGATGACACGATGGAACTCTGAGGCAGCACAAATGACTGCACCAGCGCAGGGCCTTGCGCGAGGCACGGAGCCTGGAGGACGACCGCACAACCTGTAGGTAGGCCCGCTCGGTGCCCTCGGAGGCCCCGTGGAGGCAGGGTCCACGGGCGAGCCTGTGGACCGGCCACCCGGCAGCACCGATGCGGTGGCCTTTTTACGCTTGGGCTGACCCCCAACCCCCCGTCCCCACGCTAGCTGCATCATCACCGTGGCTCACACAGCAGCCTGCGAACTATAATGGCAGACGCTAGACACACCATGAGCCCTAATCCGAGCATGCTCCCCTACACACTTGCTGGACTGTCATAGTGCTGAGACCACAGGAGGGACGTGTACCCTGTGCACAGCAGCAGCAGCACGAGGAGTGCATCACAGGGACACACAGCACCACCACTGGTTGTGGCCCCATATAGGTGCAGAGAACTGGGGGACCGACTCCACTTACCGTACTCGCCCCTCGAGATATAAAAACACAGGTCGCTTGGACTTAACAGGCCTTGGGCAACAATGCCAGCACAGGTCAGGTGGCATACCGCCCTCCTATCGGACATGGGCAAAGGAGACCCGAGACAGAGAAAGTTACCCTTCGAAAAGGTAGGCAGAAGGACAGACTCAACAGGCAGTAACATGGTAGAGGGTGGAGACGCAGCCGCCCCAACCAAGCTCCCCTCACAAGGCAATGAGGCACTCATGACTGAGCTTGGGGCTGGTTTCAAGGCCCGGGACACCCTCTTTGACATGCTGGACCTTTCGATTGATTTATTCAGACGAAACTCATTCACTGCCATCCTTTGTTGTTGAAAGAGCGAATCAGACCCTCAGAGCCCGGCCTAACCCTGGCTGTCCCTCCCCCCTGACCAATCATGGCACGGCTTCTGAACTTCAAAGATAGGGGCACCGCCTTGCGGATGGCCCAGGAAAGGGGTTAATGAAATGGCAGGGTTCTTCCATCTCCCTGTACCCCGATTTCACCCCAATGATGCAAGAGGCCAGACAGAAATTTGCAGAGGTTAAGGCCACGCTGCGCAAGACCGACCTTAAATATGGGATGTTATACCCAGCGCGTCTGAAGGTGGACGTTGAAAGCAGATCTTGGATCTTTGACTCGCCAATGGATGTACAGAATTTCCTTAGAAATCAAGCAAATACTGGGCAGCCAAGAAAATCACCCACACCAGACCAGTCCTCTCGAATGCCAGACTCTGGCACCAGTGTTGAACTATTCTCCGCTAGTTGATGGACTCACAGTGTTGCAATAGGTCGATAAGTATTGAACATGTTACACGTCACTCCCTAATAGCTAATGTGTTGACCGTCGGTATAATGGCTGTTCTGATTTTTTTCATTTATACATTTCAAGTAACCGGGGACAAGGCGTGGCGTTGCCTCCCCATGCTTAGGCACTTTTTTTTGGTTTGATTATCTAGAATAAATGTAACAACTGTTTATGATTCTATCTGGGATTTGGGATTTCCCCTAAGTTGAGGATAAGGGGATGGGTGAGGGGTTGTCTTTTCACAGACACATGGCCATAACGTACGATTTTACCACAGGTCCACGAAGTAGAATAGTCTTCACTTTTTCTTATGGCATGTTAAGCTACTCTTCCTGAGGCTACCAACCAAAATGTCCTGGAATGTACAAGGGTTCAACGACACACGTAAATGAAAGCAGGTCCTACACTATCCACAGTGCCACCAGGTAGATATTGCATTCCTCCAGGAGACACATCTACCTCCGCACGCGTCCCCAGGTTTTGCCACCTGTTGGGGTTCAAACTGACATTTTGCTGGGTATAGCACATATGCAAGGGGTGTTTCGATACTCATACACATGGACCCGCTTGGATTATTGGTTTCTCACCCTGAGCGTCACAGCGTGGTCGAACACAATTACACACCTTTCCACATACTCTTTCAGATCATGCCCTAGTGGTACTTGGGTTGTGGGTCACGGGGTCGGGAGACAAGATGGGACAGTGGAGGTTCCCTGAGATGGCCATCTGAGACTCGGTCTTCAAGATGGAATTACATTTAGCAGTGGAGGAATGCTTCAAAATAAATGTAGACACAGTAAAGACCAAGGCCACACTATCGGAGGCATTCAAAGCTTAAATAAGGGGGGTATGAATCTCGAAGAGTGGTGGCATTTAGGGCCTTGAGGCATACACTGGCAGTAATCGAAGCCAAACTGGTGACAATAGATGCAGACCAAGAGGCGTCCCGGACTGCCTCTGGTGTAAGGAAGAGGGCGGCATTGATGTCCGAGTTTCAGGAGGCGGCGGAACATGAAGCACATTTTTGGGGGAAACATGCTACAGCCTGACGATACTGGGAGGGCGAGCATACAGGATGCACTCAAGCAAGGCTTATACACCCCAATGAGGGCCGACTTTTATTACAAGTTTGCTGGGTGCGAACGGAGCGCTGATAACGGATTGTGAGGGTATCAGTAACAAGGTATTTTCATATTACCAGGACCTGCAAATGACCAAGGTCGCCCCTGGCTCATTGGCCAGCAATAACTACTTAGACGAGATAACCATGGTTTGACTGAAGGATATGCATAGGGACTTCCTCGCTGAACCCTTCACAGTAGACAAAGTGATCCAAGCAATAGAAGACATGGACGGCTCGAAAGCGCTGAGCCTTGATGGGTTCCCGGGCTGTTTTTATAAAGTATTCAAGAAAACATTGGCTCCGCATCTCATTGATGTATACTAGGAAGTCATAGATGTAGGCGAACTTCCACTGACACTCCGTGAGGCAGTCGTCACACTCCTCCCCGAACCAGGCAAGGACCTACAACAGTGTGGTTCCTATAGACCCCTCTCCATACTGAATTTTGATTATAAAATTTCAGCAAAAATGCTGGCCAATAGGCTATCCCTGATAATTGATCAGATGATATCACCTGCCCAGGCCAGCTTCATCCTGAATAGATCTACCGCACTGACCCTGCAAACACTCTTGCCTGCTGGCGGCGATCCTTTTGGATGCCGAAAAATCCTTTGATTCATTGGAATGGCCCTTTCACAATGCCACATTGGTATGATTGGGGCTGCCACCCAGGTTCATATCAGTGATATGGTTGCTATATACACGCCCTTCAGCCCGTGCACGGTTGAATGGCTCCCTGATGGCCCCCTTCACGCCATCAAGAGAGATCCGGCAAGGGTGCCCCATCTCCCCGTTGCTGTTCATAATTGCGATGGATCCTCTAGTATGCCATCTCCAAGATAATCACTCCCACCGGGGTATACAGTTTAAGACGGACCCCTTATTTATTACATTATGTGCAGATGACATCAGTCTATAAGTGAGACACCTAGATGAAAATCTAGAACCGCTCCTCCGAGAGGTCACTCGTTACAGTGCTCTCTTGGTTCTGCACATTAATTGGGGTGATGCCGAGGTTTTCCCTCTAACCAAGGCCTACAGTATTCAGAGTACGGAATACCCACTAAAATGGTCGGAAGACTCAGTCAAATACTTAGGCATCCATATTCATAAACATCCATTGCAGATCCTCCAGCTTAATTACGGCCCGCTATGGAGAAATTAAATGATACAATAGGGCGTGGCTGAAACTACCCTTGTCGATGTCCGGGAGAATTGCGCTGATTAAAATGGTTGTGCTCCCGCAGTTCTTATACCTCTTCCAAAACATACCAATACCGTTATACAAAAGCTTCTTCGCCTCGCTTCGTTCCCAACTAATTTGACTGGTATGGGGGGGGGACAACCCAGGGTCAGTTGGGATGCCTTGACATTACCGTATGAATGTGGGGGGTTTGCGATCCCGAATTTTCGAGCCTATTATTTAATAGCACAATGTAGTTTCTCACAGCACTGGTTTCACTCCGGCTCCTGGATCCCTTATCTCCGGACAGAAGCTGATCTCGCTCATCCTACCCCGCCGACGGCACTGCTGCCTGTAGGCCTGGCCCGAGACAAACAGGATCTGCAACTATGACCACTTGGGCCTGGAAACATCTGACCCCGACAACTGGGGCGCCACTACTGTACTGTATTTATGATGGGAATGCGCCACGTTTGCGTCATGCACCTGTGGCGTAAACGTGGCGCATCCCTACGACCCATTTACAACGTGACGCATCTAGGCAGATGCGTCACGTTGTAAAGCCCTGCGCCACTTGTGGGCGTTCCGGCGCAGGGTGGGCGTTCCGAGGCAGGTGCACCTCGCAAAAGAGGCTGAGTGAAATCTATAAGATTTCACTCAGTCACTTTCAGGCCAATGCTGCGTCAAAACCCTGCGCCTGCTTGAAGCAGGCGTAGGTCTTGACGCAGCATTGTATAGATGGGGCACCCCCGAGCCTTGCTGGAGCTGTGTCGTGCTTGCGACGCAACTCCAGCAATGTGCCACCTTTACGGCACAGATGCGTCACGCATCTGTGCCGTTTTTGTCCCAAGGTGCGCGCATTGTAAATGCGGCGCACCATGGGTGGCGGAGCAGCGGCGCAAAATACCTGGCGCATCCCTGGGGATGCGCCAGTTATCATAAATCTGCCCCCTAATGTCTAAAATGTGTAAGGCCACAATTGCACTGCTCCAGGCCAGGGATGGGGGGGGAAGGCTGGCCTGGGAACAAGACTTGGGTCATCCTCTCTTGGACATGCAATGGCGCTTTTGCTGCAAACAAACACGCACAGTTTCCTTTAACCCCAAACACAAGATATTACACTTTAAATATTTGCGGCAGGCATATATTACCCCAGCTAGAGTTCACTGCATGCACCACTCTCAACCACACATATGACCTCACTGCAGTACCCTGATGGCAGATTTCGCACACATTACATAGACATGTGATAAGGTTGCCCAATTTTGGAAGCGAGTATTCAAAGAGCTCTCACAATATGACCGGCTTGCACATCTCCCCAACACCCCTAATGGCATTGCTGGGATATGTTAAGGATCTCCCCAAATCCTCCTGGCGCTTCTGCGGATTAGCACTGTTACTGGCCAAGAGATAAATTGCACTACACTGTAAATACCCACCGATACTGAAAGTGTGGATGTTCAGCATGACATACTGAAATACTAATATTGAATTATATGCCCAGCTGCAACTCCCAGCATCTAGGCCACTTGACATATGGCAACCCTTTAGGTCCTATTTATTAGCACAAATATCGGTGGGTTCACAAATCGAACAGGATCCATCATCGGGACACTGAATGGAATGAACTGTGGGGGTACTCGTATTGAGTATATGTCACTGTTTGTAATCTGTGAGCAATTGTTCCAACTTTTCTTTAGCTGTGGACTGAGGGAAGAAAAAGTTGTAAACCGCTTTGGCTGCTATGTACAAATCTGGACCTAAGTGGTACTGTTTTGTATGAAGGAAAAAACATAAATAAAGTGTTAAAAAAATAATATAGCTTTGTTGGAGTTGTTTTCCATATTGGTATCTTTGTGCATTGGCTAGTTCACTTCTGTGATTGGTCTATGTTGTTCTGGCCTGACAATATTGTTGTATTCTGATCAGTCAATCCACAGTATGCTTAGTGTAGGATGGTTGGTTCTGTTTTTGTTGAAAGAGATTGTGTTGGTATGTTAAAAAAGAAAACCTTGTTTAAGGCTACATATGTCCATGGTCTGATGAACAATGCCTTAATGCGCTATCTCATTTCATGATGCAGGAAATCAGACACTTTCACCCAGAGTCTTGGTGCACTATGGGCCAGATGTAGGAGCCCTAATACCGTCGGAAACGGCCGATTTTGGCAGTTTCCGACCGGTATTAGGGTTTTCAGATGTAGGGCATGCATTTACAGAATCGGTATTTTACCGATTCTGTATTTACCAATTCGGTAAAATTACCGAATCGGTAAATACAGACTCGGTAAAATACCAATTCTGTAAATGCAGATGTAGCTGGCACATGTCAGAGTGCCACAGGCCTTCAGAATTCGGTATTTTACCACCCAATCCTATTGGGTGGTAAAATACCGAATTCAGGTGTGCATGCACATCTGTGCATGCACACCTGTGCCATGTGACACACAGACATGCCCTTTGGGCATGTCTGTGTGCCACATGGCACACATGCCTGTATTGGGGATGCAAGAGGGTGTCAAAGTGACACCCCCTGCACCCTTGCTGAAATCGGTATTTACCGAATCTGTAAATACCGATTCGGTAATGCCCATTGATTACTATGGGCTTCAATGCCCATAGGAATCAATGGGCATTACCGATTCGGTATTTACAGAATCGGTAAATACCGAATCTTAACGATTCGGTATTTACCGAATCTGAAATACCTACATCTCCCCTCCTCTTTTTTACCACTTCTTAAATACCGATTCGGTATTTAAGAAGTGGTAAAAAGGATTTACCTACATCGGGCCCTATGTTTTTTCCTACCTCATCTCCTCCAGCTTAGCCCCAAAGACCAGAAAAGCCTACAAAGGTGCACTTCAACAGTATTAGGGGTTCATAGACGGGACCAGGATTTCTCCTGGAGTCTTTAGTAGCTTTTCTTTTTGCCATGAAGAGGGAGGGCATGCCAGCTGCCTATGCTATGTGCCATAAGGCTGCTTTGGCATGGAGGAGCAAGATGGCGGACTAACACCGTCTCTGTGAGCCTGTACCACGATGTGGCTGCCTAGAAGTTTGTAACTCCTGCGCCTCTTACTAGCTTGCGGGCACAGGCGTTCATTCTGGCGTCTGAAATGGCCCCGCAGAAGAATCGAACAAGAGGGACACGAGCCATAAATCGATTGCCGGTGAGTGCGGAGACGCCGGGGGAGTGAGGCCGGCAGGGAAAGCTGATGCAGCTGGAGCAGAGAATGCGAAACAGGCTGTTGGTCTGGGGAAGCCGGTGCTCTGTTATCTGCACTCGAAGAAGTCAGTTGAGCTGCTAGAGGCTGATACCGACGCAGATTCTACAACTAACAATAAATTAGTTGAAATAATTACTAACTCAGGGGCATATTACCAACCAATAGAGATAATTTTTGTCTCTAACTTGTTTAGAGAAAAAAATTATCGCCGCAAATCGGCGATTTTTATCGCAAATGCGATAAAAAACGGCCGCAATGCATGAATATCGCTGAAAAGTCTGCGATATTCATGCATTATCGAGCAAATGCTCTTAGCCATGTTATCCACCTCCCATTGGATAACATGGCTCAGAACTGCTCAGGGCAGGTGTTAGCTTTTGGAGATATTCGCGCTTAGCGCGAATATCTCCAAAAGTTGGTAATAGGAGATAGCGATGTTAGCAACTGTTTCCAGTCGATAACATCTTGGGACGCCCACTTTGCATGTCATTAGTGATAAATATCACTGACATGCAAAGCAGGGCCCAAGATGGTCGCTATCTCCTATTAGCTGTCGCTAACTGGTGTTAGCGACAGCTTGGTAATAGGGAGATAATTTTATCTCCGCTTTCTTGGCTTTTAAAGCCAAAAAAGCGGAGATAAACCCCCTTGATAATATGCCCCTCAATCTGTTTGAAGCAAGCAAATAATGATAATGCTTCTGAGGGTTTTAATCAAGAAGCGGTATGTCAAAACGCTGCCAGAGACTCGGAGCAGATAATGTCTGCTGTGACTGAAGCTGAATTAGGGGGGCCGAAACCCTGGATAGTGTGGACGCATTGAGAGCTCTAAGGGGAACTAAGAACAACAATGTAGATCAGCCTCATGCGAAAGGCAAACTAGTAACTAGAATCAAACCTGCAGAGTTAAAAAAAATGACTTTGTCCTCAGATCTAGTCTTAAATGGGCATATCATTGAAATTAACCAGCATGATGATGAGAATGAGAAGGAGTCTGGTGAGGCGAAAGCTTGCAATACGCCATCTGCAGGGCACACAGTTTTGGAGCACTCCATCTTAGCCGTGAATTCAGATGAGGCAGCTGTCACTTCTGCTACAGCTAATGCCACAACTGCCACAATGGCTGCAGCCACTACAATGGCCAACAGTCTGAGAAATCACTTTGTTGTAACTCAAGAGGACCGAGAAAATAGGACCCTGGATGACGCGCGAGCGGAGCAGCAATACCAAGCAAATATAAGTGAAAAGCAGACGGCCTCCCCGGTAACATTAAAAAAAAGAGGAGCCCGAAACTCGAAAAACTCAAAGATACAAAGAGGAGTCAGAACATATCTAGTGTTGGGTCTGCTAGCAAGAAAAAGGCACAAATTAACGGACTGCCTATTAACAGTCCCATGCGGAGATGAGTACAGTCAAAAGGAGAGATAAGAACTGTTATGTCTAGGCTATATGATGTAGGGCTGACAGATAAAGCTGCAAGTGCCATCAGTGTTGTTGAAACTGTTGAGACTGTACGGGGTGCAAGCTACTCAGAAACTGACCTGGACTCAGAGCCTTACATAACACCTGAGAGATATGCTTCACTTGGCTCACTCCAACCATCCTACATGTTAAGTACGGGGAGGACTCGCAAAAAAGATGTTCAGAGGAAAATGATACCCCAATACTCTCCCTGGTATTACAAGCCTTAAAAGATCAGAGGGAAGAGACAAGAGAACTTTTCGCCCAGATTAGGGCAGATAACCTCAGTATCCAACTATCCCTGAAGGAGGTAACAGGGAAAGTTATAGAAATGACCGGCGAGATAACAGAACTGCTGCAGAGAGTGGTTACTACTGAGGAGGTTACTGCTAAAGTGGCAAACTTAACACAGCAACACGATGATCAGATAGCATGCTTGGAATTTAAACTCGAAGATTTGGAAAACAGGCAAATGAGACAAAATCTAAAACTATTTGGCTTCCCTGAAGGGCAAGAGGGCTCAGACTCTAGAACATTCATTGTGCAAGTGGTGCAGAAGGCCTTCCCGGATCTGGTGGACTGGGATTGCCAGATCCAGAGGGCTCACAGACTCCCACTGGTGCAACACCGGAAGGATGATCGCTATCCGAGGCTGTTTTTGATTTATTTTGGGAATTATTTGCTGAGACAAGCAGTTTCTTTAAAAGCGGGCCCGAACACCGGTTGCTGTAGAGCCTTACTCGATTTTCCTTTGCTCTGATTTTTGCAAGACAACCATGGGCAGGCGATGGCGGCTGCGACAATTAATCGACCCCCTAAAAGCTACAGGGGCACAAGCTTTCTTACAGGAACCAGCACGACTGAAGATCATACGGGGTGGCCAAACGTTCTCTTGTTTGTCTGAATTAGAGGCAAAGGAGGTATTATGAAAATGGCAGTAGATGTGGCCGATTAAGCAGAAAAGAAATTAGTAGCTTCTATATCAAGGCTTTAAACTGGCTAAAGAGAACGGGCTGGCCTCTTATGCTCGCGGCTCTTTATCTTACTTACTCCTTCTGTGTTAAATCTTTTTCTTCTTTTTTTTGACTTTCTGATTGTGAAATGTAACTATCTAATTGGGTTCTTTCTTTCTCTATTTATGCAAGTTATCCTCTATGGTAACTAATATGGGGGGTTGAGATTACTTGGTGGCCACTGTGGCTACAGGGTTCCAGTTAGCTGCCACTCGATCAGCAGCAGTAAGAAGGGGATCATTCCTTCTTTAGATTGCGGGAGGGTGGGTTGGGATTTTAGGGGTGTAGGTGGTGGAGGGGGTTATAGGGAGTTAGTAAAAGGGGAAAACGTCAACACAATTGTAGGGATAAAGAAAAAAATAAAGCAAATCAACAAGTACAAAAGGAAGTTATCAGGGAAGTAATCAAAAGGTTAATGAGATAATTTTCAGGAAAGGCAGCAGAAAACTGACAGTTAGATGGGGGAGATAAAGTGCTTAGCTTTGAATGTGGCAGATCTCCATAGCAGGATCAAGAGACGGTTAGTAGTTGAAGAATTAAAAATGTACAATCCTCAGATAGTTATGCTTTCTGAAACACACATTGCATATAAAAACAGAGGCTTTCTAAGACAAGTAGGATTTGAAGCAGTAGTAAGCTCAGCACAAACGGTGTCTATTCGCGGAGTAGCTATTTAAAAAAATAAGCGATTTAGAGCAGAAATATGCAGGACATTGTCTGATAAAGGGGGCAGATGGGCTATTGCTCAGCTGAAGATAGAGGACAAAAGGTATGTCTTTTGTTCACTATACGGCCCTATTACAGAGATATCCAACTCTTTAGCAAGAGATATTACTATCGAAGAAATAAAATTGGCAATTAGCTCTTTACCTGCGGGTAAAGCAGCAGGAGATGATACAGTTCCCTTTAGAATTTTACAAGATTTTTCTTGAGGAATTGCAGACACCATTTAGTCAGGTTATAAGATTTATTGGTGAAGAAGGTAGGGCTCCTGATTCATGGAAGATAACCCAAATAATTTTTTTTCTTAAAAAAGGCAAAGTGGCGGGTGAGTGTGGGTCGTATCAACCAATTTCACTCATCAATGCCGATGCAAACATTTTTGCAAACATTCTCGCGAATTGCTTATCTCCTGTGCTGCCTAGCTTGGTGTCGCCTCACCAACACGATTTTATCCAAGGGAGAGATACGACTGCACATGTAAATATGGATGTAACTGCCTTTGATTCAGCGCTGAGCCTACTTCCAGGCGAGGTCGCCCCCACTCACCGCTGCTCCTGCCAACTCCTGCCTCGCTCCTCTGCTGCTTGCTGCTCCTGCCTCGCTGCTGCCTGGAACGCCCCAGCCGCCGCAGAACCGCCATTTTTGCCACCGCTGCTGCCTGGAACGCCCCAGCCACCGCAGAACCGCTAATTTTCCCGCCGCTGACTCCCGGCGCCCCCGCCCCCCTCCGGCCCATTCGCCGCCCCGCTCCCGCCACCCAGCTGCTCCTCCCTCCCGGCTCCTTACTTAGGGGACCGCGCACGAGGTGTAGGGAGCGACCGCTGAGCCTACTTCCAGGCGAGGTCGCCCCCACTCACCGCTGCTCCTGCCAACTCCTGCCTCGCTCCTCTGCTGCTTGCTGCTCCTGCCTCGCTGCTGCCTGGAACGCCCCAGCCGCCGCAGAACCGCCATTTTTGCCGCTGCTGCTGCCTGGAACACCCCAGCCACCGCAGAACCGCTAATTGTCCCGCCGCTGACTCCCGGCGGCCCCGCCCCCCTCCTGCCCATTCGCCGCCCCGCTCCCGCCACCCAGCGGCTCGTCCCTCCCGGGTCCTTGCTTATGCCACCCACACGCACGCGCAGCGGGCGCGCCGATTGTGCGCCGAAGGCGCGCAAAAGGCAAGCCCGTCTGCGCCCGTCCGCGCCTGGACCGCGCCCAGTGCCAGGACCCCTGGCCCCCACCGATGCAAGACGACCCGACAGACCTACGACCCTGCTGCACTCAACGCACTCAATACCGGCCGGGACCCCACCTGCTGCCGGGCCACCCCGAAACGCATTCACGGACCTTTCACCTGCAGAACCTGCAAGTTCACCTGCCTCCGTACCTGCACCACGCCCGCCAAGCCAAGCACCAGCAGCAACCTCAAGTGCATCCTGCTCAACACCCGCTCCGTCCACAGACACGCCGTGGAACTCTGGAACCTCCTCGACACAACATCACCAGACATCGCCTTCCTCACGGAAACCTGGATGAACGGCTCCTCAGCCCCCGACATCGCCATCACCATCCCGGACGGGTACAAGATCATCAGGAGGGACCGCATTAACCAGACCGGAGGAGGCATCGGCATCGTCCACAAGAACTCCATCCGCATCACGACCGACTCCGACACCTTCGCCACCGCCGAGCACCTCCACTTCCAGATTCACACCGACCCAAAGACGACCCTCAGAGGCACCCTCATCTACAGACCCCCGGGACCACGCACTCAATTCAGCGAAGACATCACGGACTTCATCAGCCCACACGCCCTCCCCTCCGCCAACTACATCCTCCTAGGGGACCTCAACTTCCACCTGGAGAACAACAAGGACCGCAACACCGCCGCCCTGCTGGACAACCTCGCCAACCTCGGACTCAAGCAACTGGTCAACACCCCCACCCACTACGCCGGCCACACGCTTGATTCCATCTTCTCATCCAGCAAGCACATCACCTTCAGCCACTCCACCGGACTCCACTGGACCGACCACAGCTGCGTCCACTTCAACTTCAGGAGAACCACGACCCACCACCACCCGCAACAGGTTCCTCACAGAAGCTGGAGCAAGATCACCACTGACCAGCTCACCACCTCCCTCAGCCAGAACCCACCTGGCAGCACAACGGACCCCAACGAAGCAGCCTGCAACTTCACGCAGTGGCTGACCGCCTGCGCCGACGACCTCACTCCACTGAAGAACCCTCCCAGCAGACCCAGAAGCAAGAAGGTTCACCGACGAACTCAAGGACTCCAAGAAGACCTGCCGCACCCTCGAGAAAGCCTGGCTCCTCAACCAGACCACTGACAACATGACCACCCTCAAACACGCCACCCGCAAGCACCACCAGCTCATCCGCACCACCAAGAAGAAATCACTGAAGGAACGACTGGACAACAACGCCCACGACAGCAAGAAACTCTTCTGCATCATCAAGGAGTTCTCCAACCCCAGCACCGGCAACAACGACATCACTCTTTCACAAGATCTCTGCGACTCTCTCGCCTCGTTCTTCCACCGCAAGATTGCCGACATCCACAACAGTTTCGGCGCACCATCCACGCACCCTACCGTCGAACCAACGCACCCCACCGCCACCCTCCGCACCTGGACCACGGTGACCACCGAAGACACAACCCGCACGATGAACACCATCCACTCCGGATCTCCAACCGACCCCTGCCCCCACCACGTCTTCAACAAGGCCGACTCCACCATCGCACCCCAACTCCGGGACGTCATCAACACCTCCTTCAACACCGCCACCTTCCCAGAGAGCTGGAAGCATGCCGAGCTCAGCGCCCTACTGAAGAAACCAACAGCGGACCCCACCGACCTCAAAAACTTCCGCCCCATCTCGCTCCTCCCTTTTCCTGCCAAGGTCATCGAGAAGATCGTCAACAGACAGCTTGCCGCCTTCCTCGAGACGAACGGATCCCTCGACCCCTCGCAGTCCGGTTTCAGGGCCAACCACAGCACCGAGACTGCCCTCATCGCAGCCACCGACGACATCCGAGCCCTGCTCGACAACGGGGAAACAGCGGCCCTCATCCTCCTGGACCTCTCTGCAGCATTCGACACTGTCTGCCACCGCACCCTAGTCCATCGCCTCAGCAACATCGGCGTCCAAGAGAAGGCACTGGAGTGGATCATCTCGTTCCTCACCGGAAGAACACAGAGAGTCCGCCTCCCCCCATATCGATCCGAGGCCACCGAAGTCATCTGCGGCGTCCCACAAGGATCATCACTCAGCCCCACCCTCTTCAACGTCTACATGAGACCTCTTGCAGCTATCGCACGCCAACACAACCTCAACATCATCTCCTACGCCGACGACACCCAGCTGATCCTCTCCCTCACCAGAGACCCCGACACCGCCAGAACCAGCCTACACGAAGGGATGAAAGACGTCGCCGAGTGGATGAAGAACAGCCGCCTGAAACTGAACTCAGACAAGACGGAAGTCCTCATCCTGGGACCATCGCCCTCCGCCTGGGACGACTCCTGGTGCCCCCCCGCCCTGGGCACCGCTCCCAAGCCAACAGACCATGCACGCAACCTGGGCTTCATCCTGGACTCCTCCCTCTCGATGACCAGACAAGTCAACGCCGTCTCCTCATCATGCTTTCACACCCTTCGCATGCTTCGCAAGATCTTCCGATGGATCCCGACCGAAACCAGGAAGAAGGTCACCCAGGCCCTCGTCAACAGCCGACTGGACTACGGAAACACCCTCTACGCCGGAACCACAGCCAAGCTACAGAAAAGACTCCAACACATCCAGAACGCCTCCGCCCGACTCGCCCTGGACATTCCCTGACGCAGCCACATCTCCGGCCACCTGAGGGACCTGCACTGGCTCCCCGTCAACAAGAGGATCACGTTCAGGCTCCTCACCCACGCACACAAGTCTTTCCACGACCTAGGCCCCAAGTACCTCAACGACCGCCTGACCTTCTACACGCCCACCCGCCAGCTATGGTCTACTAACCTCGCCCTCGCCGCCGTACCACGCATCCGAAGAGCCACCGCCGGAGGCAGATCCTTCTCCTACCTGAAGGCCAAGACATGGAACTCCCTCCCCATCCACCTTCGGCTGACCCAGGACCACCTCGCCTTCAGGAGACAACTCAAGACCTGGCTGTTCGAGCAGTAGCGGACCCCCCCAAGCGCCTTGAGACCCTTCCGGGTGAGTAGTGCGCTATACAAGTGTCATGATTGATTGATTGATTGATTGAAGGTGCGATCGACCCCACTCGGGATATTACTAGATGCTGAAAAGGCATGCGACCGAGTGGGGTGGGACTTTCTTATGGGCCATATTAGAAGCATTAAAGGGCAATATATAACTTAGATAAAAGCCTTATACAATAAACCGAGTGCTAAAATTATGTATGCAGGGTTACAATCTACCATATTTCCAATTCTCCGGGGCACCTGGCAAGGATGCCCCTTATCACCACTTTTATTTGCTCTTTACATAGAACCCTTTGTCTCGACCCTTCAGAATCATCAGCTAATTCACCCTCTTCTGTTAGGGGATAACTGTCTTAAAGTCATCACATACCCCTATGACATAGCGGTGTTCTCGACGAATCCGGGAGGTGCACTACAAGTGATAACAAGGGAGGCACAAGAGTTTGGTCTGATTTCTGGGTATAAACTAAATATTAACAAAACTCAAGTTCTTCTGAATTATAAATCAATGTCATCAATACAAGGGGTTTGTTCGACGGCTACATACCTAGGAGTTAGGATGGCTGCACAAATAGAAAGAATAATTCCTCTAAACTATGAAACACTGCTGAAAAACACGACTAAATTGCATAGGCTACCCATAGGCATAATTAGGCTGATAAACATAATAAAAATGAAGATCCTGCCTAAATTTCTCTATTTGTTTAGGTCTATCCCATTGCGAGTGACCTTCTCTTTTTTTAAACGCTTAGACAGGATCTTTAGCAGCTTCATTTGGGGCTATAAGAAAGCGAGAAAAGCGTTGGAACTGCTAAAACTTCCCTTTAGTCAAGGCGGTCTAGATTTTCCGGATTTTTAGGTCTGCCTGTTTTGGTCGTCCCCTCAGTTTTATTAACCCTGAGAGAAGTACCTTTTTTCATAAATGTATGTTGGGTAAAGAGAGTAATCAGTTTTTGTTTAGAACTAATGACCCAAACTACTTTAAAAGGGTCAAATTTAAGACTGCCCAAGATGGTATAACTATATGGCGTGCTATCTCACTTAAATATGATGTGCCACTACTGCATGCCAGATTTCCTCTCTGGTATAATCCAGGGCTGCCAGAGATATTCCATGATTCTTTAAGTAAATTGTGAATCACACACGGGGTAACTTGCTTAGGTGATCTTTACAATCCCAATGGTTTTATGGCTTTTGGGAAAATGCAGATTTTTTATAAATTGACAGATAACATGCAGTTTAAATACATGCAGATTTGTGACTATTTTATCAAACAATTAAACCTGATGAACATTTCTGACTCGGATATATGGGATTGCTTATACGCTACTAATGAAAAATCTCTGATTAGTAAAGCATATAAAAGTCTCTGGGCTCACAGGTCAGATGACTGCTCAAGAATAGCTGAATGCTGGACCGAAGTTATGGGGGTGCCAGTTTTGGCTAAAAAAATCTCGCATGCACTCAGTATAATAGTTAGAGCAGTACATTCTTCTAATTTACGAATGCAACCGTTTCGCACAATATGTTTATTATACTACACGCTGGATCGGATAGTAAAATTGTCCCCTAACAACCAGGTTAATGATCGGACAAAATGCCCAAGGTGTGGTCTGCACGCGGCAGACATAAAACACATGCTCGTCACATGCTCAGAACTTACACTATTATGGCAGAAAGTGTCACAAACTTTATCACAAAAATTGGGAATTAAAACACCTCTAACGATTATGGAAATACTGATGGGAAGAAGAAATTTGAGACCTGATATTGAAGATCTTTTAATTATATTGCTTGTTTGTGCAAGATTGACAATAGTTCGGGTCTGGATTTCCCCAAAACCTCCCACCGTAATGGATTGGTGGACACTAGTTAGACAAATACACAATATGGAGGAAGCAGTAGCAAAATCGAAGGGTGTTTACTCTATGCATACATTTAATGTAATTTGTGGTTCATTGCTCTAAACATTTATTATTGATATATGAAATGTATTTTGTTATCTTTTTATTTCTCTCTATAAGTAGATTATCTAATTATTCAATGGATTGCTTTTATGGAATGTATAAGTATTGATTGTTATGATTTAGTTCATATATATTGCTTGTTTTTCTTAGTTGGTTTTTTGTTTTGTCCTACTCTTGTACTGACAATAAAAAATAAAATACAAAAAAGTCTGCTTTGGTATTTTGCTGGTGCACACAATTAGCAAAATAGTGGCTTGATCAAAACAGAACAGGTAAGACAGACTGCTCCTAAAGAACATCACTTGGCCAGGGGATTCTAAGTTCTCTCCTGGGCTGTAGCAAAGGTGGGTATTGAAATAGCAAATTTTATCTCCCACTCATTCCAGATAGGGGCTGCCGCTTCAGCAGCGGGGCACGTCCTGCAGTATAGACAAGTTTGGAGAATTAGGAAGTGGAGATTTCATTTCTACAAATGTTATGTCCGAATAGGTATGATTTGATGTTTTGAACACCGTGCAAGGTGTTGACCTCATGTTTTTGGTGATGTAATGGGCCCGCTGTCTCTTAGAAAATCTATTGGATGGTAGTGCCAAGTCCGGGGTCGGAGACTGTGTTGTCCTCATAAGTAGGTGCACTGTGACCCTAAGGATAAGAATAAAAACAGCATTAAAAAAATTCCATCAATGAATAAGTAAAAGACTGACAAAAAATATTAAGTGTAATACAGAAAACAGAATTAAGACTTGGTTAGTTCAATAATCAGTTATAAGGCTTAAAAACAATTTGCCAGAAAGGCGTTTAGCAATTTAAAACAGATGCAACGATGAGCACATCTGATAAATAAACTAAGTCCAAAGTTTGCAGCATATCAACAGGGAATCGGGCTGCCTCCCTAAAGGCTCAGAAAAAAGATCAGCAAATGTATCATTTTAATTATAATTGACAGTTCAGCATTATAAAACGGCTTATAATTCCATCATGTTAGCCATATCCCCTAATATGAATATATGAAACTCTTTCTGAACTAATATCATTGGAGGTATCAGGACAAATGTGTCATAATAAACAATGAAAATACTCATAGAGGCATAGTTGAACTTCCTTCAGTGAATAAGCAAAAAGAGCCTTGAAAGTAACAAAAGGCTTCCTCCAGAGTTACTTAAGAACAGGCATATCATTGCAAAAGAAACAGTTCACATGTTGATGTGTGCGTAGTCAAATGAGAAATATAAAGGCACAATGAATAGTATGAAGTCAGCATTCATGTTCTACAAAATGGAGATGAGGCCTTGTTGAGAACAAGTTAAGCAAAGCAGAAAGCACACTTTTACACATCCTAGCATTTTTGTTTCAACTGCTATAGATTAATGTTAAGAAGTACAAGTTATTCAACCCAGAAAATGACTCCCATAATGTTTAAATTTGAATTTTTTTCCATCTTCCTCTTCATAGAATGCAGGTCGTGTTACTTGGAGCTTTTGATCTCGGGACATTCCTATAATCAACACGCCAGTAACGTCTGTTTCATAGGTGGCTTCAACAAGCAAGTTCTCGAGTGTCGTTCTAGGATGTGTTGGGTCAATGCCGGAGTCCTATGTGTCAGGGGACTCTGAAAGGTGGTCAAAGGGACCTTGAAAAGGGAGCCTGCACCACTTTCCTTAATCATCTTGAATTTATGTGGTAATGATCTGGCTCAACAGGGCTGGTGAGATTTAATTGATTTATTAGTATTATAAGTATCTTGAGTGTCCAAATCCTTTACTGAAACATCTGTGACATGATCCCACATGATTCACAGGAGAGAGTGGTCGGGTGAGTCCTCTGTTAAGGCTCTTAATGAATCACTTAAGTTCCTGAGCTGAAAAATGTTGAGGCTCTTGAATACAGAGTGCCCGAAATCCATTCCTCATGGTTGCCTCAGAGGAGACAGCTTGTTTTATGCTGATGGTGTCCACTTATCAAGGGAAGGGAAAAAGATTTATGTCCATTTCTTGCTCTCTTTTGCACTTCTACATCTGAGTAGCGTGAGAGGGAGACTGACAGGTAGGCGAACCATAGTCAACCTGTGGCAAGCTGTGCGCGTGGTTGGTAGTGATGTTTCTGGTCACCTCACCTTGTATCTCACACAAACATATTGCATTCAGTTGGCCATTCATTTTTGGGCCCAGAGGTTTTGGAGCCTCTAATTCTTGATTAGGGGCTAAGAAGGATGTTGGGTGCGCCATTCATGTGGCACTTGGTTGGAGTGATGCTGTCTGCACCAGCCGACCAGGTTTGACCCAGTTTCCCAGTCATATATCTCAGGTGGAAAAGGTGCCATGCCTTTAACATAATTCTCAAGCTCATATCTGAGCAGGTCCTGCTCTTAATTAGCAAGAAGCTCAGTTAATTCAAAACTCTGGTAGTTTAAAGCCCTCAGAGTCACAGAGGAGCTGCAAATTGATCCAGGAGAAGAGAGAAGGCCTGGGAGTAGTACGATCACAAAGTCATGAATGGGTTTTTAGGATGGTCAGGGAAGTTTATGTCTAGCTGACTTGGCGTGATTGTAAATATTTGTACTTGTTTTTGAATTACTTGAGGTTTCCTTGAATTGGGCATTTTCTCCCAAAATGTGTTTGCATTTCTTTCTAAAATGTGTTTTTTTAATAAATAAGGCCTGACATGTTTTTCCCAAACCAAAAAAGATGTGTATGGTTTGAGGCTGGCTTGTTGGTTTCTATTTACCCTGGTCCACATGGGCGCTCGATGGGTCCCCTCCATAACTCCAGCTGGAGTATGTGGCAGGTACTGTTGTGATTATGAGATGGTGATTCATTTTCCAGCACAAACTACCATATCCCTGTTCTCTATTAGGAAATGCCTGCTAAAGTGTGTGAAGGGTGGTAGTGGTTATTAGGGGGTGGATATCTCTTCAGCTCAACCTATTGTACACCTCTTGTGCTTTATGAAATAATTCCTGCTGGGATGTCAGGCAGGCTGTGGCTCTCTTACACACACATTCATACATCTTTATCTTCAATTGTATTCCAGAAATTAATACCAGTCGACGTAGTGTGGCAATATAGAAAAATATGTGTTATGGAGTGAGTGCACATAATGTGTCTATTATCTGCAAAGGAACACCCTCTTGAGTGAGGGTGGACTGTGACTTTCAGCACGCACTTTTGTTTGGACACAGTCACAGTCACACCCAGATATGTACAAACACCACACGACACACACACATGCTTCTCCTTATTAGAAAGAAATGTCTAATGGCTGACTGCTCCTGAGGCGTGAGCCGGGAGCTAGGTGGATGACACTATTGCTCTTTGCCTAATTTTGCACAGTTCGATTCTTGAGTGCTGCTATATTTAAAACTGCTGCTATCCCAATTTTACTCGTTTTAATTTTCAAATTGGAGAAAGCTAGTCAGTGGTGGGTGAGGGGCAGGCTGATTTAGAGACTCTGCGCCCTTGGCTACTTACAGATCTGGTGGCTGGGACGAAGGAACTGTGACTCGACGCTCGCCTCGACGGCCGCCATCTTGAAGCGGGCCAAGGCTGAGCGGTCTAGTCTTTCTCCTCCCCTGGACCACAAAAGTCGGGCTGGCGCATCCGCGCGCAGCGGGCGCGCCGGCGGCACACCGAAGGCGCGCCAAAGGCAAGCCCGCCTGCGCCCGTCCACGCCGGATCCGCGCCCAGCCCCAGGACCGCTGGTCGGGACTCTTCGGGCATATCAAGTCGCCTCACCTATGATTGGGGCACTTTGTGGGCCCTAGGGGGAGAAGACAGAACGCCAGGCTGCGTATGTCTTGGACTCCATAAAGACCCTCAGGCTGCTTTACATCAATGCCCGAGCTGTAATAAAGTCCTTCCAAAGGTCGATTGGCAGGCCATTAGCGCCTTTTCACATGCAGATAGAGGGAAGGTGAAGGGTGAGCCAGCCGATGTTAAATGTCTGCTGCTAAATGCCTGATCCCTAGTCAAACATAGTATTGAACTAGCTGACTTGATACAGGAAATGGATGTAAAAATAGCTTTTATAACTGAATCCTGGACTGATGCAGCCTCTGGCCCAGACATTGTCAAAGCCACCCCCAGCTATGGGTGCTATGTCCAGAATAGATGTGGGAAGAGAGGTGGCGGTCTGGCGATCATTTATCATAATTCAGTGAGAGGGACTTTTCAGCCAGTAGTGGTAGATCTTGGTGAAGCACTGGCTTTTAATTTTAGGTTGTCTAATCATCAATCCCTTAGAGGCTGTCTACTCTACAGACCTCCTGGGATCAAGGCCCCATTTCTTGCGGCATTAGGTACTCTACTGGAAGAAGCAGTCTGTGTCAAGACCTTTACAGTTTTAGGGGATTTTAATTTTCACCTTGACTGCGGCCCAGACCCGGATACACAGGAACTCATGGAGTTGATGGGGGGGGTGGAGTTAAAACAGCTGGTGATCGGCCCAACCCATAAGGCAGGGCACACCCTTGATGCTATTTTTTCCAACCATCCTAACATATGTTTTACGGCAACGTACCCGGTTTCCTGGTCAGATCATGCCTCAGTCTGTTTCAAAATTGCTAGGGCACTACCCCTCAGATTAAGACAGGAGAGGAAACCCACCAGGATTACCAGGAAATGGAACAATATAGAAGGTACGTCTCTAGACGACCTTCTGATATCCACGATGGTGCCCCTTCCACCAGACGTAGAGGATGCGGTCACTACCCACACCAATTGGGTGAACGAGGCTTGTATACGATTAGCTCCACCCAAACCTTGTCACTCAACACGTACACTTCCATCGGCCCCGTGGTTCTCAGAGGAGATCAGGGAACATAAAATCATCTGCAAGAAATTAGAGCGGGTGTGGCGTAAAAACTATGATGAGGCCGATAAAAAGAGACTTAAATTGGAACTGGCACTGTTTAAGGATCTGATTGGGAAAGCAAAACGTATTTTTTTCACCAACCGCATTAAGGAAGCGAGGAACTCACCTAAGGAACTCTTTCAAGCAGTTTCAATGTTGGCAGCCCCAAAACCAGCGGCTGTGTCCCCGAGCCAAGAAATTTGTGAAGATCTGGCTAAATTTTTCAAAAATAAAGTGGAGACGATTTTTAATTCCCTGGATGGCCAAGTGAAGTTGAATCCTCCAGAGGCTAAACCAGTGGTGGAAGAGACGGAAAGACAGGAATGCAGGCTCCTGAGCTTCTCCCCGGTAAGCGAGGAGGAGGTAAGGAAACGGTTGGGGAGGCTTACATCAGGCTCTCCTCGAGACCCCAGCCCAGTTACGATAGCAAAGCTAGCGATAGCTCCGATAGCCACCATGCTTACATCTCTATTTAACAACATGCCGGAAAGCGGGGAATTTCCCTGCCGCTGGAAACAGGCATCCATCCTGCCCCTTCTAAAAAAAAAAACCTGGATATTGCCGACTTGAACAACTATCGGCCCAATGCCAGACTTCCATTACCGGCCTAGCTTATAGAGGGAATAATGAATACTCAGTTGAGCACATTTCTGGGGGCTGCGCAGGCTTTGGATCCATCGCAACATGGATTCAGGGTAGGACACAGCACGGAATCGGCCCTGATTAAGTCAGCAGAGGACATCAGGAAAGTGATGGATGTGGGAGGCAAAGCTGCCTTGATCCTGTTGGACCTGTCCTCAGCCTTTGATACAGTGCACCATATGTTATTGGTGGACCGTTTGAGAGCCTGTGGGATTCAGGGTAAAGCACTTAAGATCCTGAAAGCTTTCCTCTCCAACAGGAGTCAGGTAGTGGCCTTGGGGGAGCTAGAGTCAGATCCGTTCGTGCTCCCATGTGGAGTTCCCCAGGGCTCATCCCTGAGTCGTACCCTCTTCAATGTGTATGTTTCCACCCTGGCACCGGTCATTAGATCCTATGGCTTTAATTTAACATCGTACGCAGACGACACGCAAATAGTGGTGTCACTGCTACCAGTGGGAGGGGAAGGTATGGCCAGCAGGTTTAAAGATTGTATGCTTGCAGTCAGCAACTGGATGGCAGGGAACTGCCTAAAATTGAACTCGGCGAAGACTGAAGTTTTCCTGTTTGGGGCTAGAGAGAATTTCTGGTCCCCAAGATGGTGGCCGGAGGTGCTAGTCGTCCCTCCCTCTCCAGTTGCTAAGGTTAAAAACCTTGGGATTCTGATGGACGATGAACTGTCCTTTAGGCCCTAAGTAAACGCGCTGTCTTCAGCCACCCACTTTGTCCTGAAGTCATTACGCAAGATTTTGCCCTTTCTTCCTGACGAGTACAGGAAAACAGTGGTGACTGCATTGATCCTATCCCGCCTGGATTATTGTTGGCCAATGCGCAACAGGGGCTGCTTAATAAACTTCAAGTCCTGCAAAACGCAGCGGCCCACTTGATCTCGGGTATACCTAAATTTGCCTCGGTCACTCAAGGGCTGGTGAAACTACACTGTTTACCGGTGCGTAAAAGGATTGCATTTAAAGCACTCTGTATAGTTTTTAAGGCACTTAATCGACTGGGCCCTCAGTGCATGACCCAGTTCTTTCAGTGGTACAAGCCAGCTAGATCCTTCAGGTCAACTGATCAGGGGCTGATTGTGGTTCCAAGAATTAGGAAAGCTCGTTGGCGGGGGGTAGAAGCTTTTCTTGGGGAGCAGCAAAGGCCTGGAACGCTCTGCCAGCGGTCCTTAGATAGGCTCCGGATCTGATGTCCCTATCGGAGGGCCTTGACAACATGGCTCTTTGGGCATTAAGCTTCGGGGCTCGGCTCAGGAGTGGTCAATCAGTGCCAGGACACCGGCTGGTAACAGTGCGCTTTATAAATGTCACAAATAAATAAATAAATAAATAAATAAATGGAGTATGGGTGGACTGTATCCTTACAGTGCACATTGGTGTGTGTGCGCACACACATACTCACATCTTTATTGTCTAGAAAGAAATGTCTGTTTGAGTGTTAGGTAGGCTATGTCCTACCAGCAACCACATATTTCCTCCTACTCTCTTTCCCTCTTCTAAAAGAAAGAACTGTCCAAGAAAATAAATGAAGTATGGAGTTGCCTTTAACTTCCAGCATACATTAGTACTTACATATACATAGAAACACACACACACACACAAAATAAAAAGACACTCACGCACATGCAGACACATGCTGTAGTTTGGCAGGGGCTGCATCTTTCAGAAAGTGAGTGTGCCCAAGCACACATACGTACAAAAACATTCACATACACTCTCTCATTCACTAGAAAGTAATGCCAGCTGGAGTCTGAGGTGGACTGTATCCTTCCAGCAATAATAATAAATAACATTTATAATGCACATAAATACTTCAGCGGAGTGTCCCAGCTCTGGGAGAGCTAGCTCCAGAGGTCAAAAAAGTACAGCAAACTAAAAAGACTTAAGATCAAACTAACCTAAATTACCATTTTTTTTTAATTCTGAAACAAGGCTTCTGTTTTTGCCTGTCTTAAATGAAGGGGGGGAGAATTCCACAGCTTGGGCTGTAGGAAGATAAAAGAGCTAGCTCCAATGTGAGATTTCTTCACAGGGGTGACATAGGCAAACAGGTCCCCTGCAGATCTGTGGCACCTGGAGGAGGAGTAAGGTTTGATGAAGGAGTGAAGATATAGGGTGCCCTTGCTCATAAAAGCCCTGTACAGTAGCACAGGGCATTGATGGAGAGTCGCTTCTTAAAAGGAAGCTAGTGCAGTTTGGAGAGAGCAGTACCTATGGGGGCTAGTCTCAGAAGATTCAACCACAGTCGGTCTGCAGAGTTCTGCACACGCTGTAGTCTCATCAAGTGAGATGGAGATATTCCTAGATATAAAACATTGCAGTAGTCCAGATTGGAAATCACCAGTGCCTGCACTACTGTTTTCCTGGTAGATTCAGGCAAAAGGCAAATAATGTTTTTAAGAGATTTCAAAATCCCAACCCATATGCCTGCTAAGGCCACGATGTAAGATTTTAATCGAACCAAATACCTAGGGTTTGAGCACTAGTCTTTGGCGAGGGTGGAGGTCCAAGCAAATCTCGCCACCAGGCAGTGGACCAAATCAAAGGTTAGTTGCCCACACTGTTATGCACACAGACATACACATGGACACATATGCATGCATACATTGTAGAAGTGTGGAGTGACTTGTGCCTCTCAAGAGCAGGTGTGAATGTTCCAAACACACATAGACCCTCCTCTAGAAACAAATATTTAGAGGTGCATGTGGAGTTTACTTTGACTTTACAGATTACACTGTCATACACCTGGTTCTCAGGAGACCGAAGAATACAATTGCTTCAATGCACTGACACCCCCTGAGAAGGGCCCTGGCATGCCTTTCCTGTACACTGCCTTACTGCATCAAACTGTGTGAACACCATGTTTACACTTGTAGAATCCCAGGCTTCAGAAAGTCTGCAGGCCATGGGTGCCCACTAGCCCCAAGACTGTAAACAGCATTTACAAATAGCTGCAAGAGATAGAAGCACATTCTCTCCCGGAGAAGGGAGCTAAGTTTAAGAGTTTCCTGAAGCAAAAGAATGTATACATTTATTGGTAAAAAAATATACATTTTTGTGCAGTGCATGTCCATAGTGCTGTAAATTCCTGTCTTCAGCTATAGCACCCTTAACTCCTTTTTTCCACTTAAGAACCCTGCACTAAGTGGTATTTCAGTTTTTGATGAGCTGCTGTCATATTTTCTATCAATCACGTACTATTTATTTGTTGCAAACATTAGCTTTTAAGTGAAAGGTTTTGGTTTTGTAATGATGCACTTTATCAGGCCCAGGATGCTTATCCCTAGAATCTGCAGGGTGCATACTTTGGCTGTGACCCATCAAATGCTAATAATCAAGTATTACCTGTGGCTATGCCCATCAAATGCTTTGTTTCAGGAATCATAAAACCATTTACAGCCTGCTGTTTTGTGATTGGCTGACAACGTTTGAAATTCTTTCTTCATTGACCATTACATGATGCATGAGATTTGTGGTTTGCATATTGCAGTGTGTATAAGTTTCCATAATCTTTATTGATGTTTTATATTCATACAACTATAGAATATCCACCTAG
Organism: Lissotriton helveticus; assembly: GCF_964261635.1. NCBI lineage: Eukaryota > Metazoa > Chordata > Amphibia > Caudata > Salamandridae > Lissotriton > Lissotriton helveticus. The sequence goes on from NC_136065.1 coordinate 1,195,832,297, forward strand.
GATATCCTGTCTTAACTAAACTCTAGCCTTACCTTTACTGCCAGCCCCTTTCCCATCCACTTTTATCAACCCATTTCCCGCCAACACCACCGGACTTCACTCTTTCTGACCATTCATATGAAAGAAGGAATTGTTCACTCTCCATTAAGCCCAGGGCCTTTTACATTCTTTGACACACAAAGCCCCTGATAGCAATGTAAGGGTATTCTTGCACTGGCTTGTAGAGCTTATTAAAACTGTGTGCCTGGTTTGTTTGCTTATACAGATAGGGCATAATTTATGAGTGGGTTGTGTCATGTTTGCACCATGCAACGTGGTACTTGCATGATGTAAACAGACCCACATTAGCCCCCATCTCAGAAACTTCCACTGGCTCCCCGGACAGAAAAGATGCCTATTCAAGATGCTGACACACGCCTACAAAGCCATCCAAGGACCAGCATACATCAACCACCACCTGAACTTCCACCAACCCTTCAGAGACCTTCGCTCTGCATCCCTCGCACCGATACCACGCATCTGCCGAAGCTTCGGTGGACGGCTGTTCCTTCTCCTACCTCAGTGACGAGTCCTGGAATGGCCTTTCCCTCCACCTTCGGTCAGCACTTTCTCTGTTGGAATTCAGGAAGCGACTCGAGACCTGGCTTTTCGACTGAGCCTAGCAGCATAGCGCCTAGACACTCTTGCGAATGAATAGCTGTGCTCTATAAATACATATTGATTGATTGAATTAAGGCAAATATCATTTTTTTTTAAAAATATCATTAATTTAAATGTACAACTACTGCAAAAGATGGTACAGTCTCATTAAATCAATTTATGATAAAATGTGTTATTAATGTAAAATAAATGTAAAAAATGTTTTAGATGTAAAGCAAAAAAAACACAACTAAAGTAAACAAATTACAATAATGTATTATGCTTTAATAATTAACAAAGGTGATTTCTACAACTATTTAAAAATACATTATGTATGTTTAGAGAAATATATTGTTACATTAACTTAACGGAAAATGTTTACAAATATATTTTACAATTAATTTAAAACAAAATCTATTGTTCAACATTAAATAATATTTAGGTATATTTTTGACTATTTAAACTAATTTGATTTAATATCACATTATATTCTGTGGAGTTTTATTTCAAGTCCCCATCTACATCCGTTATATAGGGGAGTTGTTCAATACCAGTGGTTGGCCATGAGAGTTACTGAACTAACTCCAGCTCTGAGCTGGAATACTTTACTACTGTTTTGGGTCCCTTTTTGGCTACAGTAAGTTTAGAAGTGTATTTTGTGACTAGCAATTGGTTTACTCTTTAGTAGGTGGATGGACGTCTTTCCCTAAACCTCTCCCTCATCCTCCCTTAACCCCTGCTCACCGCCTCTCCTTTAGAAGTAAGTATTCCCCATTTTTCAGAAACAACCTCATCCCGCTCACATTTACTACTAAAATGTATACTTATGTGTGAGGAGACACCTCACTCAGGGCGGAGATCTAAGCACAAAATGATAGGTGAGGCAGAGGTGGAAATTTTGCATGTAGATTGGTGAATAGCATTTTGTAGTATGTTTTGTAGTACTCCAAAATATACTTCAAAATGCAGTTTGTTTATAGGCTCTCTATTTAAGTAATTTACATTCAGTATTTCTTTTCTACACTTAATAATATTTAGGAAAGTGTTGAAGTTTTGGTAAGTAAAATGTATATAGGGATGGTTAGACACATTATTCCGACTCAACACTTCACTTAACAAGAGTATTGGACTTGGAAGAGGCAGGTTTACTATTCCCACTTTAAAAAGAGACATATTGGGAAGGTATTGATCTTTGGGGGCGGGGGATAAAATGTTTTCGTGGCGGTGGGAACCCATGGAAGGGCATGCAGAGAATGTCTCCGGGAGCGCATTTTGGGCCCCCACTGTGTTGGGGTTGTGTGGGTGCACTGCAGGGGTACCCATGGTAACCCCCTACATGTCCCTGTGCCAGGTGACAGGCACTGTGCAGTGCCTGCCACGCACTGCAGGAACATGCAGGACATGCTTCTTTGGACATTGCGGCAGTGCTGCTAGCAGCAGCAACCACCACAATGTTAATTGCCGTGATCCGACCGCCGCAGTCGGATCTCGGCTGTGGAGCTTACTAATTGGACTGGCGGTTTACCCGTGATCCTAGCGGGCGGTGTTTTCCCGCTACCATGGTGGTTGTAGTGATTTTCCGACCGCCATCCTAATAGACCCCTAATAGACTGCGGATTGCAGGGTCATCATTATTGGCCCCATAGAGTATGCCTAGCGTAAAGTGCAGCTGGCCCTTCTTGACTGTTGCAACAAGCCAATGTCCACCTGCATCTATGCAGTGGTCGATGAGTCCCCAACTCTTATCATGCGCCAATAGGGTGATCCCTCTCTGGGATGAAGTAAAACAGCCCAAGGCTAAGACCTGGTGCCCCAGGTCTTTCAAGAGAGATGCCTGTGAATTGGGGAGATGAGTTTCCTGAAGTCCAACTCCGTGCGTATGAAGATAGTGTAACTCTTTTTTGATTAGCCTAAGCTTGTGGTATGCCTTTATGCCATTAATGTTTTGGAAAGAATGTGAATCTGCTGGTCACAACCTCACCCTTGGTTAGACCTTGACATACTCAAACATCCAGCACACCCTATTAGATAATGACACCACAAAATCATACTTGTCCCCCAACTTTACTGACCACAAGTAAATATGTAGGGCTTCATTTTTTATTTTTAACACTGCACCACCCCCCAGACCTACCCTCCCAAAAAGTCCAAATGGAGAAAAAAAAGTGGCCCCAAACCCACCCTTTATTCCAACCACCAACCCACAACCCTAGATTGTCCCCGAAACTCCTCCCTCTCAAACAAAGCCTAAAATGAGGGTTGACCAACCCCTCAACCAAAGAAAAACCTCAAGTACTATGAAGTCTTGATTACAGAACCTCCCCCCGAAGCACCCTAGACCGAGGATACTGATGTAAAATAGAATGACCTAGAAAGCGAGAAGCAGAAGAGAGACCACCCAAAAGCTCAGCACATCCCCAAACTAAACATGATATGGGACCTCGATTGTGCCTAGACCACACAACATATCAGGCTAGCAGCAAGCTGACCCCAACGAGAATGCATGAGTAAAGAAATAAAGAAAAAGAAAAAAAGTTACAAAATGGAAGAAAAGAAGAAAAAGGGGGAAGCATAAATCTGCTGAATAGACCTTGGAGAGACAAGGCTATGACATGACAAAGAGACTAGCACGATCTCCCAATAGGTTCATAAAGGGGAGAAAAAGAAGAAGGTGAAAACATAACATAGTCAGCCAAGTCCATTAGTCTCCTTATTTCCATCTTAGTACTTACTCAAGAGCTCTTCAACCTTTGGAGCTTCAAAACATGAATACATTTGCCCTTCAAAACTAATATGAAGAATAGCAGGCTCCATTATTGAAACCAAAGCTCTGAGCTTTTGGAGTGCTGGGATATGCTTTCTCAGCTGCCATCAGTTAACCACAGGTTCCTGACAGAAATCTGAACTAACAAAGAAATCCACTCCGGCCGCCTTCACTGGTGATCTAGGGTGAGCAGCCCTATATATCTCCTGTCGGGGTAGGAAGTTACCCACATATATCAAAATGGCCCGTGGATAGCGAGGATGTGATCACTACAGTGGGAAATGAAAAGAATAGCAGTGGTCTCCCTGAATCATGCTTTCCATATCCCAGTCTCCCAATATAGGAAAGGCCTCCCTGAAAAGGCGAACTATAGAACCTCTAGGATCATCCCCCTCTACTCCATCTTGGACACCTGGCACCCTAAGGTTGTTCTGACAGGACTGGTTCTCCAGGTCTTCGACCATTGATGAAAGCGTGGTTGCCCGGGATTCCTGTCATGAGATCTGAGTCTCGACTGCTCTGACAGTGGTTTGAAGACCTTCTTGCTTTTTCTCGACTTTCCCAAGCTGTAGGTTGAGAGTGTTCATATTACTCGAGAACTTCCTAATTACCACTTGTGTCTTTAAGTGTGCGGTTTCAAGTGCCGTTAGTCTTTAAAATACTCTTCTCTATGTTGTAGTAGGAGAATATTGATTGCGGGTAAAGTTGGGGGATCTGATGTAGCCCCTCCAGTAAGAGAGATGGCAGAAGGGGCAGATGATGAGAGGGAGGGACTCCCAGGCTCCACTGGTTTTAGTATTGGGGGTGGTGAATGAGTATCACTTAAGTATGAGGCTGGTGGAAATGAGTTAGTTGGAGTATACACTGTCTCATCAAGGTCCTAAAACAAATCCTTCTCTGATGAAGTGTGTTCAAGGCCAGGGTACTGGCGTCATTCTAATCCTGCTCTTTCCTGTTCAAGGCTACTCCAACATCTGAGCAGTGATTTTGAGACTGGATCATGGATACATATGTTGCAGAATATTTGAGATTTTAATGGTTGGAGCCTGACGGAGAGAAGAAAGTATTGGGTGGTTCCATGCAAGCAGATTAAGATACAAGCAACTCGGGAGGAATCTGCTTGTCTTTCAGACAACCAGTGTTGGGCTGACAAGGCACTGAGCGTAGAGTACCCATAGATGCTTTTAGAGCCCCTGAGTCACTAGCATCAAAGTGGACAGCAGGCTCTCCATGGATGCAACCCTTCTGCCTGTCTCCAGTAGAAAAAGTGCCAGGTTGCAAGGGGGAACTAAACTTTTCTAGGGTCTCTGAGAGATAGAGGAAGTGGCTGGTGGGGGTCCGAGGACCGAGCCATCATTGAGTGCACTAACCCCTCAGAGGAACAGTCTAATCTTAATGCCTGGTTGTTGCACTGGATACATCCAGGAGGGAGTACTGGAAGTGCTGACCCATCTATACTCATAAGGGTCCTGATGTTGACCGTAAAAGAATTTCTCCTGCTGCCTACTCATATGCCTCAGTTAAGTAAACAAGGGGCCCGGTAGGATCGCGTTGGACCGCGGGTAGCTAATTAATACAAAGAACAATGGTCCTAAGCTTAGAGAGAATATTCAAGCAAGTTATTTATAGACTGTGATGAGTACTATAAGTTTACTTCCTATGTCCAGCCGGACATGGAATATTTATTTGGTCAATGTACAGAATACGAAGCATAGAAACACAAAAAAATACAAGAGGGCACAGCCCTGTACCCAGTGTGAGGGAAAGAAAATGGAGAAAAAGGTGGAAAACAAAGTGGTTTTTCAGGCAATAACTTTGGAGCAAAGCGTGGCTTGCATCTCAATACATAGTACAGCAAGCTCAAAGCGACAGTAACTACAATACATAAACACAATGGTAAATTTGCAGCACTGTTTGTGAAAGTCGACGTTTCGATCCCATGCTCCTATATTAGCGGGATCATCATCAGGACTAATTAATGATTGCCTGGTTGTTTAAAAAATGTCGCCTTAATGTAACTCAGAGTGGAGTACTGAATGTCCAAGGTCTCGGAGTTCGGTGTTGGTAATATCTCCTGCGTGTCCTGGAACCTACCATTGCGCGTAACCAGGAAGATTGACCACAGCGTCGACTCCCGAAGAGGCTCAATTGAGCTCCTTAAGGAACCACAACGTGACCGTATGCGTCAGCTCCCCTGGGCCTGGGCTCTCTCGTTAACCTTAGCGTATGCCACGTAGACCGCCTCTCACCACCAGGACACGCAGGAGATATTACCAACACCGAACTCCGAGACCTTGGACACTCAGTACTCCACTCTGAATTGTAGTAACTAAAACAATGTCTCTGATTTAACAGCCCCCGCACTTGGTGAACCTTCTAAACAAAGTTGGTCGGCGTTCTACAGAAGAAGGTAGTGAGAGCCGATACCTGCCCTTTCCGGTGTTGCCTCCCCAGGGTTGTGGGTTCGGGAAAAGCCGCAGCCTCAATTCACTTCGAGCAGCTGAAGGCAATCTCCGCAGCTTCTTTTGATGGACCCGCCCCGTAAGCAGAGCGAGCGGGAAGACCTCCCTGGAGGTCCCAGAAGGAGCCTTGTTCCGATGCTTGGAGAGAGGAGCGAGGAACAAGCCCACCGCGGCAACCAGATGTCCGCGCCAATTCCATTTTGGGGCTGCAACCCTGCACATCAGCCCTGCTAGCAGTACAGTGGGCAAAGTCAGTAGGAAAAAGTGAGGAAAAGTGCGATAACGGACGTATCAAGCCATGTTCTGATCAGTAATAGAACAGCCTCCAGGGGTCAGGTCATGCTTCTGGTCCTCGGCCAACTTCTCTGGCAGAGAGCCCCGATGCACAACTAGTGCCACGATGCCATCTCCCAAAACTACCACTGAAAAAATAGTTTTCTCACTTTTTTTTACAATAATGTTAAGTTTAAAATGTTGTTAGCTATAACATCTTTATTTATTGTGGTAATTTGTTTTATTGTATTATGTTTTATAAAAATGTTTATGTTATTGTGTAATTTAAAAAAAAATCTTTTTAATCTATTGGGGTGATTGAAATTATGGGAGGATTGGGGGTAGTGTTGTTTTTAATGATAGATTAATGAATGATATTCGATCAATATGTGAATTGATTTTTAATTGATTCAAAGTTTGGGATTTTTTTTTAAATTATGTAATTCATTTTGGTTTCAGTTGTAAGGTTAATAGGGAGTATGCATAGGTAAAGTTTTAAATTAAATAATATAAATTGATATAATTGAGCGCTTTGTTAATTATGTGAATATTTTATTTGAAAAATAGTTTTATTTGGTTAAATAATTTTAAATTATGAAACTATTTGTTTATATGCTTTTTTAACTTATTTTACTATTTTTTGGGGCAGTGGAGAATGGATTTGGTAGGGTAGTATGATTCTTGAAGGGCATAGTAATTATTGTTAATTGCGTAGTACTAAAAATCAAAAATCAGATATATTTGTACGTTTTCCCTAAAATAGTTGCCATTGTTTTCACATTTTAAGATATTTGATTAAAATATACAATGTATGCACTCTCCCCAAAATCTTTGGACTGGAGTTACAATAGTAAGTCTGACTTCGCCAAATGTATGCACTTTCTCCAATGTTTGTTAATGTTAATGTTAAATGGAATTTCTATAGCACATTATCACCAACTGGTCTCTAAGCGCTTTGAGAGAAAGCCCAACCTTGGCACCTCTGTAGAGTGTGCGCCCCGACTTGGCTTAGACTGTGTCCCAGGCTTCGGTAAAGAGGAGAGTTTTTAATTTGTTCCTAAATGAGAGGAGGGCGGGCTCCTTACGAAGCTCTGCCGTAGTCTCATTCCAGAGTTGAGGGATCATTGTAGAGAAGGCTCTGCCCCCTGTGGAAGAGGTTGGAAAAAAGGGGGTCAGGCCAGCAAACCAGCATCTGAGGACCGGAGGGACCGTACTGGCGTATAATTTATCAGGCGTTCTTTAATATACCCTGGGGCCTGACCATGGATGGCCTTGTGGGCTATTCATAGCCCCATGAATCTGGTTATCTGCTTAACCGGTAGTCATTGTAGCTGCTACAATAGGGGGGGTGGCATGAGCTCGCCTTGGGAGCCTGAAAACCAGTCTAGCAGCGTTGTTCATGACTATCTGGAGTTTTGACAACAGTTTTTCCGGGATGCCCACATACAAAGAATTCCCGTCATCTAAGCGAGAGACAATCAGTGATGATAATGCCATACGGAGTGCTGTGAATGAGAGGAGGGGGGCCATTTTCTGCAGCAATCTCAGCAGGCCCACGCATGTCCCCACCACGGTAGAAACCTGGTGGGACATGGAGAGTTTGGCATCGATTTTTATACCCAGACTCTTTACGACTGAGGCGGGCTCGGGAGTGGGGCCTAGTTCTTGTGGCCAAAAGAGGTCACTCCAAGGATTAGTATTCGTGGTGATGGCCAGGACCTCTGTTTTATCGGGTTGATTTTGAGGTAGTTGGCTGTGAACTTAAGAATATTCTGCAACCGTGCATGTGCCGTGGGGTAGTTGTCGATCTGGATGAGGATTTGAGTGTTGTCCATGTAATTGAAGACTTGGCACTCCATACAAGATAATGCTTTCACCAAGGGCTGGAGGTAGGAATTGAAGAGGAGGGGGGATAGTGACGATCCCTGAGGGACGCAGCACGTTAGCTCACCCGCATCAGATACCTGGTCAGCAAGTTGGATCTTTTGAGAACGGCCTGACAGGAAGGACGCCAGCCATTGAAATGCTATCCCTTGGACTCCCAGCTCCCTGAACCGTGACAAGAGTAGGCCATGATTGACCATATCGAATGCCGCGGACAGGTCTAGGAGAACCAGGGAGAAAAGCTTTTTGTTATCGGCCATCAGTCTGAGTTCATCCAATACTGCCAGCATTACCAGCTCCATACTGTGGTGAGCCCTGAAACCGGCATGTTTCATATGAAAGAGCTGGTTGCTCTCTACGTGGTGGAATAGGGTTTTCAGCACATGTTGTTCTAGCACCTTAGCCAGAGAAGGAAGCTCGGAAATAAGCCTAAAATTTTTGAGATTCGTTGTATCTGCCCCAGGTTTTTTCAGCAGGGGTATGACTCTCGCCTCTTTAAAGTTGGTCGGGACTTGGCCGGTGTCGAAGGACCGATTTAGTAGGTTGAGGCCCTCACTCTCCTTCCCAGGGAGTGCCATGCGGAATACACTAGGTGGGCAGGGGTCCGCTGGCGACCCTGATTTGGTGTGGGCCATTAGGAGGCACAGAGAGTCATGGTTTAATTTTGGAAAGGAGGAGAGGGGTTTGTCATAGACGGGCAGTTTGGGGTCACCCACTGGAGGGATATGAACAGCAGGAGTGAGGTGAATGACCAACAGGAGGTCAGTGACTTTTTGTAAAAAGTAGGATTGAAACTTGTTACAGTCTTCGGGACGGGACGGGGTTTTCTGTTCTTGCGACTGTCTGAGCTCCGTTAAGATCTGAAAGGTCTCCTTCTGTTTATTGTCCGCGGCCAGAATCCTTGATTCATAGTAGTCCGCCTTCCTGGCTATGATTGCTCTTTTGTAGGTAGCAAACATTTCTTTGTATTCAGAGACAGCACCTGGGTCGAAAGCTTTTTGCCAGGCTCTCTCCAATTGGTGCAGTGATTGTTTAATCCCTCACAAAGCCTCATTAAACCAAGGGGCCCCTTTGCCTTTGTATCTTACTCTTTCCCTACCCGCTGGGGTGACTTTGTCAATGGCATTCCTCAACCTAATTGAGAGAGATTTGCTTTCCTGCTCGAGGTTTCCAAGTACTGGCCTTCCCGTGGCTGAATTACGTAGGGACCCCACAAGATCACATTCTTTTATTTTTTCCACCCGCGCAGAACTTTCCATTCTGGGGGTGGGGGGACCGCCCGGACTTCGAGCGGAATCACGCATCTGATCAGAAAGTGATCAGACCAGGCGCAAGGGCTGATGTCTGCCAGACTAGCTGAGGGGTGGGTGGTCCAAACTAGATTAAGGGTGTGACCCATGTCACGGGTGGGTGCATTAACAAGTTGGTTAAGTTCCAGGGTTGTTAATGCATCTTCCAGTTGTTTTGCATACATGTCTCTAGATACCCAGTCCCAGTGTAGTTTGAAGTCCCCTATCACCATGACGCATTGATACCGGGAGCAAAGGTCACTCACTAATTCGGTGAAGCGCTCAATGAATTTGGGGGAAGGACGAGAGGGGCGGTAAACCACAACTAGGGCAAGACTATTGAAAGAAATCTTGGCTCCCAGGATATCTGCACCCTCAATGTTTTCTGTGGCGATCGTCTCTATCCCCAGCTGTTGGTTGTATAAAATTGCTACCCCCCCCCACCACTCATATTTCCCACACTATTGTGCCACAAGGCCGCGTAATCCGGGGACAGGGCTGCAACTATGTCCGGTGTAGAGGAGTCCTTGAGCCAGGTTTCCGTGACCCCCAGGCTGTCTAGTGAGTTATCCGGGAGGAGTGCGAAGACCTCCAAATTGTGCTTCTGCAGGGAGCGGGTTTTCAGGATTGCTACCCGTAGTCCCAGTGAGCTAGCAAGCTTGGCCTGTCTAGGGTGTTACGGTGAGGTACCTACAGTTCCTACTGCAGTTGGGATCCTTAGTAAGCCTTCCGCTCTTAGGATGTCCCCTACATTGTTATTTAGGGAGGCAGAGCCATATGCTAAGGCCAAGAGTGCTTCTGCCGTGTAAAGGATGTTAGAACCAGGGGAACTGGCCCCTGGCCTCGGCTGGACGCGGACGGGCTTGCCTTAGGTGCGCCCACTGTGTGTGCGTGCTGCACGCTTGCTCCAGGGTGGCAGATATTGTGTTGGCTCCTCCCCCCACCCAATCAGCCCTGCTGTGCAGCGGCTGATCATCCCTGAGCGCTAGACCGCTTTGCTGCAGCGGAAGTGCCGTTAGGGTGAAGGAAGTGAGGATTGTGAAGTGCTCAGGAAGCCAGTGAAGTGGCAATTTTAAAAGCAATTAAAAGCAATACAGCAATACGGTAAGTTTCAAAAAGTGGTTAAAAAAGGTTAAAAAGGTCTCAGATATCGTTTTTACCGCGCCTTAGGCAAAAACACCTATGGGGAGGTTAGCGCGTGTTTGTTAGACTATAGTTACCATAGTAAATCTAACAAAATGAATACATATCTCCAATGTTGGTTAGACTGGAGTTGGAATAATCAATCCGACTCACCAGCTCAACTACTCCCAATATACGCCCTTCCTCAAAAGTTTGCTGGGCTGGAGCTAAAATATTAAATCTCACAATCCAATGTATGTGCCTTCCCTAAAGTTTCTTGTGTTGGATTAGAGTTAGAATACTAAACCTGACCCCTTCAAGGTATTCACTTTCTCCAATTTGTCAAACTGGAATTAGCATATTAAATCTCAAACTGCAATGTGTGCATTTTATTCATGTTTGTTGAACTTGAGAGGAATAGTGAATCTAACACTTCAAATAAATGTACTTCCCCAAAATGTGTCAACTGAAGTTAAAATAGTACATCCCAACTAAGCATGGGCGTAAAATCCGCTCCGCTCGCGGATTTTTCGGATTTTCGGCAAATTCGCAATCCGCGAACTCTCGCGAATTTGTCGAAAATCCGTGAATCCGCTCGCGGCGGATTTTTTGCTTGGTTGCGGCGCGCGGCGTGGTGCACGGCGTTCACTTTCCGTCATTTAGCGTTTGCCGAGTTGTTTTTCTTTGCGAGTGACGCGCCATTTTAGATCTTGCTGCGTGTTCCCGCGGGAGTTTAGCGCCCGCGAATACGTACTCGCGGCTTGCCACCTTGCACACCACACCTCGCGAGAGTTCGCAATTGCGAACACGTAGTTGCGGCGGAAAGGAACAATCTCGCACTTGCGAAATAGAGATTTTGCAATTTCGCACAAGAAAATCACCAGCAAACAGGATAAACCTTCAGAAAATTATGATTTTTATCAGAATCACTCCTCAGGTTGACATTTGCATGGCCTTTTTTTTTGCAAGGAGTCCATTTTTGGGGGGGGGAGGAAGGAAGTGCCCCACAGTCTCCAACTTCCTGTTCCTGTCCAGCAGGCTCCTCCCAGTGCTTTGTCCATCTCCTGGTCACTTTCATTTGGATCTGGAGCTGGAAGGATTACTTTTTGTGGGTGCTGCTGGATATTTGGATTTGAGGCCTTTTTGACTGTCTTTGGATCACTTTTGGATTAGAAATCAACTTTCACAAGTAAGTTTGTTTGGGGCATTACAGTTGCTGCAAGTAAAATTTTGGAACTTTTTCAGAACATTAAATAAATTATATTGTGGGTAGCCACAGTATCCAGTAGGACCAGGGTTGGTTAGGGGTGCATGATACAAATGTTTTGTTGAATTTAAACACCATTGAGGCCATGGATGGGCTGGGATTGTGCTGATTTTTGTCGTTTTTTTGGGCCTGCTGGTGGGGCCCTTTGCCCAGGGGTGGTGAGTGTTGCATGGGCCTAGTCTTTCTGTGGGGTGTCTTCTTGAATTTAAACATAATTGAGGCCATGGATGGGCTGGGATTGTGCTGATTTTATTGTTTTTTGTCGTTTTTGGGGGGGTGCTGGTGTGGCCTTTTGCCCAGGGGTGGTGGTGCATGGACTGAGTGTGCCTGTGGTGTGGTCTCACTCTCTTTAATGTAAACATCATGGATGGCATTGGATTGTGGTGATTTCTGGCTGTTTTTCTGTTTTTTGGGGGTGTACTGTTGATGTGGACTGGCCATGTGGGTGGTGGTGGTGGCCATCTTGAGTGCTGGCTGGTACAGGCAACATGTGCTTGGGGTGTAAGAGAGGGGCCATTTTGAGGAGAGGCAGTGTCTGAGGCCTGCACTTATTTTGCCTACTTTTCATCCATTATGCCCAGGGGTGGTGAGTGTTGCATGGGCCTAGTCTTTCTGTGGGGTGTCTTCTTGAATTTAAACATAATTGAGGCCATGGATGGGCTGGGATTGTGCTGATTTTATTGTTTTTTGTCGTTTTTGGGGGGGTGCTGGTGTGGCCTTTTGCCCAAGGGTGGTGGTGCATGGACTGAGTGTGCCTGTGGTGTGGTCTCACTCTCTTTAATGTAAACATCATGGATGGCATTGGATTGTGGTGATTTCTGGCTGTTTTTCTGTTTTTGGGGGGTGTACTGTTGATGTGGACTGGCCATGTGGGTGGTGGTGGTGGCCATCTTGAGTGCTGGCTGGTACAGGCAACATGTGCTTGGGGTGTAAGGGAGGGGCCATTTTGAGGAGAGGCAGTGTCTGAGGCCTGCACTTATTTTGCCTACTTTTCATCCATTATGCCCAGGGGTAGTGAGTGTGCATGGGCCTAGTGTTTCTGAGGGGTGTCTTCTTGAATTTAAACACCATTGAGGCCATGGATGGGCTGGGATTGTGCTGATTTTATTGTTTTTTGTCGTTTTTGGGGGGGTGCTGGTGTGGCCTTTTGCCCAGGGGTGGTGGTGCATGGACTGAGTGTGCCTGTGGTGTGGTCTCACTCTCTTTAATGTAAACATCATGGATGGCATTGGATTGTGGTGATTTCTGGCTGTTTTTCTGTTTTTTGGGGGTGTACTGTTGATGTGGACTGGCCATGTGGGTGGTGGTGGTGGCCATCTTGAGTGCTGGCTGGTACAGGCAACATGTGCTTGGGGTGTAAGGGAGGGGCCATTTTGAGGAGAGGCAGTGTCTGAGGCCTGCACTTATTTTGCCTACTTTTCATCCATTATGCCCAGGGGTAGTGAGTGTGCATGGGCCTAGTGTTTCTGAGGGGTGTCTTCTTGAATTTAAACACCATTGAGGCCATGGATGGGCTGGGATTGTGCTGATTTTATTGTTTTTTGTCGTTTTTTTGGGCCTGCTGGTGGGGCCCTTTGGCCAGGGGTGGTGAGTGTTGCATGGGCCTAGTCTTTCTGTGGGGTGTCTTCTTGAATTTAAACATAATTGAGGCCATGGATGGGCTGGGATTGTGCTGATTTTATTGTTTTTTGTCGTTTTTGGGGGGGTGCTGGTGTGGCCTTTTGCCCAGGGGTGGTGGTGCATGGACTGAGTGTGCCTGTGGTGTGGTCTCACTCTCTTTAATGTAAACATCATGGATGGCATTGGATTGTGGTGATTTCTGGCTGTTTTTCTGTTTTTTGGGGGTGTACTGTTGATGTGGACTGGCCATGTGGGTGGTGGTGGTGGCCATCTTGAGTGCTGGCTGGTACAGGCAACATGTGCTTGGGGTGTAAGGGGCCATTTTGAGGAGAGGCAGTGTCTGAGGCCTGCACCTATTTTGCCTACTTTTCATCCATTATGCCCAGGGGTAGTGAGTGTTGCATACTTGCATGTCCCTAGTCTTTCTGTGGGGTGTCTTCAATGTAAACATCATGGATGGCATGGGATTGTGCTCATTTTTCTGTGTTTTGTCGATTTTTTGGGGTGTATAACTGAACTGATGTTCCTCTGTCTTCCATTGCTTTTAGGTGCACAAGAAGACTCAAGAGAACCACCAGTGCCAGGAAGAAGTCCTGCAGCGGTGTGTGCAGCATAACGTCACGCGACGTCACGTCTGGACACAGAACCCTCTGCAACTCGTGCAACTGCTGCCTGCTGACCTGCTCTGAAGAAGATGGCCCCAAAAAAAGTAACCCGTAGCTCCTCTAGCAAGAAAGGTGCCAGTAAGGAGCAGAAGAAGCAAGTTACCAAGGACACTGGTGTGCCGCCCGCCCCTTTTTTTGGGAGTAAAAAAAAAAGTATGCCTGCAGCAGCAGCAGCGGGATCTGCTGGGGACCAAGCTGGCAGCAGCACCCCCGCTCCATTGGGCTCAGTGCCACCACCACCACCACGCCAACTTAAGTCCAAGCCCTTGAGTGCTGCAGAGGCAGCCAGTATAGTTCTTCAATCACCATCGACCAGTGATGTTGGCTCATCGCAAGAAAGCAGCAGCAATGTCCCTCAATCAACACAGGTTGTTGTAGCTCATCTGACGAGTGTTGAACAACCACAGCCGCAACAACAATCACATGTGCAAGTACAAGCCCAAGTACATGTGGAAGGAGAGGCAGCGCAAGGAGATGCGCAAGCAGAGGTGCATGGAGGGTCACAAGTGCCCACAATAGTTGTTCCTCCCGAAGTAGGGGCACATCAGGAAATCGACAATCAAGGCGAGGTATCATTTGAGGAAGCCACTCCTCCTGATGATCCTTCATTGTCTTCCACACCCCTAGCAAGGAAGAGATCAAGGGTGGTGTCTACATCCTCTTCAAGCACACCTCCTTCTGATGATACGGATCAAACTTGGGAACCAGCACCACAGCCGTCTGAGAGTGAGGCACACCATGATCCAACAAAGGTAGTTAAGCGTAAAAGGAAGCTCGTCCAAAGTCTCAGAGTTATGGAGTGTGATGAGGCTCAACAAGAAGTGGCGGATACTGTTGCTGATGAAGACTCTGCCAACGATGACCCAGTCATCATAAAGGTCACTGCAGCCCCAGCGGGCATGCAGCAAACAGACATTTTGACCCTAGCCCGAAGAGCTGCTGAGCGTGATGATGATGATGATGTTGTCGATGAGGAGGCAGTGGAAACACCACAATCATTGGAGTTAAGTAGTACACCAACTCGTCCCGCTTCCATATTTCTTTCTGGCAAGAAGAGACCTCCGTCAACCTCGACCTTAATTAGTGGCGGTGAAAGTGCAAAACGTACAAAAGTTGGGCAATCCAGATCCTCCACTTCATCTGGCATTAGCTTCATGACCACCACCACCAGTATCGCCGCCTCCTCCAGGTCCCACAGACACGTCAAGTCCCCAGTTTGGGACTTCTTTACTGTTTGTCCAAAAAATCCAAAGTTTGCCATTTGTACCCTTTGTAAGCTTGCAGTTAGTCGTGGTAAGTCAGGTACCAACTATGGTACCGGCGGCCAGAGAGGTCATCTTGAGAGAAAGCACACTGTCAGATGGTTTGCGCACCTAGATGCGATCAAGAAAGGGCAAATTCAAGGAAACGTTGATGTTTCATCTGATGATGACGAGGAGGAAGAAGACGTGTCAAACACTTCCCTTACACCCAGTACCCCTGTCAGCAGCACACCCAATGTGAGGCACACTAAGAGTGTTGGAGCGAGTGAGACACCAACGCACAAAAGTTCACCAGCGAGCAAAATTGGGTCAACGAAGTCATTATCAGCCCGTAAATGCTTGGTCCAGGGCAACATTAGAACAATGCTTACTTCAGACGTGCCATATGAACGCAACCACCCACTGACGCGTCTGTATAACACTAAGCTGGGTAAAATGCTAGCTGTGGACCTTCTACCTTTTTCTTTTGTAGAAGCGGTAGGTTTTCTTGAATTAGTGGCAACGCTCTGCCCTAAATGGAAGGTTCCGAGCCGGTTCTATTTTGCCAGAGTTGCGGTTCCAGCACTACATGAAGATGTGCTGCAGGCGATTGTGGCAGCTTTGCAGAAGAGTGCTGTTCACACAATACATCTGACAACAGACATGTGGACCAGTGGCCCAGGCACTGATTACATGTGCATCACTGCACACTGGGTCTCTTTTTCAGGTGTTAAAGCAAAGCTAAACGCAGGTGTTGACCCGGACAAAGTTTTCAAAGCTGCTCGGAAACATGCAACACTAGCCATGTTTGGCTTGGAGAAAAGTCACACAGCAGAAAACCTTTTGGAAGAGTTTAACAAAAAGGTCTTGACAATGCTATCCCCCCTAAAACGCAAGATTGGTTATGTTTCCACGGATAATGGCGCCAATGTAGTTAAGGCCATGTTCATGGGTGACCATGTTAGAGTGCCGTGTTTGGCGCACTGTATCAACCTGGTAGTTCAAAAATTCTTGAGTGATAAACAGAGTCCAGCGTTCGAGGTAATGGCCACCTGCCGCAAAATGTGCAACCATTTCAGCCATTCTTTTAAGGCCCGGAAGCATCTGCGGAGACTGCTACTTCAACGTGGAATGCCAGTGAAAGCACTCATCCAGGAGGTGGCAACACGTTGGAACTCAACCTTCTACATGCTTGAGCGTCTGTATGAGCAGTATACGGTACTCGATCACTATTTCTTCACAGAGGGTACATCTCAGAAGGAGGACCTGCGGATGAGTGCGGCGCAATGGGACATAGTTAAAAGCCTGACAGACATGCTTCGTCCTTTTGAGTTCTTCACGCGTGCAGTCAGCCAGGAGGACTGTAATTTGGGAAAAGCTATCCCATTGTTGTGCATGCTGGATCACCAACTGATGGCGGTGTCTTCTGAGTTTGAAAAAGATGAAAAAAAAAAAGACCATTTTATTTTGTCTGAGAAATTATTAGAGCGCCTACGTGGTGATGAACGTCTTCAAAAGATCAAGTCAGATCAGCATTACATTTGTGCTACTATTCTGGATCCACGCTACAAAAAGGCGCTGGCAGGCGAAGCATTCTTTCCTTTTGCTGATGCAGATGTTCAAAAATACAAACATTGGTTAGCCTGGTCAGCCAAGAGGTTTGAAAAAGAACGGCAGGTTATTGAAGGAGAAGCCAGTACATCAGCATCAGCATCAGCAGGCCATCCCCAGTCACAAGAATCCACTTCTGCACCTGTGGCTGGGGCACAAGTGACCTCTCAGCCGTTAAAGACACCGGCAACTGGATCATCTGCACCACACACAATGACAACACTAACAGTGGCTGCGGAGGAGGATTGGCTAAGTTTGATGGGGTATGGTTCTCAAAAAAATGTCACAGGCACAGCAAAAAGTAAGCAAAGTGGAGGAACAGTTGATGACCTTGAGTCGATGGTGCAGGACTATCTGAATGACTCAACAGTGGTCTTTCTTAATGAGGAGCCATTGCAGTATTGGCATGGCAAAAAACAATTGTGGCCACAGCTCTTCAACCTGGCTATAAACTATTTGTCTTGCCCACTCGCAAGTGTGTCTTCTGAACGTGTTTTCAGTGCTGCTGGTGGCATTGTAACTCCCAAACGGAGCCGCCTCTCGCCCAA
The DNA here is from genome assembly GCF_964261635.1 of Lissotriton helveticus. NCBI lineage: Eukaryota > Metazoa > Chordata > Amphibia > Caudata > Salamandridae > Lissotriton > Lissotriton helveticus. Next base: position 1,195,849,682 of record NC_136065.1, read on the forward strand.
AAATGTGGAGCGGCTGACAATGATCAAGATGAATCAGCACCTCATACCACCAGATTACAAAGTACGAGAAAGCACGCCGCTTGAAGACGAGGAGGACGGCAACGTAGATGAGGGGATTTTTTCTCTGTTCGGTGGCACTGACCTCATCCAGCCTGAATTCGCAGAGTATGATGACGAAATCTTGTTCTTATTCCCTGACACCGAGCCCTGAAAATGAGACAATCAATCAAGAACTTTCTTTTTCGTCCTTATTCACTTTTATTCCTGTGTGCTTTGTGTCTCTCTTTCTTTGTTTTGCACAGTTAATTTAATTCAAACTTTAATCACCTAATCCCAAAAACAAGACCATCATCAGAACTGTCTTCACTTGTTTGCTTATTGATTTGAAGGTGCCGCAGTCTACATTCCTCAGGTTCACAAGTTCTGAAGAACATGCTCCTCTATCCTCCTCCTCCAGACTGCGATTTCCCTCCAAGCAGAGTGCTGGATTACGCCCAATGAAGAAAGACTCAGCACTTGTGGGGGTGTTGTACTTCTTTGCGGGTGAGTTGACGGATTTGGGCCCATTGCTGTGAAGCTCTAATAATGGACAAAAGTGTTTTGGACCAAATATGAGGTGGAAATTTCTTGCCGTTTTTGCTGACTTGCTTGACTTTGAGGTGCTCTTTGGCGGGGTTCCGGGTGTTTGTGGGTAATTTTTGTTGTCTGTCGAAGCACTGCTGAGAGCCTGCGACAGTCTAATCTTGATTGCATTTGCTTTTCAGGAAATCCGTGGTGGAAAACAGGAGTTATGATGATTGATGATGATGATGATGACCTAGCTGCACAGCGCCGCGTTTGGACCGAAGGCCGAGAGACATTGTAAGTATGAGATTGAGCTTTTTCGCTGTTTGGGGGTGTTGTCGGGTGTTTTTTTGCGGGTGGGTTGGCGGGTCTTGCCTGGGGCATTCCTGGGAAGGTCTAATACCGGATAGAAGTGTTTTGGACAAAATCCATAAGGAACAGCCTTTTTTTTGCTATTTCTTCTGACATCTTGCTCAATGTAGCGTTTTGGGGGGCTTCCTGCTGTTCGTGGGTGGGTTGCGGCCGGGGTCTCTGTCGAAGCACTGCTGCGACAGTCTAATCTTGATTGCATTTGCTTTTCAGGAAATCCGTGGTGGAAAACAGGAGTTATGATGATTGATGATGATGATGATGACCTAGCTGCACAGCGCCGCGTTTGGACCGAAGGCCGAGAGACATTGTAAGTATGAGATTTAGCTTTTTCGCTGTTTGGGGGTGTTGTCGGGTGTTTTTTTGCGGGTGGGTTGGCGGGTCTTGCCTGGGGCATTCCTGGGAAGGTCTAATACCGGATAGAAGTTTGTTGGACAAAATCCATAAGGAAACACCAGTTTTGGCACTTTTTGTAAGTTAGGGTTCGTTAGGGTTAGCCCTAGCAGCAGGATTGCATGTGTTTCGGGGGGTTCTATTGCAACGCAGTACTGTTGTTGTAGAGCACTGTTGGAGCGATGCTGGCTATGGATACTTTTGCTTGCTTGCAAGTGGTTTGAATACAATCCACGGTCTGTATTTGGGCCTACTGTGACTTTCAAAGTACGTTTTGTAACCATTTTTCTGCTAGGCATCGTTTTTGGAGATCTGAATGGGGTTCATCTACATTTTTGCGACTGGCTTTAGTAAGGGTCTTGGTGGGAGCATTGCTGGGAAGGTCAAATTTTGTTCTAAAACACAGTAGTACACCTACCTTGAGGGGAAAGATCCGCTATAATATTTTGGCCATACTTATTGATCCTTAAAAAGGTGACTCAGACAGAGCACGCAATTTCAAAAATATTGTACTGTCTATTAGGGAAATCAAAGTGTCACTTTTTGAACCACACAGCGTACATACCTTTTATTTATTTATCAGTGGTATTGTAATAGCACTTCCTGTTTTCCGTTCAATAATTACAGGCCGGGTTTCAGTCAACATCCGCCAGGCAGGCAGTGGACAGGGTGTCTTCTGTCAGTGGTCACCACATTGATGGACGAAGCGTCAGCTGGAATGGAGGAGTGCCGCCAATAAGAGGAATTGTTTGCTGCATGCAACTTACTTACCAAATTCAACAGGACAACTCCAACAACATACGCAATACAGATACAGTATCCATTGTTGTCTTTTATTCTATGAGTGTGACTGCATGTGCTTACCTTTAGTTTGTAACCAAAGATTGTCTGTATCTTCAATTATTGTTTGTCCATGCTCTGCTTTTTTTTTCTTCTCTCAACAAAACCTACCCAAAAAGAAACCCCCATTCCCATCCATTTTACAAACCCTAACCCTCTTCCCCCGGGCTGTGTTGTTTTGCTTGATGTCTGACTAAAATGACATCAATAATTCCACACACTTGCTGGGGAGGATAAGGTCATAGCAACAGGCTGGTGAAGGAATACGAGGACATCTTCTAGACTTACTCAGCTTCAGTACTATATCTTCTAGTAGTAGTAGCCAATGTCAAATAAATTCAACGCAAGTACTAGTTATACTTGCAAGCAAATACTTTACCATTTGTTAGGCTACATTATGGCACTGTTCTAGTGTACTGTCACCTGCTATTTTCTCGATCGTACCGTAACCGTTGTAATGCTACAGTAAGGAGGACAAACAAGGTTTCGTTTTCTTTTTTTCCATAGGCATGCAACTGCCACTGTGTCACACCACTAGTACCACCGCAATGAGGAAATGTCACCCGCCCAGGATTGACAACGTTAATCCCCATTTCACCTGGAGCCAGCCCTGGGCCTAGCCCTAATTTCTAACACAAATTACAGGTAAGATAAGCGTTTGGTGGGAGGTAGTATAATGGAGTATTATTTCGGAGTAGACAAGAGATTGACGGTTGTACTACTAAAGTCCTACGACTGTTCAGGAAAACAAAGTTACTGTTACACCCCCGCCCCCCACCCACCAGACTGAAAAGCAGTAAAAAACAGGTATGGTCAGATAAAGTTGAAAAATATATTTATTTAGCCCTAACAAAATAATCTCCCTCACCCACCCTAACCCCAACGATTGTCTCTGAAACGTCCCAAAACGATCCCAACTCCCAAATCCCACCCCCCAAAAGTCTATAAAAAAAGGGCAAGGGACACTCCACTACTGGAGGGTGCTGGTGCTGGTGCATGATGCGGCATGGGCATCATACTCCTTGCGGAGGGTGGCAAGCTCGGAGCGGAGGCCCTTAACCAAGTTCTTATACTTCAGGACCTCCTGCTCCAGGTTGGACATGCGGACTCGTAGGCGGCGTTGGCGGTCCTTGCAGCTCCTGTGGGGGGCAGCTGGTATTTCGGTTGCTTGGCGGTGGCGGTCATCTTTCTTAGCCCGGCTCGGTCCTGCTGGCTTAGTCACGGAGGAGGATGCAGTGGTCACAGTCGAGGATGTCGTTGTTGCCCCGCTCGACTGCGTGTCCTCCTCCTCCTCCAGGGCCACCAGCCGCCGATATTCGGCGACAGTGGCCTCCAGCCTCCGTTGCCGGGCCAATCTAGCCTGCTCCCTCCTTGTTGTTGATTTGGAAGGAGCAACTATATGAAGAAAGAAAGACATAGTCTGTAACCAATGCTCCTTATTAATAACACAAAGTGATTGAGCCGAAAGTTGGGTCACAGAGTACAAGTAGCAAATTGAAAGCACAGTACATAACTATTGAGGACAGTATCTATGTAACCTCCCACTTCTGCATCCTTGCTCTAACATTAGTGGTAGTTTAATGAACAAATTCTACGACCACTATGGACTTCCATTACAGTCGACTATGACAGTACACCAGTCTTATTCTTCTTCTTCTCTCTTGTTTAGGGAAATTGTTACGTTATCTTATGCAAGCCGGCAGAATGACATGGACAGCACAGTGAACTTGCACCCGAGAAAAAAAGTTGCACACCATGATGAGTGAGACAGACTTGCGTTACTGTACCGGTCCAGTACATGCAGGTGGTGAAGCTATTACTTTTCTATTACGGGTGGCACTGAGAATACTCTGTTACAAGGGCTACTGCTTAATTAATTTACCTTTCACCCTACAGTGCAAATGAGTACTAGAAAAGGAAAATGAAGAAGCTAACTAATTTGATTATCTATCACTTCACATGGGACGTATTTGATGACATATGAGATGACTTTAGGTGCTTTGCTTAATATTGAGTGAACAGTGATACACCCACACATGAATGACGTACTACAAGTAAACTAAAGTTATTAAGAGAGGTACGGAGTGTCCACCGTAATAACCAGATATATGCTGTGATTGCAAACGCAATACAAAGTACTGCTACTATTCATGGTAGTATTGGACACATTTACAATTTCTTTTCCTTGCCTTCCCTGCACTGGAACGGACGTGCGGGTGCGGTGGTACATGCTCTTCAAGGTAACACTTACTTCACCTGGCGACCATCTACTCTCTCTAGATACACATGTGCTATCTAAGACTCAGAGAATACCATGCTCCGGGCATCCATTCAGTCAAAGTATACGCACACATACAGTTTCTGTTTCACCCACCCAGGCTGCTGTCCTTCCACCCATCCTTGCTTCATCATTGACCCAGCCATGCACCATACCATATTCTTTCCTTCTCAGCCACCTCGGGGGCCAAGCAAACACATATCGTTCTTCTTTGCCAGCCATCATACAAGTTCGCGTCCCACTTACTTACACCCTTCTTTCGCTTTTCGTTCATCCCATCCATCACGTTCGTCTAAGAACTTATTGGTATTCTTCTCACCAAAAACATCACAGCTAAGTCGAAGTACATTTCGAGGAGGCTACTACCTGGTTGATTTGTAATTGTAATACACCCGTGCAGAAAGCACACTATGCAGTCTTCAATCTCAATAAGTAAGGAATATATAGCTTACCTGTTTCCGCCACCACCGTTTGAACCCCCACAGGACCGTCCGCCGGCTCTTGCACCGCCTCCTCCCCAGAGTCCTCCGAGTCCTCGCCCAACACAGCCACCTCCGCGCTGGCCCCGTCACCAGATGTTTAAGCATGGGCGGATTTTGCGGATTGGCAATCCGCGAACTTGCGTATTTACGGATTCGCAATCCGCGAAGATCCGCGAACTCTAGCGGACTTGCGGATTTTTCCGTTTTTTGTGTTGGCGCGTGTTCGCGCCGATTTTGGGACAAGTTCGCAATTGCGAACTTACTTTTCGGCTTGCAACGGCCGCGACTATGTTGTTTCTACGTCTGGTTTATCATCACAGGTTCACAGCACCCTCTGTTTCACCACTGCCACCCTCTGGGACACCCATGCCACCCTCTAGTACATCCTCACAGGCACCTATTAGGTTTATTTATTACTGTAGATTATGGTGGTTGAAAAAAGCTAGCACACCTGCCCTTCTTCAACTGCCATCAATTAATTTGTGTTTCATTAATGTGTCAGTAATTTTGAAAGTTCCAGTCTGGCTGGCACCTGCTTCCTTCCTTATCTGTAATTTGCTTTTTGTTGCAGTGAAATTTTTTTTTTACAGGACCTTTATGGTGCTATTCTATGAGCCTGCTGTTTGGGTCATAGCAGGGTCATAGAATTGTTGCAAACTCTGGAGGGGCCCATCAGGAAGCACTACCTTGAATGTTACTAATGTTAAGTTTGAACTTTTGCACCTGCTCATTGCTTTCATTTTAGCTAAAATCGTTTTTTTTGCAATTTCGCACGTTATTTGGGGCGCGAATCCGTGCGAGATTGCTTTCGGAAGCCGCGAATACGTGCGAATACAAAATTGTTTTTGTTGCGACGTGTATATTCGCGTGATCTTGCGCGTGTTCGCGAGGCGCTTCTAGCTATTCGTTTGCCAAGTTACCCTATCGGTCGTACACGGGCGCGGCCATCTTGTTGGCGTGACGTAATTCCGTTTCCGCCCGCTATGTGTAATCTCGCAAAGTGTGCTGCTCGCGAGTACAAGTTCGCGCGTACTCGCAAGGAAAATCTCGCGCGAACTTACCCACGCGGTCGTGAACGGGCGCGGCCATCTTGTTTCTCATTCATTGCTATGGTTCTGGGCATGCTTTCTCTATCCTCTCTCAATCTCTGCCATCCTTTGCTTGTTTGAAGTTTTTTTGATCTAATTTTACTTATTATCTAACCCTCTATTTTTCTAGCTCTATATTTTTGTGTTTTCTGCAGCTTTTAGTTACTTTTAAACTACTTTTTTAAACTCTTTTATTTTCTTCTTCACTATTCTATTTCTTCTTTATCATTTAAGTTTATTTCTGCCCAGACCATGGTAAAGGGAGCCGGGAAGCACCCTGAGAAGGGGAAGGGTCCCGCACCCCGTGCCCGGCTCCCGTGCGGGCGTTTAAGGGGGGAGCAAGTGGTCCCGAGGGAGATCTTTAGCGCGGAGGAAGTGGCGGCACTGATCTTCCATGTCCAGCGCCGCCTCCCCAAGACGATCCTGGGAGGCGGCAAGATCGCGACCGGCTATGGCATCCGGGAGCGCCGCCAGCGGTGGGAGAAGGTGTGCCGGGCCATGTACAAGATCTCTGGGGTCCGGCGCACATATAACCAGGCCACCCACCGCTGGACCGATGTCATGGACCGGGAGCGGGACTTGCTGGACGCGCTCGGCGTAGAGGTCCCTGGGCTTGGTGAGTAGTAGTAGTAGTACATTTACTACTCTGTTTTATCCTGCTCTGTTATTTGCAAATCTTTGTTCTTTACCAAGAGCAATAATGCTGCCGATTACATTGAGGTAAATTATATTTCAAAATCTTCTATGCATTTCATTTTCAGGTGCACTGCTCTCCTTCTCAGTAGCCTTGCTTGCTACTATGCTTCTTTGTTTTGTATGTTGTGTTCAGAAGCATTTCATTGGCCTGAGAAATTATGTATCAGTGTACTGTAAAGAAAAGAACTGCGTAATGCTAGACAGTAAGGGTCATATTTTCAATTACCGGCGCATCCCTGCAAAGTAGCAGGGATGCGGCAGTAATTGTGTGCCATGCCACCACCACCCATTGGCCCAAAACGTCACAGAAGCCTTACGCATCTGTGCCGTAAAGGCAGCGCATTGCTGGAGTTGCGTGCCAACGATGGCGTAGCTCCAGCAATGCTCTGGGGTACCCTATCTCCCCAATGCTGCATCAAGCCGTAAGTCGGCTTCAAGCGCGCAGGGTTTGAGTCATGCATCATTGTCATAAAAATGACTGATTGACATCTTGTAGATTTCCCTCAGCCACTTTTAGGATTCGTTCCTGCGCAGGTACGCCCTCCCTTGCGCCGGAACGCCCCCTGATGGCGCAGGGCTTTACAACGTGATGCATCGCCCATATGCCCATATGTGTTTTTTTTTTTAATATATACGCCGCACCAACACCATGGCGAGTCTTTTGTTCTGCCGCTGCGTCAGAAAAGGCACGCAACAATGGAGGAAAATCAGCCGCAACTTCCGCAAGGGACTTATAAATCAGCCCCAACAGACTGAAGTCCAGTGTCCTTCCTTTAGACAGTCACATGGCTATCAGAAGAAATAGTGGCGGTGGTGGCGGGTGGATTGATAGTTTGAGTATTCACTGATCTGCAAGCAGGATGGACTTTGTCTGTCACGTGTTGTGCACTACTGCCTGCAGTGCCAGGCCTAGGCAAACCTCTTTAGTAGTCTGTTTATTGAGTTACATAGGAACTTTCTAAGTCAACGTTCCGCAAATCAGGCAATACGAATAACGTAGTATACCACATGAGATAGATCCCGTGGAATAGTTGTCTATCTATTTGCTATTTTTCCAAAATATGTTGTTATTGTTCTTTTGAAATGTTTGATTTGGTTGAAAAATCTCATCCATGTTTTATGGTTTTTCTTTCTTTCATGTTGTACATCAGCTCCCCCCAAGGGCAAGAGGACACAGGAGGAGGGTGCTGAGGATGCAGGCCAGGATCGGGCAGGCGAGGGCTCCTTTGCTGGCCCCAGTAAGTTTACATTTTACTAAACAGTACCTATTTTTTCCTAGCGTTCCTCATTCGATTTTTTCTAAATCGTCTTTGATCTTCTTGTAGACTGGATATAAATTCTTATCCTGCCTCGAATATGACTCCCTGTGGTATTACTAGACTATTCTTATTAGTCTGTCTGTGTAGCTAACTAAGATTGGACATTTGGCAATTCCATTGGACTCCCATTATATTCAGCAATACCTCTATGCACTGTCTCCTTACTGACTAGATAGTGTGGCAGAGTCATTCAGCTCCCGAAGTCACCGATTATAGATCCCCAATGATCTCTAGATTATCGTACGCAGGACAAGAGAGTAGTACGGAGTCACAGCACAGTCAAGAAGTGTCAGAGGCACTCATGCTTGCAAAAATTCCAAAACCTTTAGCTCATCCACTCTAGTGTAGAGGAACAAAAACCACAGAGTCTATTTAAGTGTAAAAGCTTTATTAAAAGTAAACACATTTATTGAAATCTACTTTGTCATAAAACTATTTAACTGTAAACGGAAAAGTGGTTAGTGCTGACGATTAATTGGACACATTTCTTGTGGTCGAGCCGAACTCTCACCTACTTTGAACTTGATCCTGGTCGTGTTCTTAGGACTCAGGAGTCAAGCTTCTGTCTGTTAGGAGAAAAAGTGGTGCGTGTTAAAAATCAAAAGCAAGCATTCATCAGTTGTGCATAAAAGTGCAGCAAGACAACAGCCTTCCCTGGAAAATGGGACATTTTTACTATGGAGTAGACAGTCACAAATTATTACATTGTATTCTGTTTTTTTAACATTTCTCCTAGACCAAATATTATATAGTAGTGAGTGGTGTATTCTAACTTTCTTAAATGTACTTTGTAGGTGTAACATCTGGTGACGGGGCCAGCGCGGAGGTGGCTGATGTGTTGGACTTGGACTCGGAGGCCTCTGGGGAGGATGCGGCGGTAGAAGAGCTGGTGGCCGTTCCTGTGGGGGATCAAACGGTGGTGGCGGAAACAGGTAAGCTATATATTCCTTACTTATTGAGATTGAAGACTGCATAGTGTGCTTTCTGCACGGGTGTATTACAATTACAAATCAACCAGGTAGTAGCCTCCTCGAAATGTACTTCGACTTAGCTGTGAAGTTTTTGGTGAGAAGAATCCCAATAAGTTCTTAGACGAACGTGATGGATGGGATGAACGAAAAGCGAAAGAAGGGTGTAAGTAAGTGGGACGCGAACTTGTATGATGGCTGGCAAAGAAGAACGATATGTGTTTGCTTGGACCCAGAGGTGGCTGGGAAGGAAAGAATATGGTATGGTGCATGGCTGGGTCAATGATGAAGCAAGGATGGGTGGAAGGACAGCAGCCTGGGTGGGTGAAACAGAAACTGTATGTGTGCGTATACTTTGAATGAATGGATGCCTGGAGCATGGTATTCTCTGACTCTTACATAGCAAATGTGTATCTAGAGAGAGTAGATGGTCGCCAGGTGAAGTAAGTGTTACCTTGAAGAGCATGTACCACCGCACCCGCACGTCCGTCCCAGTGCAGGGAAGGCAAGGAAAAGAAATTGTAAATGTGTCCAATACTACCATGAATAGTAGCAGTACTTTGTATTGCGTTTGCATTCACAGCATATATCTGGTTATTACGGTGGACACTCCGTACCTCTCTTAATAACTTTAGTTTACTTGTAGTACGTCATTCATGTGTGGGTGTATCACTGTGTTCACTCAATATTAAGCAAAGCACCTAAAGTCATCTCATCTGTCATTAAATACGTCCCATGTGAAGTGATAGATAATCAAATTAGTTAGCTTCTTCAGTTTCCTTTTCTAGTACTCATTTGCACTGTAGGGTGAAAGGTAAATTAATTAAGCAGTAGCCCTTGTAACAGAGTATTCTCAGTGCCACCCGTAATAGAAAAGTAATAGCTTCACCACCTGCATGTACTGGACCGGTACAGTAACGCAAGTCTGTCTCCATCATCATGGTGTGCAACTTTTTTTCTCGGGTGCAACTTCACTGTGCTGTGTCCATGTCATTCTGCCGGCTTGCATAAGATAACGTACCCATTTCCCTAAACAAGAGAGAAGAAGAAGAATAAGACTGGTGTACTGTCATAGTCGACTGTAATGGAAGTCCATAGTGGTCGTAGAATTAGTTCATTAAACTACCACTACTGTTAGAGCAAGGATGCAGAAGTGGGAGGGTTACATAGATACTGTCCTCAATAGTTATGTACTGTGCTTTCAATTTGCTACTTGTACTCTGTGACCCAACTTTCGGCTCAATCACTTTGTGTTATTAATAAGGAGCATTGGTTACAGACTATGTCTTTCTTTCTTCATATAGTTGCTCCTTCCAAATCAACAACAAGGAGGGAGCAGGCTAGATTGGCCCGGCAACGGAGGCTGGAGGCCACAGTCGCCGAGTATCGGCGGCTGGTGGCCCTGGAGGAGGAGGAGGACACGCAGTCGAGCGGGGCAACATCTTCGACTGTGACCACTGCATCCTCCTCCGTGACTAAACCAGCGGGACCGAGCCGGGCTAAGAAAGCCGACCGCCACCGCCAAGCACCCGAAACACCAGCTGCCCCCCACAGGAGCTGCAAGGAACGCCAACACCGCCTACGAGTCCGCATGTCCAACCTGGAGCAGGAGGTCCTGAGGTATAAGACCTTGGTTAAGGGCCTCCGCTCCGAGCTTGCCACCCTCCGCAAGGAGTATGATGCCCATGCCGCATCATGCACCAGCACCAGCACCCTCCAGTAGTGGAGTGTCCCTTGCCCTTTTTTTATAGACTTTTGGGGGGTGGGATTTGGGAGTTGGGATCGTTTTGGGACGTTTCAGAGACAATCGTTGGGGTTAGGGTGGGTGAGGGAGATTATTTTGTTAGGGATAAATAAATATATTTTTCAACTACTTTATCTGACCATACCTGTTTTTTACTGCTTTTCAGTCTGGTGGGTGGGGGGCGGGGGTGTAACAGTAACTTTGTTTTCCTGAACAGTCGTAGGACTTTAGTAGTACAACCGTCAAACTCTTGTCTACTCCGAAATAATACTCCATTATACTACCTCCCACCAAACGCTTATCTTACCTGTAATTTGTGTTAGAAATTAGGGCTAGGCCCAGGGCTGGCTCCAGGTGAAATGGGGATTAACGTTGTCATTCCTGGGCGGGTGACATTTCCTCATTGCGGTGTTACTAGTGGTGTGACACAGTGGCAGTTGCATGCCTATGGAAAAAAAGAAAACGAAACCTTGTTTGTACTCCTTACTGTAGCATTACAACGGTTACGGTACGATCGAGAAAATAGCAGGTGACAGTACACTAGAACAGTGCCATAATGTAGCCTAACAAATGGTAAAGTATTGCAAGTATAACTAGTACTTGCGTTGAATTTATTTGACATTGGCTACTACTACTAGAAGATATAGTACTGAAGCTGAGTAAGTCTAGAAGATATCCTCGTATTCCTTCACCAGCCTGTTGCTGCTATCACCTTATCCTCCCCAGCAAGTGTGTGGAATTATTGATGTCATTTTAGTCAGACATCAAGCAAAACAACACAGCCCGGGGGAAGAGGGTTAGGGTTTGTAAAATGGATGGGAATGGGGGTTTCTTTTTGGGTAGGTTTTGTTGAGAGAAGAAAAAAAAAGCAGAGCATGGACAAACAATAATTGAAGATACAGAGTTTACAGACAATCTTTGGTTACAAAGTAAAGGTAAGCACATGCAGTCACACTCATAGAATAAAAGACAACAATGGATACTGTATCTGTATTGCGTATGTTGTTGGAGTTGTCCTGTTGAAATTGGTAAGTAAGTTGCATGCAGCAAACAATTCCTCTTATTGGCGGCACTCCTCCATTCCAGCTGACGCTTCGTCCATCAATGTGGTGGTGACCACTGACAGAAGAGACACCCTGTCCACTGCCTGCCTGGCGGATGTTGACTGAAACCCGGCCTGTAATTATTGAACGGAAAACAGGAAGTGCTATTACAATACCACTGATAAATAAATAAAAGGTATGTACGCTGTGTGGTTCAAAAAGTCACACTTTGATTTCCCTAATAGACAGTACAATATTTTTGAAATTGCGTGCTCTGTCTGAGTCACCTTTTTAAGGATCAATAAGTATGGCCAAAATATTATAGCGGATCTTTCCCCTCAAGGTGGGTGTACTACTGTGTTTTAGAACAAAATTTGACCTTCCCAGCAATGCTCCCACCAAGACCCTTACTAAAGCCAGTCGCAAAAATGTAGAAGAACCCAATCATATCTCCAAAAACGATGCCTAGCAGAAAAATGGTTACAAAACGTACTTTGAAAGTAACAGTAGACCCAAATACAGACCGTGGATTGTATTCAAACCACTTGCCTGCAAGCAAAAGTATCCATAGCCAGCATCGCTCCAACAGTGCTCTACAACAACAGAACCGCGTTGCAATAGAACCCCCCTAAACACATGCAATCCTGCTGCTAGGGCTAACCCTAACGAACCCTAACTTACAAAAAGTGCCAAAACTGGTGTTTCCTTATGGATTTTGTCCAACTAACTTCTAGCCGGTATTAGACCTTCCCAGGAATGCCCCAGGCAAGACCCGCCAACCCACCCGCAAAAAAACACCCGACACAACACCACCAAACAGCGAAAAAGCTAAATCTCATACTTACAATGTCTCTCGGCCTTCGGTCCAAACGCGGCGCTGTGCAGCTAGGTCGTCATCATCATCATCAATCATCATAACTCCTGTTTTCCACCACGGATTTCCTGAAAAGCAAATGCAATCAAGATTAGACTGTCGCAGCAGTGCTTCGACAGAGACCCCGGCCGCAACCCACCCACGAACAGCAGGAAGCCCCCCAAAACGCTACATTGAGCAAGATGTCTGAAGAAATGGCAAAAAAAAGGCTGTTCCTTATGGATTTTGTCCAAAACACTTGTATCCGGTATTAGACCTTCCCAGGAATGCCCCAGGCAAGACCCGCCGGCGCCAACCCACCCGCAAAAAAACACCCGACAACACCCCCAAACAGCGAAAAAGCTAAATCTCATACTTACAATATCTCTCGGCCTTCGGTCCAAAGTAACGCGCTGTGCAGCTAGGTCATCATCAATCATCATAACTCCTGTTTTCCACCACGGATTTCCTGAAAAGCAAATGCAATCAAGATTAGACTGTCGCAGCAGTGCTTCGACAGACACCAAAAATTACACACAAACCCCCGGAACCCCGCCAAAGAGCACCTCAAAGGCAAGCAAGTCAGCAAAAACGGCAAGAAATTTCCACCTCATATTTGGTCCAAAACACTTTTGTCCATTATTAGAGCTTCACAGCAATGGGCCCAAAACCGTCAACTCACCCGCAAAGAAGTACAACACCCCCACAAGTGCTGAGTCTTTCTTCATTGTGCGTAATCCAGCACTCTGCTTGGAGGGAAATCGCAGTCTGGAGGAGGAGGATAGAGGAGCATGTTCTTCAGAACTTGTGAACCTGAGGAATGTAGACTGCGGCACCTTCAAATCAATAAGCAAACAAGTGAAGACAGTTCTGATGATGGTCTTGTTTTTGGGATTAGGTGATTAAAGTTTGAATTAAATTAACTGTGCAAAACAAAGAAAGAGAGACACAAAGCACACAGGAATAAAAGTGAATAAGGACGAAAAAGAAAGTTCTTGATTGATTGTCTCATTTTCAGGGCTCGGTGTCAGGGAATAAGAACAAGATTTCGTCATCATACTCTGCGAATTCAGGCTGGATGAGGTCAGTGGCACCGAACAGAGAAAAAATCCCCTCATCTACGTTGCTGTCCTCATCGTCTTCATGTGGCGTGCTTTCTCGCACTTTGTAATCTGGTGGTATGAGGTGCTGATTCATCTTGATCATTGTCAGCCGCTCCACATTTTTGGGCGATAGGCGGCTCCGTTTGGCAGTTACAATGCCACCAGCAGCACTGAAAACACGTTCAGAAGACACACTTGCGAGTGGGCAAGACAAATAGTTTATAGCCAGGTTGTAGAGCTGTGGCCACAATTGTTTTTTGCCATGCCAATACTGCAATGGCTCCTCATTAAGAAAGCCCACTGTTGAGTCATTCAGATAGTCCTGCACCATCGACTCAAGGTCATCAACTGTTCCTCCACTTTGCTTACTTTTTGCTGTGCCTGTGACATTTTTTAGAGAACCATACCCCATCAAACTTAGCCAATCCTCCTCCCCAGCCACTGTTAGTGTTGTCATTGTGTGTGGTGCAGATGATCCAGTTGCCGGTGTCTTTAACGGCTGAGAGGTCACTTGTGCCCCAGCCACAGGTGCAGAAGTGGATTCTTGTGACTGCGGATGGCCTGCTGATGCTGATGCTGATGTACTGGCTTCTCCTTCAATAACCTGCCGTTCTTTTTCAAACCTCTTGGCTGACCAGGCTAACCAATGTTTGTACTTTTGAACATCTGCATCAGCGAAAGGAAAGAATGCGTTGTCTGCCAGCGCCTTTTTGTAGCGTGGATCCAGAATAGTAGCACAAATGTAATGCTGATCTGAGTTGATGTTTTTAAGACGTTCATCACCACGTAGGCGATGTAATAATTTCTCAGACAAAATGAAATGGTTTTTTTTTTTTTCATCTTTTTCAAACTCAGAAGAAACCGCCATCAGTTGGTGCTCCAGTATGCACAACAATGGGATAGCTTTTCCCAAATTACAGTCCTCCTGGCTGACTGCACGCGTGAAGAACTCAAAAGGACGAAGCATGTCTGTCAGGCTTTTAACTATGGCCCATTGCGCCTTACTCATCCGCAGGTCCTCCTTCTGAGATGTAGCCTCTGTCAAGAAATAGTGATCGAGTACCGTATACTGCTCATGCAGACGCTCAAGCATGTAGAAGGTTGAGTTCCAACGTGTTGCCACCTCCTGGATGAGTGCTTTCACTGGCATTCCACGTTGAAGTAGCAGTCTCCGCAGATGCTTCCGGGCCTTAAAAGAATGGCTGAAATGGTTGCACATTTTGCGGCAGGTGGCCATTACCTCGAACGCTGGACTCTCTTTATCACTCAAGAATTTTTGAACTACCAGGTTGATACAGTGCGCCAAACACGGCACTCTAACATGGTGACCCTGTGACATGGCCTTAACTACATTGGCGCCATTATCCGTGGAAACATAACCAATCTTGCGTTTTAGGGGGGATAGCATTGACAACACCTTTTTGTCAAACTCTTCCAAAAGGTTTTCTGCTGTGTGACTTTTCTCCAAGGCAAACATGGCTAGTGTTGCATGTTTCCGAGCAGCTTTGAAAACTTGGTCCGGGTCAACACCTGCGTTTAGCTTTGCTATAACACCTGAAAAAGAGACCCAGTGTGCAGTGATGCACATGTAATCATCGCCTGGGCCACTGGTCCACATGTCTGTTGTCAGATGTATTGTGTGAACAGCACTCTTCTGCAAAGCTGCCCCAATCGCCTGCAGCACATCTTCATGTAGTGCTGGAACCGCAACTCTGGCAAAATAGAACCGGCTCGGAACCTTCCATTTAGGGCAGAGCGTTGCAACTAATTCAAGAAAACCTACCGCTTCTACAAAAGAAAAAGGTAGAAGGTCCACAGCTAGCATTTTAGCCAGCTTAGTGTTATACAGACGCGTCAGTGGGTGGTTGCGTTCATATGGCACGTCTGAAGTAAGCATTGTTCTAATGTTGGCCTGGACCAAGCATTTACGGGCTGATAATGACTTCGTTGACCCAATTTTGCTCGCTGGTGAACTTTTGTGCGTTGGTGTCTCACTCGCTCCAACACTCTTAGTGTGCCTCACATTGGGTGTGCTGCTGAGAGGGGTACTGGGTGTAAGGGAAGTGTTTGACACGTCTTCTTCCTGCTCGTCAACATCAGATGAAACATCAACGTTTCCTTGATTTTGGCCTTTCTTGATCGCAGCTAGGTGCGCAAACCATTGGACACCGTGCTTTCTGTCAAGATGACCACTCTGGCCGCCGGTACCATAGTTGCTACCTGGCTTACCACGACTAACTGCAAGCTTACAAAGGGTACAAATGGCAAACCTTGGATTTTTGGGACAAACAGTAAAGAAGTCCCAAACTGGGGACTTGAAGTGTCTGTGGGACCTGGAGGAGGCGGCGATACTGGTGGTGGTGGTGGTCATGAAGCTAATGCCAGATGAAGTGGAGGATCTGGATTGGCCAACTTTTGTACGTTTTCCACTTTCACCGCCACTAATTAAGGTCGAGGTTGACGCAGGTCTCTTCTTGCCAGAAAGAAATATGGAAGCGGGACGAGTTGGTGTACTACTTAACTCCAATGATTGTGGTGTTTCCACTGCCTCCTCATCGACAACATCATCATCATCATCATCACGCGCAGCAGCTCTTCGGGCTAGGGTCAAAATGTCTGTTTGCTGCATGCCCGCTGGGGCTGCAGTGACCTTTATGATGACTGGGTCGTCGTTGGCAGAGTCTTCATCAGCAGCAGTATCCGCCACTTCTTGTTGAGCCTCATCACACTCCATAAGTCTGAGACTTTGGACGAGCTTCCTTTTACGCTTAAGTACCTTTGTTGGATCATGGTGTGCCTCACTCTCAGACGGCTGTGGTGCTGGTTCCCAAGTTTGATCCGTATCATCAGAAGGAGGTGTGCTTGAAGAGGATGTAGACACCACCCTTGATCTCTTCCTTGCTAGGGTTGTGGAAGACAATGAAGGATCATCAGGAGGAGTGGCTTCCTCAAATGATACCTCGCCTTGATTGTCGATTTCCTGATGTGCCCCTACTTCGGGAGGAACAACTATTGTGGGCACTTGTTGTGACCCTCCATGCACCTCTGCATGCGCATCTCCTTGCGCTGCCTCTCCTTCCACATGTACTTGGGCTTGTACTTGCACATGTGATTGTTGTTGCCGCTGTGGTTGTTCAACACTCGTCAGATGAGCTACAACAACCTGTGTTGATTGAGGGACATTGCTGCTGCTTTCTTGCGATGAGCCAACATCACTGGTCGATGGTGATTGAAGAAGTATACTGGCTGCCTCTGCAGCACTCAAGGGCTTGGACTTAAGTTGGCGTGGTGGTGGTGGTGGCACTGAGCCCAATGGAGCGGGGGTGCTGCTGCCAGCTTGGTCCCCAGCAGATCCCGCTGCAGCTGCTGCAGGCATACTTTTTTTTTTACTCACAAAAAAAGGGGCGGGCGGCACACCAGTGTCCTTGGTAACTTGCTTCTTCTGCTCCTTACTGGCACCTTTCTTGCTAGAGGAGCTACGGGTTACTTTTTTTGGGGCCATCTTCTTCAGAGCAGGTCAGCAGGCAGCAGTTGCACGAGTTGCAGAGGGTTCTGTGTCCAGACGTGACGTCGCGTGACGTTATGCTGCACACACCGCTGCAGGACTTCTTCCTGGCACTGGTGGTTCTATTGAGTCTTCTTGTGCACCTAAAAGCAATGGAAGACAGAGGAACATCAGTTCAGTTATACACCCCAAAAAATCGACAAAACACAGAAAAATGAGCACAATCCCATGCCATCCATGATGTTTACATTGAAGACACCCCACAGAAAGACTAGGGACATGCAAGTATGCAACACTCACTACCCCTGGGCATAAGGGATGAAAAGTAGGCAAAATAAGTGCAGGCCTCAGACACTGCCTCTCCTCAAAATGGCCCCCTTACACCCCAAGCACATGTTGCCTGTACCAGCCAGCACTCAAGATGGCCACCACCACCACCCACATGGCCAGTCCACATCAACAGTACACCCCCAAAAAACAGAAAAACTGCCAGAAATCACCACAATCCAATGCCATCCATGATGTTTACATCAAAAAGAGTGAGACAACACCACAGGCACACTCAGTCCATGCACCACCACCACCCCTGGGCAAGCAAAAGGCCACACCAGCAGCCCCCCAAAAACGACAAAAAACAATAAAATAAGCACAATCCCAGCCCATCCATGGCCTCAATTATGTTTAAATTCAAGAAGACACCCCACAGAAAGACTAGGCCCATGCAACACTCACCACCCCTGGGCAAAGGGCCACACCAGCAGGCCCAAAAAAACGACAAAAAACAATAAAATCTGCACAATCCCAGCCCATCCATGGCCTCAATGGTGTTTAAATTCAAGAAGACACCCCACAGAAAGACTAGGCCCATGCAACACTCACCACCCCTGGGCAAAGGGCCACACCAGCAGGCCCAAAAAAACGAAAAAAACAATAAAATCTGCACAATCCCAGCCCATCCATGGCCTCAATGGTGTTTAAATTCAAGAAGACACCCCACAGAAAGACTAGGCCCATGCAACACTCACCACCCCTGGGCAAAGGGCCACACCAGCAGGCCCAAAAAAACGACAAAAAACAATAAAATCTGCACAATCCCAGCCCATCCATGGCCTCAATGGTGTTTAAATTCAAGAAGACACCCCTCAGAAACACTAGGCCCATGCAACACTCACTACCCCTGGGCATAAGGGATGAAAAGTAGGCAAAATAAGTGCAGGCCTCAGACACTGCCTCTCCTCAAAATGGCCCCCTTACACCCCAAGCACATGTTGCCTGTACCAGCCAGCACTCAAGATGGCCACCACCACCACCCACATGGCCAGTCCACATCAACAGTACACCCCCAAAAAACAGAAAAACAGCCAGAAATCACCACAATCCAATGCCATCCATGATGTTTACATCAAAGAGAGTGAGACAACACCACAGGCACACTCAGTCCATGCACCACCACCACCCCTGGGCAAGCAAAAGGCCACACCAGCAGCCCCCCAAAAACGACAAAAAACAATAAAATAAGCACAATCCCAGCCCATCCATGGCCTCAATTATGTTTAAATTCAAGAAGACACCCCACAGAAAGACTAGGCCCATGCAACACTCACCACCCCTGGGCAAAGGGCCACACCAGCAGGCCCAAAAAAACGACAAAAAACAATAAAATCTGCACAATCCCAGCCCATCCATGGCCTCAATGGTGTTTAAATTCAAGAAGACACCCCACAGAAAGACTAGGCCCATGCAACACTCACCACCCCTGGGCAAAGGGCCACACCAGCAGGCCCAAAAAAACGACAAAAAACAATAAAATCTGCACAATCCCAGCCCATCCATGGCCTCAATGGTGTTTAAATTCAAGAAGACACCCCTCAGAAACACTAGGCCCATGCAACACTCACTACCCCTGGGCATAAGGGATGAAAAGTAGGCAAAATAAGTGCAGGCCTCAGACACTGCCTCTCCTCAAAATGGCCCCCTTACACCCCAAGCACATGTTGCCTGTACCAGCCAGCACTCAAGATGGCCACCACCACCACCCACATGGCCAGTCCACATCAACAGTACACCCCCAAAAAACAGAAAAACAGCCAGAAATCACCACAATCCAATGCCATCCATGATGTTTACATCAAAGAGAGTGAGACAACACCACAGGCACACTCAGTCCATGCACCACCACCACCCCTGGGCAAGCAAAAGGCCACACCAGCAGCCCCCCAAAAACGACAAAAAACAATAAAATAAGCACAATCCCAGCCCATCCATGGCCTGAATTATGTTTAAATTCAAGAAGACACCCCACAGAAAGACTAGGCCCATGCAACACTCACCACCCCTGGGCAAAGGGCCACACCAGCAGGCCCAAAAAAACGACAAAAAACAATAAAATCTGCACAATCCCAGCCCATCCATGGCCTCAATGGTGTTTAAATTCAAGAAGACACCCCACAGAAAGACTAGGCCCATGCAACACTCACCACCCCTGGGCAAAGGGCCACACCAGCAGGCCCAAAAAAACGACAAAAAACAATAAAATCTGCACAATCCCAGCCCATCCATGGCCTCAATGGTGTTTAAATTCAAGAAGACACCCCTCAGAAACACTAGGCCCATGCAACACTCACTACCCCTGGGCATAAGGGATGAAAAGTAGGCAAAATAAGTGCAGGCCTCAGACACTGCCTCTCCTCAAAATGGCCCCCTTACACCCCAAGCACATGTTGCCTGTACCAGCCAGCACTCAAGATGGCCACCACCACCACCCACATGGCCAGACCACTTCAACAGTACACCCCCAAAAAACAGAAAAACAGCCAGAAATCACCACAATCCAATGCCATCCATGATGTTTACATCAAAGAGAGTGAGACAACACCACAGGCACACTCAGTCCATGCACCACCACCACCCCTGGGCAAGCAAAAGGCCACACCAGCAGCCCCCCAAAAACGACAAAAAACAATAAAATAAGCACAATCCCAGCCCATCCATGGCCTCAATTATGTTTAAATTCAAGAAGACACCCCACAGAAAGACTAGGCCCATGCAACACTCACCACCCCTGGGCAAAGGGCCACACCAGCAGGCCCAAAAAAACGACAAAAAACAATAAAATCTGCACAATCCCAGCCCATCCATGGCCTCAATGGTGTTTAAATTCAACAAAACAGTTGTATCATGCACCCATAACCAACCCTGGTCCTACTGGATACTGTGGCTACCCACAATATAATGTATTTAATTTTCTGAAAAAGTTCCAAAATTGTACTTGCAGCAACTGTAATGCCCCAAACAAACTTACTTGTGAAAGTTGATTTCTAATCCAAAAGTGATCCAAAGACAGTCAAAAAGGCCTCAAATCCAAATATCCAGCAGCACCCACAAAAAGTAATCCTTCCAGCTCCAGATCCAAATGAAAGTGACCAGGAGATGGACAAAGCACTGGGAGGAGCCTGCTGGACAGGAACAGGAAGTTGGAGACTGTGGGGCACTTCCTTCCTCCCCCCCCCCCCCAAAATGGACTCCTTGCAAAAAAAAAGGCCATGCAAATGTCAACCTGAGGAGTGATTCTGATAAAAATCATAATTTTCTGAAGGTTTATCCTGTTTGCTGGTGATTTTCTTGTGCGAAATTGCAAAATCTCTATTTCGCAAGTGCGAGATTGTTCCTTTCCGCCGCAACTACATGTTCGCAATTGCGAACTCTCGCGAGGTGTGCTGTGCAAGGTGGCAAGCCGCGAGTACGTATTCGCGGGCGACAAACTCCCGCGGGAACACGCAGCAAGATCTAAAATGGCGCGTCACTCGCAAAGAAAAACAACTCGGCAAACGCTAAAATGACGGAAAGTGAACGCCGTGCACCACGCCGCGCGCCGCAACCAAGCAAAAAATCCGCCGCGAGCGGATTCACGGATTTTCGACAAATTCGCGAGCGTTCGCGGATTGCGGATTTGCCGAAAATCCGAAAAATCCGCGAGCGGAGCGGATTTTACGCCCATGCTTACAGATGTTACACCTACGAAGTACATTTAAGAATGTTAGAATACACCACTCACTACTATATAATATTTGGTCTAGGAGAAATGTTAAAAAAACAGAATACAATGTAATAATTTGTGACTGTCTACTCCATAGTAAAAATGTCCCATTTTCCAGGGAAGGCTGTTGTCTTGCTGCACTTTTATGCACAACTGATGAATGCTTGCTTTTGATTTTTAACACGCACCACTTTTTCTCCTAACAGACAGAAGCTTGACTCCTAAGAAAACGACCAGGATCAAGTTCAAACCAGGTGAGAGCGCGGCTCGACCACAAGAAATGTGTCCAATTTATCGTAAGCACTAACCACTTTTCCATTTTCAGTTAAATAGTTTTATGACAAAGTAGATTTTAATAAATGTGTTTACTTTTAATAAAGCTTTTAAACTTAAATAGACTCTGTGGTTTTTGTTCCTCCAGACTAGAGTGGATGAGCTAAAGGTTTTGGAATTTTTGCAAGCATGAGTGCCTCTGACACTTCTTGACTGTGCTGTGACTCCGTACTACTCTCTTGTCCTGCGTACGATAATCTAGAGATCATTGGGGATCTATAATCGGTGACTTCGGGAGCTGAATGACTCTGCCACACTATCTAGTCAGTAAGGAGACAGTGCATAGAGGTATTGCTGAATATAATGGGAGTCCAATGGAATTGCCAAATGTCCAATCTTAGTTAGCTACACAGACAGACTAATAAGAATAGTCTAGTAATACCACAGGGAGTCATATTCGAGGCAGGATAAGAATTTATATCCAGTCTACAAGAAGATCAAAGACGATTTAGAAAAAATCGAATGAGGAACGCTAGGAAAAAATAGGTACTGTTTATTAAAATGTAAACTTACTGGGGCCAGCAAAGGAGCCCTCGCCTGCCCGATCCTGGCCTGCATCCTCAGCACCCTCCTCCTGTGTCCTCTTGCCCTTGGGGGGAGCTGATGTACAACATGAAAGAAAGAAAAACCAGAAAACATGAATGAGATTTTTCAACCAAATCAAACATTTCAAAAGAACAATAACAAAATATTTTGGAAAAATAGCAAATAGATAGACAACTATTCCACGGGATCTATCTCATGTGGTATACTACGTTATTCGTATTGCCTGATTTGCGGAACGTTGACTTAGAAAGTTCCTATGTAACTCAATAAACAGACTACTAAAGAGGTTTGCCTAGGCCTGGCACTGCAGGCAGCAGTGCGCAGCACGCGAAGTGACAGACAAAGTCCATCCTGCTTGCAGATCAGTGAATACTCAAACTATCAATCCACCCGCCACCACCGCCACTATTTCTTCTTATAGCCATGTGTCTAAAGGAAGGACTGGACTTCAGTCTGTTGGGGCTGATTTAGAAGTCCCTTGCGGAAGTTGCGGCTCATTTTCCTCCATTGTTGCGTGCCTTTTGTGACGCAGCGGCAGAACAAAAGACTCGCCATGGTGTTGGTGCGGCGTATATATTAAAAAAAAACACATATGGGCATATGGGCGATGCATCACGTTGTAAAGCCCTGCGCCATCAGGGGGCGTTCCGGCGCAAGGGAGGGCGTACCTGCGCAGGAACGAATCCTAAAAGTGGCTGAGGGAAATCGACAAGATGCCAATCAGTCACTTTTAGGACAATGATGCATGACTCAAACCCTGCGCGCTTGAAGCCGACGTACGGCTTGATGCAGCATTGGGGAGATAGGGTACCCCAGAGCATTGCTGGAGCTGCGCCATCGTTGGCACGCAACTCCAGCAATGCGCTGCCTTTACGGCACAGATGCGTAAGGCTTCTGTGACGTTTTGGGCCAATGGGTGGTGGTGGCATGGCACACAATTACTTCCGCATCCCTGCTACTTTGCAGGGATGCGCCGGTAATTGAAAATATGACCCTTACTGTCTAGCATTACGCAGTTCTTATCTTTACACTACACTCATACATAATTTCTCAGGCCAATGAAATGCTTCTGAACACAACATACAAAACAAAGAAGCATAGTAGCAAGCAAGGCTACTGAGAAGGAGAGCAGTGCACCTGAAATGCATAGAAGATTTTGAAATATAATTTACCTCAATGTAATCGGCAGCATTATTGCTCTTGGTAAAGAACAAAGATTTGCAAATAACAGAGCAGGATAAAACAGAGTAGTAAATGTACTACTACTACTACTCACCAAGCCCGGGGACCTCTACGCCGAGCGCGTCCAGCAAGTCCCGCTCCCGGTCCATGACATCGGTCCAGCGGTGGGTGGCCTGGTTATATGTGCGCCGGACCCCAGAGATCTTGTACATGGCCCGGCACACCTTCTCCCACCGCTTGCGACGCTCCCGGATGCCATAGCCAGTCGCGATCTTGCCGCCTCCCAGGATCGTCTTGGGGAGGCGGCGCTGGACATGGAAGATCAGTGCCGCCACTTCCTCCGCGCTGAAGATCTCCCTCGGGACCACTTGCTCCCCCCTTAAACGCCCGCACGGGAGCCGGGCACGGGGTGCGGGACCCTTCCCCTTCTCAGGGTGCTTCCCGGCTCCCTTTACCATGGTCTGGGCAGAAATAGAGTTAAATGATAAACAAGAAATAGAATAGTGAAGAAGAAAAGAAAAGAGTTTAAAAAAGTAGTTTAAAAGTAACTAAAAGCTGCAGAAAACACAAAAATATAGAGCTAGAAAAATAGAGGGATAGATAATAAGTAAAATTAGATCAAAAAAACTTCAAACAAGCAAAGGATGGCAGAGATTGAGAGAGGATAGAGAAAGCATGCCCAGAACCATAGCAATGAATGAGAAACAAGATGGCCGCGCCCGTTCACGACCGCGTGGGTAAGTTCGCGCGAGATTTTCCTTGCGAGTACGCGCGAAATTGTACTAGCGAGCAGCACACTTTGCGAGATTACACATAGCGGCCGGAAACGGAATTACGTCACGCCAACAAGATGGCCGCGCCCGTGTACGACCGATAGGGTAACTTGGCAAACGTATAGCTAGAAGCGCCTCGCGAACACGCGCAAGATCACGCGAACATACACGTCGCACAAAAAACAATTTTGTATTCGCACGTATTCGCGGCTTCCGAAATCGATCTCGCACGGATTCGAGCCCCAAAAAACGCGCGAAATTGCAGAAAAAAACGATTTTAGCTAAACTGAAAGCAATGAGCAGGTGCAAAAGTTCAAACTTAACATTAGTAACATTCAAGGTAGTGCTTCCTGAGGGGCCCCTCCAGAGTTTGCAACTATTCTATGACCCTGCTATGACCCAAACAGCAGGCTCATAGAATAGCTACAAGTAGACCATAAAGGTCCTGTGAAAAAAAAATTCACTGCAACAAAAAGCAAATTACAGATAAGGAAGGAAGCAGGTGCCAGCCAGACTGGAAGTTTCAAAATTACTGACACATTAATGACCCACAAATTAATTGATGGCAGTTGAAGAAGGGCAGGTGTGCTTGCTTTTTTCAACCACCATAATCTACAGTGATAAATAAACCTAATGGGTGGCAGTGAGGATGTACCAGAGGGTGGCATGGGTGTCCCAGAGGGTGGCAGTGGTGAAACAGAGGGTGCTGTGAACCTGTGATGATAAACCAGACGTAGAAACAACATAGTCGCGGCCGTTGCGAGCCGAAAAGTAAGTTCGCAATTGCGAACTTGTCCCAAAATCGGCGCGAACGCGCGCCAACACAAAAAACGGGAAAATCCGCAAATCCGCTAGAGTTCGCGGATCTTCGCGGATTGCGAATCCGTAAATCCGCAAGTTCGCGTACGCGAGATCCGCTAGATCCGCCCATGTTTAATCCCAACCATCAATGTGTGGACCTTCCTCAGTGTTTGTTAGTCTGGAGTTAAAATAGTAAATCTACCTCCTGTGTAAGCACTTTACCCAATGTTTGTTAGACTGTAGTCAGAATAGTAAATCAGCTATACAGTGTATGAACTGTTCCCAACATTCATTAGATTAGAGCTAGAATAGTACCACTCCCTCACCTGTTGAAAGTATTTGTTAGATTGGAGGTAGAATAGTAAATTGATTGCCCCTCCCCAGTGTTTGGACTTTCCTCAAGTTTTTTTATACTAAACTCAGAATAGTGTATTTTAATCAATATGAATTTGATTAGGTTACTAGATTTCACTTCATCCTTGAACACCTCTAAGACATTTTGAGCATTTAAACTTAAAAACATATATTTTTTTATTATTTGTATATCTCAAATTACTTTTCTGTATTTTATATTTTTTAAATTGTTTAAAATGGTTTAATTAATGTGTAATATGTTTCTATTTCTTAGTTATTAATTATTATATAAATGTATATTGTATTAATAAATACAGATTTGTACTGTTATATGCTTTGTTTAAGAATCAGTTGATTTTGTATAACAAATGCTTTGTAATTTATAATCCAATTTTAAATGGCGTGTTCATTGGAAATAAATATTTTTAAAGTTAAATACATATTTTTCATATTAATTAATTTTTTAAGTTAATAAATTAATGTTTACATGCTAGTTTTTAGATTGTATATATTATTTTTAAATAGATTACATTTCTAAATAATTATTTCCTTTTTAATTCAAATTACTATGATGTTAATTACAATTAAATAAATATACTCACCAATATAATGTTGATATTTTGGACCACTATATTTTGGCAGTTGATATCTTTGTACTTTATATGTATGTAAAGTTGATATTTTTGTTATTGATTTTTTGCTCACTTAGCCACTGGATTCAAGTGAACCTATTTGATGAGGGGTGCTTCCCCGAAACCGGTTCCAGGATGCTT
Organism: Lissotriton helveticus; assembly: GCF_964261635.1. Classification (NCBI taxonomy): domain Eukaryota; kingdom Metazoa; phylum Chordata; class Amphibia; order Caudata; family Salamandridae; genus Lissotriton; species Lissotriton helveticus. The sequence goes on from NC_136065.1 coordinate 1,195,875,725, forward strand.
GGTTCTGGTTCAGGGAAGACCTGGCTTGGCAGTTCGGGCTGGACTGTTCCCATGAGGCACTGGGCCAAGACTGATTTGCAAATAGCCGGGTCCGAACTGGGGTGGCGAAGTGAGCCAAAGAACGATGATGGATTCAACCCAGATCTGTAATTTGGGGCGAGTGTCTGAAAAGTTTCAGTGATCTGTCCATCATATCCTTAGGACACACAAAAGATCCTTATGGATGTAATCTCAGGTGCACCTTACGACCCTTGTCCAGTTGAAGTGATCAAACTGGCCTCGGGCCCAATTGTAGGTTCACTGACATCCATATTCAATTTTAAGTATGGGCGAATTTTGTGAATTCGCGGTACGCAAATTCGTGCGAAGGCGTACTCGCGGTCTACAAAATCCGCGAACTTTCGCGAGATTGCGGATTTTTTTATTTTTGCCTGTTCGCGGGATTTATTTCACTGCGGCTACAGCGAACTTACCCATGTGGTCGTATATGGGCGCGGCCATCTTGTTTTCACTGTTAGCGTTGCGTATTTCCGTTTCCGGTCGCTAGTTGCATGCTCGCATTACGCTTTTCCTGTTCGGGCCGCAGTTGCATGTTCGCGTCCGTTTTTGCGTGCTCGCGAGGAAAATATCGAACTTACCCACGTGGTTGCAATAGGCGCGGCCCTCTTGTTTTTCATTCATTGCTATGGTTCTGGGCATGCCTTTTCTATCCAGCTTCAATCTTTGTAATCCTTTGTTTTTTTGAACTTTTTAAAATCTTTTTTACTCATTATCTATCTCTTTATTTTTGTACATCTATATTTTGTGTTTTTTTCTACTTTTCGTTACTTTAATAACTACTTTTTCTTTTAACTCTCTCTTTTCTTTTATTTACTTTTTTTCCTTATTCTTTCCTCTTTTTCCTTTATTTAACCCAGGACCATGGCAAAGGGAGACGGCAAGTCCAAGGGGAAGAGTCCCGCTCCCGCACCCCACAGCCGGCTCCCTTGCGGGCGCTTACGGGGGGAGTCTGTAAGTCCCAGGGAGATCTTCAGCGAGGTGGAGGTGGCCGCACTGGTCTCCTTTGTGCAGCGCCACCTCCCGAAGACCGTTGCAGCAGGCGGCAGGCCCTGTACCGGGTACGGCCTATGGGAGCGTCGCCAGCTATGGGGTAAGGTGTGCCGGGCCATGTATCGGGAGTCAGGAGTCCGGCGCATATACAACCAGGTGACGCACCGGTGGTCCGACCTGCTCGACCTGCTTGGCGTTGAGATCCCTGTGCTTGGTGAGTACTAGTAGCTATTTAATAAATACTTTGTTTTCTTCTGCTCTGTGTTATATAGCAAATACATGTTTTTTCCGAAGAGCAAGTATGCTGCCGATTACATTGCAGGTAAATTATGTTTCAAAAGCTTCTGTGATTGCAGGTGCTCTGCTGCTGAGTGGCGGTGCTACTATGCTTACTTGTTTTCAATTTTGTGCTCATTTGGCCTGAGTGATTATGAGTGTACTTTACAGAACTGGTAATGCTAGAGACTAGAGCAGAGCTTTCCAAACTGTGTGTCCCGACACAGTACTGTGTCGCCTGCAAGTGGTGGGTGTGTCGCAGGATGACAGGGCACTTTGCACATAACTGCTGCTAAAATTAAGATGCATTCCTTTTAAAGAGTGTCTCGGAGTCTGCCACAGCAGCGCGAACTCTGAGACACTCTGCTCTATGGGGGCCGACAATTCACAACAAAGCCCCATTAACATGTAAATGGTCTTTTAAAGACCTGTGAAGTACTCGGGTGCGTATGTTCACAAGCATAAAGCATGTGAGTTAAAGAGCGGTCACATGAGAGGACTTTATATTGGGTGAGGGGGTGAATTAAGGATTAGTATGATATTGAAAATATTTCCCTCAAAATGTGAGGGCAGCCTGTGTGTTCTGGATATTGAGTTGTCCAGTAAGAGTAGATGAATAGTGTGGTCTGTTACGATCTAAGATGAAGTCACCAAACACAATACGGGGTGGATGAGAGGGGGCTGTTATAAAGTTGGAATCCAGGTCCTTAAGGAAGGTGCCATGTCAGTGGTGAAGCACTAAAATATGAATTTGGCGGGGGTGTTTATTTACCCAGAAATGCACTTGAGGGATGCTTGTCAGGTCTCAGAAGAGGGTGGGTGAGTGAACGAGTTTTGAAGAGGAGAATTGGAGTCGAAGTAGTCTATTATATAGATATGTGCCCTGTAAGCTGGGGTGAGGTGACAGAGGGTGACAGGCAGAGAGAGGGAGACAGAGGGAGATAGAAGGAGGGAGGGAGACAGAGAGAGAGAGGGAGACAGACTGAGTGAGTGAGACAGAGGAAGGGAAAGGGAGGGAGAGAGAGGGAGAGAGATAGAGAGAGGGAGGGAGACAGCGAGAGAGTGAGGGAGACAGAGAGATGGAGGGAGACAGAGACAGAGAGAGAAAGAGACAGACAGAGACAAGGGCAGACAGAGACAAATAGAGGCAGAGACAGGGACAGGGGCAGACAGGCAGAGGCAGAGACAGACACAGACAGAGATGGAGAAGGCGACAGAGAGAGGGAGACAGGGACAGACAGACAGAGAGAGACAGACAGACAGAGGCAGAGACTGAGACAGAGAGGGAGAGGGAGACAGAGAGGGAGAGGGAGACAAGGGGAGAGAGAGAGGGAGACAGAGGGTGACAGAGGGAGGGAAAGGGAGGGAGACCGAGAGAGAGGGAGACAGAGAGGGAGGGAGACAGAGAGGGAGGGAGGCAGAGGGAGACAGTCAGGGAGAGACAGAGGGAAAGAGAGGGAGTCAGACAGAGGGAGGGAGACAGAGAGAGATAGAGAGAGCGGGAGACAGGGGAAGGGAGAGTGAGAGAGAGAGGGAGACAGAGGGAGGAAAAGAGAGGGAGACAGAGAGAGAGGGAGACAGAGAGGGAGGGAGACAGTGAGGGAGGAAGACAGACAGGGAGGAAGACAGAGAGGGAGGAAGGCAGAGGGAGACAGTCAGGGAGAGACAGAGGGAAGGAGAGTGAGAGACAGAGGGAGGGAGACAGCGAGAGACAGAGAAAGTGGGAGACAGAGGGAGGGAGGCAGACAGAGGGAGATAGAGAGAGAGAGAGGGAGGGAGAGGGAGGGAGGCAGACAGAGGGAGGGAGACCGAGGAACAGAGACAGAGGGATGGAAACAGAGGGAGACAGAGAGCGGGAGACAGAGAGCGGGAGACAGAGAGTGGGAGACAGAGAGCGGGAGACAGAGAGCGGGAGACAGAGAGCAGGAGACATAGAGAGACGGACAGAGGGAGGGAGACAGACAGAGGGAGGAGGGCGACAGAGGGTGGGAGACAGAGGGAGTGAGACAGGCAGAGACAGACAGAAGGAGGTAGACAGACAGAGGGAGACAGGCGGAGACAGACAGAGGGAGACAGAGGGAGGGAGACAGAGGGAGAGAGACAGAGAGAGGGAGACAGAAAGAGGGAGACAGAGAGAGAGAGAGAGATTGAGAGACAGAGTGAATGAGAACCCCCCAAACTCCCCTTAGGTGTTTCGGGTTCGCTAAGCTACGCTCGCTCGCTACACTGCCTTACTGTGTCCCGAAATGATGCATCTCCAAAAAGTGTGTCCCCAACATGAAAAGTTTGGAAAGCTGTGGACTAGAGACTCAAGTCCAGTCCTTCCTTTGTACTCCTGCCACTAAGAAGAGATAGTGGTGGTGGATTGATAGGTTGAGTATATTATGAATTGTCATTTAGTAGGACATTTTTTAGTGGTCTGCAATCATGACGGACTGTGTCCGTCACTTCGCGTGCTTCTGAGTGCTGCCAGTCCTAGTAGAACCTTTTTGTAGTTGGTTTAGTGAGTTACATAACTTTCCAAGTAGACGGTCCGCTAATCCAGCAATATTAATATCCTAGTAGACCACATCAGATAGGTCAATAAATTTAGTGCAATTGTTGTTTATTTCCCCGAAATAATTTGTTATTGTTTTTTTTAAATGTTTGATTTCGTTGACAACAATCATCCATGGTTGTGTCTTTCTTTCATGTACATCAGCTCCTCCCAGGGGCAAGAGGACAGAGGTGGCGGTGGCGGCGCCGGCGGAGCCGGCAGGCCAGGATTGGTCCGCCAAGGGTTTTTCTGCTGGCCCCAGTAAGTTTTCCTGTTAACATTAATAATTATACTTCCTTAACTTTTACAGCACCTATTTATTCCAAACGTTCAGCATAATTCTATTTGTTTTCCCTAAATCGTCTTTTTGACCTTCTTGTAGACTGTTTCTAAATTCTTATCCTGCCTCTACTATGACTCTCTGTGCTACTACTATTTATTATTATTAGTCTGTCTGTGTAGCTAGCTAAGCTTGCACAGTTGGCAAAAGGTGTTAAACAAAACTCCTATTCAGCAATAGCTCTAGGCAATGAGTGCAGTCGTCTGTGTTGTCCATAATGTCTATTGAAGTCTTCTTAATGTTTATGCTTTGACAATTCCCAACAATAAAATGTCAATGGCCACCAAGAATAAGATACTAGTTTACTTTTTGATTGGATAGGAGGACATACTACTACTGTTGCAGGGACTATTCTGCACATACAGAACTATGGACAAGAAATACGGCATTGGTGATAATAGGCGCAGTTAGACTTTCCACAAACCTCAGTCATAACAGAAGTTGAACCCCCAATCTCCTTACTGACTAGCTAGTGTGTCAGAGTCATTATTTAGCTCCTAAATGCAGCGATAATCCCCAATGATTATACAACCCAGAACATAAGACTACGGAGTCAGAGTCCCCACCTCTCAGAGTCACGGAATCATGCTTGCAAATTGTAAACCCTTTCCCTCACTCACTCATGACCAAAAAATCACAGTCTATGTAAGTTTTAAAGCTTTATTAAAAGTAAAACAACTAGCTCTGTGTGTACTCTGTTTATTAATTTTCAATTGTGCAGTATATAAAAACATTTATTAAATTGAATTGAATTGAATTGAAAATTCCATTTGTATAGCGCATAACCACCCGAAGGCCTCGCAGCGCTAGAGACTGAATTCTGTGTGCGACTGCAGGGAAGGATTAGTGCGCTTTTGAGAACAGATGGGTTTTCAAATCCCTCCTAAATGACATCAGGTTGCTGTTTTTCCTGAGGGACAGGGGCAGGGAGTTCCATGCCTTCGCCGCTGAATAGGTGAAAGAGCGGCCGCCCCATCTGGCTCTCTTGATTTTTACTTTGGTTGCCAGATGCAGTGAGGCTGAACGTAGGGATCTAAGTGGCACATACGGCGGTATTAGAGGGTACAGTACTGCCGGGCCAGTTTGATGAAGGGATTTGTGCAGGATGCACATGGCCTTGAATAATGTTCTTGAGGCCACTGGAAGCCAGTGAAGCTCCTTTAGGGCAGTTCTCGCCGACTGCCAGCGAGGAATATTAAACAGTAGGCGGGCGGCGCAGTTTTGAGTGACCTGCAGTTTTTTTGTCACTGTTGCCGGAGCCCCAAGATATAAAACATTTCCGTAGTCCAGGCGGGAGAGAATCAGGGCCTGGACCATGACCCTCCTCGCCTGGAATGGGAGCAGGGGGAGCACTTTCCGGAGCATTTTCATTAGCCCCACGCATACCGAGGCAGTGATAGTAGCTTGGGACGAGAAGTCTAGCGCTCTATCCAACCAGACTCCCAGACTCTTTATCTGCTCTTTAGGAGGGGGGGAGTACCGAGACACAGAGGCCAGTCAACCAGGAAGGAGGTAGGGGAGGAATTACCAAGCACCATGATCTCGGTCTTCTCCTCATTGAGCTTGAGGTGGGAAAGTTGCATCCACCCCGCTACAGCCTCCAGACATGGACCCAAAGTGTTCGACGAACCCCCCTCGTGGTCCAAAGAGACCACGAGTTGAGTATCGTCTGCGTAGGTGACAATCCACACACCAAAGGGGAGAACGATCTTCTCCAGAGGCTGCATATAAACATTAAACAGCGTGGGGCTCAGGGAGGAGCCCGGAGGGACCCCACAGCTGAGAAGATGTTTTGATGATGTCGCCTCGCCTTCAAATACCTGGAAGAAGCGTTCCTCCAAAAAGGAGGTCAGCCACAACAGGGCCGCGCCCGACACTCCCAGGCCACTCAAGCGATGTAATAATGTGGCATGGTTCACAGTGTCGAACGCGGCACTGAGGTCCAAGAGTATGAAAGCTGTTTTATCACCTTGGTCCATTATGGCTCTCGCTGCCTCCGTAACCGCTAAAAGAGCGGTCTCAGTGCCATGTTGTGGGCGAAACCCTGTTTGGGAGACCTGAAGCAGTTTGTTGGACTCCAAATATTCCCCTAATGCTTTGTTGATATGCCTCTCCAGCAATTTGCTCATCCATGGAAGCAGCGAGATAGGGCGAAAATTGGATAGGTTGTTAGGATCCAAATTCGGTTTTTTTAACAGGGCCCTTACCATTGCACACTTCCAGGCGGCTGGTACAGAGTTGGAGGTAATGGAGGTATTAAGAACCTCCAGCAAACAGGGGCGGATGGTGTCCATTGCTTTTACTAAGGTCTGGGGAGGAGCAGGGTCATTTGGAGATCCTGAGGTGACCTTCTGAGCAAGAGAATCTAATGTATTAGGGTCCAGGAGAGGAAAGGTAGCCAAGGAGCAGGATGGAGACAGATCTGAGTCTGAGGTGGGCAGTGGATTAGTGCCCCCATCATTTGCTGCTAATTGGGAATAGATGGCCTGAATCTTCTGTGAGAAGAAAGTGGCAAGATCCTCACAGCGGGCCTGCGCCCCCTCTGATATAGGTCTCTCCGCAGGAAGAGATATCAGAGATTTAGCGATCTTGAAAATTTCCCTAGGTGAGTTGGCTGCCATATTAATTTTATTTTCATAAAATTTGGCTTGAGCAAGTTTTATCTCCCTCTTGTAGTTCATTATGACTGCCCTGTACTCCAATTTTTTAGATTGAGAGCGGTCTTTCCTCCACGCTCTCTCCGCTTTCCGGCACGATTGTTTCAGGGCCCTAAGGGCGAGAGAGTACCAGGGGGCGACTTTGGGCCTTCTGATTGTTTGCAGGGAGCGTTTTGGGAGGACTCGATCTAAAGAGTTGGAGATCCAGTTATGAAAATTATGGACTGCTAGGTCAGGATTCTCCATTTTTTGGGGCAGTTGTTCAGAGAGGGCCTGTTCCCAGGTGTGAATTGGAAGCGCACTCCATTTTCTACCCCAATGCCTAATATGAGGAGCAGAGGTAGTAGGAATGTTGATAGACCATGTAATGGGAATTAGACAATGGTCAGACCATGGCAGTGGTACTGGTGTTTCCACCGAGAGCGTGTCCAAATTACTGAAAACATGGTCCAGCAGATGGCCCCTATTATGTGTCGGCTGAAACCCCTTTTGGGTGAGACCAATGGATTGGAGGCTAGAGCGGAGGTCGTTAGCAGCGACATTGAGGGGATCGTCTAAATGCAGATTTAGATCGCCCAGCAAAGTGAAGTTGGCGGAGGTAAGTACAGAGTTGGCTGCTAGGTCTGTTATGTTGGCAATAAAATCACCAGAAGCGCCTGGTGGTCGATATGCCAGGATCCCAGAGAAGGTAGTAGTCGGAGACAGACATAATGAAAAATATAGGTTTTCACACGATGCAGAGGTGGAGGGGGTGATGCGACAGCTATATGTGTCTTTATAAATAATAGCTAGTCCTCCACCCCTGCCTGTCTGACGATTATGACACTTGATGGTATAGCCTTGAGGAATGGCCCACACTACTGTGGGACTATTGTGGGACTGGAGCCATGTCTCTGTTAGAAAGAGAGCCTCTGGGTTGTGCTCCTGAATCAACAGCGCCAACTCAGTATGATGCTTTGAGAGAGAGCGGCAGTTGAGGAGGAGCAGCTTCAGGGTGTACGAGGGCTGTTGGTCCACTCTAGTGGGTGGAGAAAGACCCCAGTTGCAGCCTTTGCAGTGCAAATTGGTGGAATAGGGAGGGGCAATAATAGGACAAGAAGAAACGCTAGTGGGTCGCAGGGCATGCAGCGTAGGAGCATTATAAACAATGCGGCGCCCTACCATAGTGCCTGACCACGAAGCCCGAAGCGTCTGACGCGGACTGGCGCAGACTGGCTTCTCTTTGGCGCCTCTTCGGCGCGTCAAAGGCGCTCCCGCTGCGCGTCACCGCTGCGCTGGGGGTAGCTGCCTATAAGGGTTAGGAGGTGTGGGGAGACTAGACCGGCGACCTATCAAAGATGGCTGCCTCGCAATAACAAATCAGGCAACACGAGCGCTTTTCTCCCTCCACGCAAACAGCACAAGATCGCTGCGGTGGACCGGGGAGTGGCGCGACAATAATAATGACACAGTGGTAATGTACACAAATTAAAAATCCAAGTCTAAAATTTTAAAAGATTTAGTAAAAATATTCACAGCACAAGCACTTTGTCAGAGGAGCGTCACTAATGCTCCCATTAGCGCGATAACGTTTTTTTTCAGTCAATCTCTTAAAATTAAATCAACTTCATAGAAGAGAAAAGGTGAACTCTTGAAAACTGAACAGTGGCTGATTTTACACATTAATTGTGGGAGACCCCTCACTTGGTTGGAACTTAAAGTACTGGTGGTGATGATGATAAGAAACATATTGCTCTTGTTCGTAGAAGGGAAGCTTCTGTCTGTTATGAGAAAAATGGTGCGTGTTAAAAAGCAAGCATTCATCAGTTGTGCCAAAAAGTGTAGCAAGTTATGGCTAAGCATAAATAAAAACACCCTTACCACCAGTGCCGGGGCCAGCGCGGAGGTGGTCACTCCTGGGGCGGGTGGGGTGCCAGCAGGAACTGCTGTGGGGGATGCCTCGGTAGTGGCGGGCAGTGGTAAGCTATTATATTCCTTACTTATTGAGATTACAGAGTATGCTCGCTGCAGGGGTGTATATGTTGTACAGTACAAGTACACTTTACGTGTTAAGAAGACTTACAAATTTAGACCTAAGTTTTAGTCAACCAGGTAGAAGACAGTCACCCTTGACTTCGCATTAGCAATAGCATTAGTGGCAGGAGTTGACGAGTAACCAATGGCCTCCTCTAAATTAGACTTCAACTCAGCTGTGAAGGACGAGCGAGTTAAATTATTGACTGGCAAAGAATGATACGTGTTTTTGAATGCAGGAACAGGTGGCTGGGAATCTGAGGCATGGCCGGTTGAAGGCTGAAGCAAGGATGGGTGGAAGGACAAAGAAAAGAGGACTGCCTGGGTGGGTGAAACAGAAACTGTATGTGTGTGCAATATATCTTTTGAGTCAAATTCAAATGCAAGTCAAGCACGGATGCATGGGTGGCGGTTTACAAAATAAAATAAAAAGGGTGTTTTTCGGTGAGAAAAAGTAAGGTTTATCTAGTTGAGACATTAAGAGGAATGATTGACATTTACTTTGAATGGATGGATGCCTGGATGGTATCTTCCTCATAGATAGCATAGGTGTATGTAGAGTAGACAAAGTAGATGGTCGCTGGATGAAGAGTGTTACTTTGAAGAGCATGTAACACTGCATGTCCGTGCCAGAGTAGCAAAGCCGAGGAAAGTAGAAGTTGTAATTTTTCAGAATACTCCCTTTACTAACAGTAGTTTGCAAGCACAGCATATATTGTGTATCTATATTGTATAGTTCACATTATCAAGTCAAGTCACAAGTGCCTTGCTCCGGTGATTACGGGGACCACTCACTACCTATGTTAATAATTTTTTTTCACCTGTGTCATTCATGTGTGGCCTATCGGTGTTCACTCAATCAATAAAAACAAAGCACCTAAAGTCATCCCTTATATATGCAAATATCCTGTGAAGGGATAGATGATCATATTATCTTCTTCATTTTCCTTTTGTAGCAGTCAGGGGCAGGGCAGAGTGAAAGTTAAATTAATTGAGCAGTAGCCCTTGTAACAGAGTATGGCCAGTGTCACCTGTAATAGAAAAGTAAGAGCTTCCCCACCTGCATGTACTGGACTGGTAACAGTAACGCAAGCTGCGTCATCATGGCTTGCGTCTGTTTTTCTTGGGTGCAAGCTGACTGCACTGGCATTATGCCGGCTTCCACAAGTTTACGTCCTAATTTCGCTAAACAAGAATGAAGAATTAGACTGGTGTACTGTCTGAGTCTAATGTAGTGAGTCCATATAGTGCTGGTATAATTCCTGAAACTCCCACTAATGTTAGAGCAGAGGCCGACGAAGTGAGAGGTTAGATAGATACAAGCCACACATGTTATGTACTGTGCTTGCAAGTTGCTAGTGCTACTGTGACACAACTTTCTGTTGAATTATTTTGTGTTAATCTTAAAGAGTATTGGTTACAGTATTCTTTCCTTTCTTCATATAGATACTCCTTCTAAACTATCAAGGAAGGAGTTGGCTATCCGGGCCAGGCAAAGGAAGCTGGAGGCAATTGTCGCTGAATATCGGCGGCTGGTGGCTCAGGAGGAGGAGGATGACTCTCAGTCTACACCAACAACAACAGCTGCATCCTCCTCCGCTGCCCCTGGGTCATACAGCCAGCGCAATCCGCCAGCGGTACGGCGCCGTGGTCCGGCAGCCACCCGCCACCGCCGAGCAGCGAAATCAACAGCTGCCCCCCACAATACCTGCAAGGCTCTTGTGCACCGACTAACCCTGCAAGTGGCCTACATTGAGCAGGAGGTGGAGAGGCAGAAAGCCATGCTCAAGGCCCTCCGGAGAGAGCTGCGTGACCACCTGGCCACAGGACACAGCCGGCCAAAGTAGAGAGAGACTGTCCCTTGCCCCTTTTTTAAAGACTTTTGGGGGGTGGGAATTGGGCACATTTGTACAAAAGTTCCACTGACAGAGTTAGTGAATTCATTTGTCCTACTACTTTACTAGTACTACCGTCAGTCTGTCCTCTCCTCTTACTCCATTATTCTTCCTCCCCCAAAATGCTTATCTTACCTGTGATTCGTGTTTGAGAATAGGGCTAGGCACAGGGCTGGCTACATGGCGAATGGTGATTATGGTTGGCTATGGAATCCGGTACGGATGAAATGGCATCAGTGTGGTGGTAGTAGTAGTGGTACACACTGGCAGTAGCAGCATATGAAAAAAAAAGAAATGAGACATTTAGTGGCCTGAGGAGCATTAGAACAGTACGATAGTACATAGTACAGTACACTAGAACAGTGCCATAAATTGTAGCCTAAGCAATGCTAAAGTATTCAATCAAAAGTTAACTACTAGTTGCGTGGATTATGGCTACTACAAGAACTAGTCCTGAAGGACACAGCAGCGTAAGCTTTCGTCATGTGTAGGAGGATGTTGTTGTTGATGAATTCACTCAATGGCGGACATGAAATTCTGAATTGATTTGCAAATACTCATGGGTGTGTGTCAAGCAGAATAAGAATATATCCTCGGATTCCTTGATCTGCCTTGAAATTGATTTTCTGTTGCTTTTGACCTTATCCTCCCCAGCAAGCATGTGGAATTATTGGTGTCATTTAGTCACACCTCAATGAAAACCACACAGCCCGGGGGAAGAGGATTAGGGTTTGAAAAATGGATGGGAGTGGGGGTTTTTGGGAAAGTTTTTTGGAGAGAGAAAAAAAAAACACAGCATGGACAAACAACAAATGAAGAAAAACAAATCTTAGGATACGAAGATATTCATAAATCTTTTAAGGGACATAAAGGAAGTGCATGCATGAAGTTGTTTGCTAAATGGATAGTTAGGTTACTGAAAAGTAGTACGTATACTACAACTTACTATCTAGTACTAAACAATTGGACAGTACAGGGCTGCAGTAGTTACGCAATTTCACTTGCCTATCTGCCCTCAGAGAGAATAAACACTTAGTAGTACATTACATTAGTTTTAAAAATAGCAAAGAAACTTATCAAATAGCTGTAGGGATGAATTTGAAGCAGGGAGCAAACGCGCAGAGTCGCACTCATAGAAGTTCACAACAATAACATTATTTAAAAGATAAGGACAAGTGAAGTGGATACTGTAACTGTATGTTGTAGTTGTCCTGGTCAAATTGGGAAGTTGCATGCATCCAGCCATTCCTCTTATTCGCAGTACTCCTCCATTCCATCGGGCGCTCCATCGATCAATCTTGGTGACCACACTGTCCACTGCCTGCCTGGCGCATGCGAAATTGCGGATTGCTATGGTAAGCCTGAGTTAATGTTTTTCCCTTCGCTCAGGGTAAGTGACGGCCTGTAATTGTTGATGGAAAAACAGAATGGGATATTAAAACACCCCGGAGGAAAAATATAAGGTACGGTGTGTAGTGCAAAAATAACACTTTCACTTTCAGAGGCGACAGTATTACATATATGCATCATTTCTAAAGTGCCTACTCTGAGTCTCTGTTTCCAGGATAATAATTAGCACACAGCAGGCCAGGGCCATGCAGATGGTCAAGGCAGGTACCACTGAGTGAACCAACCTCCATGTAGCATACCTCTTTTACACAGACAGACAAAGCAGTTATACAGCAAGCCACATAGCCGCAATTTAACATGAACCGCTGTCTGGACTCTGGCATAACACCACACTGGATCGACCACTTCATACCACGACTAGACAGACATGTAGTTCTGCTGTGGTTGTTGTTGACTTGTTTACCTGTTTGCCACTCACAAAATGGTCATAGTTCTTCCGTAAATCGACGATGATGATCCATCCATCCCAGTGAGTGACTGTGAAGATATTATGTAACTTTGGTCATCATGACTCATCATCATCATGGTGTTGGCAAACTCAATGTTGTTCATGCTGTCACAGTCTACACACAGTGAGTCTAAGGAAATTTTCCATATTAAAAAATGCTAAATAGTGACCCCTGCAGTAGAAGTACAATTTGCATTAAACAAGGTAAACAGTGTAGACTTGAATTACATTTAGTGTGTAAAAGATTAAATAATAACAAAACACATAAGATTCATTTCATGCACAACAAACAAACAACAATTGCTTTCATCAGAGCCAGACAGCCAGTGTTGTCCACTGCATGCCATCTCATCATTCATTACCTGTTCCACTTTTTGTCTGCATCTTATTCTTAAGTGAAGGGCCACAGGGCAGCCTCTCGTGTCAATTTCAGAAGTAACAGTCATCATAGTCAGTCTTTCCAGTCCCACTTCTTTTTAGGGTACTCATCTACGAAGCTACAGTTTCTTGATTCTGCGTAATCCGGGCCATCTGCCTTGAGGGAAATGGATAGGGGGAGTCTGGAGGAGGAGGATAGAGGAGCATGACTGAGTTGTGAACTTGTGAACTTCAGGAATGCAGACAGCGGCACCTTCAATATGGAAATAAGATGAAGACAGTGCTGCTGATGGATTTGTTGTGATTAGAGTTTTGTTGTGCTAAAAGTTGCAAAACAAAGAAAAACACACAGAAATAAAAGTGAATAAGGACGGAAAAAAAAGTAAGTATTTCAAGCCTAGGTGTCAGGGAAGTAGAGCTTGTCCTCAATCTCCGTGAATTGAACCGGGAGTAGGTCAGCTAACAGAGAAGAACTTCCGTCACCTAAGTCGGTGTCCTCTTCTTCCTGCGTGGATTCACGCATTTTGTAATCTGGTGGTATGAAGTGCTGATTCATCTTGATCATTGTTAACCTCTCCACATTTTTAGGCGAGAGGCGGGTCCTTTTTGAAGTTACAATGGCACCAGCAGCACTGAAAACACGTTCAGAAGACACGCTGTCGAGTGGGCAAGACAAATAATTTATAGCCTGCTTGGTGATCAGTGGCCATTGAGGCCTTTTTCCATACCAATACACCAATGGGTTCTGATCAAAGAAGACCTCTGTTGGGTCATCCAGATAAGCCTGCACCATCCACTCAATGTCCTCCAGGGGTGCTCCACTTTACGTACCATCTGTTGCCTTTGCATCAACACTGGAACGAGCAAACCCTTGATGAGTTATCCAATCTGCTTCCGACAATATTATGGCTGGGCCTGGTGCAGGTGATGATACGGTTGCTGGTGTCATTAACGGCTCTGCGGGAAAGTGACTCCCTGCGGCCACAGAAGTGGACCTTGACGCCGGATGGCCTGCTGCTTCAGTAGTACTTGTGGTGTTCCTTCAATTTCCTGCCCCTCTTTTTCAAACGGAGTGGCTGACAGAGCAAGCCAATGTTTGTACTTGGAAACCTCTGCTTCCGAAAAAGGAATGAATGTATTGCTGGCCAGGGCCTTTTTGTGCCGTGGATCCAGAATAGTGCCACAAATGTAATGTTGTTCTGAATGTATTGCTTTAAGACTTGCATTGTCAACTAGGCGTCTTAATAAGCTCTCCGCCAACCGATATGCGTCTTGTTTTTCAGCATCAACTCGGAACGTTGAAGATACCGCCTTCAGTTGGTGCTCTAGCATGCGCAACACTGGGATAGCTTTGCCCAAAGTACAGTCCTCCCTGCTGACTTCACGGGTGAAGACCTCAAAAGGACGAAGCATGTCTGTCAGGCTTTTAACTAGGTCCCATTCCTCCACCTCTAGCCTCATGTCTTTCATAGAAGCAGCCCGTGCGTGAAGGACATACTCATTGATTACCAAGTACTGCTCACACAGACGCTCAAGCATGTAGAAGGTTGAGTTCCAACGTGTTGCCACCTCCTGGATGAGTACCCTGACTGGCACTCTACGGTCACGTTGAATGATCCTCAGCTGCTTCCGGGCCTTAAAACAGTGGCTGAAATGTGTGCAGATTCTTCGGCAGGTGGTCAGTAACTTGCTGACTGTGTTTTCTTTTTTCAAGAAATCTTGAACAATAATGTCAATGCTGTGCGCCAAACACAGCACTCTGAAACTATATTACTGCCATTATCAGTGGAAACATAACCAATCATGCGCTTTCTTGGATGCAGCCATTCAAAGACCTTACTGTTAAACTCCTCCAAAATGTTTACTGTAGTATGAGATTTATCTATGGCAAACATGGCTACTGTTGCATGTTTCCGAGTAGCTTGAAAAATTGTGACACTGTCAACACCTGCAGCTATCTTCTCTCTAACCCCCGCAAAAGAGACCCAGTGTGCAGTGATGCACATGTAATCAACGGCTTGGCAACTGGTCCACATGTCTGTTCTCAGGTGGATAGTGTGAACAGCACTCTTCTACAAAGCTGCCCCAATCTCGTCCAGCACATCTTGATGTAGTGCTGGAACCGCAACTCTGGCAAAATAGGACTGGCTAGGAACCTTCAATTTAGGCCAGACTGTTGCCACAAATTCTAGAAAACCACCTCTGCCACGAAAGAAAAAGGGAGAAGGTCCAGCGCTAACATTTTAGCCAGCATTGCATTTTACAGATGTGCCGTTGGATGGTTGCGTTCAAATGGCGCCTCCGACCAAAACATGCTTTTAATGGTGGTCTGGACTGTTTTCATATGTGATGATGATCCAGACTTCTTCAACCCAGTTAGGCTCATTGATGTACTTTTTCGCATTGGTGTCTCTACCAGACTCTTACTGTGCCTCCTAGATGTTGCTAGGGTAGAGGGTGTGGGCGCTACCACTGCAGTGCTGCTGCCAGGGGTACTGTGTGTACCAGAAAAAATGTCTCTCGCTTCTTCACCTCCCCCTGCACGATCAGCTCCTCGTCATCAGATGCAATATAAATGGCTACATTTGGATTTGTACTTTTGGCTTTCCGGATGTTACTTAGGTGCGCCTCCCACTGGATGCTGTGGTGTTTTTGGAGATGACCTCTCTGGCCTCTGGTACAATAGTTGGTACCAAGCTTACCCCGACTAACTACTTGTTTACAAATCGAACAAATAACGTGGTTTTCCGCCTTTTTGCTAATACTAAAGAAGTCCCAAACTGGGGAGTTGAGATTTCTGGTGGTGGTGGTGGAGGTGCCACTTTCAATGCCAGATAAAGTGGAGGATGGGCGTGGTGGATTTTGTCTTTGTTGTGCACTTACAGCACCACTACTTGAGGTAATGGAGTGGAGCTGGATGGAGGTCCCTGCCGGCCCTTCTGAAGAGAAAATATGGTAGCTGTAGGTCGTGTTGGTGTAGTACTTACCTGTGTTGGTGGTGGTACCAGTGCCACGCCGCCCACATCCTCTGCAGCATTTCGGGATAGGGTAAAAATGTCTGTCTGCTGCATGCCTGCTGGGGCTGGAGTGACGACTGTGATGACTGGGTCGTCATCGTCAGACTCTTCATCAGCAGCAGAATACACCACTTCTACTTCTTCTTCGTCATCATCCAAAACTGAAAGCCTTGCGGGAACCTTCCTTTACCTAGCTTTGTTGGCTCATGGCGTGCCTCTCTCTCAGACTGAATTGGTGGGTACAAATCAAGATATAGATCATCAGAAGGAAGGGGGCTTGAAGAATAAATTGTACTTGTAGCCCTCCTTTTCTTTGCTGGGTATCTGGAAGACAATGGATCATCAGGAGTGGCTTGCTCGGCTGATACCTCCGCATTAACCTCGTTTTCCTCATGTGCCGCTACTTCTGGAGGAACAAGCATTGTGGGCAGTTGAGCCTCTCCTTGCGCCTCTCCTTGTGCCTCTCCTTGCGCCTCTCCTTGCGCCTCTCCTTGCGCCTCTACTTGCGCCTCTCCTTGCGCCTCTACTTGCGCCTCTACGTACCCCTCTCCTTGCGCCTCTCCTTGCGCCTCTCCTTGCACCTCTCCCTGCAACTCTCCTTGTTGCACCTGTGGTTGTCGTTGCGGCTGTGGTCGAACACTCGTCAGATGAGTTACACCCTGCGTTGATTGGATGCTACTTTGCGCTGAGTCAACGCCAACATCACTGGTCGATGGTGAAAGAGCAATTAAAGTGGCTGCCTCTGCGGCACTCATGGGCTTGGGCCTAACTTGGCGTGGTGGCACTGAGACCAATGTAGCGGAGGTTCTGCTCCCAGCTTGGTCCCCGGCGGACACCGCTGCTGCAGGCGTAGTTTCCCCCCCCAAAAAAAGTGTCGGTTGGCACACCAGTCTCCTTGGTAAGTGGCCCCACTTGCTTCTTCTGCTCCTTCTTACTGGCAGTGGCACTGGCAACTTTCTTGGTAGAGGAGCTACGGCCACCTTTCTTTGAGCCCATCTTCTTCAGATGTCAGAAAAGCAGGACGCAGTTGCACGAGTTGTCTGTGGCCACACGTGAAGTCACGTGACGTTGTGCACACACCACCCACAGCAGGATTTCTTCTTGGCACTACAACAAGTGATGATGATGAGGATGATTCCTGGTTCTCAGGACAAATGGCGTTCAGGCTATGCAACCTTCTCAATTTTAGCCAAATGGGAGGGGAGAGGACGGCCCTCGGGGGGCCTTTGCATTTGGGTGGCATCTCATCTGGGATGTAAGGCCAGGGCCCTTAAAACCAACTCACTGGATGTTCAGTGTGTTCTGCTGGAATGGTCGAATCATATACAACTGGCCCTGATAAACGTATATTCCAGACCAGTGGGTATAACAAGGCCATCACCCACCTTTGAGGAGCTCTCTGTATTTCTGCCCAAACTACCCAAGGGTGTTAGAATCTTGGTGGGGGGGATTTTAATTGCCAGTTTGAGCCGTTAACTCTGATTATAGAGGGAGCACTTCTGGAGGAGGATGATCAGTGGGGAATACCGCAATTGATTGGTCCCCCTGCTAAGCCATGGACTCCCCTAGCAACACAAATTCTGGCACTTACTCTCAGTAACTCTCTGAGGGCTTGTAACGGTAGATCTAGGAGAGATATTCCTCCAAAACCTACTTTTAACAAACCCGGGCAGGAGTCTCATTTGGATTACATCCTGGTTCAGTCAGACCTCGGACTGGAATAAGGTTCTGGACTTTGAAGTAGTCCAAAGAAGTGACAGTGACCACAATGCGTTGATTCTCTCGCTGGTTTCGCCCAGTGGTTTCACGGATGACCAGCTGGTGGAGGCATCCCCAGACCAAAACTTAATTTTAACTAACGATAGGCGCAGAGTCCGGTGGACTAAACTCCTGGATAACCCCGCCCACATCTCTGAGCTTTATGCGCGGATACTCCCCACATTAGAACGCGTAGGGACAATTATTAATCAATCCTCCTCAGAAGACCTTTTTCCTAAATTGGGCACCCTCCATATGGACCTGGTGGATACCCTTGTGGAACTTTTGAATCCAGTTGCGAGGAAAGGGCTCCGCAGGGCGCAAAGACCTTCATGGTTCAATCCAGCTTGTAGGAAGGCAAAGGCCAAACTGCTCGCTGCATTGAATCACCCTAGGGATACAGAGGTAATTAAGAGTAGGAGGGCAGAGCTGAAGCAAGCCATCCACCTTGCAAAGGTGGACTGGGATTATTCCAACTGGGAAAATATGTTGGCCTCTCTCCAGGCTAGAGACGCTCGCAAATTTTGGCAGATAGTGAGAACAGGATCTGCCGAGCCGACTCAAGCTGTTGAGGCCAATATAGCGGCTTCGGTCTGGGAAGATCACTTCCGCTGTCTTTACGAAGAGGTCGGCCCGGGCCTACACAAGCCCCAAGCCGGTTCTTTATTTGAACATCATTTTTCCCCCGGGGGGTCAACTGCGCAATTTTTATTCTTGGAAGGCGCCGAGCCTTTGCAATTTTCTCCAGGGGAAGTCTCTAATGCAATATCTAAATTGCCATCAGGAAAAGCCCCCGGACTAGGTAAGATCCCGGGTGACCTATTTAAGCACCAACCTCAGGTCTGGGCTTCTTATTTGCTAGTAGTTTATAATGCAATCCTTGCGGGAATGGCGGTCCCTAGTACTTGGCTGGGAGCAGAGATTGTACCTATCTTCAAGAAGGGCTCTCCTCTGCTCCCAGCCAACTACAGGCCAATCAGCCTCATCGACGTTTCGCAAAAACTTTTTGCGAGGCTGATTCTCGACCGCCTTCAAGAATGGATGACGGACCATTCAATCTTAAGTACATTCCAGGCGGGGTTTAGGAGTAAGGTCTCAACCATGGACCAACTTTTTCGGTTGGCCCTTCTTTTTTGGAAGATGGTGCGACTGGAGGGGGGTACACTTTATACCGTCTTTGTCGACCTCCGCGCGGCATTTGATTTGGTTCCGCGGAGCAAACTCTGGTCGGTACTTGCTAAACTCGGCATCCCCCCTGCTCTCCTAGACATCATCATTCACCTGCATACATATAACTATGCACAGGTAAGGTGCGGGAGGATGGGTCACCTTTCCAAAAGATTTCCCGTTGGCAGAGGGGTAAGGCAGGGCTGTGTTCTTGCACCGACCCTGTTTTGCCTCTTTGTCAACGGGGTAATCGATTTTTTAAACCATGTCACCAACTCTGATGCACCTTGGCTCGGCGGCAACAGGGTGCCCGCAATTATGTTTGCGGATGACACCCTGCTGCTGTCGAAATCCCCTATGGGGATTCAGCGTATCCTGGAGGGGTTCGAGGCATTCTGTGGAGAGCATGGTCTCGAAATAAATGCCATGAAGACTAAGTATATGATTTTCAATCCCCCCCCCAAAAAAAAACACGACCTAATCCATCTATAGGCCTGAATAGACTAGAAAGAGTCTTTACGTTTGAGTACCTGGGCGTGACCATTAATGACAAAATGGAATGGGGTGATCACCAGGCAAAGTCTCAGCTCAGATCGGCGCAATTAACAGGGGAAATAATTAGGCTAGTAAATTCAAATAGATCATCTGTTAGGCCGCTAGCCCCCTCGCTGGAGATTTATAGACTCCAGGCCAGAGGAGCAATCCTCTATGGTAGCGAACTTTGGGGACATGCTTGCAGAAAAGAGTTGGTCATTCTAGAAAACAAGTTTCTTAGGCAACTCCTAAAGTTACCGGTAAGCACACCACTTCTGCCTCTTAGGCTGGACCTGAGTCTGAAGCCTTTGGACGAAGTGGTGGGTGTGAAACCTCTAACGTTTTGGAGAAGACTATGGTCCACTCCTGAGTTAGCCAATTATAGGCAGGAATTGCAGGAAATTCTTGCTCTTCCTGCTATAGTGAACATCCCGTGGTTTAAATATATAAAATCTGAATTTGCCCGGCTGGGCCTTTTGTCCCTGTGGAGCGATCCTGAAGTGGCATGCCAGGGTTTGTCCCGTAAACATCTGGTGGCAACCTTTTATGCATGTAACCTGGCATCCCATACACAGGGTACACGTCCAGATTCTCTGGCTAACATCTTTTGTGGGGTGAAAGACTTTTATAAGTTTGAGTCAGTTTTTGATGACATCTTTCCAAATCTGGCCAGGAAGCTATACCTCCAATGGCGGTACAGTACTCTTCCGTTAAGAGCATTTACAAGTAAATGGAAGCAGCAGTCTTTGGAAAACTGCCCCGGCTGCAACTGAAGGCTCGAAGATGAATTGCATCTAGTTTTCTTTTGTCCTGCCTACACTGCGGCCAGAAGGTTTTGGGTAATTCCTTTATGTAAAAATCCAGGCTTTCGTAAATGCTCTGAGGCCTTCAGAATCCTTAAAACTGACTTATCCAAAGCAACTGTGTTTGCAATGGCCAAATTTTTAGAAGCAGCATGGCACAAGAGATTGCTTTTAATTCCTAGGGTATAGCATTTCTGAGTCCTTGTTCGTGCTATTTTGCCTTGAAAATTTTGTATTATGTCACTATATGTAAGATTCTAGTTTTATCTGATACCCTGTTTTTATTTGTAAAATTAGTAATATTTTAGTTGTTTTAAGGAATCAGTAGTGGCTCATTAGAATGTAAAACAGAATAGGTGACCCATTTTTTCTCTGTATTATGTGTTATTTCGATTTTGATGTAATATGGATGTTTATTTTTGTCTGTATTATTTTTATGTTATCTTTTATGGCAAATTGCCTAAATAAAGATTAATGATGATGGTTCTCAGTCTTTGTGCACCTAAAAGCAAAGAAGCCAGAGGAACATCAGTTAAATAAATGTTGAATATGTCGTGCTTCAATTAATACTATTGCAACTAGGCATTTATTATTATTAACACAACACACCCAAAAACGGAAAGACCCAAAATAAAAATTGCAATTCTAATCAAAAATGGATGTTTAAATTAATAGAAGAGAGACCACTCAGAGAGAGTTGTTTAATGCACCCATTCATCATATAACCCTAGGCCTACTGGCCCGCCACCGCAAGCTTGCCGGCCTATTGGCAAAAACTGCCTGGCCTCAAAATGCCCCCCCACCCACATTGCCAGGCCCTGGACCAGGCCCCAACAACACCCAATAAATCGAAATACACACAAAAATCACCCAAATCCAATGCCAGCCATGCCCTAAATGATGTTTAAATTCAAGAGACCCCACAGAAAGACTTTGTCCATGCACCACTGAGTACCCCTGGGCATAATGGATGAAAGCAAGGCAGACTGGGTGCAGGCCTATGGCACAAAGCACACTGCCTGGCTTCAAAATGTCCCCTGGACCCCCACCCACATGGCCAGGCCCTGGACCAGGCATCAAAATGGCCCCCACCCACATGACCAGGCCCTGGACCAGGCCCCAACAACACCCAAAAAATCGAAATACACACAATAATCATCACAATCCAATGCCATCCATGGCCTAAATGATGTTTAAATTCAAGAGACCCCACAGAAAGACTTTGTCCATGCACCATTAAGTACCCCTGAGCATAATGGATGAAAGCAAGGCTGACTGGGTGCAGGCCTATGGCACGAACCACACTGTCTGGCTTCAAAATGGCCCCTAGATCCCCACCCACATGGCCAGGCCCTGGACCAGGCACCAAAATGGTCCTCACCCACATGGCCAGGTCATGGACCAGGCCTCAAAATGACCCCCACCCACATGGCCAGGTCCTGGTCCAGGCCCCAACAACACCCAAAAAATCACAATACACACACAAATCACCCCAATCCAGTGCCATCCATGCCCTAAATGATGTTTAAATTTAAGAGACCCCACAGACAGACTTTGTCCATGCACCACTGAGTACCCCTGGGCATAATGGATGAAAGCAAGGCAGACTGGGTGCAGACCTATGGCACAAAGCACACTGCCTGGCTTCAAAATGTCCCCTGGACCGCCACCCTTATGGCCAGGCCCTGGACCAGGCATCAAAATGGCCCCCACCCACATGACCAGGCCCTGGACCAGGCCCCAAAAACACCCAAAAAAATCGAAATACACACAAAAATCACCCCAATCCAATGCCGTCCATGCCCTAAATGATGTTTAAATTCAAGAGACCCCACAAACAGACTTTGTCCATGCACCACTGAGTACCCCTGGGCCTAATGGATGAAAGCAAGGCAGACTGGGTGCAGGCCTATGGCACGAACCACACTGCCTGGCTTCAAAATGGCCCCTAGATCCCCACCCACATGGCCAGGCCCTGGACCAGGCTTCAAAATGGCCCTCACCCACATGGCCAGGCCATGGACCAAGCCTCAAAATGGCCCCCACCCACATGGCCAGGCCCTGGTCCAGGCTCCAACAACACCCAAAACATCTAAATACACACACAAATCACCACATTCCAATGCCATCCATGCCCTAAATGATGTTTAAATTGATGAGACCCCACAGAAAGACTTTGTCCATGCACCACTGAATACCCCTGGGCATAATGGATGAACGCAAGGCAGACTGGGTGCAGGGCTATGGCACAAAGCACACTGCCTGGCTTCAAAATGGCCCCTAGACCCCCACCCACATGGCCAGGCCCTGGACCAGGCATCAAAAAGGCCCCCACCCACATGACCAGGCCCTGGACCAGGCCTCAAAATGGCCCCCACCCACATGGCCAGGCCCTGAACCAGGCCCCAACAACACCCAAAAAATCAAAATACACACAAGTATCACCACACTCCATTGCCATCCATGCCCTAAATGATGTTTAAATTCAAAAGACCCCAAAGAAATACTTGGTCCATGCACCACTGAGTACCCCTGGGCATAATGGATTGAAAGCAAGGCTGACTGGGTGCAGGCCTATGGCACAAATCACACTGCCGGGCTTCAAAATGGACCCTAGACCCCCAACCACATGGCCAGGCCCTGGAGCAGGCATCAAAATGGCCCCCACCCACATGTCCAAGCCCTGGACCAGGCCCCAACAACACCCAAAAAAATCAAAATACACACAAAAATCACCCCAATCCATTGCCATCCATGCCCTAAATGATGTTTAAACTCAAGAGACCCCACTGAAAGACTTTGTCCAGGCACCACTGAGTACCCCTGGGCATAATGGATGAAAGCAAGGCAGACTGGGTACAGGCCTATGACACAAAGCACACTGCCTGGCTTCAAAATGGCCCCTAGATCCCCACCCACATGGCCAGGCCCTGGACCAGGCCTCAAAATGGCCCTCACCCACATGGCCAGGCCATGGACCAAGCCTCAAAATGGCCCCCACCCACATGGCCAGGCCCTGGTCCAGGCTCCAACAACACCCAAAACATCTAAATACACACACAAATCACCACATTCCAATGCCATCCATGCCCTAAATGATGTTTAAATTGATGAGACCACACAGAAAGACTTTGTCCAGGCACCACTGAGTACCCCTGGGCATAATGGATGAACGCAAGGCAGACTGGGTGCAGGGCTATGGCACAAAGCACACTGCCTGGCTTCAAAATGGCCCCTAGACCCCCACCCACATGGCCAGGCCCTGGACCAGGCATCAAAAAGGCCCCCACCCACATGACCAGGCCCTGGACCAGGCCTCAAAATGGCCCCCACCCACATGGCCAGGCCCTGAACCAGGCCCCAACAACACCCAAAAAATCTAAATACACACAAGTATCACCACACTCCACTGCCATCCATGCCCTAAATGATGTTTAAATTCAAAAGACCCCAAAGAAATACTTGGTCCATGCACCACTGAGTACCCCATGGCATAATGGATTGAAAGCAAGGCTGACTGGGTGCAGGCCTATGGCACAAAGCACACTGCCGGGCTTCAAAATGGACCCTAGACCCCCAACCACATGGCCAGGCCCTGGAGCAGGCATCAAAATGGCCCCCACCCACATGTCCAAGCCCTGGACCAGGCCCCAACAACACCCAAAAAATCAAAATAATCCATGCCCTAAATGATGTTTAAACTCAAGAGACCCCACAGAAAGACTTTGTCCAGGCACCACTGAGTACCCCTGGGCATAATGGATGAAAGCAAGGCAGACTGGGTACAGGCCTATGACACAAAGCACACTGCCTGGCTTCAAAATGGCCCCTAGACCCACACCCACATGGCCAGGCCCTGGACCAGGCCTCAAAATGGACCCCACCCACATGGCCATGCCCTGGACCAGGCCCCAACAACAGCCCAAAAAATAGAAAAACACACAAAAATGACCCCAATCCAATGCCATCCATGCCCTAAATGATGTTTAAATTTAAGAGACCCCACAGAAAGACTTTGTCCATACTCCACTGAGTACTCCTGGGCATAATGGATGAGAGCAAGGCAGACTGGGTGCAGGCCTATGGCACAAAGCACACTGCCTGGCTTCAAAATTGCCCCTAGACCCCCACCCACATGGCCAGGCCCTGGACCAGGCATCAAAATGGCCCCCACCCACATGGCCAGGCCCTGGACCAGGCCCCAACAACACCCAAAAAATCGAAATACACACACAAAAACCACCCCAATCCAATGCCATCCATGCCCTAAATGATGTGTAAATTCAAGAGACACCACAGAAAGACTTTGTCCATACACCACTGAGTACCCCTGGGAATAATGGATGAAAGCAAGGCAGACTGGGTGCAGGTCTATGGCACAAAGCACACTGCCGGGCTTCAAAATAGCCCCTAGACCCATACCAACATGGCCAGGCCCTGGACCAGGCATCAAAATGCCCCCCACCCACATGGCCAGGCCCTGGACCAGGCCCCACAACACCCCAGAAAATCGAAATACACACAAAAATCACCCCAATCCAATGCCATCCACACCCTAAATAATGTTTAAATTCAAGAGACCCCACAGAAAGACTTGGTCCATGCACCACTGAGTACTCCTGGGCATAATGAATGAGAGCAAGGCAGACTGGGTGCAGGTCTATGGCACAAAGCACACTGCCGGGCTTCAAAATGGCCCTAGGCCCATACCAACATGGCCAGGCCCTGGACCAGGCATCAAAATGCCCCCCACCCACATGGCCAGGCCCTGGACCAGGCCCCACAACACCCCAAAAAATCGAAATACACACAAAAATCACCCCAATCCAATGCCATCCATGCCCTAAATGATGTTTAAATTCAAGAGACCCCACAGAAAGACTTGGTCCATGCACCACTGAGTACCCCTGGGCATAATGGATGAAAGCAAGGCAGACTGGGTGCAGGCCTATGGAACAAAGCACACTGCCTGGCTTCAAAATGGCCCCTAGACCCCCACCCACATGGCCAGGCCCTCAACCAGGCATCAAAATGGCCCCCACCCACATGGCCAGGCCCTGGACCAGGCCCCAACACCCCAAAAATCGAAATACAAACAAAAATCGCCCCAATCCAATGCCATCCATGCCCTAAATGATGTTTAAATTCAAGAAACCCACTGAAAGACTGTGTCCATGCACCACTGAGTACCCCTGGGCATAATGGATGATAGCAAGGCAGACTGGGTGCAGGCCTATGGCACAAAGCACACTGGCTGGCTTCAAAATGGCCCCTAGACCCCCACCCACATGGCCAGGTCCTGGACCAGGCATCAAAATGGCCCCCACCCACCTGGCCAGGCCCTGTACCAGGCCCCAACAACACCCCAAAAATCGAAATACACACAAACATCACCCCAATCCAATGCCATACATGCCCTAAATGATGTTTAAATTCAAGAGACCCCACAGAAAGACTGTGTCCATGCACCACTGAGTACCCCTTGGCATAATGGATGATAGCAAGGCAGACTGGGTGCAGGCCTATGGCACAAAGCACACTGGCTGGCTTCAAAATGGCCCCTAGACCCCCACCCACATGGCCAGGTCCTGGACCAGGCATCAAAATGGCCCCCACCCACCTGGCCAGGCCCTGTACCAGGCCCCAACAACACCCCAAAAATCGAAATACACACAAACATCACCCCAATCCAATGCCATACATGCCCTAAATGATGTTTAAATTCAAGAGACCCAACAGAAAGACTTTGTCCATCCACCACTGAGTACCCCTGGGCATAATGGATGAAAGTAAGGCAGACTGGGTGCAGGCCTATGGCACAAAACACACTGCCTGGCTTCAAAATGGCCCCTAGACCCCCACCCACATGGCCAGGCCCTGGACCAGGCATAAAAATGGCCCCCGCCCACATGGCCAGGCCCTGGCCCAGGCACCAACAACACCCAAAAAATCGAAATACACACAAAAACAACCCCAATCCAATGCCATCCATGCCCTAAATAATGTTTAAATTCAAGAGACCCCACAGAAAGACTTTTCCATGCTCCACTGAGTACTCCTGGGCATAATGGATGAGAGCAAGGCAGACTGGGTGCAGGCCTATGCCACAAAGCACACTGCCTGGCTTCAAAATTGCCCTTAGACCCCCACCCACATGGCCAGGCCCTGGACCAGGCATCAAAATGGCCCCCACCCACATGGCCAGGTCCTGGACCAGGCCCCAACAACACCCAAAAAATCGAAATACACACAAAAACAACCCCAATCCAATGCCATCCATGCCCTAAATGATGTGTAAATTCAAGAGACACCACAGAAAGATTTTGTCCATACACTACTGAGTACCCCTGGGTATAATGGATGAAAGCAAGGCAGACTGGGTACAGGCCTATGACACAAAGCACACTGCCTGGCTTCAAAATGGCCCCTAGATCCCCACCCACATGGCCAGGCCCTGGACCAGGCCTCAAAATGGCCCTCACCCACATGGCCAGGCCATGGACCAAGCCTCAAAATGGCCCCCACCCACATGGCCAGGCCCTGGTCCAGGCTCCAACAACACCCAAAACATCTAAATACACACACAAATCACCACATTCCAATGCCATCCATGCCCTAAATGATGTTTAAATTGATGAGACCACACAGAAAGACTTTGTCCAGGCACCACTGAGTACCCCTGGGCATAATGGATGAACGCAAGGCAGACTGGGTGCAGGGCTATGGCACAAAGCACACTGCCTGGCTTCAAAATGGCCCCTAGACCCCCACCCACATGGCCAGGCCCTGGACCAGGCATCAAAAAGGCCCCCACCCACATGACCAGGCCCTGGACCAGGCCTCAAAATGGCCCCCACCCACATGGCCAGGCCCTGAACCAGGCCCCAACAACACCCAAAAAATCTAAATACACACAAGTATCACCACACTCCACTGCCATCCATGCCCTAAATGATGTTTAAATTCAAAAGACCCCAAAGAAATACTTGGTCCATGCACCACTGAGTACCCCATGGCATAATGGATTGAAAGCAAGGCTGACTGGGTGCAGGCCTATGGCACAAAGCACACTGCCGGGCTTCAAAATGGACCCTAGACCCCCAACCACATGGCCAGGCCCTGGAGCAGGCATCAAAATGGCCCCCACCCACATGTCCAAGCCCTGGACCAGGCCCCAACAACACCCAAAAAATCAAAATAATCCATGCCCTAAACGATGTTTAAACTCAAGAGACCCCACAGAAAGACTTTGTCCAGGCACCACTGAGTACCCCTGGGCATAATGGATGAAAGCAAGGCAGACTGGGTACAGGCCTATGACACAAAGCACACTGCCTGGCTTCAAAATGGCCCCTAGACCCACACCCACATGGCCAGGCCCTGGACCAGGCCTCAAAATGGACCCCACCCACATGGCCATGCCCTGGACCAGGCCCCAACAACAGCCCAAAAAATAGAAAAACACACAAAAATGACCCCAATCCAATGCCATCCATGCCCTAAATGATGTTTAAATTTAAGAGACCCCACAGAAAGACTTTGTCCATACTCCACTGAGTACTCCTGGGCATAATGGATGAGAGCAAGGCAGACTGGGTGCAGGCCTATGGCACAAAGCACACTGCCTGGCTTCAAAATTGCCCCTAGACCCCCACCCACATGGCCAGGCCCTGGACCAGGCATCAAAATGGCCCCCACCCACATGGCCAGGCCCTGGACCAGGCCCCAACAACACCCAAAAAATCGAAATACACACACAAAAACCACCCCAATCCAATGCCATCCATGCCCTAAATGATGTGTAAATTCAAGAGACACCACAGAAAGACTTTGTCCAT
Organism: Lissotriton helveticus; assembly: GCF_964261635.1. Lineage (NCBI taxonomy): Eukaryota > Metazoa > Chordata > Amphibia > Caudata > Salamandridae > Lissotriton > Lissotriton helveticus. Next base: position 1,195,903,845 of record NC_136065.1, read on the forward strand.
ACACCACTGAGTACCCCTGGGAATAATGGATGAAAGCAAGGCAGACTGGGTGCAGGTCTATGGCACAAAGCACACTGCCGGGCTTCAAAATAGCCCCTAGACCCATACCAACATGGCCAGGCCCTGGACCAGGCATCAAAATGCCCCCCACCCACATGGCCAGGCCCTGGACCAGGCCCCACAACACCCCAGAAAATCGAAATACACACAAAAATCACCCCAATCCAATGCCATCCACACCCTAAATAATGTTTAAATTAAAGAGACCCCACAGAAAGACTTGGTCCATGCACCACTGAGTACTCCTGGGCATAATGAATGAGAGCAAGGCAGACTGGGTGCAGGTCTATGGCACAAAGCACACTGCCGGGCTTCAAAATGGCCCTAGGCCCATACCAACATGGCCAGGCCCTGGACCAGGCATCAAAATGCCCCCCACCCACATGGCCAGGCCCTGGACCAGGCCCCACAACACCCCAAAAAATCGAAATACACACAAAAATCACCCCAATCCAATGCCATCCATGCCCTAAATGATGTTTAAATTCAAGAGACCCCACAGAAAGACTTGGTCCATGCACCACTGAGTACCCCTGGGCATAATGGATGAAAGCAAGGCAGACTGGGTGCAGGCCTATGGAACAAAGCACACTGCCTGGCTTCAAAATGGCCCCTAGACCCCCACCCACATGGCCAGGCCCTCAACCAGGCATCAAAATGGCCCCCACCCACATGGCCAGGCCCTGGACCAGGCCCCAACACCCCAAAAATCGAAATACAAACAAAAATCGCCCCAATCCAATGCCATCCATGCCCTAAATGATGTTTAAATTCAAGAAACCCACTGAAAGACTGTGTCCATGCACCACTGAGTGCCCCTGAGCATAATGGATGAAAGCAAGGCAGACTGGGTGCAGGCCTATGGCACAAAGCACACTGGCTGGCTTCAAAATGGCCCCTAGACCCCCACCCACATGGCCAGGTCCTCGACCAGGCCCCAACAACACCCCAAAAATCGAAATACACACAAAAATCACCCCAATCCAATGCCATCCATGCCCTAAATGATGTTTAAATTCAAGAGACCCCACAGAAAGACTTGGTCCATGCACCACTGAGTACCCCTGGGCATAATGGATGAAAGCAAGGCAGACTGGGTGCAGGCCTATGGCACAAAGCACACAGCCTGGCTTCAAAATAGCCCCTAGATCCCCACCCACATGGCCAGGCCCTCGACTAGGCATCAAAATGGCCCCCACCCACATGGCCAGGCCCTGGACCAGGCCCCAACACCCCAAAAATAGAAATACACACACAAATCACCCCAATCCAATGCCATCCATGCCCTAAATGATGTTTAAATTCAAGAGACCCCACAGAAAGACTGTGTCCATGCACCACTGAGTACCCCTGGGCATAATGGATGATAGCAAGGCAGACTGGGTGCAGGCCTATGGCACAAAGCACACTGGCTGGCTTCAAAATGGCCCCTAGACCCCCACCCACATGGCCAGGTCCTGGACCAGGCATCAAAATGGCCCCCACCCACCTGGCCAGGCCCTGTACCAGGCCCCAACAACACCCCAAAAATCGAAATACACACAAACATCACCCCAATCCAATGCCATACATGCCCTAAATGATGTTTAAATTCAAGAGACCCCACAGAAAGACTGTGTCCATGCACCACTGAGTACCCCTTGGCATAATGGATGATAGCAAGGCAGACTGGGTGCAGGCCTATGGCACAAAGCACACTGGCTGGCTTCAAAATGGCCCCTAGACCCCCACCCACATGGCCAGGTCCTGGACCAGGCATCAAAATGGCCCCCACCCACCTGGCCAGGCCCTGTACCAGGCCCCAACAACACCCCAAAAATCGAAATACACACAAACATCACCCCAATCCAATGCCATACATGCCCTAAATGATGTTTAAATTCAAGAGACCCAACAGAAAGACTTTGTCCATCCACCACTGAGTACCCCTGGGCATAATGGATGAAAGTAAGGCAGACTGGGTGCAGGCCTATGGCACAAAACACACTGCCTGGCTTCAAAATGGCCCCTAGACCCCCACCCACATGGCCAGGCCCTGGACCAGGCATAAAAATGGCCCCCGCCCACATGGCCAGGCCCTGGCCCAGGCACCAACAACACCCAAAAAATCGAAATACACACAAAAACAACCCCAATCCAATGCCATCCATGCCCTAAATAATGTTTAAATTCAAGAGACCCCACAGAAAGACTTTTCCATGCTCCACTGAGTACTCCTGGGCATAATGGATGAGAGCAAGGCAGACTGGGTGCAGGCCTATGCCACAAAGCACACTGCCTGGCTTCAAAATTGCCCCTAGACCCCCACCCACATGGCCAGGCCCTGGACCAGGCATCAAAATGGCCCCCACCCACATGGCCAGGTCCTGGACCAGGCCCCAACAACACCCAAAAAATCGAAATACACACAAAAACAACCCCAATCCATTGCCATCCATGCCCTAAATGATGTTTAAATTCAAGAGACCCCACAGAAAGACTTTTCCATGCTCCACTGAGTACTCCTGGGCATAATGGATGAGAGCAAGGCAGACTGGGTGCAGGCCTATGCCACAAAGCACACTGCCTGGCTTCAAAATTGCCCCTAGACCCCCACCCACATGGCCAGGCCCTGGACCAGGCATCAAAATGGCCCCCACCCACATGGCCAGGTCCTGAACCAGGCCCCAACAACACCCAAAAAATCGAAATACACACACAAATACCACCCCAATCCAATGCCATCCATGCCCTAAATGATGTGTAAATTCAAGAGACACCACAGAAAGATTTTGTCCATACACTACTGAGTACCCCTGGGTATAATGGATGAAAGCAAGGCAGACTGGGTGCAGGTCTATGGCACAAAGCACACTGCCGGGCTTCAGAATGGCCCCTATACCCATACCCACATGGCCAGGCCCTGGACCAGGCATCAAGATGGCCCCAACCCACATGGCCAGGCCCTGGACCAGGCCCCAACAACACTCAAAAAAACAAAATACACACAAAAATCTCCCCTATTCAATGCCACCCATGCCCTAAATGATGTTTAAATTCAAGAGACCCCACAGAAAGACTTGGTCCATGCACCACTGAGTACCCCTGGGCATAATGGATGAAAGTAAGGCAGACTGGGTGCAGGTCTATGGCACAAAGCACACTGCCTGGCTTCGAAATGGCCCCTAGACCCTCAGCCACATGGCCAGGCCCTGGACCAGGCATCAAAATGTCCCATACCCACATGGCCAGATCCTGGACCAGGCCTCAAAACTGCCCCCATCCACATGGCCAGGCCCCAACACCCAAAAAATCGAAATACACACAAAAATCACCCCAGTCCAATGCCATCCATGCCCTAAATGATGTTTAAATACAAGAGACCCCACAGAAAGACTTTGTGCATGCACCACTGAGTACCCAGGTGCACAATGGATTGAAAGCAAGGCTGACTGGGTGCAGGCCTATGCCACAAAGCACACTGCTTGGCTTCAAAATGGAACTAGACCCCCACCGACATGGCCAGGCCCTGGACCAGGCATCAAAATGGGCCCCACCCACATGGCCAGGCCCTGGACCAGGCCCCAACAACACCCAAAAAATCAAAATACACACAAAAATCATCCCAATCCAATGCCATCCATGCCCTAAATGATGTTTAAATTCAAGAGATCCCAGAGAAAGACTTGGTCCATGCACCACTGACTATCCCTGGGTCGACTGGCTAGTGTGGCTTTAACATGCACCTCAAAATAAAATAAAAACATCCACATATAACAGTGAGCTATTCAATTCCATGCCATCCATGCCGTAAATGATATTTAAGTTCAACAAAACTCACAGAAACAGTTGTATCATACACCCATGACTAACCCTGGGCCTACTGGATACTGTGGCTACCCACAATATATTTTTTTAAGTTGTGAAAAAGTTTCTAAATTGTAGTTGCAGCAACTGCAATACCCCAAACAAACAACACCAACTTACTTGTAAAATCTCAAATCCAAAAGTGGTCCAAACAAAAAGTCCTCAAATACAAATGTCCAGCAGCAGCCACAAAGAGTAATCCTTCCAGCTCCAGATCCAAATGAAAAGGGACCAGGACATGGACAAAGCACTGGGAGGAGCCTGCTGGGCAGGAACAGGAAGTTGGAGACTCTGGGGCACTTCCTTCCTCCCACCCCCCCAAAAATTGACTCTTTGCACAAAAAAGTGCAGCCAAATGTCAATCTGAGAAGTTATTGTGATCCAAATCATCATTTTCAGAAGGTTTATGCTGCCAGCGATAGATTTCTTGTGCAGAATTGAAATTTTTGTGACTTCGGGAAAGCGAGCTGTTCAAATCTCCCGCCGGATGTCAGCTGCGCGTCGCATCTACGTATTCACAATTGTTTACTCTCGCCGAGGCCTGATTGCGGGCCCTTATGACGTGCTCGCGTTCTCAAAGTCTCGCAGTGCAAGATGGCAGGACTCCATGACGTACTTGCGGTCGAAAAGTCTTGCGCGATCAAGCAGCCAGATCCAAAATGGCGCAGTGCACGCAAACCGGGAGAAAAACAACTTGGCGAACTCAGAATCACGGTAAGTCAACGCTGCGTGCACAAAATTGTATTTTTGAAGGGCGACCAAGCAAAAAAAATTCACCAAATAGCGAAGTGCGGATCTTTGGGCAATTTCACGCGATTCGCAGACCGCGAAATTGCCAAAAATCCGCAAATTCCGCGAGCGGTACAAATTTTCCGCCCATGCTTATTTATTATGATGTTCATAACAGGGCATTTTCCTATACGATGGAAACTGCCATCCATTTTGCCCCTTCTAAAAAAGCCCAATTTGGATCCTAAAGATTCAAACAATTTTCACCTGATTTCCAGACTCCCACTGCCTGCAAAACTGATCGAGAAAATCATGAATAGACAACTAAGCCTCTTCCTAGGAGAAACACAAGTGCTGGATCCCTCTCAATATGGTTTTAGAGTGGGTCACAGCACAGAGTCTGCACTCATTAAAGCTACGGAGGAGATCAGGGAAGCTGTAGATCAGGGAGGCAGGGCAGCACTGGTCATGTTGGATCTGTCCGCTGCTTTTGATACGATGCATCATGTAATACTAATGCACCATCTAAAAGCATGTGGCATTTGTGTGAAAGCCTGGGATCTTTTAAGATCCTTCCTTGCGGACAGAAGACAAATTGTGGCACTGGGGGACTACCAGTCCGAACCTTTTACACTACCCTGTGGGGTCCTTCAGTGGTCCTCTCTCAGTCCAACGATTTTCAATGTTTATGTCAGCGATTTGGCTCCCGTCATAAGTGCATTTGGATTTGGCCTCACCTCCTATGCAGACGATTCTCAAATTGTGGTATCTCTGACACCTGGCAAAGAGGCAGGTATTGAAGGACGGTTCCAAGACTGTATGCTATCAGTGGGTAGTTGGTTGGAAAAGAGAATTGCCTCAAGCTTAACTCGGGTAAAATAGAGGTTATATTGTTCGGCAATAACGCCAACTTTTGGACACCCAAGTGGTGGCCGGACACGTTGGTCACTCTTACTGTTACCACAAAAAAGGTTAAAAGCCTGGGCGTAATACTGGACGAGAGACTTAGCATCGAGCCCCAAGTAAATGCGGTGGCATCAAAAACTATGTTCGTTATTAGAATGCTTAGGAAAATATTGCCTTTTTTGCCCCTGGAAAGCAGGCAAACGGTGGTCACGGCTCTTGTAATGGCAAGACTGGACTACTGCAATGGGCTCTACCTAAATGTTTGGCAAAGATCCCTGAATAAACTGCAGACGTTGCAGAATGCAGCAGCTAAACTGCTCACAGGAACATCGAGATTTTCCTCGGTATCTAAAGAGATTAAGAAACTGCATTGGCTCCCAGTTAAGAGTTGAGTACGCTTTAAGGTTCTATGCCTGGTTTTTAAAGCTCTCCAAGGCACAGGACCCGATTATCTAAAGGGCAGACTCCAATGGTATACTCCTGAAAGAACATTGTGGTCAAAAGGAGCCAAGCTGGTCCTAGTGCCGCGTATAAGAAAAGCCCGATGGTGTGGCAAAAGTTTCATTCACTGTGCAGCTAAAGCCTGGAATGATCTGCTATTTAATTTAAGAAACACTATGGACCTCCTGTCCTTCCGAAAAGGACTAAAAACTTGGCTCTTTTCACAATAACTCGGTCCTTATAATTTTGTTGTTTTCTCTGGCACATCTGTGTAATTGATGCGCTTTATAAATGTCATTATCATTATCATTATAAATGTCATTATCATTTATAATAATGGCAGACCTTGTCCTGACATATCATGTTGGAGACATATATGGTAAGATAGTGAGGCACCCTGAGGTTATGAAACCATAGGGTGTCGTGCCCTTGGCCATAGTATGTTCATAACGATTACAGTATGTTGTTTATAAGCAAATGTTTTTCTGTCACGCATGGAATCCATTTTGTCTTGCTTGGTTCTGTGATATTCAATGATAATGAGGCTTGTAGAATGTGCACAGCAACTTATGACCTTTGGTAAACCAATGTGCTCTGCTGTAGTAAACAGCTTCTATTCCATCACAACGCAAGGCTTGCTCAAAGACATTACCTGTGACTTGCAATTGCATGCTAGCCCAGCAACAAGGTGACATTAGGTCCTGTGAATACAGCATATATGGACGAGATAAAGCATCCACCTCTGATTGGCTCTGATCGCATTGCTTAGGCTTGGAAATACCCTACTGTCACTATCTGGACACACAGGATGCAACTCCCTGTATCATGCAGGTAGGGCACATTATTAGCTTCTTATGATTGGCCCTGTATCTAATAAGTGTGTAACTTGTGCAGTCTGACAATGGACATGTGATGTATTGGTCCATAGTTTTTGAAAATTCTCTTGCACTTCTGATATTATTGGACATGTACTGAAACGTCTTTTTGTGGTTTGCAGGAATGACAGATTGTGCTGAATTTCTCCATTTTAGACACTTGGTTTTCTATGCCAGCTGTCTCTGTGTCACGTATACATAAATATTCCTTTCTATGAGCTAACGGAGTCTGTTTCTGGTTTTATGTAGACTTCTACATTTGGTGAGAGAATGCAGCTCCTGGGCTGCGGCGTTCTACCGACGGCTTGCTGCCTTCGCCCTGGGCCAGAGAGGCCTGACAACCACTTTCCTGGCAATAATGTGAACTGGCAATAATTTGCTGCTACTGTTTAATGCCTTGTGTTATTTACTAAAGCTCTATTACTGTTTAATGGTTCAGTATATTTCAATGCCAATGCTGTGTTGTTAGTATACAATGCCAGACTTTTTAGAAGACTTCTTACTCTTTCTGTTATATATTCCATTAGGGGAACAACCTTTACAATGCAGTCCTTACATCGCAACATCTTTTTTAAAGCATGCCACTACAATGCATGCATTACAACGCATACCATTACAACGCATGACAATACATCGCATTTCACCACAACGCAGGCATTACAACGCATACCATTACAATGCATGCCATTATAACGCATTGTACCCCTACACAATCAAACACTTACCCTACTGTTGCACTCCCTGGAGTTAGAATAGTAATTTTTACCCCTACACTATCCAACACTTACCCTACTGTTGTACACCCTGGAGTTAGAATAGTAATTGTTACCCCTATACTATCCAATACTTACCTTAAATGCATTGTAATGGTATGAGTTGTAAAGGTAATATGCAATGTAGTGGAATGCGTTGTAAAGGTATTTTTTTAATATGCGATGTAGTGTCATGCGATGTTGGAATGCGTTGTAGTGGATGTTGCGATGTAAAAACTGCGTTGTAAGTGCATGCATTGTAACATCATACATTCTGCACATTAGCCCCAGCCTACATTATTTCTTACTGGCCGATATCCCCATCACCCTTCTACAGCTACCATTCCTCCTTTCCTGGGATAGGAACCCTGTGTACTGTGTAAGGGTAGGATACACCGGTCCTGCTAAGGGCGAGTCGCCAGCTTATCAGTAATTGATGTGTGTGAATGTGAGAAGGCATGCAGAGTTCACCATCCTTTGCGCTGTAGTACTGAATGATACACCGACTGTGGATTCAGCTGGTTTCATTTGGATTTAGCCGCCCCGTTCCTTCAGGGGGGAGGATAGCAAGGAACTGTAAATACTGTACTCATTCTTACTTTCCTGTCATCTCATTTTTTGGCATAAAGGTCACTGGTCACCTAGCACCTACCAGCTCTTTTCTCTCCTCTCACTTGTGAACGCTTTTATGGTGAACTAGTAACAAATGAATTGTCCTCTTGAATGCTGAACTGCACATTTGCTTAAATCAACAAACATGTATCTGGCTGATTGAATGCCTGAGGTGCTCCTGAATGTGATGTTCATTCCCTCTATCGTGTCACCTGGGGTATGAGGGTTAGAGTTAGTTTACCGACTTCATTTAATTCCACTGTGATCAGTATAACTGAACTGTTTGTAAGACCATACGTTCAGCTGCTTCCACGCTCAACAATGGGCAAACCCTATGAGCAAAAGTGACTTAAAGAGCAGTCACCCTGCTCCGTCCAAAGACTCCCCCACCTATCAAGTGGCCATCCGCCACAGCCTTAGTGCATGTCTCTTTTTAGAAAAGTGGCACGCACTAACAGCAAAAAGAAAGGACTCGCAGTTTCTGTTGCATGGCACCTATGACATAGCTAGGTTGTCATATCTAAGGCAGATGTTGATTTTGAAAGGGAAGACAATAAGGCCAACAGAGTGGGTCTCCTTTCGGATGTGGGACTTGAGCTTACGGTAACTGTGGTCAACTATTGATGTTAAAGACAAGGTGCATAAGGAATTATTGGAGTTGAAAAATGACTTTGGAAACAAGCAGCAGATCAGAAGGTTGGGGAAAACTGGAGAGAAAAACAATTGGATGTAATTGGACCCCAATCCCCTGTATTCCTATGGCAAGTGCACAGCCAGAGCATAATGGTTCAGTATATTTCAATGCCAATGCTGTGTTGTTAGTATACAATGCCAGACTTTTTAGAAGACTTCTTACTCTTTCTGTTATATATTCCATTAGGGGAACAACCTAATGCTAGAAGACATAATATTAGGTAGGATGAGTAGCCCACCAACAGATACCCTTCCAAACAAAGATCATGTGCATGGAGACTTTGCCTCAGCCACAAAACCCATGTAGCTAACTGTGCCAGAAGAGGCAGAGAGACTCATAAATGTGAAACTAACAAAAATATACCTTGATAACATTTCAATCCTTCTTTCTCTTGCAATAATAAAGGAGGAAGCAGCATATGCTGTCAGCAAGTTGAGCAGTGAATATACTTCTGTCTGTCATTCATATAAAGTAATTATCCAGTGTGTGGTCCATATTGCTTAGCCTAGTGTTGGAACGTATATGACAGGTTTATATCAATTGAACAAGCAAATCATCCTAATGCAGATGGTGCTTTATAGCACACTCCAGCAGGGGATGTCATCATTTAGGCCTCGTCTGTGTGTTGATAATCTACATATCCAACGTTGCTACCTTTCAAAGAGAATAATTTCTATACGTATGTTGTCCCAACCTACTTGTTCGATCACTGCCAATCTGAGATCCTTTACTGTATGTACTCTAGAGATTAACTATTCTGTCAAATTTTCTGGCATTCCGCATGTAGTATATGTTGCTTCTCTGTTCTCAAATCCTAGTTTTCACTTTGCAGGTGGCCATTCCTATATAGATTTCCTAACTAGGGCACGAGATCCTATATCACTTGTTTTGAATTACAGCTAGTTTGTTTTGTGATCTGCCAGGGGTAAATTAGATTAGATGAATTGTCTTGGAAGTGGGCATAAGATGACAAATTCTGCATTGTGCCCATGGCTAATGGCCCATTACTGCCGGAAGGAAGCTTTAGTAGTTAGAGTTGACAATGTCTTTGCTGGTTATGTCCTCGGAATGATCACAGCGGCTCCACCGCCCCTCCAGTCTCCCTGAATGTGATTTTGTTAAATGACCAAAGGAGGTAGTCTATGATGGCAGGTGTGCTATTGTCAAGAAGAACCCCATCTCACCCACGATGATTAAGTCTTCATCCTCCGGGAAGTTACAAAAACACCAAAGAGCGGCTGACCATGGGTTCCGCACAGCAATCCCTATTCAATTTAATTAAGAGTTCTGTACAAAACACCTCCTGAGCCTTTGCAATAAGGCTCCACTGACATCCAGAGTACAACTATTTTCGTTGAAGAGGGTGCACCAGAAAAGAAGTCAAGATCACTAGAGTAAGTCCATGCAGTTTCTTTTATTCTTCACAATAATCAGAATTGGACATCAGCCAACGCATTTCGTTCCATCTGGTGGAACTTTGTCAGGGCGATTATTAACTGAAAATATGTTCAAAAAGCCTCCAAATGCAGATAAGCAAAATTCTAAATTTAATTAAAGAATAAGTCCCACGATCCTGGGTCAAATCAGTCACATCCAGCCATAATACTCTGGAGTTCTCCTTCGTTCAAACGGCAAGTGTGCCCATACGCGAAGCGTATGGGCACACTTTTGTAGCCCTGTTTCCTCTCACCTGAAATAATTGTTCAAGAGTTCTAGGTTACAGTGGTTGTCAGAAGGAAGACCAGAGTGAAGTTTTGTATTATTTATCAGTTATATGCAGGGAAATGAGGGGACTAAAATACATAGTGAATTTTGAAGGAAGTTGCTTATCTAAGCTCTGTGGACATGTCGTGAGAGTGATGTGTGTGGGGGAGGAGGGAGGAGGAGTGACAATGGCATCTGGATGTACAGTCACTGTGGGTGCAGAGGTGACTCTACTAGATGTGAGGTGCTAGTGTGCGAACAGCAGGCGTGGATGCCAAACTGACATGGCATGGATGGTACTAAGGTGCTTGTGTGGAGCGTAGGAGTTGGGTTGAAGAGCAAGTATTTATTTACAGAAGTGCAGAGCATGCTCATCCGATGAGGGTGTGTGTGCAGCTCCTGCCGTGTGTGCTGTGAGGTGTTGGTGTGCAGGTGCCGATGCCAAGTTGGCACGGGTGCATATCTACGGAGTACACAGCAGAGGCGTAACTAGAGTCAAATTTCAGGAGGGGGGGGGCGAGGGGGTAGGGGGGCATGTTAATACAAATTTTTGTGGCGGGGGTGGGGGGGCGTTAATTCCTCCAGAAATCGGCAGAGTGAAGAAGCAGGAGTCTAAGAAGGGGTGAAAGAACAACAAATCCTCGTTAACATGTAAATGGTCTTTTAAAGACCTGTGAAATAACTCGGGTGCGACTGCAGTAAGACGGCGCCAGACCACAGCAGCTCAAAAACTATCTGTGTGTGTGCCCAGGAAGCTGTCTCATCCCGGCCTTCCACACACGAAGGGATGTCCAATGGGCGTTGCGCACCTGGTACACAGGTGGCTGTGTGCTGCGCAGGGGCTGGGTTGAAGTGGGAGCAGGCGCGCAACACCCATTGGGCTCACGGGGCTTCAGCCCCCCCCCGTCGTGTGTGTCAGCCCGGGCTGACACAGCTTCGCGAGCTGGGGCTGGCGAGCATCTTGCAGCCGCACCCGAGTAGTAAACAGGTCTTTAAAAGACCATTTACTTGTAAATGAGGCTTTTGAGAAAGAAAACCCGACGCAGACCTGCTTACATATTGCAGCTCTCTTACAATTAGGAAATGACGTGGGTTAGGCACGCTCTGCCATAAAAGTGGACTTGTACATTTGGTGAGCTAAACGCACAGTGACGATTTCCTCCTTGAATATGCAGCACATCTTGGTAACTATTTGATGGCTCTTTGGTTTCACTATAGTAGAAGGGCTGACATAGTTTCCTTCGGTAACTGTTTTGTCTTTGGGGCATTTTAATTGGAAGACGCGGGGGGATAAGGTGTAAATAAATGACAGTAGAATCTGTGCTGTGCCTGCCAAAACATCACATGAGCGCAGGAATGTAAAACTTGCAATCTTAGTGGCTGTACCAGATGAAGCAAAGTCTTTGCATTCATATTATATGTGAAGTGTTTGAAGTGTTAACCGTGACGTAATATTGGGAGTAAGAATAGCTCTTGTTTGCAGTCAGAGTGCTGCCACATGGGAATTATGGAATGTATTTCTGTATTTATTTTTCAATTTACTGAAGCATGAACCAGGCCCTGTTAGGCATCAGAGCTCTACTACCATTTACACAAGATGACATCATTGTGCCTTGGGGGCCTGTTTCTTGCTGTTGTGCCCGGGCAGTTAAGTGTTCGAAAATAAAACTGCAACATCAAGGCCGCTTTTAGATGTCTGGGTCTAGATAGAACGTCACAGGCAGGAGCCGGTGAATTGCCATCAGCGTCACCAAAAGTGACACGACATATCTGAGGAGTGTCTGTAGCAGTGAGACATTATTCACTGAGATGATGGGGGTCCATGTCCTGTACCTCAGTCATGTACATCCAAGTTCACGAGGAGTGAACACGGTAGCAGTGGAATAGTAACATTTCTGAGTCTTCCACGCAGTGCTCAAACATTTCCCGCTCTGACAACACTGAGGGAATTCTCTTCTATAGCACACACTGCATATTAAGTCACATCTCGGCCATTCTTATTTGTATAATAAAATATTTAAGAAAACATTGGCTGAGAGAAGCGACGTATTGATCTGTTAAAGGTTTTCGTAGTGCGCCCTGATGGGTTCGGCCTGGCTCGCTGACTGGTATGTGTGATGTATTCACAAGGCCCCGTGGCAGCAGAAGGAGCCTCGTATGTCACCTGAACATAATATAAGGACATTGGCATTGAAAGAGATGTTATGTTATGTTATGTTATTTATTGATTTCTATAGCGCACGGCTACTCAAAAAGAGTGTCCCGGCGCTTTAATGGAGAAAGAAACAATGCTGCCACACATAAAAAACATAACACCAAGATAAAAACTAACAGAAGAATAGGCCGGAAGTTAGCGGGAGACCGGCTACTGAGTAAACAGCCACGTTTTGAGGCCCTTCCTGAAAGCCAGTAGGCTGGTCGCTCCCCGTAGGGCCAGTGGTAAAGAGTTCCAGAGCTGAGATGCCAGCAGTCCGAAAGAGCGGCCTCCAAGGCGCGCTTTCTTTACCCGGGGAACAACTGCAAGGTGCAAGGCTTCCGACCTTAGAGACCTGGTCGGATGATAAAAGACCAGTCTCTTTTGGAGGTACTTGGCTCCCTCCTTGTGAAGGGCTTTATAGGCCAAGGTCAGCGCCTTAAAGGCAATCCTCTTGCGGATAGGAAGCCAGTGTAACGTTGCCAACAAACCCGAGGCCCTGGAACGCCTGCTAAGGCCAAAGACAGCCCTGGCAGCGGCATTCTGTGCCACTTGTAGCCGCTGCAACAAGTACTCTGGGAGGCCCAGGTAAAGAACGTTGGAATAATCCAACCTGGACCCGATCAGAGCCTGGACAGTCAGCGTCCTATGTTCCACGGATAACAGAGGAAGAAACCTCCGCAACATCCTGAGGATGCCAAAGCACATGCCCGACACCCCCAGGATCTGGGATTTTAAGGAAAGCCTGTTATCCATCTTCACCCCCAGATTCTTAGCGACCTGAGAGGAGCAGGACGGAGGGAACATATCCCGAGGCCACCAGGTCTGCCAGTCTGGTTCTGTATCGCACCCAAAGAAAAGAACTTCGGACTTGTCGGAATTGCACTTAAGGCTGTTTAGATGGAACCAGTGAAAAACAGAGATCTCTTCCTGTAGGGGAAATTGACAAGTTAGAGGGACTCATACATTGCCCTGCTTCTTCTCCCTATTGCTACGACTATCTACAGCACTCCAATGCCTTACCAAATAAATGCACAAAACAGAAGAGCTTTAAAATGACTAAACAAGGATTTCATGATATGATGTTCTCCTTTCTCATAAGGGGTCAGGTCATTCCATATTGTGATTGAATGTGGTATCTCTTGCTGCTTGAATCCTGCCTACCTATCAGGCCACTTCTCACACATACACTTCTACAAAGGGGACTCTTTGTGCGGGTCTTATGTGGGTCCGTAACACCAGAATATGTGTGTTTAGTGCCTTCTTAAAGCAAGTCAAGTTGGACGGATAGCTCAGCAATTCTGGGAGAGAGTCCAGATCTTACTGACTGAGTTGATTGTATGTATGTATGTATGTATGTATGTATGTATGTATGTATTTTAATGCTTGTTAAGCGCAGCTGTCACCCAGCGGGTATCCTGGCGCTGAGATCAGTTCCACCATCAATTCTACAAATTATTCTGCTCTAGAGAAAAGAAAAGTTTTAAGGTCCTTTTTAAATAAAATCAAATTTGGACTGCTCCTCAGTTTTAGAGGTAGAGTGTTCCACATTGTGGCGGCCGTAAAACTAAAGGCGCGGCCACCCATTCTCACTCTGTTTATTCTAGGGACATTCACTAGGAAAGCTGAGGCGGATCTCAGAGGTCTGGCAGCCTGATACCACGAAAAAAGATTTTGCAATGGTATTGGTCCTTGACTATGCAGTGCCCCAAAAACCAGGCACATAGCTTTGTAGGAGATCCTCTGCTGGACCGGCAGCCAGTGCAAAAATGCCAGAGCTCCCGCAGAAGACGCCGAGCGAGGTAGGGATAGGGCTAATTTAGCCGCCATATTTTGAACCCTCTGTAATTTGTGGATCAAAACTTTTGGGGCTCCTAGAAGTAGTGCGTTACAGTAGTCTAACCTACTGAGGATGGTACTACGCACTACTTCTACTCTGGCATCCCGCGGGAGAAGCGGCAGTATCCTCCGTAAAGCACGGAGCAGGCCCATACATGTCCCAACAGTCCTGTTCACCGAGGCATCCAATTGTAGGTTCGACTCGAACATAACTCCCAGATTGCGGGCCGAGTCTGCTGCCTCCACCGAGCCTGGAATTGAGCTAGGCCAAAAATCTTCCGGCAATGGGCGAGGTAGTCGGTCAGAAGAGCAGTGCAATATCTCCGTTTTTGTGCCATTGAATTGAAGTGAATTGGCTTGCAACCACTTTGCTGTGGCCGACATACACTGATGGAAGGTGTCCCTCGACACTGCCTCTGAACCCTCAAAAGAAAAAATCAATTGGGTATCATCGGCGTAGTTGATGACTTGAATGCCGGAAGATCTTATAAGTTGTATCAGGGGGCGGAGGTACAGATTAAAAAGAATTGGACTTATCGCCGAACCCTGGGGGACACCCTGGTTCACCTGACGTGTAGCAGAGCGGAACGGTGGTAATGTTACTGCCTGTTGTCTGTTATCCAGATATGATGATAACCAAGCTAGTGCTGAGCCCGTTATTCCCGCATTACCGAGACGGTCCAGAAGGACCTCATGGTTTACCGTGTCGAACGCGGCCGACATGTCAAGCAGTACTAAAAATGCTGACTTGTCCCTGTCGACACGCGTTCGCAGATCATTCAACACGGTAACCAGAGCAGTCTCAGTACCATGGCCCGGTCTGAAGCCAAACTGAGCTACATCCAGACTGGAGTTGGATTCCAGGAAATTGGCCAAGGCTCTCGTAACCCACTTCTCTAAGATCTTTATCGCGAATGGTAACAGCGAAATAGGCCTATAATTGGCTGGGCAGAGGGGGTCCAAGGTAGCCTTTTTTAGCAAAGGTGTTACAATAGCCAATTTCCAGCAGTCTGGTACAGATGCAGTAGCTAACGATTGGCAACAGATGGAGTGGAGCGGGGGGAACAGCTCGTCCTGGAAGGCCTTCCAGATCTTGTGTGGCATGGGATCAAGAGGAGAGCCGGATGATACACAGTTAGCCAGAGCACAAAACTCCTCCAACGAGGGTATTGGAAAGCTCGGCAGCTGACAGGCAAGCTCCTTGTTCATATTTGACTCCGAAGCCAGGTGACCTGGGAACACAGAGGGACAAGAACCAGGTGGCATCGGTTGCGTAGAGCCCTCAAGGCCCTTCAGAATGTTCCTAATTTTGTCATCAAAAGCTGTGGCTAAAGAGTCACAAAGCTCCTGTGACACCGGAGGAGATGGTGTGGCACATGTAGGATTGGCTAAGCTCTTTACCAATTTGAACAGGGTCTGAGATTTGTTCGATGCCTTTGCCAATGTCTCTTCCAAGAATTTGGCTTTGGCATTTCTTAACTGGAGCTTATATTCTAGTAAGATACCTTTGTAGGCGGCCCTGTCTTGCTCTAAATACCCTTTCCTCCATGTGCGTTCTGCTTGTTTGCAGCGCAGCTTTGCCTGGCCGAGTTCCTCGGTGAACCAACCATTGGTCCCTCTGGATCTATCCTTCAGTTTCCGTAGGGGTGCTACCTCGTCCAAGGTTGTTAAGATTTGCTGGCAGAGGGCATCATAGCTTTCCCCTACACTGTTCTTTAACTCAAATGTTCGGGCCAGGAACAAAGGTTGCTTATTCTCCTTTAGCAGGCGAGTCCATGATCGATTGAATGTAGTACTCCCCGAACTAACTGGTTTAGATAGGGCCGGCTGAGCTATAGTAAAAAGGATCAGTGAGTGGTCGGTCCAACATTGAGTTAGAATGTCCTTCACTGAGATTAGTTCATTATCCGCAAACACCAAGTCCAGTGTATGCCCCTTCGTGTGAGTGGGGGAGAGGACAAGTTGTTCAAGTTGAATGTTCCCACATGCTTGACAGAGTTCTCGAAAGGCAAGATCATGGGGTCCAGAGGGCCACAAATTAAAGTCGCCCAAGACAAGGAACTTGGAGTGGGAATTTGAAAGATCATATATCAAATCGACCAGTGATTGGAGGGCCGCTGTCGTTGACGAGGGTGGTCTATAACACAATAGTCCAGCCATCCACGTACCACCTAGGGTCCCGATAGAAAAACCCATGAGCTCAAAGCCCAGAATTTCCTTTAGCACAAGCGGTTGGAGGGAGATTGAGTCTCTAAAAATACAACCGATTCCTCCTCCTCTACCAGAGGCACGAGGAACGTGCCTCACGAGATATCCAGGTGGGCACGCCCACCCGAGCTCTACCTCGCAGTCGGATGTGATCCAAGTCTCGGTCACAAACAGAATATCCAGATGGGAGGATTCAATTACCAGGGCAATTTCCGCATAATGCTTAACTAGGGAGCGTACATTCAGAAGTCCACAGGAAAAAACCTGAGGTTGTGCTCCTCCCCTGCTCTCGGAAGAAACTACAGACGGGTCCATCGGAAAGCTCGAAGTGCCAGAGGCAGCCCTATGCTCTGCACCGGACGCGTCCGAGACGCGAACGGGCGCAAACTGGCTTACCTCTGGCGCACCTCCGGCGCGTCTACGGCGCGCCCGCTGCGCGCATCCGCTGCGCGTCTGATTACACATACCTATTTATGGTATTGCGCCGCCCGGGCTTCCGGCTACTAGAGCCTCTAGCCCCACTCAATATGGCGCCTGAAGTGTCCCAAAGGTTAGCCCCACCAAGATGGCGAACGGAAAACACCACCGGAACCCTGGAGCCCTGTCTAAAGACCCCGCAAAATGCGGGTGGGGGGGCCGATTATGGTGCAAGAATGTCCTGCTCTTTCCCCGCGTTGTTGGCCAGGTAAGTTAATGCACAGCAGTAGCGCGGTAATACACACAAAAGCGGCGCAGTTTAAAAAGCAAAAGTTTGCTAAAGTAGGGAATACTAAATTTAAAATAGCAGCAGTAAATTGGTAGTGCGCGCGATGAGGAAAGATCTAAGGCACTTACCCAGGGAGCAGCTTAAATAAGCTCTCCAATGCCCGGGCTTCCGGCTACTAGAGCCTCTAGCCCCACTCAATATGGCGCCTGAAGTGTCCCAAAGGTTAGCCCCACCAAGATGGCGAACGGAAAACACCACCGGAACCCTGGAGCCCTGTCTAAAGACCCCGCAAAATGCGGGTGGGGGGGCCGATTATGGTGCAAGAATGTCCTGCTGGCACTGTCACTCTCCTCAGAGCATCGCAACACTTCTTACTGAAGTAGCTGTGAGCGCTTTATATATGGTCTCAATCAATCAATCAATCAGATAGATGGGCCTGGGGCAGAAAAATCTCTGAAGCCTTAATTTTAAAGTTGACTTGTGGGACTTTCAAAAACAATTTATCCTGAGTTCTTAGATTTTTTATGTTACAGTAGAGTGAGATTCTGCTGGATAGATAGAGGAGGACCAAGTACATATATTCATCCTACAGCAGTGTATACATGTATACATCCAGCAGTAAAGTTTGAATAGGATTCCATCTTATAACTGGTAACCAGTGAAGGGATTTAGAGCTGCTGCTGTACCATGATCGCTTCTACCCAACGCTGAGACAGGTGAGACATTCTGGGCCATCTGAAACCGATTGAGCCGTGAAGCTGGAGGGCCATTGTAGATGCAGTTATATTAATACAGTCTCAAGTTAAAAACAGCCCCCGCAACTTCAAGGCAGAAGAGAGTGAGTGCATGACGCGTCTCACCTTTGCTTGTTGGTAGCAGCAACTCTTAATTGCAAGCCCTTGCTTACCTAGAGGCATGATCTGCGTCACATTTTGGCCTTAGATACTGTCTCTGTCTTTTGCACTCTGACTGTTTGGGGAAGTTGCGAGGAGGGTGGCTCTCTCCTTGGTTCCAATTAGGATTATAAATGTCTGGGGATAGATGGAGTTCACAAAGAATTCACAGCTTTAATGTTCCTTAGTACTAATATACTACATATTTAGGTGCTTTTATTACACAGAATGCAGTAGTATACAAACCCATATTTCACAAGGATTGCCATTGAATATAGATTTCATCATCAAAATGATATCCCCCAAACCACTCTGCGGAGCTTTACATTGTGAAGAATATTGAGAGTATGTGGCTTGGAGGACCACATTATGCAGCAAGGTTATCTAATTTGTGTCTAAAAAATGGCAATTTAGGTGGCACATTATATATATATTTTTTAATTTTTAGCGTTTTATATAGCATAAACTAGACCAGAGACATCGAGTATCAGCATGAGCACCAGTTTTGTTACAGATGTACACATTCATTGTTAGGCACTGGGAGATAAGGTGATTTGCCCAGAATCAAAGGATGTTGAGCATTGTTGCTGAGACTTGAACCCGGTTCCCCAGGTCCAAGATCCACCGCTCTAGCCGCAAGGCTACATCATCATTAGCTAGAAGCAACATTCTTTGTTAATTCTAAAGAATAGGTAGTAAAATGATATGGCAACTGTGGTAAATCTATAATTATGTGGTAAACCCTGCAGCCATTGTATCACATAAATCCGAGGTCCCTCACCATTGCCCACAGTTACATCAACAATTTATTCATGCAAGTACATAAAACCTAAACATTTTAAACAGGGTTTTCAAGCTAACTACCCAACACAAAGATGTAATATAAAACTACATAACACTAATGTGTAATATGTAGCCATCCCTGGGCTCTCTCCAGGCGTGCAACGCCCATTGGTCTCAAAGGGCGCCAGCCCCTCCCCCCTGTCGTGTGTGTCAGCCCCGCTGAGACAGCGTCCCGGGCACAAACACAGCCACACCCGAGTATTTCACAGGTCTTTAAAAGACCATTTGCTTGTTATTGAGGCTTTGTTGTTTTTCCCCCCCTTTTTAGAGAGCCCCTGCATCTCCACTCTGCATACTGCTGGAAGAATTAGCCCCACCCGAAATTTTTTCTTAGCCCCCCCCGAAATTTGTCTCTAGTTGCTCCTCTGAGTGGGAGTATTTGTTCATGGAAGCGAAGAGTGTGCAGCCCTGTCTGTGGGGTGCGAGAGCTGCGCTGGGTACAGAAGTGGCAGTAAATGTAGAGGCAGAGCCGCCCGCGGTGCGCAGCAGCTGGATTTCGACGCACAGCTGGCCGTGGGTGCGCGGGTGACTGTTCCATCCGCACAGGGGTCTCATTGCACGGACAGCAGGAGGACTTGCCCATCAGTCTGTCACCGGCCCTCTGGACACAGAGACGAGTAGGCCGCGGAGCGCCCCCTCCCCCACACGAACAGGTGCCGTTTTCAAAACAACCGTGAGGGGAAGCTGCGTCTGTTATCACGTTCAGAAGTGAGATCCCCAGCGGACGCCATCTGCACACAGCCGACGAGGATTCACCCACGGCACTTGTCCGCAGATAGGCCGGCCAGAGTCCGGAAGGACATTCGTTAGAATTTCTGAATAATTGAACACATCCTCATGTGATGTGGGAAAGGTTGCACTAGTGTGTTCACTGCACTCTTGTGCAATCACTCACATGTTGTCATCTAGCTCACTATGAACCTGTGAATGATGTGTAGAAAACGTCCGAATGTAGCGGCCTAAGCGTGTTTCTAAGGAGCCTGCTGCCTGCACTAGGGTCCCACAGCGCCCATCGGGGGGCCCAGCCTTGATGCTAACTCTTTCCTCTTTCTTTCAACACCCTGCACTTCACCTCTCTTCATCTCAGCCCTTACTTGTTTGTCTTTCTCACATTCTCTCTTTGTTTCTGTTCTCCTATCTTCGTCTCACTCCTTATTTCTCTCTTTTACCCTTTCTGCCTCTCCCTCGGCATCAAAATCTGTTGATTTATTAAATAAGTCTCGGTTTATACGTGAGTGCTTGAGCCCACCACCCGGAACCCCCTGCACAGTTTCTGTCTCAGAGAACCATGTTTTCAGCCCTGAGCTTTCCGGCTACCAACTATTACCCTGTTTTTTATCCAACGGACTCCACCCAAACTACAACCGTCAGAGAGTAGTGGGCTATTAAATGAAATGCCAGGACTTGGTGTCCCGATGACGTGGAATAAAAGGGCTCTCCTGGCGCACCCTGTGCATTCAATAAGGGTCATTAGAACATTGGAATGTTGAGTTTTCTATTGAAGGCTATTGGGTGGCTCCCAGCCAATAATGTCTGGTATTGGTGTTCTGCTCCAACATTGTAATGTTTGTCTTTTTTTATTGGCATTATAATACTTCTGGTTATACCGGTTATTTAAGGCCTTCTTCCTCGCCTGTGACTCGTGCTACAATAACAGATCGTGTATTCTATATTTATTTTAACAGCCCATGCAAAGTACGGTGTATCTCATAGGTCATGTTTATTTATAAAATGCATACATTATCTTGACTTGTAATCATCTCTCTTTCTTATTTATTTTCTACGTTTTTGTACAGCACTGACCATAACCACTTTTTGTGTTATAGATTCTTATTACATTAAGGTAATACACGTTACAGTAGACGATTATGTTGCAGCGTATGCAGTAGAGCAACACAACTAAATTATCAGAGGAAGCAAACGTGTGATAAATACATAACTAGCAGGTGGAACGAGAAATAGTCATCTGGCAGCAAAGACACAAACGCTTATTAGCTTTCATGGCGGTGATATGGAAAGTTGTGGCAGTGATGTTTATGAGGAACTATTTTTAAGGCATTGCTTGCTGACGAAGAAGGAAAAGGCACATTTGATCTGCGTGGGTAGCCATTTCCAGATTTCCGGTGTGTAAGCACAGAAGGGTTTTCGTTCTGGAACAACTTGTAAGGTAGCTGGTAGGTGACACTTGGTGTCCTTTACCTACTGATTGATTCCAGGTGGAGCTGATTCAGCAAGGTAAGAAACAGGGAGATGTGGTCAAATGTTTTAGTGCCAGATTCATGGCACCAAAGCAGCAGCAGCAGGTGGTGCAGCCAACACCAGCAGCAGTTCGGCACCAATTGGCATAATTCAAACCATAACAACAAGAATCCTCCGTACATTCCAGACTCCCCACTGGTGACACTACTCTTATGCCGGCTATAAGAAATTGGAGTATTATTTGGGTTGGGTTGGGTGACTGATACAGTAAAATTCCAGAACCAAATTAGAACAATAAAGTAAAATTAAATAAACAAAATCCCTCAAGAATGTTAAATATCCAATAAGGGGGACAAAAATATGAATTTTTAATGTTTTAAGCAGGGGCACCTGGCACGGATGTGCACCGGTGGGGTGGGTGGGTGGGCAACTAAGTGGTTGGTGGGTGGGTGCTAGCATGCAGGCAAGGCGAGTGGTGAATAATAAAAAATAAAGGCGCTTATCTTGCCTGCTGCACGTCCGACATCCATTTTGGTCGGCTCTGCAGGCTTCAAACTCCAGGAAGTTCACTAACCAATCCTGGCGCTACTCTAACCAGCTTGAGAGTAGAGGCAGGATTGGATGGAGTGTCCTGACTGGAAGCTCCTTCAGACCTTTTAGGCCTGTGCTTGGTCTCCACCGGCTGTCTAAGACAGCTGAGTGGAGAGCTGCAAAGTGATATGCGCACTTTGGAGGGTCCATCTTTCTCCTCCAGTCCTCCTCTGCTGTCATCCGCCAGCAGAGGAGAATGCGCCCCCTCTAATCCCGGCTGCATGCTGCTGAACTGCTAAACATGAACAATAAAATGGCAATGAAATCATTTCATTGCCTATTTATTTTCCATGTTTAGTGCTGCAGCGGGCAGTGGGGTGACACCACTTCGCCCTCACACAAAAAACACCACTAGTTTTAAGTAGGAACAGCGGCAAGAACGATAAAGTCCCAATGATAGTCTATGGTCACTGTAGACCAAAACTGAGGTACAATTTGATGCTGACTGCAATGGAGCACCGGTCAGATACACCAACCAGGTTCGTCCTAGCCAAAGATTTTATCTTCTTACTTTAGTCCTTTAAGTCCCAATACACAGTACAAGTACACTTCTAAAGAGCTCTAACTCTCCCTTCTAAAGATCATCAGAACTTCAGGAAAGGCCTTTAATCAATCAATCAATCATAGCATTTGTAAAGCGCACTCCATACCCATGAGGGTCTCAAGGCACTAGGGGAAGGGGGGAGCTGCTACTGTTCAAAGAGCCAGGTCTTGAGTAGTCTCCTGAAGGTTAGAAGGTCTTCGGTCTGCCGCAGGCGGATGGGGAGGGTGTTCCATGTCTTGGCGGCGAGGTTGGAGAATGATCTGCCACCGGCGGTCACTCTTCGGAAGCGGGGGATGGTGGCAAGGGCGCGGTTTGCGGAGCGGATCTGGCGGGTGGGGTGTAGAGGCTGAGACAGCTGTTGAGGTATGCTGGTCCAGTGTTGTGGAGTGCCTTGTGTGCGTGGGTATGGAGTTTGAAGTTTATCCTCTTGTTGACAGGGACCCAGTGCAGGTCTCTCAGGTGGGGTGTGATGTGGCTGCGGTGGCGGATGTCGTGGATCAGGCGTGCAGAGGCGTTCTGGGTGCGTTGGAGCCGTTTCAGGAGTTTGGCCGGGGCTCCTGCGTAGAGTGTGTTTCCGTAGTCCAGTCTACTGCTGACGAGGGCCTGGGTGACCGTCCTTCTTGTTTCAGTGGGGATCCACTTGAAGATCCTGCAAAGCATGCGGAGGGTGTTGAAGCAGGAGGAGTAGATAGCGTTGACCTGCTTCTTCATGGAAAGGGTAGAGTCGAGGATGACCCCTAGGTTGCGTGCGTGGTCGGTGGGTGTAGGGGGTGCTCCTAGTGAGGTCGGCCACCAGGAGTCATCCCAGGCCTTGGGGGTGGATCCGAGGATGAGGACCTCCGTTTTGTCCGAGTTCAGCTTCAGTCGGCTGTTCCTCATCCAGTCGTCGATGGCCTTCCTTCCTTCGTGGAGGTTGGTTTTGGCGGTGTGGGGGTCTTTGGTGAGGGAGAGGATCAGCTGAGTGTTATTGGTGTAGGAGATGATGTTGAGGTCGTGCCGTTGTGCGACGTGGGCGAGCAGTGCCATGTAGACGTTGAACAACGTTGGGCTGAGGGCTGAGCCTTGGAGTACACCGCAGATGATCCTGGTGGCTTTGGAGCGGAAGGGAGGGAGGCGGACGCTCTGTGTTCTGCCAGAGAGGAAGAAGGTGGTCCAATCCAGGGCCTTCTTTTGGATTCCAGCGTCATAGAGGCGTGTTCGTAGTGTGCGGTGGCAGACCGTGTCGAAGGCGGATGACAGGTCTAAGAGGATAAGAGCCGCGGTTTCTCCATTGTCAAGCAGGGTCCTTATGTCATCGGTGGCGGCGATGAGGGCAGTTTTGGTGCTGTGGTTGCTGTGGAACCCAGAGTGGGACGGGTCTAGGATGCCGTTCTCCTCGAGGAAGCTGGTCAGTTGTTTGTTGACGACCTTTTCAATGACCTTCACCGGGAACGGGAGCAGGGAGATGGGTCAGAAGTTCTTGAGGTCCTTGGGGTCCGCCTTAGGTTTCTTGAGTAGGGCGTTGATCTCTGCGTGTTTCCAGCTCTCCGGGAAGGTCGCTGTCTTGAAGGAGATGTTGATGGTTTTCCGAAGATGGGGTGCAATGGTGCTGCTGGCTTTGTTGAAGATGTAGTGTGGGCAGGGGTCTTCCGGGGGTCCGGAGTGGATGGTGTTCATGATCTTGATGGTGTCGTCATCGTTGATGTTGGTCCAGGAGAGCAGGCGGTTGGTGCGGGTGGTGGTCGGGGAGCGGGGGTCTCAGTGGTTGCCGGGGTGGTGGCGGCATCGAAGCTGTCCTGGATGTCTGCGATCTTGCGATGGAAGAAGGTGGCAAGTGAGTCGCACAGGCCTTGTGAAAGTGGGATGTCGTTGGTGTTGGAGCTGGGGTTGGAGAGTTCCTTCACGATGTTAAAGAGCTCTTTGCTGTTGTGTGCGTTGTTGTCTAGGCGGTCTTTGAAGGAGGTTCTTTTGGCGGATCTGATGAGGTGGTGGTGTCTGAGGGTGGCGTTCTTGTGGGCTGTGTAGCTTACCAGTCTTCATTCACGGATCCAGTTTTCTTCGAGCTTCCGACAGGTTTGCTTGAAAGCCAGGAGGTCTTCGGTGAACCAGCTGACTTTCTTGTAGATGTGGGTGTTGGAGGGCTTCTTGAGTGGGGCGAGGGTGTTGGCGCAGTCGTTGATCCACTGTCTGAGGTTTCGGGCTGCGGCATCGTGGTCGGTCGGGTCTGCGGGTGGGCTCTGGGCGAGGGTGGTGATTAGCTGGTCATCGGTGACTTTGCTCCAGCAGCAGCGAGGCATCTGCTGGTTGCAGTGGTGGGTTTCCGGAAGGTGAAGTCGATGCAACGGTGGTCGGTCCAGTGGAGTTTGGAGGTGTGGTTGAAGAAGACGTGGGAGCTTGCTGAGAAGATAGGGTAAAGCGTGTGGCCGGTGGAGTGGGTGGGTGATGTGACGAGTTGTCTGAATCCGAGGTTGGCGAGGACGACGATAAGGGCGGAAAAGTTGGAGTCGTTGTTGTTCTCGACGTGGAAGTTCATGTCCTCAAGGAGGATGAAGGCCATGGAGGCGAGGGCGTGTGTGCTGATGAAGTCGGCGATGGTGTCGCTGAACTGCGGTTGGGGTCCGGGGGGGTCTGTAGATGAGGGTGCCCCTGAGGGTGGTGTTGGGGTCGGTGTGGATCTGGAAGTGCAGATGTTCGGCGGTGCTGAGGGTGTTGTAGGTGTATGTCGAGATTTTGAGAGTGTTCCAATTCCTACTCCGTTGGTGCGGTCCTTGTGAGTGATATTGTAGCCTTCCGGGATGGCTATGGTGATGTCGGGTGCCGAGGAGGGGTTCAGCCAGGTCTCCGTCAGGAAGGCGACGTCTGGGGCATTGGTGTCGAGTAGGTCCCAGAGTTCGACGGCGTGTTTGCGGGCGGAGCGGGTGTTGAGCAGGATGCATCTGAGGAAGTTGGGTTCTTTGGTAGGTGGGTTGGTGGGCCAGATGCTGGTGAAGCTGCAGTTCCAGCAGGAGAAGGGTCTTTGAGTGCGCTTGGTGGCAGCCAGGCAGCAGGAGCGTGATCGTCCGACATTGAGTGCGTGGAGGGCTCTGGAGTTGTAGCAGAGTCGGGTGTCGTGGTGTTCGTGGGGACCAGGGGTTCTGGCGTTGGGCACGGACCAGGGGTGTACGGGCACAGACGGGCTTGCCTTAGGCGCGCCTTTGGCGCACCAGTGACGTGGCCCCTGTGCACGGCCACTGCGCGGCCTCCATATGAGGGGATGTGGGTGGGAGGAGCAGCTGGGAGGTGGGAGCGGGGCAGCAAATGGGAAATCAGGGGGGCAGGCTGCAGGGGACACATCGGTGGGAAAAAACAAAGGGGGGAGCGGGCGGGAGGTTACAGAAGGAGAATAGGGGCACAAAGGACAACAGTGCTGGTAAAAAAACAAGAACACAAGCAAGACAGTAAAAATAGCACAAATAACACAGTCCAAAAATGGCAGAGAAGAATGCAGGAAATACCAAGCGTGGCATGAACCAAGAAGCGAGCGGTAGCAGCAGAGGGCTTTGGGCCCACAGGAGGAGCTGAGTGGCGGTGAGGGGGAGCAACCTGCCTGGTGACAGGGTCGCTCTCTTCACCGCTGCGCAGCCTCCATATGAGGGGGTGTGGAAGGGAGGAGCAGCTGAAAGGCGGGAGTGGGGCGGTGAATGGGAAAGCAGAGGGGCGGTGCCGCAGGGGGACGCAACGGCGGGAAAAAAATGAAGGGGGATCGGGAGGTGGTTACAGAAGGAAAATAGGGGCACAAAGGACAACATTGCTGGTAAAAAAAAAGGACAACAGTGCTGGTAAAAAAACAAGAACACGAGCAAGACAGTAAAAATAGCACAAATAACACAGTTCAACAATGGCAGTGAAGATTGCAGGCAGTACCAAGCGGGGCACAAACTAAGTTTCGAGCGGTAGCAGCAGGGGGCTCAGGGCACACAGGAGGGGTTGAGTGGTGGTGAGGGGGAGCGCCCTGCCTGGTGACTCACTGGGTGTCAGGCACTGGCCAGACAGCATGGTGCATGTGAGGCCCAGTTGTACCACTTTACTAGGGACTACAAGTAAATTCAATGTGACAGTTGGGTGTAAAACAATGTTGGCATGTTTAGAGGAGTGAGCACAACACTTTAGTACTGGGTAGCAGTGGGAAAGTGAGCAGAGTCCAATGGCCAACAAAAGTGAATTTAGCAGAACAGGAGAAGAGAAGGCAAAAGGTTTGGGTGAAACTCACACCAAGAATGTCAGGCCTAACAGCTTCCTATGCCGACCCAGTTTGGACCAAGTCAGATACATGCAAGTTTCGACCTTGCTCCAATAGGAAAAGTCCGGCCTTAATGACCCTGTTTGTGTTCTGGTTCAGAAAGGACCTGGCTTAGCATTCCGGGCTGAATTGCTTCTAATGGTACAGGGTCAAGGCTGACTTGCATATGGCTCGTTCTAATCTAAGGTGGCACAGTGGGCAAAAGAACTTTGGGTTGGAATGCTAGCCCCAGTGATTTCCAATGGTTAGTCAAATTGCAAGCATTCCTTCCATCAACTTTTGTGTGTTTGATGTAAGTGGCCAAGACTATGTCCAGATGTGGGTCCTATGTTCACTGTGCCATTGGAACCAAGCAGGACCTGACTGAAAAAGGCCCAACCAGGGCAAAGTAAATCTTGGGTTGCTTGTGTTCTGGTTCAGAGAGAATCTGGCTTTGCAGGTCATGCTGGACTTTTGGAGCAAGGTCAAGACTGATCTATTTATGGCTGGGTCTAATCTGGTGTGACATGGCGGGCAAAAGACTGATGAGTTGAAATGCTATCCTAAGCGATTGCCAGTATTAGACAAATTGTAAGAATTCTTCCCATAATTATTTTGGCGTCTGTTGCAAAACAAACGCTCTTGTAGCTTATTGTATCCCTGTAGCTTTAACATGAGGTGGGGCTGGCAAGATGGGGATCCTGCCAGATTCTGGTTCTGGCAGCTATTTCTGGGCCGGGTCTGAGAACCGGCTGAGCCAGGGAAACATGCTGAATTTGTCCTGGTGTCATTTTCCTACACCGGTCCTCACATTGTCTGCATTCCTTCCCGAGCAGCACCCTACAGGCAGTGGGGAGGGGGGCTTTGTTATCTTAACAGCCAGTTGCATTCAAAATAAACACTTGAATTAAAGGGTCTTCTGCCCTCCTTTTGTTTAAGTATCATCTTGGCTGGGTGCCATTTGTAGCCTAACACCTACACACCAGTGCAATGGAGAAGGAAATAAAGGCACACACCTCGGTATCATTTCACAAGTACTTAAGAATAGCTATTACTTGGAGGCATGCTTTCAACTTTGTTCATCTCTCTTTGTAAGGGATGTGCTTACACTGTAAGAATTCAAGAGTTATCTATCTTTATGAGTAATACACAAACATTGATTTAAATGGCACCTAGCAATTATTTTGGTTTAATTCTTTTTTAGTGCCACTTATCACAGCGCATAGGGGCAGAGTGCTTTATATCACACACAGAGACACTATAAATCATACACATGTGTAAATCGATGTAGAGGAAATATTAAACAAGAAAATGAGGGTTATACGGTGAGGAATCATGCATCATTCATATGTGTAGACGTTCTATATTATGAATGAATGGTTAGGAGAAAAACAAAGTTAGGATATAAATCATAAGGTAGTGATTGCGGTTGTCTGTACTAATAAGACTTAATTACTTCCCAAAGAAAACCTTTTTCCAATCTTAGAATAACAACGGATTGTGAAAAAAACAAAAAGGATCTAAGCCTTTGAATTACAGTTTGCATGCAGCTCCTTGATTCTGGTAAATAGGTTTACTCTGCAATATGATAAGGCTTGCAATTTATGAACCAGAAGTAAATAAATAACTTCAGAGTCAAAAGCAGCAGCCCACTTACCTATCTAAATAAAATGCAGATGTGTGATCTGCATCATACACACTGTGCTATGCAGCAGGCACATTAATCCCTGTGCTACATTTTGAGTCAAAATTGTGAAAAAGGATTTCTCTCAGAATTGTGTTAACCACTAGAGTTATGTTATCTTGATTAAAATCCCCTCAAAAGTACAGGTCACACAACGATCTCTGCAGCAGGGGCCTGACCCTGTAAGATATTTTAAAATGCAGCCTTCCTGTGACCAGATTATAGGACCTGGTGACCCCCAATTTGGATAATCGAAGAGTGAGAGTGGTGCACAGCAAATATAAAACAGATTGAAGTTCAGTTCAAAGATATTGTGGGTGCACTCGTGGGTAGTGTCTCCGTCCGAAACACGAGTAGGAAATATCTAGAGTTGTGTACGCATAGTCAATGCAAATACATCCCCACGTGAGGCACTCCGAATGAAGAATAATTTGTTAGTTGGTTATCCAGAATATGGTGTTTATTGAAACAACGTTCATGATGAAAATAAAGTTGATATTGTGTTCATATCAATCCAAATGTTTGTATAATGCATTTCCAAGATAAGGAACAATCAAAATAGGTGACTCCAATGCATTTCGGGTGGAGCCCTTTCTCAAGGAGTGCTGTAAAGAAGACAGGGAAGAGTAAAGATCGAGGTGTAAAAAACGCGGTGAAGAAATAAAGTAAACTAAGTGAATTAAGGTGCCGATCAATAGGTGTTTTAGTGCGGTATTTCAAAAAAGAACCTGGGGCTGTGTGAAGGGTAGTGACTAGTGGTGAATTAAAGGCGGTATGTGCACTTAAAGTTAAACGGCCATAAGTGGCGGGCTCTGGAATCAAGGGTGCAGGAAAATAACTTACTTCTAATGCGATGCGTTACTGACGAGTTCTGGAGTGTGCCGAGAACGCTGTGGAAAGGCGACCGGGAAATCAGTAAAGAGAGCTGGAGGTGGGAAGATCAAAAACGGACTAGGAATGGGAAGGGCTTGGTGTTGATCATGGCGAGGCCATGTTGGAATGGGGATCAGTGATGGAATAGATCGAGTGTGGATCAAAAAGATTAAAAAAAGGGGTCAAGTTAAGAAGGTGAAAAGCGTAAATAAGGTGGAAGGAAAGCAATAAGAGGCAATGTAAAGAAGTACAATCAGTTATAAATAACAACTATATTCAAATCGATCATTGATGCCGAATGGCTTCTGTGTCTGTAGACGGAACATCCATTCCAATTCTCTTTTTAAAAGGAGTTTGTTGTTATCAGTTCCTTCTCTCTTGCTGACGATCTCAAGAATGATAAATTGCAGTTGGGAAATGGTATGACGAGCTTCAAGAAAATGTGTTGCAATATTAGATTTCTCATTTTTTAGTCGAATGTTTGATTTATGCTCGTTCAGGCGTGTCTTGATTTTTCTTTCTGTTTTGCCTACATATAGTTTGCCGCAAGGGCATTTCAAAGCATATATCAGGTTGGAAGAGTCGCATGTGGCATTAACTTGAAGTTTGATGGCGTTGCCTTTCATGGGGTGACAAATGGTATTGCCTTTTATAACACAGTTACAATGGCTACAATTGAGACAGGGCTGAGTGCCTTTGTAGTGTTTAGCTATGGTGATAGGATTAGACAGTATTTCTTTAATGTTCTTGCTTCCTGTGTGAGCGAACAAAGGGGGAGTTTTGAACATATCGCCAAAATCGGAATCGATTTGAAGAATTGGCCAATGCTTTAGTATGATCTTTTTGTAAGTTGTGCTTGCTGTAGAGTATTTGGAAACAAGAACGATACGTTTTTGTTCTTTGATGGGTTTCTTGGTGAGAGCCTCTTGTCTGGTTATTTGTGCCACTCGGGTTTGTGCCTCGGTTAGAATCTGTGCTGGGTACCCTCTGTTGAGGAATCGATTGTGCATTTCATTCATGCGAATCTTCATGGTCTGTTCTTCTGAAACTATACGTTTGACTCGTAGTAGTTGGGAGAACGGCAGGTGTCTTTTTAGTGACTCTTGATGATAACTGTTATAGTGTAATGTGTTGTTGCGATCAGTAGTTTTTCTATGAAGGTCAGTTATGAAACCATTTTGGGTGATATTTATGTTGACATCCAGAAATGTAATTTCAGTATCGCTGATCTGCCATGTCAGTTTTATCCTTTCGTCCTTGGAATTGAGATGATGAAGGGATTGTTCTAGGGATTTCTTTGGAGTCCGTCCAGACAATGAATAAATCGTCGATGTATCTGACGTATAATTTTATTTTTTCATGGAAGTTGGTATCACCATATATGTGTATTTTCTCAAAATTCTCCATGTAGATGTTGGCGTAGGTTGGGGCAGCGCAATTTCCCATCGCCATTCCAGAAAGCTGGAGGAACCACTCACTGTTGACTTGAAAATAGCTATGATATAAAGTGTATACCATTAGTTCCATAAGGAAAGATTGCATGGAAACTTCAATGTCACTGTTTAATAAAGCCTGTTCAATGGCTTCAATACCTCCCTGGTGGGGAATGGATGTATATAAGGAATTGACGTCAGCTGTGCACAGTATATATTGATTGTTGTCATCGACTTGAATATTAGCCAATTTGAGAAGGAATTCGGTTGTATCCTTGATGTAGCTGGCGCCTTTGGTGACAATAGGTTGCAGATATCTGTCGATCAGTTTGCCTGTAGGTTCATGAATCGAACCTTTGGTAGAAACAATGGGTCGAAAAGGTGGATTTTTGAGGTCCTTATGAATTTTAGGGCTCATATGGATGGTAGGACTCTTGGGATGTTCCAGCAGTAAAAAGTTTTTAGTGCGTTCTTGGATGGTATCATTTTGAAAAGCTCTCATGACGATGTCTTTTAGGATATTCTGGAACTCCCTGGTCGGGTTGTTGTCGAGTTGCATATATAGAGTGGTATCTCGTATATGTTCTTGAAGACGTTGTGTGTACATGGTGGTATCTAAGATAACCAATGCTCCGCCCTTATCGGCTTTTACGCATCTTATTTGCTCGTTGTTAGCCAAGGATTTGAGGGTGTCTAGGTCCTTAGTTGTAAGGTTCTGGTGTCTGGAATTTCTATAAAAGTTGATTTTAGACACATCATTGCGGACCAATTTTTCAAATAGGTCGATTGAATTGTGGCTACTAGGAGCCTGGTATGTGCTAGGAGGTCTAAGGCCTTTGAGTTCATCGGGTTTATGCTCCGTGGTAGGTGGCAAGATGTTTTCAAAAAAGTGACGTAACCTAAGTTTCCTTACGAGTTTGAAGGTACTCACTTCGAGTTCCAATAGGTTGGTATGTGCAGTCGGGATGAAAGATGTGCCTTTCTCGAGTAGGTTCATCTGGTGTGGAGTAATTGTGGTGCTCGAAATGTTGATAACTAAGTGTTCTTTTTTGGTTTGGGATCCTTCGTGGTGGCTTTGCTCCGTGTGGTTGGAGCGGTTGATTCTACTTCTTTTGCTCTGGCTCCTCCTGAGTCTTCGACATTCTCCGGGCCTGACTCTAAAAAATGAACCGCAGAGGTTTGATTTTGTGATGTGGCAGACGTGCTTGCTTGTTCCTGAGATTGTCTCGGAATTATATTTTTTCGAGATGGACGGGTTGAGGTGTCGCTACCGGAGGATGATGTATCGGTCTGCATATTGGTAGGTCTATTACGACCCCCAATTTTGACCATGCCCCTCTCCAACTCAAAAGAATCAATGACAAGTCATCACTCTAGAATTTGCCATGGGTATTGAGTATGTTAATTTACCAAAAATCATTAACACAACGTTGGTAAATCACAAGAAGGTGTAAACAGATAACGCCAGAGGGTAATAATTCACACATTACACCATATCAAGTCCTGCACAGTTATAAAAACAAACTCTCCTTTTCGATGTAGTGCCCTCACACACCCTTGCGAGTGTCATGCTTCATCATCGGGCATTGCTCCTTGTGGGGGTGGCGCAAAAGGAGGGATTCCTCCATCACTATTTTTAGGTCCAACCTACCTTGAGTCTGACCACTTGGCACTTTTTCCGCTTACCAACCATAATTTGGTTACTACTTTTCTGAGACCTTAGGAACAGTTACCCCCCTAGTGTATACACGTTATCCTGTGGGAGCACGGGTACTGGACTGCCTTTCTTTCTAAATAGCTCCCGGTCCCCAATTCTTTTTGTGTGAAGATAAAAAACAAACTGTCAGATTAAAGAGGATTAACACAATGAGGCACTCCCTGAAAATGTCACAGCACTAAGGATATACTTCTATTCTTCCTACTCAGACAACACAGGTGAAACCACCTAACTCTCTGTACCAATGACCACCTGCCATGGTCCCACCCCCCAACACCACGCTGCCACAGGAGCCACAGGATGCGAGGCCAGGGACTACAGCACTATGCCCTAAACTGGTAAACTGTGAGCCTAATCCCCCAAGGTTGTGTGGATGTCCTTTGCAGGATAATGATTGCTGCCCATCCCATCAGTGCCAACCTAAAAAGTATTACAGAGAGAGTCTCTCTTTTGCTGAGTAGATGTAATGTTGCATGTCGCTGTTCCATCCCATAAAACTTCTTTAGTTTTATTAACCCCAACCACTTCAAGATTAAGGGTCTGGGTGTGTGGGTATTAACATAGTCACGTACTCTGACATCTACTCAGTCCGTCCCATTATCATGATGGCCAAATGAAAGGACGAGGCCAGGTCAAGCCAAGCTGGCATAGACACCATGCCATTGCGGCATCAGGGCAGGAAGTGACGCACTTGTCAGGTTGGTAACTTCCTGCTTCCTGCCCTCCATCACACGACTTGCAAGACAGGTTACAGGAAGAGCAACCCAAAATGATCCCTGAGAGGGTTTAAGGTCCAGTTAGACTTTGTAATATCCTTGGTCATACTCTGAATAGTTCAAATGATGTTGTACTATTTAAAATACACTGCTTTATTAACAAATAAAATGTGCTGATTTGAACATTGAACCAGATTTCAAAGAAAACACATCAGCCAACACATGTTTCGCCCTTTCCTAGCACACAGGTATGGGGCTTTGTCAAGGCTTGTGAAATTAGTGAGGGTAGGAGAATCGTGAAGTCCTACCCACATTAATTTCTGCAGCATTGAGAAAGCCCAAAACCTGCGCACAGAGAAGTGGGCAAAGCATGTGTTGTCTGATGTGCTTTTTTCAATTCTCTAATTGAGTGATATTTATGATACATTGTACACTCCTATTCAGTTGTTTGCTTGTTATTAGACTAACCGTGGCTCCTAAGCAGTAGGGTCGCAAAAAGTTGAGCACAGTGAAGATACAGAATAGTAAAAAAATACACTAGTGCGACATCAAAATGGCAACACTGGTATTGTATAGTTTTTGTACGAAGAGATCATACTTGCCAGGAGTAGCAACAATCCAATAAGCAAAGAAAAACATTGGTCTGCGCCCTGCAACTCCCACGGGCATGATACGGATGTGGTCTGTCCTACCCACCTGGTGAATGTTGGATGTATATGTGTATGCTTGTAAATGCATGGGTGTTAGTGAGTGTCCATGTAGATGAGTGTATGTGTGTGCGTGTGGCCTACCTCTGTGCACCAGATTGAACTACCAGCTGCCACTGAGCTCGATAGCACAGCTTTTGCATTACCTTGTGCGATCAACTGAAAAAGAACCTTAAAAAGCACTTCCAAGGCCTTATTTGATTGGCCAGATGTGTGCTGCCAGTAAAAAAGAATGCTTATATTGCACTTTTGTCTTGTGGAAATCTAATGCTCAGTACAGCAGGACTGAGTTGATATTGTGACAAGCCAGTGATCGAGGCTGCAGGTTCATCTGTTTATTGTGGTAATTATGATAAACACAGTAGGCCTGACTTATGTATTGAGAAAAGCATATGTTAAAGCCAGAATGCATTTAAGGGTGGATTGTTATTACGTTGAACAAAAGCCTGTAGTCATGAATTGTGATAGTCTGAATCTCACAGCTTTCTTGAGCAGGCAAGGACTTTGGTGTTAGGCACTCACTCCGGTAAACCTAGGGAAGAAGATTTGCACTTTGTGACAATCATCGTTAACCCTTCTTAGGTGATGTTACATGTTGGTTTGCCTACTCTAATTTTGGTGTATTTGCAGTTTTAGGATGGCATGCTTGAAAGGTGCCTAGTAGGCAAGCTTAAGTGCAATACAGAGTAAAGGCCTCAGCTTGATGTGGGGACAAGCCAGTGTTAAAGGCTATGGCCTGATCTATTTATTGGCAAACTTTACATCAGAAGCCATAAGTCTGATCTTTTACTATGAAATGTTATGACAAAGAAAGTAGGTCTGACGTATTGATTGGGAAAAATATGTTAAACTAATATAAATTTGCATATGTATTGTTATTATACTGTCGTATGGTCGGCAGACAGACAGGCAGGTATTTTATTCCATGGAATCTCACAGATTACAATTGAAGGAAAGGGTTTTGAAGAAGGGCACCCACTTTGACAGACCCAGGGGGTAGAAGGTTTGCACTATGTTGATCCTTGTGAGCTGTATATTGTTCTGCCAACTATAAATCTGTACTTATTTGCAATAGTATAACTGATTTATGGTTGCTTTGTGGGGATGCCTCAATCAAGCAATCAGGGTTTGTAAAGCACGACTATTCACCCATGACGGTCTCAAGGAGCTGGGAGTGGAGTGGGGGAGGAGCTGCTTGTCCGTCTGCACTATGGTATATATTTGAAGAGCCAGGACTTCCTTAATTGGGTCGGTGACTGGGATTGTCTAAAGTGGGTAAGCAGGGTGTTCTAGGTCTTGGCAGCAAGGTAGGAGAAGGATTTTCCTCCGGTTCTTGTCTTGTGGATCCGAGGGACGGTGGCTAAGGCCAGCTGGGCAGAGCAGAGGTGTCTGGTGGGGACTTGGAATGAGAGGTGGTTCAGGTATGCAGGTCCTGCGTCGTGGAGGGCTTTGTAGGTGTGCGTGTGGAACTGGAAGGTGATCCTTTTGTTGACTGGGAGCCAGTGGAGTTCCCATAGGTGTTCAGAGATGTGGCTGCGGAGAGGGATGTCGAGGACCAGTCTAGCTGTGGAGTTTTGAACATTCTAGAGTTTCCTGAGGAGTTTCTGCGTGACGCAGGCGTAGGGTGCATTGCCGTATTCGAGTCTGTTGCTGATGAGTGTGTAGGTGACTGTTTTTCTGGATTCGGTGGGGATCCATCTGAATGTCTTTCAAAGCAGGCGGAGTGTGTGGAAGCATGATGAGGAAAAGGCGTTGATCTGATGGTTCATTGTGACCCAAGGGTCTAGTATGATGCTGAGGTTTCATGCGTGGTCTGTAGGAGTGGGCGGGGTTCCCAGTGTGGAGGGCCCTCAGGAGTCATTCCATGCTGAGGGTGTGTTCCTAGGACGAGCACTTCGGTCTCGGCCAAATTCAGTTTGAGCCAGCCTTCATTCAATCAATCAATCAGGGAATTGTCAAGCGTGTTTCTCACCCATGAGGGTCTCATGGTGCTGGGGGAGGGTGGGGTAAGCAGCTCCAGTCAGTCGAAGAGCCAGGTCTTGAGGGTCTTCCTGAAGATGTGCCGAGAGGGGGCGTGTCTGATGTCGATCTGGAGCATGTTTCAGGTCTTGGCCATAATGTAGGAGAAGGCTCTTTCACCCGTTCTGAATCTGAGATGCGTGGAGTTTCGGTGAGGGCACGGTCAGCAGATCAGAGGTTTCTCTTGGGTACATGGAAGGAGATTCTCTCGTTGAGGTACTGGGATTCGGTGTTGTGGAGGCATTGTAGGCATGGGTGAGTGTCTAGAAGGTTACTCTCTTCTCGATGGGAAGCCAGTGGAGGTTCCGCTGTGGAAGTCATTTCTGTTGGTTGTTGGTTCGTTGGTGAGGGAGAGGAGTCCGTAGTTCCTGATGATGGTCACAAGAGGGACCATGTAGACATTGACGAGGGCGGGGCTGAGGTAGGAGCCCTGGGGAACTCTGCAGCTAATCTCTGTGGGTTCGGAGAAAAACCAAGGTAGTCTGACTCGCTCTGTTTGCCCTATGATGGAGGAGAGGTTCCAGTCCAGGGCCTTGTCGCAGAGTCTTGATTAGAGTGCGGTGGGAGATGGTGTCAAAGGCAGCCAAGAGGTCCTGGAAGTTTAGGGTTGCGGGTTTGCCTCAGTTGAGGAGGGAAAGGATGTTGTCAATGGCAGCGAGGAGTGCGGTCTCGTTGCTGTGGTTGTTCCTGAAGCCAGAATGGGAGATGCCCAGGATGTGCTTTGCTTCAACGAACTCAGAGAGTTGGGCGTTGATGGCCTCCTCAATGGCCTTTGCTGGGAAGGGGAGCAGGGAGATGGGTCTGAATTTCTTGAGGGCGTTCGGGTTTCTTTAGCAGGGCATTGTTCTATGTGTGTTTCCCGTGGTCGGGGAAGGTGGCGGTCTCAATGGAGCAGTTGATGGTACAGTGGAGCTCGGGCGAAGGTGGTGGCTGCTCTGTGGAAGATTGTCTCTTTCTTTGAAATGTTCTTGACTCCCCTGGTCATCTGCCCGATATTTGCCTTTTCAGGGGGCCCCTTCGTCCATTGCTCTGTGGAAGATGTTGTGCGGACATGGTCCGAGGGGGATCCAGAGTGGATGCTCTTCAGCTTGTGTTCAATTCAATGACCCTGAGGTGGTTATGGTGACAATCCAATGATAAATGCTAATGGCCTGTTTGGTTCATTGGAAAAAGGTAATTCAAAAGCAAACGACTGATCTGCTTACTGTGAAAGGTTATGTCAAAGCCAATAGGCCTGATGTATTGATTGTGAAAAACATCTGCCAAAGCCAAAAAACATTTGAGGGTGGACTGTTATTATAGCATGTTAAACCCTGTAGACAAATATTTTGTCACACGGAATGTCACAGATTACCATAGTTGGCAATTGGTTTGGTTACACCTTCTGATGACCCATGGCTATAGGGTATTTGAAGTGTGGTAATCAGTGTTAGGCACTCAAAAAAAGGGAAATAATATCATTTTGAATACTTTAATTTTGTATATTTGCAGTTTTATGACTGCATGTCTGATAGTTGCCTTGTGGGATAGAGTGCACTTTATTCAGTAGATATGATTTGGTAAGGATGAAAAATGCTGAAAAATAGAGGCCTTATTTGATCAGTCAAAAAGGAAAGTTATGCCAAATGCCATAAGTCTAATCTTTCTATTTTTTGAAACTTATCAAAAAAGCATTAGGTCTCACTTATCTTTTGTGAAAGCATATGTTAAAGCCAATGGGCATCTGAGGATTGATTATTAGTATACTGTGCTAAAACCTGTAGAGAAGGTTTTGTGTTACATAGGGTCTCATAGATTTCTGTAGTATACAAGGATTTCGTGTTGGCCACACCTCTGACAAACCCTAGGAGTAGAAGCTGTGCCCTGTTAAAAGAAGTTGAGCAATGTGTGCTAACTCTAATTTTGTACACCATTGCAAAGGTGTGATGGCATGCCTGATGGGTGCCTTGAATGAAAGCTTAGGTGCAATACAGGACGCCTGAGTTTATCATAGTAAAAAGTCAAAGAGAAAGGCTTTAGGTCTGATTGGTGGATTGTGAAAAGTTATATAGGATGCCATAGGTCTAACCTGTTTATTCTGAAAATGTATGATAAAAGTAGTAGGGTGAATGCTACATGTTAAAGCCAGTAGGCCTTTAAGGGTGGATTGTATTACATTATGTGAAAGGCTGTAGAAAGATATTTTATTTTGCTCCTTGAAATCTCACTATTTAATTAGTAGGCATGGGGTTGGGTGTTGGTTACACCTCTGGCAAAACTTATTGGTCCTGGGCATTTCTGGGGTTGCCCTGTCGTGGCTCGACTCCTTCCTGAGCGATAGATCTTTCTAGGTGGCGGACGGGGACCTACTGTCCAACAGCACACCAATTCACTGTGGGGTTCCCCAGGGCTCGTCGCTCTGCCCGACCCTTTTTAATGTACATATGTCCCCCCTGGAGAAGATTGTCGCTCCATTTGGGATCAAGCTGCTCACCTACGCTGACGACACTCAGATGGTAGTATCCCTTAACCAGCCTAACCACTCCTCTCCTGATCTCTACACCTGTCTCGGAGAAATTACCAAGTGGATGGATAAATCCCACCTGAAGCTGAACAGTGGAAAAACTGAGATCATGGTTATGGGCAATCCATCTCACTTTCGCCCAGAGTCTCTCTGGCCTCCATGCATGGGTCCCCCTCCAATTCCCAAATGCGCCATCAAAAGCCTGGGGATCTGGCTGGATGAAGGGCTTACCTTCTCCACCCAATCACGGAAAACCGCGGGTATCTGCTATGGCCTCCTACGGACCAGCAGGAAAATTCTTCCCCTGCTCCCCCCTCAGTCCCAAAAACTCCTGATACAGGGATTAATATTGTCCCGCCTGGACTATGGTAACGCCCTGTACCTTGGAGCTCCTAAAAAGGTGATCTCACAACTCCAAGTAGTACAAAACACGGCTGCACGCCTCCGTACGGGAACGAGCAACCGTTGCTCGGCCAAACCCTCCCTCAGGTCCCTACATTGGCTACCGATCCAAGAAAGAGTGCACTTTAAGGCTCTTTGCACCACCCACAAAATCCTGCATAAAAAGACCCCTCCTATATTGAAGGATCTCATCACTCCTCACACAACCAACAGAGCACTCCGTTCATCCCACCTCCACCTCACCTCCACACCCAGGATCAAAAAAGCTCGCTCAGGGGGCCGTCGCTTCGCCTACAACGCCTCCAAACTATGGAATTCCCTCCCTCTGAACATTCGGGCCCAACCTGACATCCTTCTCTTTCGGAAACTTCTCAAGAAATGGCTGTTTCCTTAAGACCACCCTTCCCCCTCTTCTTCTTCTGCACTAGCGCTGGGACGCTTACAGGCAGCCATGCGCTCTACAAATCTGTAATAAATATATAAATAAAAAAAATAGGTAGATATGTTCTGTTAGAATCCTCATTAGACCACATAACAGAAGTTGTATTTTGTTTTCCCACTGTAATTTCAAACATTCATAATCTGACGGTTGCCTTGTAGGAAAGCGCATGTACACTTTTCTGGAATAAGTTGCTTAGGACCATGTCAGATGCCTTAGGTTTGATATGTTTAGTATAAAAAGGTACAACAAGGGCAGTAGTCCTAACTTGCTTTGGTTTCTACTCTGCTCCATAAACTACACTCGCTTAAGGTCGATATGCGTATCAAATTCAAGGACTTATGTTATATGTTCCAGGCCAGACACGGCTTGGGCCCCTCATACGTCCAAGGAATGGTGCCACGCTAAGTGCCCACCCGACAGTTGAGGTCATCCAACCTCTCACTGTTCATAACGCCCAGGTTTCGTCTTGCCCACATGAAGTGTTGTTTGTTTTCCTACCTGGACCTGAAACTCTGGAACTCTCTTACAGTAGCTCTCAGGAACTGTCACCCCCTACTTACCTTTTGTAAGAACCTGAAGACTCTGCTCTTCAGCTGTTATGTCTGAGCTCCGCTTCACAAGGGACCTGTTGTGTTACCTGCAGCTTTTTCTGCTTTTCTGCTTGCAACCTCGCTCTAGCGCCGGGAAACCCTTTTTGGGTAGCTGCGCACTTTATAGGTCTTTTTTTTAATTAATAATAATAATAAGAGGAAGAATAAGAATAATAATAAGAATAATAACTTGCTTAGCATAAATACATACATTAACACCAATAAGCCTAAAAGCATGAGGCCTGATATTTTGTTACAAGGAATATCACCAATGATCTTAGAAGGAAAGGGTTTTGGTGTCCGTTAACCCTTTCACAAACCCTGGGGAAAGAAGTTTCGCACTGTCAAAATCCTGGCCAAGCGTTCAAAGGAGGGCCTGACAGAATGAGCTCGATGCCAGGCACTGTAATAAAAAAATTCTTACAAATCCATCCAGATATAGACTTACATTCAAATATATACGTAAAAGGGCTTTGAGTCTGTCCTCTTGTGCCAGTAGTCTGTATGAGTGTCTCTCACATTCTTCTTCTGCCCATCAAGGCATACAGCATGGGGGAATGCATCAGCCCCCCTCAGTCACTAGTTGTATTGTGCTTTGAATGGCAACATTTCGCCTAATTGTGTGGGCACATCCGCTTAAATAACTGAAGTCAGTTCCAGCAATGGTGGGCTAGTCATTCAGTTTTCTTTTTTCTACTTTTATAGGCTCCTTTTCATTTTTTCTATTTCCTTTGTTTTCTTTTTGTGGAACATCTTACAGCTCCCCATTCATTGCATAGGGCCATTTTCTTGCTGCGCCAGCTGCTGTGTATCGCATTGTAAGTGGCCACTACTTCTAAAGTGGGCGACCGTCCTGAAATGAACTGGCCTCAGTGTATGATTGTTTACCATTGCAAAATGGCTACAAGGCTTAGAAGCATTATGCCAGACATTTTGGATCTGTACATCAATGATACACAATGCACAAGAGTAGTCCAAGATGCCAACAAGTGTGATGTTTACTGAATGATCATTTTTGATTGCTATGGTGGGTAGTGTGTTGTTGTTTTAGTGGCCCAAGGAGGCCAATGCATTGTTTCTAAAGTTGGCAGCCATGTTGGAATTTTAATACACATATACATATGTACAATACAGTTATAAAATGGACACCGTCCACTATATTTATATTTATATTTATATTTTATTGCACACTATACCTGTCATGTTTAGTCAGGGTCATGCTGTCTTGTTTCATCATATATTCTTTTAATTTATCTTGTGTATGCTTGTTTGCTTCACATTTATGGATGTGGTTTATTGTGGACGGGTAATTGGGTGAATGCAAGAATATGTCAGTGGGTGATTGAATGCTAGCATGAGGGCAGCAATGTTTGAATGAGTGTATGTACAATGATGATTTATTGAGTGCCTAAACTCACCATTCATTGAAGAGGCCGTTTCAGTTAGAAGTCAGACCTATTGGCATTGCCAGTGCTTTTTGCCTAGCAGCTATGGCAAGGGAGCAAATAGAACATGAGAAATAGAGGAATGCAGCTCGAGCACTGGCCCCAGTGGGACTGAGAAAAAAGGGGGAATACTGAAAGGAATGCACACATCTTGCAAGCAAAATAATTCACATTATCTGACTAGATTTGTGTGTTTGCCATATGCATCACATTTTAGTGTATTTAACGACCCCGCTCAGAGTCCAAGTGCAATGTCTATAATTTATCAACTGCAGCCAAATGACTTGATTTACACATGTTTCTGAAAGCCACATTAATCCACACATTACATAACCAAAACATTGTTTGGTGAATGTGAGTGTGTTTAATTAAAAGGGAAACACTCAAAATCTCATAGTTCATCAAGAAAAGATTAAAAAAAGAAAATGTGTAACAGAAAACAAGCATGTGGTTGTGTGAAAGGGCATGTGTCTGAGACTGAAACTGGCACAGCTAGTGGATATTTTTTGTGAATATGTGAGGATATTTGATACAGAACAAGGTGTCAGAGTAAATGTGTGAATATGTGTGTGTGATAGAATATTTCTGAGAGGTGTAAATGAATATATTGGGCACAGGGTATGGTGCGTGGCCCAGTCCTGCGTCAAGAACCCCTGTCACTGGTTATGTACTGGGTACACAACATAGACTTTTTCTCACAGTACTCCTCAAGCCCGGGGCATGGCTTTCAGCCATAATACATGCCTTGTACATATACCTACAGTGCCAACTAGGCATAGTTTGAGGTTGCCCCCAGAAGTTCTGAACATTACAATAGGCCATGCCTTAAGCCATTTTCCCCTGTATTCTGTCCCCAGTGAGCAAGACCTGTAGCATTTCCTAGTGAACACTCAGTAAGCCATTTGTGCACGCCTAGGACTAATATCCTACATGCACTGCCATCTAGGTGTGAACTGTCACCAAGCACATTCGACACATGACAGAAAACACGATCATCAGGATGAATGGCCTAGAACCCCTAGGAATGGCTTCCCCAGAAGGCTAGAAGGATGTGGCACAGGGCATGGCCTTTAGTAATCAGTTGCACCACATATCTCTTCTTACTTTGCATGCAAACAGGTCCAGAAGCCATGTCCAAATGGCACCTGGCAGAGCTATGCCCACATACAAAGATT
This sequence comes from Lissotriton helveticus, assembly GCF_964261635.1. Classification (NCBI taxonomy): domain Eukaryota; kingdom Metazoa; phylum Chordata; class Amphibia; order Caudata; family Salamandridae; genus Lissotriton; species Lissotriton helveticus. The sequence continues at coordinate 1,195,946,424 of NC_136065.1, forward strand.
CTGATCAATACTCTTTTCCACAACAAAAACTAGGCCCTGAGCATGGGCTTGGCACTAGGCACTGAGCAAAGATTCTGTTCAGTACTCAGTTCAGTAAATCTTTATTTCGATGATTAAAAACCACCATAAAAATACATATATACAATAAAAAACTGAATAAATAACGTATCTGAACTTTATCTAAAACAATAAGTGTACAATTGTAAAAACACAGTATTATACACATCCTTTTCTTAGTCTCTTGTGTTTCTCAGTCTTAGTGCTACTTTAAAAAAGTTCATAATAGAGCATAATGTACGCATATCGTTTGCTCTTTGTAGAAAGAGTAAGGCAGTTTTGGCATGACAAAACTTTGCCTCTTTCAAGATAGCCACCAAGAACTTACGTCGAGGCATCTGATAAAAGGGACATAAAAGTACAAAATGAAGGGTATCCTGCGGAGACCTATTGTCGCAGCCGCAGGCACCCTTCTGCTCAATTGTTAAGGTAAAACCAGATGGATAAGACATAATATTTGGTAACATATTGAGCCTAAAACGACACATTAAAAACCTGTCCTGCGAATTATACATCAAAAATAAATAGGGTTCCAAGCCCTCGCTGTTACTTACAAAACAATGATCAACTACTGATATCTTGGACAGATCGGAACCTATTCTGCGAGATGCAAACTTTTCTAACAGTATTTTTTTAATCTGGGGTTTACAGGTAGTAGAGATTGCAGTTGGATTATGGAAAAGGTCCTGCCGGTCTATATCCTCTAGTGTGACCTTGATGTAATTTAGCCAGGGGATCTGCAACCCCTTGTCCCTTTGCAAGCTATCTCCTACAATTACTCTGCTTAATTCTGTCTCGGGGTCTACCCAGAGTCTGAGCCAGGCTATAATGGGTCTAAGCTTTACCTGATCTGTGATGTATGGGGTCCCTAGTTCGCTGTGAGCAATTGCCGCTGAGGTGCTCTGCGGGGTCCTTAAGATTCTGCGGAGGTGTTTATCCTCCTCCCGCTGTAAAAGTTTCACATCCCCGAAACCCCAAACCTCTGCTCCATACAAGGCTTTTGCAGTACTTATGGAGCCGTATAGGTTCATCACCTGTTCTGGGGACCAGCGGCCCAGCCTTCGGGCAAAATTTAGTATAGCACCATTTGAGGAGACCAGTTTTGAGCAGCGTTCCTCTATCAGGGGTTTGAATTTTAGTGCCCCATCGAATAAGAGGCCCAGATAGGAAAAAGTCTTCACTGTTTCCAAAATGTCGGTCCCTATTTTATAGGCAAAGTTTCTAGAGGGCTTTTTAACTGCCACCATCACAAAGGACTTGCTTAGGTTCACGGACAGATCTAAGCTGCCCATGAATTTTACAAATCTGTTGATCAAACATTGTAGGCTCCGTGGCGTGCCGGCAAGCAGGACCGCGTCATCCGCGTACAGAAGTACCGGGATGTGTCGCGTTCCTGCTTTAGGGCAGTCTGTGTTTAGGGCAATCAGAGTTCTCTCAAGGTCATTGATATAGAGTGAGAACAAGAACGGGGCAAGGATACATCCTTGCCTCACTCCGCTAGTGCACGGAAAGGGTTCAGTACTCCCCCCCCTCCGTGCTGTAGCGAACCCTGTCAGTGATGTTCCAGTGTAGTTCTCTAAGAACATTAATCAGTCCTGTTCAGTACTCTTTTCCACAACAAAAACTAGGCACTGGGCTTCGCCATACCATGAGCTCAGTATATTTGATTGCAGTACCTATCAGCATAGCCTAAAACTGTACTAAGTGAGCTCAGGAGAGTGTCTTGAGTCTTCTGCTACACCCTCTCGTGCTACATTCAGAGCTCATAGAACTTAACTTCTGGGCGTGTTCATTCTTGGCAGGGAGGATGGGAATTATTTTGCATTTTGGTCTAAATCTGTAATGTAATTTTTTAAATATCAGAGAAGAGAAAATAGTGCTATGATGACCTCTTGGTTCTCATACCAGGGGAGGATCAATGTTTGAATTAATGACCAATTGTATTGGCTAGCACCCTCTTTTTTTATGAGGAGATTGAGAAACATTGGTTTGTGTAAAAAAAATGGTCAGCATGGACCGAAATGGGTTATACCATCTAGCTGTGTTATTTCATGTACAATATGAAACTTTGCAACCAGTTTGATAGAAACACACACACACACACATGCACAGTATTTTCATCAATTATGCAATTTTCACCAGTCCTAGATGACACAGTATCCCTGCCCCAACCCCATAGGCTTTAAAAAAAACGTTTTATTAGGGCTGGGGGCTGAATCCTAAAATAGCTGTTGCGACATCTTTTTTGATGTGGAGGCAGCAAGCCAGATTTTATATCTAAATTAACCCTGGGTGAAGTACTACGCTACGCTCACGTAGTTTGCGAAGTTTGCACTACTTCGCCCTACGCGAATTGCACGTAGCACAGTGCAAACATGCGTAGCATAGCGTCGCGTAGCGGTCATTTTTTGCTTGCTTGCTCGTGGTCCTCAACATCAAGTTGGCGACCGCGAGTGAGCAAAATGACATCCCGGCAAGACTTTTTCCTCGTTCGCGATCAGCAACATCAAGTTGCCGATCGCGAGCGTGGAAGATAAACCTCCCGGCGAGATTTTCAACGCAGGGAGGTCAGGTTTCTCATTGTGAGTGGTCACGTATGCTCGTGATGAGAAACTACCAGTGCGCGTTGAGAAAGCTGCCGCTAGAGTAGAAATCTACTCGAGCTGCAGAAAACAACCGCTTGCACTGTGCAAGATGCGGTTTGCTCTGATTGCACAGTGCAGACAAGCAGCCGGCACTGTGCAATCAGTGCGAACAGAATTTTGCACAGTGCACTACGCAGTTCGTGTAGCTACGCGTAGCTCGCATAGTGCGAAGTGCACTTCACGTAGCTATGCGTAGCACTACTACACGAACTACGCCCAGGGTTAATCTAAATCTGTTGTATCCATGGATCCTCTGTGGTGTGATATGTACATTCATTTTGAACCTTAATTTCTCAAAAACTGCTGAAATGATTTACTCCAATTCACAAAAAACATGTTTTCTGGACCAAGATCTATCTTTCTGTCAAATTTGGTGTCATTTCTTTCAGTCATTTTGGCTGTAGCAATGTCTAATTCTTCTATGGGAAGCTGCAAGGGGAAAATGCATTTTGGGACCTCCAATATATTGTCTGCCCCGCTAGATGGATCACCCCAAAACTTTCAAGGAAGGAACTGAAATGGATTTCCTTTTGGAATGTTTTGGGAAGACTTATCAAACTGTGCCAAAGTTACTAGCAAAACAAAAATTGCTTTTCCTACTTAAACTTTGGCACAGTTTGACGAATCTTCCCAAAACATTCCAAAAAGAAATCCATCTCAGTTCCTTCCTTGAAAGTTTTGGGGTGATCCATATATATATTTTGTAAAGTGTAAGATGCAAAAATATCCTAAGAGTGTATGATAACAATAATAATTAAGTGACTTATATGGGAGCCTGCTGCATACTCCCAAGCTGAGCACCTGTTACGATAGGGTGTGTCACACATACATAGAGGTATATATTCACTGAATAAAAACAAAGGTTACAGGGACGCTATAGGTAAGCTGACATTTCACTCATACAAATCCAGAGAAATGTAGCAGTTATAGTTAGCTGAGCTAACTATAACTCGTGCCCCCGCAATGCACTGCTTATGACCTCACATATTATATTAAACATTACATGGTCAGTGACATCACAGATGACATCTCAAATGACATCACTGATGACATCATCCACTTGATAATCTGATGCACCTCAGTACACACGAATTTAACCGTTGAAACACCCACTCTAAAATACTGACTACCATTTTCGAAACTATAAACACACCAATACCAGTTACTACATACCCACTCACTGATTCCTAGCTCTACACACACATCCACTGACTGTGAGTATTTTTAAAATGTTTGAGTGTTAAATACATATATATATATATATATATATATATATATAAATATATATATATATATATATATATATATATATATATATATATATATATATATATATATATATATCCAAACCAAATCCCATCCAGGAACAGGTCCGACACATGCTCGGTGGCTCAAGTTCACTTTTAATTAAAAGAGGCTGGAATAGCGAAACGCTGGGACAGACGCGTTTCAGGGGCTTTCTTCAGTGCCCGCTTCACTATGGATGACATAACGCCGTAGGGGCTCGTGAATTTGAAGTCAGAATGATCTTATCTGATTGGCCCAACCTCCTCGGCTTTCACCTCCGCCTCTCCCACAAAAATCCATGTCGGAGTTTTCATGTCTTCCACTGTGGCAGGCATTCTTCTCCGATAATCATGGCGGGGGGCAATGATGTAAAAATGCAGCTTGAGTCACCTTCACGCAGCGGACCATTACAGACCACCGCATGCTTTCTCCCCACTCAGTCTCAAACTCACGTGAGTATGTTTGACCATCCGGGGGGCGCCATGGTGTCTCTTTGAGAAACCACACCATACTGTTCACAAGTATACGCGGTGCTCCTGAACGAAAGGCCTGCCAGAAAAACTGTACTTGCGGACTGTTCACATCTCCAAACCAAATCCCATCCCAAAGGAACAGGCCCGACACGTGCTCGGTGGCTCAAGTTCACTTTTAATTAAAAGAGGCTCTGTTGCTGAAATAGTGAAACGCTGGGGCAGACACGTTTCAGCATATATATTACCTACTGGCGGTCGCCAGTAGGTAGTTATAGTTAGGAATGGCTACCATAGGAAATCCGCAACATTCTATTGGTAATAACTCTGACGCCTGTTGAGGAATTTGTGTGTAATTTTCCAAAATTTTGGCCAGCTCCGCTCCGCTCCTTCCCTGGAAGTTTCGGGGGATTCGTGGGGTGGGGGCTGAGAAAAAAGGGGGGTCCCAAAACGTGTTTTCCCCATGTTAATTTCCATAGGACGGTCTGACAAGTCTACAGCCCGAACCGCTGAACGGAATTACGCCACACTTGGCAAAATTGTAGGGACTGGTACGCAGATGTGCCTTTGATATATTTGGTGAAAATTGCTCCAGTGTTTTTTTTTAAATTAACTTCAAAAACACATATATCAATCAATCAATCAATCAATCAAAGCATTTGTATAGCGCGCTACTCACCCGGAGGGTCTCAGGGCGCTTGGGGAGGGGGGGTCTGCTACTGCTCGAACAGCCAGTTCTTGAGCTGCTTCCTGAAGGCGAGGTGGTCCTGGGTCAGGCAGAGGTGGGTCGGGAGGGAGTTCCAGGTCTTGGCGGCGAGGTAGGAGAAGGACCTTCCCCCTGTGGTGACTCTTCAGGTGCGGGGAACGGCGGTGAGGGCGTGGCCGGTCGATCGAAGCTGGCGTTTGGGAGCGTAGAAATTGAGGCGGCTGTTGAGGTATCCTGGTCCTTGGTTGTGCAGGGCTTTGTGTGCGTGGGTGAGGAGACGTTAGGTGATTCTCTTGTTGACCGGGAGCCAGTGCAGGTCTTGCAGGTGTCCGGAGATGCGGCTGCGACGGGGGATGTCCAGGATGAGTCTTGCTGAGGCGTTCTGGATCCGCTGGAGTCTCTTCTGGAGTTTGGCGGTGATTCCGGCATAGAGGGAGTTGCCGTAGTCCAGTCGGCTGGTGACGAGGGCCTGGGTGACTGTCTTCCTGGTCTCGGTGGGGATCCACCGGAAGATCTTGCGTAGCATGCGTAGGATGTTGAAGCACGACGAGGAGACGGCGTTGACTTGTCTGGTCATGGAGAGGGATGAGTCCAGGATGAAGCCCAGGTTGCATGCGTGGTCTGTTGGTTTGGGTGCGCTGCCCAGGGCGGGGGGCCACCAGGAGTCGTCCCAGGCGGAGGGGGAGGATCCCAGGATGAGGACTTCCGTCTTGTCCGAGTTCAGTTTCAGGCGGCTGTTCTTCATCCATTCGGCTACCTCCTTCATCCCTTCGTGTAGGTTGGCTCTGGCGGTGGCGGGGTCGTTGGTGAGGGAGAGGATCAGCTGGGTGTCATCGGCGTAGGAGATGATGTTGAGGTTGTGCTGTCGTGCGATGGCTGCGAGGGGACTCATGTAGACGTTGAAGAGGGTTGGGCTGAGCGAGGAGCCTTGAGGAACGCCGAAGATGACTTCGGTGGCTTCTGATCTGAACGGGGGGAGGCGGACTCTCTGTGTCCTTCCGGCGAGGAAGGAGATGGTCCACTGCAGCGCCTTCTCCCAGATTCCGACGTTGCTGAGGCGCTGTACTAGGGTGCGGTGGCAGACGGTGTCGAAGGCCGCGGAGAGGTCTAGGAGGATGAGGGCCGCTGTTTCTCCGTTGTCGAGCAGAGCTCGGATGTCATCGGTGGCTGCGATCAGGGCGGTCTCGGTGCTGTGGTTGGCCCTGAAGCCAGACTGCGAGAGGTCGAGGGATCTGTTCGTCTCGAGGAAGGCGGCCAGCTGCTTGTTGACGGTCTTCTCGATGACTTTTGCGGGGAACGGGAGCAGCGAGATGGGTCGGTAGTTCTTGAGGTCGGAGGGGTCCGCTGATGGCTTCTTTAGTAGGGCGCTGAGTTCGGCGTGCTTCCAGCTCTCCGGGGAGGTAGCGGTGTCGAAGGAGGTGTTGATGATGTCCCGCAGGTGGGGTGCGATGACAGCGTCGGCCTTGTTGAAGACGTGGTGAGGGCAAGGGTCGGTCGGAGATCCGGAGTGGATGGTGTTCATCGTGCGGAAGCTGTTGCGTATGTCCGTGATCTTGTCGTGGAAGTAGGAGGCGAGGGAGTTGCAGAGGTCTTGCGAAGGGGTGATGTCGTTGTTTCCGGCGTTGGGGTTGGAGAGCTCTTTGACGATGTTGAAGAGTTCCTTGCTGCTGTGTGTGTTGTTGTCCAGTCGTTCCTTGAATGCAGTTTTCTTGGTGGTGTGGATCAGTCGGTGGTGTTTTCGGGTGGCGAGCTTGAGGGTAGTCATGTTGTCCGGTGTTGGGTCTCTGCGCCAGGCTTTCTCAAGGGCTCTGCAGTTCTTCTTCGAGTTCTTGAGTTCGTCGGTGAACCATGGGGCTTTCTTGCTTCCGGGTCTGCTAGGCAGGGTCCTCAGAGGGGCGAGGTCGTCTGCGCAGTCGCTGATCCACTTCATGAGGTTGGTGGCCGCTTGGCTGGGGTTCGCTGCGCTGGTGGGTGGGTTCTTGCTCAGGGAAGTTGCGAGTTGATCGGCTGTGATCTTGTTCCAGCTTCTTCGTGCAACCTGTTGCTGGTGGTGGTGGATCGTGGTCCTTTTGAAGCTGAAGTGGACGCAGCTGTGGTCCGTCCAGTGGAGTCCGGTGGCGTGGCTGAAGGCGATGTCCTTGCTGGAGGAGAAGACGGGGACGAGAGTGTGTCCGGCATAGTGGGTGGGGGTGGTCACCAGTTGCTTGAGTCCGAGGTTGGCGAGGTTGTCCAGCAGGGTGGTGGTGTTGCGGTCGTTGTTGTTCTCCAGGTGGAAGTTGAGGTCCCCGAGGAGGATGTAGTCAGCGGAGGGGAGGGCATGCGGGCTGACGAGGTCAGCGATGTCCTCGCTGATTTGTGTGCGTGGTCCAGGGGGTCTGTACATGAGGGTGCCTCTGAGGGTGGTCCTGGGGTTGATGTGGATCTGGAAGTGCAGGTGCTCGGCGGGTGCGAGGGTGTCGTCGGTGTTGGTCGTGATGCGGATGAAGGTCCTGTGGATGATGGCGATGCCTCCTCCTGTCTGGTTGATGCGGTCCCTCCGGATGATCTTGTATCCATCCGGGATGGCGAAGGCGATGTCGGGCGCTGAGGAGGCGTTCATCCAGGTTTCCGTGAGGAAGGCGACGTCTGGGGCTGTGGTGTCGAGCAGGTTCCAGAGCTCGACGGCGTGTCTGTGGACCGAGCGGGTGTTGAGCAGGATGCACTTCAGTTGGCTGTTGCTGATGCTCGTCGAGGTCTTGGGCATTGCTGGAGTGGTGCAGGTCCGGTTGCAGGTGAACTTGCAGGCGTTGCAGCAGAAGGGAGTCTGCCGGCGTTGAGTGCGTAGAGGTCGGTGGCGGCGTAGGTCCGTCGGGAGGGCTGGTGACTGCGGGAGACAGGGGTCCTGGCACTGGGTGCGGTCCAGGCGCGGACGGGCGCAGACGGGCTTGCCTTTGGCGCACCTTCGGCACGCTTAGGGTGCGCCCGCTGCGCGTCATCGCTGCGCGATAGGCACTCTGCCATATGTGCAGGGTGGGGGGCGGAGCGTGGGAGGAGCAGCTGGGAGGCAGGAGCGGGGCGGCGAATGGGAAGGGCGACACAGAGGAGTGGGCGGGGCCGCAGGGGGGCAGCGGCGGGGAGGTGGCGGGAAACGCGGCAGGGGCTGGGCTCAACAGGGGGAGACAGGGGACAGCAGCGGACTAAGGCAGAAAAAACTTACAACGTAGGGGAGAAATACAGATGCAGAATACAGGCTACAAACAGCTAACTACAGCGGAACAAAAGTTAACAGGGAGAAGAAGGAGCAGGCAGCGCAGGCAGGGCACAACCAGAGGCAGCGGCCGGGGACGAGGGGCACCGCTGCGGGCAACGGCCGCACTCCCCTGGAACCAGGGGCACAGCAACAGGCAGTGGCGGCACTTGGCGGGAGCGGGGGCAGCCTGGACTCACACCCGGAGGAGGAGCCTATATATCTATAGGCGCGCTCCGAGCGTTCACCGGTACGCGTACCGGGGAGCGCACCCGGCGCGCTAAGGGAGTGTGCGAGCGGAAAGCTGATTGGCTGTCGGGTGTCTGTCAACATTCTAAGCAGTCTGAAGAGTCCGCCATCTTGTGTCTCGGTAGAATCGAGACACAAGAGGTGAAAAAGAAAGGGGGAAATAATTAAAAGGGTGCAGAGTAGACACCCCCTGACCCCCTAGGTTTTCTGAGGGAGGCCTAGAAGGACCCTGAAGGGCAAAAACACTTTTTTTTTTTTTTTTCCGCGGGGTAAGCGCTGGGTGCGCTCCCAGGTGCGCTCTCCGGTACACGCACCCTGAGCGCACCACGGGGAAAAACAGTGTAAAAAAATAGAGTAAAAAAATAATGTAGAGTGTTTAGAGGTAAGTTAGCTCTGAAAAGAGCTGTTGTGTTATGTGGAAGTTTTTTGTACCTACAAGTAGGTACCAATGCAGAGTCTTATATTCAAGAGGAAAACTCTATTCCCCTCATCTGTAAAATGCACACCATCTCTCCTATACATGCCTTGCATGTTGTAACTCAAGTTGTTGTGGAAAATGGAACCCATACCATAGTCTATGAGGAAAGCAGAAACAGATTTATTTACATGTTGCCTTGCTTTCTTAATCTGTCGACCAAATTGGTTGGACCAGTTCCATTTTTGCCTTTGGCATATATTAGAAAATACCAAGGCAGTTTTTGGAAAAAGTGACATCAATTGCCCAAAGATGTCCTTTAAAAGCATTTCCAGACCTACCCCAGTCAAAGTGCCTAAGTCATTTCCACCACAGTGCACAATTATACGGTCAGGGTGTGGTAAATGCATAAAGGATTTTACCAATGGTATCAATTGGTGACTCCTCAATCCTCTCTGTCCAATCCATACAATGTCCACATTTGGTAAATGAAGGTTGTAAATACCTCTGTTAGCTGCGTATTTTTGACTCCAGTGGACATAGCTATGACCCACAAACCAGACTTTTGGCATTTTGAAGGTAGATGTGAGTTGTGGAAATGAAATGGCAGTTTGATTATGAAAAAAAGTGGTTGAGAATCAGTGCAGTTGAATAACCAGAAATGATTGGAGCTTTCTTAAAAATTTCCACTGAAAATTAGGGTGCATGCTTTTTTGTTGTTGTAAGAAGTCATTTCAATGGTTGAGAAAAAGTCATTTAAAGAAACATTGCATTTCATTAGCTAGTAGATTGAGAGGTCAAACAGCCTTGATGGATTCTTTTGCAACATAGTATGATGAACTTGTGAACTGTGTGCTGGTTTAAGAGGGAGTTACCATGGTTACTTGGTGAATGAGAACTGGGGGGATGGGTGAATGTTATGTGAGTTTCAAAGTCTTGAAATGTACAACCAATTAAAATGTGCAGTTTGGTTTTGAATTTGTGTGGGAACAATTTTGATTGGTTAAGTACAAGAATATGGGTCTGAAATGAGAAAGAATCTATGCCATTATTGAAAGGCTCCAGTGAAGAAAGCATTATTCAGAGATTCAGCTTAAGAATATCTGTTGACTGTGACTGACACTGTTTTACATCTTCCAAAGCATTTTTAAAGGTGAGTAATGATTCTTTTAAAAAAGATAGAGAGTGAGTGTCTGTGTGAATTAAGGAATTATATTTTTACCTTTTTCCATAATGTTAGCTGTGTGTTTATAAGGTAGGCTTATTTTTAAATTGTTTTTTTTTTAAATTGTAGGTTACAAACTCGATATATAAAGGAAATAGTTTTGAAAAAACCTTTGAAATTCACTGAAAAAACCATAAGTTTCACAATCGTTATAGTTAGGAATTAGCATTTAAAAAACCTTTGAAATTCACTGAAAAAACCATAGGTTTCACACCAGTTATAGTTAGCTGAACATTTTACTCATACAAAACGTCATTTGAGATGTCATCAGTGATGTCATCAGTGATATCACTGACCATGTCATGAATGATGTAATATGTGACATCATCAGCAGTGGATTGCGGGCGCGCGAGTTATAGTGAGTCCAACTAACTATAACGTGGGAATTTCAATGGTTTTGTATGAGTAAAATGTTCAGCTAACTATAACTGGTGTGAAACCTATGGTTTTTTCAGTGAATATATATATATATATATATCCATCAAACAAAGGTTGCTCTTTGTGGGGAAAGCCTCTCCTGGTGAATCTCCGTTCCTTTCATGAGTGTGCAGCAAGCGCGATGATTAACCCTGTCAAAATCGCGCTCCAGCCAAACATGTTTCGGGCCACCGCCCTTGTTCACTTACTACAGAAAAGCAGAAAATCGCACTGAGAATGCAGTCACATGTTTTATTCAAATTGATGCCCCACCCTCATCGGGCTCCTTGACACTATGGTATTTGTAGTCCTGCATTTTTTAATAACACCCCGTGGGTTTCAGTGTCAATCTCCATTATATGCTGCTTAATAAACAAACCCCAGTGGGATGACAAAGTGTTCACCTTCACGCTTGTTGCCATTATCACAGTTCTCAAAAAGTAACAAAAAACCAGTCCTTCCGAACCACACTGTGGCGGTCCCTGGATCCACCTTCTCGTGGCGGGCAATCCCCTCGACTGAGCCAGCCGAATTAAATCCATCAAACAAAGGTTGCTCTTTGTGGGAAAAGCCTCTCCTGGTGAATCTCCGTTCCTTTCATGAGCGTGCAGCAAGCGCGATGATTAACCCTGTCAAAATCGCGCTCCAGGAGGCACTAGGGGGCGCACAGCGGAATGGCTGGGTGATTACACAGCTCCGCCGGGCGGCTTACTAAACGCGGCCTGCGCTGTCTGTCTTAGCCCCCCGACCGCCGAGAACCACAGATTCAGAGGTGTGAATACACCTAGCACCAAATGCGACGAATGCGGGTGCCTACACAGCTATCTTTCGACATGAAACAGCGATAGCTTCTGAGGAGACCGGCGCGAAGTGACAAGATGACGGTGCCGCGATCGACTGCTGAACACCGAGACACTGCGGTCCCTTTGGCCCCTGAGACTTATCCAGCGGTATTCTGCAAGTGTAAACCACATGCACACATGATTTCTGGGCGTAAAAATAATGGGTGACCATGAGACGAGGCGGAGGTATTACAAGTGGCTCCTTTAAGAAATTCCGACCGACGATGCACAAAATGGGGGCGCCCATCGGCACAACGCGAATCGGAATTGTTTGGGACCGGAGAAAGGCATAATCAAGGCTGGAAATGGCAGGAAAAGGTCTCAGAAACTAGTGCACTTCTTGCCGAAGGCCAGACTCCTGGACCGGAGCAGTAGCGGAGTGTGGCGCTCAGGTGGGAGAATTAAGCGCGAAAACGCTGCAATATCGACCCCTGGACAGTGTGGTAAATTGAACGCAAAATCGAATGTATGGCGCGACACCAGTAACATCCACCTCCGATTGGACACTAAGCAAACTCCTGGGTCCAGGTAAAAGCGGGTTATAAGAGTGAAGTACTGGCTACTGCGTTTCAACAATGGCCAGTACATGCATGCAGTTGTAGTGATACCAACTTGCAGCCCAGGGATTCATGTGGTGGCTGTCGCACGCGCTGAGGGGAGAGACCGCTGAGGCGGCGCGAAGCGGATTACAGCGCAAGTCATCGTGGTATCCAGAAACCAACGTGGACAAGGGACAACTGCACCGAGGTAGTCAAGCACCGCTGCTATCACTCGAAAATACACGAATGGTGACATTACCCCACATTTACCGACGACGATTCAGCACAGCAAAGAGGGACATGCACCTCGACAGGGAGGATATACACAGCATGCTGCAAACCACAAACGCGGGCACCCCATGGTCCTGCGGGCATTAAGCATTCAAAGGCTGTTACACACAGTGGCATTGCAAGAAAGACCCGAAGCGTAAGTAGGGTTCGCGCGATGGCGGCCAGGTGAACATTAAGTAAAAACAAAAAAATCCGACGGACCTGAGCCGGCCACGGAAGGTGATCGACGTTAAAGAGTTATTCACGCACACAGCCGGACACGCTCCCTAAAAGCTCTTGATAGGTAGGGGGCAAAGGAACGCAACGGAGGAAGCTGGGCAACCACTTTACTGTGGTGCCCCCCAAGATCGCTACTCGGAGTGCGACGACGGCGGCGGCAGCCAGAACCACCAGATCCACGCGACAACTGGCGGATAAAGGGCCTCCTGAGACATCAACGATGGGGAAGCCGGATAAACAGCAACAAAAAATCTCCTTCGAGAACAAGAAAGCGCCGAAAATCGCAGAACACGCACCACAGGGGGACGGGGCGCCAACGATGGAACCTACGTCCAACATGGAAAGGATACTGCTGTCCATACAAGGGAATGTACAAGATATCAACGGAAAACTAGATAACATGACATGCAGAATGGACCGGATGTCCGACAAACTCGAGAAACATGGCGACAGACTAGATAATGCCGAATCCAGGATATCATCTGTGGAGGATGAGTCGCACGCCACGACCAGCAAGTGTACCGGTATGGAACGTTTCCTGGAGGTGATTAAAGCAAAGGAGGAAGAATTGGAAGCACGCTCCAGACGCAATAATGTGCGCATCACGGGCCTGCCAGAGTCGACAAACACGGTCAAGAAGGAGGTCTACATAGAGCAATTGTGCAGAGACATTTTTTGGGCAGAGGCCCTATCTCACATTTTCATTGTCGAGAGAGCCCACAGATCCCTAGCGCCCAGACCGAGACCAGGAGCGACGCCACGGCCGATCGTGGCGAGAATCCTCAATTATCGCGACAGAGACACCATCCTACGCCTGGCACGTGAGAGAGGGAAGATCACGCATCAAGGAAACACTCTAGAAATCTACCCGGATCACACGGTGGCGGTTCAACAAGCGAGGAAAGAATTTGCATCCGTCAAGGCCAAACTCAGAGAGTTCAACGTGGGATATTCCATGCTGTATCCGGCGAGACTGCGGGTCACATGGGATGGCAAGGCAGTGGTGTTGCCGTCCCCAAAGGCAGCCCAGGAATTCGTTAAAAAGGTGGTACAGCAAAACAAGCACTGAGCACGAGACGATCATCACACGGATTCGGATGGCACAGAGTAAGAATGGGGGTGGAATTCTGAAGACTTATGGTAAGACTTTCTCTTTCTCTATCCCCAGGGGAACTGAACACATAGACCCTATGGGCCGCAGAATTGTGAGCTCTCTGCTCACACTCACAGGCGCTGGCCCGAACTCGAGACTTGCACGAATGGTGTTGAATGTATGTCAACACCAAGACCTCTAACCTAGTACATGATGGCTGAGAGACATAAACGCAAAGATTGCATTAGCCATCAACATCTACTGGAGGTCACAGAGGGGGCACTTGCGGTCTCTGCTGTACAGGAGGGTGGGTATATAACTGGAAGCCGCCGCAAAGCGCACAAACTATTGACATGATATTGGTGCCGGCTACCTTTGCCTCCTCCTGCGGCGTGTCTTCATGACATCACAGGACCCCAGATATAATACAGGACCATACATACCTGACAACGGGATTAGAAGTTAAAATGTCATGACCATATTGCTCTAGCGACAGGAGATGAGGCAGATGTGATCCCACAGGGGCGAGTACTTCACGGATCTGACTGATTCGGAGCTAAATATTAGTACTGGTTATACACTTCTGTAAGGCACTTACTGCAGGGAACGCGACAACATGCATGTTTTACCAAAGAAATGCTATATCACACAGACTCATTGTTTCAGTAATAAAAGCATTGTGTATAGGGTTTCGGTGGGGGGGATGGGATGGGGACGGCGAGGCAACACCAGCAGTCATTGGAAAACTAAATGTTGCATGAGTCGTCCACACCCAGTAGATTGGGTGTTGAGTTCTGCCCCAGGCGGACCTCCCAAATGGTACTTCCCACGTCAGTTCTGTTCTGAATTTCTCTAGTTTATGGGTAACTACTTTAAGGGCAAATGGCTTCGGCAGGTTTGGGTTGCTGAAGTGGGTGGGGGGTTGAAGGGCAAGGGTAAAGTTCAAGTTCAGAGACCACACGATGTTGTAACGGACGAGATAATTCACATGAAATGGCGGGGGGGGTGCCAAAGCACCTGGCACTGAGTACACCACTAGGTTAAGAGAAATTACACTCAACTACCAATCGGACATGCTTTGGACGTCATGGCCTTATAGATGACTCACGACACGAAAGATATAGACAACACGCAATTAAATTTTCTAACATGGAATATTAGAGGTTTCACGCAACCACGGAAAATCAGGCAGGTGTTTGCTTGTTTGAACAGATGGAACATAGACATAGCCATACTGCAGGAAACCCACATTGCACCAAACACGCATCAACACATAGGCAAGCGCTGGGCGGAAGCAACTTATAATGCCACATACTCGTCATATTCAAGAGGAGTAATCACGCTGATCAGAAAAGGGGTACATTTTGAGACACATCGGGTGATAACAGATCCTCGCGGTAGATATGTGTTAATATCTGGTACACTGCGAGGACAGAGCATAACTCTCCTCAATGCATATGGCCCGAATATAGACTCGCCAGATTTCTTTCAGGAACTATGGGGACACCTACAGACGTTCACTAACACGAATATCTTATGTCGGGGCGACTGGAATGTGACATTGGAGGATGGGGTGGACCGTTCCATGCACTCGGTGGAACAGCATAGACAAGCAAGGACGAAAATGGTTCACATGCTTCATGACATCTCACTAACTGACATATGGAGGCAAAGAAACGCAGATGCACCAGGGGCCACTCACATCTCAACGATTCACAACAGCTGGTCACGCCTAGACTATTGGTTAGGCACTAATAACATTGCTTTATGGACAAAAAATTTGAGCGTATTACCACGCACTCTATCGGACCACAATCCATTACTACTGCAATTAACGATTCCACAATACACTCCCCCTCCATTTCACTGGAGGTTCAACTCCCGTGCACTCACTGACAATGTATATGCTGACGTCATTAAAAAAGCGATCAAGGAATATTTTCACATAAACGGACCGGTAGTGGAGGACCCAGTGCTTCTGTGGGAGGCATTCAAGGCCACTATACGGGGGGTATGCATGACAACCACCATAGGCATACTAAAAGACATTAGACACCAGATAAAGCGATGCGAACGACGCATGAGAGAACTGGAAATAACTTTTGAAACTACGCAGAATATCACATTACTGGGAGAACTACGCCAGGTGCATTCGGAACATCAAACATATATCGAGGACGAAGTCCAATATTTAGACCGAAAACACACGGCTAGGAACTTTGGAGAGGGCGGTAGACCAGGCAGTGTGCTAGCAAACAAAATATGCGAGGGTAAGAGTCATTCGGCTGTACTACGAATCCAATCGGACGATGGCACGATACACACACAAGCATCGGGTATTTTAGATAGTTTTGTAGACACCTATTCTAAACTATATAAATCACAACCGACTACGCCCACGGCGGAAATTTTTCAATATTTAGACGATGTAGCAATTGGATGGCTATCGAACGGGCATAGAGAATACCTGGCGAGGCCAATCTCCGTAGAAGAAGTAACTGACGTGATCAATACCCTCCCCAACGGTAAAGCACCTGGCCCAGATGGGTACACCAATGAATTTTACAAACAGTATGTAGATATACTTGCGCCGCACATAGTGGAGATGTTCGGGGCGGCATTCGAGCAGAAAGAGCTGCCTCCCACACTTCGTGAGGCTGTGATAATAGCTCTCCTCAAGCCCTCCAAGGACCCGGAAAGGTGCGATTCATATAGACCGTTATCACTCATCAACACTGATTCGAAAATATTAGCGAAACTACTAGCGGTTCGCCTAACCCCATTAATGACGAAACTGGTTCTCCCGGATCAGGCAGGCTTTATCCCCACACGGTCAACATCACACAACACTAGGTCATTATTTGCCTTATCGCACTATCTTCAGCCCTCTATGAAGGTGGCGGCAATCATGCTCGACGCCGCCAAGTCTTTCGATTCCATCGAATGGAGCTATCTGATTGCTATATTACAAAGAATGGGTTTTCCCAAACGGTTTATTCAATGGGTGACTTTAATTTACACCAACCCATGCGCCAGGGTGCGAGTGAATGGTTATGTGTCCAACATCTTCACAATAGAACACGGTACCAGACAGGGGTGTCCACTTTCACCCTTGCTGTTCGCGCTAGCACTCGAACCATTAGCCTGCATAATAAGACAGAATTTCAAAGCTTCGGCCCTCCGCTTTAACTCCAGACCGCTTCACATATCTCTTTACGCGGACGACATGTTACTATACGTTCGAGATCCAGGCACACATCTAAATGGACTCTTGAGGGAATATATCAAAGTTGATGGCCATTCAGGGTTAGCCATAAACTGGTCTAAATCCTCAATTATACCACTCACGGACACTACGACCCCGTTCGATACGGAATACCCGCTAGAATGGCAGAGTGAGCCCATACGATACTTAGGAGTGATGTATCACAGGGATCCGGAGGAGGTAATTAAATCAAACTATGATTCGGTAATCTCCAAACTGGAAGACAAGGTAAAGAGATGGATCCAATTGCCCTTATCCCTTGCGGATCGCATAGCGATTGTTAAAATGAACATGCTCCCTAAACTGTTGTACCTGTTCAACAATATCCCTATCACACCCCCGGCAGAAGTATTTTGCCGTATCAAATCGCTGGTACTGAAACTCATATGGGCGGGCAAACAGGCTCGAGTAGATCTACAGACACTTAGTCTCCCATATCCACGAGGAGGTTTTGGAGTGCCGGATTTTCTCCTGTATTATTTATGCGCCCAAGCGCAGTACGCCATCTATTGGTATCATGAGATACCGTACCTCACCCATACCGCCATCGAAGGGGATGATGCAGCGCCAGTCCCATTGACAGCAATTATCTCGCATACTAGACAACCACTCCATTCACGCGACATTAACACTGTAGACACAACGGTTAAAGCTTGGCAGAAACTAGGACAACTGGCGCATAAGACACCGCTTTATGCACCCGCATTGCCTCTCCATCCCCATCAGGCACTATCAGTCACTGAGGAGAAGGTGGGCATGACATTGCTGCAGCGTACAGGGATCGACAAAATGGGGGACCTATTTCATGAAGGCAGGTTTCTAGAAATCACAGACCTGACATATATTCAAAACAAATCGCCTATGTTTTGCTTCACATATCACAGATTGAAAAGTGCTTTGAAAGAATTCTATCCTACATTCCCTAATGAGCCCGAAAGTCTAAGCACGCTGCAAATGGTTATCACAACACATGACTCATCACACTTAGTATCCAGGGTATACTCCATGGCACAGGATGAAATACCGCATACCACGGAGAAGGCCAGGAAACAATGGGACAGGGCATTACCGGAACCACTGACAGACCAGGAATGGTCACAAACCTGTGCATTAACGCAGATCCTCACCCCTAATGGTAACCTTAGATTCATCCACTATAAGTTCCTCCACCAGGCATACTATACACCCGCTTGGATATGCAAATTTGGTGGGCAGGTGGAGGACCGTTGCAGGAGATGTGGGCTGGACAACGCAGACTTTGTTCCCTTAGCATGGGGCTGCATAAAGGTGCGAGAATACTGGGAGGAAATAGTCGGGACTCTGACCAAAATGTTGGGTATAGAAATAGAATGCACATTACCGGTTTGCCTATTAGGTCTGGTGCCACACCTCAAATCCACTAGGCGGAAATTCTGTGTGGTCTCACTGCTATTGGCCAAAAGACAAGTGGCACAGTGCTGGCACAGTAGACAGGTGCCTAAAATAACTAGATGGATGCAGGATATGTCCAGCTGCAGAGATAAGCTTATGACGTATGAAGAAGAATTGCCAACGAAATCTAGACTGAAAGATTATTGGTGTTATCTAACAGACTATTTGCACACACTGGAAGCAGAAGATAATAGCATAATGTAAGGCCTGAAAGACTGTCTGATGTCTAGTTGTGTACAGGGCGGGTGTCTGAGGTACTTCGCCGCAATTCGCAATCTTAGAATCTCACGGACTGTAAGAAGAAAATGCATTGTCTGAAACGTGTGTTGTTTACAGGTCTCTAAGTTCCCTGTTAAGGTTTGTTACTTGATTTCAAGACAAAGCACAAAATGCAAACCGTAAGACCACTATTATAATATCGTGATACATGTTGTGACAGCATCGCAAACACGAGTGTCGAAACGATGCGTATACTTAGAGTTGTAAGTTATTCCTGCTCTTGAGTTGTGCTTCCTTTCTTTTAATCGCAGCTGGCCTCAGGGTTGTAAGCTCATAGCTGTGTACATGTGTCTAAGATCAATAAAGGTTTTGCAAAAAAAAATAAAAAAATCGCGCTCCAGCCAAACATGTTTCGGGCCACCGCCCTTTTTCACTGACTACATATATATATATATATTTTTTTGTGGCCCTCCGTCATTCACCAGCATACACGCTTAGACGGAAACGGACCACTTAGATTGTGCCAAAAAGAAAAGTTTTATTCGCCTGCTCGGTCCTGACGCGTTTCGGCTCGTGGTGAGCCTTGATCACATGACACGGTTAGACAGACTTTTTTTTTTTAAAGTGCAAGTGCTTACTAATTAGTGCTGACGTGAAAGTTCACCAAATAGATATAGCGGATAGACTACAAAGTTCTTTAAATGCCTTCTGAAACAGTGAACCGGTAATTACATTTCATCATAACTGCCTCCACATTTGTACAAATATAAATATCAAGATCACCGTTAAAAAAGCGTCTTTGTTAAATACAGCATATACAGATAGGCATAACTTTTCATAATTCCTGAATTCATTGCGGCATTAGCCTATTGTTTATTTATCCTCTATGTCACATAGTAACTCTATTAGTGTGTATTGTGTTCATAGTGAGTCAATGACTAAGTGTGAAGTATCTATGCTTAAATAGTGGGTCAGACTATATAAATATATGTTACATAATGTTAGCTGTCCAGATTTAAATCTATTACTAATATGGTTTTATGTGCAGTGGTATTGTAGTGTTTGTTAACCCCCGGTTCGGTTTAAGAATTGGTTCTAGGGTCCATAAGTTTAGACACTTTGAAATATGTGGCTTGATTAAGGTAAAATACCAGGTCTCCATCCTTGTTGAACTTAATGTATGCTTTGAGTCCATATTGTCTATTGATGCGATGGAATTAGACGTTACCCAATTTCTTATAGCTGGGGTATAGGACGTGCAGGTATATTGTGTTGGTTATTGGTTTTGTTTTATTAATCATGCAAGTACGCAATCATATAAATACATAAATAAATATCTTGTATAAATACATTTATCAAAACCTTATTATATATTTCTCATGTCTTCAAACCTACTGAGTTTTCTGATCTATGCCTGGGTACCAGTCAGGGTTAAAACACATTGTTTGGACACCAACAGAATTACTGGCACCGATATATGTAATTTGGAGCATATATGTTCTTGTATCAACAATTTGTCTAGGTTTATTCCAATATTCAGTCCGGTGGAGTGGAAATAACATCATTTTAATTTTCATCTCATTAAGTAGTATAGCTCTTAGTTGAATAGATTAACATTATAGGGTAATACAGATTAAAGGCAGGTATACATATCCTCTGAAATATTTAGGCCATTCGGTTGTTTGGTATTGAGCTCTAAAATATACCGTGTTTCCAGGAGTCTAAGTGCACTCTCCCTATTGCCCCCTCTTCTACTTGGTGGAATGGTGTCAATTACATAGACTGTAAGGTCTTTGCTGTTGGATGAGTGATTGTCCTTGAAGTGTTGCGCTACTGGATATGTATTGTCGTGGTTACTAATGGCCCTGAGATGTTGCAGAATACGTTCATGCGCGGCAAACTTAGTACTCCCCACGTACACTTACGTGTTTGAAGCCAGTTGGTTGAGTCTATGGTTTCTGGATTGGTATATACCAGCTGATCTCTCATAGATGGTCCTCGACTATATGTTATTGATAGTCTAGCTGATAGGTTTGGCCCAATAACCGGGTCACTTAGGACCAATGGCCAATTTTTTGTATGATTGTTTTTATTTGGTTATGCTGGTTACTAAATTGTAATACCATCCTGAACGTCTATTCTCCAATGTCCTCACTCGTCTGGCTTTGTTCATTTGTATCTACTCCTTCTGCCTTTTTGTCTTGCAGGAGCTCAACTCTTGATTTCACTATAGATTTGCTGATGGACGATTCAATTGTTTTAGGCGAAGAGCCTCTGGCAAAACATCTTTGCTTGCACTCTGTCTGGGCAATTCTGAGATCCTCCTCATTGCTATGCAGCCGCCTCATCCGCAGCATCTCACTCTATGGGATACTATTGATGAGATGCTACGGGTGCGCACTGCTGGCATGCAATGTCGAGTTCCCGGAAGTAGGTTTCCTAAACAATTTGGTTTCAATTTGCCCATATATATATATATATACGAACAAAGTTGCCCCAAAGTTCAATCTTCTAGCCGACGCGTTTCGTGCTTCATGCATCATAGGCCAATCATCTTGGGCGTGCTTCAGGCAGTTTTTAAAGCAAGATGTTAAATCAGGGCACCTGCCACCATGGGCGTGGCCGCGCTCGGCCTCCTGGTACCCGTAGTGCTCTAGTGTTGCTTCAGTGAGTTGCCATCAGCTCACCATATTCTATAGTCAATTAAAACCCCAGTGGGCTACCGTGGCATTCTCGTACTGCTCCACAGTGTTTCACCGCCTCCATAAAACAACACCTGTCCCTTAACTTGCTCCGCCGGTTGGCATCACATCTGGGCTGCCTTTAAGCAGCGGGGCTCCCTCCATGGCTCGGACCAGCTGTAAATATTCACCAACAAAGTTGCCCGCACAGGAGGGGGGGGGCCACACACAGGAAGGTAAGGCTTGATATCTTTAATGCAGGCTGCTGCAGAGGAACACAAGGAAACGCCAAAGTTCAACCTTCTAGCCGACGCGTTTCGTGCTTCATGCACTTTTTCATAGGCTGTGTTGTGCGTGTGGCTACCGAGAGCTAAATAAAGAAAGTTGATTTCACCCCGGGAGTGCGGTATTTTCTCTTTGTATACTGGGTATACGCGAGGATTTGGAGCTGTAATATATATATATATATATATATAAAAAAACAAAAAGCCCTCGCACGATCGAATCATAAGACAGCAGGTGACCAGGAAAGTACATCTAATTCCTTGGGAGCAGAGGGCGGTCCAGATATCAGCTCGGATACAAATGCAACATGCTATGGCCAAGATTCAGACCCGGGCAGTAGCTCGGGGTGGTCAACATCTTTTTTCACCCTGCTGGGGCCAATCAGCTACGCAAAGGAGCTGGATTTTATGAGGGAACAACGTATGCAGACCCTTCGACCGAGAGTCAACCAAACACAAGGCAAACCAAAAATAGACGGCGGAAACAAAGGCGCAAATGCGCAAAGCGGCGCAGGCAGGGGGCGTCAGAAAAAGAAGAATTGGCACAAGTAGGTGAGCCAACTAACGCCCTTACCATCATCAATTGAACAGATATCGAACTGAGACCCAGCTTCTATCATTAGGTCTCAGTTTCTGCCCGGAAAGTAACTTTGACTATGTCCAGACACGTGTTGATGTGTATAAGTTTATAAGGAAATTAAAACTACGCAAGTTTTTCCTGATAAAAAATCATGGTCGGAATACAACTAAAAATATCCCACCAACGTCACAGGCAAATACCAGCTTGACAGCAGGGACTATTCCAGTCCTGGCGACACTTCTAACACTAAGAGATAACCAGGATAATACTTTGTGCTCCCAAACTGTGGCGCAGGAAGAAGGAATCAACATTTCACTACCAGGAAAAAGTCCATTTAAAGCACCATCAACATTTGTCCCAATTATGCCAAGAGACGCTCTCGATATTTTTCAAGAGAGGGTCACCGACGAACTAAAGTGCCTATACAGGAACACTTGTAGATCTAGAACCAGAGCCAGTGGAAAGACAAGAGAATATTTTCAATTAATGAAAAAATTGAAGAACAACAAAAAGGTCGTCATCAATAATGCAGATAAAGGAGGGAACATTGTTCTTTGGGACAAAGAGACGTACCGCGCAGAGGCATTCCGACAATTGGAAGATGAGATCTGTTATGAGCGCAGTGATGGAACTTCGGTGCGCAAAATAAGCACTGACTATAAAAACGATTTATCAAAGTGGCAACGAGAGGGGCTGATCACAAAAGATGAATTTAAATTTCCTCACAAAGAACATCCTGTGCTGCTCCTTTTTTACCTCATTCCAAAAGTCCACAAAGGCTTAGATCCTCTGCGGGGCAGACCCATCATTTGTGCCATCAATAGTTGTTTCGAGAATACTTTGAAGTACGTTGTTCATTATCTGCACGTTTGTCACGTCTCTGCCAACATATTTACGGGACTCAAGAGACTTCTTAGTCAAACTCAGCACTGTCAAATGGTCATCTGATATGATTTCTATGACTCTTGACATAACTGCACTATACACTTGTATTAGACATGAGGATGGCATACGTGCAGTGCAGTATTATTTAGATCAAAGAAACATCGGTATGTATCAGCATAACAAAATGTTGGTTGAGATGATTAGAAGATGTTTAAACAATAATGTGTTTTTATTTGACACTAAGATCTACAGACAGAAACGAGGCGTGGCAATGGGGGCATGCTTCTCCCCCAGCTATGCATGTTTACATGTAGGCTGGTGGGAGGAGCATGTCCTCAGAAGCCAACACAAGGCCCTATATGACGCCCATGTAGCCCACATGTGGCGGTACATTGATGACGTGTTTATTATATGGAAAGGCAATGTGGAGCAGGCATTGGAATTTGTTCAATGCATTAATGACAATGAGCTCAATTTAGCCTTCACCAGCGACATCAATGTGCAATCAGTGAACTTTTTGGACATCAAGGTCACATTACAAGTCTGTATCAGAAACCAACAGCTGGTAACACGCTTCTGCACGCGACCAGTTTTCATCCACGCCATACTATTGACAGTTTACCGTATGGTGAATTTTTAAGAATAAGACGAGCGTGTAGTACAGAGCAGGCATGGATAGAGTCACAAGACATTGCAAAAAAGAGGCTGTTAGCTAGAGGCTATGGGAAGCATATCTTGGAGGTAGCATTACAAAAAGCTAACTGTTTAGACAGAACAGTCTGCTTCAACCACACTCCCTGACCACCAGCGAAGAGGAAACCCTGATGCATAGTACAGTTACCACATCAGTAGAACCCACAGGGGAAGCCTCGTGTAGATTTATCACCACGTATAGCAAACAGTCACAAACAATCAGGAAAATCATTAATTCCCAATGGCCCATTGCATTGACAGATGGAGTGATGAGAGAAGTCTTGCCCGTAAAACCGGACTTCACTTATCGTAAAGCTCATTCCATGAGATCTGATTTAGTCAAAAATAGTCCAGAGATAGTCAATAAGGACTATTGGCTATCTTCCAAACATGGTTTTCACAAGTGTAGTAGTTGCAGAGCCTGCAAATTTGGTGCTAACACTAAAACATATGAAAGTGCCTTCAGGGAAAGTGAGATCAAAATGAAAGGCAACTTTAACTGCAGAACGGAGTATGCGGTGTATGTTTTAACCTGTAAGTGCGGACTCCGTTATGTAGGGAGCACCAAATTACCTGTGCAGGCTCGCATTCTCCAACACCTTAGGGCCACTGTCAACTCAGATCCATCATACCCTGTCGCTAGACACGTCAAGGCAGAGCATGGAGGCAACCTCAATGTCTTGACCTATTATGTAATTGACAGTGTGCCAGCAAATAGAAGAGGTGGCGATAGAGACAAGTCCCTCAGGCAGTTGGAGACTAAGTACATTTTAGAACTAGACACCAAGAGTCCGAAAGGTCTCAACATTTGCGAAGACCTGCATCACTATTTATGATAATGTATATTAGACAGTGGTTTAAGTAGCTTTACATGATTTCTCTTTGTGACGTGTATATATTTTTGAAAAATGTTCCTATGATGTGTTTGATATTTATATTTAGGTCTCTTAAGGGTGGTGTTTTGTGAATGTGGATTTTATCATGAATTTATTGTGAATTTATGGTTTTATCTGATTTTACTGGCGCCAGTTTTATGTATTTAGATATGACCTATTATTTATCTATTTATCTATGCTCAAATTTTGCACATCATGATATCTACTTGCATAAGTCACTTTATCCCTTGACTCTGGTAGATGATTCCTGTATGAAAACTGAGATATAATCTGTTCCCAATTTGTCTGTCCTTTCCCTTACAAGATTCCCCGGCTGGGGAGCTTGTATTTTAAAATTGTTTGCACATATAGATTTTTTACACATTGCACTTTATTGGCACAACAGTACTTTTCCTGTTTTTAACCAGTGACCATCACTGTGCGCTCACATGACATATTGACGATGACAAATGCCATAAATAGGTATGTTCATGCTGACCATTTTTATTTATTGAGACACGCCATTGCATTATGCAAATAATAGGCCCAGATGTTCATTGCTTTTTACATTGACATAATTTGTTAAATTTTAGGATTTTTAGCATATCAATGACATGGGTAGAACAACATGTATTTGTACTGCTATAGACTGTGTGTATATATATTTATTTACATAAATAATGGGCAGGTCATTTGAGTTTTATGAATATTCCTAAGAGAATAAATATGTTGTATTTGTACAGACAATATTTACAATGTAAACCCGTCAATTATGGTAGACGACTAAACTTATAAGTAGTCTGTTAGCTATTTCTATGAGGCACAAGTTGCGGTCACATGGTACGGGATTCAGTGTTTTGATTGGTGGTTTGCCGTTTAAAAAAAAATCTTGGTTGTGATGGCAAACATATTGTAATCTGGTGAGCGAGGCGACAGGGTCGCCGAAACGCGTCCGGATCGTGGCACTCCTGCTACACGTGAGAAAATAAAAAAAAGACACTGCTGCACTGCTGCACTCGCTACCTGACTTTGTGTCCGTTCTTCTCTAAGAGGGTGCTGCGGTCCGTGGTACTCTTTGGAGCATTGCTGTATATATATATAAATATATATATATATATAAAAGGAGCTGCTTTCCACCTAAACTGAGATCTACCCAGAGTTCTCTCCTTCTTTTTTGCATAATTTATGCGTCACTCTATGCCTGAAAGGGTTTTGTTTTGACTTAATACTGGGTGCTCCCTTGTGTCTGGACAAAGCTATACCTCTCTGAAGAGCTCTAATTAGAGCGAAACACTGTGTCAGGGGTTGCTTTTAATCATTTCAGGTTGGCTTGAGTTGGTATTTTACCAATTCAAAGCTGTAATATTGTGCCTGGAGTGATAAATGGCTTTTGTTATTTGACAGCTCGGCAAGGACTGCACTGTACTAGTCCTATGCTTAAAGACTTTGCTGTTTAAATGGCAAAAGACTTTGTCATTTTCTATCTCGGCATGGATAGCACTGTCTAATCCTATGCTTAAAAACTTTGATAGAAAAACAGACATTTGAGGTGAGCACATCTAGAGTGTCGCTGGTGTTGAGAGTGCTCTAAAAGGAGCTGCTTTCCACCTAAACTGAGATCTACCCAGAGTTCTCTCCTTCTTTTTTGCATAATTTATGCGTCACTCTATGCCTGAAAGGGTTTTGTTTTGACTTAATACTGGGTGCTCCCTTGTGTCTGGACAAAGCTATACCTCTCTGAAGAGCTCTAATTAGAGCGAAACACTGTGTCAGGGGTTGCTTTTAATCATTTCAGGTTGGCTTGAGTTGGTATTTTACCAATTCAAAGCTGTAATATTGTGCCTGGAGTGATAAATGGCTTTTGTTATTTGACAGCTCGGCAAGGACTGCACTGTACTAGTCCTATGCTTAAAGACTTTGCTGTTTAAATGGCAAAAGACTTTGTCATTTTCTATCTCGGCATGGATAGCACTGTCTAATCCTATGCTTAAAAACTTTGATAGAAAAACAGACATTTGAGGTGAGCACATCTAGAGTGTCGCTGGTGTTGAGAGTGCTCTAAAAGGAGCTGCTTTCCACCTAAACTGAGATCTACCCAGAGTTCTCTCCTTCTTTTTTGCATAATTTATGCGTCACTCTATGCCTGAAAGGGTTTTGTTTTGACTTAATACTGGGTGCTCCCTTGTGTCTGGACAAAGCTATACCTCTCTGAAGAGCTCTAATTAGAGCGAAACACTGTGTCAGGGGTTGCTTTTAATCATTTCAGGTTGGCTTGAGTTGGTATTTTACCAATTCAAAGCTGTAATATTGTGCCTGGAGTGATAAATGGCTTTTGTTATTTGACAGCTCGGCAAGGACTGCACTGTACTAGTCCTATGCTTAAAGACTTTGCTGTTTAAATGGCAAAAGACTTTGTCATTTTCTATCTCGGCATGGATAGCACTGTCTAATCCTATGCTTAAAAACTTTGATAGAAAAACAGACATTTGAGGTGAGCACATCTAGAGTGTCGCTGGTGTTGAGAGTGCTCTAAAAGGAGCTGCTTTCCACCTAAACTGAGATCTACCCAGAGTTCTCTCCTTCTTTTTTGCATAATTTATGCGTCACTCTATGCCTGAAAGGGTTTTGTTTTGACTTAATACTGGGTGCTCCCTTGTGTCTGGACAAAGCTATACCTCTCTGAAGAGCTCTAATTAGAGCGAAACACTGTGTCAGGGGTTGCTTTTAATCATTTCAGGTTGGCTTGAGTTGGTATTTTACCAATTCAAAGCTGTAATATTGTGCCTGGAGTGATAAATGGCTTTTGTTATTTGACAGCTCGGCAAGGACTGCACTGTACTAGTCCTATGCTTAAAGACTTTGCTGTTTAAATGGCAAAAGACTTTGTCATTTTCTATCTCGGCATGGATAGCACTGTCTAATCCTATGCTTAAAAACTTTGATAGAAAAACAGACATTTGAGGTGAGCACATCTAGAGTGTCGCTGGTGTTGAGAGTGCTCTAAAAGGAGCTGCTTTCCACCTAAACTGAGATCTACCCAGAGTTCTCTCCTTCTTTTTGCATAATTTATGCGTCACTCTATGCCTGAAAGGGTTTTGTTTTGACTTAATACTGGGTGCTCCCTTGTGTCTGGACAAAGCTATACCTCTCTGAAGAGCTCTAATTAGAGCGAAACACTGTGTCAGGGGTTGCTTTTAATCATTTCAGGTTGGCTTGAGTTGGTATTTTACCAATTCAAAGCTGTAATATTGTGCCTGGAGTGATAAATGGCTTTTGTTATTTGACAGCTCGGCAAGGACTGCACTGTACTAGTCCTATGCTTAAAGACTTTGCTGTTTAAATGGCAAAAGACTTTGTCATTTTCTATCTCGGCATGGATAGCACTGTCTAATCCTATGCTTAAAAACTTTGATAGAAAAACAGACATTTGAGGTGAGCACATCTAGAGTGTCGCTGGTGTTGAGAGTGCTCTAAAAGGAGCTGCTTTCCACCTAAACTGAGATCTACCCAGAGTTCTCTCCTTCTTTTTTGCATAATTTATGCGTCACTCTATGCCTGAAAGGGTTTTGTTTTGACTTAATACTGGGTGCTCCCTTGTGTCTGGACAAAGCTATACCTCTCTGAAGAGCTCTAATTAGAGCGAAACACTGTGTCAGGGGTTGCTTTTAATCATTTCAGGTTGGCTTGAGTTGGTATTTTACCAATTCAAAGCTGTAATATTGTGCCTGGAGTGATAAATGGCTTTTGTTATTTGACAGCTCGGCAAGGACTGCACTGTACTAGTCCTATGCTTAAAGACTTTGCTGTTTAAATGGCAAAAGACTTTGTCATTTTCTATCTCGGCATGGATAGCACTGTCTAATCCTATGCTTAAAAACTTTGATAGAAAAACAGACATTTGAGGTGAGCACATCTAGAGTGTCGCTGGTGTTGAGAGTGCTCTAAAAGGAGCTGCTTTCCACCTAAACTGAGATCTACCCAGAGTTCTCTCCTTCTTTTTTGCATATATATATATATATATATACCAAGGTGTATTGATGAATCAGTGGGTGTTTGAGTACCTGTATCAATGATTCAGTAGGTGCGTGACTGACTGTATAAGTGAGTGATCAGGTGTCTCAGTGAATGTATGGGTGACTGACTACATTATCTGAATGTCTTTATCAGTCTGTCAAATAGTGTCTAAGAGGCTGTATGGGTTGGTGAGTGGGTACATGGGTGGGTCTATTGGTGATTTGTTTGTTGTCTGAGTACCTGTACAGGTGTAGGAGTGTCTGTGTGGTTGGCTGAGAGAGCGTGTGACTGGCTGCATGGATGAGTGAGTGGGTGAGACATTGGTTTTGAGAATGGTAGTGTGGAAGTTGGAGTGGGTGTATCAAAGGTTATTTTAGGATGTGAGTGGGTGCATCATTAGTGGTGCCATCAGTGATATCATTTGTGATACCATCAGTGATGCAATCAGTAATGTCAATGACCATGTCATGAGTGATGTAATATGTGAGGTCATAATCAGTGCATTGTGGGGGCACGAGTCATAGTTAGCTCTGCTAACTATAGTTGCTGAATTTCTCTGGTTTTGTGTGAGTGAAATGTGAATGGCGCTCGTTACAGCTCATGTGTTTCCAAGGCATGCCATTACAATGCAAGTTGTTACAACGAGGCATTGTTACATCGCATGCCATTACAACGCAAGTCGTTACAGCGACTTGCTGTACGGGGGCACTGTAGTTTGGAATAGTATAATTAACTATTCCAACTCCAGTGTGTGCAACAGTAGGGAAGGTGTTGGATTGAAAATCCAACACCTTCTGCCCCCTTACAGCAAGTCGATGTAACAACTTGCGTTGTAATGGCATGTGATGTAACAACGCGTCTTTGTAACGACTTGCTTTATTATGGCATGCGTTGTAAACGATGCGTTGTTTACCGTGAAATGTCAACTTAACTATAATGTCCCTGACACCTTTGTTTTTCTGTGTAATTCTAAAGTTTTTTAAATTCTATTTCCTAACTTACATGTCCCTGTAACCTTTGCTTTTTTCAGTGAATTTCTACGTTTAAAAAAAATACTATTTCTTAATTGTAACGTCCATTTTTTTAAAAATGAGCCTCTAAAATGTTCATCTTTTTTTTCTATAATTGGATATTATATATTATATTTATATGATATACCATCCATTTTTTGATTTGGTATGTGTTTATCCGAAAGTACTGGTTTTACTTTTAAGAATTTCTTAAGTTGCACACCACTTTTGCATTTACTGTGGAGAATCTGTATTCAGCAAATGTATTTTGCATACTGAAAAATAAACTTAAAGACATTTTTAAATAAAGTTTATGTTTAAATATTTCGTAAGATATTGCTTTAACTTTTCTTTCTGTGATCAATGAAGGAGAAAAACACCTTTTTAAAAAATAATTATATTGGTGGCTACCGACATTGTTGCATCGACATTGGTAGTCGTGAAGAGTGCGTGGTTTGTACGAAGGGTAAAACATATATATAGACGCATTCTACAGTATATTTAACTGTAGAGGTTTATTAGTGTACTTTTCTAACTCATATTTTTCTTCTGAAATTCCAGAAAACTCCTTCAAACACTATTTTCTGTTTTCGCAGTGACGCTAGGCAGGCATTGCAACGATGTTGGTAGTCGCAGATATCGCGTGTCTTTTCGGAAACTCTGAAACATATATACAGATATACTAATATCTGTATATACTAATATATACAGTTATTTTAATTGATGTTTGACACTAGTTGTTTACTAATCTCCTGTTTAAAGATGTCTGTCTATAATCATTTTTTTACAAAATCACTTTTACTTTGCGTTTCCCGTGTTCATGGTGACAGTGGTAGTCGTGATGACTTCGTTCATTGCGGATACCGTAAGTTTTACAGAAACTCTAAAAGATATTTATAAAGCTATTATAATTGATATTTGACACTAGTTGTTAACTGCGCTCCTCTTTATAAATGTCTCGCTATAGTAATTTCCTAAACAAAATCATCTATATTTAGTTCCCGTTTTCACAAAGACAGCAGAAGTCACAATGATGTCAGTAATTGTGGATACGACGTGTTTTCAACAACTCTGAAACATTTATATAGGTATATTGTGAACAAGTTTCAGTATAGCTGTTCACTATTATAGTACTGAACTTTCTGCTTTTGTTTTTCTTTTCAAAGAAAACTACTTTAAACTTGTATTTTGAACTTCTGCTTTCACGTGGTAACCGCAAATATGTTGTTCACCGCAAATATGTGGGTCACCGCGAATATCACATGACTGTGAAAGCAAGTAATATCATTGGATAATCTACTTTTCAGCAAAATTAATAGGAAGTACAGACCCACTCTTCCTTCTTGAATCTTCTTTCACTGAACTTCATTCTGAACAGGTGGATCTATCTTGGTGTGGAGAGTGTTTGCCCTTTTTAACATTAAAAATGGCAACACAGAAAGGAGATGGGGTCAGAAGCAACATTAACAGGACGAGGATGTGGAGGAGGTGGAGACTGAAGATTTATAAGAAGAGGAGCCTCCACAAAAGAGAGCCAATGTAGCATGGGATGTTTTTTAACCACTTGGATGCTAAGGTGTTTTATGGCTTTGAATGTAATTTCCATTGAAGTCAATGGAAACTCCATGACGAGCTGGGCTCGTCATGAGCGTCGAAGGGGTTAAATCCCATCTGGGGAATCTAAAACAGTGGTCAAGATAGTGCAATACACCATCTGTGAGAAGCCTTTCTCTAGAGGTACAAATAAAAAATATTCATGTGGACAACATCCATGTTGAACCACCTCAAAACCTACCACAGAAAACATCTGCAACTAAAGCGAAGAGATTTCAATTGCAGCAGCAAACAATTTTTGGACAGAAAGTAACATTAAATGTCCAAACTCTCGCTCCAGAGTTATCTACAATGGCCACTTATTGTATGGAGTGTGAGGTTGTCATAACTGCTGGTGAGAAGTCTGTTACTGCCATTTGCACTTTTGCGAAGAACCAGAAGTGCTAATTTTCTTCACTCCCTTTTATAATATTTGCACATTTCTTAGTGCAGATTTTTGTAATTTTTCCTTTCCCAGTTGCCATTTTTGTTTGCACAAAACAAAAAAATAAAATTATAAAAAGGGGGGGAATTAGAAAACAAAAAGAAGGTTCCTGTTGGAACCACCTTTAACAGTTAAACAAAAGGTAAAGTATGCATGTATGTTGGAATGAGTATATGACTGGTGTATGGATGAATGAACGAGTGCATGACTGGTGCATGGATGCTACAATGAGTGCAGGAGTGGTGCCTTGGTAAATCTATGAGTGCATGGGTAGTGCCTGGGTAATAGCATGACTGCATGGGTTGAACCTGGATGATTGAGTGAGTGCATAGGAACTGCCTGGGTAATTAGATGAGTACATGGGCAGTGTCTGGGTGAGTGCATGGGTAGTGCCTGGGTGATTGTATGAGTGCATGGGTAGTGCCTGGGTGACTGTATGAATACACAAGTAGTGCCGGGGTGATTGAATGAGTGCATGGTTAGTGCCTGGATAATTCGATGACTGCATGGGTAGGGCCAGGCTAATTGGATGAGTGTATGGGTACTGCCAGGTTGATTTTATTACTGCATGGTTGTGCATGGGTGATTGGATGAGCACAAGGGTAGTGTCTGGGTGATTGGATCTGTGTATGGGTAGTGCCTGGTTGATTGCATGAGTACACGGGTAGTGCCTGGGTGATTCCATGAGTGCATGGGTTGTGGTGGGGTAAATGGATGAGTGCATAGGTAGTGGCTGGGTGATTGGGTGAGTGAGTGTATGGGTAGTGCCTGGGTGATTACATGAGTGCAGGAGTAGTGCGAGGGTGATTTGATGAGTGCAAGGGTAGTACCTGGGTGACTGGATGAGTGCATGAGTAGCGCCTACGTAATTGTTAAATGTATGGGTAGTGGTTACATGATTTGCATTAGTGTAAGTGCAACCTCTGGATACATAGAAAAAAGCAAGTGCAGTGCCTGGGTGAAAAGAATGATTGCAAGTGCAGTGCCTGGCTGAATAAATCAGTACTCGTGCAGTGTCTGAGTGATTACATGACTGCACGGGTAGTGCCTGAGTGATTGTATGAGTGCAAGTGTACTACCTGGATGATTGCATGAGTGCAAGGGCTGTGCTTGGGTGAATGGATAAGTGAAAGTGTAGTGCCTGGGTGAATGCATGAGTGCAACTGTGGTGCATGGGTGATTGGATGAGTACAACAGTAGTGCCTGGGTGATTGGTTGAGTGCATGAGTAGTGTCTGGGTAACACATAATCCATATATATATCAACACAATACTACATTTTCTTATCCTAAATTCTCCTTAGAACTTCAGTTCTAAAAATAGCAGATATGAGTTTGGTAACTTTTTAGGTAGTCTTAAATTGAATGTCACTTTTAGCTCATTGCACTCTGTTCATCCTGTTTGACATCTTAAATATATTGTGTAGTGTTCAGAGATATATTAAGTCCTTCATGAAATATAATTGCTATAGTTGTGAAAGTTTTTTTTGAAATGGAAATTTGCCCAGCTACGAAGTTTGCAATTTCAGTTCCTAATTTACTACCATCCATTCTGCATCTTTGTAGAATGACTATGACATATTTTCCATACCTTTGTTGAAACAACGTTGACTTAAGTTCTGGTTAACAGTTTGGACAGGCCATATCTTGATGGGCATTTTTAGTTAGATATTCAAAGGGCATAGCTTTACAATCTGGTAATGTCAAGTAGAGTAATCATTCAGAATTTATGTCAGTGCTAGATGTAAATTCACAATCTTCACAGTTATGGTTCCATTTACAAGTTAAACCTAATAATCCATTGATTTTCACATCTTTTTCCTCTAATAGTCCTAGCATTGCCATTAAAAATTCTTGAGCATCCTGCTGAAGATTTAGAGAAAACACTACTGATCCAGTACAGTCATCTGTAAGTTTTCTTATTACAGTAACAGAATGTATAATACTTCTGCCACTTCTTAATCCTTCGAGTAAACTACATAGTTGCAAACACATTCTTTTATCTGCAAATGGTATAGTCCCTTTAACACTACATTTGCATAACAGTTCACTCCAGATTTATTATCAAAGTGATAGTGATAACCTTCTATTTCCTCATTGTGCTGTAGTTTTCTGTTCTTAGGTTCTTGTTGTTTTTATTTTTGTTCATCTTTCTGTTCAGCTCTAATAGACTGCTTTAATATTTTCCACGTTGGACACATTATCAGTTTCTCAAACTCAGGATACTGGCCTAAATGAGTTGCATATTGAGCTATTAACCAATTATACTCTCTTACCCAGCTCACATCAGTACTTACTTTCTTCTCATCAAAATCAATCAAAAATCAACCAGACAATGTTTTAATTCGTTATAAAGCTACATATGACATTCTTTCTTTGAATACACTACTGCCAATATTAACAACAGCTGTATCTACGCTTAAACCTTGTGATTTGTGGTTAGTTACTGTATACACTGGGTACTACTTTCACTGGACGTACAAGTCTTTCATGTGTAGGAAACGTACAGCGCATCTACCAATCTGCTTAACTTAACCAACATCATAACATTTTATGGCTAAGTATTCTACGCCATTTCTGTATGGATAATTAATAATTTTCATAACTTTACCCATTGCGCCATTCACTAGCCCTTCTTCAACATTTAAATTACGACGTAAGATTACTGTTTTTCTAATCCTGCAGTTTTTGGCGCAGAGTTTCTAAACTCTCGAATTTTGATTGCAGTTTTTCTGTTAGTAGAACTGTAACTCCTTGATGTTCTATTTTATAATTTGCTCAAATTTCAATTATCTCTTCTTTTACCAGTTGCAATAATTGTTCATTGAATGTACTACACTCCTCAAGTAATGGCAGCATCAAACAAACAATAGAGTTCTCTTCCTTAACAAAGTTATACATTACTTCGGCAGCTGAAACATTAGTTGGAAACATGTTTGATGAAACAGGTTTGTAATGCTCTCTTTCCTTCTTTTGTGAGAACTCCCACTCTAATGTTCTTTAGTATATCTCCATATTGCCTATATGATGCTTGCCGCATGTTTCTGATTAACTCTTTTTATTAAAGGTTTTCCCAAATGTTTACATTTCCAATACTTCTTAGTGAATTCCTAGTTTCATTAGGTAGCAGTGTCTTGAAGACAGGTTGTTCTTTGACTGGAGTTAGTTGTAGCAGGTCTCCAAAGACTATTAAGTGTTTCCTCCAAAAAGCATAGCATAGTCAGTTTTTAATATTTGCTGAATTCTTAAATGTATTAAAGCTAGCATTAGGTTAGATACCATTCTGACTTCATCAATAATTAGAATCTTTAATTTATTTAATACTCTTGCCACTTCATGACAACCATCATCAGATAATTTGTTGTCTTTTTCTACAGGCAGCATTAATATTGATGAAGGGGAACTCCTTTAATATTATGTGCAGCTACTCCTGTTAGTGCTGTAACTACACATGACAAATTAGAATCTGTTGTCTTCTGTAGATAATTAGTCAGTACTTTAATCAAGAAGCTTTTTCCAGTTCCAGATTGACCACTTATGTGCAATAGAACTGGTTTATAAACTTTATATGCAGAACAAGCACACTCTTTTTTCTCATAAAGAAATCCATGTTCTATTTTACTTCATCAAAAATGTCTTTCTGATCTGTATTCAACTGGGTTTTTAGGTTCAAAAACAAGTTTATTTAGACAATTGTCCATAAAACATTCTAAAAAAAGAAGAAAATACACATTAATTAAAACCTTTGAATGAACCCCCCTCCCCACCGCCCCATCCCCATTACATTTCATTTTTTTAAATTCTGTTTGACAGATCGTAAGAACTGGGCAATCCCAACTGCCACATCTAAATATCGCATCTCAGACAGTAACTCAACCGATTTGTTCCTATGAAGAGCATCATATTTAAAAAACAAAGGTCTTAAAAACTTGATCCGATTTGCAAAATAAAAAGCACAGTCCATAAGAATATGCGTACTAGTGCATATGGCTTTCACAGGGCAGGGACAAAGACCACAATTATTTTGCACCCCTGTCTTATATGGGTGGGATGAATAGATTGGATTACATCCCACCTGAACCCTTAGGATTTCTTTTCTCAAACCTGGATCTGGTAACTGTGATAAGTAAGGGAAAACACAATCCTGGCCAAGTGATGCTAACGAGAAGCTAATAGAGTTCTTCTTTAAATATAATAAATCATACTGTCTTGACAGCATGGCAGCAGAATCTCTCAATACTCGTTTGCCTGGGAAAGTGAGCCAGGATGTGACTGTACCACAATTTAAATGGAGATTCTGCATTGCAGTCATTCTGGTTCTAACGGTCTTTGCCCACATCCTTTCACTGCTTTGGCTCTCTTCCCAACACAATCTGGATACTTTAACCATGTCATCATTCTCCAGCAGGGTGTTGAAGTATCTTAGGGCCCGAGTGGCGGCCGCCATGTTCCACGATACCAGACTGAACTCTCTCCTTATAGCCTGGACCATGGTACCTTGTGGAAGTGATAGAAGTCTTTTAAGCACTACCCCTTCCAGTCTGTCCCATTCGTAGGTTGGATCAAGAGAAAATATCTCTCCTCCATACAGGCCTATTGGTGGGATCTTCCCTTCATAGGCCTTTAATAATGGGATACGGGATAGGCCCCCAAATCTGCCATTGGATCCAGATAAACAGCTTGCCTGCAAGAGGGCCTTCTGCCTAGTGGTATCCCAATGCGCGCCCCAATTCAGATTTTTCCTAAAAGTTAAACCCAGGTATTTATACTGATCCACTTGTTCCACCACCTGAGAATCAAGATACCAGAAAAAACTCTGCACTTTTTTCCCAAAAATCATAATTTTCGTCTTTTCCAGATTAATGCAAAGCTTGTTCTGCTTACTGTAAGAGGCCAATGCGTTGAGTTTCCTCTGCAAACCAATTGGAATGTAGTCCAATAATACCAAATCATCTGCATAGAGCAGACAAGCAATATGGTGGTCCCCAATTTTAGGTGAGAAAGACTTTGATTGGGAAATAACTGTTAGGAGGTCGGCCAAAAATAGACTAAAAAGTAGAGGTGCTAAAACGCACCCCTGACGCAGGCCATTGTCGATAGAGATTCTTTGGGACAACCGTCCTGACTTGTCTAACTCCACCTGAGCCCACTTGCCAGAGTGCAGGGATTGAAGAGCCCCAAGAAGGTATAGTGGTAATTTCCAAGCAGCAAGTTTTCCCCATAAAATATCCCTGTCAACAGAATCAAAGGCTGTCCGGAAATCTACAAAGCAACTGCACAATCTATGATTTTCCTCCACAGCCTTTCGAGGAATAGCCCACAAAGCAAAGCAGTGGTCTATGGTTGAATGACCCTCCCGAAAGCCCGCTTGTTCTAAAGGGATTCTCTTAGTTTCAGTGGCCCATTCTTCAAGTTTGGCTAAAATAATCTTGGAGAATATCTTTAATAAAATATCCAAGAGGCTTATAAGCCTATAATGCATTGGGTCTGTACCGCTCCCTTTTTTTAAAAGGTAAAGGGGAAGTAGAAGTAGGGCACAGCAATTGGAATTACACATATATGTTAAGTACAAACAATAGTCTGCTTTTGCTCTCATCACATAATGTCTATTTTGTCTGTGGGTCTCAAGCTTATGTTTGGCTTCCTAGGGGATGTTCAGGTACTTGTTATCGCTATAAGTGTTATAGCACCATCCACCTACCATAAGGATCACTGATTACAACGTAGGACTGTATACCAGCCCCAAGTTAGAAGGGTAATAAAAACGGAAGATATAGATCAGACAGATACCACTTTGCAACAGTTCATAGATGCAATGAAGGGTATTGTACCCTTTTGGGGCCCATGTCTAACAGTCTTAATATCTGTCACCTCACACGAGTTGTAGAGGGGGGTCATTAATACCACAGCTGGTATTTCAATAAATATTACAGCTGATGTTGCTTTGCAAAACTGGATGGTGTTAGACATCATCCTGTAGTGTAGTTCCTATATTCCCAATAGGCTCTGCGCATTGGAATAATATATCCTACAGATTTGACGTAGGACTGAGGTCTACTAGGTCTCTATCGAATATACTAGACTTAATTGTGAGTGCCAGCTAGCTCAGAGATCACTAGAAACTTTCTCGAATACACAAGAAGGGATTAGTTTCTGATAACCGCATAAACATGACAACTTTGTTTCCCAAGAATAAGAAATGTATCTCGAGAGTCGCGGAAACAATAGATAATTATTTCACTCAGTCAATCGTGCATGCTTCGTTTCACCAGAGATGCAGAGAAATGAAGAGACGGGCATTTTCAATAAAAGGGTATTTATTGAACAATCTTCTTTCTCATGCAGAGGAAATGAACTGCTACAATCGTAATACTGGTTGCAAAGTACAATGCGTACAGTACGAAGAGTATTATAAAATAATACTGTAAAAGCATGATATGGTTTCTAAGCTATAAAATACATAGAATACATACATTGATAAATAAAGACTAAAAGTACTCAACTGGTGCTTCTAAAATAGGCCTATCCCGGTGTACCTAACCTAGGTCTAGTACAAGGGAAGAAGTAAATGAGGCGTAGCTTAGTTTCAGTATTCTTTTGCCAAGAATCTAATCCAAGAATTCTCTAAGGGACTAATCAGCTCCGTACCTTGGTTTTAGAATGAAGGAGGTCTGGTATCTCTCTCTCATGACTCGAATTCCCAACAACCCGCAAGGGTAGGTTGGAAACACTGGAGCTGGATTTCCCGGCAAGAGAAAAGACAGCATCTCTCTCAGTGCGTCTGCTGGAGGGTCGGCTTCCTTCGGCAATTGCTGTAGCAGGGCGTCGGGCAAGTAGATAGTTGAACTGCTCCAAACCACCGTGTGTTTGCCTGGGCAAATGTGGGTATATTTACCAGCGTGTTATTATTCCTGAGGCGAAAAGCCGGGAAACACTGCCTTTTACAGACTGCCTTTGAGTGTTAATATTGTGTTATTACTTTTAATGGTGTTTTTACTTTCAAACTTTTAAACTTGCTGATTTGCACTTACTTCTAATATTGACACTGCTGACACTGTTTCCGCTTCCCACCTCGGACCGCACAGCAGATTGAACGCTGTTGCGGCTCAAACCGGGGGTCAGCCGCCATCTTAGGGAGGTGCAGGGATCGCGGTCTAGGCTTTCAGACCCTCCCACCCTCCTCCTGTATAAATGTGTATCATTTCCCGTCCGCGCAGCGGGCGGGCGCAGCGGGCGCGCCAAAGGCGTGCCCGTCTGCGCCCGTCCGCGCCCAACCGGGTCCCGGGGCCAGAACCCTTGGCTTTTCCCCATCGGCTCCGCGCTCCTACTCCAGTAAACAATTACTTGATCTGAGACCTTTTAATACACATATAACGCATTCTTTTGACCTGCTTGGAAATTTTCCTTTGCACTGCCCTGATTGCCCTTTCTTATTAAGTATTCCTGATTTATGTAAAAGTCAACAACTACGAGCTACTATTCCTTCTCCTCCTGGCTTTATTTTTATCAGTCATAACTGTCGCTCTCTGCCCAAACATAAACGCAATATTTTTGACTTGCTTACTGATGAGGCGCCTGATGCGCTATTTATTACTGAATCTTGGCTCAATGACTACTCTGGCCCTGACATCGCCGAAGCACTGCCTATTGACTATGCCATTGTCCGAAATGACCGTCCTGCAAGGACTGGAGGCGGTGTGGCAATAATTTTTAATAAAAAATATCAATGTCATTCTGATCCTATTATTCTAAGCAAATGTGATGCTCTTCACTTTAAGCTCACTTTAAACCCCAATTATACTATTACTGGACTTTTAATGTACTGTCCCCCTGGCACTTCTAATTCTTGGTACACTCAATTTTTGGATTTCATATCCTCAGTGCTCGTATCTTCCAGTAATTTTTTTGTCATTGGTGATTTAAACTTACATTTGGACAACCCCAATGATAAGGCTGCTTGAAACTGTATTACCGATCTTGCTGCTATGAATTTAATTTTACACAACAAGGGTCCGACCCATTGAGGTGGGCATCTTTTAGATCCGATTTTTTCAAACTCTTCGCAAATAACATGTTCTCCTCCCTCACCTGTCTCCTGGTCAGATCATTATCCAGTTAAATTTACTGTAACTACCAACAAAACTCAGACCATACCCAATTCCTCTTTCAATTTTAAAAGGAGAATCTGGAAGAATTTGGACACTACAGCTCTCAATTCAAAGCTTCTTGATCTTTTGCCTAAATATCGACCAAACTTAGACAATATGAATTCAGCTGCTAACTCGGTGAACTCCTGGCTCCTTGATGCTATAAATATCTGTCTTCCTCTTACAAACAAAAGAAATGTTGTTCATA
Organism: Lissotriton helveticus; assembly: GCF_964261635.1. NCBI lineage: Eukaryota > Metazoa > Chordata > Amphibia > Caudata > Salamandridae > Lissotriton > Lissotriton helveticus. The sequence continues at coordinate 1,195,986,433 of NC_136065.1, forward strand.
ATTTTCCCGCCCCATGGTACAATGAAACCCTTCGGCTACACAAAGTTCAATGTAAGAGACTTGAACGGGCCTGGAGGAAAGATTACTCTACTGCTGCCGGGCTTACGTATAAAGCCGAGTTGAAATTATACCATAAAGCCTGTGTTCATACCAGAGCCACTTATGTTACTAATTTGATTACAGAATCCATAAATAAATCAAATGTTTTATTTAAAGTTGTAAAAGACCTTGCTGGCTCTCAGACAGTCGCTACACCCCCTCCTCTTTCGAGTAAGAAATGTGACGAACTTGCCCAGTATTTTACATCTAAAATCGACACAATCCATAGAGATATCAAATCTCTTGAGAAATCTACTGCCTGCCCCTGGTCACCCCTTATTGCCACTTGCCCTCCCCTGGCTTCTCTGCAGACCTGGCCTGACCTTGTACCTGCCACTCTTTTAGAAATTCTAAACAATATTAAATCTGGCTCACCCATCGATCCTGTACCCATTTCGGTTCTACGTCAGCTTGAATCCTCCCAACTTGAAGTGATCTGCTCTTTACTGAACGCTTCTCTTGCTTCAGCCACTGTCCCCGATTGCTGGAAGCATGCAATGGTCACCCCACTTCTCAAGAAACCAACTGCAGATCCTAATGTTGCTGCTAATTTCCGGCCTATCTCATTGCTGCCATCCTTTTCAAAAATTTTGGAAAGACATGTTCATTTACATCTCTCTCGCTTTGTCACTTTCAATAATCTTCTTCACTCATCTCAATCGGGCTTTCGCCAAGGTTTCTCTACAGAAACCACCTTACTAGGTGTAACTGAAAACATTCGCCAATTACTAGATCAAGGCGAAACGGCTGCACTGATTTTGCTCGATCTCAGTGCAGCCTTCGATACTGTCTCCCACAGTATCCTTCTCAATAGCCTTGCCTCTTTTGGCATTTGTGACAAAGCGTTACTCTGGTTTTCATCCTTTCTTTCTGACAGGACTTTTCAAATCTTTTCTAATACTTCCACTTCTAACATCTATCATTCCCCTCACGGTGTTCCCCAGGGTTCTATTCTTAGCCCTCTCCTCTTCAATCTTTACGTTGTTCCGTTAGCCCATGTTGCACAGTCCTCTGGCCTTAACCTATTCACTTATGCTGATGATTCTCAGATTGTGTTTTCTTTAACTCAAGCAGACCCTTCTTCTCCTTCCTCCCTGCAAACTGGTCTTAGTGACATTTCTCGCTGGATGAGCCGTAATTTTCTAAAGCTTAACAGCGATAAGACGAAGGTGCTCGTCTTTGGCAACAAGCCTGACCTTTGGAGTCCGAGACACTGGCCATCAACGATGGGCGTTCTACCCACTCCATCGGAACGTGCTAGGAACCTAGGGGTCCTCATCGACAGGGATCTGTCGTTGAAAGACCAGGTCAATAAAGTCTCAGCCACCTGTTTTACTATTCTTAGATGGCTGAGAAAGATCTTTTGGATTCTGCCTTCTGACACACAAAGATCTGTTGTGACGGCCCTGGTGACCTCTAGACTGGATTACAGTAATGTGCTCTATCTGGGGGTCACCAAGGCTATCCTGCATCGTCTCCAACTGGTTCAGAATGCTGCTGCCCGGCTCCTGTGTGGATGCCGGAAATATGATCCAATCGCGGCACGCATTAAGCAACTTCATTGGCTCAATATTGACAACCGAGTAAAATTTAAGGCACTATGCTTTATGCATAAGATTAAAATTGAGGTTGCTCCCATTTATCTTCAAGCACTCGTCAAGCCTTACGTACCTACACGCTCACTTCGCTCTTCCTCCCAACATCTGTTCTGCATACCTAGGTTCAGGCTTTCCAGAGTGGGAGGTCGTTCCTTTGCTGTATTGGGACCTAAACTGTGGAACTCTCTTCCCGTGGACTTACGAATGGAGCAGTGCCATCTCCGTTTCCGAAAGGCCTTAAAGACCTGGCTGTTTGCCCAATAACCCCTTTTTCTTCAGGATTAATCATGTTGTTTACTGTCAATTAGCGCCGGGAAACCCTTACGGGTAGCTGTCGCGCTTTATAAGATTAATAATAAATAAATAAATAAATAAATAAATATTTATACCTTGAAGGTGCCTAGTTTGACGTAAGGTTGGGCATAATAACGTCATCAAAGACTCAGTTCTTTGAAAACTCCATGAGTTCTTGGATAAATCAATATTCAAGCACGGGGAAGTTCCTGACTGCTGAAGGCGGGTTTTTCCAAGAAATCGTTGTGGATTTTCGGAACTAGTGGAAGTAGCCATGACTTATTTGGACTGCATAGGCTAAGTCTAAATATGGTTATAATTTCTATGCCTATATAAGGATAGGGTGATTTATACCTATATATGGGCATGAATCGGGAAAATTACACTAGGATCCTAAATTCATATACAACAATCCTTGCTGATCGGGAAGGGGCCTGTTGTGTCATTGGCAGTAGTTGCTGCATCTATATACCAGACCACGCCCCTAATGTATACTCTGCCATTCAGAAGTTGCACAAACTTGCATCCGACATTCACCAAGAGAATGGTACTTGGTCCCTGTCTGAATGGTTCTCGGGTCTGTTTGCGTCCTCGGGTTGGGAAATCCTGATTTTCTTATCTGTAGTTGCAGGCCTGCTCTTCACCTGTTGCCTGTGCATACATTGTCTTCCTGCTTGCTGTACTCATTGTGCCAAGACTCTAATGCCAAAGCCGACAGGTTTAGTATCTGATTCTAAGATAACTGCCATGATGATACAAGATATGCAAGATATCTTGTCAATAGATGAAGGTATTTTTGAATATTCATAATGCATATATCAGCTTGCAATTGGTAGTCCTTTAGTTCTGTAGGGAGTCGTTTGCTCCAAAAAGTGGCAAAATGTATTAGCGAATGCTAAAAGGAGGGTCTGTTGGATTAGAAAATTGTTTTTCCCGAATTTCCCATATACTGCATGACTTAAGTTAGCATTCCCCGCACCATTTTGCATTTAGCCGCCATTTTGAGCCGTGATCGAAAACTATCTTCTGTCTCCCTAATTTTGTGTTTGCCTCACCAAAATGTCAGGGTTTGACTCGGCATAGGCGCCTACTTGTGTCAGAATGTGAGGACTTCAACTCCCAGAAGGCTTTCTGGGGAGGTGTGTCCAACCTTCATAAAATACACGTACCAACGCGACCGCGTTGTACGTGATTCTGGCTTTCCCGGCATCTTCCTAGCAGCCGCGCTGTTAGGAAGTAGAGACCTGTACTCCCTTCGCGTTCCGAAGGTAAACAAACTATTGATTTCCGGAGCCCGCGCGCAGCTGCGTCAGGCTGCCCCTAGTGTTCCGCTCGGCTGGGTGCGAACCTTGTCCCTGTTCCTTGTCCGCTCGCGGCTGCGGCGGGTCTCGGTGTTTCCCTTCCCTGCTCGGCTGAGCAAGAAACGCCGTTAGCCTCATTCCGCTCGCGGCTGCGGCGGAATCTGCATCCACTCTCTCTTTTGCTTAGGCGGAGCAAAAACAGACCCCAAATCCTTCCACTCGCGGCTGCAGTGGTTGAGAAACCGGAGCTGGATCTCTTGTGCCCTATCCTCTCGCGGCTGCAGAGGGTTTCTCCGGTGTTGGGACCAGTGTTACCTGAAGGAAGTCATCTGCTATCTATCTACACGGAGGTATCATTTTGGGGCGCTATTATTTTACATGTCTCTTGACTCTCTCTCTTCCATGGGAATGAGATGAATAACTCTGTAACATTTGGTGTCTAATTCTTTTGGGAGTTCTGAACATTCTGTGGAGTAACAAGAATCAGGAAGCTTCTCTTCTACTTTCTGCTGAACTCTGTTCTTGGATTTTGTTTCTTTTTTCTGGAACCTTTGGATCTGGACCTTTGCTTTTCGTTCCTATTTTTGTTTTGGATAACGTGGGGAATGAAAGTGGGTATGTATAAGAGTTGAATATTGATTATCTCGGATGAGATCATAGGAGTAGTATTGATAAACGGATCTTGTATCTTTCAGGCGGTGGGGTTCCTTTGACAGTAAGAGAGGTATCTTATGGGAGCCATTGGAACCGCTTCTTGGGAGAAACCTATACAGGTATAGTCAGGATTCTAGCGAGATCATACTGAGAGTAGACAGGATTATCATACAGTATTTATGTTGTGCTTTTGTCATTTCAGGTAATCCGTTTTCACCGTAGACCCCACCCTTACCTTTCCCTCGCTTGATTACCTTTATGCTCTGTTTGATTTATTAGTCAGCGTGTGGGGAAGTCAGGAGGTGGACCCCATTGAGCATCACCCTGATCCAGAGGAGCCGAAGTAGACATGACACAAAAAGCAGCTGCCAATGTGTCCTCTTGCTGTGCTAATGAATAGAATGTTTTATTAGTGCATACCTTTCTGACTAGATAGGCTCACTCCCACTGCTCAGAGCGGTGAGGGCTGGCAGAGTAACCTTGAATACAAGATAAAGTGTGCCCGGTCCCAGGACTGTAACTCATAATTCTGTACCTCCTTTGTTCATTAGCTCGCAACTCAAAAAATCCAGTCTGGGCGGGTCTGTAGGGGTGCTAGAAATGTACTTCACACCTTACCATGTTGTCGGAGATCAGTCCCCTCTGCAGCAATCCAAGGAGGCTAGTCAGACTGGACTCCGCCCGAGTGTATGACTAATAAACCACTTTTGTTTGTATTCTCTACTGTCTGACCGACTCTTCATTTGTGTGGAAGGCTGAGAGGTGTTCGCGAGTGACCCGGGTGGCCCTAATCAGGTCACTTCCTTCAGTTGGCAACCGAACAGGGACCCCATCGGGTGAGTGTACCATCCTTGCCTGCAGACAGGTGAGGAGGTCGGGGCCACGTCGGGTCATACGGGCAGACCGGGGATCCCTGCATAAGAGAGTCTTGTACTTGCAGCTGCTCCGTCTGTCTGACTGGGCGGTGCTTCGTCCAGTGGTCATCCGGAGTGGGGTCCTGAATGGCGAAACCCTTGGATCTGTCCTTTTGGTCCGAAGAGTCGGCAGTGTAGAATACATTTGTTTGACCTGTGTGCACCAGGTGAGTTTGCTTTGTTTCTTTATGAACATGATACCACTTTGATTTGTATTTGATGAGCATATTTGCAAATATCTGCTCACCATAAATAGTGGACTTGTTTTCTTTTGAAAAAATACCATGTTTTAGCAATGTGTTTTGTTTGGGCTGTCGTTGTTATTCTGCTGATGCTCAATTGGAAGAAAGTCAGCCAGCGCCTCTGGAAAGGCACTCCGAATTTTGACATGTATGCAAAACATGGCCTTGGTCTTATTATGTTAGTCCACTGTGGCACAAATATACGAGGGACAATGCAGAGTTACAGTGGCCCTTGACGGGCACCTTTGATGAACAGAAAATTAATTTCCTACAGGAAAATTTGTTTATGAGAAGGAGTACGCAGTGGATGTTTGATTCCCTCAGGAAATGGCAAAAGGAGGCTAAACAGAGATGAATGAAAGCATAGAAAGAGGTACGGAAGGGGAGAATGCAGACAGTGACTCAGAAAGCTATAGCGCCTGATAGAGAGAAAATAGGAAAGGGAATAGAGTTCAGATTGCAGTGTGAAAAGTCTTATGTTGCTCGAGAAGAGAATGATACTTTTGTGGAGGAATTGCTGGATGCTCGACCCCTGCCTCTGCATGCCCCACAGGCGGTATACCCTGCCCTTCCTCTACAGCCCCGGCTACCCGGCCCTACTGTTTCTATTGATTCTGCTACTGTTGGTCTGTCTGCCTTGGCCACAACACCACCTTTCTATCCCCGCCGTCTGTGGCAACTACGACGGTTAGCATCCCGGTAACACCTATTGCTTCGGCGTCCCTCTCACCAGCTCTTACGTCCATGACCCAGTCTGTAGCGACGTTATTGCCCGGTAGCTCTATTATCACTCCCACTATTTTCCCCTATTCCCCAATGTTACAGAACATTGAGACACCAGTATGTGGCTCTGAGGACAGGGACTGGATGAAATCCAAGGACCGGCTGGGACAGACGTTAATACGGTCTGATGTAGGGGAAGCTGAGAAGAAGGTGGTGGCTAATCAGGCTGCGCAATGGGCTTGTAATCCCATTTATGGTGTGGACGATGTGTGGGATGTGATGAAAAGCTATGAGCAGTTTGTGCAGCAACATGCACTTAGGCACATGTCGGCAACATTGATTGGACTGTGGGATCAATCTTTCAATGATATAAAGCCTCAAATTATGTATGATATTAGGGACCATGTATATGCTGCTGGTATGGCATCTTGTGAGGTTTTTGGTAATGTCACGACACTGGACGCTTATCGAAGTAGGCTTCTTGAAAAGAGCACGAAGACAGTATCCCAGTTTCTGATGAGGGAAGTTCATCCCATATACCACCCTGAATTACCGGGGCTACGGGATCAGCAGAATACTATTATTAGACCGAGGGTAGAGGCCCGTTTCTAGGAACAATGGGTTTACACTCTGTGGAAAAAGAGTGAGGTTTTTTCCCTTATAACTCAGTTACCTGACCCTAGGAAAAATCCCACTGCATATTATAAGGAATTGACTGAGGCTGCTTCATCGATGGTGATGACGCTTGCGGATATTGAATTGTTCTTTAGTCTGCTGATGCCTGTTAATATATGGAGACAGGTGCACACTCAGGACCGCGTTGTGGAATTGGGTGGTACCTGGGATCAGCTTAAAGCATGGGATCAGGTTAAGAAGCCTTGGGAAAAGCCTTAAGGCAGAGATACTAGCTTTGCCTGGCCAAATTATTATGTATATGCACTTTAAACATTCCACCGAGAAGGAAAGTTAACAGCATGTGGTCAGAAGAAAGATGAAAGTGTGTCAGATTTTTTCACCCGGTTTGAAGGTGTCTTTTTGTATTTTAGCAGACTGCATTTGTCAGTGGAAGGGGCTGTTTGATAGTTCGTTAACAGATTTGTTATGAACTTGCTTCCTGAAACAGCAACTTCGGAGAGCACTTGGACTATCTCCTCCCCTTTTGTGATATTGAGCATGGCGCAGTATTAAGAGCATAGGGAGAATGAGGAGAAGGATAAGGTGGATAAAAAGCATAAGGAATTAAAAACAAAGGTGTTGTTGCAGCAGGCTTCTAGGAGGAATGGTAGAGGACATGGTGTTTCGGACAGGCAGCTTCCACATACCAACCGGACTACTACACCTGTAGGGCTGAACCAGTGTGCATATTGTAAGCAGGAGGGACACTGGCGGAGCGAGTGTTCAGTGTTGTTGCAGAATGTCGTGGCCCCTAGAGGACGAGGGTCTCCTGGACGGGGTCATGGAGCTGGTGGACAGGACAGAGCTCAGCATGCCGCTGCATCACAGAATAGTTTGAGTGGTAACTACTTTGATGACACGAGGGGTGGACAATATTATCATGTTGACTACAGCATGGATGAAGTGACAGGGATGTCTCACAGTTAGGACAGCTAATGGCCAGAGTTAGGGACCAGTTCCGATACCTGTAGATCAACATGGTCCTTATGTTACTACGGATTTGCATGGCTCAGCCAATGAATTTCTGATGGATACAGGTGCAATGAATAGCTCCATTTCCCATTTACTGGTCTCTGGGGCAGCTCGGTCTGGCCAAAATAATGTTTCAGTAGGTTTTTCTGGTGTAAAGGATGTGAGCCCCATTTCTAAACCTCTTGCACTGCCTACTGGTCCTTTTACTGTGGATTTGTCGTTTTTGTTGACATCTAATTGCGGGGAAAATCTGATGGATTTAGATTTGTTAAAAAAGTTGCGTGCGATAATTTATTGCTCCCCTGCAGGTGTTTACATGACAATGGGTCCTAGTGTGGTCAACGCTAAGCAGTGTCTGTCCAAGGATGCGCAACTCCCTGCTGAATTCAAAGACATCCCACTCACATTATGAGCAACGGATGACACGGACACAGGACTATTGCAGATTCCCCCGGTTTCCATCAAAATAAAAGATAATGCCATCTTGCCCCATATTCCTCAGTACAAGATACCGCAGGCCGGGGAGCGAGCCTTGTTGCAAATTATACAGAACTTGATTGAGTCCGTGGTTGTTGAGGAGACTCTTACAAATGTATGCAATAGCCCTATTCTTCCCATCCTTAAGGGGGCCCTTTTGGGTTCCTCTGATGACCATCCAGATGTTTATCATTTTGTGATTGATTTGCGTGAAGTTAATAAAATAGTGGTTCCTCAGTTTCTGGTGGTCTCTGACATTACTTCCCTTCTGACAAGGATACCTTCCTCTGCTAAATACTTTTCTGTCATTGATCTGAAAAATGCATTCTTCAGTATTCCAATACATACAGACAGTAGACATTTGTTTGGTTTTACACTGGCTGGCAGGTGCTTTAGAGTCTGTTGCGCTCCTCAGGGCTGTACTGAGAGCCCTAGCATATATAGTCAAGCTTTAAAAGCTCAATTAGATTCTCTCACACTTCCCTCAGGTAATGTATTGCTCCAATATATCGACGACCTTCACATTGCTTCTGACACTGAAGAAGGTTGCAAAGACAGCACAGTCAAATTGTTATTGCATTTGGCACATCATGAACATAAAGTGCCGCTTTCTAAATTTCAATATTTTTGACAGGAGGTCACCTATCTAGGTCACCTACTGTCGAAGGAGGGAAGGAGATTGACTCCTGAGCGCATTGATACTATTGTTAAAATGCCTACCCCCAAAACTCAGAGGGAGGTGAGCTCTTTCATTGGCATTACTTCTTATTGTCGGCAATGACTTCCTGACTATTCATTGTAAATAAAACCCCTGTTAGCACTAACCACTAAATATGTGCTTGAACCTGAGGTTACCATGTTTGAGGATACTTTAGTAAATGTCAAGGAGATTCAGAGTGAGACAATAATTGAGGAATTAGCAATATGGCAGGAAAGCACAGCACGTTTGGATGAGGATGGGTTTTGGATTGATATATCAGGAAAGCAGAGATGAATGTTACCAGATGCATATGTTCTTCCCTTGGTTACCATGGCTCACAGGCCAGCCCATATCAGTTTGAAAGACATTTGCAAGTCGTTAGACACTGTGGAGCTCATTAAGATATCGGGAGGATCTCCACCGCCCGTATGGCGGTGGCGATCTGCCCGCAAAAAAACACCGCCCGCATAAGAATCCCCCTGCCACATTACCATGGCGGGGTGGACCCCGGCCGATGGGAAGACTGTCTGCCAGTTTTCCCCCGGTAGGCAATCCCCCGATTGCCTACCAGGCAGAAAAGCAGTTTATATGGTGGCGGTGTCCGGTAGACACCGCCATCCATATTAGTATGCAGGCGGGGTGTTGCCTTTGCCACGGAAAGGCAGGTGGGTTTCAGTTCAGTTCAGTTCAGTTCAAAAGTCTTTATTTCGAATGTCAATTCATAAAAGACAGTACATAAAAACACCAAAATTTTATAAAACCATGATAACAATCATCATCTAAAAGGTTTCTTCATCTAAAAGGATATTAAACAATTTAATAAACAGTTCAATAAAGACTTCCAGTTATAATAACAACCAACGTTATCAATATATAGAATATATAAAAACAAGCATTAAGAGACATTGGGGTTCCTAGTTCGAATGATCCATGCCCAGCCTAGGTACTTAGCCACACCGGCCACTACCAACTCGGATGTGTTAGTACGAAATATCCTCATGGCTTCTAAGAACCCTTTGATTTCAAAATTACTACATAGGGGTTTAAGCCATTTTAACCGTGGAACACGGTAGGCTGGGCATGCAAAGAAAAAATGTCCCATGCTTTCCGGATGGTTGGGGCACCAAGGACAGGTATAGTTTGAGTTTGCAGACCATTTCCCGGCAAAGGAATTAACTGGGAGTGACCCGACACGGAACTGATGGTATAATTTCCGGTCGAGAGTTTTAGTGATCACATCCCAGTAAGGTTCTAAGGAAGGGGTCAGTTTATGTACCAAAAAAAGTCCAGTTAAGTTAGTGGCGTCTGACTGGGCCACTGCTAAGTGCTTTACTGTGGCCCAGTATAGGTCCTTGAAATCCTGTTTAGAGGGAAAGGGGGCACCCCCCGGATTAGACCAAAGGTGGTTGAGTCCCATCTCTTCCAGCACAAATTTGACTTCCCTTAGCCAGGGGATTCGAGATGCGCCCCACAATGACCTAACTTCGTCCAGTTCCTTGGCAAATAGGCTAAGCTCTGGTGTGGTCCAGAGCCGTCGCCACAGGGCCACCAGACGGAAGCGGGTCAAATCATTGAAGGGTTTGCAACCCAAATCTAACAACAATGGTTTGGTGGGTGTGGATTGAGGGAGACCCACCAAATTTCGCAGGAATTTGTTTTGTGCCTTAACAAGGAGAGACAAATCTTTGTACCCCCACACATCAGCGCCATATAATATGGCTGTATTAATTTTTGCTTCGTAGATTTTTATCACCGGGGCAATACGTTTGGTCAGGGACTTCCTTTGCTCCTGTAATAAGCAGCCCGAGAGGCGGACAAACTTAAGATATAAAGCCTCAATCTGGGGTTTCCAGCTAAAGCGGTAGTCCAGGGTCACACCCAAGTACGTCATTGTATCCACTTGTTCAATCAGGGCACCATTCAAGGTAATAGAGCTTTTGATTGGGCTTTTATTTCTAAAAACCATAAATTTGGTTTTATCTGTGTTGATCTGCAGATCATTAACCCTGCAAAACTCAGCGAACCTGTTGAGGGCTATTTGCAACCCCCCTCGTGTTTTAGAGAGAAGCAGGGTATCATCTGCAAAAATCAACATCGGGTATTTAGAACCGCCCAAAGATGGTGCATCAGTCGGGGTATCATCAAAGAATTTTACAACCTGGTTTCATCATTGGGGCCCATAGCGGGCCCCCAGGCATTCTGGGGGGTGGGGTGCACATGGGTACCACCTGCAGTTCCATGCACAACATGGCAGGCACCGCACGTGTGCATGGAAGTGCACAACATGCCTTCTTGGCATTGCGGCGGGCGGTACTGTGAGCTCTGCCCGCCGCATTGTCAAGAATGCAGGATGCACCCGCCAGTCTGGCGGACACATCCTAATGTCACTAACGGGACCCTCGCACCAATGGTGGATGGTCCCATTCCCCGATAGGATGTCCGCCCGCTATCCTAATGACCCCCTGTGTGTCAAAATGACAATATCCCAAAGACAGCCACCCATCTGGTTAAATATTGTATGTTGTGTATGATGCACAATCCTGGGAAGGGTACCCCACCCCACCTGGTAACTTTGCACCTCCTGCTTTTCCTTTTGAAATTCTACAAATAGGTTTTATTGAGATGGACAGGGTCAACAATTTTTAATAGGTACTAGTGATTGTTTGCGCATTCAGTAAATGGCTTACCCCACTAAAGAAAATACAGCCATGGTGACTGCATAGGTACTCCTCAAGGAGTTCTGTTCTTGCTTGGGCTTGCCCATTTGATTTGGAGTGATAACGCACTTTAACGCAAGAATGATGCAGTTGGTTTGGGAGGGACTCCACATCAAACAAAAGTTTTGGATCAGTGATAGAATATCGAGGGACATAACATCGACTGCACGCAATATCGATGCCAGAATATCTACAGACAAAATATAGTCTACCTATCTACCAACAGGTAAGTGCCAAAAGATAAATTCCCAAAAATAGGGGCCCATTAGGATGGCGGGCAGATTGCCCCCGCCAGGCTGACGGTAGCTACCGCCAGCCTGGCGGGGGCAATCCGCCCGCCATCCGCACCTATATTCCCCCCTTCCATATTAGGATGGCTGGGGAGACCGCGGCGGAAGGAAAGACCGTCCGCCGCTTTTCCACCCGGTCAGAAAAGGTTCAATATGGTGGCGGTGTCTAATAGACACCGCCAGCCATATTATGATGGGCTGCTTTGGATGCCTTACCGCGGCGGCGATGCCGCCACGGAAAGGCATGCGGTCTTCACTCTGGGGGCCCCCTGCAGGCCACTAGAGTGAAGGAGAGGTGGGGGGTGCACACTGGGGGTACCTGTGGTACCCCCCTGCATTTGCATAGACAAAGCGGCAGGCACCACGCGGAGCCTGCCGCTTTGTCTTTGCAAATGCATCAATGCATTGTTAACATTGTGGCGGGCACATCCTAATACCCCCCACAGGACCCCCGCCCTTATGGCGGGCGGTCCCAATCCCCGTGAGGATGGCGGGCGGGCAAAGTCCGCCCGCCATCCTAATGACCCCCTTAGTTGTTAAAAATATAGTTTACTAAAATATCATATTTTTAAAATGTCTTAAAAATAATATTAAATTAATTAAATAATAAATATAATTAGGTAAAACATACTTAAAATTCATTAAAAATATTAAAATTAATAAATAATATATTTAATCCCCCCAAAAAATTAAACATAAATTTTTATTTTTTATTATATATCACCTTAATATTAAAAGATAATTATATATTTGTAATTATAAAATTTTAAAGACATAATTTAAAATATAATTACATATATATAATTAAACATAAATATAAAAATATTTCAGATATAATAAATTAAAATATAAAAATAAATTGTTTTAAAAATATTATTTTACACTACATTAAATATAAAAATAGTGAAAACGTTGCATAGCATAGGATGTAAAATGACTATTCCCACTCCATCAAGTTTAATAGTAGGGAAAGTGTTGGATAGCGGGAATGTAAAAATTACTATTCCTACTCCAGTGAGTGCAACAGTAGGGAAAACATTCGATAGCGTAGGGGTAAAAATTACTATTCCTACTCCAGCGAGTGCAACAGTAGGGAAAGTGTTGGATAGCGTAGGGGTAAAAATTACTTTTCCCACTCCAGAGAGTGCAACAGTAGGGAAAGTGTTGGATAGAGGATGGGTAAAAATTACTATTCCCTCTCCAGTGAATGGAACAGTAGGGAAAGTATTGAATAGCAGGTAGGTAAAAATTACTATTCCGACTCCAGCGAGTGGAACAGTAGGGAAAGTGTTGGATAGCAGGGGGGGTAAAAATTACTATTTCCACTCCAGTGAGTGCAACTGTAGGGAAAACATTGGATAGCGTAGGGGTAAAAATTACTATTCCTACTCCAGTGAGTGCAACAGTAGGGAAAGTGTTGGATAACGTAGGGGTAAAAATGACTTTTCCCACTCCAGAGAGTGCAACAGTAGGGAAAGTGTTGGATAGAGGATGGGTAAAAATTACTATTCCCACTCCAGTGAATGGAACAGTAGGGAAAGTATTGAATAGCAGGTAGGTAAAAATTACTATTCCGACTCCAGCGAGTGGAACAGTAGGGAAAGTGTTGGATAGCAGGAGGGTAAAAATGACTATTTCCGCTCCAGTGAGTGCAACTATAGGGAAAACGTTGGATATCGTAGGGGCAAAAATTACTATTCCCACTCCAGTCAATGCAACAGTAGGGAAAGTGTTGGATAACGTAGGGGTAAAAATGACTTTTCAAACTCCAGTGAGTGCAACAGTAGGGAAAGTGTTGGATAGCGTAGGGGTAAACATTACTATTCCCACTCCAGAGAGTGCAGCAGTAGGGAAAGCGTTGGATAGCATAGGGGTAAAAAAATTACTATTCCCACTGCAGTGAGTTAAACAGTAGGGAAAGTTTTGGATAGCGTAGGAGTAAAAATTCCTATTCCCACTCCAGAGAGTGCAACTATAGGGAAAGGGTTGGATAGCATAGAGGAATAATTTAGTAGACCCAGTCCTACAATGTAATAAAAATTAATTAAAAAATAATTAAATATTCAAATGTAATTTACCTCCCCGTATTTTCCACTATAAACGTCACATCCAATATTTTAAATAATTAATGAATTAACTAAATTAATTAACATTTAGTTAATTAGCTAATCACAATTAACAAAAAATAATAACAATGATATCTCACTTAATTGACACAATTAACAGTATAAAAACACTAATTAAATATTATATCAATATTAATAAAAACGTTATTTTCAATTAATTTAAGACACACCATACTCCCCTATAAACGCTCAACACACTCCTCAAAAAATGAACATAATTAACATATTATTAATTAATTATCAATAATTAATATTTCGCAATGTACATATTTATCGATTAATTAATCGATTAAGTACACACTTGTATTAATAACTTTTTGAATATGTAATAATCAATTGTTAACTTAATTACCGATATTAATTATTAACCATAACATTATTAATGAATTAATTATTATTATTTTTAATTTAAATTAAATTACTGCCCACCCTATTCCCCTCTAAACCCGCAACCTGCTACAGAACTAATACACGCAGAAATCAATTACAATATTAATTATTAACCACAAAATTATTAACTAATATATATATATATATATATATATATATATCTTTTTTTAATTTAAATTAAATTACTTTCCAGCCTATTTTCCTATAAATCCACAACCCGCTACGGAACTAATATACACAAAAATGAATTACCAATATTAAGAAAAGTATTAATTAATACATTATTATTATGTTTAATTTAAATTAAATTACTTCCCACCCTATTCCCCTATAAACTCGCAACCCGCTACGAAACTAATATACACAAAAATTAATTAACATAAAATTCATTATTGTAAAAAAATTGTAACATACATAAAAAATAATATACACTTTTAACACATATACTAATATATAATACAATTAAAAAAATCAATATAATGACATTCTATATAATGACATTCTATATATTGACATTCGATGTAATGACATTCGATATTACTTACCTATATGTCGATATTATTTCCAACTATATTATGTCTATTCTATATTCTGTCCTCTCAATATTTTTGATGCGATATTGTGTCCTCTCGATATTTTTAATTCGATACGCTGCGAACCACCCCCAGTCAGCAGTTCTGGTTGAGAAGTTACAATGGTACTCTCAAACTGAAGTTGGCAAGGATACAGGAGAGTACAGGGCTGCAATGGCCAGTTGCTTTACCATTAGCACTCTTGTCAACAAGAAGAACAGCCCACTCCAGAATGGGGCTGTTGCACTATGAAGTTGTGTTCGGGCACCCAGCAAATGTCCGGGGCGTCCCACACCCCAAAATGTTTTTTGAGATTGAATACCCTCTGTTGGTGGATTATCTGAATGAGTAAACTAAAAGTAGGCCTGGGCGGTGAACTTCGCTCAGTTCGGTGAGTTTGCTGAGTTTTCTGCACTCCGCACTCCGCGGAGCTCGGGGAGTGCAGAAGACTCAGCTTCGCGATGTGCAGCAGAGTTTTTCCCCCGCTCGCGATCCTGAACGATAAGTTTGTGCTCGCGAATGGTAAGTTCACAAGCACAAGCTGCTGCTCGGGTAGAATTTCTACCTGAGCTACATACCAACACAAACTGCACATCGCACTGCACTTCGCCACAAAGCGGAACTTCATAGAGTTTTTTTGTAACTTCACGGAGTTCGTCTGGGAACTATGCCCAGGCCTAACTAAAAGTCTGCATTCTATTCACCAACAGATCCAGGACACCCTACCGCCTGCACCTGAGGGGCCGAGACACTATGGGGGTCATTAGGATGGCGGTCGGACTTAGTCCGCCCGCCATCCCATCGGTGAATGGGACCGCCCGCCATAAGGGCGGGGGTCCCGTGGGGGGCATTAGGATGTGCCCGCCACTGTGGCGGGCGCATCCTGCATGTTTAGCATTGTGGTGGGAGGTGCACTCAGCCCCGCCCGCCACAATGCTAAACATGCTTGTGACGCATTTGCATGAACAAAGCGGCAGGCACCGTGCGGTGCATTCTTTTCCCTTGATTTCACAATGTACCCATTTAGTCGACCTATTGCTCAAGAAGAACAGCCATTTGCAGCCACACGTTCAGAACGGAATGAGTCTAGTTGGTCCATAAAGAGTGAAATAGTTTTCGGAGTGATAGTTGTGATATTTGTAGTAACAGTACTTGGAGTAGCATGGTCTTTAGAAAATAAATATCCAGTGAATTCCCTGGTTGGTACAACACCTGTTCCCCCTAAACACATGTTTGTTATTTTGGCCCCTCGCAATGGAGAACATCGTGAAACATATGTAAATAATGTATTTTTGTAAAAATGCTGCATCAAGCCCATGGTACCTCCAATGTTACAAATTGTTGGATTTGTGGTCTACTCCCCTCAGTTACATATAGAAGCGATATTTTACTGACGATCTCATTCTCATGTCTAGCAAGCTGTGAGGCTTGGTTTGAACTGCTTACTATGGTATACATTAATTTTCATTCTTCTGCTATGGATATGACATCTGCTGATTACTATACAGTGTTAGAATATATACATGTTTATCAAGGGGTTACTCCTGGGGAGCAAGTGGCCCCTGATACATTGTCCCCAACAGCCTGTATGAATGTATATGAACAGGAGAAAAATGTAATATGGCATCAAAATGAAATGTCGGACTTCCAGGGGTTTAATGCTACCGAATACTTCGAATGTTTCCAGACACGTAATATTACAAAGGACATAGCGATGCCAATACCAGTAGTCGATACACCAGCTGGGTTTTGTGTCCAGGGAACGGGGAAGTACAAGGAGGGGAGAGCAATTGCAATTACACAAATATGTTGAGTACAAACAGTAGTCCGCCTTTGCTCCCACTGCATAATGTCTATTTTGTCTGTGGATCTCAAGCTTATGTTTGGCTTCCTAGGGGAAGGTCAGGTACTTGTTATTGCTATAATTGTGATAGCACTATCCACCTACCATAGGGATCACCGATGACAACATAGGGGTGCATACCCTCCCGAGTTAGAAGGGAAATAAAAACAGAAGATATAGATCAGACAGCTACCACGTGCAACAGTTCCAAATGCAATGAATGGTATTGTACCCTTTTGGGGCCCCGTGTCTAACAGTTTCAATAACCTTCGCCTCACACGAGTAGTAGAGGGGGTCATTAATACCACAGCTGGTATTTTGATGAATATTACAGCTGAGCTTCAGGCTACGAGACTTGTTGCTTTGCAAAACCAGATGGTGCTAGACGTCATCCTTGCTAATCGAGGAACGGCCTGTCGTGTCATTGGCAGTAGAAAATTGCTTTTCCCGAATTTCCCATACACTGTATGACTTAAGTTAGCATTCGCTGCACCATTTTGTATTTAGCCGCCATTTTGAGCCATGATCGAAAACTAACTTCTGTCTCACTTTGTGTTTGCCTCACTGAGAAGCAGCTGCCAATGTGTCCTCTGTACGTGTATTTCTACAAGCCTGAGTTTGCCGTGCTAATGAATTTAGGGCCAGATGTACGTCCCTTTTTTGCGGCTGCAAACGGGAGACACTCCCGTTTGTGGCCGCAAAAAAGGGTAACAGCATGTAAAAATGCTATTTTGCAAGTCACTGCCTCGCAAAGTAGCATTTGCGACTCTCGCAATTAGGAAGGAGCGTCCCTTCCTAATTGTGAGTCAACAGGCTATGTAATAATGTTTTGCGGCCGCAAAACACTTGCAGTTTACCAACTTCAAGTAGGTGGTAAACCACTCGCAAAGGGGAAGGGGTCCCTAGCGGACCCCTCTCCCTTTGTGAGTATATAGGGAAAGACTTTTTAAAAGCAGGCAGTGGCCCCACTGGGACCACTGCCTGCGCTTAAAAAAATAAAACTGAAAAGTTAAATTTTTCTTTTTTAAATGCATCCCGTTTTCCTTTAAGGAAAATGGGCTGCATTTGAAAAAAGAAAACTGCTCGAGTTTATGACTAATAAATCACTTTGGTATGTATTCTCTACTGTCTGACCAACTTTTCAATTGTATGGAAGGCTTAGAGGTGGTCACAAGTGACCCGGGTGGCCCTAATCGGGTCACTTCAAGAAAGAAGCGTTTTCCAGTTCCAGCTTGACCACTTATGTGCAATAGAACTGCTTTATATTTAGAACAAGCACACTCTTTTTTCTGATGCAGAAATCCATGTTCTATTTTACCTTTTACTTCATCAAAAATGTCTTTCTGATCTGTATTCAAATGCTGTATTAGTTGCTCTACATCCAGAGTTTCCTGTTTTGCTTGCTGGATTGCATTCTCCGCTTCATTTATGCCAATTGCAGCTTTGTTTTGAGTGATTGGCTGTCCAAGAGGCTCTTGACTTCCAGGTGTTGAACTTTGATAGCTCTGAGACCTCTCTCCTGCTATCTCAGCAGCAATTGTTTATTCTTGTTCAATCTCATCAATATTTGAAGATGCACTGGAAACACAGAGGGTTCAATGTTGTATTTCACAGCGTTGAATGAGTCTTCATAACAGTCAAATTCTCCAAGTAGCCCACTTTCAGTTTGCCATGGCTTGAAGAACCATAACCAGGCTCAATAGAAAAACTCTCTTTTGTCTGGAGTTTGGCAACTTAGCTTTCGATGGTTGATTAAACTTCCTTTGTTGTGTCTGACCAAACATCCTTTACATCTATCAGTGGCAAATTTTCCTTCTTCTATGTTTTCACTGACATTATTTCTGTATGTATAATGTTTAAGTATTTCATCAGGCACATCCGTTTTAAATGAAGACTCCTTCTTGGATAATGCGTATCCAGCATGTTAGTCTTCAGAATATCTGTACTGTGTTGCTCAAATTCTGCAAACTATTGGATCTCAGGAAAATACTTCAGTACTCTGTTATGAGTATGAGCAAGCCCTAACCTCACCCATAGAATTCTAGATTTGGAAATAAAGCTAGTTTAGCTTAACCGGTCTGCACATTCAGAAGAGCTGATCCCTCTGTGTGAAAGCATTTTCAAACTAAAACTGCGATTTCTTTGTAAGAATCTTTTCTGCTGAAATCTCCTCTTAGATCTCCTTCAGCTCGGTTTTCTCTGACTTTGTTATATAAGAAGTGATGTACTGAGCAACAACTATTCAGTTATCTGCAACAAACTGTAGATCCATATTCGCAATCCACATCTTCAAAATCACAGGAATGTGTGTGTCTGACTGCAGACAAAAAGCTTTTAACTCTTCCTTCTGAGATCACAGATCGTGGAAATCCAAAGCGACATATTGTATAAAATTTCCCTTTAGATCTATATTTTTCTACCACAGTATTTTCCACACCTATGGTTTTGGAATCTTAGGGGTCGATTACGATGGCGGGCGGACATCGCATTGGCAAAAGGGACCACCCACCATAGGTGCCGCAGTCCCGCTACACAAATTATGATGCGCCCGCCACACTGGCGGGCGCATCCTGTATTTTTACATTGCGGCGGGTGGTGCAGCAAGCAGGCGGCAGGCACCATGTGGTGCCTGCCACCTTGTACATGCAAATACAGGGGGGTACCATAGTTACCCCTCATGTGCTTCCCCCCACCCCCCGGGGGCCCGCAACAGGCCCCTAAAGGCATTCTTTGCCTGTCTTTTTGCAGCGGGATCTCCGCCAAAAAAAACAGGCATCGTAATGCCCACAGCGGTGCCTGCACGGCACTAATGCCATTGCCCCATTGTACCGTGTCCCGCAAGGTGGGCAGAAAAGGACTGCCTTGCGGGACCACGGCGGACAGTCTTTCCGTCCGCCGCAGTTCCATTCCCATTCCCACCGCCATCCTAATTTGGCGGTGGGCATATTAAGGTTGATGGCTTGCGGATTGCCACCGCCGGGCCGGCGGTCCTCACTGCCGGCCCGGCGGTGGCGATCCGCCCGCCATCGTAATCGGCCCCTTAGAACTTGTTGTCTTAAAATTTTATTAACACTCTCATTTGGGAAGATGAAAGTGACTCATCAGTGTCTGTTCCAAACTTTGGAGCATCTTTTACCCAAAGTAGCTTGTGAATATGTGGAGCACATATAGCTTGGTATTCTTTGCACCAAATCAAATCAGTCACAGTCACATTTCACCGATTTTGGAATCTTAGGGGTCGATTACGATGGCGGGCGGACATCGCATTGGCAAAAGGGACCACCCGCCATAGGTGCGGCAGTCCAGCTACACAAATTATGATGCGCCCGCCACACTGGCGGGCGCATCCTGTAATTTTACATTGCGGCGGGTAGTGCAGCAAGCAGCCCCAGCCACAATGTAAAAATACATGTTTTGCATTTGAATGTATAATGTGACAGGCACCGTGCGGTGCCTGCCACCTTGCACATGCAAATAGAGGGGGGTACCATAGGTACCCCCCACGTGCTTCCCCCCACCCCACGGGGGCCCGCAACGGGTCCCTAAAGGCATTCTTTGCCTGTCTTTTTGCAGCGGGATCTCTGCCAAAAAGACAGGCATTGTAATGCCCACAGCAGTGCCTGCACGGCACTGCTGCCATTGCCCCATTGTACCGGGTCCTGCAAAGTGGGCAGAAAAGGACTGCCTTGCGGGACCATGGCGGACAGTCTTTCCTTCCGCCACGGTACCATTCCCATTCCCACCGCCATCCTAATTTGGCGGTGGGCATATTCAGGTTGATGGCTTGCGGATCGCCAGCGCTGGGCCGGCGGTCCTCACTGCCGGCCCAGCGGTGGCGATCCGCCCGCCATCATAATCGGCCCCTTAGAACTTGTTGTCTTAAAATTTTATCAACACTCTCATTTGGGAAGATGCAAGTGACTCATCAGTGTCTGTTCCAAACTTTGGAGCATCTTTTACCCATAGTAGCTTGTGAATATGTGGAGCACATATAGCTTGGTATTCTTTGCACCAAACAAAATCAGTCACAGTCACAGTCACATTTCACCGAGAGGTGGATTGCTCTTATTGCAAATAAAAACCATCATGGCTTCGAATATGAGGTTAAAATATCTGCAAACATTTGCAGGGTCCAATTAGCAGAGTTCTCCTGGAGTCTTTAGATAAAAGTCTTATACATCTGAATTTGCCTCTTGCAAGAATTGAAGCAGGTCATCCCCTGCATACTCCGCACAAATGAGTGTTAGAAACCATATAGGTGACCATCAATTTCTCAACATGCATTTTAGTTCACTGTGACTATGATACCAATTGGTCCCACGTTGACATTCCATGAGATTAATCAAGTTGTATTCCAGATAATCTTTTCTGTGGACTTTCTCAACAAGTTCTCTTGCAGATAGATTGTGCAGATTTACACCTGTTTCCAAAATGTGGTTCACAGCATAAGGCAATGAAGGCAAATAACTTTCAAATAATAGATGAAACATATAGGGGATACATTGACGAAATCTAGGATTCTCCTAATAAAGACTAGTGGATCTATGCTCGGCTGCATGTATTTGTACAGACCGATCATCTTACCTACCACCTACTTCAGTAGAAAAGAGATGAGGGGAACAGCGAGCTTCCAAACTTTTTTCCCTTACACTTAAGGAAGTTTATTTTGCTTCTTTTAGTTGATATAGATCAATAGCATCACCAACAATCTCTTTTGAATGTAGGGGATGGATGCTGTAATGTTCATAAATGTATTCTACTCTGCTTCAATCCATATTTTCTATCTGGCCTGTTGGTGATGATGTGTTGTCCTCCAGATGTGTGATATCTTGAAGAATTTCTGCATTTCTATAATATATGTTATTTTGTACCAGACATGAAGTTGCATTTTTAATTTTGCTAACATCTACTAACTCTTGCCATGTTGTTTTACTCTTGGTTGGGACACCATTTACTAGAACTACAAGTCCCTCTTACAAATTTCTTTGTACCCCTGTAGCTTCAAAACTTTCCTTAACATCTATTGGCAGGTATCCAACTCTACCTTTGAGACCTTTCTGGAGCTCAGTTGGAAGTAATTTCTCTGTCTTTGGTTCCGTGCGAACTATAGCTTGAAATGGATGTATAGACTGTATTAATATGGATTCATAAACATTTAAATCTTTAAGTACTTATGGAACAGGTACTATTTCTAGGTTGTTGTGTACTGCTCTAGCAGGAATTTTGTTTTCCTCTAACTTATTATAGCAGTATTTACATATAACTTTTTGGGTTGACAAGTCAAATCTTCCCTCTACAAATAAATAAACAGCAATTTCTCATCACTTAATATAATTCTTCTTTTCAGTTTCAATGCGTAAATCAACATTACAAGTTTAATTTTTGTAGTGAGTGCATCAACAACAAATACAAACCCAGGTTGGCTGCTCTGAAGAAACTGTGTTAAACTTTCTAATCTCTTTTACAAAATTACCAACACTAATACATCTGTTCTGCTCCATAACTTCTGTTGCTACCAACTCTTCATTTTCCCTACACTCCTGATCCGATCCAAAAAACGAAATTCAACACCATCACAAACGTTTTCAACTTTTACTACCCTACAATGCAAAAGAGCTCTATTCTATTCATTTCTCCTAAACAAAGAGCAGGGGTTTTTACATAATAAAGCCTTCTAATAAAAGTTCTCATTGAATGGTGTACAACTAACATTCTAAAATGATGATAGCTGCTTTTACCCACTTTATTGACGGATAAGCTAGTGAGTGTCTTTGTAAATTAGTATGTTTTCGTACTTTGCATGGATCTAATCCTTGAAAAGTACGTATTTTCTGTTGTAAACTTCTGAAAACAAACATACAGAGGACATTTCTCAATATATCAATTGATTGTTGACGAATACTAATAACACTACTACAATTGTACACAGGGTCCTGTCTACGCCTTCGTTGTATCTCTTCAGCAATCTCTTCCTCAACATTTCTAGGTACTATTGCTTCCTTTGTAACAGGAATACATTTTTTCATCTCATAACATCATCCATATTCATCAACTGCATGCACTAAAGGGTTGTCTTGGAAATAGCCTTCTTCATTAAAGAAAGGCCAACTATTTGAAGTATGTATCCATTCACCACTAAAAACTTTGCAAAAGTTACTTCTATTAACAAGTCTTTTCTTTTGGCTCTGTCTCCTCGTCTTCATTCATTTTAAAACCAAGATAAATAGTTTCCTCTTCAGAGCCAACGCCTTATCGATTCCACCTTCAACATATTCCTTTTGTCTGATTGCTTGTGTTCTTCTTTTATACTTCTTCATATATGCTAACAAGTTGCAAATTATTCTAGTGCAGAACATCCTACCTCTGATTTCCTTGAACTGCCTCTGCCTTCTGCTTAAAACCTCTCCTTTCTTCACTGGCTTCTTACTTTTAACATCAGAGACTTTTTGTGTTTTATTACTCTGTGTTATAGTTTTCTTTTTCTTTACTTCTTATTGTACTTTTTCCAGTAGTGCACAAACAATTTTAAGAAATGTGTTGTTCCTCTTACCAGCAAGACTTTTCTCTTTGACCATTTATTCTGCATTTTGCCTCTTTTGTTTCTTATTTCTAAGGAGATGCTCTATTTGAAGCGGCTTCTTTCTTCTCTGACTTTTTGTTGGCATGGTGATTCTGTGTAGATAACTAGATATTGATGTCTGAAAAGAAACAATTGAAACGTACATTCATCACTTAATTATATAGCTTCACATGATATATTTTAACTATTTAAACATTTAGTTTACATGAGGATATATAGTTTAGGCAACATTTAGACTACTTGTGTTAACTTTTAAGTACGTAGCACCCATCCTATTAACTACTGACAGCCTACCTTACTGCTCAGTTAAATGTATGGGTGAGAGGTTGCTCATACAGCTACTCACACATACTTATTCACTCATAGAGTTATTCACACACTCTCTTACTCACCCATACACCTACTTACACAGACATTAACTTAAAGGAGTATACCCTATTGACTAACTACAGCCTTCCTCAGGGGACAGTCATATGGTGTAGAAGAGTAGCTTTAAACTTGACAAGGGCTTTACATGTTAGACTTAAATGTGTCAGTTCTTTCACTTATATGTAAATAACTGTGTGAGTCCCTATCAGGAACTGATATTCCATGAGTATGTAAGTTTGTTTGTAAATGGTTGTCTGTTGTTGTGATATCTACGGTCCTCTAAATGTATTTGTACAATATTGGGTTATTTAAGTGCCTTCATTACCACAAGATACATATCAGTTGTGCCTGTCTGTATTAGTGAATCTTTGTGTGCTTCTCTAACTACCTCACTATGTGTTTCAGTGTCTGTCTGCTTTTCTACTTAGGTATCTCGGATTTAAGTCTGGGTGTATGCTGGATAAATAATTCGGCACATAGGTTTGTATGAGTGCATACAGCTCACTGAAACATCCAAGTGCATCTTTTACTTTTTATGCGAATAGCTCCCTGTGCTATGGCCTAGCTAAAGCCTACTTTAGTGTTCACTTATATCTGGTACAACAATAGTTTCCACCTTGTTTAGCACTTTTAGGTGATAAGACAGCTCTATCAGTAAAATTACCTGCCCAAGTTCAAGTATACCAGGCCTGAAACATAATGCAAGGGCTACGTTTCTGCATGGCAAAATTGAAAGCGGCAGTTGTTTCGCAGATATCTGAATTAGTTTTTCAGTTCCTGTTTGGGGCTTTGATTACATATGTATGTAAATCTTTTACTAAATCATTGACTCTCTTTATGTGATATGTGATTGTCGGAATGTTTCTGTAAAGGCCTGGATAGATTGCCTCCCAGGTGTAATAGTGAATTGTGGGTTATTTAAGTGAGTGTAAGTAACTGCTTTCATGACCACAAAATACATATCAGTTGTACCTATCTGTGTGAGTGAATCTTTGCATGCTCCTCTAACTATCTCACTGTGGGCCCGATTCACAAAAATAATCTGAGATGAAAGTCTAACTTTATGACTTTCGGTATTCACAAAGGGCATTTACAAGTAGTAAAGTTCGACTTTTGGTCTAAGTTTAGACCAAAAGTCTAACTTAGACCAAAAGTCTAACTTTCCTACTACTAATGTTAGACTTTTGGTCTAAGTTTAGACCAAAAGGCTAACGTTAGTAGTGGTAAAATTAGACTTTTGGTCCAAGTTAGACTTTTGCTCTAAACTTAGACCAAAAGTCTAACTTTACTGCTCGTAAATGCCCTTTGTGAATACCGAAAGTTGTAAAGTTAGACATTCATCTCAGATTACTTCTGTGAATCGGGCCTTAGGTGTTTAAGTGACTGGTTGCTTTTCTACTTAGGTATCTCAGATTTAAGTGTGGGTATAGGCTGGATTTATAACTGTGTTGTAAATAGAGGGGTTCGACCCATATAGTCAGTGGGACCTGGGTAATAAATTGAAGTATATGAAGGGGTCCCAGACCAAAAACACAAAAATCACTTAAATTTCACACAATTAGATAAGATCAAAAACAAAACCAAAAGTAATGGTTGACAGTGTTTTTATTTTCACTGAACCCAAAACACCATATACTGGTTGAACATTCGCTAGTATTTGTACATAAATATCAAGTGCGCCCACACAGGAGAGGGGATGGGGTGCAGGGGAGGGGGTGTGTTTCAATTAGTTAACATCACTAATCAAAATATCCTTAAGCACAAATCCACAAGTGAAACCATCATTATCATTGATCCATGAGTTAGAGATCAAGAGAAACACATGTTAAATACAGCATTCTACATACAGAGACTCCTGTAATGATTCTTATTATCAATCTTGGGGTGAGGAGTTCGTATGAGTATAAGATGGTCTACGTTTCGACCCAGGGGTGTAGGACAGTGGATCCTTACTCGCGGGTCTTCATCAGGACGTGGGGGGGTGAAGGAAGAGGTGGGGCTGAGTCCTGGCAACGCAGGTAGACAAGGCCTCAGGCCTGCTGGGCGTATTGCGTCTCCAGACAGGGCCCAGTCCGGGTTAATATTAGAAGTGTCTTATATTAAATGGTTCACCCGTTCTAGATGGCACGGCGGGTGGTGTCCATCAGTTATGATTTTTGAAGGTTCGTTATTTAGAATTCCCCAGGCGCTCGTCCACAGGGATTGGGAAATGCTATCAGGAAGGAGCAGGCTCAGCGTGTCTCCTTGGGAAAAGGCGGGGGCCTCCGTGGCCTGAGCGTCCCAAAAGTGGATCAGGTGCATCAGACCGCCATCCGAAATGGGTCAGAGCGGAGCCAGCGTCAGCGCGTGTCTGCCTGGAACCAGGAAGGGGTTAAAAAAAAAACCTTCAAAAATCATAACTGATGGACACCACCCGCCGTGCCATCTAGAACGGGTGAACCATTTAATATAAGACACTTCTAATATTAACCCGGACTGGGCCCTGTCTGGAGACGCAATACGCCCAGCAGGCCTGAGGCCTTGTCTACCTGCGTTGCCAGGACTCAGCCCCACCTCTTCCTTCACCCCCCCACGTCCTGATGAAGACCCGCGAGTAAGGATCCACTGTCCTACACCCCTGGGTCGAAACGTAGACCATCTTATACTCATACGAACTCCTCACCCCAAGATTGATAATAAGAATCATTACAGGAGTCTCTGTATGTAGAATGCTGTATTTAACATGTGTTTCTCTTGATCTCTAACTCATGGATCAATGATAATGATGGTTTCACTTGTGGATTTGTGCTTAAGGATATTTTGATTAGTGATGTTAACTAATTGAAACACACCCCCTCCCCTGCACCCCATCCCCTCTCCTGTGTGGGCGCACTTGATATTTATGTACAAATACTAGCGAATGTTCAACCAGTATATGGTGATTTGGGTTCAGTGAAAATAAAAACACTGTCAGCCATTACTTTTGGTTTTGTTTTTGATCTTATCTAATTGTGTGAAATTTAAGTGATTTTTGTGTTTTTGGTCTGGGACCCCTTCATATATTTCAATTTATTACCCAGGTCCCACTGACTATATGGGTCGAACCCCTCTATTTACAACACAGTTATAAATCCAGCCTATACCCACACTTAAATCTGAGATACCTAAGTAGAAAAGCAACCAGTCACTTAAACACCTAAGGCCCGATTCACAGAAGTAATCTGAGATGAATGTCTAACTTTACAACTTTCGGTATTCACAAAGGGCATTTACGAGCAGTAAAGTTAGACTTTTGGTCTAAGTTTAGAGCAAAAGTCTAACTTGGACCAAAAGTGGATCAGGTGCATCAGACCGCCATCCGAAATGGGTCAGAGCGGAGCCAGCGTCAGCGCGTGTCTGCCTGGAACCAGGAAGGGGTTCCAGGCAGACACGCGCTGACGCTGGCTCCGCTCTGACCCATTTCGGATGGCGGTCTGATGCACCTGATCCACTTTTGGGACGCTCAGGCCACGGAGGCCCCCGCCTTTTCCCAAGGAGACACGCTGAGCCTGCTCCTTCCTGATAGCATTTCGCAATCCCTGTGGACGAGCGCCTGGGGAATTCTAAATAACGAACCTTCAAAAATCATAACTGATGGACACCACCCGCCGTGCCATCTAGAACGGTGAACCATTTAATATAAGACACTTCTAATATTAACCCGGACTGGGCCCTGTCTGGAGACGCAATACGCCCAGCAGGCCTGAGGCCTTGTCTACCTGCGTTGCCAGGACTCAGCCCCACCTCTTCCTTCACCCCCCCACGTCCTGATGAAGACCCGCGAGTAAGGATCCACTGTCCTACACCCCTGGGTCGAAACGTAGACCATCTTATACTCATACGAACTCCTCACCCCAAGATTGATAATAAGAATCATTACAGGAGTCTCTGTATGTAGAATGCTGTATTTAACATGTGTTTCTCTTGATCTCTAACTCATGGATCAATGATAATGATGGTTTCACTTGTGGATTTGTGCTTAAGGATATTTTGATTAGTGATGTTAACTAATTGAAACACACCCCCTCCCCTGCACCCCATCCCCTCTCCTGTGTGGGCGCACTTGATATTTATGTACAAATACTAGCGAATGTTCAACCAGTATATGGTGTTTTGGGTTCAGTGAAAATAAAAACACTGTCAGCCATTACTTTTGTTTTTGATCTTATCTAATTGTGTGAAATTTAAGTGATTTTTGTGTTTTTGGTCTGGGACCCCTTCGGATTTATAACTGGGCATGCAGGTTTCTATGAGTGCATATAGCTCACTGAAACATACAAGTGCATCTTTTAGTTTTTAAGCAAATAGCTCCCTGCACTATGGCCGAGCTACAGCCTTCCTCACTATTCAGTTATATATGGATTAAGAAAAATGTATACCTTGAGTAGCAGTTTTAAGTGATAAGACAGCCCTACCAATAAACCTCCATGCACAGATCAATTCAAATACATAATTCATATACAACTATAGTGCATAAATTCCACTTTCAAAACTGAGTGTTTTATTCATCCTTTATATTGACACAAATAATACTACAGCTCTCAGAATTCAAATCAAAACATTAGTCATAAGCAGCACATCATATATACACATATAAAACTTTGACATAATACACTACAACGCCAAGAC
The DNA here is from genome assembly GCF_964261635.1 of Lissotriton helveticus. Classification (NCBI taxonomy): domain Eukaryota; kingdom Metazoa; phylum Chordata; class Amphibia; order Caudata; family Salamandridae; genus Lissotriton; species Lissotriton helveticus. The sequence goes on from NC_136065.1 coordinate 1,196,014,616, forward strand.
AACATATAGGATTAGCCATTAGTGTGCAGTTATTTCTCTTACCACTTCTAGAATGCAGTAGAGCAATACAAGTGCAAGATTCACCTCAATGGAAACGCATTCTAAACTACCTTGACGGTCATCTAATCTGCACCTGAGACAAACTGTCCTACTACTAACATACTAATAGATATATATTAAAAGAACTTACAATTTGATTTATGTATCATCTTTTCTTTTTTCAAATAATTATATATATTTCAAAATCATGTTATTACAATATGACATAATAATATACCTTATGAAGCATTGTTTGACTTACAAAAACTTTTAATTAACATACCAGAATATTGAGTTTGTTGATAAAATCTCTTTTTTTAATTATTAGGTAGATGCAATATTCTCAGGGTTCGTTAAAACTTAGCACAAGAATGGCACACCATTGTCATTAAAAGCAACTATTAATGGCAACCTTCTAAACTTTGCATTGCCTGATACTGCAAAAGTCAACAAAACAAAAACATGACTTTCATATTTCAGTCTTGTAACTGCGTCTCTGAATGGTTACTGTCTATTAACCCTTTCCCTCCTGTTTGAAGGTAGTCCAAAATGCATGGCTTTGTGTCAACACTCATGACGTAATTGCAATCATGCAATCATCTCAATGAATTCCTGAAACAAAACGGGGGTGGGAAAACCTACCTCCCTTACTACTTTTATATTTCTATCACTATACTACACTTTCTTAGAACATCCTCACTGGGGAATCCTACCTTCCTTATAAAACAATGTACCTAAACCTCTCCAATAGTTAAAAATTAATGCTTGTTTCTTTAACACCCTTTCCCCAATACACCCTCTGCAGATTCTCCATAGAAACCCACTAGAACCAATAGGTCACAAGTTAACAACCCATTCCAGAAGGACCATACTAGTTACTAAATGAACTACAGTAGGTGTGGTTTATTGCACATTCTGTAAAGCATATCCAACTCTGTATTACATTTTTTTCTATTTACTAGAGCCAATGAAACATCTAGTTACTAATCATTTCCAAATGCAACCCACTTCAATTTACCTGCATATTCCCTTCATCCAATCAACTTTCATGTTTTTTCCAAACCACCAGCACACATGTATTTTCACTGTCTATCATTGTACCAAATATGATATTGCACTGTAGACCTGTTCTGTGTGCTACTCCTTCTTCCTACAAAATGCTTATCATGTTTATGGATGGCCATAGCTGTGTCTATTGGGCAAAAGAGGCTGCAAAAAACAAAGGTATTGACAGGAACTTGGGTTTGCCATGTGTAGAGATTAGTTGTTTTGGCCAAAGAGGGTTTCATCAGCTACTGCCTTTGGTTAAAACCATTGTGGATTTCCAAGCTATATATATTTTTAATATATTTTCACTAATGTCCGTGATGATGTCACGATAATCGCAATGTCCCCGCGACGGTACAGCACGGGCCATGCTGGCGGTCATTGCGAATATATCAGGTAATTAATAAAATCCATTTTGGATACATAACTTGTGTCACTCACAACCCCATTTCTCAAACATGGGGTCAGAGTATCTCCACCCTGAACCCTTATGTTAGCTTTCACACAAATTTTCAGCCCCGGAAACTGTTCCCGAAAGAATAAATGGCAGTCACAACTTTCTGTTCAGGTTGCGTCTAGCCAATCACAACGTTCCAGAAGCACACGCATCCCTGATTAATCGCGAAACCTCCACAAAATATCTGTGGCCAGAGATATATCTATAATTTTTGGCTTAAATTTCTCAAAAATGAAGGGATGGATTTGCACCAAATAACAAACAGCACAATCTGCGTAACAACATCTAGGATGCATATGACTATGGTGTTATCAGTGATGTCATCAACAATGTCATTTCTGATGTCATCAGTGACATCATCAATGATGTCATTTAACATACCATGAACTGATGTAAACAGCTATTGCAGTAAACTATGACTGGTGAATTTCAGTGTTTATTGTTTTTTTTGCATTCGTTTTTTTCTTATTTCAACACCTAACTATAATGTCACTTTAAGCATTGGTTTTTCAGTGAATAGTCATCTTTGTTAACCCACCCAGGCCCATGCTGTGCATGACCTTCAGTCATGTGGAGCTTGTGGGTTGGCTAAGGTCAACCGCTGTGGGTCGCCAGCTATTTCAGTTATGTTCTGCTGTCTATTGGGCAAATTACGGGTTAGTTATTAATTGTGGTCCTAACCATAACTTGTAAATAGTAAAAATATTTTTCTGTTAAATGTTAATGTAAATTATTTTATATTTTAAATGTAGAGCAAAATAGACAATGCTACAACACTATTGATTTGATTTTGAATTAAATTTGTATTTCATTGAAATATATTAAATTAAATTTAAATTATATTTTTGAAGTTTAAATTAAAAAAAATGTCCCCTAGTGTAAAAAATATGTTTTATTGTGCATTGATAATTATTAAAAGTAATTTAAAGAATGAATTTAAAGTAATGTTTTATAAAAAGTAATGTTACTTCAATTTATACGTTTAAAAAAAGTTTGTTAACATAGCGTAGAATGATGAAATGATAAATGTCTTTTATTTTTTTTAATGATATTTATGTATATTTCAAACTATTTAAATAATGTACTTTAATTAAACATTTTTTTCTATGAGTTTTTTAAATCCCTACCTCCATTTATTTCTATTGGAGGATGTTGCAGTATCAACGGTTGGCCATTTGTGATGCTGGACTTACAACTGTTTCCTTTTTGGCAGTAGTAACTTACACCTGTAGAATTGGTTCCATTCGCTTTTCCAGGGAATGGAAATATGTAAGTCAACACTCATGAATAACTTTACACTCAGATTTTGTGAATAGCCAAAAGTAGCAAAGTTATTCAAAAGTGTAAAATACACATTTAAATTACTTACAAGTTTAAGTTAGCTTTGTGAATAGCCCCATTTATGACTTTGTATCCCTGTGACACATTTGTACCAAACTGGTGGGAGTGCAACATACAAACTATAAGCCCAGAGTGCACCAATTTGATGAACTTAGGTGGCATCGTTCAACAATTGTAAGGGTGTCAGGGAAAGAAACTGCAGAGATTTACACCTCCACTAGAGCAAACTAGAAAGCACACGTTTACAGCTACACTACCAAGGGTGTTAGGCAACTTTTTTTTAAATCTCTTAATCTCCCTGTGAAGAGTTCTCCATAGCCGAGAAGTCCAGGCAGGCAGAATGAAACCCTCTTTCCACTGGAGAAACTCAATCCCCTACACCCTCACCAAATCTGGAAGTGATCTATTCTGCTTTTCGTAGAAAATGAGCTAATCCTGTCCTGTGCTGGAATACATTTCCGACCATTTCCAGAGTTGAAAGGGAATGGAGAAGAGCTTAGAAATGCACACAAGCTCTTTGTTTATTCTGGGTAGGTGTATAAGAGGTAAAGTCATTCATAAACATACGGTTATGGCCTAATTTTCCTTTGTGAATAGGTCCCCCATATGAAGTGAATGTTCAGAAAATAGAAACCTGGCTGGGCTGAAGGCCAAGTCGTGCACACCATACCTACTGTGCACAACACTACCCTTTGCAGAGTGGGATCGCAGTGAGTCTGCAAGTCATCTGGTCTAGGTGTGCACAATATGGTCAGAAGGAAAGTCCGATTTCCAGTATACTCCATACATGGCCTTAATCTAGGAATAGGGGTTTTGGATCAATTTGAACCTGGTATAGGGGTGTAAGACATTGGGTTACTGGTTGATAGGGGTGACACCCTTCTCACGCAGGAACCACCTTCCTTGCCAGGGTGAAGACACAAGCAACCCTAAATTAAACTATGCACAACCCTCTGGTGTTGTGTAGTTCTTACAAATCTATATAGCATCTGCCTACATAGGACAACATAAACTAAGGGATTAGTGTCCTGACTGACTTAAGACACCCCCAAAGGATATGTTAGTCTGTAGACCAGCTAGCTCACAGTGCCACTATAATCCCCATAACCTTACCAAGGAGGGAATAGTTTTAGGCAACTATCGAACATGGAAACCCTGAACCCTCAGGGATCGTGGAAACAGCACAGCACTTTTCACTCAGTCTCTCGTGCTCACTCTGTCTCAGAGAGATATACAAAATAAATGAAGGAGACGTTTCCCATAAGCATTTATTGAAGCAGCGCCATTCTAGTATGAAATACGTGTGCTGCAACAACCATTAGACTGAAACAGATACATACGGTTATAAGCACCAACAGAGTAAATAAAAGGTCAAATTCTACCATGGTGCTAAAACAATGAATATATGCAGGTAAGTAGAGACATTGCAGTAATCATGAGTAGTCCTAAAATGCACACCCTAACTAGATGTACCTAAGTTTACCTAGCATGTATATAGATGTAAAAGCCAAGAATCACCCTAGGAAAAATCCAACTCCATTACCTGATGGGAGAGAATGAAGGACCCCGTCTTGGTCTCGAGTTGGACACTCCACAAGGGATGTCAGAACACTGCGTGATGGAGTGTCTGTGGGCAGGGACTTCAACGTCTCATGTCAGCGTGTCAGCATGGAAGTTTTTATCCTCTCTTTTGCCCAGCAAAAATGTGGTAATTATATACCCGAAAGGTACCCTCAGGGTTTCTACCTAGATGTGTCATGGTACTGTGGGTCTTCCTACCAAGGGGATGACGATAGTGGTGACTCTTGTACAGAGTTATTATACAGAAGATGGTAATCCTGCTGTGATACTAAGAATCCTCAAAGAACACCAAAGGGCCTTGACTTTACTCAGTAAGGCTGAGTCAATATAACAACAAAACAGAAACAGAACAAAATGCCAGTACTGAGTACCATTTACTAAATCATTTGATATCTAGCCCCATGAAACTAAAGCAACAGGTCCACACTATTCAACGTGCCATTTTTCATTTTATTTGGCAACAAGCTTTTTTGAATTTCTTATCAAAACGCTCTAAACACATACAAAATTCTATTTACAGAAAAGACATAAAAAACATACTTAATGAAAACACTTCACCACAAAGACACCAACAACCACTCAATGCATCCCTTCATTCATTCCCCCAATCATTCACAACACTAATAGCATTCAACCCTCACACCACACACACGCCTCACTGGGTCGGGCCAAACCTGACTACTTAACTTGAAAATGGCCACGTCCCAGGGAGGACTACTATACAAAAAAGCCAAACAACCAAAAGATTGGACCTCAATCTCACAATGGCACACCCCCAAATCAAAAATTCCAAATATCACAACGTACAACAATTATTTACAGTGCGCCAGTGGACGACCTAATAAACAGGTTTTTTTGACAAAACACAATACAAAGTTCGACGCGTTTCGAACTCAACAGGTAACAGGGTTCTCATCAGGACCACAGAATCTAAAATGGAGGGAGAAACACATACTCTTATTCAGTTGGACAGTATCTATTTATTAATCGGTAAAGAAACACCAACCACGGTGCACTAAGCCTACCTTAGTCAAGCGGCAGACCAAATCTGCTATGCCAGGAATGAAGTAAAAAGGGAGTGTCTAAAAGAAAGCAGACTGACAACAGAACAGTCTTACAAAAAACGTCCATCTTATACTGTCACAAAATGTATACTTTTGGTTAGCCATTTTGCAGAGACTTACAGAGAGGTGTCTCCAAGAGGTCTTCCCATCACTATTTGTATGCAGGATTGCGAAATGAAATCCGTAACACCTGCCAGACAAGTACATGCATTTTTAGCACTTGCTCATGCGCCAATTACATCACACATACTTGTGTGAAAAAGCGGTTGGGCATACCTTTTTCACTACGTGTCCACGAAGTGAACAAAACGATCACCAAGGGCTGTTTTCCTTGTATCCTGAATTTCACCAATACTGTAAACGAACAAAAATGTCTCTTAATTCCGGTTGCTGGCTCGTCAAACGTCAAGGCTACACAATGTCCATTGTATATTTGGCAAAATCGCAGCGCTGCACTCACCTAAATATTTGGAATTGAAGAAATTGTTACTCGCCCGTCGGCCCGTCCACAACTCCGGCGTCTGACGCGGCGCGGCGCAAGGCTTTCTGGATTAGCTAGGGCAACTGGGAAGTGAAGTCTTAAGAACTCACCGCTATTTCACAACAAACTTTATAAAGACTCGACAATAGACACGTTTCTTAAAGCGAAATGTAGCCTAGACTAAAACCGGAGTCAATATTACAGTGCGCGAACTCTCCGCTATTTCACAACCAACTTTATTAAGACCCGACGATCAACGTTGCAGCGATGGCAACGAACATGTATCTAAAGCGATAATGCTGCAACTAAACTAGACATTAATTAGCAAAATGTAACTTAAACTAGAACTGGGGTCAATATTACAGTGCGCGAACTTAACATACTCTGTGGAATAAAAGGGCACCAAAGACCCTATCGCTACTTTGGCCATTTATCACTACTGACTGCTCGGGCCCCCCGTCACGACGCAAACACAAATACATTTTGGCAAATAGCCGGAACGCTGAATGTCATCCCTGTATGACACATCATTCTCTGTGGTGCCTAATGATAGGTCATCAGCAAGCAAATTATACATTGGCCCCCGCATTATGATCAGCAACATAAATGGGACACACCCTCTTACAGTTTGGAGCAAAGACTTCATAGAATCCAAGGGTAATTGTGTTGAATTGAATCATTAGTAGGGTCACACGTTGGGACAACCGGGCATCTGTGTCATCTCTACGGGCAAGGTAGACATAAACTGGCCCCCGCATTAGGACCAGAAAATTCACACAGGACATATCCTATTGCAGTTTGAATAGTTCCAAGACTTCATTAAGTCCATAGATGGCTGTGTTGAATTTCATGATTAGTAGAGCCTCACGTTGGGACAGCCGGGCATCATTGTCACCTCCACGTGCATCTACCTCAATCGTATATATTTCCGTCCATTTCAAATCTCTTTCTGAGTGTCCTTTTCATTTCCAATGATTCACCAGAGGAGCATTCTCAACATTTCTCCTGATTCATGACTTGTGTTGCGTCACTATTTGGCGAATTTCCTGACTGGTTTTTCCCACATAAAGTTTAGGGTAGGGACAAAGGAGTCCATACACCAAGTTTTTGTCAGATCATGAATAAGGAATGCGCCTAACGAGTTAAGACTGAAATACATCTCCCAGAATTCCATCCTTCTGGGAGGCGGGATCTCTATTTAATCACATATACCGCAGGAAGCGTTGTACATGATTCCTGCTGTTTCGGATTGTACCGTAGCTGAGCGGCTGCTCCGCTACTCGTGGATTGTTGAAGACGATTTCGATCAGGCTTCCGTTGTGTCTCTGGCTGTGGAGTGCATGCAGTGTTGGAGACGCGCTTTGGACGCAAAACTCGTGGGTTATTTTTTGGCATCTTTCTGTCTGTGGCTGCAACGGGAGACATAGGGCCCCTCAGGGAAGCGAAGTGGAGTGCAGTCGAGCGCAAACGTCCCATTCCGACATTCCTGTGTACGGCGGCGGCTGGTGCAGAGCACCGGACCTTTTCCTGCCTGGCTAGGAGGTGAGGCATTGTGCGCTGGGTTCCCTAGCAGATTTTCCATGCCTGAGGATCTTCAGAGGGAGCCTAGCTCTACGTGGATGCAAGGATTCTACATATAGAGTGTTCTTCAAATGGGACGTACAGTTACTTTATATTCTATGACTCCTGAACTGCTGGGAAGACTTGCTTAAAGATTATACTATTTCTGTTCTTTAAATACTCATTTTTTCTGTTCATTTTTGCGGTCCCTAATTGTGGTGATGAGCATCATCTGTGCTTTCAACAGTAGGGTGCTTCCTGGGGTTTTTTCCTCTATCCCATGGACTATTTTTTCGTTTGGATTTTGGCTATCTTTGGTTCATTTGACATAGGGTATGTATGTCATTGTGACTGCTTTTGTGTTTCACTTATGCTCTAAAAGAGGAGGAGGTCTGATGAATCAGTGCTCGGTTTTATAGATACCAGCCAAGGTTGTTCCACGGAAAGAGAGGCAGTCAGATACAGAAGAAACCTTCCTAGAGGCCGTGGAAATTATTCATCCTGTCGGTGCAGCATTATACAAGGTATCGGGAACCAGGGTAGCGAGACATTTGAGGGTAGTTACACTGTTGAATAAAAAGTAATTTTATGTTTCTTGTATTGCAGGTATCCCTATTCACACGCTGCACCTTCCCTATCCCTATCCCTCGCTTGATCTCCTCAAAACTCTGTTTATGCTATAGTCAGAGTTGGGGATGTTAGGAGGTGGACCCCTTTGAGCATCGCCCAGATCCCGAGGAGTTCTTGTGGTTTTGATAGTTTTTTTATTTACAATTGGTAAAAGTGTCATGTTTCCAATTGATTCCTTTGTGCAAAAACACTGAACCTTCCAACGTCTGGTCGCAGCATGTACACGACCCACATCTATGATGTCCAATTACAGGGGCTAATCCAACCAAACGTCTTAGCCTTGCTCTATTCGGTTTTGGTAACTCCGCACAAACAATATGGTTTGCAATGCTTATCCCCTTTTTAAATGCAAAAAGTGGTGCTTGCATCAATGCTTTATCTAGATTTTTTACTAGATGCCAGTTTTCGTTGATGATTTTCTTCAACTGGTTAGCATTCGGACAGAATGTGGTGACACATACTAGCCTCTCTGTTTGTGGTTTCACCTTTTTCTCCAGTAATGTCTCTCTAAGTACCCACCACGCACGTCTCATGGCGTTCTTCAATAGTTTTTTAGGATAGCCTCTGTCAGTCAAGGGGTCCCTCAACTTATTTGCATGTAAAAAGAATTTGTCCTTGAAGGAACAGTTTCGACGAATTCTAAGAAATTATCCAAAGAGCAAATTTTGTTTCAAACCCCTCGGGTGGTTAGTTGTGCAATGTAAAGCCTTATTCCTGTCCGTTGGCTTCCTGAACAAAGTTGTAGCCAGCTTACCCTCAGAGGGGTATACTTCAACATCCAGGAACGTAATCCAATTTTTAGATGAATTGCAACTGAACTTGATGTCCTCTGTCCTGGCGTTTAACCAACAGCAGAAATCACTTAGCTGTTCCTCTGTTCCAGACCACACCAAAAAGACATTGTCTATATAGCGCATCCAGTTGGAAATACACTCTTGAAAGGGGTTGTTCTTATAAATGAATTTTCTTCATATAACTCCATGAATGCCCCATGGGGGGCACTTTGAATAGTGTGGACCTGTTGGTTTCATCTGTCTAGATATCAACTAAGAATCCTCATGCATAATAAATTAGGCTAGTTTTTCAAAGAAAACCACATGACATCTATTTGGCACCTAACTATGTAAAACGTCAGCACCAGAGCGTTATGTAAATGTGTAACCTATATTTGAGTACGTTGGGGCTCCTAGCACTGGTAGCTTGTCACAGAGCAGTCAGGCTTAACATAAAGGCAATGTGTAAAGTATTTAAACAGCACTTCAAACAGTAGCAAAAGTGAAAATCCAACACAAGAGAAGTCTCACACCAGCTAAGAAAAACACAGCAATTGTAATAAATAAATCAAGAGCAAAAGGACAGCAATCCAATTAGTAGAACCAGAGATGTGCAATTTCAAAGATTTAAGTAAAAAAGCACCAAAAAGCTCAAAGCACCAACTGTCGTTATCTGGTCGTGCCAGACTGGGACAAAGTCACAAGTTCTGGTGGCCCGTGAAGGAGTGTGGGCTGGCTACAGGGACCAAGTTAGGCCAGCTGAACAAAGTACCTTAAATCCTAGTGCGCGTCTGTGCGGCGTTGCTTTGTGAGGCTTTGCGTCCTCCTGCGTCGGGTCTGATGAAGCTGTGCTGTGAGTCTTTGTGGGGCTTCATATCAGTTTGCGCCGGTTCCTGTGAGCTGTGCGGCATAGCTGGCGGGGCTTTGCATCACTTTGCGTTGGTTCTGATGGATCTGGCAGGTGGGCGGCAAGGCTTTGCGGGGATTTGCACAATGTAAGTATCTTCCTAGACAGTAATGAATCAACATAAACAAATACAAAATATGTGTCTCATAAATCATGTACAGAAAATGTCAAGCAAACAAGGACAGTCAAAATGATCTGTTTTATTTAGTACTTAAAATATAAAGATAAAAACAAAGAATGTGTTCAACATGTAATATTCACTATTCATGAAATTTTTATTTTTAAAAATACAATTCATATGTGCAACAGTTATGTTTAGGAAATACAATCCAAGGGTTAGTGCTGTGGCTGTGCTGTGTGCTATTCGACATGGGTTTTGGCGTGTTGGGACGCCTTCATCAGGAAATTAGGCCACAAATTCCTGTAAAGCTAAAAACAGGAAGCCTAGATGTATGCTGGACGATTGATGCTCCTATGTATAATTTCTGGTATTCTTATTCTATCTTGTAGATAGGAGTGGATTACATAGACCTTGAGTGTCAGAAATCCTGATGGTTCATCAAGTCGTGAGGCGAGGATAGGTGGTCTTTAGTGAAATATGGGCATCAGAGGAAGTGTAGTTAAAAATTCTTATTGTTAAGATGCACAATCATACAGCGAGTGTATCATCTGTGGATGTTTAAAATCAGAAAGTCGGCAGATACGGCACGAAAGCAGGGATGGATGCCCTGATACAATTATTTATCGCGTCCGTTGCAGGCTATCGTAGAAGTATGGTGTTGTACTGGATGCGGGGATTTGCATCATTCTGCGTCAATTTTGATGAGGCTGGCAGCTGTGCAGTGAAGTTTTGTGGTGCTTTGCATCACTTCATGTCGCTTTACGTCATTTTTGATGGTGACCACAGCTGGTCAGAGCACCTTCAGGCCCACTTCCAAGGGACCAGGACTGGATGAAACCACTTGGGAGGGCAGGACTCACAGATGGCAGAGTCCAGATGCTGGATTCAGGGTTGTTGGAAGTCAGTTATGTTCATGAGGCCTCTGATCAGGAGGTTAGCTAACTAGCCCTTGGAGTCACTCTAGGGTCCTGGGTTAAGAATTGCAGGCCCAGTTCTTCTCACCCACGCAAGAGTGTAGCAGGCAGCAAATCAGCTCATCAGGGCAACAGTCCTTCAAAGCAGCAGTCCAGCAAAGTGGCAGTCCTTTCATCAGCACAGCAGTCATTCTTCCTGGAAGAATATCCACAGCTCCAAAAGTTTACTGAAGAGTTTGTGTCTGAGGTTCAATATTCATAGCTGGTGCCCTTCTTATGGAAGGTGGCAGAAGCTTCTAGAAATTATCTTTTAAGTGCACAGGTGTCCTACTTGCCCTGCCCTGGCACAGGACTAACTGCAGGGGTTATGCACCCCTTTGTGTGAAAGCAGCACACAGCCTATTCAAGTGTATACATCGCTGTGACCAGCCCCGTCCTCCCATCCTGCCAGTGTTGGCCCAACCAGGCACGCCTAAGCTCTCTATTGTGTGTGCCTGTCTAGGAGGAATACACAAAGCTCAGCTATGATCTACACCCAGCCATGTGGTCCAGAGGTAGGCTTTAGGCACTAAACGGCTAAGGCAGAAACATACCAACTTTATCAAGGGGGCATTTTCAAAATTGTAATTTAAAATCCGACTTCGCTAAGAAAGAGGATTTCTCATCACAATTCCAAAAACACAACACATGAACTGGTTACCTGCTACCATTTGGAAATGACTATTAAATGTAATAAGGTAACTCCAATGTTTGTGTTACAGCAGTGAAAAATGAGATAAAGAGGTATTCACTACCAGGACATGTAAAACTTAAAAGTAAAAGTCCATTGTTTAAAAAAACTTCAACCTGCCCTCTGGGCGGTCCAGGGACTAGCCTGGGGGTAACATAAGGAAGGTTTAAGCCTAGTAAAAGGTTTATTGTGCCAGGTCGAAATGGCAGTTTAGAATAGCACACACAAGCTGAAATGGCAGGCCCGAGACAGGTTTAAAGGGCTACTTAAGTGGGTGGCAAAATCAGTGCTTCAGGCACACTAGCAACATTTAATTTCAGGCCCTAGGCAGAAGTAGTGCCACTTTACTAGGGACTTACAAGTCAATTAAATATGGCAAGTGAGTGTAAATCAATTCTACCATGTTTTAAGGAGTGAGCACAAGCACATTAGCACTGGTTAGCACTTGTAAAGTGTGCAGAGTCCTATTGCTAACAAAAACGAATTCAGCAAAAATGGAAGGAGAAGGATAAAAAGTCTTGGGGAGACTCTGCAGAAATGGCCTAGTCCCACAGGGACAAAACAAGAGAGTCTGCTTTCCCCCTCCTTCTTGTAGGGCAATGGATCCTTACCAAGAAAGATACGAGATGACAAGAACATTGTTGTTTTTACTATAGGGGTTAAGAAGCATAAAGTAAAGCCTTTTCATGGTCATACTACAGAGCCTGCCCAACTCCTGGCACTTTGTCAACTAGAGATATTTCATAAATTGCTGGACTTCAGTATTAATGTTGGACAGTCCAAAATGTTAGGTTTAATATTATGGAAGAGGAGAGGGCAATGCTGGAGAAGGGGTGTAGGATTGCCGTGGGTGCCAGAGGTTTACGATATTAGGATTTCAGCCTGATGAGGGAAATAGACACACTATATAACGCTAACTACCATGGCCTGCTAAAGAAGTTAGAAATGGAGCTGTGTATGTGGAAAGACCTCTAAACGGCATGTTTGGGGAGGTAGTAGTTTTGAAAATAGTGCTTCTGCCTGGGTTATTATATTACTTTCTGGCTGTAAGGAAATGTTTCTTATTATATAGTAACCTCCATGTTTTTAGACTGATGTTGCTGGTTTTGAGAGTGCATTGAGGCCTGCTAACCAGACCTCAGTGCCAGTGCCCTGACCCTAAAACATGTATGTTGAATTGGCTTATACCTAATTGGCATAGGCTAGCTTACCAAGAAGACCCTAGTATATGGTACCCAAACTACTCAGGGCATGTAAGTTAGAGGGTAATCCCAGGGATTGCAACACTCATAGTGGCACCCTGGGAGGTGTGAAACAGGTAAAATAAGTCTCCCAGCCTACTATTGCAGACTGGAAGAGCAGTTTTCAACTGCTAGACAGACTTTGCCATTAAAAAGCACTGGCAAATCCTGCAATATTTTTAAGTCACCCCTAAGGAAGGTCTACAGAATTCTATGGTGGGGTGCAGCATACTTCACCAGCAGAACATGTATTTACCTGTTCTGGCAGTAAAAACACAAAACTGTTGTTTTTACTTTGGAAATGACTTAGGGCCAGATGTATGAAGGCCATTACCGGTCGGTAACAGCCGAAATCGGCTGTTACAGACCGGTAATAGGCTTTTCCTATGTAGGTGGCAAATTTATCGATTCGGTAAATACCAAATCGGTATTTACCGATTCGGTATTTACCGAATCATCATTTACCGATTCGGTATTTACCGAATCGGTAAATGAAATGTAGGAAGCACTTTGAAGAGTGCTTCTGTGCTTACAGGATTCGTTATTTACCACCAACTATTAGTTGGTGGTAAATAACGAATACCTCTGCAAATGCAAATCTGTGCATTTACACCTGTGCCATGTGACAGACATACATGCCCTTAGGGCATGTATGTGTGCCACATGTGCACACAAGCACTATTGAGGGGTGCAACAGGGTGTCAAAGTGACACCCTGCCACCCTTGACTCTTTCCCTCCAGGCCCATAGGAATGAATGTCAATTACCGATTCAGTAATTACCGAATCTTAACGATTCGGTAATTCATACAGAATTTTTATCTACATAGCATTTACGGTTTCGAAAATACTGAATCTGCAAAATTCGGTATTTTGGAATCGGTAAATGTAAATTACCTACATCTAGCCCCAAGTCACCCAATTGGTGAGTACGGAGTTGCACTCTGACACTTCAGCTGTGCTAACTCAGGAAGGGTGCAAAAAGTTATTACTCCAAAATAACAAACAACTCGTTACATTGAGTTCGACTTGAAACTCCCAGAAAAGTTACAATAAAAGCCTGCACAGGAGAGAGTTGTTCCCAACCTCCTGCAGGGAGTCACACAGGTGTTAGCCCAAAAGGTGGGCTTCAAAGGAGAAGGTCCCTTTGAAGGAAAAGTGGGAAAAAATGGTAGTGGGGCACCTCCATGGTTTAGGCAGACAGGCTGGCACTATGAACAGGCAAGGGGAAGGCAATTACCAAACCGGTTTTGCAGGGCCACGTAGCCCCAATGGTAGCCACACCTCTGGTTTGGGCCAGAGAGTTCTGGATGCAAAGAGATGGGTTCTGCTATGTGGGAGTGGGCAGAATGGTGCATCCTGGGATAGTCAGGTGCCACATTTCCCAGGAAGTAGTCATCAGGAGGGAGGGAGCCTAGTATCCCTTTGGCTAATGACCATGTTTACCCTGAGGGCACTTTCTGAGCATATAATGTGCACCGCAGGCACCCAGAATTCAGATCTCAATTGGACTGAAAAAAGAACTGAAGGAGGACTGCCCTGCTGCACCAACAACCTGTCATAGACAGGCTGCACTGCTGTCGACTTCACATGCTGAACCAGGTGGCTAGCAAAAGAGAAGGGACAGTGCTAGCTGTGTTCTGCTCATGGAGAAGTAATCTCTGGACTCCACTCGAAGCAAGAGACTGCAAAGGTCAGTTGGCTGACCTCCTGCTCGCAGTACAGGACTACAACAACTGAAGAAGCCTGCTGGGGGATGGTTGGCGGCCCAGAATCTTCACACTGCCGCCAACCATTGTGGTGCAGCACCAGAGTCAAGGGCCCAATGCTTAAAGTTGCACATGAGTCCACAAGACATGGAAGTGTCGTCAGAGAGCAACTTGGTCACCCAGAAGACAAGTTATCAACCCGGGCAAGGACTTGGCAGCAACCAAGAAACTGGCAACTGGTAGCCCAGTGGGGAATAAACTTCCACCAGGACAAAGAGAACTTCACGGAAAGTTGACCCCATGGCTAGGACCACCCCACAGCCTTTGGAAGACCACATCAACTGCATCGCATCCACATCATCCTTGGGCATCTTCAACATCCTGTATCCCATGCATCAGGACCACTTGTATAGTAACATAGAGTAAAGGGATGAAAGTGCCTGGAAGTGACTGAAGACTTCTTTCTATGCCTAGGTAACTGTTTCTGAGGGCATTACTGATCCCCCTGACAGTCTCCCTGCCAGAGTCAGTCACCCAAAGGAACTCTAACCAATTGCAAAACAATCAGTGAAAGTTTTTGCTCAAAAGGTTTCTAAGTGTCAAATACATTGAATTTGCCAATGCCTGTTCGCACTTGAGTAAAAGGTACATATATAATACACCTTGTAAAATCTGTATCTACTCACCCTTCATGTGTATCTTTTTCATTTCTGTGAACAAAAATATATACAAAGCTCCATTTTTATAAATTGGTGTTGGATTGCTTAATTAAACACTAGTATGTAGTAATACACACTATCAGCAAAAACAAAACCAGGTTATTGTCTCTAGATGCATTCAGGTCGATGCTGCGTGTCCACTAGCTTCTTTGCTGCTCCCCATCCCAGCTCTCTCTCATTTCTGGTTGGGCCGTCTCTCTAAGGAGAATACAGTAGTAGTATAAATTTAGCTCAGGTATAAATTAGTCACACCCACATGTAGGTACTTCCAGTCTCAGTTTAGTGTTTGCCTGAGAGCCACTCTCCCACTGTGGTAGCAGCATCCACTAAATCACTGATCTTTGACATGAAAGTTTCTGCAAAAACACAGGCAAGTCACTACTTGACCAGGCATGATCTTTCCCTTGTCATTTATGGCTGTGCACAGGCCGGAGCACAACACATAATCACAGCCCCTACCAAACCCCAGCAATTGTGGTCTTAGTTGTCCAGGAGCTTACACTGAGAGTGTCACACACTGTGATCCTCGAGAAACAATACCCCCAGTGGTCCATGTTGGACAGGCCACATGAAGGGCTCGCTCCCTCCCCGCAGGACAGGGCCCGGGCCACCGTCAGCACCATTGCCCGGCCCAGCCGCCATCTTGGACACGGCACCACGCGGCCGTGCGGCCTCAGCCCGACCCCAACCCTGGGCCTGGCCAGGCCCCGACATCCCGGCACCACCCTCCACCCAGGAGGTGAACGGCCCACTTGGCAGGTCAATGGGAGTACGAAGTGTCGATGGCTCTCCCCCGCCAGGTGCCGAGCACCCCCAGCCTCCTCGGGCGCTGGCTCCACCCCCCTGCTGGGTGTCTGGACTCCCTCATCCCAGACCTCCCGACCTCCAAGAGCGAGGGTCCGGACATCAAAGGGCGCCAGACCTATAACTGAGGCAGCCCCAGGACAGGAAGGCAGTTGTATCCTGGAGTCGAGAGACACCGCGACAAACTCATCCTTGACGGACTGTTGGCGCTGCCACAGCCCTGCCTTGTGAACTATTGTCCTGCCTGCTGGCGCTGCCGCGGCCCTCTGCAACCTTCATCCTCGTGGGACCTGCTGGCGCTGCCGCGGCCCTCTGCAACCTGCATTCTCGTGGGACCTGCTGGCGCTGCCGCGGCCCGTTGTAACCTTCATCCTCGTGGGACCTGCTGGCGCTGCCGCGGCCCGTTGCAACCTGCATTCTCGTGGGACCTGCTGGCGCTGCCGCGGCCCGTTGTAACCTTCATCCTCGTTGGGACCTGCTGGCGCTGCCGCGGCCCATGCCACCTACGACCTCTTCGGGACCTGCCGGCGCTGCCGCGGTCTGACCCATCCGAACACCGAGCTCGAGGATTGTGAGCTATCACCGTTACACACCCGTACCCGTGGGTACCAAGACTGTCCCGCTACCCCCTTCCCTTACTAGAGACTAGAATTGAGAGGATCATCGTGTCCTGATCGCCCTGTATCGTACCACTCTACTACCCGAAGTGCCTATAAAAGGTGTTACCATAAGCTTTGTGTGGTGTCCATCTGTGGGGGGGAAGTTACCTGTCTGTGCGATCACTGTGCTCGGCCGACCCTCCAGGTCCCCGTCTAACATTGGTGGCTAGCGGCGCGATCCGAACCAACGCGTACCGTACAGACAGTAACTCACCCTACGACTAAAACCACAATGACGACCAAAGAGAGCGGATCGGCGGAGAAGTTCCAGATGGAAAAGCTGGAAGAATACAACCACCGAGAGCTCAAACAATTTTGCATGGACTTAGGCATTGCTACCACCGGGCTAAGCACAAAAGAAGACTTCAAAAACGCCCTAGAGGCCTGGACAGAGACAAATACCGCAACCCCCCGGGACCCCGCAGCCCCGGAAGTCAACACCACCCGGACAGAGGAACGGAGAACAGGCCCCTCCCATGAAGAGATCCAAGAGCGGGAAAAAAATAGATTACACGAGTTAGACTTGGCACGACTCAGATTAGACGGAGAATTGAAACTGGCGGAACAAAAAATAAACTTAGAACACTTACGGCTCAGAGAAGAGAGAGAGGAAAAACAGAGACAGAGAGACCTCGAAGAAAAAAGACTGGCATACGAGCACGAGTGCAAACTAGCGGAGATAGAAATGCGCAAACTGAACAAAAACCTAGGGGTGCCCGAGCAACCGCACTCCCCGGGTCCTACCGAGCAGAAGGTCCACATCCCCAAGGATGTGGTCCGAGAATATCACCGGAACGACGACATACAGCAGTGGTTCAAGGCCTATGAGATTGCCATGACCGCCCACCGGGTCGCTCGAAGTGACTGGGGAGCCGGTCTATGGGGGAGATTCGTCAACGAGGGTCGTGATGCCCTGCTGCAGCTTCCGGACCATCAAATGACGTCCTATGACCACATGAAGGCCGCCCTCCTCAGTCGATATGGACTTACACCCGAAATGTACCGCCAGAGGTTCCGCAACTGCACCAGGATCCCAGGTACGACGTGGTTGGAATACGTGAACTATTTCAGCCGAGCCTTCGAGGGGTGGATCAAGGGTAACAACGTAACCACTTACGAACAGCTCTTCAATCTCATTGTGTGGGAGCACCTCTCCAACAACTGCTTTGTCGAGCTCAGGCAGCACCTCCTCGACAGTAAATTGACTGAACCCCGGCAGCTCGCCACCGAGGCTGACCGGTGGGAGAGCACCCGAGTGGCCCGGAGTGGGCCGAACGAGCAGAACAGAACCAACCAAGGTCACCATCGTCCCCGAGGAGGAGGAGGAGGCCCGGGCCGGGGCAGAGACGCCGCCCCGGCCGCACCCACTAACGCCACCCCGGCCCCAGCAGGCCGGGGAAACCCCCCGATGCGCCCGGGGTTCCGAGCTAACGTGACGTGTCATCGATGCCAGCGAGTCGGCCACTATGCCAGTGACCCGACCTGCCCGAAGAACCAGGCCCCCGGGCCCCGCCAGATGGCGGCCGCCGCCCTGGGAGAAGAACAAGTCTCCGAAGACACGGAGACCTATGAGTCGGAGCAGTTCGAGTGGGAACCCGCCGCCATGACCCTGGCATGCCTAGGAGGAAGAGACATGGTCCCGCGGACTCCCCTGCCCGCCAACACTCGGAAGTACAGCCAATGGGTGAGCATCAATGGGCGCAAGGCCGAGGCCCTGCGTGACACCGGGGCCAGTGTGACGGCCGTCCGCTGTCACCTGGTGACCCCAGAACAAATCCTACCAAACGTACTTTGCCCCGTCCGATCGGCAGATAACTCGGAGAGCCTGTGTCGGATGGCCTGCGTCCCCTTCGAATGGGGAGGAGTGTCCGGCATGCTGAAAGTAACTGTCCGTGACGATGCCCCCGTAGACTGCCTCCTGGGGAACGATCTCGAGAGCTCCCCGTGGGCCGCTGTGGAAAGAAGAGAGCATCTGGGGATGTTGGGTCTCCCGGACTGGGCGTGCGTAACCACCCGGTCCATGGCCACCCGCACCATCCCTAGACCAGAAGAACCAGAATGGGCAGCACCTCCGCCCTCGATCACTCCAGAAGAAGACTTCCTCCAGACCGACCACCCGGACCCCACCCCAGAGGGGTCCACACAGCCCCCCGAGCTTCCTGACCTGGCTCAGTGGCGTCAAGAAGGGGGGCCCACCCAGGAACAATTCCGGCAGGAGCAAAAGACCTGCCCCTCCCTCGAGGGATTGCGACAGCAAGCGCTCGCCCAGAGCCAAGGAGACACCACCGGGGCCCACTGGGTTTATTGGGACAATGATCTCTTGTACAGCGAACAGAAAATCGCAGAACTGGGGGCCGGGCGAGTGCTGGTGGTGCCCCTCCACTTCAGAGACTTCCTGTTGAACCTAGCCCATGATGTCCCCCTGGCCGGGCACCTGGGCCAAGACAAGACCTACCACCGCCTGGTGACTCACTTTTTTTGGCCCAAAATGAGAAATGACGTATCCAACCATTGCCGGTCCTGCCCGACCTGCCAGGCCAGTGGGAAGAGCGGCCGCAAACTCAAGGCACCCCTACAACCATTCCCCGTGGTGACCACCCCGTTCGAAAGGGTGGGAATAGACATTGTGGGGCCCCTGGACCCCCGAACAGCACAGGGACATCGCTTCATCCTGGTCCTGGTGGATCACGCTACCCGCTATCCTGAGGCGGTCCCCCTTCGTACGATAACAGCCCCAGTAGTGGGTCGAGCCTTGATGGGGATCTTCTCTCGAGTGGGCTTCCCCCGGGAAGTCGTCAGCGACAGGGGTACGAACTTTATCTCAAAATACATGAAGTCCCTCTGGCAACAGTGTGGGGTCACCTACCGATTCACGACCCCCTATCACCCTCAAGGGAACGGACTGGTTGAGCGGTTCAACCGCACGCTCAAAGGGATGATTGGGGGGTTGGAAGAGCCCCTCCATCGCCAGTGGGATGTGCTACTACCGTGCCTTCTCTTTGCCTACCGAGAAGTCCCCCAGAAGTCCCTCGGCTTCAGCCCTTTCGAACTCTTGTATGGACACCCGGTGCGAGGCCCGCTCAGCCTAGTCAAAGAAGGCTGGGAAATGCCCCCTCTAAAGGACACTCCAGATGTTTTCAAGTACCTCCTAACCCTCCGCAACCAGACCAGAAGGTTCAGAGAGATGGCAAAAGCAAACCTGGAGGCCAGTCAGGAGGACATGAAAAGGTGGTACGATCAAAATGCATCCTCCATCGAATTTGAACCCGGCCAACAAGTGTGGGTAATGTCTCCCACCGAACCATGCGCCCTGCAAGACAAATGGACGGGGCCCTTCAAAGTAATCGAGCGCAAGAGCCCTGTCACCTATCTCATCGATATGGAATCTTCCCGAAACCCTCTCCGGGTCCTCCACGCTAATAGACTGAAACCCCACTTTGTACGCTCCGAACTCAGTCTCCTGATGGCAACCGACAATGGAACCGAGGAGGACTCCGAACCCCTTCCTGACCTCCTACGGTCACGGGAGAAGGACGGCTCCGTGGACGGGGTCCGACTCTCGGAGGCCCTCACCCTGGAACAGCGCCAAGACTGCCGAGTCCTCCTGCTCCAGTTCTCCACCCTGTTCTCCCTCACCCCAGGGGTCACCCCCTGGTGCTTACACGACGTGGACACTGGAGACAGTCCCCCTATCCGCCATCGGGCCTACCGCGTACCAGATCGGGTACGGGCCTGCATCCAAGAGGAGGTGGCCAAGATGCTCACACTCGGGATCATCGAGCCCTCAGACAGCCCCTGGGCCAGCCCAGTGGTACTGGTCCCCAAAGTGGCCGCCCCCGGCGCCACGCCGGAGCTCCGGTTCTGCTTCGACTACCGGGGCTTGAATGCGGTCACCAGAACAGACGCACACCCCATCCCCCGAGCAGATGAACTAATCGACCGCATGGGAGCTGCCCGCTACCTCAGCATCTTCGACCTGACAGCGGGCTACTGGCAGATCGGTCTCACACCCCGGGCCCAAGAACGATCTGCATTTTCTACCCCTGATGGCCACTATCACTTCAAGGTCATGCCATTCGGCATGAAGAATGCGCCAGCAACATTTCAGCGGCTAGTAAACCAGGTCCTGGCAGGACTCGAAGGATTCAGCGCCGCCTACCTGGACGATATCGCTGTGTACAGCCACCACTGGTCCGACCACCTCCACCACCTCCGAGAGGTGCTACAGGCCCTCCAACGAGCTGGCCTCACGATCAAGGCCAGCAAATGCCAAATTGGCCAGGGGTCCGTGACCTATCCCGGGCACCAGGTGGGAAGCGGTCTGGTGGCCCCTCTGCAACTCAAGATCACTGCCATCCAGTCGTGGCAGTCCCCCATCACCCAGACCGAGGTCCGCGCCTTCTTGGGACTCACAGGCTACTACCGACGGTTCGTGAGGGACTATGGCAGCATCGTAGGGCCCCTCACGGAACTCACCTCCAAAAACCAACCAAAGAAGGTCAACTGGACCCCAGACTGTCAAGCGGCCTTCAAGAAGCTGAAGGCCGCCATGTGCTCCGCCCCGGTGCTCCAGGCCCCCGACTACAGCCGGGAATTTATCGTCCAAACAGATGCCTCCGACCATGGCGTTGGGGCAGTCCTTTCCCAGCTGAACACCGAAGGACTTGACCAGCCAGTGGCTTTCATCAGCAGACGGCTCCTGGCCCGAGAACGACGCTGGAGCACCATCGAGAGGGAGGCCTTCGCCGTGGTGTGGGCCCTCAAAAAGCTCCGGCCTTATCTCTTCGGCACCCACTTCCGGGTCCAGACCGATCATCGACCCCTGCAATGGCTCATGCAGAGGCGGGGGGAAAACCCGAAACTACTACGTTGGTCCATCTCCCTGCAGGGGATGGACTTCACTGTGGAACATCGACCCGGCCAAGACCACGCCAACGCGGATGGCCTGTCCCGCTTTTTCCGCCTCGACGAGGAAAGTCCCCAAGAAGATGGGTGACTCTCCCCGCCTTCAGCTGGGGGGGACGCATGTTGGACAGGCCACATGAAGGGCTCGCTCCCTCTCCGCAGGACAGGGCCCGGGCCACCGTCAGCACCATTGCCCGGCCCAGCCGCCATCTTGGACACGGCACCACGCGGCCGTGCGGCCTCAGCCCGACCCCAACCCTGGGCCTGGCCAGGCCCCGACATCCCGGCACCACCCTCCACCCAGGAGGTGAACGGCCCACTTGGCAGGTCAATGGGAGTACGAAGTGTCGATGGCTCTCCCCCGCCAGGTGCCGAGCACCCCCAGCCTCCTCGGGCGCTGGCTCCACCCCCCTGCTGGGTGTCTGGACTCCCTCATCCCAGACCTCCCGACCTCCAAGAGCGAGGGTCCGGACATCAAAGGGCGCCAGACCTATAACTGAGGCAGCCCCAGGACAGGAAGGCAGTTGTATCCTGGAGTCGAGAGACACCGCGACGAACTCATCCTTGACGGACTGTTGGCGCTGCCACAGCCCTGCCTTGTGAACTATTGTCCTGCCTGCTGGCGCTGCCGCGGCCCTCTGCAACCTTCATCCTCGTGGGACCTGCTGGCGCTGCCGCGGCCCTCTGCAACCTGCATTCTCGTGGGACCTGCTGGCGCTGCCGCGGCCCGTTGTAACCTTCATCCTCATTGGGACCTGCTGGCGCTGCCGCGGCCCGTGCCACCTACGACCTCTTCGGGACCTGCCGGCGCTGCCGCGGTCTGACCCATCCGAACACCGAGCTCGAGGATTGTGAGCTATCACCGTTACACACCCGTACCCGTGGGTACCAAGACTGTCCCGCTACCCCCTTCCCTTACTAGAGACTAGAATTGAGAGGATCATCGTGTCCTGATCGCCCTGTATCGTACCACTCTACTACCCGAAGTGCCTATAAAAGGTGTTACCATAAGCTTTGTGTGGTGTCCATCTGTGGGGGGGAAGTTACCTGTCTGTGCGATCACTGTGCTCGGCCGACCCTCCAGGTCCCCGTCTAACAGTCCACATACCAGCTCTCATTATAAAAGAACAGAGGAACAGAGTGGCTAGATGAGGGGAAGGGATATATAGGGAAGATACACCAGGGAAGGAGACCTGTAAAACAAAAACAGCACCCGACCAGTGTTTGAATTCTACTAGTCACTTGTAGAAATCTTCTCAACATACATGATCATCAGCAATATTTTAGTATATATTCACTGTGAAATACTTTTCATCATTTCATTAACTTTGTGAAATTATAATCTCATCTAACATAGCACCCTAGCACATCAGTTATCATAGGTGCCTGATTGGGTACATATAATACTGGTTGGGTGGATATAAACATGTAATGCATTAGGCTGTGCAGTATTAACATGAAATGAGGTAAACTTATAATATACATATCTCCATAGATTTACTTCATACAACACATGGTGGCAGGGTGTATCTTGCTGCACAAACTACTCATCCTATTCTGTGCACTATCTAACTACCAATGCTCACCTCCCGAAACCAGCCACCTACTATAGTTTTAAACATAACATAGCGATACAACAAATGGGAGAGGCATTGTTATGAGAAGACAAGGTCATAGGGTGCGAATCCCACAAATAATGTGCAAAAACGATGACAGAAATGTTGGGTCTTTCACTTTTGAGTTTTGTAGATCCTTTTATTCTTTATTGAACATACAACACGTAACGCGTTTCACCCAGGCGGGCTTCTTCGGGGTAAAAATATAAAAAATGCACACTCCGCGAGTTGTAGTCCATATGATGTAAGCTCAAGTCAAAGCGGCACTTTCTCAGAAAAGTTTAAACTTTAGCGCAGAGTATGCACTAGTGTGCTCATTCCGCATGCAAAGGTCCTGAATCACTGTCCCATTCCGGAAACAAACTGTTTTAGGTATTACACGCTCAATCGCCAGCCTCCTTTAACAGCCATCCGCTGCAAAAGTGCCACTTCCAATGTTTTCTGGATGGTGTAAATCCGTTTAGTAGTTTCTAAGAAATTAAAAAAATAAAAAAATATTGATATCTGGGCGGAGCCTAACCACACATCTCATCGTGAGATCTGATTGGCTGTCAGCACTTCATCCTGGAATTGCTGGCAGCCATCTTGGGACCAATATACATGATAGCACCCCATTGAAACGCATTGTAGTGAAAAGAAGGTTTGAGGGTCACCAAAAGGAGAACTATAAAGGGTGATAACTGACTTTAGTTACATTAGAATCCATTTGTTGATAGTACCATACTTATTTTAGGAATTGTGGTGTGTTCTAAGGTGATTTTACCCTATGAAAAATCTTCTGCTGGGATATCATGAATCATGTTTGAGATAAAACTATTTTCTCATGCTTGTCCCATAGAGATTTGTTTGGAAGGTGCTCCAGAAGCTAAAATGGGAACATATTTTCTGTAAATTCACATTATCTTTCTCAGTCATGTGAGAATGAAGTCTGACATTCTCAGTAAAACATGTACATCCAACAAGGACAGAGACTGTCAGTTGATTCCTTTGTGTTCTACTGCAGCTTCCCAGAGTGTTCTAAAGAACAACTAGAGAGCTAACAGTCTTACTTATTACAAAAGTATGGCACACCTGAAGCCACCTTGATTGGAATAAACTGGTAACACTTATAACATTTAATTTAAAAAGGAACAAAATGAGGGTGTTTTGTCATAGAAATTATGGTTAGTGCTGTAGAAAAGAAATGAGGGCATGTTTTAAGTGAGATCTCAAATATCTTCATGTTATACTTCAACAGGAGCAGCCTGTCAGTTTATTCATTTGTGTCATAGCGACCCTTGATTCTGTCCTCAGGTAGGTCGCCCACCACAGCAACCACACGTCCTCCCTGTGACGCTGTCCTGCTGCCGCTGTGCTGTTGACGTGCATTGAAGTGTATCTGCTACTGTAACCTGCTGCCTTCTTTCTTTACTTTTTACTTTATCCACTGCTATTTTATTTCCACTGTTGTGCCCTCTGTTGTGCCCCTTTGTGCCCCCTCCCCCCGACCCCCTTTGCCTTCCGTGCCTTCCACCCGCGCTTTGCCGCCGCTATGTCCCTGCGGCCCCACCCCCTAATGTCCCATTCTCCGCCCCACTCCCGCCTCCAAGCTGCTCCTCCCTCCCTCAGCCCCTCATATGGAGGCCGCGCGCTGGTGAGGGAAGCGACCCATGACCCTGTCCTCAGGTAGGTCGCCTGCCCCAGCCGCCACACGGTCCTACCTATGACGCTGTCCCGCTGCCGCTGTGCTGTTGACGTGCATTGAAGTGCATCTGCTACTGTAACCTGCTGCCTTCTTTCTTTACTTTTTACTTTATCCATTGCCATTTTATTTCCACTGTTGTGCCCTCTTTTGTGACCCTTTGTGCCCCCTCTCCCCCTGTCCCCCGTTGCCTTCCATGCCTCCCGCCCGCGCTTTCCCACTGCTGCGTCCCTGCCCCCTGCTGTCCCATTCGCCGCCCCACTCCCGCCTCCCAGCTGCTCCTCCCTCCCTCAGCCCCTCATATGGAGGCCGGGCGGTGGTGAGGGAAGCGACCTTTGACCCTGTCCTCAGGTAGATCGCCCCCCAGCCGCCACACGGTCCTCCCTACGACGCTGTTCCACTGCTGCTGTGCTGTTGACGTGCATTGAAGTACATCTGCTACTGTAACCTACTGCAGTCTTTCTTTACTTTTTACTTTATCCACTGCCATTGTATTTCCACTGTTGTGCCCTCTGTTGTGCTCCTTTGTGCCCCCGTCCCCCGTTGCCTTCCGTGCCTCCCGCCTGTGCCTTCCCGCCGGTGCGACCCTGCAGCCCTGCCCCCGCTGTCCCATTCGCCGCCCCACTCCCGCCTCCCAGCTGCTCCTCCCTCCCTCAGCCCCTCATAAGGAGGCCACGCAGTGGCCGCGCCGCTGGCGTGCCGAAGGCGTGCCTTAGGCAAGCCCCTCTACGCCCGTCCGTGCCTGGACCGCACCCAGCGCCAGAATCACGGCCCCTGCCGAAGCCAGGAAACCCAACTGAGATACGACACCGCCACCCTCAACGCACTCAACACCGGACGACCACCCGCCTGCTACCGAGCCACTCTGAAGCGCACCCATGGACCCTTCACCTGCCAAGCCTGCAAATTCACCTGCCTCCGAACATGCACCCCGCCCCCCGGACCAAGCAACAATAACAACCACCTCAAGTGCATCCTACTCAACACCCGCTCCGTCCACAAGCACGCCATCGAACTCTGGGACCTCCTTGACACAACAGCACCGGACCTCGTCTTCCTCACGGAAACCTGGATGAACGCCTCCTCAGCCCCCGACATCGCCATAGCCATCCGGACGGCTACAAGATCACCCGTAAGGACCGCGTCAACCAAACCGGAGGAGGAATCGCCATCATCTACAGGAACACCATCAGCGTCATGACCAACACCGAAGACACCCTCACCGCTGCCGAACACCTACACTTCCAGATCCACACCGACCCCAAGACCACCCTCAGAGGAACCCTCATCTACAGACCCCCGGTCCCACGCACACACTTCAGCGAAACCATCGCCGACTTCATCAGCCCACATACCCTCGCCGCATCTGAATACATCCTCCTAGGGGACCTGAATTTCCACCTGGAGAACAATAACGACAACAACACCACCACCCTGCTCGACAACCTCGCCAACCCCGGACTCAAGCAACTGGTGAACACCCCCACCCACTATGCCGACCACACGCTCGACCCCATCTTCTACGCCAGCAACCACGTCTCCTTCAGCCACTCCACCGGCCCACACTGGACCGACCACAGCTGCATCCATTTCACCTTCAAGAAGACTACCTCACACCACCGCCCACAACAGATCCCCCACAGAAGCTGGAGCAAAGTCACCACAGACCAACTAACCACATCACTGAGCCAGAACCCACCAACCGACACCTCTGACACCAACGATGCAGCTCGCAACCTCGCACAATGGATCACCAACTGCGCCGACGCCCTTGCTCCACTGAAGAACCCCCCAGTCAAGACCGGCAACAGGAAAACTACATGGTTCACCGACGCCCTCAAAGAATCAAAGAAATCCTGCCGAACTCTCGAGAAAACGTGGCACCACGAGCGAACAGCAGAAAACATGACAGCTCTCAAGAACGCCACTCTCAAACACCACTAGCTGATCCGCACCACCAAAAGGACATCGTTCAAAGAGCGGCTGGACAACAACACTCACAACAGCAAGGAACTATTCAGCATTGTAAAAGAGCTCTCCAACCCCAACGCCAGCAACAATGACATCACACCATCGCAAGACCTCTGCAAGTACTTCGCCACGTTCTTCTACCGCAAGATCACCAAAATACACGATAGCTTCAGCGCCCAGACTCTCCCTCCACTCACCAAACCAACGCCCCCCACCAGCACCCTCAGTGCCTGGACCCCCATCAGCACTGAAGACACCACCCACGTCATGAACACCATCCACTCTGGCTCCCCCTCTGACCCATGCCCTCACCACATCTTCAGCAAAGTCGACGCCATCATCGCACCCCACCTCGGGAACGTCATAAACAACTCCTTTGCGTCCGCCACCTTCCCAGAAAGCTGGAAAAACGCCGAGATCAACGCTCTTCTGAAGAAACCCACAGCGGACCCTAAAGACCTCAAGAACTTCCGCCCCATCTCTCTCCTTCCCTTCCCGGCTAAAGTCATCGAAAGACCGTCCATAAACAGCTGACTACATTCCTCGAGGCCAACAACTGCCTCGACCCATCCCAGTCCGGATTTCGGGGCCAACCACAGCACCGAGACTGCCCTCATCGCCGCCACCGATGACATCAGGAACCTGCTTGACAATGGGGAAACAAACGCCCTCATCCTCCTAGACCTCTCAGCCGCCTTTGATACCGTCTGCCACCGCACCCTAACAACCCGACTCCACGACACGGGGATCCAAGGAAAAGCCCTGGACTGGATCACCTTGTTCCTCTCCAACAGAACCCAGAAAGTCCGCCTCCCTCCCTTCTGCTCCACGGCCACCGAGATCATCTGCGGCGTACCCCAAGGCTCCTCGCTCAGCCCAACCCTCTTCAATATCTACATGAGCCCCCTCGCCACCATCCCACGCAAACACAACCTCAACATCATCTCCTATGCCGACGACACCCAGCTGATACTCTTCCTCACCAAGGACCCAGCCACTGCCAAAACCAACCTCCAGGAAGGAATGAAAGACGTCGCGGAATGGATGAAGCTCAGTCGTCTGAAACTGAACTCAGACAAGACGGAGGTCCTCATCCTCGGACAAACCCCATCCGCCTGGGACGACTCCTGGTGGCCCACAGCATTGGACACCGCACCGACACCCACAGACCACACACGCAACCTGGGATTCATCCTGGACTCCTCACTCTCAATGACCAAACAAGTCAACGCCATCTCATCCTCATGTTTCAACACCCTTCGCATGCTCTGAAAAATCTTCCGGTGGATCCCCACCGAAACCAGAAAGACAGTCACCCAGGCCCTCGTCACCAGCCGACTGGACTACGGGAACGCCCTATGCCAGGAACCACAGCCAAACTCCAGAAACGACTTTAGCGCATACAGAACGCCTCCGCATGACTCATCCTCGACATCCCTCGCCACAGCCACATATCTGCCCACTTGAGAAACCTGCACCGGCTCCCCGTCAGCAAAAGGATCACGTTCAGACTCTCACCCACGCACACAAAGCGCTCCACGACATGGGCCCCAAATACCTCAACAACCGCCTCACCTTCTACACTCTGACCCACCAGCTCCGCTCCGCCAGCCTCGCCCTCGCCACCATCCCACAAATTTGCAGAACCACCACCAGAGGAAGATCGTTCTCCTACCTGGCCGCCAAGACATGGAACTCCCTCCCCGCCCACCTGCGAATGACCCAGGACCACCTCACCTTCAAGAAGCACCTCAAGACCTGGCTGTTCGAGCAGTAGCAGCACCCTCCCTCCCTTCAGCACCTTGAGACCCTCACGGGTGAGCAGCGCGCTCTATATATGTATTGATTGATTGTTGTACTGCAGCTTCCCAGAGTGTTCTAAAGAACAACTAGAGCACTAACAGTCTAACTTATGACAAAATGATGGCACACCTGAAACCATCTTGATTGAAATAAACTGGTAACACTTACAACATTTCATTTAAAAAGGAACAAAATGAGGCAGTTCATTTTGCCATAGAAATTATGGTTAGTGCTGAAGAAAGAAACATTAGGGCACATTTTCAGTGACTTCTCAAATCCTCTTCTATTTAATTGAAAAAATTCTGACATGCAGACTGAAACATGCACTTTCAATACCAGCAGCAGACTTCCAGTTAACTCCCCGGTGAGCAGTAGCTTTACTACAGTGATCTTATGAGCAACTAGAGTGCTAACATTCTGAATTTATGGTAAATGTGTGGCACATCTGAATGTATTCTTGATGGATTCAAAGTAAAAAACTGAAAACATTACCTACTGACGAGACTCTAGTAAATTAGAAAATTAGCAAATTCAAAACAAATAAGTCTCCCAAGATGGCCACTGGAGACAAAAAGAGCTAAAATGTCACCCAGATGCAGCCCACATATAGCCCAATGACAATAGTGTGCAAAACACATTTTATTTTTTGTTTTTTTTCAGTGCAGACTGGTAAGGTATTGGAGCGCTGCATCTTACTTGGACACCGTATTGTGTATTCTGCACAAAGTACTTGAGATTGACCTTGCGAAACATTGAACTTTACTATTCTGCTAACCTGAAGTTGCTCTGAGCTGAGCTTTGTAACACCTGTTTTTACATACTGGTTTTAATTAATTCTCATTGTATTGTATTAAGAAAGAGGATTTACTGTTTTGAAGTACACTTTTATGACCTATGTTTCTAGATCTGATCGAAAAATGTTTATTGAATTGAATTGAAGTCTCCCAAGATGGCCAAAAATGAATAAGGAGCCCAAAGGTAGCACAAATATCACCCAGATGTAGCCCACGTATAGAACAACGACAGTGGCACTTTTAGAAGTCAGTTGGTAAGGATTAATATGTCTAACCAATCGAAATGTCTTTTATATAATTTGAAATAA
Source organism: Lissotriton helveticus (assembly GCF_964261635.1). Taxonomy (NCBI): domain Eukaryota; kingdom Metazoa; phylum Chordata; class Amphibia; order Caudata; family Salamandridae; genus Lissotriton; species Lissotriton helveticus. The sequence goes on from NC_136065.1 coordinate 1,196,044,469, forward strand.
TGTAGGATGGAATGTGATTTGTTACTTCAGGTATTTGTGTGGAGAAAGAGAGGAAAACTTTGCCATTACTGGTTTTGCCTTGCTGAGAGCAGTGCATTACTTTTATTGTGTGCATAAGAAAATCTTTTCTGAGTTTCTGATATGTTATATTCTGCAAATCAATTTGGAAGGTGAGTTATACATTTGTGAGGTGTATTATGTGTATTTTTCAAGTTAAATAATTTATCAAGAACTTTGATGTTTTAAATATATTATTAAATGTAGAGGTATTTATTGAAGTTTGTTTTATTTTAGTTAAATGTTGTTTGAAATAGATTCTGTATAGTATTATATGTAATTGGATATGGATTAGTGATTCTGGTAGTTTGTTTTAGTGTGTGGATATGTATATTTGTAGTATACCACATAATTGTAGCTGTTGCTTTAAATTTGAAGGTGGAGTCTGTCAAATGTTATGGTGTGCATGGACTTCTGTCTCAAGTATGTTTCTACTTGCATAAGTATTTTCATATGTCGTATACATTTGGTGGTGCGTGATGTATAACAAAGAAGTGTTGTTGCTTTTTATGTGGTAGGCTCAAGAATGTGAGTACTAGTAGAATGGTGAAGATGCAGCACAAAAGTGTGTATAAAATATGGTGACATAAATGTTATTAATTAGGCTTCTTTTATTAAGTTTCTAGAGAAGTACAGTTGAAGTGTACTGCATACTTTTTGATGTTTGCTTGAAATTTGAAGTTTTTCTTTTTTTTAGGTTTGGATAGTGTTATGGTACAGACATATTCATGTATGGTTTTAGGAATATGGTGAGACTTTTACTAAAGATATGTGAAGGGTTCCTACTTTCTATTTGAGTATGTGTAATATTATAAGTAGTTGTAGAATGGTAAGCAGTAGCCTGAGAGTGGGGTTTATGATGTTTGTAGAGATGCTATTTATTAGAGTAATTTGTATGATGTGAAAAAAGTTATATTTCATATATACCGCCTACTTTTCAGTGTCTGTTTGAAAATTGAAGTGTACTCTGTGAAGTTTTGAGCTGTGCATGGTCCTGTGACTGCGATATGTGTCTACTTGCTCATACACTTTTAGAATTGCCCAGGCAGTACCTTTACACTCCTGTTATCACTCAGGCAGGACCATAGTTTTGTTTTTTGTTGTTGTTTTTTTTTGCAGAGTTTTATATAGCGCGAACTAGACCCGAACCGAATCAGGTATCAGAGCGCTTTACATAGCACCAGTCACGTTACATGAGGACACACTTTCATTTTAGGCACGGGGAGATTAAGTGATTTGCCCAGAATCACAGGAGGTTTTTGGCGTCGTTACCGAGACTCAAACCCCGATCCCCAGGTCCCAGGCAGTACTCATGCACTTTTAAAATCACCCACTCACTTTTAATATATTCCAGATAATACCCTTGCAGTCATGCAATCCCCCAGGCACTAGTTATGTACTACCCCTACAGTTATGCAATCATGCATGCTGTATCTATGTAGTCATATAATAACCCACACACTATCCTTGCAGTCATAAAATCTCCAAGGCGCTTCGGTTGCATTTGTCTATTCACCTAAGTATTACTCAAAAACTCATCTATGCCTTCAGGTGCTATTTAGACATGTATCTATGCACTCAGTGTGTATGTTTGCACTCATGCAATTATCCAATCACTATCCATCTTTTCCTGCAATTATCCAGTGACTACCCTTCAACTCATACAATCACCCAAGCACTACCCATGGAGTTTTGGAATCACTCTGGCAGATCTTTTACATGTCTCAGATTCTAGATTTTACTATATTCCAGAAATATAGTATAGCTGTTTGTTTTAGATGTGAAAAGGTAGTGACATCTGTATGTACGCTTTTAACAATATGGAGAGATTTCTGGTTGAATCATGTAATAGTGTGCTGCTTTATATTTGGCTAAGCCTAACACTCATGCAGTTATAAAAACACTCAAGTACTACCCATGCAGTCTTTGAATGATCCAGGTACTACATATGCACTACTGTAATCTTTCAGTTATTACTGCTGCACTCATGCAATCCTATTGTCACTACCTTAGCACTCATGCAATCACCAAGGTATTACTGGTGCACTCTTTCAATCATGTAGTCAGTACTCATGCATTTATATGATCACCCAGGCACTACCTATGCACTCATGCAATCACCCAGGTATTACTCATGCACTCTTTCAATCACCCGGCCACTACTCATGCACTTATATAATCACCCAGGCACTACTGTTGCACTCCTTCAATCAATGAGGCATTACCATTGTACTTATGTAGTCACTCAGCCAGGCACTACCTATGCACTCATGCAATCACCCAGGTATTACTCATGCACTCTTTCAATCACCCAGCCACTACTCATGCACTTATATAATCACCCAACACTACTGTTGCACTCCTTCAATCAATGAGGCATTACCATTGTACTTATGTAGTCACTCAGCCAGTAGTCATGCTGTTATGAAATCACCCAGACACTACCTTTGCACTCCTTTATTCACTCAGGCTCTATCTCAGTAGTCCTGCAATCACCCAAGAAGTTCCCATGTAGTTATAAAATCACCCAGTCACTTCCTATGTAGTCATGTAAATTCCCAGATATTATCCCTGTAGTCATGCAATCCCCCAGGTGTTATCTATGTACTCCTTTAATCCCCCAGACGTTACTGTTGTACTCATGCAATCACCAATGTATTAGCTATACAGTGCTTCATATCACTCAGGCACTATCCTTGCAGTCTTTTAATCGTACACACACTACTCTTATACTTTTGTAATCACTCAGCTAGTACTCATGTACATATATAATCACCCAGGCACAATCTTTGCATTCCTGTAACCACTCAGGTAGTATCTTAGTAGCTCAGTAATCACCCAGGCAGTTCTAATATATGTTTTAGATTCTAAGTTTCACTATATGCTAGAATGGTGGTATACATATTTCTTTTAGCTATGATGTTAGTTTGAAAACATAGAGACATATGTATGCATGCTTCTACCAATATGGAGAGACTTGTATTTCAGTGATATAATAGTCTGCTGCTATATATTGTGCTAGGTCCAACACTTATGCAGTTATAAAAAAACAGCCAAGTACTACCCATGCACTCTTCTAATGATCCAGACACTACATATGAACTGTTGTAATCACACAAGCATTTTTGCTGCATTCATGCAAACACCCACACAATACCTATACACTCATACAATCACCATGGTATTACCCGTGCACTCATTCAATCATGTAGCCACTACTCATGCACTTATATATTCACCCAGCCACTACCGTTGCACTATTTCAATCACAGAGGTACTACCCGTGTACTTATGTAATCACTCAGCCAGTAGTCATGCTGTTAGGAAATCACTCAGGCACTAGCTTTATTCATTCAGGCACATCTGAGTAGTCCTGCAATCACCTAAGAAGTAACCAGGCACTTACAAAGTGACCTAGACACTTCCTATGTAGTCATGTAAATTCCCAGATATTACCCCTGTAGTCATGCAATCACCCAGGCCTTACCTATGTACTTCTTTAATCCCCTAGATGTTACCTCTGTACTCATGCAATCACCAATGCATTAGGTATACAGTGCTTCATTCAGCCAGCCACTATCTTTCCACTCTTTCAATCACACAGGCACTACTCTTCTACTTATGTAATCACTCAGCCAGTACTCATGCACTTATAAAACTACCCAGGCACTACCTTTGCCCTCCTGTGATCACTCTGGTAGTACCTTAGTACTTTTGCAATCACCCAGACAGTACTCTTGGACTTATAAAGTCACCCATTCACTTTCTATGTATTCCAGTAATCCCTCAGATATTACCCCTACAGTTATGCAATCATCCAGGGACTACTTATGTACTATCCCTGCAGTCATGCAATCATGCAAGTCGTACCCATGTTGATACAAATTCACCCAGGCAGTATGTTAACACTCCTTTATTCACTCAGGCACTAACTCAGTAGTCGTGCAAACACCCAAGAAGTACTCATGCCCTTATAAAATCACCCAGGCATAACCTTTGCACTCCTGTAATCACTCAGTTAGTACTTTAGTACTTATGTGATCACCTAGGCAGTACTCATAGAGTTATAAAATATTGTATACATATTTCTTTTAGATATGATGTTGGTTTGAAAACGTAGAGACATATGTATGCATGCGTCTAAGAATATGGAGAGACTTGTATTTCAGTGATGTAATAGTCTGCTGCTTTATATTTTGCTAGGCCCAACACTTATGCACTTATAAAAACAGCCAAGTACTACCCATGCAGTCTTCTAATGACCCAGGTAGTACATATGCATTGTTGTAATCATTCAGGCATTACTGCCTCAATCATCTAAGCACTAGCTATGCACTCATGCAATCACCAAGGTATTACCTATGCACCTTTTCAATCATGTAGCCACTACTCATGCACTTATATAATCACCCAGCCACTACTGCTGCTCTATTTTAATTACAGAGCTACCACCCTTGTACTTTTGTAATCACACAGTCAGTAGTTATGCTGTTAAGAAATCCCTTTGACACTACCTTTGCACTCCTTTATTGTCCCAGGCACTACCTGGGTAGTTCTGCAATCATCTAAGAAGTACCCATGCAGTTATAAAATCACCCAGTCACTTCCTATGTAGTCAAGTAAATCCCCAGATATTACACCTGTAAATCCCCATGCAATCACCCAGGCGTTACCTATATACTTCTATAATCCCCTAGACGTTACCTCTGTACTCATGAAATCACCAATGCATTAACAACAGAGTGCTTCATTCAGCCAGCTACTATCTTTCCGCTGTTTCAATCGTGCAGGCACTACTCTTGTACTTATGTAATCACTCAGCCAGCACTTATGCACTTATAAAATGACCATGACACTACCTTTGCACTCCTGTAATCACTCATGTAGCACCTTAGTATTTTTGTAATCACCCAGGGAGTACTCATGGACTTATGTCACCCATTCACTTTCTATTTATTCCAGTAATCCCATATATTTTACCCATACAGTTATGCAATCACCCAGTCACTACTTATGTACTATCCCTGCAGTAGTGCAATCATGCAGGCTGTACCTATGTTGATAAAAATTCAGCCAGGCAGTATGTTAACACTCCTTTATTTACGCTGGCACTAACTCAGTAGTCGTGCGATCAGCCAAGAAGTACTCATGCACTTATAAATTCACCCAGGTAGTACTCATACAGTTATAAAATATTGTATCCATATTTCTTTTAGATATACTTCTTAGAATATGGAGAGACTTGTATTTGAGTGATGTAAGTCTGCTGCTTTATATTTTGCTAGGCCCAATAGTTATGCAGTTATAAAAACACTCAAGTACTGCCCATGCAGTCTTCCAATGATGCAGTCACTATATAATCAGTCAAGCATTACCCTTATACTCTTCAATCACCCAAAAAATTACCTGTGCACTCATGCAATCACCCAGGCAGTAACCAAGCACTTAAAAAATCAGCCAGGCACTACCCATGCACTCATCCAGTCACCCAGACACTACCATTGCTGTTATACAATCACTCAGCCATTATGCATGCACTCCTTCAATTAGTCATGCACCATAGGTTTCAGGGACGTTATAGTTAGAAATTAGCATTTAAAAAACCTTAGAAATTCACTGAAAAAAAACACAGGTTTCAGGGACGTTATTGTTAATTGGACATTTTACTCATACAAAACCAGAGAAATTTGGCTGTTATAGTTAGTTGAGCTAACTATAACTCGTGCCCCGCAATGCACTGCTGATGACGTCAAATATTACATCATTCATGACAAGGTCAGTGACATCACTGATGACATCTCAAATGACATCACTGATGACATCATCCACATGATAATCTGATGCACCTCACCGCACACTAATTTAACCGTTGATACGCCCACTCTAAAATACAGACTACCATTTTCAAAACCATAAACACACCAATACCAGTTACTACATACCCACTCACTGATTCCTAGCTCTACACACACATCCACTCATTCACCCATACAGTCACTCATACATGCAGTCACTCATCAATACAGCATTATCAGATGCACTCATACAACTATACAGACACGTACACACCACCACTCACCAATAGAGTTAGGCACACAGGTAGTCAGTCATGCAAATAATCAATCACACTCCCATTTACTCATCTATACAGTTATACACACACCACCTCACTTATTCATACACATACTAACACATACTTACTCTCTTGTACAGTCACTGATACAAGCACACACTCATCCACACAGTCACTGATACAAGCACACACTCATCCATACAGCCACTCTCACAATCACTCACTCTCACATATAATCATTTATATACTCCAATGCTCACATATACTGCCTTTCATATATGTAGTTATTCGCACATGTACCACTGAGACTTCCATTTGCTCACCAACACACCCATACACACACTCACCTACCCATACAGCCCTTCATAGATGCACTCTTGAACCCATACACCCAGTGAATCACCCACTCACACATCTATGCACAGAGTCACACACATCCCAATCATCCACACAGATACTCAGGCACCCATAGAGATGCTCAGACAACCAATCGATAACCCATATAGATACTCATGTAGCTACTCACCAACCCATGCAGCCGCTTACACACCAACTGACAGACTGACAGACATTCACACAGTTTAGACACTAACCAATGCATTCAGTAAGACATGTTTAATCACTCACTTATACAGTCAGTCACGCACCTACTAAATCATCTATTCAGACACTTATACACCCACTCATTCTTCAATACACCTTAGCATATATATATATATCGCAAACGCAAGTGTTTGCAGCGCCTCACCCAGCCTCTCATTGAAGGCGGTCCGTCATGAGGAAGGCAGCCTCTACGAAAATGCACCAAAGCCGCACTTGAACACCATGTAACTCGGCGCGGCAATCACGGACAAAGATGGTCTCTGGCAAGAGTAACACTCACTCAGTGAGTGTTACTCTTGCCAGAGACCATCTTTTGATAAATAAATCCATGACTGCTGCACTTTAAACCGATTTGTGTCCGTGATTGCCGCGCCGAGTTACATGGTGTTCAAGCGCGGCTTTGGTGCATATATATATATATATATATATATATATATATATATATATATATATATATATATATATATATATATATATATATATATATATATATATATATAAAATATATTTAAACTTTATAGAAACACAAAGTCGCTGGATGATGTCATCGGTGATGTATTGAGTTGTCATCTGTGATGTCACTAACCATGTTGTGAATGATGTAATATGTGATGTCATCAGCAGTGCATTGCGGGGGCACGAGTTATAGTTTGCCCAACTAACTATAACAGCCGTATTTCTCTAGTTTTGTACAAGTAAAATGTCCAACTAAATATAACGTCCCTGAAACCTGTGTTTTTTTCAGTAAATATATATATATATATATATATATATGTGAACAAGGCTCCGGGTTGAGCCGAAACGTTATGGCGACTAGCACGCAACTTTTCAAATAAAGAATAGCACTGAATTCAAGGTCCGTGTCTGTGCTGTTTGGGTGGGCGCTGGAAGCGAGCGAACCTGGAAGCAGAAACAGAACTTGTAAAAAAAATATATATATATATATATATATATATATATATATATATATATCCACACAAAGAGTTACCTCAATGACGGAGCCCACACGAGTGATCATTCCTGTTACCAATTTAATTGAGGCTGCAGCAAACATAGGTACAGTTCAGCCAGCACACAATAGATCAAAGTCTCCAGCCGACGCGTTTCGGGCTCCTGCCCTTTGTCACAGGCTGACTTCGAGCAACTTAGCAAACACACCAACATGAGCTCACCGTTCAAATAGTACCTGCCCCAGTGGGCGTGGCTGCCCCGCAGCCTCCTGGTACCTGTAGTATTTGCTCATTACGATATCCCTCAAGTGAGTTTGGTGTGCACGCAACAATAACACAAAATGGATATCCCAAGTGGGTTGCTTCTGTCCTGCCACACTGTGAAGCTGCCATCATTAGTCCCAATTGCAGCACTCGTCCCCAAACGGCAATTACCGGATCGGCATCGCCAGGGCCTGTGAACAGCGGGGCTCTCGTCGCGGCTAGGCAAACCGCTAAAAATCCACACAAAGAGTTACCTCAATGACGGAGCCCACACGAGTGATCATTCCTGTTACCAATTTAATTGAGGCTGCAGCAAACATAGGTACAGTTCAGCCAGCACACAATAGATCAAAGTCTCCAGCCGACGCGTTTCGGGCTCCTGCCCTTTGTCACAGGCTGACTTCGAGCAACTTAGCAAACACACCAACATGAGCTCACCGTTCAAATAGTACCTGCCCCAGTGGGCGTGGCTGCCCCGCAGCCTCCTGGTACCTGTAGTATTTGCTCATTACGATATCCCTCAAGTGAGTTTGGTGTGCACGCAACAATAACACAAAATGGATATCCCAAGTGGGTTGCTTCTGTCCTGCCACACTGTGAAGCTGCCATCATTAGTCCCAATTGCAGCACTCGTCCCCAAACGGCAATTACCGGATCGGCATCGCCAGGGCCTGTGAACAGCGGGGCTCTCGTCGCGGCTAGGCAAACCGCTAAAAATCCACACAAAGAGTTACCTCAATGACGGAGCCCACACGAGTGATCATTCCTGTTACCAATTTAATTGAGGCTGCAGCAAACATAGGTACAGTTCAGCCAGCACACAATAGATCAAAGTCTCCAGCCGACGCGTTTCGGGCTCCTGCCCTTTGTCACAGGCTGACTTCGAGCAACTTAGCAAACACACCAACATGAGCTCACCGTTCAAATAGTACCTGACCCAGTGGGCGTGGCTGCCCCGCAGCCTCCTGGTACCTGTAGTATTTGCTCATTACGATATCCCTCAAGTGAGTTTGGTGTGCACGCAACAATAACACAAAATGGATATCCCAAGTGGGTTGCTTCTGTCCTGCCACACTGTGAAGCTGCCATCATTAGTCCCAATTGCAGCACTCGTCCCCAAACGGCAATTACCGGATCGGCATCGCCAGGGCCTGTGAACAGCGGGGCTCTCGTCGCGGCTAGGCAAACCGCTAAAAATCCACACAAAGAGTTACCTCAATGACGGAGCCCACACGAGTGATCATTCCTGTTACCAATTTAATTGAGGCTGCAGCAAACATAGGTACAGTTCAGCCAGCACACAATAGATCAAAGTCTCCAGCCGACGCGTTTCGGGCTCCTGCCCTTTGTCACAGGCTGACTTCGAGCAACTTAGCAAACACACCAACATGAGCTCACCGTTCAAATAGTACCTGCCCCAGTACCTATGTTTGCTGCAGCCTCAATTAAATTGGTAACAGGAATGATCACTCGTGTGGGCTCCGTCATTGAGGTAACTCTTTGTGTGGATTTTTAGCGGTTTGCCTAGCCGCGACGAGAGCCCCGCTGTTCACAGGCCCTGGCGATGCCGATCCGGTAATTGCCGTTTGGGGACGAGTGCTGCAATTGGGACTAATGATGGCAGCTTCACAGTGTGGCAGGACAGAAGCAACCCACTTGGGATATCCATTTTGTGTTATTGTTGCGTGCACACCAAACTCACTTGAGGGATATCGTAATGAGCAAATACTACAGGTACCAGGAGGCTGCGGGGCAGCCACGCCCACTGGGGCAGGTACTATTTGAACGGTGAGCTCATGTTGGTGTGTTTGCTAAGTTGCTCGAAGTCAGCCTGTGACAAAGGGCAGGAGCCCGAAACGCGTCGGCTGGAGACTTTGATCTATTGTGTGCTGGCTGAACTGTACCTATGTTTGCTGCAGCCTCAATTAAATTGGTAACAGGAATGATCACTCGTGTGGGCTCCGTCATTGAGGTAACTCTTTGTGTGGATATATATATATATATATATATAGAGAGAGAGAGAGAGAGAGAGAGAGAGAGAGAGAGAGAGAGAGAGAGAGAGAGAGAGAGAGAGAGAGAGAGATATGTTTGCCTGATGCACTTGCAGCAGGCGGGGCGATGCTCCTCCGCTCCCAAGGAGGAGCCGCCCCTGGTAACATCTATGTTCCACCCATGGGCCATCTCCCAGCTCGAAATGTAACTTAACGCAGTATGAGTAGCGGCATTGTATCAAATGTCTTTACTAAGCCATGCAAGGTCCCCCACATCGCCCCTTGCTTGGCTGTGTAAACCTGAATTAAGGGATTGTTCTGCCTTGCATCACCTTATGTGACCCAAGGACCAACACAACTCCCAGTAGGTTTCCACCACTTCTCTGTGTGCTAAGCCCATGGCAGGTACAGTAGTCCACTTGTCAGTAAATGAGTGCACACTTTGTGCACCCCTCCAGGTCACAGGACAAGTTCAGGGCCTACTAACCTTAGGAATAGCCTCTCTGCACACACTGGATTAGTATCATGCTAGGGACAAAAATCAAACGTTACCATACAATATACATGCAGTTGGCTACTCAGAGCAGGGTCACACACCTGCACACCATGCAGGGGACATTCCGGACCCTAAACACCTAAACCCTGAATTTATGCCGGATATAAAATATAATACATTTGCTTGATGGTCGTGTTGGATTGTTGAATGAGTGAGAACCTATTCTCTCTCTCTCTCTCTCTTCCCCCTTCCTTTCTTTCTCCTTTCCCCGTCTGCTGCAACTCATCGCCGAGAACTGGCTAAAGTTACAGGGACACCAGGCGAGGTCCCCGACTTTCTAAAATCGCCCTCCAGGTGTTCCAGACCACCAAGGAAATACCCGGTGGCTTAAAAGTTCTGTCCCGCACTGTCCTCATGTCGACAATGGTGAAAAATGTTATAGTACACTCCAGACTCTAGTAGATGCTATATACGACAGATGTATATCTCGATGGCTGGTAATAGAAAACACTACTTTGAAAATAAACGTATTTAAATCAAAATCAATCAATACCATGAAGAGCTTTTTCTGTCACCGGCTCTAGACGCTTATTTCAGAATTCTGGCCGCTAGGGGTCGCTGTTTACACGCAGATGCAGAGAACACCACCTGCTTGTCCCCTGCCACAACGGACGTATTCATCTGCCAGGCGAGAGCAATTGTTGGTCCACTGAGAGAGCGCACAGAAAAAAACTGAAAGAAAGCTCCTTACCCTCCAACAATGCTAAAACTCATGGTAAAACACATACAGCTTTTAAATGTGCAGAATATGCTTTCGGGAAAATATGGTAGGTAATGGACCGGGCTGTATTTCTTTCATTATAGCGCGGTATCCAAAACCGAGGAGTGAAAATTCAACGGGTTCTTTTTATATCATACGCTGAGGTGTTTTTAAGGATCCTGTTAATTTGTTACGTTTCGTCTTTATGACTCTAGACCCTGTTTGTTGAGTCCCACTATATTTAGCTCTAAATTATGAAATTGTGGTATAAAAAATGTATAAATAACATATATATATATATATATATCGGTACCGTTTTTCCCATTCTTTGTGTTCTATTGGTGAGCTCAACACTTTAGTAAAACTCGTCTTCAAATTACAGGGTAATGTGTGCACTAAATGTGCAAATGCGCGTAAAATTTAACATTTCTCCTGAGGCACTGGCTAGCCACTAAAATAATAAGAGCAATAAAAGCTTTACAAATATTTTTTTTTTCCTTACGTCTTTTTACCTCTCATAGAATAGATTTGAAGGCGGAATAAAGACGTGCTTTTTTAAACAAAACTAAAAACAGGTCTTCGGCCCTTTTGTGTTTGTCCGTATACTCAATCATAAATTGTTGCCACTTATTTTAAACTCGACTGTTTCTTTATTTAAGGAGATTGGCATCGCTACCCGGCCTCGGTCGCCTGGCAGCGGGCTCTGCATATATATTTATTCATAAACCGCTTCTGTAATCAGATGATAAGGCCGCTCTGCCGCCGCCGTGATGTGTAAGATAACAGCTCAAACAAGGGCCGGAACTTCAATGCAGTTCCAGCGGGAAAATAGTCATTTCTGTCTCTTTTGTTTCAATCAAAGCGAAATGTTCTTAAAAACCAAAAAAAAGGACAATATCAAGGGAAAATAAATGGAAGCACTGGTGCTTTTTTCCGGGTGGTGCATTTACGTCATTTGGTAAACAACTTACAGACTTTAATACTCTGCGCGCACGACGGAGCGCGCGTGTGTGAGAGGGCACCATAAATTCACTATTGTCTTTTGTAATTTCGTCTATCACCCTCGTGTATCACAGGAACCAAAATAAATAAATCTTTCTCAAGGGTGACGACCAAAAAAAAATTAAACCTAGGTCAGCCCAGCCTGAAGTATTGTGTTTTGTTACTTTCCTTCCTTAAAATTTCATGAGAAAGGGAATATTCTTCCAGTGTGAAGAGTCCACCTATAAAATGTAAACGGATGTGCTGCTTGAACATGCATGCACATGTAAAAATGTAAACACAATTGAAAATGCGTGTCAATATTTCTGGCTCAGAAAATAAACATTATTCTTTCATCAAATTCATTCATTCGCCAACGCCTCTCCGGGGTTATTATAAAAACGAATAACTTACCACAGAGTTTTACCTTGCTTAAATTACCTTTAATATATTTTATAAATCATTAAAAAATAATGTTTCGCCTATGCTTTTAAAAACGAAATGTGGACCTACTGGCTCTAGATTTTAAACGTATACTGTGCACTGTCTTTTACTATGGTTGCGTGTTTGCAAATGTTACAATTAACTATGCAATAAATATATTGATTAATTGTTAAACAGAAGTCTTCTGAAATAACACCTACGTTTGTGAACATTGGTTAAGGTCACGTTTGAGGTTATTTGAAACACGAACTCCTCCACACATCAAATCAAATTTCACTAAAAAGCGGATTCATTTAAAAATATAGAGATCTTTTCTATAAAAAAAATGTGAACGATCCTTTGCAGGAAAACATAAGGTTCAGGCTACATAGAATGAGGGTGTGTAAAGGGGGAGCCAGGAATGCAATGGAAAGAAACAGGGGGTGCGCAGTGCTCCCCGAGTAAATCCGAGGCCACACTGGAAACGACGTGATGACAGAGTATCATGCTCAGATGATGTCAGCGGAAGTGAACCCCAGGTCACGAGGACATGAGACCAACACACTGAGGAAGCTGCAGTAAACAAACAGGTGAACTTTCACCCCAGCACTGGAAGGCGCGTGCACCCGCCCTGTAGGAGGTGCATTCAGACCGTCAGGTGCACTGAAAGATGTCTGTAGTGAACGCACCAAAAAATGACCCCTCTTGATTCTAGGGGGGAATATCATAATTTCAGACGAGCATCATTGAAGAAACCTGGACAGTGTACTTGGCATTTAGGAGTAATGCATTAGGTGCGACACACAAGTCAACTCGCTCACTGTCGTCCATTTAAAAGGGACATTAATTAAAAAAAGACATTTTCGATTGGATTGAGTGCTGCAAAAGAATTACAACCCTCAAAAAGGTATAATATTTAAATACTGAATCAAATCTATGAATGTGCTTTGAAAAGAGTGATCACAGCGCGGAACCTACACGTCAAGTGGAGTATTCGGCGCGAATTGAGTGTTTGTATAGCGCGGTGACATTATTTTGAAGGTACAGTCATTTCAGGTCTGTGAGGCGCTGGGCCTGGACTGAAGGCGGGCTTTGACGTGAAGGTGGCAGGTTTGCGACGGGTGTGCTACCCCAGGATTGCCGCTCGTGTTATGACTGTCGCGTGTTGTATTATGGCAATAGCACCACCGCAGAAAGCGATGTCACTGCATCTGCCAGGAGGGGCCAGATTTGGCCCTACCACAAGTTTCTATGGCGGGCATTTCTTGTCATGTTTGGTGTTCTAGTCTTCACCGCCAGCAGTCAACTCATATCCAACATTTTCTTTCTTCCAGTTATGTAACATTAATTTATGAGGCAGAATTATCCGCATTTTATAGAACAGTCTTTCAGAGCTCAGGGTTGTGTCTTGCTTTAGAAAAGAAGTTTAAATATAAGACAAAAATAGGATCTATGCCAAGACCCAGCAGCGCAGCCCCCTCAGGGTTCAATCTAGTGCCTTGGGGTGATGTCCAGGGGTGGTAGCGCTGCGCGGGCAGAGAACAGACTTAGTAAGAACTAGCGAGGGGGCAGGAAGTAATTCAGTGCCCCCAACTGTGTGTGCTGCCAACCTCCCCCCCCCCCCCCTTCCTGGGGTCATGAGTTCAACATTCCAGTCTCTGGTGATGCCAGTCCTCACCCTGGTCCAGTCATCAGGGCCCCGGGTGCCACCTCGGTGCTGCCATACCCAACCTAGAACTGCCAACTGCATGTCCAGTGAACTCAGTGCAGCAACGTGTGCCCACCCTCATGCCAAAGCAAGCCACCCCGGGGCAGGTTCTGTCCTGAAGGCAGCTGCCCTGGTTCCGCCGCGGCGTCGCCGCCCCCTCTCCCTGGTCCAGCGGGCGTCTTCCTGCCGCGCCCGCTCTCTTATCGAGCAGTCAGTCACTTTCCCTCATCCGAAGCCCTGCTCCGTGCTGCACGTGTTCCTACCCCGCTGCAGGCGCCCCTCACCCGGGGCAGCTGCCCTTCACTCCCTCTGCAGGTGCCCCATTTCTGTCTCCTGGTGCAGCTCCCCTTCAAAGCCCCCCCCCCGCCCCCCCTCTGCAGGAGCCCCTCTCCCTGCTGCAGCAGCAGCCAGTGTCTATCTCCCCTGTGCAGATGAAAGCCCCCACCGCCCTGCTCCCCACGGTGGTACACCCCTCGCCCTGGTGAAGGAGCCTCGCTGCCTGACGCAAGTGTCCTGCGCCACTCTCCCAGGTGCCTCGCCCTCATCCTGCTTCCCCTCTCCATCTCCTGAGCCCTGGTGCAGAAATCTAATTTCGAGGGCAGGTCTCCGTCTCCCAGTGCATATCTCATTCTTCCTGGTGAATCTGTCACTGTCTTGGCCCAGGCCTCCCTCTCTCCAGCGCAGTTAGCTCTGCCCCTGGAAAATGTGCCAACCCTCCCTGTGCCCTTGGTCCATGCTGGTGTCCACCTCGCCAGTAAACGTGTTTCAGTCTCTGAATGCAGCTGTCCCTCCCCTGCACGCGGCAGTCTCTCTCTGGTGCAGGCCTCCTTTTCTCTGGTGCAGGCCTCCCTCTCAAGGTGGTTCTCCCCATGAACGGGCCCCTCTCTCTAATGCGGCAGCCCCTACCCCGGAGCAGGTCTCCCTCCCTTTCCTGGTCGAACCCCCACCCCCCTACTGTGAATGGGCCCCTCTTCTCTTCTGCAGCACCCTGTCCTGGAGCGGGAGTCTCTCTTCTATGTCTAGCACTCAGTAACCCGCTGCTTTATGCCCCGGCACGGCTCGGCCCCGGCCTCTGAGATCATTTACACGCACTTTATGGCTCTGCTGGGCCGGGCGCATGAATTACCATACATTACCAACTTAATATGCTTTTAAAGGCTTTAGAGCACGCTTAAACCTATTTATCGTTATTTAGGACTCATATAACGAATTAAATCGTGTAACTTAACTGCTCTAAGGGCCAGATCACACACCCCTCCCCAGCGCATGCAAGAACCCGGCTGCGTAACTCCTCACGGAGCGGCCTTGCTACATTTTAGAAAAAACAGGAGAGACAAAATGAAAAGTGCACACATTGTGCTGAGGCAGATTACACTAGCAAACAAACCAAAGGCCAGGATTACCTCTGGGGCCGAAGCTTGGCCGATCTGCTGCTCCCCCCCCCCTCCCATCCACACACACACAACCTCCCAGGCTGGGACAAAGGGTTTTTAAGTAAGTGGTTAATTCAGTTGCGGTCCAAAGGTGACGTGATCGAAGATTCGAATTACAGAATTCCCAGAGAAATGCGAGGTTATTTAAGAAGATCAGAGGCGTGATAAAAACTTTTAAAAACACACACCCAATATTTCGTTTACGTATTGGGGGTTTTGATTTCCTGCTGTTTTTCCAGCCACGGGAAAATGTTCCCTTGCCCTAAAATATTATGAAAACAGTGGGATATCATCATTTGCTTTTTAACCCGTATTATATCCCAAACCCCCTAAACGAGGTGGGGGCTATAATGGGCAATAAGTAATCGCAATCCGCGTTTCTATCCCTAATCCAATATTTGTACAATGCACAACAGCTCTCCAATTGTTTTCGGCCTTGAACTGTGTGTTTCTTTCTCAACTCGTTGTCGACACTTTAAGGATGAACGGTTGAGTCGGACCCTCTAGTTCCCCAAACCACCCCAAATCTCCCTGAGATGAATGCAGTTACAACACGGCTCCTTCCAGCACGTGGAAAAGTCCGAGTGAAGGAAGGAAGCGCCTTCTGGTGTGTTTGTGTGAATCCTGCTCCCGCGCCCTCGGTGCCTGCCCCAGCGCCTCCTCCCCCACAAGCCTCTCGGTGCCGGGCGGCAGTTATTGTTCAAGCCCCGCTGCCCCAGCACCCATGGCCAGGTGCACTTCTTTACGGAGGACTTTAAATATCCTTTAAATGACTTGAATGTGTCCCGGGATAGTGCACTCCTCTCGGGGCACGACGGTGTCACGACAGCCCTCGTGCAATGTGTGCCCCCCCCCCCCCTCCTCTGCACTCACATGTATTCACACTCAGGCGAACACACACACACACAATACACACTCACACTAATACTCAACAACACGTAGACACATGTGCAGAGACATGCAGACGGACGAGCTGACATGCACAGGCACAGGCACAGGCACAGGCACACTCACTCAGACATACACAATGCGCAGACAGACATACGCACATGAAGAAACCCGCACAGACACTCGTGCACAAACACGCAGGCGCATACACATAGTACATACACTCACAAGTATGTACACACATACATTCGTACGCACAAAAGTGTACGCACAAACATACCATTATTCACGGTGCATTCATAGATGGCTTGAGGGGTGGACGGCACGAACCAAAATACATGTTCGCAGGGCCGCAGAGGTGATACCAACACCATTTCGAGTCGCGAAAGTTGACATACAATTAATACAGTTTCTCATATATTGATATTCTTTTTAAATATATGTAGCACTACATTGCATGTACATGGCGTGCAATGTAATTGAACGTACGGTTTTAGTGGATATGGGAGTTGTGTTGTGTTCTTTGTTGCAAATTGTATATACAGACATAAAACAGTTTGAAACACATTTCACATTTATTCCCACATATGCAAATGCAGTCAAGATTTATATATGTTGAAAATAACACTATAAGGAACGCGTTCGTTGCCCCCTCTTGAAAACACATAAACGTACTGCTTGTACAAGATTGCGCTGTCGGTATCTCTGACACCTGTCTCGGGTCTGGTGAAAACAGCCTTTCTGGCCCCTGTCTCTTCTATCGACAAGGACTCTTGGCTGTAGGTCTATCTGACCCCTGTCTCTGGTCCGGTGACACGGTCTCTGAGGCGCGTGAGACTTTCTTTGGGCCCTGTCTCTGGTCCGGTGACACGGTCTCTGAGGCGCGTGAGACTTTCTTTGGCCCCTGTCTCTGGTCTTGTGCTGCGGTCTCTGAGGCCTGTCTGCTTCGCCGCCCCTGTTTCTAGGCCGGCGAGACGCTCTCTGATGCCTGTCGGTGTCCCTTGACCCTCTCTCCGTCCTGTGGACACGGTCTCTGAGGCCAACCTGTCTCTGTGGCCTCTGTCTTTGGTCTTCGCGAGGCTGTCGGTCTGTCTGCCCCTTGTCTTGGGTCTGGTGACGCGGTCTCTGAGGCCTGTCGGTCTATGAAGACCGAGATCACTGTCTCGGACACCCCTGTCTCTGGCTCTGCGCTACCTCTCGTGAGGGACAAAGCATAAAAGAAAATGAATATATATTAAAAAAAAGTGTTTACGAGAGACAAAGAAAAGAAAAAAAAGAAACAAAATGTTCTTCCTTTAAAGGGAATATCAAACATTTTTAAAAACTGATAGTTGTACAAGAAAGTGGAAATGGCCGAAGAAAGAAGGAAAATGAATGTGTGCTTCTTCTTGTCTCACCAGGGAGAAGGCGGCGCATGTGAGTGCGCAAGATTATTACCGCCACCGTTATCATAATCATATTAACAATAATAATAATATTAATAATAACAACAATAATAGTAATAATTATTATTATCATCCTTATCCCCGTCATAGCACTTTCCAGTGCCCGGTCACGGCGCACGAGCACCCAGACGTGCCCAGCACGGACGGCGTGATCTACGTACTAGTGTCACAGTTCGGGCAGCACCCTCTCTTGGCACCCATGCCTGCTGTGGATACATTACAGTACCCTCCTTAATAGATCTAAAGCAGGTCAGGGTTGTATCACTAATTGCAAACGTACAAAACACCTGCTGCTGATCCGTGTTGGAAGCCAGCAATTGGTCAAAGAAAAAAAGAGACATAATGAACGTTTTTCCAGCAGCAAACAGCAAGCACCGCCCAGCAGTGTTTAGGACGAGGAGTGTGGAAGCCGGGACTCAGGGAGCCTGGGCTGGGACTTGGAGAGCGAGCACTGGCAGAGTCAGGGCTGAGAGATTCATTGCTGTGGAGCCGGGGTTGGGGAGTCAGGGAGGAGAGAGTGAGGGCTGGGGAGCCTGGGCTGGAAGAGTCAGGGCTGGGGGAGCCTGGGCTGGGGAGCCAGGGAGCCAGGGAGGAGAGAGTCAGGGCTGGGAGAGTCAGGGCTGGGGAGCCGAGGCTGGAAGCGTCAGGTCTGAGAAATTCAGAGCTGGGGAGCCAGCGCTGGGAGATCTGTGATAATCAGGCCCGGGGTGGGGAGCTAAAGCGTTAACCTCGACCGATGCAGCGCGGGAGAGAGCTGGGAGAGCCGGGGGTTATGAGAACTGCTGGAGGCAGGGCTGGTCGCAGGCCCCGGGCGGAGTTGGTCCATGCACTCCCTCAGAGCCTGCCGTGATGCAGGGTGTGCCGTCACTGCTGTGGCCTCTCAGGGGCAGGGCCTGCCGTCACAGACAGTTATCTGTATCTCTATCTAGCTCCGCGTTTAGCCCTATCGACATATACCGATATTTGTCAGTATTTCTGTCTCTGGGTGTGGACCAGGGGCTCCCTCGCGGACTCTGCAGCCCTTTACGCCGCACCTCTCATCCCTGCCCAAGGCCTTGAACTCAAATGTGTGATTATACAAATAGACTTTTCTCACTGTGACCAACTTTCTTCCAGTTTGTAAAGTAAATATGTAATTGCATGCATTTATATGTGTGCGTGCACAACAAATGTAAGGAGCGTTGCATAGTGCCCCAAGGCCAAGTGGTGGTCCCACAGGCGTCCCACTAGTCTACACCGCACCATGCAGTCGAGCGCGCCCTGCCCCCCACGTAATGACCACGTGCCTGCGCAGGGATGACGTTATGACGTCACCTTAACGGCCCGAGTTGTTGTGAGTGATGACAGTGAGTGGCCGCGTGCATTGCACACCCTGAGCAGGGCCTCTGGGGCATAAATAACTGGAGCTGCTTTTAAAGTTCACCCGCTTCTGGTACTTTTGGGCGACCACAGAGGGCTGGGGGCGAATACAAGGAAATATACCGACTAATGTAACGCACGATCTCTCAATATAAATGTTTATTTTTGTGGCTACACCCTCATGGGGGTATCTAGGTGTTGAGGTCACGCGCTCTTCCGAAAAAATGTAAATGTAGTTGAGCTTATATAGCGCACAGCTACCCGCAGTGGGTTTCCCGGCGCTTGCTTAGGGAACCCTTCCTGGTATTCCCCTGTGAGATAGCAGGGTCTCCACAAGGTGAAAGTCAGGCATCCCGCCGCGAGGGGCCGTTGTGGAGATTAAGCAAGCTATTGCCCAGAGTCGCAGCGTGTGAACCCGTGAGTCGAGGAGGCACCGGGGCGAGAATTATCGAGTCCGTGGAATTTTTAGCCCAAGACCCCGCCGAGGCGGGGAATTGAACCCTGGTCCAGGACCGATCTCAGCTTCCGGGTCTGCTGCCTCTAACCCCTGAGCCACACAAAAACATCTGAATTCGGTGAGAAAAGGTGAAGTTCGGAGGTGAAGGGACAGGTCATCAGCTTTCGAGGTAGGAGAAGGAGTGGCCTCCTCTGTGGCTTCTCATTATTTGATGGCTGTTCAAATAATCTGTTTTGTAGGCTTTATTGAGCATAAAGTCTGCCAAAAATGGAAAGCAGCTGGGTTGTAGGAGACTGCACTACCTGGATCTGTCACATGGCATTCTGTTATTCCCCACCTCAAATGTTGACCTGCCCTTGATCATACATAGGAACATGTATAGAGCGTGGATGAGAGGCAATACGAACGAGTAACAGGTAAAGTGATGCAACGTATAAATGTTGACACACAAATCTTTGTGTAGCTTTATTTCAGGTACGCTTGGTTTGCAGATTGTGCCTTTCATCCCCCAGACCATAGGAAGTCATCCGGACATGGCTCCTTCTATACTACATTTCAATCGACAAACAAATTAACATATCCACAGAGTGATGCAAAAAGGGGAAAGAGGGTCGGATGGTTGGGTGATAAGTTGCGCTGGGCAGTGACAAGGAAGTCCCTGTGTTAACAATCAATAAAGCTCCAAGGATAAGGAGATGGCCATCCACCATCTACCAGAAAACGTGTATTAATAAATCAATACCGTTTATATAACAAATTCACAATGTATCCTGAGCTAAAACATAAACAATAAGTACAGTCATATACAAAGTTTAGAAATTCTTTGTTTCTTCTTTTATTCACAAAGTGTAATCTTCCAAGACACAGTCTAGCCGCCAACACGTGTTTCGTCCATTGAGCCAACCGCATATGCACGAGAAACTGGCCAGTTTCTCGTGCATATGCGGTTGTCTCGTACTCGGCCAAAGGTCACATTTCGTAAATTCCATGATATTGGAGAAGAGTGAACACTTACAAGTCTTAAATATTGGAATCTGACTTATATATGATTCGATTTCCAGATGAGAAACAACTACGTTGCTTGGTCAGATTCCTTGAGAGGTTAATATAACTGTAACTTTATCTATAGCCCTGAAGAAGTCTGTGGCAAAAACCACAATAGATGAAACACGTGTTGGCGGCTAGACTGTGTCTTGGAAGATTACACTTTGTGAATAAAAGAAGAAACAAAGAATTTCTAAACTTTGTATATGACTGTACTTATTGTTTATGTTTTAGCTCAGGATACATTGTGAATATCCACAGAGTGAAAACAACTCTACGGACTGGATAATACTGGACCACAGTGAGATAGACCCATGGGCGGTCCTTAGAGTTTTAGGCTTCTTTACTGCCGACCCCACGTACCTACTACGCCTAATTTTTCCTGTGATGCCCGCCACTCTGGCCAAACATACACAGCATATTAATCTCCCTCAAGAAGCCCTTGTTTGGGCAAAACTTGTTGGCTGTTTCCAAAGGATGCAAACCAAGCGTACCTGAAATAAAGCTACACAAATATTTTCACCAACTTGTGTTATTGTTTGTCAACTTTTGTACGTTGCATCGCTTTACCTGTTTCTCAGCCGTATTGCCTCTCATCCACCCTCTATACATGCTTTAATGAGCATGCAGTGGCATAGCAAGGTCAAAATTTGTTGTCACCCCCGGCTTGATAAAACGGCAAAAATATGTGTTTAAAACACATATTTTTGCCATTTTGTCACCCCCTCAGTGATGACACCCGGGGCGGAACGCACCCACCACACCATCTTACTACGCCACTGTGAGCATGTTAAGAATACATAGTGTCGCAAACCACTCGCTATACTTCACCAACCTCAGCTCACACTCTAACCCCATCCCTCTTTCAGCCCCCTCCTTCCCCCCTTTTGGGCTGCTTCTCGCCACCAGCCTTTTAATTTCAAATATCATTCCCCAGGTGTACACGCAAAGAAAATAAGACAGCATTCAAATGGCTAATTTAATTTTGAAGGTGACATGATGAACTTTGGATTGTTCACTCTTGTATTGATCACATCCACAGCAAAACAGCTGCTTTATTAGAAAAGGGTACCATGAAATTGAGCCAATTCTAACAACGATCTGTGACTCACACCGATTACACCGTACAGCGAGTTCACGGTCGCACACTTGAAGGGCCTCCCAGTGAGCACAAACTCAGAGGGTCTCATGTGTTCACCAAGGGTCGAAACACGGAAGAAGACTGAAATCCTCCATGCTGGTGACGCAGCGCTGGATGCAATATAAACCTCTTGGTTATAGCAGTTGATATTCCCATCCTGCTGCACAAATCTGCGATCTTCTATTTCCTCTTTAATCACCTCCCACATAATTCTGATAGCTTTTTATAGCGTCTCCTCACTGTCTTAGTGATGCAAAGTAACAAATGTTACTACTATCTAAATTCAATGGCACCTGAGTAACAACTTGGGCAGGGTGGACAGTGGAGCTGGCCTTGAAGCGACTTGTGACTTAAGCATCACTGCAGATGTCAAACACAAGCGTTAACTGAACCACATTTTAAGAGTGCTCTTTTGCCCACCACCCCCTGCCTTCTAGCACTCCACCTCTCATTCCTCAGTATCCTTGGCCGTTACTCTCCCATTTCTATCAGTGGTGGAAGAAAGCTAAAGGGACCCTTGAAAATCGTGTTCGCACCCGCTCCCGGGGGCACCTTGTGAGTGTAGAGAGTGGATTTACTGAGGGAGCCTGCATGTCTCCTGGAGAATAGAGTGCAGGGATGGGAGTCTATACCTACCTATAAGAAAATTGTGTTTCAGGCCTCATAGCTGTTGACCCGTCCATCCACCCACATCTGTAATTTTTGGTAGTTGGAAAGGATGGAAACATCAATTCTCATTTTTTTGCCTAGGTGTAGCCTTATGGCTTGATTCCATGTTTCTGGTTAAGTTGCCCCTGATAGGGATTGATTACAAATGTGGGTAAAGTGGGGACTTAGTATGGTAGCTTATCGACAGTAGATGAAGTGTGGGCAGGGATCACGAGGGGAGCCAGACCTGACTTCAGCCATCAACTTCACTACATTTTCTTCTGTAATTTTTTTGAAGGAGCCCATGTGGGTGGCAAAACCTGGATGGGGGCCCATTAATTTCTCTGTGGGTTCATCCACAGAGGGTTGGATCTCAAATTATTAATACATTTTCTCAATTTTGTCGTTAGAGAAATTTCCGATTTCCTTACAGTGGGCTGATGTGCGAAAAAATCAACATGGATAGACATGTTCGCTGGGTAAGCTCTTTCACGATTTTAAGCAATTCTTTTGAAGAGCAGCTATTCTCTTCTATTGTCTTAATAAAATAGTCCTTCTTGGTTCTCCTCAGAGCCTCATGGTATTATTTCACTTCTTCTTTGTGTTTTAGATTATCTATTTTGTTTCTGGAGTGCCCCCAGGTATGTTCAAGATTTTTGCATTTCCTTTTTGCTAGTCTTAAATTGGTGGAATACCATTTTTATGAGAGCGAGCCTCTGGCTAATTTATTTACTTTCAGGGTAGCTCAACTGTTTTAAGAACTAAGAATGGCAGTGTTGAGGTTTTCAATGTGATTAATAAAAGTTTATCTTGGTCACTAGACAGTGGAAGGAAGTGTCTGGAGAATGTTTGCAATTTATGCAACTCCAAGGTCTTTTGGGGGCCACCGACGGGTCTGGCGATTTATTTTGTCAACGGGCAACTATACAGAAAAGGTGACTAAAGAATTGTCTGGTCAGGTCTGTGGGGCGATGTCAAGAATTTTATTGGCCTCAATACTTGAGAAAAGGAGATGTGATGTTATTCACATGTCAGGCTTGTCCGTACTCCCTTATGTGGAATTAGAGACTAAGGGGTATATTCTCAAGAACGTGTGATAACTACCGCAAGAGTAGCGTAACACAACTTTCAACATCGCGGGAAAATAACCCTGTGTCAACTTGGAATTCGCAATGCGATGGTAGCATGCGATAGACACCAGATAACGTGCCAAATGTCCGCGTGAAAATCAACGCCATGCCACAAAAATGCGATACACGAACGCAAAAAATCATGCGACGAGGCCAACCGCGGTACAAAAAGTAGCAAAAACCAGCCACAGGCCTGCAAATGTCACGCGTCTGGTGGGACAATGCACCATAAAAACGCAGAAAAAACACATCAGAAACAAGCCAAAGCACGTAGCAACATGGATGCACCCTGACCCAGCGCAGAGGTCCACTCTAACCCCACAACTCCCACAGACCACCAGCAAGGAACAACGGGATCGGGGAAGGCCAAGGAGAAGAGGTAGAGGATGACGGGGTGCAGACCACAGGAAAACAAGACCAGCATCACGGAGGTGACAGAACACTACCAGCAACTGACCCACAAGCAGACCACCTGGAATACAGTCAGAGTGCCGAGCAGGCCAATCCAGGAGGCCAATAGGTGACAGCATGACATGACAACCTAAACCAGGCACCAACCCGCTGCCAACAGGAAGGCAGCAACGGCGACAGGAGGTGGCAGTCCAGCCCACCGGAGGAGCTGGAGGAAACCCAGGCCACAGTCATCAGTGTGGAGATGGTGCAAGGAGTAAGGAGTACGGACACAGCTCGAGAGGATCTGACACAACAACAGGGAGTGCAACGAACAGGGACTGGGGGACGTGAGGAGAGGGGCACAATGGCATACATGCATAACAAAGTGTAGCACACTGCACACCCACAATCACCCAGGATCATGTCCCAGATCCCCTTGGCAGACTGCAGCACACACACATAGCAAGAACAGCACACCCACATTGACGACAATGTGGTACTATGCTCATAGCAGACACTGCAGAACAGAAGACACAACTGGCTCCAAACATGCTTACTTCATCTGACAGAGCTGTAAACTGTGAAATGGAAATGTACGCGTACAACCTCACATCTGTCATGTAGTCCAAATGTACACTGTCCTGCAGAAGAATCTAGCACCTCCAAACAGTCACAATGTACATTGCCATACAGTCTTCATGCAAATCAGCACAATGCTCCAACATATATGTCAACACAAAGTCAACATGCATCTCCCCTTCACATCGCAGAGGGGCACACAACACCTTCAGCAGAGCACAGAATACAACACATCTGTGATGCCGGAGAGGACCAAACACAACATCGACACCAACGCCCTACAACAGCCCATGGATATCCCACGCAACCTCCCACAAGGACCCGGCCAGCCAAGCTACTCAGAGGAGAACACCGGGCCTGCAACAGACCACACAGCAGGAAGCACCCGCAAGCACAGCTGGCTCACAACACTTCACCTACCCACACATGGCACCCCAATGCCATGTGTAAACATGCCAAAAGGAGGTGGCCCAACAGGTGTTGGTGGGTGCTGAACCCATGGAATGCGAACCAGGAACATATGTAGATGTCTATCACCCTTCAGGGACCACCCACACCTCACCAAGGAGACCCACACTACCATAGAGACACAGACAGATGCACATTCACAGTACAAGGCCACGCCCAGAGGCACTCTAATAGCAGTCACACACCCATGTTGGCTCTGCGTACGATGGCCCTGGCCACTCCCCCCGTGAATTGAGTGGGTGACAACAAAGCTACATGTCCAAGCTCCAACCCGCCGCCTGCGGTGACATGTCTGCATCCGATGTACCCAGCACACTGTAATGTCGTAGGGCCCAGGGCCCCCATGCTTACAACAAGATCACAGGGACACACGCAAATATCATGTTGAACTTGCTACTGGCACATGCACCCGTCCCTTTTATTGGCAGGGATGCCTGTGGTGGGTGTGTTTGTGGTGAGTGTAAGCCATTCCACACGGAATGTCTGGTGCTGGCAACTACTTGAACATTGGATACCAGTGCAACGGAAACAGAAAACACATGCATAACAGAGTCAACTGCTGAGCTACATGGAGTGAGCCGGAGGAAGTCCAGAGGACAGCCAACATGCAAGCAGAGGTGTCCGTGAGTTGTTGTGCACTGAGGTTGGGACACTAGAGATGAGCGCACTCATGTGAAGAAAAAGTCTCCGATTGTGTCATCCTCCCCATCAACGTCTCAGGGCCCCCACACTGCACAAAACACAATCAGGAACGGACAATGGCCTGCGGTGCACTGAGTCAATGGCACCTGGAGTGCTGAGCAGGGTATCAGGCCGATGATGGCGTCCATGAAGGGTCTGAGCAACTCCGTAAGTCTGTCAAGACCACCGTTTTTTCTATGGCAGATGGCGGTTGGAGGTGCTCTTTGCGGTGGTGGCGTGTGCCCCATGCGGTGATGCGACGTCTGGGCCAGTCTGGACTCGCTTTGGTGTCTGAGCCCTGTTGGGACGCATTGGGCCCGGAGGCTGCGTACAGCGCAAGGCCACAGAGAAATGGCATTGATGACCGCAAGGCCAACGCTTCAGGGGCCATCCAATATCTCAGCAGAAGGGGTCCCTGCCTGGACCAGCACATAGTTAGTGGCACCAGATGCACTGCGGCCGGCACAGGCACCCAGCCACGAGACGGTGACTTGCGATAAAGTCAAATGGGGCGTGCGACCTGAGCGGGTCCCTATCAATGTATGAGGTGTTTGTTGTGGAGGGTTGCAGGGACAGTGGAAGGTGTCCTCCAGGGCATGATGCGGAAGATTTGATTTTATCCGGAAGCAGCAAATGGAGGAGTGGAATGCTACAGCCTTGTTGCCACCACCAATTCGGTATCATCTACACAAGGATGACAATTTCCCCCTAGTCCATAGACTCAGACACCACCAAAGTTCGACCAGAGAGTGTCTTTGAATGTCAGGGAACAGACTTAGTGGCACCGGGGCTGAGAGGAGATGCAGTCTGCGATGATGCCGGTACACTGATATGAACTCTGCCATTGCAGAATCAAGACTCTGTGACCTACTTGAGCGCAGCCTAGGCCGAGAGCAGTGTAGGCCAGAGGCAGCGATCAGCACGGGCCATTCACTGAGTGTCACCGGCATAGGTTGGTGGCCCCACTGGCCTGTGTAGTTCAGGTTCAGTGGCACCAAGTGTTCCGTCACGTCCATGACTGAGACCCGGCTTATGTCCAGACTGAGCCGCATCTTCCTCTTACTCCTCTCCGTGCGACCACTGGTGTGTACTCCGCCATTTGTGAATCGCATCTAGGTGCTGGATGTGAGACCTACTGGTCCGCAGGGTAGTCCTGGTCCCTCATCCAAATGTCGCCGGCTGGCGTTGAACAGGGTTTGTGACAGCACGTGCCGCTGGCTGGCGTTGAACAGGGTTAGTGCCAGCTCGTGTCGCAAGATGCCCATATGGAACTATGCCTCACAAATCGGGGGGGTGGGTCTGATGCTGTGGCCGTTGGCCCGGATATGGGGTCACTGCCATTCCGGAGCCAGGACACAGTTTCAAATATGGATCCTACTGGGCCGCAGAGGATGCCGGTGAATTATGTAAATGAGGAGGGAGTAATGTGGGCCAGCATCGGTGGGCCAGCGATGGTCTGAGAGGCTGGCAGGGTAACGGGCCTCGGGCTTGGAGCTTACACTGGCACGTGGTGGGCCCTCTTTGACACACGGTGGTGTCGGCTGGTGATTAGTGTGGCCTGACTGCGCAGGGTCAGGCATGACGGGTTTGTGGTCCAGCGGGCCGGGGTACGGCAGGCACACAGGATCGCAGGCAACTCTGCTAACGAGGACGGCATCGGCCTCGTGGCAGGGTGGGAGGCGCCGCCCTGGCAGAGACGTTGGGTTTTCCGGAAGAGGACCACGCCCAGGGCTACATGCTTTTTATTCACACCCCTACACTGGCCATCCCACTCTGCTCATGCTTACGAGGGGCGTAACAAGCAACATTTCCGCAAGGACCCTCACTGGTTGGGGTGACATGGTTGCGTCCACTGTCCACTACACTCCATACACCAGAGGTGTATGTTGCCGTGGGTATGGGTGTGTTCTGCATACTGCGGTCTGTCCAGCACATCACCACCACTCTTGGCATTGTGTACTTTCCCAATTATGGTTCTACTGCATCCTTCACACATGCCTGGTTGCCACCTCTCCCCACATTCAGCTATTGTGTGGCTGAGGTGCCATGCCGTTGATTGGTCATGTTCACAGCTTGCCCAGGTTACCATTGTAAGTTGTTCTGTCGTGT
This sequence comes from Lissotriton helveticus, assembly GCF_964261635.1. Taxonomy (NCBI): domain Eukaryota; kingdom Metazoa; phylum Chordata; class Amphibia; order Caudata; family Salamandridae; genus Lissotriton; species Lissotriton helveticus. Next base: position 1,196,072,550 of record NC_136065.1, read on the forward strand.
CTGCTGGGTGGTAATGTTGTTTTGCATGTTGGTTGTGATTTTGTGACGTGTGCATTGCCAGAGTTGTGGATTGCATGGTTGTAGAGTTGAGGTGAGCGGGGTGTTAATTTGGAACTTGCCAAGGGACTGTGCATTTCCCTTGGTGCCATCCTGGGAACACTGGTTGCTGATGGACTGTTGGAGGGTGGAGGGATCATGCACACTGGCTGTGTATTTGGAGCCGACATTGGTGAAGGTCCCACAGTGGTCTGATGTTGCCTGCACATTGATGTGTGACATGTGCTTCCTGTTGCGATGATTGTGTGCTGTGTCAACAGAGGGCACAGGTGGGACATATGTGCCGTGGATTGCCCCAACACATGCGTGCATCAGGCTATGGCGTATGGCCCTTGCTTGGTCTCCAGCCGTTCCTGCGCATTGTGTTGGACATATGGGGACTGGTGTGCCAGGGTGATGGTAATGTCCAGGACAGGTGTGCGGGACAGGGATGTGGCTGGCTGTGAGACTCCGCAGACTCGGGCCGTTGATGGTTGGGGTGTGCCAGGGGACAACAGGTGCAGCACAGCCAGCAGCTTGGTGTGGGGTGGGATGTTGGCTGTCCACTGTGTTGGTGCCATTGGCCTGTTAGGTGATGATGGTCAGGATGCGTATGATCGTTGTCACTTTCAGCCTGTAGTGGACAGTGGCATTGACAGATGTTGGGCCTGTGAGGCTTTGTCTGTGCTACCTCTGTGGTGCTCCGGGGGGGTGCCAAGTGGTTGTTGTGGCCCTCTTGGGTGTCCGGGCTGCATGATGAGTGGCTCCATGGCATCTGTTGCCCTTCCGATGCCGCCCTGGGCTGGGCTCCCTTTTGTGGTGCAGGCTGTGGTCCGACTCTACACCAGGTAAGAGCTGGTGTTAATTTCCTGCTGCTAACGCACCTTATCGCGTGTTTTGTGTTCTTATCGCCGATCTGGCTGATCGTTGTGAATGTTGAGGTGTCGTGGCTTTTTGCACAGGAGCGCCCACTCTACATCTCATTAGCGATAGTTACGGGGGTCCTCTGTGCCGATGTTTTTGCGGCTGCTATCACGGGAAAACTGGTGCTGTGGGCTGTTAGCACCAGCTTGTGAATAGGGGGGTAAATTTATCATGACTTTGGCTGCGATAAAGTGCTGTTAATTCGTCAATAGCTCCTTGTGAATATGCCACTAAATTAAGGGTAAACAGGGCAAAGACTGTTTGAATGCCAGGCAAGGGTGAAACAACCCCCTGTTTTTGATTCCCAAGGCCCAGTCTTGGAGGAAAGCAGAGGAATGAGGCTTGTGGAGAGTGGCTCTCCTTGGGTGATCGGTATGGTTCATCTGCAGTTAAGGTACCCCACAGTGCAGCAGGAAGTATTTCACTAACGTTAGTTAGTGAAATACTCTACAGTGAACTGCTTCATGATAATTTTTTATGCAAGGATGCATTTAAAGCTAAAACATAGCACGAAATACAAAAGAACAGAGAGCAACATCCGCTCGCCTTCCGGGTTGTTAGATTGTTTATAAACGCTTGTAAAAATTTGGTGACGAAAAGCATGTACTTCCATGATGTGGCGTAAATCCATAATTTCGGGAATGACAAGTCTAATGTGAAATAACAAAGTTATGCCAATGGTGTCGGTGTAATTAAACTCTCAACCGAGCATATGGGAGACCCGCCAATTCAGAGCACCAATGTTCATACTACAGTTAATAAAGCTCGGTTTGAATTTTGCCAGGTACCAGTGCTTAATTTGAGCCAGTGGTTTTGAGTGCTCAGCACCAGCAGTTAATCATCAACACTGGCGCTTTTCATGAGAACCAGTTAAGGACACATTCATTTTTTTTTTTTTTTACAAATTAACCACTGTACCTTGCAATACAAAACATCTTCAAATGACTCCATTAATTAAAGCCTATCCCGGTTTCCAAGAAGCCTTTACATTTTCAGATTAACCAAACATGCACATTTACATTTGTTTCAGGCAGCAGACACCTGGCAAGAAGTCCTGTTTCTTTTTTGACTGTCTCTCCCTCGCTCGGCTTCACAGCAAAAGGGACTCCCTCCCTTCCGCTTCAGCGGAGGCATCCTAAATGTTGGAATTAACCATCCCAGGAAAGTTGCCTTATAAAGTAAAGAGGGGTAACTAAAGTATGGGCTCCTAGTTACTCTCAGATCCGGTCCACTTTGACCACTGAGTAAGATATTCCTGACACAGCTCTGTTCAATAGTACTTGGCACAGTGTGGTTCAAATGTTCTTAAAGCAGCTTTGCACATTACACATATGTTTACTTGACGCTGCCTGTGATGAATAAACTTTGTTTATCTCAGTTCAGCTATGCTTGAAACAGCTCCAACCTGTTGTACTTAGCACAGCTTGCATCAAAGGTAATAGGCACAGCCTGATTCACTGAATTAGTTATAACACAGTTCCCTTGTTGGTGGCATATATTAGCTCGTTTGTACTTGATACAGCTTGGTTTAATTGGTCTTGGCATAGCTCGAAGAAGTTGTATTTTGGATAGCTCAGTTTGGTTATTGATGATTTTGTATGGCTATTGTAGGGATGAAAGTCCACAGCTGTTTGTATTAGCAGTCTCATTTTATCTTTCTTTAAACCATTTTCTTTACATTGAACTTTAAGGTAAATGACCACCTGAAAATCAACTCCAATTCCCCCTTGGAGAGAATAAAATCAATCAATCAATATCTGTAAATCACAGCTTATCACCCCATGAGGTATCCAGCCGCTGAGGAGTGGGGAGCCTTAGTCGAAGAGCCAGGGTTTCATTCTCTTCTGGATATCAGTGAGTGATAGGAGGATCAGAGATGGAGCAGGAGATCGTTTCGCGATCTGATGGCAAAGTAAGAGAAGGAGAGCCCTTTGCTGCAGCCCTGTCAGATGTGGGTAATGTGTGCGAGGGAGGCAGAATGGAGTTTTCTGGTCGGCTGGTGGAAAATCAGACCGTAGTTGATGTAGGAGAGTCCAGTGTTGTGGAAGGCCTTGTAGGTTTGGGTCAGCAGCTTGAACTGGCATCTCTTCTGGATGGGGATTGAGAGGTCAGGAGTGATGCTGGTTCATTTGGGGAGGTCAAGGATTAGTCTGGCTGAGGTGTTCTGTATAGTCTGTAGTCGCTTGAGGCAATTGGAGGTTGTTCCACTGCTCCCTGTTTAAGAGCTCTACACTGGCTCCCAGTGAGAAAACGAATTCTCTTCAAAACCCTCTGTCTTACACATAAGCACATGTATGGAAACGGCCTGAGATACGGGTAAAAAAAACGATGTTGTTATCAGCCACGTAGGGTGCTCAGATCCCGTAATGAATCATTGCTTACTCCCCTCAGAATCCACACCGCTAGAAAAGGAGGCAGGTCTTTCTCCTTTCTCGCACCAGCATCCTGGAACAAAATGCCCTCATACTTATGAACCATCCATGATCATAGCAGATTCGCAAGAAGTTGAAGTCATGCCTATTTGATAACTAAGCTAGACTTTCTATAAGAGCCGTCCGCAAGTGCCATGAGACTTTATGAGTGATGTGTGCGCTATACAAATGTCCCTGACTTGATGCCTCCTCCCTGTTTGTTGGCCCGGTCTCTCTGTATCATCTTGTATCCGTGAGGCATTGCGGTCGCGATTTTGGGTGTGGAGGATGGTGTGAGCCAGGTCTCAGTGAGGAATATTACTTCAAGGTTGTGGATGGTGATGGTGTCCTAGATTTTAGTGGTGTGCTTGCAGATGTAACAGGCATTGAGCAGCATGCACTTGAGCTGTTCCGGATGGTTGGAGGTTGGATGTAGAGGCACAAATGGAGTTTTAGTGTTGTAGGTGAACCGGCAGTGGTGGCAGGCAAAGGTCCTTCCAAGTGTCTCAGGGAGCGATAAAGCAGTTGTTGTCTCAGCCTCCGGGGTCCAGGACTAGGAGCTCGGAGGTGGTGTAGCGGTGGATGCCTGGAAAGCCAGGGTTCGTGGAGCTGGGCGCGGCCCAGAGGTGGACGAGCACAGATGGGTTTGCCCTTGGCACGCCTCTGGTGCATTGGTGGTGCGACCATGCAGTGGCCTCCATAAGTAGTCCTGGGAGGTAGGAGGGGCTGGCTGGGAGGCAGGAGGGGGGTAAACCAGTGGGGGTGAGAAAATACGACAGTGGCAGAAATCCAAAACAAATACTAGTGAGAACAGCAATGGGGCAAACAGTGGCACAGCAATACAAGGCAAAACAATAATGACGGTGGCAGAAATCCTAAAACAAAAAGCAGTGGCACAGCAAAAGAGGCAAACAGTGGCACAGCAATTTCAAGGTGGAAAAAATTAGAAATAAGGGTTAAGATGGGTGACGCTGGGGAACAGCAGCAATAGAATCAACCCTTGGATGACCTCGAGGGGCTGCTGCTGAAGAGAGTCCTCAGTCACGGCTGACCAGGAGGAGCGGCGCACAAGACCGTGGTCAAGGGCTACTGTTTGATAAGAAGTCCTGGAAGGTGGGAGGGGCCGACTGGGAGGCGGGAGGGCTGGAAACCAGTGGGGTGCAGGGAAGGGGTGGGAAAACAACAAGTGTGGCAGAAGTCCAAAAAACAAATAGCAATGGCAGCAGCAATGGGGTAAACAATGGGGCAAACAGTGGAACAACAATAGAAGGCAAAACAACAACTACGACAGCAGACATTCTAAAACACGTAACAGTGGCACACCAAAAGGGCTAAACAGTGGCACAGCATTGCAAGGAGCAAACAATTTGAAATAAGGGTTAAGGCGGGTGACGCTGGGGAACAGTGGCGGCAGGAATCAAACCTCAGAAGTAGAAGTAGGCAAATTTTACAGTGTTAGGTGATGTAAATCTGCACTTAGACGACCCACTTGACCAGGCAGCCAATAGTCTTCGACTGAATCTCCAAGCCATTGACCTGACCCAAAAAGGATTCCTCCCTACTCATACCAAAGGTCATCTTCTAGATCATATCTATAGCAATCTTGACACTTTAAAAACTGAGTCACCTGTGCCACTGCCCTGGACCGACCATTATCTGGTCCCCTTCACATGGATTACTAGAAGTTCCCCTCCTCTACAAGATCCTAAAAAACATTGGGGTAGGAAAGGGGCCATACTTCCCCCCTCCAAATGGGAATTGGCGCTTGTTGAACTTAAACCTACTAAAACTATAAATCCCGACATAGCCAGTACTAATTTTGACAAATGGATTATTAACTCTCTTGACCTAGTTCTCCCGAAGGAACCCCTTCACTCCATAAAAAGGCAAAAAGTAGCCCCTTGGTACACTCCCAGACTAAGGGACATGAAACAATCATGCCATAAATTGGAAAGAGCCTGGAGACTAGACCGCTCACAACTCAAGAGGGCAGATTATAGAGCCGCAATTAGGCTATATAAAAAGGAAATTAGGTCAGTTCAAGCCCAGTTCTACGAGTCTAAAATTAACCTGGCTGCGAACGTTCCTAAGGAAATGTTTAAAATAGCTTAATCATTGATTTCCCCTCCCCCTGAGCGAATGTCTTCAGATGGGGCACTTGCTCGTTGCAATAGTTTAGCAACTTTCTTCTTCCAGAAGATCCAGACCATTTATTCCTCTTTTCCTGCTGATAGAATTGAATCTGATGTTGCTACTTTAGCTGGCCCCAGCACACCAGCTCCCTATATGCTGGAAAAATTCACTCTTTTAGATTCTGCCTCCTTAGACAAAATAATTCCTAAAGTCACCTCAGGATCCCCGAATGACCCAGCACCCCCACAGTTCCTTACCATGGTCATCGTTGCCATTCGCCCAGTCATCCTTGACGTTCTTAACACCTCTATTACCTCAAGCACAGTCCAGACTTCGTGGAAATGTGCAATGGTCAAGGCCCTGTTAAAGAAACCCACCCTAGATCAAAGTAACCTAGGTAACTTCCACCCTATCTCCCTGTTACCCTGGATGAGTAAACTGCTAGAAAAGCACATCAATAACATTTTAGTAGATTATTTAGAATCTAATAATCTGCTGTGTGCCTCTCAGACGGGATTCCGTCCCCAACATGGGACTAAGACTGCCCTGCTAGCAGTGACCGAAGAAGAAAGATCTGTGCTAGACCGGGGAGGGAAAGCAGCCATCATATTATTAGATCTCAGCGCCGCGTTCGACACGGTTAACCATGTCACCTTATTACATCGATTGAAGGTCATGGGAGTGTCGGTCGCGGCCCTGGCATGGCTCACTTCCTTCCTGGACAAGCGCTTCTTCCAGGTGTTTGAGGGGGAAGCTGTATCCACCAAGCAGCCACTCAGTTGTGGGGTTCCTCAGGGCTCTGCCCTGAGCCACACACTTTTTAACGTTTACATGAGGCCCCTAGCGGAGATAGTTCATCCATTTGGCGTTCGTATTGTCACCTACGCTGACGACACTCAGCTTGTGGTCTCTTTGGACCACACTGAGGGGTCGTCTAGCAATCTGGGCCCATGTTTAGAGGCAGTGGCTAAATGGATGGACTCCTCCTGCCACAAACTAAACGGGGAGAAGACAGAGATTATGCTACTGGGCAACCCTCCACCTACCATCCTGGCTTCCATCTGGCCCACGTGTCTAGGCCCCCCTCCCCCCCCCCAAACCTCAGATAAAGAGCCTAGGAGTCTGGCTCGATAAATCACTGGATTTCACTGCACAGGCCACCAAAACTGCATCTACTTGTTTTGGGTTGATGAGAATGCTCCGGAAAGTGCTCCCTTTGCTTCCATTCCAGGCGAGGAGAGTCATGGTCCAAGCCCTGATACTCTCCCGCCTGGATTACGGTAATGCTCTATATCTAGGAGCCCCGGTGGCAGTGATCAAGAAACTCCAGGTCACCCAAAACTGCGCGGCCCGACTGCTTTTTCATATTCCACGCTGGCAGTCGGCCAAACATGCCTTAAGGAAGCTACACTGGCTGCCTGTAGCAGTACAATTTAAAGCTATGTGCCTTGTCTAAAAAGCCATTCACAGAAGAGGCCCAGTCATAATGAACCCTTTGGCTACTCCCTATCTCCCCCCCAGAGCTCTCCAGTTCGCTGCATCTGGTCACCACGGCCAAGATAAACAAGGTTCGCTGGGGTGGTCGCTCATTCTCACACAATGCTGCGAGATTGTGGAACTCCCTTCCGCCTGACCTTAGAGAGAACATCAATAGGATGACATTCAGGAAGTCTTTAAAAACTCACTTGTTTGGAAGAGCCTGCAAATCACCCAGCCGTCTGCCTTGGATTCCAGTTAAAGCACTGCGAGGCCTCCGGGTAGTCTATGAGCTATACAAGTATAATTTTCATTTCATTTCATTACTGCAAGGAAATTCTGGTTGGTGGCCGTGAAATTATACTGATCTGGGATAACTCATGTCTGCACCTAACAAGGACAATTTTCTTCTCACTGAGTGTGTGGGTGTGCATGCATAGTGTGGTAATAGTGTTGTTGTGGGTAATATATATGCATGTATATACTTTCATTGAAACTCTGGTGGGCTTAATTCTTTCCAAGGATGCTCCACAAATACAGTGGTACACACCATTGGGATATCCCCTTTCTGTTCTCAATGCTAAGTAAAGATTCTCCAACTCTCTATAAGAGGTACAGTTGGTCCTCCTGGCAGTTGTGTTTACATATTTCTTTTAATTAACAAGAAACTTGCAAAAATATAGGCCATCTCCACTTGACATACAGAGGTCTTGGTGACCAAGACCACTGCAGGTCAAAGTTTATTGACACACTTTTGTAATTACATCACCCCGAGGGCCACTTGTTCCTCTCATAGTGAGTGGGAAAATCTTTGGATGAAACTATATATATCTATTTCAGAGCAGCAGTCACCACTGATTAGTTATAGTTAGACCACATTTCTATAGAAAAATAATGTTTGGGTTTGCTAATAACTTTAGCATCTTTGGACAAATGTTCTAGAAACGTTCCCCAAAAAAGTTCATCCACCTCCACTGCTTCCTGGAAAGTTTCCAGGTGATCCATCAAGTGGGGGCCAAGGAAAAGGAGTTGACCCAAAACACTTTTTCCCCATGCAATTTCCCACTGGAAAAATGCACACAGCTACAGTCAAAATGACTGAAAACAATTATAACAAATTTGACAAAAGGCTAGATCATGATGCTGGAAGCATGCTTTTTATGTTTTGGTGTAAATCTGTTCAGAGTTTTCGAGAAATCAATATTGATATTTCATGCCACAGAGGATTTGCAGTGCCAACAGATCTTGAGATAAAATTGGATTGGATACCACCACATCAACAAAGATGTGGCAGCAGCCATTTTAGGACTCATGGGACTCAGTACCCTGTTCTAGAGAAAAGTTTAAAAAAAACATATATGGGGCAGGATAGGGAAATCCTGCCCCCCTAGACCTGTTGGTGGGAGGGCCCAGAGGGACCTCCCCAGGGGCAAGCAACATCATTTTTTTATTGTGCCTTGGATTTGTGGAGGATCTACAAATCAACAGCACCAATTAAAACAAAGTTAAGCCAGTCTCCCTACCTTTATTTTAAAAACACCCTAGGATGGGCCAGTATTTAGACACATTTTAAGTTTTTGTAGCTAGAGCAGAAATGTGGTTCCTCTCCCCATGCTTTATAGAGGCCTTGGTTCCCCGTTCTCTGGGGCCGATAGGTTAATTTTTGGAAGGAGGTGTTAACCCATCCTCCGCAAGGACCCCATCCCCTAGGGATGGAATTTCTATACTGGGAGGGGGCACATGGCTATCCCTCCCAAGCCTCATAGAGGCCCCGGGGGCCCAGCCTCTGAATCCCTTGTATTTTTGGGGAGGGTAAAGTGCGTGGTGACCCCCAGAGCTCAAGCTGTGTGTCACGGAGACCCCATCCTCTCGTATACTGCGGTTGCCTGCCCCTGATGGTGTGGGAAGGGAATATAAATCTATTAAGTCCTCACTCACTCGTCAGAGAACACAACTTTGCTCCCTCCCGGGTGAGAGCAGAGAAAAAAGCTGCTCCCACATGGGTGGAAGCAAAGTAATGGAGCCCGCTCCCTCCAGCACACATTATTTGATGCTGCCGGGGAGCCAGCTGGGGCCAAGGGGGACGTGGGTGTTCCCCCCAATAATGTAGTAGTCACCTCCTGCCAGGAGAGCTGGTAGAACCGCGTGGGCCCTGAGGCTCCCTACACGGCCTCCAATGAAAATGGGTTTGTAGATGCCACTGATGGGCATCAGGGTAGCCATTTAACAAAAAATAGCCTGCTTCTACTGGCACTCACTACGGGTGCTGGCTGGGGCCCTGGTAGGGGCCACTGGGACCTTGAGGTTCCCCCCACAGCCTGACCATTAAAAAATAGTGTGTGGGCACACAAAATTCAAAAATAATAAATGCATCAAGAGCTACTCATTTATTATTTATTTATTTATTTATCTTGAGTTTTATATAGCACTGGCTAGACCCGGAGGTATCAGAGCGCTTTACATGAGGAACAACAAAGCAACATAGAGAGTTAGAAGATATAATAATTAAAACATTTGTTGCACAGAAATTACACAGAAAAATGGAAAATCATAAGAGGCAGAGAAGGAAAAGGGGGATAAGAATTGAAGTCAAAGAATTTGTGACAGGAGAGAAGGGAACCAGCGGGGGGAGGGAGTAAGCCATTCACTCAATTTTGTGGTGCATAGTCACATTTCAAAAAGGATGTTTTTCAAATGAAACAATTTCACATCTGTCTAACAACTACACATGGGAAGAAAATGGCATTCACTGCTCCAGCAAGAAGCTCCCCATAATACCGCAGGGCATTTATCAATTACGTACTGTGTTTTGATGGTCGTGGACCTAGAAAGGTCACAGGCTTCACCAAACATTTTTTTCAATGTTGTGCAGGCTGCAGGGAATACTGCACCCCCACAATAACATAAAAAACCACAGTCATTCTCCTGGGTCATTGAATACTTGACCCCAGGAGAACTCACCATATCTTTTAAAGCACTCCAAGCTGGAGTGCAGGGACCGCTAGTGGATGGCTCCCTGGCTGCACTTAGTGGTCTGAAAAATGTTTAAAAAAACTATAAGATATGGTAATGTTTTCTTTAAAAGGCTTTATTGAGGATATTTTATAATATTTCCGATTATTAAACATTGCAATGTGTGAATTTATTAAATATACATTAGAATATGGTTATTGGCGACTATTTGACAAAGCCAAAAGTCCAGCTTTATCTGTGTTGATGTGCTGACCCTTTGTTAAAGCCAATAGGCCCAGCTACTTTTGGCATTTTCATGCTTTGACAAGACCAGTAGGTCTGTCTTACTTGAAATGACACCTTGTATATTGTAACATCATATAGCCAGCCATGGGAAGCGTCTGGAGGGTTTGGGCGCTCATGGGTTTTGGGCACATGGCCTAATTGCAAATGAGGCCCAGCACCCAACTCCACTCTGCACTCAGCCGAAGCCCATGTGCTGTAGGTTTGCCGCCCATGGAGGTTGAGTGCAGGGCCTGGTTACAGGCCAGGCCCTGAGCCTAGCCTCACATCACCCATGCAGATGGACATTTTAATTAAAATTTGGAGAAAACATAGAAATTTACTGAAAAACAAAGATTAAAGTGATGTGATAGTTAGGTTAGGTTATAGTTATTTACCATCACAGATGACAATACTGTTCATAGTTATAGGTACTTTAGGGCACAAGTTATAGTTACTTGGGATAACTGTAACTACAACTGGCAAATTTCAGTGTTTTTGTTTTTTAAAATAGTATGTTTTCCCTGACATTTTTACCTAACTGTAACGTCTCTATAACCTTTGTTTTTTTTACATTGAATTTCAAAGGTTTTTATACAAATATGTATCTGTGTGTGTGTGCATTTATATATATATATATATATATATACACACACACACACACACACACACACACACACATATATATGTATATATATATATATATATATATATACATACACATATATACATATATTTACATATATATATAACCAGAACTGAGAATCGGTCAACAGAAGTGACGTCTTCTTGTACTTTTCTTAGTTCATTTTTTAAATATAAAACACAAACGTGCAAATATGCCACATTAAAAAACTCCTGCTGTATATCTACAATGGGCCAGTCATTTAAATTTCAGTACAAGTTTAAAACAATGCAATCTGCTGAATATTTAGATAATGAACAGTGGTCATCCCTATAAAAAATTATTTCATTAGGAATTGTATATATAAAAAGCAGGTAAAAACATGAAAACAATTGCACAAATGTAATTCCCCTTATCATCACATCTTGTTTGTAAAAAACAATCAATCTTCTAGGCAAGTGTCTGATGTCTATTTACACCTTTTTCTCTTCTAATCACTGAAATAAAGTGCAAAGTGCCATAAAAATTCTCCATCAAACAGAGGGTAGGAAGCTCTTCGTTAGCCAAAACAATAGTAATACAGATAAACTGCTCAATATTTCATAAAGTAAGAATACTAGAATTCAAAGTAATTGGTAAGCCCGGGCAGAGCAGGCGGAGTTGCTCTACGCGGAGCTCCATGGAGTTGGGCAAAAACTCCATGGAGCTCCGCGCCCCCACCCCTCAATAAATATTTATAAAATAAAAATACAAATGAAGGTAAATAAAGCACACTTTCCTTTATCGAGGCGTCTCAGGGCTGTTCTCCTCCTCCTCTCCGTGGTCCTGCAGAATCGCCTACATCCGACGTACATCGCGTAGGACTGTACACACATGCGCAGTACTACCATGATGTACGTCTGACGCCCGGTCTCCAGCGCTTGTTTGTATTTCAGTCCCGGATGGGCCAGGTCCCAGGGACATATTAAAATATATCATCAAGAAGGCACCCGGCAAGCAACCTTCCAAGAAAGCCAGATGGTTCACCTCCACGTGTCCATACGCACCTGCAGATGACTATATGGAGGAACACCAAAACCCCAGAAACTCGCACAGCCTTCAAAGCTGCGATCACCACACATCACCTCCTCCTCAAAACCACTAAGAAAACGGCCCTCCAGGACAGAATAAGCACCAACACACACAACAGTAAAGAACTCTTCGTCATCATCAAGGAGTTCGCCAGGCCCAACAGCGAGCCACGGATGTCCAACCCTCCCAAGACCTCTGTGACAAACTCAGCACCTTCTTCCACCACAAAGCTAATGTATGACAGCTTTGACAGCCATGACTCTCACATCAAGCCTGACACTACTGCACCCAACCACACCGCACCCTAACAGATCCTGCTCAACCGGACCCCGCTCACCACTGATAACACTTTCAAGATCACGAAGAGCATCCACTCCGGAGCCCCAATGGACCCATGTCCGTACCACATCTTCCACAGAGCTGCCACGCCCCTAAGCTCCACCACACTCTCAACTGCTCCATCGAGACCAAAACCTTCCCCAAAGACTGGAAACACACCTAGATCAACCCTCTGCTAAAGAAACCATCTGCTGCCCGACAGACCTCAAGAACCTCAGACCCAATGCCCTGCTCCACTTCCCAGCCAAGATAATCGAGAAGGCCACAAACACCCAACTCTCTGAGTTCTTTGAAGCAAACCACGTCCTGGACATCTCCCAATCCGGCTTCAGGAGCAATCACAGCACCGAGACAGCACTCCTCGCTGCCACCGCTGACATCCGCTCCCTCCTTGACCGAGGAAACACCGAAGATCTCATCCTCCTGGACCTCTCAGCCGCCTTCGACACCGTCCCCCACTGCACCCTAATCGAGATCTCCACAATGCCAGCATACACGACAAGGCCCTGGATGGGATCCACTCCTTCCTCACTGAACGAACCCAGCAAGTCAGCCTACCTCTGTTCCTCTCTCAACCCATAGAGATCAGCTGCGGACTTCCCCAGGGTTCCTCCCTGAGCCCCTCCTCTTCAACGTCTACATGGACCCCCTTGTGACTATTGTCTGGAACTACGGACTCAACATAGTCTCCTACGCCAACGATAGCCAACTGATCTTCTCCCTCACCAACAACCGCCAGAAACAACTCCCACAGAGGAATGAAGGCCCTCGCCACCTGGATGAAGAGCAGCTGCCTCAAACTGAATTTAGATAAGACAGAAGTCCTGATCATAGGACCCTCACCCTCAGCCTCGATTGACTCATGGTGGCCCTCCACACTAGGAACCCCGCCCATCCCCTCAGACCATGCATGAAACCTCTGCATCGTACTGGACTCTTGGATCTCAATGAACCATCAGATCAACGGCGTCTCCTCATCATGCTTCCACATGCTTCACCTGCTATGAAAGACATTGAGGTGGATCTCCACCGAATCCAGAAAAACAGTCACCCACGCACTCATCAGCAGCAGACTTGACTACATCAACTCACTCTACGCCGGCATCATTTAGAAACTCCTCAGAAAACTTCAGAACATTCAAGACGTCACAGCCAGACTGGTCCTCGACATTGCTCGCCGCAGCCACATTTCCACACACCTCTGCGAACTCCTCATGCTCCCAGTCAACAAAAGGATCACCTTCAAATTCCTCATGCACACTTACAAAGCCTTCCATGACGCAGGTCCAGCTTACCTGAACCACTGCCTCTCATTCCATGTCCCCACCAGACATCTCCGCTCCACCCAGCTGAACCTGGCCACCATCCCTCGGATCCACAAGACAAGAACCGGAGGAAGAGCCCTCTCCTACCTTGAGACCAAGACTTAGAACACCGTGCTGACCCACCTCAGACAATTCCTGTTGCTGACCAAATTCAGGAAGGACCTCAAGACCTGACTGAACTGCTCCTGCCAAATCAGCGCAAAGACGAACTCTGCTCTCAGCAAGCGAGAGCTGTGAAACTGTTCCCAGTTGTTGAGAGCTGAGTTTTTGTCTGTTTCTCTGTCCGCTGTCATGTGGCCTGGGAAACAGACAAAAGGATTACTCTCACAGACAGGGAGCTGCGTGTTTAGCAGCTCCCTATCTATGAGAGCAATTCTGGCTCCTGCAGGAGGTGAGGAGTCCGCAGAGACCATGACGGCCTTGAAACTCCCCCGTGGTCCTCAACAGTGGTGACTGGGTACGCTGGGAGGGCTCCAGGGCATCCACAATGAAGATGCTGGACACCAGAAGATGGGGTCCCCAGTGCCTCTATTTGTGTGTGGCTTGGTCCCTGGGTCCACAGCTGAAATCGGCCTAGGGGTACACAGCCCCCCTCCCACTTTAAAGGAAGTATTTGGCCTTGGGGAGGTGGAGGACCCCAGGGCCCGGGGACTCTACTAGGCCCGCATAACTTTTAAGTTAGCCACAGGGAGGTGGTTGTCCCTGGGGCATTTGAAACCCCAGGAGGGGGGTCTTTCTGGCCCCCTACTTTGGTAAAAATAGGAGGTGGCAGTTTCTGGTGCTCTTGGAGCTAAATGGAGGGAATATCTGGGGCTCCCCTCCTTAATGTCAGTAAAGCCCCGAGCAGGTGGTGGCCCCTGGGGCTTTTAAGTGGGAAAACAGAGGGCAGAAAAATGAACAGGAAAGACAAAACAGAGGGCAGAAAAGCGAGCCGGAAAGGCAAAACAGAGGGCAAGAAACAAGCAGAAAAGGCAAAACAGAGAGCAGAAAAACTAGCAGAAAATGCCAAACAAAAGGGAGAAAAATTAGCAGGAAAAGCAAAACAGAAGAGAGAAAACAGAGGGGAGCAAAATGAACATGAAAGGCAAAACAGAGGATAGAAACACAAGCAGCAAAGGCAAAACAGAGGAGAAGAGGGCAAAACATAGAGCACTCAGAGCCTCATACCCACCCACAGACCCACTCAGAGACTCACGCACCCACTCGCAGAACCAATGAGACACTCATCTACCTACTCACAATCCCACTCAAAGACTCATACACCTCACAAACCCACTCACACACTCACGCACACACTTGCAGACATACTTAGACACTCATGCACCCACTCACAGACCCACTCAGAGACTCATGCACTCACTGACACACCCGCTGAGAAATGCTTGCAGTCACTCACAGACCCACTCAGAGACTTATGCACCCACTCATGGACCAACTGGAACACTCAAGCACCCACTCACAGACTCAATTAGACACTCAAACACCCACTCACAGTCCCACTCAGACACATGCACCTACCCACAGACCCACTCAGAGCCCCATGCAACCACTCACACACCCATATAGAGACTCATACACTCATTCTCCAGCAGAACCCAGAGCGTCCGCCTCCCACCCTTCCGCTCGACATCCACCGAGATCATCTGCGGCGTCCCACAGGGATCCTCCCTCAGCCCGACGCTGTTCAATATCTACATGACACCGCTTGCCCACGTCGCACGACTACATAACCTCAACATCATCTCCTACGCCGACGACACCCAGCTGATAATATCCCTCACCGAAGACCCCACACCGCCAAAGCCAACCTCCACAAAGGAATGAAGGCCGTAGCCGACTGGATGAAGTACAGCAGACTGAAGCTGAACTCAGACAAGACGGAGGTCCTCATTCTCGGACCCACCCCATCAGCGGGGGATGACTCCTGGTGGCCCACATCGCTAGGCACACCCCCGGAACCCACAGACCACGCACGCAACCTGGGGGTTATCCTCGACTCCACCCTCTCCATGACCAGGCAAGTCAACGCCGTCTCCGCGTCCTGCTTCAACACCCTCCGCATGCTCCACAGGATCTTCAAATGGATCCCTCCCAACACGAGAAAAACCATCAGCCAGGCCCTCATCCAGCAGACTCGACTACGGGAACGCCCTCTACTCAGGAACAACAACCAAGCTCCTGAGACGACTACAACGAATCCAGAACGCCTCGGCATGACTGATCCTCAACGCCCCCCGACGCAGCCACATCACACCCCACCTGAGAGGCCTGCACTGGCTCCCCGTCAACAAGAGGATCACCTTCAAACTCCTCATACACGCACACAAAGCCCTACACAACACCGGACCTACATACCTCAACAACCGACTCAGCTTCCACACCCCCACCCGAAACCTCCGCTCAGCCAACCTCGCCCTCGCCACAGTTCCTCGCATCCGGAAAGCCACTGCCGGTGGCAAATCCTTCTCCTACCTCGCCGCCAAACCTTGGAACGCTCTCCCCACCAGCCGCCGACAGACTCAGGCCTTCGGAAGACTCCTCAAGACCTGGCTCTTTGATCAGTAGCGCCCCCCCTCCCCCCAGCGCCTTGAGACCCTCACAGGTATGCAGCGTGCTTTATAAATGCAGTGATTGATTGATTGATTGATTCACAGACCCACTCAGCGACTCATGCATTCACTCACAGACCCACTGAGAGACTAATGCACTCACTCACAGACTGACTCATACACTTATGGAGACAGTCACAAACCCACTTAGACACTCTGACACCCACTCCAGAACCACTCAGTCATGCACCCACTCAGACACTCCCACTCCCACTCAGACAGCGAGTCAGCTACGCATGCACCCACTCACAGACACACTCAGAGAAAAACCTTAGAAATTTACTAAAAAAACAAAGGTTATAGGGAGGTTATAATTAGGCTCATATTTAACTTGTACAAAACCAGCAAAATACAACAGTTATACAGCCAGATTCATGAAAGCAAAATCGGCTCGCAAAGGGCCAGATTCTGAGAATCTGGCCCTTTGCGAGCGCTATTTTTGCATTTGGGATTCATCATCCCAAATGCAAAAATCGCACTTTTAGAAATTGCTAAATTGCGATGAATTGCATTTAAGGAATCTCAATTTGAGATTCCTTAAATGCAATTCATGAACCTTTTTAAAATTGCGAATTCGCAGTCTGGGGGCTGCTATTTACCGCGAAGTCTAACTATGTGGTAAATAGCGAAAACTTAGAAAAATGCACTTTAGTGTATTTTTATAAGTTGTATGTTACACACACACATATCCTTTGGACATGTGTGTGCGCAACACCAGTGTACATTAGCATTTCAGGGGTGCTACAGGCTGTCCTTTGGACACCCTGGCACCCTTGAAATCGCTTCCTTATTTGCGATTCGCTAATTGCTAATCGCAAATAAGGAATGACTCTCCATTCATTCCTATGGGCCTTTAGGCCCATAGGAATGAATGGGAAAGCCATTCCTTATTTGCGATTAGAAATTAGCGAATCGCAAATAAGGAAGCAGTAGAAATCGCAAAAAATATTGCAATTTCTACATGAATCCCGTTTTGCGAGTCTTTAATAGCGATTCCTTAAAACTCGCTATTAAGGACTCGCAAAACATGAGCATGATGAATCTGGGGGATAGTTCCCTACTAACTAGAACTTATGCCCCCAAAATGCACTGCGTATTACCTCATACATTAATTCATTCCTGACATTGTCAGTGACAAGACTGGTGACATCCCAAATGACATCACTGATGACATCATCCACAGAACCACAAATACCCACTCATATCCCCATAGAACCTCTCATACACTCACTCCCACACAACCCCTCACATACCCATTCACAGATCCCCTCACATACCCACTAATAACCCATATAGCTACTCATGCACCCACTCAATCACCAATACAGCCACTCACAAACCCAGTCATATAGACATATACACACACACTCATATACTTCTATAGCCACTCACACACCTACTCAATCACCTATAAAAGTACTCATGCACGCATATACTTACCTATGCAGCCACTTACTTAGCCACTCGCACGCCCATACAACCACTCACATACCCATTCACATACACACAGAGCAATTTACATACCCATTCACACATCTATACAATTACTCACAGACCCACTCACTCACCCTTACAGCCACTCATACATTCACTCTCCAATACAGCCACTCATGTCCACTTATTTACCTATACACACACTCAAATAGCTACGCACTTTCCCTTACAGCCGCTCACACAACCACTCAGTCACTCATTCAGCCACTCATATACCTATGCAGCCATTCACACAACCGCTAACTCCTCCAAACTGCCACTCACACAGTCTCTTTCTCACCCATACTGCTACTGAGATACCCCCTAACACATCTATACAGCCACTCACACACCTATATAGCCACTCCGACATCTACTCACACAATGATACAGACAGTCAGACAGCCACTCAGATCAGTTATGTTGTAAATAGATTGACTAATTACTAGTAGAGAAGGATAGTGATTTAAATTATGCTGCAGCTTAGTAGATATCTTTAAGTCCCAGAAACTCTTATGAAACACTTACAGTCATGGGATAATGTCATCAGTTATTTCATTTGAGATGTCATCAGTGATGTTCCTGACCATGTCATGAGTGATGTAATATGTGGGATCATAAGCAATGCATTGCTGGGGCATAAGATGTGTGTGTGTGTCTGTGGGTGTATATGCATACAGATAGATAGATAGATAGATAGATAGATAGATAGATAGATAGATAGATAGATAGATAGATAGATCCAAATTGCTGCTGTCTGTGTACTTCTGCCATTGTCCATTCCTTGTCCTTTTACGTTTCCTAAATCCTTCTGCCAGTGTTGTTGATTCCTCTCCTGGTTGATTAGTCTGAATTCCTCCTAAAGAGTGTAGAGGTTTGCTGGTATTTGCCACTGATGAAACCGAAGCTCCATCTTCAGAGTCATCGCTCTCACTAAGCTTGCTGCTATGCTCGCTGTCCCCACTAGGATTTACATTAAGTTTTATCTTGCTTTTATGGACTATGTTCAGTAACTCACTTTATTCATTTAAATGTATTGCATTTTCATTTATTATTTAGATTGATAAGAGTATGTACTAAACGGGGCATATACTGAACAGTACATGTGCTATACTCTAAGATGTCCACAACAGTTTATATTATGCCTCATAATCCTTAAGCCTTTCTGTTATATCACTTACACTCACTAGGCATTTATTGTCGCTGAGAGAAAACAGCCCTTACCTGTGACCAAGGCGTCTGGAATGGCGAAACGCATCTGGTTGTTTGTCTGCACTTGCCATACTTGTGATGCTAATAAGTTAATAAAGAAGACTACACTATTGCATACTTTGGAGTGTGTGTCGCTCGTTTGCACAACAGAGAGTGGCGATTTAGATTTACCGGCTTCTCATCTGGACGTGCACCACTTGAGTGTGTGTGTGTGTATATACATAAATATATGTATATATATTACCTACTGGCGGTCGCCAGTAGGTAGTTATAGTTAGGATTGATTTCCATAGGAAAATCGCAACATTCTATTGGGAATCACTTTGGCACCGGTTGAGGAATCTGCCTGAATATTTCCTCAACTTTGCCTCGCGGCTCTCCGCTCCTTCCCTGAAAGTTTGGGGGGGATTCGTCAATCGGGGGCCGAGATAAAAGGGGGGTCCCAAAACGTGTTTTCCCCATGTTCATTTCCATAGGGCGGTCGAACTCACTTTTAGCTCGAACGGCTTAATGGATTTCCACCAAACTTGGCAAAATTGTAGGGACTGGTAGCCCGATGTGCCTTTGCTATGTCTCAAGATATGTGCTCCAGTGGATTTTGAGTAATTTAGGTTCAAAAAAATATATATATCTATAGGCGCGCCCCGGTACGCGTACCGGGCGCGTACCAGCGCGCCACGCGAGTTCGCGAGCGGAAAGCTGATTGGCTCTCGGGTGTCTGTAAACATTCCAAACGGTCCGGAGCAGCCGCCATCTTGTGTCTCGGTAGGATCGAGACACAAGAGGTGGCAAAAAACAAAGGGGCAAATGACCAAAAGGGGGCAGGGTAGACCCCCCTGACCCCCTAGGTTTGATGTGGGGGCCATAAAAGGGTCCCACGGGTGAAAAACATTTTTTTATTTTTTTTTCGATTTTCACGGGGGGAGCACCCGGTACGCGCACCGGGGAGCGTACCGGGGAGCGTAGCATGGGGAAAACCCAGTTCATTCACTGCGTCACCTCTACGACCCTTTCTTGCGTCAATACACTCCTTTTGCATACATTACACCTGACGTAGGTGTAATGTGGCGCAGGGGTTTACAAAGTGACGCATCTACCTAGATGTGTCACTTTGTAAATATGACTCAATAAGGTGCATTTTTACCAGCACTGGTGCG
The DNA here is from genome assembly GCF_964261635.1 of Lissotriton helveticus. Lineage (NCBI taxonomy): Eukaryota > Metazoa > Chordata > Amphibia > Caudata > Salamandridae > Lissotriton > Lissotriton helveticus. The sequence continues at coordinate 1,196,092,575 of NC_136065.1, forward strand.
TCACAAAAAGTGACGCACCAGTGGCGTAAAAGTGACGCATGGCCTCATAAATGAGGCCTTCAGTGTTCTACTCATGCGTCATATTAAATATATGACTGTTAGACCTGGCATCTTTGGCGTGGTTTCCCCTATCTTTTTGCCTCTACCTCCTGTATTTTTGATGCTGTGCTGGATTTCGTTTTTGCTGGTTTAGATGCTTTGGACACTCTGCCACTGCTGATCAGTGCCAGAGTGTAAGTGCTCCCTGTGTAAATTATTATTCTGATTGAATATACATGTTTGGCATATTTGTATCACCATGAAGTCCCTAGTAAAGTGCACTGAGTGTGCCAGGGCTGGTGATGACAAATGCTACTAGTGGGCCTGCAGCACTGATTGTGCCACCCACAGGAGTAGCCCTGAAATGATGTCTCAGGCCTGACACTGCAGTGCCTGTGTGCAGTTTAGAACTGCCATGTCCTCCTGGTCAGTGTCCCCACTGACCAGGCCTAACCCTTCACTTTTTGTGCACATCAGTCACCCCTATGGAAGGCCCAAGGTACCCCCCTGGGCAGGTGCAGTGTAGGTAAAAGGTAGAGCATGTACTAGTGCAGGTGACATGCTCTGGTAGTGAATGGCATTGGCAGCCATTTTCGTTTTTCACTACTGTAAGGCTATCTTGCTCCATAGGTTAACATGGGGGATGCTGGCTACAGTGGTTAACAGCATTTCTTCCCATAGGAACAAGATAGGACATAAGTATCTAGTATCCCTGAACTCAGAATTTAATAACACATATTTTAGGAAAGGTTGTTTTTAAATCCTGTGTTTGAGAACAACACTTTTAGAAAGTTGCTGTTCTCTTGTCTGACCCTTCTGTGTGCCTGGGCCTGTTTGTGTATTGACTGTCTGGTTTGAGAGTGACAGGGGCTGGGGGATTCCCCAGGAGGCTGGATGAGTCAGCACTAGGCTGAATGACTGCATTTGCAACTGGAGTGGTGGGAGGAGTTAGCACCTGGGCTGAATAGGGCTGTGCCTGCCTTCCACAATGCTGGCTCCACCCCCCTGCTGGGCGGCTGAGGACCCTGCCCCTCACTCTGAAAGGAAAGATGCAGCCAGCAAAACAAAGTACTTAGGAACCACCCAGAACTGGTTCAGACCGGGATCAGGGCCCACATGCACCCAGAGAACAAAGACTTTAGGGGTATAAGTACAGGACCCCTGACAACAGAAAATTAGATCATCCTGGAAATCAAGAAGGAACCTCTGCCAAGGAGAAAGCTGAAACTGAAGAAGGAAGACTGTCCTGCTGTTGCTCTGCTGGACTGACCTGTTGCTTTGCTGCCAAGGAGAGGGGAAGGACTTTGCTGCTGAGCTGTGTCCCCTGTCTTGAAGGAATCTCCAAGGGCATGAGAAGAGCTGGCTCCCTGTTTTGAAGTCCCAGGAACAAAAGGACTTCACCCCCAGCTTCCCTGAACTCTGCTGAAAGAGTTCTGTCCTTTGTAGAGTGCTTGATCCAGTTGTGGGGCCTCTGGAAGTTGTACCTGTGCTGGGAAGCTTGAAACTAAGCTTGAGAGACTTTTGAAACTGAAAAGTGTCGCATTGTTTGCTTGCGGAGCGCATCCCCGACAGTGCGAGAAGTTTCCCGCCGCTACGGAGGTCGAGATCGTCGCAGCGCCTGACGCCGCTGGCAGAGACGTCGCATCCTTCGTTTGCGGGACGCACCAGACCGGTGCGGGAAAATCGAACATCGCTGCGAGTATCGTCGCAGAGCCTGTCGTCGCTGGGTGAGATCGCCGCACCGCTTGCTTGCGGACCGCATCACGTCGCTGCGAGCATCGTCGCAGAACCATCGCATCGAGGAGCTGCGAGAGAGAGGATCACCGCTGGACCGCGCATCGTCGCCCCGGAGATCATCGCAGTCCCTACGAGATCGTCGCATCGTGCCTTTGCGAGAACAGACTTCCTACGGAACCTACGCACCGGAATCCATACAAGTGGCCTTCCTCCCCATACAGACCGGATTCATCGCAACACGCCCGCTGCTGCAGCGGGGCTGTCGCATCGCCTCCCCAGGGTCTCAGGAGCAACGCATGGCTTGTTTTCCACCGCACCAGCTTCTGCTTTTGGAACTTTGTTGCAACTAAAAGGTACTGTGAGTAAACGTGACGCAACTGTGAACTTTTCACGCATCAGTAGAGAATTCTATCGCAACGTAGAGAATTCTAACGCAACCTTAAGAACTCTTTTTGAAACCATATTCTTGAACTGTGTATGTTGGATTTTTGTCGTTTTGGTCTTGTGTAGTTTAGATTAAAAATACCTTTATTTTTCTAAACTGTTGTGGAGTCAGTTTGTGGTGTTTTCACTGTGTTACTGTGAGTGTTGGTACAAATACTTTACGCATTGCCTCTGGTTAGCCTAGACTGCTCGTGCCAAGCTACCTGGAGGGTGAGCAGGGGTTATCTCAGAGGGTTATCTCCTTGCCCTGACTAGAAGCAAGGGTCCCTATTTGGACAGTGGTACCTACCTCTGCCAACTAGAGACCCCCAGATCTAACAATGACGTATTATGTCGCAAGTACTTTTAGATACGTCAGTATTTCAGACGTATCTGTAAGCGCAAAAGTGATGCATTGCTGGAGAGTGTCACAAAAATGATGCAACTCCAGCAATGCATCCTTTCACATGGGGCCAGGCCCCATGTGAAAGGGCCTGCATCAGTCTCACGCCTGCTGTGAAACAGGCGCAAGATTTGGACGCAACAGCGTCATAAAAGTGACGTAGTGATATCTCATAGATTTTACTGCGTCACCTGTACGACCCTTTCTTGCGTCAATACGTCCCTTTTGCATACATTACACCTGACGTAGGTATAATGTGGCACAGGGGTTTACAAAGTGACACATCTACCTAGATGCATCAATACACTCCTTTTGCACACATTACACCTGACGTAGGTATAATGTGGCGCAGGGGTTTACAAAGTGACGCATCTACCTAGATGCGTCACTTTGGAAATATGACTCAATAAGGTGCATTTTTAACAGCACTGGTGCGTCACAAAAAGTGACGCACCGGTGGCGTAAAAGTGACGCATGGCCTCATAAATGAGGCCTTCAGTCTTCTACTCATGCGTCATATTAAATATATGACGTATTATGTCGCAAGTACTTTTAGATACGTCAGTATTTCAGACGTATCTGTAAGCGCAAAAGTGATGCATTGCTGGAGAGTGTCACAAAAATGATGCAACTCCAGCAATGCATCCTTTCACATGGGGCCAGGCCCCATGTGAAAGGGCCTGCATCAATTTTACGCCTGCTGTGAAACAGGCGCAAGATTTGGACGCAACAGCGTCATAAAAGTGACGTAGTGATATCTCATAGATTTTACTTCGACACCTGTACGACCCTTTCTTGCGTCAATACGTCCCTTTTGCATACATTACACCTGACGTAGGTATAATGTGGCGCAGGGGTTTACAAAGTGACGCATCTACCTAGATGCGTCACTTTGTAAATATGACTGAATAAGGTGCATTTTTAACAGCACTGGTGCGTCACAAAAAGTGACGCACCGGTGGCGTAAAAGTGACGCATGGCCTCATAAATGAGGCCTTCAGTCTTCTACTCATGCGTCATATTAAATATATGACGTATTATGTCGCAAGTACTTTTAGATACGTCAGTATTTCAGACGTATCTGTAAGCGCAAAAGTGATGCATTGCTGGAGAGTGTCAGAAAAATGATGCAACTCCAGCAATGCATCTTTTCTTACCCTTCCACGCCCCCGTTCCTTTTCTACATTTTGTTTGAATAACCACATTCCCCATGTTCACTCTCCTTCTCCTTACTTTCGTTCCCAACACTCACCTTCTTTCAGTCCCCCTACTTCACTTCCTTTCTCCTCTCATACTTTTATGTTCTTTCTTACTCATTTTCCTTTCATTTATCAATGCACTCCACTTCACTTACTCTTTTTCATTTTTTTAAGAATATAGCTCTTTGATGAGAATTGGAGGTAGTTCTGAAAAGAACTTTTTTCTTTTCTTCTTTTTTCTTTTTTTAGAACTACAACAAAAACAGGGAATGGAAACTGCTCAACAGGAGCAAAAAAAAAAAGAAAAAAAAATTAGGGCTGGTAAAGGCAGTGATGGTTCTCCAATGCTCGAACCATGAGCAGAACACTTTGCTCCCCACAGGAAAGTAGCTGATCACAGTATCTGCATTTAAGGGCCCCTTTGTTAAATGCAGGCTGAATGTTCAGAACCTGCTCTTGTGATCTCCCCCTCACCGATGGTGTTTGTCCTCCGGTTGATGTAGAGGCCCCATCACTGGGAACCTCTTGTGCCAGAGCCCTGACACTTTCCCGGGCAAAATTCTGGGGGTGCCTTCTCTCCACATGGCGAATCATTGTGGAGTTCCCAAAAGAATATTTTTTAGTGGTGTCACCCCGTGACAGGACTGTGTGACAGATCCTGCACTTCACTTTTGGAGCATTTACCTTCTTCTGGTGATCAGGTATGGAAAAAAAATTCCAGATGAAATGTTCTTTGTATTTTGACTGAGGAGGCTCTTCATCGATGAATTCTTTGGAGTCATCTTCACTGCTGGATGGTCTGGCACCCATGATAATCCAAGATATCCAACAAAGAACCGACAGCAAAACAGGCAGGTCTTTCAGTCACAAAAGTGAAAGAAGAAGTGAAGGAAATGGGTGGGGATTTCATTCTTTATAAAAAAAATGTTAGCAACCAATGAAAAGTGTTATTTTCAGGTCACATGACCCGACGCGCCTATGCTGCGCGCCCCGGTGCGCTTACGTAGCGCCTTCGTATGCGCGTGGGTGCTTCCGGGTGCGCTTACGCCATGCGTATCACGCAGACGCGGCTACGCGATACGTTACGATGTTGTTTTTGTTCACGGCAATAGCGCTAACAGGACGCTCCCCAGGGCGCGCTGTAACACTGCGCTTACCGGTGAGCGCACCGGTACGCGCCCCGGGAGCGCTCTGAGCAAAAAATAAAAAAAAAAACTAACTATTACATAATTATACCATATTGATACCTGGAATGTAAATGGATACAATAGAATAAAAGCACAGAAAGATTTCAAAAACATCTTGAAGGAAAATGATATTGTATGCCTCCAGGAAACATGGCTGTGCGACGAAACCCCAGTTACGGAAGGCTTCACTCACCATGTAAAACCAGCAAAAAAGAACCAATCAGGTAGACCGTCAGGTGGCCAAATGACGCTGATCTCAACAAGGATAGTTAAAGATATGGAACCCCTCGAACTTAAGTGCAAATGGGCGTTGGGTAGTAGAGTGTGTACCGTAAACAACATGCTGGGGGGTGAAAACCTATGTATTATAAATGTGTACATACAGAAAGGGAAATCAAACGAATATAAGACTGATCTAGATTGTTTAAAATCAGACCTGGAGTACCTATGTGATTGTTATCCAAGAGATGTACTAATAGTATTGGGGGATTTTAATCATAGACTAAATCCCATCAAAACGGACTCCTGGTTGAGGGATATGTTGGGAGTATATAAAATAGAGCTCGCGCATTTTCCCCATTGTGAGATCTCCACTCAAGACGATGAGCTTGGGCAACTGCTGGGGGCCATAGGTATGGTCTGCGTAAATGGAAGGAAGGAAGCAGACCGGCCAGCAAATCGTACTTTTAAGATAGGACAACAAATGTGCCCAATAGATTATGCATTCATTCAGGCCTGGAACTTTTATTTAATCAAACAATTTGAAATTCTTAGGCTTGAGGGTAGTGATCATTACCCTCTACAGGTAGAACTCCAGGTACGCAGTTCCCCACATAGACAAAAAGTGCTTCAAGTAGAGGTGGAATACCCCAAACGACTTACTACGAGAATTACCGATGAATATATAAAAAAACTGAGTGCACACCAGCTAACAGTGAATTTAGATAATCTAGCACCAGTGGAGGGCATAATATGGCATGAGAACACAATAAGGGATATGGTGGAATGCCTCAGGTTAAAATTAAAACACGGTAACCGTAAAGTAGTAAATAATATGAAACCATACCCCGATAGTACCTCCCATTGGTTCGATGATGAATGTCGTAAGGTCAAGGCCACTATTAGAAAACAGGAGAGATATCTAAGAGCTTATTATAGTGATGAAGCGGTAATAGAACTTAAGAAACTAAAAATAAAATATAAGGCCACCATTAGAGATAAAAAAAGGACATTTAAGGACAAATGTTGGGGGAATTTACTTGAGACAATTGAAGAAAAGAATGTGAGAGGCTTTTGGAAGTTAATTCAGGAATGTACGGGGAAAGCCTCAGGAACCCTACACTGCTCGGTCCCAGAGGACAAGTGGATGACATACCTGAAAGAAATTTATGGCATATGGCCAGAGAGGGAGGGGAGAACGGCCAATGATTGGCCTAGAATAGGGGAAGAAATTAAAGCACACTTCTCCCCAGATGCCATTAGAAGTATAATAAAAAGGCTAAATCTAACACGGGCTGCAGGACCTGATAATGTACCAGCAATTATAATAAAAACGAATGTAGATTGGTGGGCGGAGTTTTTTTCTAATATGTTTCAAGAGATCCTAAATACAGGCAAGTTCCCAGATAATTGGAAAGGGGCAATCGTCAGGCCAATACATAAGAAAGGAGACGTAAACTCCCCAAAAAACTATCGCCTAATAAACCTATTGGATATAGGAGAAAAGGTCTTTTCAAAAGTAATTTTGGGTATACTAAAGGACTGGGTGGATAACAAACAGATAATACCACCAGAACAGGGAGGGTTCAAAGAAGGCCACTCAACTGTTGACCACTGTTTCGCTCTTTGGTCCATTGCACGGAAGTCGATCGATCAGGGGGGAAAATTATTCGCCTGTTTCGTGGACTTCCGTGCAGCTTTCGATCTGGTGGACCGGGTGCAGCTGTGGACATCACTGGTTGGCTATGAAATACTGGGTGATCTGCTAGCCATAATCCAAGAACTGCATACAGGAAACTGGGCACAGATAATCCTGGATAAGGAGGGAGGTTTGACGAAGAGAATCCCAATTGGGAACGGTTTAAGGCAGGGTTGTGTACTTGCCCCCCTACTATTCTCCCTGTTCTTAGCAGACCTGCCTCAAAAGCTGAGAGAGGTTAGAGGGGCAAACCCAAAACTGGGAGGAAACCAGATATCATGCCTCCTATATGCTGATGATCTGGTAATCATGGACCAGACGGAGATTGGGCTCCAAAGAAAATTAAATCGATTCAAAGAATACTGTACTACCAAAAAACTAGTAGTAAATATGGAGAAAACAAAAATTGTTTGTTTTGGTAGGAGAAAAACAAAGTTCTCTTGGTACCTGGGCACAGTATTACTTGAGAGGGTATCTGAATATAGACACCTGGGAATGTGGTTTTCTGGTACCCTGAAATGGCATACGCATTTACAAGCACTAAAAATGAGGGCATTGGCTTCCGTGAAAGGTCTAAAAAGATTCAACAATATATACGGAGAAATGTCGGACAGACCGGTCCTGAAAGCCTATCAAGCAATGGTGCCCCCTCAATTCTTGTACGGAGCTGAAGTCATTTATTTAAGCAGTAAGACCCCCTGGGATAGAGAGGAGGGTAATATATTAAAAAGCCTATTTGTACTGCCTAAATCTTCTATGGTACAGGCGGTTAGACTTGAGCTGGGAATTACCTCGTGGGCGATAACCGCCTGTATGGCCCTTGTACGATTCTGGCAGCGATTGGGAACAGATGAGCTCCTCAAAATTTCCCAGTGGGCCAAAGAGGAAATTACAAAGAGCGACCTACCCTGGGCAAAGGAGGCTAGAGCATCAATAAGGAATGCATACAGGGTGCTCGATCTGAAGGTCTGCCCACTACAAGATCATATAATAACAGGAAAAAGAGAGTTAAGGCTCCAAGGCACGGATATGTCCCGCACTTATGACCGGGAGTACCTCTCACAAAAAAGCTCAGTAGCCCACATGACATCTGCCTGGGAGCTTGACCAACACTTTCCGTATGTGGACCGGTTACCTAGTCATAACTTAAGGCGGGAAGTCCTAAAAATGAGAATCGGAATAAACCCATGCTACGCGAATAATGGAGCTCGAAATCAAATGATAAGTTGTAATGGGATCTGCACTTGCACTTTAGGTACTACCTGTAATATTATACACATTTTATTAGATTGTATGTGGTTTTTAGATTTACGAAAGGAGATTTTACGTCCGATTTTTAAAAATTATAATATTGTAAATAGGATGCAAGCTGCTAAATTGTTGATGGAAATGGAGAACTTAGATATAGCCTGTGCCTTGGGGAAATATATGAAAAAAGTTAAGGTATTCCTCAGCTGCACAGAGTAAGATCTAATAATATAAGCCCTTGACATCAAATAAACGTGAAACAATTAGTGATTAAAATAGTGCTGAATGATTAAGAAGATGATGTATAGATAGGATTTGAGCGTCTCATTTAAATTAATTGTGATAACATTCCGGTTTTAAAAACGATAGTCAAAGTATATGTATATTAAGATGTAATATGTTTATTGATACCGTTGTGCTATGCATTTACTGTTGTTTTTATTTTCCCTGTTTTAGTAAGATAAGAGGTAACTTGTACTTTTATGGTTGTAACAAACCAAATAAAGTTTGTTTTGACTTGACTTGACTACCATATAAAATTCAATTCAATATCACATTTCATACCTATAGAGATTTGCTATTAAAACACCTATGAAATTCACTGAAAAAACCATAGGTTTCACACCAGTTATAGTTAGGAATTAGCATTTAAAAAGCCTATTACATTCACTGAAAAAACCATAGGTTTCACACCAGTTATAGTTAGCTGGAAGTTTTACTCGCATAAAACCATTGAAATTCCCACGTTATAGTTAGTTGGACTCACTATAACTTGCGCGTGCAATGCACTGCTGATGACGTCACATATTACATCACTCATGACATGGTCAGTGACATCACTCATGACATCACTGATGACTCCATCCTTGTGACAGAGTGACAGACCTCCTTTCACTATAATGTAACCCTTGAAACACATATTCAAAAATAGAAACTAATATTTTCCAAAAAATGAAGATACCCATATCAGTTACAACAACCAATTCACTAATTCCACCATCTATATACACATCCACTCATTGATAAACAGTTCTATATAGTCACTCATATATATACTCACTCATCATATGTAGTGATACACCTATACATCCTGTTACACACCGACAGTTATCCATAAGTTACTCACACACATACTCACACATGCAAATAAACTATTGAACATCCATTTATTTGCATATACAGCTATACACACACTACCACTTTACCTAAGGAAACTTACACATACTTACTCTTTTAAACAATCACTTATAGAAACGCATACTAATTTAAACAGAACGCTTACCATCCTCACTCTCACATATACTCACTTATATACATCAATATTCACATATACTAGATTAAAACATATGTAGTTACTGATAAAAACACTAGTGAGACAGTCATTCACTCACTAACACACACATATACACACTCATCCACCCATACAGTCCTGCACATATGCTGTCTTCAAAACACATACAAAGAGAGAGTCAGTCATTCATGCATCTATGTGCTAAGTAATACCCTCACCAAACCATAGAAACACTCATACTGATACTAAGAAAAACATCTAATAACCCATATACATACACATGTAGCTACTCACAACCCATGCAGCCACTTATACACAAAGTGAAACACTAATACATATATTTAAATATTTAAACATTACTCACTAATATTTATTTTTCAGAAAGACACACATTCACTGGATGGTGTCATCAGTGATGTCATGAGTGATGTCACTGACCATGTCATGAGTGATGTAATATGTGACGTCATCAGCAGTGCATTGCACGCGCAAGTTATAGTGAGTCCAACTAACTATACCGTGGGAATTTCAATGGTTTTATGCGAGTAAAACTTCCAGCTAACTATAACTGGTGTGAAACCTATGGTTTTTTCAGTGAATATATATATAGAATGTTGCGATTTCCCTATGGAAAACAATCCTAACTATAACTACCTACTGGCGACCGCCAGTAGGTAATATATATATATATGAGACAGTCATTCACTCACTAACACACACATATACACACTCATCCACCCATACAGTCCTGCACATATGCTGTCTTCAAAACACATACAAAGAGAGAGTCAGTCATTCATGCATCTATGTGCTAAGTAATACCCCCACCAAATCATAGAAACACTCATACTGATACTAAGAAAAACATCTAATAACCCATATACATACACATGTAGCTACTCACCAACCCATGCAGCCACTTATACACAAAGTGAAACACTAATACCGCCAGTAGGTAGTTATAGTTAGGATTGTTTTCCATAGGGAAATCGCAACATTCTACATATATATATTCACTGAAAAAACCATAGGTTTCACACCAGTTATAGTTAGCTGGAAGTTTTACTCGCATAAAACCATTGAAATTCCCACGTTATAGTTAGTTGGACTCACTATAACTTGCGCGTGCAATGCACTGCTGATGACGTCACATATTACATCACTCATGACATGGTCAGTGACATCACTCATGACATCACTGATGACACCATCCAGTGAATGTGTGTCTTTCTGAAAAATAAATATTAGTGAGTAATGTTTAAATATTTAAATATATGTATTAGTGTTTCACTTTGTGTATAAGTGGCTGCATGGGTTGGTGAGTAGCTACATGTGTATGTATATGGGTTATTAGATGTTTTTCTTAGTATCAGTATGAGTGTTTCTATGGTTTGGTGGGGGTATTACTTAGCACATAAATGCATGAATGACTGACTCTCTCTTTGTATGTGTTTTGAAGACAGCATATGTGCAGGACTGTATGGGTGGATGAGTGTGTATATGTGTGTGTTAGTGAGTGAATGACTGTCCCACTAGTGTTTTTATCAGTAACTACATATGTTTTAATCTAGTATATGTGAAGATTGATATATATATATATATATATATATATATATATATATATATATATATATATATATATATATATATATATATATATATATATATATATATATATATATATATATATATATATTACCTACTGGCGGTCCCCAGTAGGTAGTTATAGTTAGGATCGTTTTCCATAGGAGATCCGCAACATTCTATTGGGAATAACTTTGGCGCCGAATGAGGGATCTGCCTGTAATTTTCTCTAACTTTGCCTCGCTGCGCTCCGCTCCTTCCCTGAAAGTGTTGGGGGGATCCGTCAAGCGGGGGCCGAGATAAAAGGGGGGTCCCAAAACGTGTTTTCCCCATGTTAATTTCCATAGGGCGGTTGGACTCACTTTTAGCCCGAACGGCTGAATGGATTTCCACCAAACTTGGCAAAATTGTAGGGACTGGTACCCCGATGAGCCTTTGCTATGTCTCAAGATATATGCTCCAGTGGTTTTTACGAAAATTAACTTTGAAAAAATATATATTGGGCTACATTGGGCTATATATATGTTAGAGCCCAAATATAGCCCAATGTAGCCCAATGTAGCCCAATGTAGCCCAAAGATGGCCACCAGAGACAAAAAAAACAAATGTAGCCCAAATATCAGCCAGATGTAGCCCAACTATAGCCCAATGACAGAATGTCCCAGAGTGTTCTAAAGAACAACTAGAGCGCTAACAGTCTTACTTATGACAAAAGTATGGCACACCTGAAGTCATCTTGATTGGAATAAAGTGTTAACACTTAAAACATTTAATTTGCAAAGGAACAAAATGAGGGGGTTCATTTTGCCATAGAAATTATGATTAGTGCTGAAGAAAGAAAAATTAGGGCACATTTTGAGTAACTTCTCAAATCCTCTTATATTTCGTTAAAAAAATTCTGATATGCAGTCTCCCAAGATGGCCACCAGAGACAAAAAAGCCCAAATGTAGCCCAAATATCAGCCAGATGTAGCCCAACTATAGCCCAATGACAGAATGTCCCAGAGTGTTCTAAAGAACAACTAGAACGCTAACAGTCTTACTTATGACAAAAGTATGGCACACCTGAAGTCATCTTGATTGCAATAAAGTGGTAACACTTAATACATTTAATTTAAAAAGGAACAAAATGAGGGGTTTCATTTTGCCATAGAAATGTTATATATATATATATATATATATATATATATATATATATATATATATATATATATATATATATATATATATTCTCACAAAAAAAACATAGGTTTCACACCAGTTATAGTTAGGAATTAGCATTTAAAAAACCTATTAAATTCACTGAAAAAACCATAGGTTTCGCACCAGTTATAGTTAGGTGGAAATTTTACTCGCATAAAACCATTGAAATTCCCACGTTATAGTTAGTTGGACTCACTATAACTTGCGCGTGCAATGCACTGCTGATGACGTCACATATTACATCACTCATGACATGGTCAGTGACATCACTCATGACATCACTGATGACATCTCAAATGACATCACTGATGACATCATCCAGTGAATGTGTATCTTTCTGAAAAATAAATATTTTTTATATATGTATATCTAAAGGTTGATGGAAGAATTAATGGGTAAATAAATGTCTAAATGGATGTTTTTTTTGTGTAAAATTGATTGGTTAACTGACTTAATAAATGTATCTTAGTGAATACATATATTAGCGAGTAATGTTTAAATATTTAAATATCTGTATCTGTGTCTCACGTTGTGTATAAGTGGCTGCATGGGTTGGTGAGTAGCTACATGAGTGTGTATATGGGTTATTAGTTGTTTTTTTGAGTATCAGTATCAGTGTCTGTATGGTTCGGTGGGGGATATTACTTAGAGCACAGATGCATGAATGAGTGACTCACTATTTGTATGTATTTTGAAGACAGCATGTGTGCAAGACTGTATGGGTGGATGATTGTGTGTATGGGTGGGTTAGTGAGTATGTGTTTTTATAATTGATTGTTTAAGAGAGTAAATATGTTTCGGTTTCTGTAGAAGTATGTGTAGTGGTGTGTATATAGCAGTATAATCAAGTAAATGGTTTTTTGATAGTTTATTTGCATGTGTGAATTTGTGTGTGAGTAACTATATGGATGAGTATTAGTGTGTAACAGGATGTATAGGTGTATGAGTACATATGATGAGTAAGTACATGCATGAGTGACTATATAGAACTGTTGGTGAATGAGTGGATGTGTATGTAGATGTTGGAATTATCTAATACGTTGTTGTAATTGGTATTGGTTTCTCCTATTTTAAGAAAATGTTAGTTTCTATTTTTGAATGTGTGTGTCAAAGGTTATTTTATGCTGATAGGAGGTCTGCCACTTTGTCACAAGGATGTTGTCATCAGTGATGTCATTTGAGATGTCATCAGTGATGTCATGAGTGATGTCACTGACCATGTCATGAGTGATGTATTATGTGACGTCATCAGCAGTGCATTGCACGCGCAAGTTATAGTGAGTCCAACTAACTATAACGTGGGAATTTCAATGGTTTTATGCGAGTATAATTTCCACCTAACTATAACTGGTGTGAAACCTATGGTTTTTTCAGTGAATATATATATATATATAATGCTCACGCTTGCTTCCAAAGTTTGAGAATCACTCGAACACCAGCATAGAGTTGCAAGCATGACTCTTTATTACAGGTACAGGGGCCGTCGACCTGCTATCCTTTCACAGCTCCTACTCCACTGCCGACGCGTTTCGAAATAAATCTTCTTCATGGGCTGTGGTAGACGAAGAGCACAATCTGGTCACAGCTGCTCCTAATTACTCACGATGGGCTGTTCTGTATGAAAACTGCGCAAAGAGTTCTGGGAGTTGCAGTGCCAGATTAGTCCATTAATATAGTGCAATGTTCTGCTGGAATCAAGGGGCCCGCAAATGAGCCCAAGCAGGAAGGCGCCCCCCCTCAATCCTGGGCTGATGTTCCACAAGGCGGAGATGGCTGATGTCATCCCCGGTGGCCCCCAAGTTACCGGGCTGGTGCATTCTCGCCGGCTCGGCCGCCGCACTTATATCATGCTCACGCTTGCTTCCAAAGTTTGAGAATCACTCAAACACCAGCATAGAGTTGCAAGCATGACTCTTTATTACAGGTACAGGGGCTGTCGACCTGCTATCCTTTCACAGCTCCTACTCCACTGCCGACGCGTTTCGAAATAAATCTTCTTCATGGGCTGTGGTAGACGAAGAGCACAATCTGGTCACAGCTGCTCCTAATTACTCACGATAGCGCGCCCTACGATGAGCTGTTCTGTATGAAAACTGCGCAAAGAGTTCTGGGAGTTGCAGTGCCAGATTAGTCCATTAATATAGTGCAATGTTCTGCTGGAATCAAGGGGCCCGCAAATGAGCCCCCGCTGGAAGGCGCCCCCCTCAATCCTGGGCTGATGTTCCACAAGGCGGAGATGGCTGATGTCATCCCTGGTGGCCCCCAGGTTACCGGGCTGGTGCATTCTCGCCGGCTCGGACGCCGCCCTTATATCATGCTCACGCTTGCTTCCAAAGTTTGAGAATCACTCGAACACCAGCTCCTCATCTGGACGCGCACCACTTGAGTGTGTGTGTGTGTGTGTGTGTGTATATATATATATATATATATATATATATATATATATATATATATATATATATATATATATTTTTATCACCAAAAAGAGTTGCCCCAAATTGAGAACACGCACAAGGAGACAGCAGAACTCCTTTATTTCGGCAATCAGCAGGCAGCATCTCGTTCCATTTTAAAAGCCCTACGCGTTTCGGAACACATTGTTCCTTGATCACGGGCATTGCATGCAAGGAGGCAAATGAGATGAAGGTAAGAGTCATTATTCTTTTTAACTTCCTCTAGTTCACAGCTTTCCAAACTTTTCATGTTGGTGACACAACTTTTTGTGAAAAAAGAATTCAGGGACACAGTAAAGCGAGCGAGCGCTGCGAGCGAGCCCAAACCACCAAAGGGGGGTGGTTTGCATGGTTAAATTGAAGCACCGGTGGCACAAGGGACATGAATATAGCCCCTAACTGTGTAACACACAACCTCACACACACACAATCCCAAACACACACCCCCACACACCCCCACCCACACACAGACAACCCCACACACACAACCCCACACACCCCCACACACACAACCCCCACACACACAACCCCCCACACACACATAACCCCACACACACACATAACCCCGCACACACTAATAACCCCCCACACACACACAACCCCACACACACACACACAACCACACACAAACAACCCCTCATACACACAACCCCACACACACAATCCCACCCACACACAACCCCACATTCGAATGTATTTTTTTTATATAGCGCAAACTTGACTCGAAGGTGTCAGAGCGCTTTACACGAGCACCAGTAGTGTTACATTCATTTTAGGCACCGGTAGATTAGGTGATTTGCCCAAAATCACAGAAAGAAAAGTAAAAAAAAAACAATTTTTAAAGACACTGATGACGGAAATAAACTTAATTATGCTTAGATCTCGCACATTTTACAAACATTGATTGATAAAGTGCATACCATACTCCGATGCCCGGCTGCAACAAGGCACTGGACAATGTGCACAGATCATGAATCTGATTTCTTTCCTGATGTCGATGGTACGGATGCCATGTTCCAGCAACCAAGACGTTGCCCAAGTACATGATTTCTGGAAATTAGAAGCAGATACCTGCTTTGTAAAAGGCGGGCTTTTCTCGCCTCGGTGAGTCGCTCCTACTTCTGACCGGCGATGACTATTCCAGATTGAAGGAAAACCTACTTCTATGCAGAGCGCGCTGACCAAAGAAGTTAAGCAAAACAAACTATTACAATTCTCCTTGCTCTCTATGTCACAGGGTTCTCGGCCGCTCTAGCCGTTAGGACACTTCCTCTCCCTTGTTGCAGCCATTAACAGGAGTGTCTGAAGATGTTTCCTAGGAAGGATTCTATGCCATGTTGATCAGGCGGGCAACTAGAGCCAAATTTCGGGGGGAGGGGCTAATTCTTCCAGCTGTAACCAGAGCGGCTGTAAAAAGGGATGAAAACACAACAAAAGCCTCATTTACAAGTACACAGTCTTTTAAAGACCTGTGAAGTGCTTGGGTGCCGCTGCAATTAGACGTCGCCAGCCCGCGAAGCTGTCGCAGCTCGGGCTGACACAAACGAGGGGGGGGTTGGCCCAATGGGTGTTGCAGTTCTTTAAATGGAAAAAAATAAGTGCAGGTACTCACCAAAAGGAGCAGTGGGCGGAGTTTAGGGCGGGGCTATGGGGGAACAAGGGGCGGGGTTAGCTTTTTGACCTTGCCAAGGTTGTATGCACGAAATCTGCATGCATTTTATCACCCGCATAAGGATTACATTGCTGCTTCAGCCTGCCTTAAATCGAACCGGTGGCCTACAGCCCACTGACACACTGAAAACAATGGGGCGAAGTGACGCCCCAATCCGGCTGCACACCATTAATTCACACATAGCGTTGATGCCAAAGTTAATCCATTTAATCAGAAGTTTTATTCCAACTTGTATCAATTTTTTCAGCAGTTCAAACTTGTTATCCAGTCACATGGTACACTCTTATGAGTACATTATATCCTTAAATGCTGTAGGCATGCACATTTTGCCTTATCCTAGAGCATGGAATGTAGCATAAGTGTTCCTCCAAAGATAATCTATTTTCACCCAATGCATTTCGGGCCCCTCCCGGCCCTTCGTCAGGAGTTTATCTACAAGTTTAAAACATTACTGTTAGACTGGGTTTTCAATAATTAATAACAATTAATCATTACGCACAGATGCACCACATACATGAAATACATACATTTGATTTCCCTTTGCCCCACACTCAACGTTCTGCCCGCTGAATTCACTGAATAAATGCCTGCTCCAACTTATCCCAACCCTCTAATTTTGATTTGTTTCCCAATTTAAATTCACATTACTAAGTTCAGTTAGCTATATGTAAACCATCTCTTCTACCTCAAAACGAACCCGCACCTTAAACAAACGTTCTGGTTACTGCTCACCATCCTGTTGAGAACCATTCTACATCCCCAACTACCCACTCGATTTTATACACCTGTGTCACAGTCCCACCCCTTCTGTGTACTTCCAATTCACACCCACTAATACATTGAACTACAAGGCCCACAGTGCACAGCTAATGCTCTTCAGCTAATCTTTTCTTGATGGTTATTGTCTGCTCGTGACCCTCGCTGTGACTCGCTGTATTCCTATCCCCTGTTCTTACGATGTGGTTTCCCCTCCAATATTCTGAGCATTAACCTTACGCTGTTCACATCACCTTCCCAAACATTTAAACCATTTAAACATTGAATCCCCCGCCCACCCGGTTTGTTATTTTAAACGTTGAATGAGCAGCTTGTCATATTAGTTGTTAACCGTGATCACATTTTATGCAAATCCATAATGCGTGTCCTAGCGCAGCACGAAGTTGACCGTAAGTCCAACAAATAGTAATCCATTTCGCTTTAAAAACGTAGTCAATAAAATTCCCTTTGAGGACTGATGTTTCAGGGGTCTGCCATGTGACGATATGATTTTTCTAGGTTTATTTGTCGGTAATCCATGGGTGCTTCTCGTCGTGTGGGCAGAAAAGTGATAATTCATCAAAAAAGAGTGACAGAGTGCACACCTATTTGTCCAATAATTCATCCATAGTTCATCATTCATCTGTTTGCGTGCAAACCCGGAATCGTGCACTGCCCTAGCACGTGCTTGTGAAACACTGAAAACAATGGGAAACTTCTGATTAAATGGATTAACTTTGGCATCAACGCTATGTGTGAATTAATGCTGTGCAGCCGGATTGGGGCGTCACTTCGCCCCATTGTTTTCAGTTAACCATTGTTAACCACATCGCAAGAACAGGGGATAGGAATACAGCGAGTCACAGCGAGGGTCACGAGCAGACAATAACCATCAAGAAAAGATTAGCTGAAGAGCATTAGCTGTGCACTGTGGGCCTTGTAGTTCAATGTATTAGTGGGTGTGAATTGGAAGTACACAGAAGGGGTGGGACTGTGACACAGGTGTATAAAATCGAGTGGGTAGTTGGGGATGTAGAATGGTTCTCAACAGGATGGTGAGCAGTAACCAGAACGTTTGTTTAAGGTGCGGGTTCGTTTTGAGGTAGAAGAGATGGTTTACATATAGCTAACTGAACTTAGTAATGTGAATTTAAATTGGGAAACAAATCAAAATTAGAGGGTTGGGATAAGTTGGAGCAGGCATTTATTCAGTGAATTCAGCGGGCAGAACGTTGAGTGTGGGGCAAAGGGAAATCAAATGTATGTATTTCATGTATGTGGTGCATCTGTGCGTAATGATTAATTGTTATTAATTATTGAAAACCCAGTCTAACAGTAATGTTTTAAACTTGTAGATAAACCCCTGACGAAGGGCCGTGAGGGGCCCGAAATGCATTGGGTGAAAATAGATTATCTTTGGAGGAACACTTATGCTACATTCCATGCTCTAGGATAAGGCAAAATGTGCATGCCTACAGCATTTAAGGATATAATGTACTCATAAGAGTGTACCATGTGATTGGATAACAAGTTTGAACTGCAGAAAAAATTGATACAAGTTGGAATAAAACTTCTGATTAAATGGATTAACTTTGGCATCAACGCTATGTGTGAATTAATGCTGTGCAGCCGGATTGGGGCGTCACTTCGCCCCATTGTTTTCCGTGTTTCACAAGCACGTGCTAGGGCAGTGCACGATTCCGGGTTTGCACGCAAACAGATGAATGATGAACTATGGATGAATTATTGGACAAATAGGTGTGCACTCTGTCACTCTTTTTTGATGAACTACAGCCCACTGAGCCATCTGTCCAGTACTGGTACTCTTTTGCACACGTCACCTTTCTCTTGTAACATACTGTTTGCTACCTCTTAAATTTTGTGTGCTCTTGATACTTGCGCAAGTGCCACCATTGCCTCATTTAACGTTTGTTCTTGTGTTTGAGTGTCCTCCATTTATTGCAGTATTATACCTCTACTTGTAATTTGTACGCTTTTGTAACCTGCACACATCACTTTTTCCTCCTGTAATGTATCGTTTGCTACCTCTTGTATTTTGTTTGCTCACAATTGTCACTATTGCCTCATGTAACTTAACGTTTGCTTTTGTAATTTGTTCACTTGTAATTTTCTCCTCATGTATCATTACTGTTCCTATTGTGAAGTGCTCTGACACCTTCAGGTAAAGTCCGCGCTATATAAAAACGGATAAAATAAATAAACAAGTCTCTCCTGGAACATTTGTAAACCGGAGTTAGGGCCAGAGCTGACAACGTCTGTACTGGGGAACCAGGTGCCAATTTCCACATTTTTGATTGGTCTTAAGATCTGTCCAAGGTCGATGAAATAGGAATCAGTGAGTGTGGAAGTGGAAGTGTGCAAGAAAGCAATTCAGATGCGTGGCGACTGTAAAAGCCTTCCCATACGTTCTTTTGTTATGTCCTGAATAGTGCCTCCCACCGCCACCCATTAGATTTTAAGCCCAATCTTAGCGCCCACTGTGAAAGATCTTTGGATAACCAAATGACTCAGCAGACACACCCCTGCTCTGATTTACAAAGCAGCTCACGCTGGGTCCTGGTGACGAGCTCCATTGCCTCCCCTTTGGAAGTCGCCGCATGTGGCCTGCAGCACCAGAGATTAGTCACGGATCCGCGAGACTCGCCCCAACGCACGCCTCGAGGGGGCCTGACTGGCGCGACACACCTATGTACGGGGCGCGACACAGTAACGTGTCGCGCCACACAGTCTGGAAAGCTGTTTTCATGGTGGAAAGCCCTCCAGTGGGCGTATTTAACCGCTCAGTGTTCTGGGACTCGTAGGATCTTCATCATTCCAGTTCTGAATCTCCGGTGGGTTTTTGCCGCGTTTGCACCACTTAATACGAATTTCAAGCTCTCCAGTGAGCTACTAGGTGTACACCGCCGATTCTTTACTGCCAAACTGCTCCTTCTGCCAATTGTGCTTTAGTCCAGTCTTTTTGCACAAGGCATTCCACATTCCATTTCTTTTAGTGGCGTTGCAGTTCTCTCGACTGGTCCGACCGGCAATTATTTCACCAAAAAGAGTTGCCCCAAATTGAGATCGCGCACAAGGAGACAGCAGGACTCCGTTTTACTGTTAACATCGTCCTTTATCCCGGCACTCAACAGGCAGCATCTTGTTCCATTTTAAAAGCCCTATGCGCAGTTTGGCAGTAAAGAATCGGCGGTGAACACTGAGCGGTTAAACACGGCCATTAGAGGGCTTTCCACTAGAGGATGTTAAAAAGAATAATGACTCGCTCCTTCGTCTCATTTGCCTCCTTGCATGCAATTCCCGTGATCAAAGAACAATGTGTTCTAAAACGCGTAAGTCTTTTAAAAGGGAACGAGATGCTGCGAAGTTTTTAGAATGCTGCCCTGCAAATAAAAGAAAGAAAACACGCAGTGTGTGGTGCCTTCAATCTTTTGGAACCTTCGAATGGTATATATATATATATATTCTGCTCCAAGTTTTCTCCCCTTTTCCGAAGAATACACGTAGGCTACTTCTAGATGCTTAAGTGTTTTATGTAAGGCACAGAATCTGGTAGCTGCCTACCGACGCGTTTCGCCACTAAGGCTTGGTCACGGTAAAGATCAGTTTGTGCTAGGTGCTATTTACATACAAGATAGCTTGCACAGAAAAAGGACTTATAGTAGTCATTCCGCTCATTGGTTTTGGCAGACATCTTTGAATGGTAAACATCAATATATATCGAATTTTCCCTTATTACGAAACAATGATGTACAATTTTACAGTTATAAACAGTACCTCTTGCCCCAGTGGGCTAATATCCAATTATTCGACGCCACACCGATATACATTTTAAGCAGCTCAAACCAAAAATTCATTGTCCTTAATCGGTACACATTGCATATCGCCCCAGTGGGCTTATGTATAGTTGATCAATGTTAGCCCAAGTGGGCACGCATGTCATAGGCATCATTCAATATTTTTACTGTTTTACAGTTCGATAGTATCCCAAGATGTTTCAATGGATCCTAAGTTCCTGTACAAACAAAAGGAAAAGAAAATAGCATTAAATGTGGGTGAAAGTTAAAAAACTGTATATTTACATGATTAAAATGATCTATTGAAAGAAGTTCTCGGACTGAATCTATTATTCTATATTACTGGTGTCATAGATGGACTGCTAGCTCTTCATTACAATTCAACCCAATTGGCTGTAGTGTTTCAAAATCAATAATGAATCTTGATTCTAATGTTCTCAATTAGTGGAGTCTATCCCCCCTCTCACGGATTGATCGACTGCATCTAACACCACATATTTGAGTAGGTTGTCATTTTGATCATGATATGTCTTAAAGTGGCGTGCAACAGGGTACTGTTCATTATTGTTCCTGATTGCTCTTTTATGTTCCAATATCCTGATTTTTGCCCTATGTTTCGTGCTGCCAATATAAAATTTTCCACAAGGGCAGATAAGACAATAAACACAAAATTCAGCGTTACAATCAAAGGGCCCTTTGATTGTAAACATTCTGGAACTGTTCGGTACCTTGATCTTCGTACAATTGTTGCTACCTTTACAAGCTTTAAATTTCATACAGCACTCGAAACCTCCTGAGCCTGAGTTTTTTTACTTTAGTCCTCGATGTTATTGCATTTTTACTTAGCTCATCCTTCAATGATTTCCCCTTCCTGAAGGTAATCTGGGGGGTGTCTTTCACATATTGACTCAAAAATACATCAGATTGGCCAATTCTTAGTCAGGATTTGGCGGACCTTTTAGGCCTGACCTGAGTAGGTGGTGATGAACCTCACAGTTTTTTCTTCTTCTTCTAACAACCTCTGTTTGGGTATCAATAGGTCAGCTCTTGGTATCTTGTTAACTCTTTCAATAGCTTGACTGATTGTCTTTTTCATATATCCTCTCTCACTAAACCGGTCAATCATCACCAGTTTTTCTGCTTCAAATTCTTCCATATTACTACTATTCCTTTTTGCTCTTAGCAATTCTCCATATGGAATGCTTTGAATTAAACTGTAGGGGTGAGCACTTGAGGCAAAAAGGAGACTATTGCCCGCAGTTTCTTTTCTGTGGAGCTTTGTTAACAATTTGTGATCTTGTACTTCTACTGTCACATCTAGGAATATTATTTTTTCCTTGCTTATATGGGATGTTAACTTAATATTCCAATCATTCACATTTAGAGCAGAGATATAGTTTTTTGCACTGGTTTCGTCTCCTTTCCATATCATAAATATGTCATCTATAAAGCGGGTCCAAAAAATGACCCGCTCTCCCTGGTCACCCTGGCTGCTGGACACCTGCTCCTCCCACCAGCCCATGAACAAGTTCGCGTAGCTGGGGGCGAAGCAGGTGCCCATCGCCGTACCTTGTGTTTGTCTGTACAGTTTATCGTTGAAATAGAAGAAATTATTGGTTAGGCAATAGGAGGCCATATCAACCAACATTTCAGTATGGAGTAGTGTTGTTATAGATCTGGCTCTCAAAAAGTGTCTTATAGCTTGAATTCCTGTGTCATGTTTGATAGATGTGTATAAACTGGTCACATCCAGTGTGATCAGTAAATAATCAGACTCCCAAGACAGGTCATTAATCATATTCAGGAAGTGCATGGTGTCCCTCAGATAAGCTGGCAGCGAAATTACAAAAGGTCTTAAGAAAAAGTCTATATATTTCGATGTCTTTTCCAATTGTGACCCCATGGAGGACACAATTGGCCTGCCAGGAGGTGATAAGGGGTTTTTGTGCAGTTTGGGTAGGAGATATAAATTCGGAGTTTTAGGATATTTGCATCTTAGTCCATAATATTCTCCCTTTTCCAATATACCAATCTCATACCAATGTAGAAGCATCTCTTCGTATTTTATATATGAGGTTGTTAACTCTTCAGTAGTTGCTAACTGGTAACATTGATTGTCATCAAGCTGCCTTAGACCCTCAGTTAGATAATCTGTTTTTCCCCAAACAACAACATTCCCTCCATTATCTGACTGCCGGATCACTATGGAGTCATCATTTCTATGGGAATCAAGTGCTTTAGACTGCTGAGAAGTTAAATTTTGTTTAGCTAAACCTTTAGTACAATAGCGTATCTTTTTTAGATCTCTTGTGACACTCTTTTCAAAAACATCTATTGCATCACAATGGATTATAGGTACAAATGTTGATTTTGGCTTAAAGACACTTTTACATGGTTTATCTACTGTCAACTCCAAATTGTCTAAATTAAGCAAAGGATCGTCATGATGTTCAATGGCCTCATCCAATTCAGTCGCAGTTTGTAAAGTCTCTATGTCCGATATACTCAGAGTTCCTTGAGGATCTCCTCTTGGCTCTATTCCCCATTAGGTGCATGGAATTGGAACCATTTTTTCAATTTTAATTTGTGTATGAAGCAGAATGTGTCTATGCGAGTTTGTACATAGTCCATCTTGCGTATTGGGCAAAAAGACAATCCTAGGGCTAATAAGTCAATTTCAATATTGGTTAACTCACGTTTTGGGAGGTTGATCACAGTCATTTCATTCCTCTTCTTGCTCTGGTTAGCATGGGTGCGGGTGTGTAGGAATCTTCTTTTCTTTCTTCTCCTTGCTTTATATATATATCAATGCTCGAAGGTGTCCACCTTTGAGTAGCACGTGAACAGCAGCTTGGTTTATGTATAGGTGAGGACGGGGATCCACTCGTAGACGCCGCTCTGTACGGGTTCTGCCCGACGCGTTTCGAAGCTCCATATGCTTCTCTTCAGGGGCTTTAACGGAAGCGGTGTGCGCAACCACCGACCTCCTTCTCCATTTTATATATAACACACCCACCGATGGGAGGCTCAAATGAGACTATGCATTCTGGGAAGTGTGGTCCGGGAAGCACACAATCAAGTCCTGAATGGACTCCACAAGTGGGCCAGTCCTCGATTCCAAGTACGACTGCTGCTTCACTTTAGTGACCCCCAGGGTACCGGGGTGGTGCATACTCCGCGGCTGGACGGCCGCGTATAAATCAATGCTCAAAGGTGTCCACCTTTGAGTAGCACGTGAACAGCAGCTTGGTTTATGTATAGGTGAGGACGGGGATCCACTCGTAGACGCCGCTCCGTACAGGATCTGCCCGATGCGTTTCGAAGCTCCATATGCTTCTTTTCAGGTGCTTTAACGGAAACGGTGTGCGCAACCGCCGACCCACTTCTCCATTTTATATATAACACACCCACCGATGGGAGGCTCAAATGAGACTGTGCATTCTGGGAAGTGTGGTCCGGGATGCACACAATCAACTCCTGAATGGACTCCACAAGTGGGCCCGTCCTCGATTCCAAGTACGACTGCTGCTTCACTTTAGTGACCCCCAGGGTACCGGGGTGGTGCATACTCCGCGGCTGGACGGCCGCGTATAAATCAATGCTCGAAGGTGTCCACCTTTGAGTAGCACGCGAACAGCAGCTTGGTTTATGTATAGGTGAGGACGGGGATCCACTCGTAGATGCCGCTCCGTACGGGATCTGCCCGACGCGTTTCGAAGCTCCATATGCTTCTCTTCAGGGGCTTTAACGGAAGCAGTGTGCGCAACCGCCGACCCACTTCTCCATTTTATATATAACACACCCACCAATGGGAGGCTCAAATGAGACTGTGCATTCTGGGAAGTGTGGTCCGGGAAGCACACAATCAAGTCCTGAATGGACTCCACAAGTGGGCCCGTCCTCGATTCCAAGTACGACTGCTGCTTCACTTTAGTGACTCCCAGGGTACCGGGGTGGTGCATACTCTGCGGCTGGACGGCCGCTTATAAATCAATGCTTGAAGGTGTCTACCTTTGAGTAGCACGCGAACAGCAGCTTGGTTTATGTATAGGTGAGGACGGGGATCCACTTGTAGACGCCGCTCCATACGGGATCTGCCCGACGCGTTTTGAAGCTCCATATGCTTCTCTTCAGGGGCTTTAACGGAAGCAGTGTGCGCAACCACCGACCAACTTCTCCATTTTATATATAACACACCCACCGATGGGAGGCTCAAATGACACTGTGCATTCTGGGAAGTGTGAGCCGGGAAGCACACAATCAAGTCCTGAATGGACTCCACAAGTGGGCCCGTCCTCGATTCCAAGTACGACTGCTGCTTCACTTTAGTGACCCCCAGGGTACCGGGGTGGTGCATACTCCGCGGCTGGACAGCCGCGTATAAATCAATGCTCGAAGGTGTCCACCTTTGAGTAGCACGCCAACAGCAGCTTGGTTTATGTATAGGTGAGGACGTGATGGATGAGGACAGGAGTGATGTTTGGGGCTCATGGTAGATCCTTTGGAACGAGCAGTAATTTGAAAGTGCATCCATCCAGGATATATGGACTACATCTCCCACAAGCATAATGTGTGTTTTCATATAGGGAAATGGTAGACGTCGTACACTTTACTGCTGGCCCGTGATGAGGAAAATAAATTTCCGAAACGCGTGGGGCCTATTTCAAACATGCAACTGCCCATACCAACTAACACTTTGGGGAAGGCGCACGCAGGCTCGGGTGCTACCCGCTACTTGGACAACCGCATGGAGGGTAATATATTAGCGGCGGGCCGCCGCTGGGTTGCACCACCCCGAAGAAACGGGGGCCACGAGACTCGCTATCCAAGGAGTCTCGTATGTGGAGCTGCGTGATGGATGAGGACAGGAGTGATGTTTGGGGCTCATGGTAGAGCCTTTGGAATGAGCAGTAATTTGAAAGGGCATCCATCCAGGATATATGGACTACATCTCCCACAAGCACAATGTGTGTTTTCATATAGGGAGATGGTAGACGTCGTGCACTTTACTGCTGGCCCCTGATGAGGAAAATAAATTTCTGAAACGCGTTGGGCCTATTTCAAACACGCAACTGCCCATACCAACTAACGCTTTGGGGAAGGCGCACGCAGGCTCGGGTGCTACCCGCTACTTGGACAACCCCATGGAGCGTAATATATATATGACCTTCGCTAAAAAATATGATATTTTTTAACAACAATGGGGAGCAAACACTCTAGCCCCTGGTGAGCAAACAAGTGGCTCTGAATCAGACTTCAGTGAGGAAGAACAAAGAAGACAGGGACTACGGAGGTTCTCTTTTTTAGACGAAATGAAGTTGCTCTATCAGGCGCAACAAACACCACAAAGTAACTCCAGAGGCAGAGGACAAAACAGACGGAGAGCAAGGGGAAGGGGCTATGCTGCCCAAGGAAACCAAAGCGCAAAACAAGACGTAGCAAGCGAAGAAGGGAGCAGATACAACTTGAGGGCCCGAACGGTGATAAGGAAATAACACAAAGTAAAACTCCCAACTTAGTAATCAACCTGTCAAGACATACCTTAACACCAAATGAAATGAGTTTATTGAACAAAGGACTCTCGTTTTGCCCTGAAACCCACTTTGACTTAACTGAGACTAAAATTGATCTCTAAAAATATACTAGAAACTAAAGTTGAAAAAGTTCTTTGCCAAAAAATTGATCAATACAAACAAAACCCAAGTGGAATCAACACCAGTAAATCCTATGCCTGGATATGTAACATCCGAAATGCCACAACTACGTATTGCCTATGAGTTGGCCAATGAGATCGAAGATACTTAAATACCTGACACCCAAATGCTAGATGAAATGGGCATCATAACAGATGAACACCGCCCCACAGACTTTAAACCTAAATCAAAATTCTGTCCGATCCTTCATCCTGGAAACAAAATTGACATCTTTCACGAATTGGTAATGAGTGACATTGAAGGAATACAAAAGACTTACAATAAGAACAGAAAAGAGAACTTAACAAAAGGGGAACGGATGGCAATACAAAGCCTGAGAAATAACACCAAAATAGAGATCAAACCGGCTGACAAAGGCGGCAACATAGTTGTAATGGAAAAGGAACATTATGTGGAGGAAGCAATTAGACAACTGAGCAACACCCAGAATTACAAAGCACTCGTAAAGAACCCCACAGACAAGATGAAACTGGAACTTGAAACAAAATTAACCACCTGGCACTCGAAGGGATTGATAACTGAAACTGAAAAGAAATTTTTAATGATCGAAAATCCAATCATCCCGACAATTTACTTCCTGCCGAAGGTGCACAAGACTTTCAATAAACCCCCAGGACGCCCAATAATCTCCAGTTGTGGAAGCCTGTATGAAAATATTTCCAGTTATGTGGATCATTTCATTGCTCCTATTGTGCCCACATTGAGTTCCTATATCAAGGACACGGGCGATTTTTTACGCATACTAATGGACACTGAGTGGCAATCAAATTACCTACTGGTTACAATCGATGTGGTATCACTATACACATCCATCGACCACAACATTGGACTAAAAGCAATCAGCTATTTTCTAGATCAACAACCTATCATGCAGAGAGAACACTCCAAAATGATCATGGAAATGATCTCCATGTGCCTGCATAACAATGTCTTTTTGTTCAACAAGACTTTCTACAAACAGTGCTGTGGAACGGCGATGGGAGTTTCCTTCTCTCCAAGCTACGCCAATCTCATGATGGGGTGGTGGGAGAGAAGCGTGGCTTGGAGAGAGGAATACGACCAGCATATGGCCAAAGTAGCCCTTTGGCTACGATTTATTGACGATCTCTTTCTCTTGTGGAAAGGAACTGAAGCAGAATTCCTCATTTTCTTCGAAGTCCTCAACAACAACAATGTGGGATTAAAATTCACATATACCATCAGTGCCAAAGAGATAGATTTCTTGGACACAAAAGTATACATATCAAATGGGAAAATACAAACAACTGTCCATAGAAAGAAAACAGCGACAAACAGTCTTCTTCATGGTCTGAGTTTTCACCCACAGAAATTAAAAAAGAGCATTCCGTACGGAGAACTATTACGGATGAAAAGGAACTGCTCGGAGAACTCTGAAATGGAGAAGAAATTTAAAGAGACAAAGCAACGCTTCAGACAAAGAGGATATAAAAATATAGATCTTGAAGTGTGCGAAACAAGAGCTCGCACCAAAACAAGAGCAGACACTCTTGTAAACAAGGACCAACAAAGAAACCGACCCACAGATGATAATCAACGAAGGGCAGACCAAAAGGAGGAACAGCCACGGCTGATAATAACATTCAGCAAGGAGAGTCACAAAATACAAAAAGCCCTGATCAAATACTGGCATGTCCTGTGCAAAGATCCTGACATAGAGATGACTATTGGTGACCACCCACTGATAGCATATAAAAGGGCTCCAAACCTTGCGGATCAACTCACTCAAAGTCACTTCGTAATGAACAAATCAGAGTCTTGGTTTGACCAAAGGAAAAAAGGATTCAGCAAATGTCCAACCTGCAAGGCTTGCAAGATAGGAAAAAACATCAAAAACTTAACTGATCCAGATGGAAAAAATGTCATAATCAGGACTAGCATCACCTGTGAATCGTCGTACGTTGTGTACATGTTACAATGTTTTTGCGGCAAAGCCTACATAGGAAGCACGACATGTCCTCTCAAAATGAGAATATTGCAACACATTCGTGCAATCCAAAACAGAGACCACTCATACGCCATTGCCAAACACATGGCCAATCATGAAACAAAAACTTGACTTGATGTGAAATTTTTTGGACTGGCAAGCATTCCACAACATGAAAGAGGTGGGAACCGCAAACAACAATTGAGACGTTTGGAATCTAAACTAATTATAAGGTTCAAAACCAAACAGCCAGTAGGCCTCAACGGCGACGAAGAACTTTATGTCCATTTATAAAATGAATAATAATTGTAACACTGCATACCTGCCATAACAACTCTCCGAATCTTTGAATAAGCAGATACCAATTACTGTTAGTGACAGACCGAATTTATTGAATATGGTAATTCACAGAAAACAACCATGTGTAAACACACTATGCTGGTCACATGACAACTACGGGGACGTAGGGCACTCAGCCCTTAATTGAACCAGACCTTATGTCTAAAGTTACGCATTAAATCGACCATCAGGTACCTAGTTGGCCGGTTTTATACGCACGTGTGTACCACGAGCGTCAAGGAAGCGAAAGATCCTTTAAAAACAGGCACGCTTCCTTATGCAGTAACAATAACATCCCTCGTAGTTGGATATGGCCAGCATATTGGTATGCATGATGTAATACATAGTGACAACATGAATAACTACAAGTACCATCCTGCCCCGGTTAACCAAAGGGGTGTGCAATGAAATAAATGTGGAAAGCGAAAAGGGACCAATCACAATCACTACCGTGACCAGGAACTACGGTTCGAAACGCGTAGGAGGTGTTGTGTCACGTTTGAATAAACAACTGCGTTAACCCAAGAAGTGTGCCGCGATTCTTTTTCTTGTATTGGATTAATTGGAGACACTGCCCTGGTCTCCTCGCGTGCACCCACCGGAACAGAGCTCCCGTTGTGACAGGACAATTTGTTGTTTATATATATATATATATATATATATATATATATATATATATATATATATATATATATATATATATATATATATATATATATATATGATATGATATATGATATATGATGTATGATATATATATATATGATATATATATATATCACACACACATACACACACACACAAATATGTGTATATGTTGTCGGGGGTGAAGGGGGTTTGGAGAATAAATAGACTTTAACACATCTTGAGGCCGGAGTGCTGGCCGTTTTTCTCTGACTGGATTGGTTGGACTGTGTGGTTGCGATATATATATATATATATATATATATATATATATATATATATATATATATATATATATTCACTGAAAAAAACATATGTTTTAGGGGTGTTATAGTTAGCTGGACATTTCACTCGTACAAAACCATTGAAATTCCTCAGTTATAGTTAGTTGTACTCACTATAACTCATGCGCCGACAATCCACTGCTGATGATGTCACATATTACATCATTCCTGACATGTGTCATGCAGAATTTGTTTTTGTGCAGGAAGACGCACCGTCTTGCACAAAAACAATCTGTAAAGGCATTTTTCTCCTTCAATGTATGCTGTGCATTTTAGCATACATTCATAGAGAAAAAATGAGGAGAAATGAAAATAATTCTCCTTGTTGTGCCTTGTTACACCAATTGGTGCAGCATTCACACACATGTCCTGATTTATGATTTCTAATAAATCTGGAGATGCGTCTTGTTCTATGAGTGTTCTGTGCAAACACGCACACCTATGGAACGCCCCTTCAACATAGGAGTTTGAAGCACTCCGTGCCCTAAAGCCTGGCTCACTGCATGAGTACATGCATACTGACTGAATGATAACAGTACTATAAGGAGCGACACTGGGTGAATTCATAATTGGTTGAGTTTTACTTTAGTGAATGGATTATTACATGGTACTGAAAGAGTCACTATGGGATTGCAAGAGCAGTCACAGGGTGTTTGCTGGAGTGTATTGATACTGACTGTTGAATTGTAGGCCTGAAACACAATTGTGTACTTAGTTAGTTAGTCAGAGTCCTGCACCCAATGCGTAGAAGTCATTCACCAAACGCGTTGCAGTCGCACACCCTACACGATAGGAGTCATGCATCCAACGTGTGCACACCAGGGGGCCACACTGAATGCCGCGTTGTGCGCGCAACTCCTAATTTTACCGTTAAAATAAAAATATCCCCTATCCTAATTTCTATTATCCCCAGCTACCCCATCCCCCGGGGCTCATATAAAACGTTGGGGACCGTAGGGGGAGCCCCAATGCCCCAATGGTCCCAGCTGGCTCCCTGCGTCCTTCATGAGCCGGCATTGCTTTTCCATTTGGGAGCTGCTAACATGCAGCTCCCCGTGTGGAAAAGCAATTTGGTTTAGATTTTGAAAGAGAGAGCAGGTTTCCCTGCTCTCTCTTTCCAAATCCAAACCAAGTTTGTTATGGGAGGGCGGGAGCTGTGAGACTCCCCTCCTCTCATAGCAAACAGCAGTGTCCCAGAAGTGGGCACCCCGGGACACTGCAGGAGCCGGCGCTGGGGGATGGCAATCCCCAGGACCCTCAACGGCTCCAGGAGGGCGGCCACGCAGCCCCCTACCACAATACACAAAGTCCCTGGGGGTGGTGGTCCCCTGGGCTTGGGGGTACGTTGAGACCCCTCACCCATGTATTTTTCTGGGAGGAGCCTTGGAGCCTCCCAACCATTTATTGTCAAAGCCCCGGGGGGTGGGGGTCCCTGGGCCTTGGGGGTGCCGTTGAGCCCCCACCCGCATATTTTGCGGGGGAGGCTTGAAGCCCCTCCAACCATTTATTTTGTAGCCCCGTGGGTGACGGTCCCCGGGGCTGGGGGGCCCCTCTGGGCCACCCATACATTTTAATAATTTTGCCCCCGGGATTTGGCCCCCGGGGGGCTAATAATTAAAGAAGCTCCGTTTTCTTTTTTTTTTATGGCAGGATCCGTGCACCCAAACACACTTTGCCGTTTTAAAATATATATATAGAAGAAGGGAGGAAGACCCCTTTTCATTTGGAGTTCGACCTTATCCGCAGCACATGGCTGAGGGGGGGAAAACTGAAACCACCCGAAAACGACGGAGAACCCGACGAGGTGGTTGGCAGAGGAAGAGGAAGGGGCAGAGGAGCAGCCCAATCCACTCGCAAGAGAAGAGGCAAGAAGTGGTAGACGCAAGTCTCACAGTAGTCAACCTCACGGAACATCCTTTAACACAAGAAGACGAAGACACTTTACAACTGGGGCTGAGTTTCTGCCCTAACAAAAGACTAGAGTACACCCAAACTCGTATTGATTTGTTCAATCTGACCCGTAAAATGAAATTACATAAATTCCACAAATTAAAACCACGAACTGAGGGCACAAAGAAAACAAGAAAGAAAGCCACAACTTGTCCCACTGATAACCTATCCATCAAGGATCTTAATACGGCACGAGTGTTGGAGGAACTTCAAACTGAGCAAGAGGATGTAATTACTGATACCAACATCAAAACGTCAGAAGTGGGAAGTATTGAACAACAATCCCCAATAACAAATTTTAAAGCTCCATCACAATTTAATCCGCAAATGCCGTACGACGCAATAGACACCTTTGCGGACACTGTGACACAAGATTTGATGTATCATAGACTATCTAGCAGAAAAAGAACCCATAAAAAGAACAACTTAACTTTGGCCCAATCAGATGCTTTGACCAACCTGCATAACAACAGGGAGATAGTTGTGAAACCCTCAGATAAGGGTGGTAATGTGGTTCTATTAACTCGAAATCAGTATAGCCAGGAATCTTTGAAACAACTGCAAGATCCTGGATACTATCAAAAGATCAACAAAGAAGAATACATAGAAAGTATCAAATCTTACCATATCTTACTGACTAAATGGCGCAATAAATCAATGTTAGATACTGATGAGTTCTTATTTCTCCGAAATCCAGAACCAGTGTTGCCGACCTTCTACCAATTACCGAAGGTCCATAAAGACTCCAAGAATCCACCGGGACGACCGATCGTCTCTTCAAAGGGGAGTCTAACTGAGAACTTATCCATCTACATTGATTCTTTTCTCTCCATCTTTGTCACTGACTTACCATCTTATGTGAAAGACACTAAAGACTTCATTGGACAAATTGATCAGATTATTTGGGATCCATCCTATGTGCTAATCACTTTAGATATAGCCAGCCTCTATACAAGTATACAACACGACCAGGGCATAGAGGCTGTCAAATACTTTCTGGACAAGAGACCAGCAAAATATGCTATGCATGGACAATTCTTGATTGAATGTTTGAATTTCTGTCTAACAAATAAAATTTTTACATCAGATATCAGTGGGAAAGAGGTACACTACCTTGACCTAAGGGTCTATGTACAAGATGGTAAACTTGAGACAAGTCTTTATCGTAAGCCGACAGCTGGCAACAGCATCTTGCATGCTGATAGCAGCCACCCTTCTAGTCTGATCCGTAGCATCCCATATGGGGAGCTACTAAGATTGAGACAAAATTGTTCTCTGGATTCTGAGTTCGTCAGAGCTGCAAATGAAAGCATAGCTAGATTTCTAGTTAGAGGTTATGATCAATCTCTCCTTGATAATGCATATAGGAGAGTTCTGAGAATTCCTAGGAAACATCTACTTACTCAGACATCTCTAACTACTGACGAGGCAGACTCCAAAACTAAATTCCGTCTGATCACTATATATTCGGACGAAGTAAATCAACTAAGACAGATTCTTACAAGGAACTGGCACATCCTCCGAACAGATCCAATTATAGGAAATGATGTCCCAGCTAAACCCCTAATCACTTTCAGAAAGTCTAAGTCAATCAAGGACAATCTTGTACAGAGCCATCTTATGCCACTTCCTCCGAAATCCACGGGTACTCTGAAAGAAATGAAGGGGTTCTTTCCCTGTGGGAAATGCCGAGCCTGCGAAGCGAAAATAGTAGAAGGACTTTAACTTACAAGGTACCTGGTCGAAGTAAACCCAAAATGATAAATAAATTTATCACCTGTACAACACCATTTGTAGTGTACTGCTTAGTTTGTCCCTGCGGGTTACAGTATATCGGAAGTACTATCAACAACGTTAAACTCCGTATACTGGAGCACCAAAGGGCAATCACAAATAAGGATGCATCCTATCCAGTTGCCCGTCATTTTGCCGAAAAACATGGCAGTAACAGGGAACTGCTGTGTTATTTCGGTATCGACCATGTGCCCCTACACCCCAGAGGAGGAGATAGACTGCTAAGTCTTCGTAGACTCGAGTCTAGATTTATAATAGATCTACAAACCAAGAACCCCTTGGGTTTGAATGTAGGGGAAGAATTAACAGTTCACCTGGGCAGGTAACTAATTGTAAACGTTATGAATCTGATTGAGTCCTTGTCTGCGTCTGTCTGTAGAAACTAGACTATTACTATGCTGTACTATTAAGTCTCTTTGTAGAATCTAGATCTAGTACATGTAAATATTCTCCAACCATCTTGCTTCCCTTTTTTCCTCTTTAGTTCCTGTTTTGAATCTGTTTTCTTATCTGCCCAAGACTACATGAAATAGCCACATGCATGATCCTTATGGATAGTAATAATACTAATAAGGAATAAGAATACTGGTATCCTATCCAGAGCAAATTAATTATGCGAAATGTGACATTTCTTATGTATATATACATTTTTTGATGCAATCTTTTTATATATTATACCTTGTGAATATGATTAAATGTATTTTTTGGACAGGTTATTCTCCGGACTACATATAGTTGCATGTTACCGGAGCCTTGCCGATACACGGCTAGATTGTTTCCTGTCACTGGCGTTTAATATACAGCGAGTCGTTGTTGGTTGATTAGAGAATATTTCCTCTGGTTATTTCTGCCAGTACAATGCCGATACACGGCGATATAGTTTCGTTTTCTGGCAGTGGTAAATAGTCTGTACCAAGCTTACGATGTATATTTATAATTTTGAAAACGTGCAAATGTTTCAATAAGTTTGTATAATTATATTTTTGCTGGTATAAAATATGTACAATATGGCTGCCACACTTAACCTATGTTTGACATCACGTTCAAATACTTTTGCAAATACGTCCGCCCTTAGTTTCTATGGGGGCGTATACAAAAATGTGCCGCAAATTGAGCGTCGGCGACACTGAGGAAGGACTGCTGTCCGAAACGCGTTTGTCATCTTTTGCCGTGTGCTGTAAATAAAATCTTCTGCCATACCCGGAGTGCTTCGAGTTCTCTTTCTAAGACGAGAGGGAAATCAATGAGCTTCAATATATATATATATATATTTTGGGCCCTGGGAGACTTGTGGGACCCCCTCAGCAGGTCTAGATATTATGCGTTTTGCACACTTGTTCCACTGACTTCTTCAGCCTCACATCTACCGAGGCACAAAATGGCTGCCAACACTTCCTGGTTTCGAATGTTGACAACCACTTGACAGCCAATTAGCATTCAGCGCGAGATTGGGACGGTGTGCTTAGGGTGCGCTCAGGATGCGCGGATCCTGCGCGGCCATAGATATATATATATCATTTTAAATGTCATTTTCTCAGGAACTACTGAATGGACTTACACCATTTAAACAAAAGGCACAAGTCTGAACTAAAGACTACCTCTTTGCCAAATTTGGTGTAATTCTGTTGAGCAGTTCGGTCTGTAGCTGCGATGAACGGTCCTATGGAAAATTGCATGGGGAAAACATGTTTTGGGACCCCCTTTTTCTCGGCCCCCGCTTCACGAATCACCCTGAGACTTTCAGGATAGGAGCGGACCAGAGCTGGCCATAAGTTTTGAAAATTTTGTGAAGATTCGTCAACCAGCGCCAAAGTTATTCCAAATAGAATGTTGCGGATTGCCTATGGAAAATAGGTCCTAGCTATAACTACCTACTGGCAACCGCCAGTAGATAATATATATATATATTTCTTCTTGTAGTAGTTTGTTTGAAAATGTTTCACGTTATATTGATTATTTTCTCAATCCGATAGTGAGATCACTCCCCTCATACATTAAGGATTCAACTGACTTTCTGAAATGTATTTATGATATTCGCTGGAATGAAGAGACCATGGTATTGTTGACATTAGATATATCAACCTTCTACACTAGCATAAGACACACAGATGGTCTTAGAGCATGCAAACACTTTCTAAATATAACAGCAGTGTGACTTGCCAACCAAAATTAAATTATTTTAGAGCTAATGGAAAGGTGCCTTCCAAAAAACATTTTTCTCTTTGGTGATGACTTCTATCTGCAGGAACAGGGGAATGCGATGGGCACCTGTTTCGCCCCCAGTTATGCGAATTTACATCTTGGCTGGTGGGAGGAACGGGTGCTCGGAGGCAGTCCCCTGGAGCAGTGGACTCAACATGTCCTATTGTGGGTTTGATTTATTGACGATGTCTTCATGCTGTGGCAGGGCACGGAGACAGACATCGAGTTGTTTATTAATGACCTCAACCAAAATTCTTTAAACCTAGAATTTGGGGGGCATTACAGTAAGACCACAATAGATTTTCTGGATATTCGGATTAAACCCCTTGATGGAAAATTAGAAACAACTGTATTTTGAAAGGCTACTGTTGGAAATTCAGTTCTCCATGCGGAAAGTGCCCCCCCTGCCGCGTTAATTAGAAGTATCTCCTTTGGGGAATACTATAGAGCTAGGCGAACTTGCAGCAATGAGGAAGAATATGACAGAATAGAAAAAGAAATGACTCAGAGATTTATCCAAAGGGGATACCGTCAAGATGTCTTGAAAGGAGCATCGAGTA
Organism: Lissotriton helveticus; assembly: GCF_964261635.1. NCBI lineage: Eukaryota > Metazoa > Chordata > Amphibia > Caudata > Salamandridae > Lissotriton > Lissotriton helveticus. The sequence continues at coordinate 1,196,128,975 of NC_136065.1, forward strand.
AGGCTAAAAACCTGGAAAGACGTAAAATATTATTTGAACCTTCTAGAACGAAACAACAACAAGAACAGAGGGAGAAATCGAGAGATCAGGATAACTCTAGATGTATAACTACTTTTCATGTAAAACATAGAGAAATTAGATCAATCCTGAATTAATACTGGCACCTGGTAAGAAACGATCCAGTGTTGGGTGCCAGAGTTAAGAGAAATCCAGAGATCACATATAAAAAATCTAAATCTCTAAAGGATCTGATTGTTAAGGGCGAATTCACTGAAAGAAAGAAGGGTGCCCCCACATGGCTAAATCAGAAACCCGTTTTTCAAAAATGCTCGAAATGCAAGGCATGCCAGCATGGCATGAACCGTACTGATTTTAGAACATTTTTTAACAAAACAGTAACCATTAGACGTTTTCTGACTTGTAGAACCAGCTTTGTTGTTTATTTGCTACAGTGCTCCTGTCCAAAAATATATATAGGAAGCACTACTCTGCCCGTTTAGCAACGAATCCTCCAACACAGGCGAGCAATCATAAATCAAGACAGAACATATCCTATCGCTAGGCATTTTGAGTTCCATCACCAAAGTAACCCTATGAGCCTGCAGTATACATGTATAGCTGAGGTCCCAGAGAAAAGGAGAGGGGGGACAGAGAAAGAGAACTCTGGAAATAAGAAACATACTTCATTCTGGAATTCAACTGCAATGAACCCTATGAGCTTAATGTAGATGAGGACCTATATACCTGCCTGTCTTGATAAATATGATGAAGAGTTACAATAGGAGAAACTGCACATAAGACCATGAATTGATTGTTTTTAAAAAAAATATATTTTGCAGTGGTGGACATTAAGATACATATAACAGGATCTGTGTCATTAAGTCGAGATGGATAACTTTTTCCATTTGGATTATTATGCACTTGCACTTTTTGAGATCTTTGTATTGGTTTTAAATTGAGGAGAGTGATATGTTTACACGGAGAAATTTTATCTAGTTTACATATGCACTTGCACGTTTTGATATCATTGTACTGTATTGAAATATGTTTATATTGAGGAGAGTGATATGTTTACATGGAGAAGTTATCTCTAGTTTACATAAGCACTAGCACTTTAAATGTGCTAGATAACATTATAGTTAAAGGATATAATTGAAAATGTTTATTGGTCCCTGATACATACTTTTTAAATTGTATATAGGTCATGAATAATTATATCAATTTTGCGTTTGCACTTTAAAGTGAAGTAACTTGAAGTCCAAACAACAATGATTGAACAATGCTTATTTGCACTACTGCACTTGCACTTTAAATCTGTTGGAATTTGCACCCAATATGAACAGGTACTTGCCGCCATATTATGTTAAAAGCTGAAATTTCCTGTAGCTCAATGCACTTGCACTTTGGAATTATGAAATACACAATTTGAAATTTAAATAGTTGTTGTTTCAATATAAATGTGCAAAAGATTGAAGAAAGTGAGGAATTAACATTCCCAAGTAATATTAATGAATCACATTTATAAATATCCATGAATTCTAATTTTTATTCACAAATGAGTAATTGTGAGCATTTTGGAAAGATAGCTGAACTGGTATATCTCTGAATACTAAGAGAAACATATTGGAATATGGCCACCACATTATGTTAGGCAGAGTCCTACAGGTATAATGTTGTGTCCTTTGTTTTTGACCACCACTTCAGTGTGTAATTTAATTTGAAAAAAATGGTGCCTCGACATCGTGAACAAGGCAGCAGGAGACTTCCGAAACGCGTTGATGTAACTTCGTCAAAACCAAAATAAACTGAGCACTTTTAAATACTACCTAGGAGTGCCGAATGATTGTCTATTCAAATTTTGGATGGTCTTATACTTGAGACATATATATATATATATATATATATATATATATATATATATATATATATATATATATATATATATATATATATATATATATATATATATATATATATATATATATATATATATATATATATATATATATATGAAAACAGACCACTCAATTGTAGAATGACCCAAGGACACAGCGGGGATTCTGTTGGGGGTCCTTTATTCACCAGTTGCGTAGCGTAATGCATTTTGGCCTGAACGGCCTTCCTCAGACGCCTTAACAGCTCGATGGTGCCGTCTACCTCCTTACATATAATTATACGGTGCTCCCATTGGTGGGAGGGCAGTCGAACCCAGTCATTAGGCAGCAGCTGCGATCAAATGTGAGACCACAGCTACCATGATGCAGTCTGTTGGCAAGTGCACTGACCCGGGAAAAAAACGTTCAAAGTTTTAACACTGCAATTCCGTGTTGAAAGGGGGGCCGTGTAGTGGCAGGAACCATCTCGGATTACAGTGTTTAAGGCTCCCTCGGGTCCCCAACGCCCCAGCCACAAGTCCAGAACAAACCAAAGCAGGCCGTAGAGAGCGCTGCAGTGAGCACTCTCTCACGTGAAGTCACACTCTGCCACCTGACAGCAGCCACAGCCAAACGAAGAAGAGTGCCTTTGTAGGAACGCCACACAAGTTGGTAAGTATCTCCGTAGCTTTTATTGCAGATTGCAGGTACAACTTATTATCTCCTCCCAAAGTACGCCATATGCATTTCGGGCCACTGCCCTTGTTCACTGGCTCATTCAAAAACAGTCCTCACAGCCAGGTGGACTATTTACCATATACCCTGCCTTTCGTTGCTCAGTGCTTGCTGGGATTGAAGTCCTTTCCATTTCTCCATAGTGGGTGCTGGATGGAATGCTTGAATTAAAAATGTATTCCCCATGTGGGTTACATGGAGGAGAAGTTCCAAAGTTCCTGCTAGTTTCTAGGCTGCAACACTGGATTTACCACCACCATACGGCCCTCAAGTTATAAGCGCCATCGGTCCACTGTCATCGCGGCAGGGCGTTCCCGCCATGAGGCTTGCGCCGCAATTTAATCCCAAACGAAGAAGAGTGCCTTAGTAGGAACGCCACACAAGTTGGTAAGTATCTCCGTAGCTTTTATTGCAGATTGCAGGTACAACTTATTATCTCCTCCCAAAATTCACCATATGCATTCCGGGCCACTGCCCTTGTTCACTGGCTCATTGAAAAACAGTCCTCACAGCCAGGTGGACTATTTACCATTTACCCCGCCTTTCGTCGCTCAGTGCTTGCAGGGTATTGAAGTCCTTTCCATTTCCATAGTGGGTGCTGGATGGAATGCTTGAATTAAAAATGTATTCCCCATGTGGGTTACATGGAGGAGAAGTTCCAAAGTTCCTGCTAGTTTCTGGGCTGCAACACTGGATTTACCACCTCCATACGGCCCACAAGTTATAAGCGCCATCGGTCCGCTGTCATCGCGGCAGGGCGTTCCCACGGCAAGGCTTGCGCCGCAATTTAATCACAAACGAAGAAGAGTGCCTTAGTAGGAACGCCACACAAGTTGGTAAGTATCTCTGTAGCTTTTATTGCAGATTGCAGGTACAACTTATTACCTCCTCCCAAAATATGCCATATGCATTTCGGGCCACTGCCCTTGTTCACTGGCTCATTCAAAAACAGCCCTCACAGCCAGGTGGACTATTTACCGCAGTGGCCCGAAATGCATATGGCGTATTTTGGGAGGAGATAATAAGTTGTACCTGCAATCTGCAATAAAAGCTACGGAGATACTTACCAACTTGTGTGGCGTTCCTACTAAGGCACTCTTCTTCGTTTGTGATATATATATATATATATACATCCAACTTCCAGTTGCCTGCAGTTAGGGAGCCCACAAAGGTTTGGTTTTCATTCGCCACAACATTTAATGAAAGAAAACCTCAAAGGACAGCAGCAGTGCCTCGCTGAAATAAAATGTCTCTCCCAACGCGTTTAATGCTGAAAAGCACTTTCTCAAGGGCAAACAACATTGAGCTGGGTAATGAACACGAAAGATTTCTGTATCCACACTTATAAAGTTCAATGTCCCCGCCCGTCTGGGCGTGGCCACCCCAGTGGCCTGTGGTAGCTGTAGTACAGGTAATTTCTCCAGTGAGCCATCGTGTGCATATCCAGAATTTCACCAATTAAATACCCCAATGGGTTGCAGTAAACATCTTCCGCCATCCGCGATGTATTTAATATCTTCCATTGGGCTTAGCCTTCCCCAAAGTCGCAGCGTGGTTTGACGCCACAATGGGACTGCATTTGCATGCAGCGGTGCTTCCCCACGGCCCAGGCGGTGCCGTAATACATCCAACTTCCAGTTGCCTGCAGTTAGGAAGCCCACAAAGGTTTGATTTCATTCGCCACAACATTTAATGAAAGAAAACATCAAAGGACAGCAGCAGTGCCTCGCTGAAATAAAATATCTCTCCCAACGCGTTTCATGCTGAAAAGCACTTTCTCAAGGGCAAACGACATCGTGCTGGGTTATGAACACGAAAGATTTCTGAATCCACACTTATAAAGTTCAATGTCCTCGCCCGTCTGGGCGTGGCCACCCCAGTGACCTGTGGTAGCTGTAGTACAGATAATTTCTCCCATGAGCCATCGTGTGCATATCCAGAATTTCACCAATTAAATACCCCAATGGGTTGCGGTAAACATCTTCTGCCATCCGCGATGTTTATAATATCTTCCATTGGGCTTAGCCTTCCCAAAGTCGCAGCGTGGTTTGACGCCACAACGGGACTGCATTTGCATGCAGTGGTGCTTCCCCATGGCCCAGGCGGTGCCGTAATACATCCAACTTCCAGTTGCCTGCAGTTAGGGAACCCACAAAGGTTTGTTTTCATTTGCCACAACATTTAATGAAAGAAAAAATCAAAGGACAGCAGCAGTGCCTCGCTGAAATAAAATGTCTCTCCCAACGCGTTTCATGCTGAAAAGCACTTTCTCAAGGGCAAACAACATCGTGCTGGGTAATGAACACGAACGATTTCTGTATCAACACTTATAAAGTTCAATGTCCCCGCCCAGCTACCACAGGCCACTGGGGTGGCCACGCCCAGACAGTGACAAAAACAGAGGTTCCTGGGCTGTTACAGTTAGGAATTATCATTTTTTTAAACCATAGAAATTGACTGAAAAAAAGCAAAGGATACAGGGATGCTATAGTTAGGCTCAGGTTTCACTCATGCAAAACCAGTGAAATTCAGCCGTCATAGTTAGGGAGCTAACTATAACTTGCGCCGTTGCCATACACTGCTTATGACCTCACATATTACATCACTCGTGACATGGTCAGTGACATCACTGATGACATTTCAAATGACATCACTGATAACATCCTCCACAGAATCTATGATGCACCTACTCATACCCCATCTAACCTTTCATACACCCACTCTAACTTCTACACTACCATTCTCAAACCCATTCACACACCCATACCAGTACTTGAATAGCCACTCTCTGATTCATAGATCAACACACACATCCACTCACTCACCAATACAGCCACTCATATACCCACTCACTCACTAATACAGCCATTGACATATCCACTCATATACCCATACAGCCACTCACACACGGAGTCAGTCACTCACCGAGCTACTCACATACCTACTTACTCACCCATACAATCAATCACACAGCCACTTACTCACCCATACAGTTACACACACACTCACTCATACAGATGCTAAAACATACTCATTTACCTATACAGTCACTGACACAGGCACACACACACTAATACAGCCACTCTCACATTCACTCACTCACCCATACAGTCCCTCACATATCCCATCACTCACCTATGCTGCCTTTCACATACCCCAGTTACCCATATACGACTGTCCTGCACTCACTCACCAATACAGCCGTACACACACTTACTGTAAGAAGCTAGCTTGGTATATGATGTCAACAAATGTAAAGGGCCACCTTGCACCAGTCCAGACAACCTTCAAGGTGATTAAAGTGGTCTTAGACAACCTTAGAAAGCTCTCTAAGTGGTAGCTGTGGAGAGCAGCCTTCAGGCTTAGTCCAGAAGGAGTGTAAAGCGGCTTGTTTTACCTGAATGCAATCTTATAGTATAGATTAAGTGAAAAAGAACCACACCAAGTATTTATAAAAATATGTATTTATTATATAATACTCTCTACTACGTTCCAATATCTCTAACATGGAGATAAACACAATGCACACAATACATTAGCAAATAAACACAGTAAGTAGCACAAAACACACAGTGGCTCCTGGGTGGGGGCCAAACCACATACTAAGAAAGTTATGTAAGAACCATGGCTCGAGTCAAGACAATTGGGAGGATGTAGAAGTGCTGGGACCCGAAGGAACCACTCAAGGTGAGTTAATAGGGACCCCACAGAGAGCGTGTGTAATGTGGAAACACGACTGCATGCTCTGTACAATTCTATGTGCAAGTCAGGGTTGGATATTTAAAGATTAAGGACCCTTCCCAGTGGTCCCTCAACAAACCCATGAAAGACAGAGGTTGGAGAGCTACCCCACCCGTGCATACCCTGGTACCCACATTACCTACACCAGGGAAGACGGGTGCATACGCGCGAAGTTGTGTCAGAAACCGCAGTTGTACCCAATTGAGGACTTCAGGAAAGTTCTACTGGTGAAGAAGGAGAAAATGTCTGGTGGAACCCAATGATGGATTCTTGATTAGAGGTGTCTACAACCAGAGTGAACAGAGTCTATGTCACTCAGGGGTGACCAGGAGACTTGGAAGACGTATGCCCTCCGATATCGGGTGTTACAGGATGGATGACGATGACCATGAGTCTGCAGCTGTGAGGACCAGGCAATGCTGAGGAGGACCAGGAGCCATGCACGAGCTGTCCCACGAAGGATGTCGAGTGCTGAGGGGTTGGTGTCCAGCGGCAGCACCAACAAGCCTTGGCAAAGGCAAGCAACACAGGAATTAAAGAAGGAGCAACGTCGGAACCAGCAGGGTCCAGGAGACTCGCCAAAGTGAGAGGAGTCAGGGCAGGCCCCAAATAATCAGGGGAGCTCAAAAGAAAAAAGTCTGACTCTCAGGTGCACCCTCAGACCGGAGGCACTGGAGGTGCGATAGGACCTCAAGCAGCTCACCAAAAGATGCAGGCCACGATGTACACAATGTGGTGTGGCTGAAGATTCTGGTCACTGGAGGTGCTCGAGGTTGGGGCTACTTGGAGCCTGAAGATCTTCTTGCAAAGAAGCCAACAAGCCTTTGCAACTGCAAGTTGGATGAGGGCACAGGTGTTCGGTTATTGCAACCACCACGAGGGATACTTGCCTCAAACTTGGTGAGAGAGCAGGGCAGGCCTCAGGAGATGTAGAAAACCATCACCTGTATTGCAGCACCCACAGAGTCTGGAGGAGCTCAGGATCTGCAGACAGGTCGACTTAGTTGCAGTGCCTGGGAATGCAGGGGAGTGACTAATTCACTCCTAGGTAGATTTCTTCAGGTGTCTTTGATGCATCGCAGGCCTTGGAAGGTTCCTGTATGATGCACAGGCACAGACAGTGCAGCAGACTGGAAGGGAGATGAAGTCAGGCCCAAACGAAGTCCAGCGAAGTCCAGAGTGCCCAGATGGTAGAAGTGCAGTGGTGTCTGATCTGAATCTTATCTCAGGACGAATCAAGGGACCTACACTCGGATAAGCCCTTAAGTACCCTAGGGAAAGGGTTGGGAAGATTCAGGGGACCTTCCCAGGGGAGGGCCTGGACAAGAGGGAGGTTACATCCATATCCTTTGTCCAGTTTTATACCACAGCAGGAGCCAATGGCTCCCAGAACTGGTTTGAACTGGACTATGCACAGGGACACCACGTGTGCCCCTCATGCAGACTTTCTGGCACTGACAAGTGCACCCACCAAGTCCCAATACACTAAATCCTGTCTGAAATTCACTGAAAAAAAGCAAAGGATACAGGGACGTTATAGTTAGGCTCACGTTTCACTCATGCAAAACCAGTGAAATTCAGCCGTAATAGTTAGGGAGCTAACTATAACTTGCGCCGTTGCCATACACTGCTTATGACCTCACATATTACATCACTCGTGACATGGTCAGTGACATCACTGATGACATTTCAAATTACATCACTGATAACATCATCCACAGAATCTATGATGCACCTACTCATACCCCCATCTAACCTTTCATACACCCACTCTAACTTCTACACTACCATTCTGGAGTAGTGTGGCTCACTGGTTAGAGGCGGCAGACCCGGGAGCAGAAGTCTGCCCGGGACCAGGGTTCAATTCCTGACGCGGCAGGGTCGTGGACTTGGGTCAGCGTACTCGATAATTCTCGCTTCGGTGCTTACTCTAATCAGGAGTTCCACTCGGCAACTCTGGGCATTAGCTTGTCTAATCTCCACAACGGCCCCATCAATTCCGGGGATGCCTGGCTCCACCTTGGGGACTCCCAGCAGGGACCATCCCACAGGGAAAGCCAGGACGAGTTCCCCAGAGTTATACAGCGGCAGGAAACCTACGGACGGGTAGCAGTGCGCTTTACAAGCTCAAATACATTTACATTTACATTTACATTCTCAAACCCATTCACACACCCATACCAGTACTTGGGAGGTGGTCTCCACTCCCTGTGACAGGATGCCTAAAGTTCTGCCTTCCCCTGCCCGAGCTTGGGGAGGGTAGAAACATGTCTTTGGGAGGCAGCAGCCATTTTGTGCCGGCTGGGTCAAGAAGGCTGGTACCGGGAACACTGAGAGCGTAACAGAGGGCTCTTCCAGTGTTTGGAATCATATCTTACACACCATTTACGGTGTAGGGTTATGATTCCAACATGTTTGATACCAAACATGATAGGATTTGTTGCAACCTTTTTCAAGATGGCCATCTCATAATTACGCGGTGCCCCTCTATATAATATATGGCAGCTTCGCTGACAACCCGAGAGAATGGACTCTGTAGGCTGCAGGGGTGTCCTGCTAATGCAGGGGACCCTCTCACTTAGAACCAAGCACCCTGCCTTCCGGATTGAAATGGCCTGCAATATGGGTGACTAATAGGTTTTAAGTGCAGAGACCTTAGATATAGGAAACCTATATCTTAAGTAAGTGGTACAAGCACCAACTTACACAGGCTGCAATGGCAGGTCTGTAGTTCCATTTTGCATGGCCTCTCATGGGTGGCATAATGCATGCTTCAGCCCATGCAAGACCCAGTATCGAATCTGGAATGTACCCTACTACTCAACACAACAGTTTAGGAAGAAAGCAGATTGACTGGAGTCCTGATTATCAGGATCCCAGTCAGACTAGTCATAAACAGCATCACATCAAGCAAAAGGTAGGGGTAACTATAGAAGCAGATCCTACTTTCCTACACTTACTCACCCATACAGCCCCTCACACATGCACCCACTAACCCATACAGCCACTGACTCACCCATTCACTCATCCATACAGGAAGTCACACTCACCCTCACCTACCCACATGAACACTCAGACACCCATGGAGCTACTCAGAAAATCAATCACTCACCCATGCAGAACCTCACATACCCACTCACACACCCATACAGCCACTTAGATACCAACTGACAGACAGATGCAGACATTCACACTACCAGTCACTCACCCATACATTGACCGAGACACTTATTCACTCACTTATACAATCAGTCACGCACCCACTGAATCATCCTTATAGACACTCATGCACCCACTGATTCACCAATACACCTTAGTATATATATTTAACACAAATTAACTTTTTTTAAACAATCACAGTCACTGGATGATAACATCAGTGATGTCATTTGAGATCCCCATCCCCCGGGCCTGTCCACAATACTGGTCCATCCAGGGCACTCAGTTTCTTAGGTTGGGAACTACGGGGGAGCCTAAATGCCCCGTGGACCCTGCCTACTCCAAGTGTCCTGAGGGAGCTGGCATTGCTTTTGGACAGAGGGAGCTGCATACAAGCAGCTCCCTCTGTCCAAATGCAATTCTGCTCTGCTTGAGTAAATGAGAGCGTTTTACATGCTCTCGCTTACTCGAAGCAGAGCAGCGTTTGATATGACTTGGCAGGAGCGGTGCTCCTGCCAAGCTACAGCAAACTACAATGTCCCAGGGGTGGGCACCCCAGCACATTGCTGGAGCTGGCCCTGGGTGTTAGTGGTTGCCATGGTCATCTAGAGCTCCAGGAGTTCGGCCCCCCTCTTTCAAGTTTTTAGCCCTGGGAAAGTGGTGGTCTCAGAGGCCGGGAGTCCGCAACTGACCCCCTTTATTATTCAGTTTTTTCCCCAGGGAGGTGATGGTCCACTGGGCAGCAGGAGAGCATGAGGCTTCCCCATAGGAAATTTACATTCACTGCTCCAGGGAGGTGATAGCCACCGGGGCTTTGCAAAAGCCTTGGATGGGGGCCCAATGAGCCCCTCTCCTTTATTATAAGCAAACGCATGCCCCCAGGATTTGGCCTACCACGATACTCCTTTCAAAAGACACACGGGAGCCCACGCATCTCTTTTTTTAATTTGACCTAAGTATGCAGGTCCACCCGTGCATAAGAGGCAAATTGTTTTTCAAAAAAATGCTTTTGAACTCCAGCGGGGTTCTTGTGGGACCCTTCCCCCCACCATATCTGGGGTCAGGGTATTCCTACCCTGCCCCCTTTTCATTCTTTTTTTACTTTTTATGTGGGACTCGAGCAGAATCCCAAGATGTCTGTCAACACTTCCTGGTTGAAGTGTTGGCAGCCAATCGAATTTTAGTATGATCCACAAATCCACTGCAAGGACTCGCACTCCCAAATATCTATATTTTTAAAACTTTAATATCTATAAAACTACTGAAAGGATCTACACCTAATCACAAAAAGTATGCTTTCTGGACCAACATCTAGCTTTCTGCCAAATCTGATGTAATTCCGTTCAACAGTTCGGGCTGTAGTCATATTCAAAAAATGAAAGATCCTGATAGTCATAACATAATGAAAACGCGTTTTGGGGCCCCCCTTTTTTATCGCCCCCTCCCCCATTTGACGGATCACCTTAAACTTTCAACACACCAGCTGAACCTACAACGTGAAGTTTTTTAAAGTTTTGTGAAGATTCGTCAGGTGCCAAAGTTATTGGCAAAACAAAAAAAAAATTCTTATGGAAATATATATATATGCAACGATGTATCGAAAGAGATAACAAAGGATACGGACGAACTCCTCGGTAAATTAATCAACAAATTTTATTTTAAAGCGTTTGCAAGTGACAACCTGTCATCGCGTTTCTGCTGCTCATGGCAGCCTTGATCATGACAGTGAGCGCCATTTTCAATATGCATATAGAATGAATAGTGCAATAAACATAAAGAAAGGGGTGTAATTAACATGGAAAACATACTCAGGTTAAAAGAGACCATGTGTGAAAGGCATAATGTTTGCTGTTCACCATCAAGGTAAAGGAAATAATTCCTGTTAGCCAAATTTCATTGTCAATAATCACAGCTTAATTTCATTGTAATAATATCAATATTCCTGTGCAATATATGACATACTGGCTATTTCCACTAAGCATTGATTCGCATTTCAATATAAATGTAAATATATATTTTTCAGCTGAGTTTTAATCATGTAAAAACCACAGTTATTCAAAATCAGAAATCCATTCAAAAACAAATTATACATGGTATGCTATCCATAAGTCCCTAAACCGCAAAAGAAATACAGAATTTCAAATTTCCACAGGCAAGTGCCTGATGTCTACCTCCACGGTATTCTTCTCATCACCTAAATAAAGTGCACAAGTGCCAAATAAATATACAAATACTCCTGTCTAACAGGAGGTACGAAGCCCATCAAAATTTAAACAATAGGGAGTTGAAACCTCTCCTATCATATATTTGGGGTGTTTAGGATCCCTCATACCATCCAAGGTTGAACCTGGTAATATTCCAAAGACATTCACAGGATTAGACACCAATTCTTAATAATTCTTCATCATGCCATATGTCTGAAACAATCCCATGGAAGCAACCATATATGTAGTACAATACACAATGATATGTAGACTAGAGCACAAAACCGTACACACCCCAGGCAAGATGTAACCAACCCTCATGCAATGCTCTTAGAGAAGACAGGTATATAGTTCTCCGTCCACATTCTGGCCCATTGGTTCCATGCTATCTAATTCTAGAATGTACCACGCTGAAAGTTTCCGCAGTTCTTTTTCTCTGTTGCCCCCTCTTTCCCTTTTTATCACTTGTGCCACACAGCTATATTTCGAAGCTGATGATCCTTTTCAAAGTGACGGGACACCGTTTAGTTGTGATCCCTATTTGTGATTGCAATATTCTTGTATGTGCCGGCAGTGTGGTGCTCCCCACATAAACCTTCCTACAAGGATACATTAGGATATTTACAAAATGAATGAATTGGCACTGATTAACGTATTTTTAAAAATACCAACGTTACTGGCTTGCTGTGTGTGTTATGCTGGTCGCAGCGCAGGAGCTCAGCGGACGTACGCAGCGGGCGCACCTGTGGCGCGCTAAAGACAAGCCCATCTGCGCCCGTCCATGGACATCCGGGGCCAGGGGACAATCATTATGCCCAAACTCTTACATATTCCTTACAGGAGTAAAGACAGCTTCATTTAGTCAAGTATCCACTCGATCCTGCTGTCGGATCTAGCTTGACTCAAAACAAGACTATGGCACCACGGAAGTCATTTCCTGAAGTAGCACATCTTGCTCCCTGCCATACACAGTCACAGAGTCAGGACAGACTCAGGTGTTCGACGTTATGCATTATTTATTTAAATACCCACTACTTAGTCAAACATAAGCTCAACAGATTTCTCCTCCTGGTATGAGAGAAAATGGACACTCCTATTAACCGAAACCTGGCTCACACAGGAATCTACCCCCGATATCTTGGCTGCATTACCGAATGATTACTACATACTCCAAACAAACCACCCGCCAGGCAAAATGGGTGGTGGTGTGGCTGCTATCATTCACAAGGAATTCACAGCTCTCAACCTACTTTACCTCCTCGCGGTAGACAACGTGGTAATCAAAATTGGAGTCTAATTAGGCCCCTCTTATTTGTGTATTACCTTATAGGTCCCTTCAGTATGCTAAACTCCTGTTGATAGGAGATTTTAACTACAGGTCAAACTATACTCGAGGGGGGTCCCACTTCGCAGAGTTAAGCAATTTACTTATCGACTTAAACTTTGCTCAGCAGGTTTCCCTGCCCACACACATCAAAGGGCATATATTGGATCAAGTCTGGACTTTCATTTTGGCTGTGTCCGCACTTTCGATAATTTTTTTACAAAGTTCCTCCTAATGAATGTCACCGTAGCCAAACCCCCTACAGCTGGAGGGGGATGGTTACGAAATTGAATTCTATTGACAAAACTCAATTCCATGGCACACTGGCCAATACAGCTCCAACCTTTGAACCTGATTTTAACTATCTCAGTCTGGCTATTAGCAGCCAGCAATAAACATGCTCCACTGGAAAAAAGAAACTGTGTCGGCGTATTGATGCACAGAGATGGCTCTCCACTGACCTAAAATTACAAAAATTGGTCCTTCGACAACTGGAAAGGAAATGGAGATTGAATTACTCACCAGAAAAGAAACAAATCTATTCGGTTGCCACAAGAGAATATTAAAAAGCTATCTTAATCGCTAAAGCCGCTCCCTTTTCCTTCAGAATCTTGACTTCCAATAATAGAACTAAGGAAATCTTCGCAATTGTAAATGAACTGTCCAATCCTGACAGAGTTTCAACAAAACCTACACCCACTCAAGCACTCTGTGATTCTTTGAATAACTTTTTCACCGAAAAGATCTCCACCATCAAAGCTAGTATTCCCACTCGCATCTCCTCTGAGATATCCCCCTTTATGCCTGGAAATTCACACGTTCTTGAACATTTTGCGGCCATCAGCAGACAAGTATTCCAAGACCTAATGTCTAAAGTAAAGTCCGGATCCCCAACGGACAGTTGTCCACCCCACATCCGAAAAGAAGCCTTCACCAGTCTTTCAGGGCCCACCCTCTCCCTTTTGAACGAGTCTTTATCCCACGGCCCTGTCCCCAAGGCCTTTGAAGAGGCAATAGTGGTTACCCTTTAGAAGAAGCCAGGGGTTGACCCCCAGATCCTGCCACATTACCACCCGATGTCTTTGCTCCCCTACTTGCCTAAGGTTCTGGAGGCCCATGTGGCTAAATGTCTGTCTAATTTTATCGAACAATCCAACTACCGCGATTCACGCCAAGCAGGATTTCACCCTGCTCATTCCACTAAGACGGTAATATTGGCGGTATTTGACTCTCTGCGAGAGAAGGCCGACAGAGGCTCCCCCCAGGCCCTGGTGCTGTTAGATTTTTCTACCTCCTTTGACACGGTTGACCATGGTATTTTGGTGGACCGTGTCAGAGAGGCAGGCATTCAGGGTTCAGCTTTAAGCTGGATTTGTTCTTTTTTAGAGAATCACACCAAGTCGGTCCTTATAGCCCACTTCACTGCACCAAAACTGAGGACCACCTGTGGGATCCTGCTGGGCTCCTCATTACCCCCCATCTGTTTAATCTTTACCTTCTCCCTATGATCCGGTCCCTTAAGGAAAGGAGAGTTGTCACATTTAACTATGCTGATGATCTACAACTAATGTTCACCATCGACAACTCTCCTCAATTAGTTTTGGAATTTCAGACTACCATGCTGCACATTTGCCATTGGATGGACTGTAACCATTCAAAGCTCAACACAGGTAAGACCGAATTGGTCCTGACAGGGGTGGTCACAACTTCTGGGGCCCACACTTCAGGCCTGTGAAGTTAGGACCCTCTCCCACCCCTTCTCGTTCTGTAAAAAGTCTTGGTGTCACAATAAATAACGACCTGTCACTAAAATCCGAAGTCGATTCTGTGATCTCCACCTGTTTCTTCCAATTACGGAAGATTAGAAAGATCAGCAGACTACTCTCACGAGAAGCGCTGATACAGGTTGTGATAGCCACAATCATGTCCCACTTAGACTATGCCAACTCATTTTATCTTGGTATGCCACTATCTTTAACCAAACGTTTACAGTTGGTGCAGAATCAAGCGGGCAGACTGATCCACCAACAACCTAGGTGGCAACACATCACTCCTCTCTTGAAGAAGCTGCACTGGCTTCCCATCCCCAGCGATGTGCCTTCAAAGTAGGATGTCTGGTTTTTAAATCTCTATACAGCCGGAGGACCAAATTCATCAATAGCCTTATTCAAAGGTATACCCCTTCACGCAACCTACGCTCGGCTCACCTTTATCTCCTGGCAACTCCTGCCTTCAAGCTGAAGTGACAAGTTGGCTGTAGGTTTGCTACTCTGGCACCCAGACTCTGGAATTCTTTTCCCCTGGAAATTAGATCATGTACTGATCTTCTAAGTTTCAGGAAATCCCTTAAAAATGGTTATTCACCCAAGCTTATGAATAATTTCCTGCATGGGTCTGGCAAGTCCTAGAAATAGCGCCATGAAACCAACCAGCGATAGTAAGCTAAGGCTACAGAAAGAGACTGAAGCCTTTGTGTTTATCTGTGTTGCAGTTTTACGTATCCTTATATCAGCAGGCTGGAAGGATACGTCTGCACCCTCTTTCCAGATATGGCTGACCAGACTGTTAGGGATACATAACATTGAATCCTCCCTGTATGAGTCTAAGGGCAGGAAAGTACGGGAGGTGGGGCTCAATATCTGGGCTCCTCTAAAAAACTGGAGGGCTTCACAATTATGAAATAAAAACAGACGGATAAAAACAGTGCAGAATGAATTGACACAATAATCTGAATCTTAATGTATATTCCCGGGGGAGATACTAGTTATTGTATGTACATAGGTATAACTATCCCACTTTTAAATGGTTTTATGATTTCTGTGAATATGTATTATATATGGATTTAATGGACATGATATATTTTAGCTATTTATGGTGTCTTTGTAAAGTGTGAAATATTTTTGTACCAGAATATTCTCAATACATTTTTTTTTTTTAAAAGAAACCAACCAGTGTATGTGCGCTTTACACAAATTTTTATAACACTGAGGTTAGAGGATTTTCAAGCATTCCTCACTGCCAACCCTCTAGGACAGCTGCATAACAGTGAGTCAGATTATGGTTTATTTTGTGACTGGATCACCCAAGGGTTAGATTCCCTCATTCCAGCGAAATGGTTGAAGGGACGAACCTCAAGCACCAATTCCTGGTACAACGACTCTTTGACCATATTAAGGAAGGCCTGTAAAAGAGCTGAGCACGAGTGGAGAAAGGACTATGATCCAAAGAAAAAAGTATGCTACCTCGTCGAGATTAAACATTATCATGGAATCATCTACAAAGTTTGTGCAGCCTACTATGCTAATGAAATCAAGATTAGTCCTAATCCAGCCAAATGTATTTTTAAGATCCTTTAAGATCTTAGGGCTAGGAAAACCACGGTGCCCGCTATTTCATCTGCACAGCAGTGTGAGGATCTAGCCACCTTTTTGTGGAGAAAGTCTGTGCTATTTATAAGTCTTTTCCACAATCGACCATTCCTCTTACCACTA
This sequence comes from Lissotriton helveticus, assembly GCF_964261635.1. Lineage (NCBI taxonomy): Eukaryota > Metazoa > Chordata > Amphibia > Caudata > Salamandridae > Lissotriton > Lissotriton helveticus. The sequence goes on from NC_136065.1 coordinate 1,196,145,503, forward strand.
TGTCTCTTAGAGTCTTGCCACAGCCGACTTTGACAGCCATTCCTTGCGTTACACAGGATGAGCTCACTCGGCTGAGCGGGAAAATTAAATTTGGCTCTCCATCTGACCCTTTGAAGCCGGCTCAGTTTAGGGAGTCACTCTCTCTTTTCTTGGCCCCGCTATGCCAGATAGTTAACTCCTCCTTCTCCACAGCAACTGTTCTGGCGCTGTGGAAACAGGCATGGGTATCTCTCATTCTCAAGAAACCATCGCTTGACCCGGCCAAGCTTGAAAACTTCAGACCTATATCTCTCCTCCCTTGGGTGGCCAAGATAGCAGAGGCGCATGTTAATAACACACTTATACTTTTTTTGAACTCCAATAACATCTTGGATCCATCGCAAAATGGTTTCCGTCCGGGCCACAGCACTGAGACTGCTCTCCTGGCCACAGCTAAATATCTGCAGACCATCCTCGACTCCAGTCAGACGGCGGCACTGATCTTGTTGGATCTTAGTGCAGCTTTTGACACGGTCTCGCATGGCATTCTGCTACAGCGGCTGGAGGAGGCATAGGGTGTCTGGTTTGGCTCTGGAATGGCTCAGATCCTTTCTGACCAAAAGATCTTTTTGAGTGTAAGTATTGGACTTATACAGCGCGAACTAAGCCCAAGGGCGTCAAGGCGCTAATGCAGCTAAAAGGAGGCAGCAAAGTAGACAACACGCTCATACTGAATTATGTGAGAAAAGCCAGGATTTAAGCTCCTACGAAAGATGGAGTGAGAAGGTTGACCAGAGAGCTTTTCTGGGACGGCATTCCACAGCCTTGCCCCGGTCAGCTAGAAGGCTCTATCTCCCCACCTGGATTTTCTAAACTTAGGGAGCACTAACAGATTTTTATTGGAGGAGCGGAGAGACCTACTAGGAACATATCGCTGAAACCTCGACTTGATGCCATCAGGACCTAGGCCATAATAGGCCTTATGAGTCAGACAGAGGGACTTGAAAAGGAACCTTTGATCAAGAGGCAACCAGTGCAGTGACCTGATTGCGGCAGTGACTAGATGAAATTTTGGAAAATTCATCACCAGTCTAGCTGCAGCCCTCTGCACCAAATACAGATGTTGCACAAGACCCTTGTTAATGCCCAAATATAGGGCATTACAATAGTCCAATCTGGACGTTACCAGTGCTACCACAGCCTGCTTGCATGCTTCAAAGGAGAGAAAGTGATCAAGTTTCCCAAGAACCCTAATAATGCCAAAACAGGTGGAGATGGTCTTACTAGCCTGGCACTCCATGGAAAGAGAATTGTCAACAATGACACCTAGGTTTTTTCCATGAGAAACAGGACAAGGGCAGGCACCTAGGCTAACAGGCCACCAGTCCGTAGACCAGATGTCCTGACTTCTACCGAAGACAAGTACTTCTGTCTTGTCTCCGTTTAGTTTCATGTAATTTTCCACCTTCCAGGAGGAAACGGCCTACATGCAGAGTTTAAAATTAGGGGCAGAGTCCCTGATGTTATGGGATATGGAGACCATGATTTGGGTGTCGTCCGCATAGGACAATACCTCAAGTCCAAATGATCTTACAACCTTTGCCAGGGGTGCCACATAAATGTTAAAAAGGGTTGGGCTCAGAGAGGAGCCCTGACGCACACCACAAGACAGGGATTTAGAGGCAGAGTAGAAAGGGCCAAATTTCACGGTTTGGGCCCTGTCATGAGAAAGGAAGAAAGCAACCTCAAAGCCGAGCCTCCGATCCCAATCTCCCTGAGGCATTGAACCATCCTCTGGGGAGACAGGGTATTAAAGGCTACGGTGAGGTCAAAAAGGATGAGCAAGGTTGTGTCCCCTTCATCCACTTTAGTACGGATAGTGTTGAAAACAGTAGTAAGTACGGTTTCCATACTGTCATGGCTTCTAAATCAGTGCTGAGAGACATCCAGCAAAGAATGATCCCTAAGAAAAGTACTAAGATGGGCGTGTCTGCCCCCCATTTCTTCCTCAGGCCCATTCCATCAACCCGGGGGGGCCCCAGGGCTCGGCGCTGAGCTGTTAGACGGGAAGAACGCAAGCCTGTGGAGCGAGCGCTGGTGGCCAGGTGCACTAGGTAAGACTCCTAACTCAAAGGAAGTGGTAAAAAATCTGGGGGAATGGATGGACTCATCTCTTAGCTTTCAAGTCCATACCAAAAAAGTTGCTGGTACGTGTTTCGGCCTTTTGCGGGGTCTTAAGCCCCTTTTGAAGTTCTTTGAACCATCGACTTGCCAGTTGATTGTTCGGTCGACTATTCTATCTTGTCTGGACTATGCCAGTTCCCTCCTGCTGGGGGCAAATAGGGCTGAAATAACTTGGCTGCACCGTGTTTAAAATGCTGCTGCCAGAGCCTTGGTGGGGTTCACGCTGTTCTGCCCTGTTGCTGGCGTCATTCAGAAACTTCACTGGCTCCAATTTAAGACGTTGCGTCTTTCTTTTAAGATTCTGAAGCTCGCCATGCCTAGCTTGCTGGGTAATTTGCTTACCCCCTATGTTCCTCCGCCATTTGCGCTCCGCGGGGCAGCACTTGGTCAGTGTTCCCCGGGTGAAATGCTGTCAGGCGGGGGGCGTTCCTTTCGCTGCTTGGCAGCTAAGTTATGGAACTCCCTGACTGTGCAGATACGCAGTATGGAGTGTCTGTTGGTCTTTAGGATAGTGATCAAAACCTTTCTCTTTCCTTTAACTTAGTCTCTGTGGTTTTTCTTCGGTGTTGTTCTGTTATGGTGTTTGGCCCGCTTTAATGATGCTCGAAGCGCTGGGACGCCCCTTTGCTGGGGCAGCTGTACGCTATACAAGACTTGTTAACATAACATAACATAACAGTGGATGGGGTCAGATTCCATGACAACTGGAAGTCAGGTCCTTCAGCCATCCCCAAGTTGCACACAGCCAAAGTCCATGAGTGGCAGGGTTTAGGTTTCAGCGGGAGTTAGGCATAGGGCCTGGCTGCAGGCCAAGTCCAGCAGTCAACCCGAGCCATGCATAACTGATGTTGGCTACACATGGTGTGTTGTGTGCAAGCAATTCACCAGTGCACATGGGGAAAGTTGTTAATAGTAGGACATTTGGGTGAATATGATAAAGAAAATCCCAGCAATTCACTGAAAACACAAAGGTTAAAGTGATATTATAGTTAGGCATAAAAAAATCTGAAATTCATTGAAAAAAGCAAAGGCTAAGTGATGCTGTAGATAGGTCTATAATAAGATTTTGGCTTTTGTTAAAAATAAATCCCTTAGAACTTCACTGAAAAAAAGCAAAGGTTAAAGTGGTGCCAACATCAGGTGCTGAAATAACACAAAACAAATGTTTAAAAACAAAAAAACACTGAAATTCACCAGTTATCTCCTTTCAGCCAACGCTCAAAACAGTTGATGAAATAATGGGGAATCTTTGGCTAAGAATTCCTAAGCCCTCGTGGCAGACAAATCCCTGCCATGCACGGCCTTCGGATTCCCAAGGGAGTACCTAGGGACCAACTGTCAATTTATCTCATTTTATGAAACCTTAATTTCTCCAAAACTACGGGAGGAATTTAATCGGACTTAGCACTCATGTCCTGAAATTGACAAAAATAAGGTACTAGGGGGGTGAACTGTCAAAATACCGAATTTTAAATATCGAGATGGCAAAATATCCAGTTTTAAATATCTGGAGGACATAATATCGACTTTTAAAAATATAGTGGTGCAGAATATCGAAATGCAGGTAAGAAATATCGTTTTTTATAATATCGAAGTTAATAATATTGACAGTCATAATATCGTTGTTAAAAATATATTTTTTTTAGTCATTTGATTGTTAGTATATGTGTTAAAAGTATATATTATTTTTGCAATGTATGTTGCAATTTTGTAATGAATTTTATGTTAACTTATTTTAGTGTATTTTGGTTCCGTAGTAGGTTGTGGGTTTATAGGAGAATAGGGTGGGAAGTAATTTAATTATAATATATTAATTAAGAATTTTTTGAATTAATTATTTATATGTTAATTAATTTTTCGTAGCGAGTTGTGAGTTTATAGGGGAATAGGGTGGGAAGTAATTTAATTTAAATTAATTAATTAACAGATTAATTAATTAATATGTTTTTATTTAATAATGTATATTGTTAAATATGTTAATTATTTATTAATTATAAATTGAGTAATAATAATTAATAATGTATTGGTTATGATGTTAATTGTGTTTAAAAAGTTATTAATTAGTTATTAATTTGCTATTAATTATTGATAATTAATTTGTTAATATGGTAAGTGTGTACTTTTTTTAGGATTAGGTTGAGGGTTAATAGGGGAGTATGGTGGGAAGTAATTTAATTTTTATTAATTTATTTTTTATTTTTTATATAATATTTATTTACAGTTATTTTATAGTGTTAATTGTGTGAATTAATTTATATTTGATGGTTATTAATTTTATTGTTAATTGTTATTAGTTAATAAATTAATTGATAATTAATTATGTTATCCAGCACTTTCCCTACTGTTGCACACGCTGGAGTGGGAATAGTAATTTTTACCCACCCACTATCCTACACTTTCCCTACTGTTGCACTCGGTGGAATGGGAATAGTAATTTTTACCCTCCCGCTATCCAACACTTTCCTTACTGTTACACTTGTTGGAGTGGGAATAGTAAAATTTACCCACCCGCTATCCAACACTTTCCCTACTGTTGCACTCGCTACCTCCCCGCTATCCAAGACTTTCCCTACTGTTGCACTCTGTGGCATGGGAATAGTAGTTTTTACCCACCCACTATCCAACACTTTCCCTACTGTTACACTTGGTGGAGTGGGAATAGTAAATTATTCTCACCCGCTATCCAACAATTTCCCAACTGTTGCACTTGCTGGAGTGGGAAGAGTAAAATGTACCCACCCACTCCAACACTTTCCCTACTGTTGCAGTTGGTGGGGTGGGATTAGTAATTTTTACTCACCCGCTATCCAACATTTTCCCTACTGTTACACTTGGTGGAGTGGGAACATTAAATTATTCCCACATGCTATGCAACATCTTCCCTTCTGTTGAATTCGCTGGAGTGGGAATAGTAATTTTTACCTTCCCGCTATCCAACACTTTCCCTACTTTTGCACTCACTGGAGTGGGAATAATCATTTTTACCCACCCACTATCCAACACTTTCCCTACTGTTGCACTCCCTGGAGTGGGAATAGTAATTTTTACCATCCGGCTATGCAACACTTTCCCTACTGTTACATTTGTTGGAGTGAGAGTAGTATATTTATCCCCTACGCTATGCAATGTTTTCACTACTGTTATAATTAATGTAGTGTGAAATATATTTTTTTTTATTACATTATTTACGTTTTGTATATATAATAGTAATTTTTATATTTATATTACAGGTTTATTTAGATATATCTGTAATTATAATTTTTATTACTTTTTAACATTTTATAATTAAATGTAATAATTATTTATTAATAATATTACGTTAATATACGTAAAAAATTATTATGCATGTTTAATATTTTTTACATTACATTTATTATTTATTAATGTTAACATTTTTTAAATAATTCTAACTACGTTTTCTTTGATTATGATAATAATCTACTTTTTTACGTTAATTTTAAGACATTAAAAAATACAACTATATTTTTAACAATGATATTTGGTATCGATATTTTGATACTTACCCGTAGGAAGTCGATATTTTGTCAATCGATATTTTGACGACGATATTCTTGTACCTCATACCTCAATATTTTGACTGATGATATATGTCAGTGATCCACTAGGGGGCACTGGCCCTTGGGGCAAAAAGGAGGGACTATGTGGCTGGATGGCTGAAAGCCACCTGTGGCAGGGGATGCCAAACACAGGATGTTGGGTGCATGCCCTGGCAGCAGAGGTGAGGGATCTGCCACAAAGGTATTACAATAAGATATTACTTCATGGTAAATTCAAAATTCACTGAAAAAACAAAGGTTAAAGTTGAGTTATATGTAAGGAAGGTAGTAAGATTTTAATTTATGTTGAAGAAAACTTTAACATTTACTGAGAAATCCCTACCTTTTACAAACCAAAAAAACAGGAACATTCAACAGTTGTACATAACAATCATAAGTTTAACTCGCACCACTACAGATCTCAGATGTCCTCAGTGATACAATATGTGATTTCATAAGCAGAGCATATATATATATATATATATATATATCCACCGATTCGGCTCTCAGATGCAGACCCCTGGCGCTCCCATCTCCGGTGCCGTACCCCTCAGCAGAGCCACGCTTTTATGTATTCAACAAACCTCCTTGATTAAGGAAAATGAGTACGCACTCACAATGTTCTCCGTTTCCCAAAGTTTTATTCGCAGTAATTTCCAGCAACCAAGCAAATAAATCCAAACCGACGCGTTTCGCTACAAACGTGTAGCTTGCTCACGGTTAATACTAACAAAATTTCTGAGCCCCTCCTATTTCTACGGAGGTCCTGCCAAACATTCTGTTATGATTGCATCACTTCCTGTAACTAATACCGGAAGCAACTTGGGAAATGTCGTTTTTACACATTATCTTCCATATCACTATCTATTGAGGAAACTGGCATTGTTTAATCAATGTTTATTTGTGTATATTTTATGTACCCCATCTATGATCTATTTTGAAGGGTACCAGGGACATCCATTTACTTTTCATAACGTATTACCAACCGTATTACGGTACTTGGTAAAATCTGATAGAAAAGTCCTTTTTTGGAATTTTGATTATTATGATTATAACCCTTTTTTTTGCCCTCCAGTGGGCTTTAGCATTTTATTTGAATGTTTACTTCGATCCTCACAGTTTTTAAATATAATGATTACATTATGTAATAGATTTTTACTATTGTGTACGCCACCTAATTCATTTTACTCACTGCTATTTAATGCCCTCTAGTGGGCTAATTGTGTGGGGATTGAATAAAGTTATTGCGGACTCTATCATAAATTGTAAAATTCATACTCTTTAATTTATATATATATGTATATATAATTGTTTATTTTATGGCTGTCCCAATTAGTCTATATACTGAAGAGAGAAACTTTATTGTCATCATGCCAGTTACTTCCTCTTTTTTAAAATCGTATAATATGTATATATATTTTACATTCATTTCCATTTTTTTGTATTGCAATTTCTTCCTTATTCCTCCTATCCCTCTATCCTTTTCCAAATTACTCAAATCACCATGCATGATTAAATAACATCATATTCACAAGTGTGCATACAGTTCCTCACTCTGATTCAGACCCATCGGGGTCATTGTCCTGAAATTGAGGATTTGTCGTGATTCTCTACATCTTAAAGTTCTTTCTCTATCCCCACCTCTTTCATGTGGGACAATTGTTTCTAAGGCATAAAATTTCAACAAGGTCCAATCCCCATTATGAGTAGTCTTCATATGTTTTGCGACAACATTGCTTCTGTCCTTATTTACTGTCGCTCTTACGTGCTCCAGAATTCTCTTTTTTAATTCATTCTTAGTGCTTCCGATGTATTTAAGAAAACACGGACATTCTATCACGTATACAACATGAGTGCTTAGACGTGATCAATTCCTTGATTTTCCACATTTTGTTATTTGGCATCCGTACTTCTTTTTTGTTTACTGCTATCTGACACACCTTACAGTGTTGGCATTTGATAAAGCCTTTTGTTTTCATCCATTGTATTCCTTTCTTTTTCTTAGTATGATCCTGATGATGACTATGAACCAGTCTGTCTTTAAGGTTTTTAGCTAGCCTGAAGGTTACTTGTGGGTGATTGCCCATTATTTTGCTTGTTGTTTGATCCAATTGGAGCAGTTTCCAATTTGTTCTTAAGATGCCCAGAATTTGCTTGAATTCTCTTGTATAGTCTAAAACAAGTCTTACTTTCCTTTCCTCTGGTTTACTTTTATCCATGGTTTTTATGGCTTCACACTTTGTTGTTAAAGCATCCTTTCTTAGATTCAAAAATCGAGGCTACAATAAGAAAATCATTGAAAAGGGATGGAAAAGAGCAAATGAGAAAGAAAGAAAGGATGCCCCGGGGACTGCCACCTCACCAGGGCACCAATATGTACATTTTGGGGTCCATTAAGGACCCCCGAGCCCCGAGGACCACCACCTCCCCAGGGCTGTGTACACTTTGGGAGGGGGGCCGCCCGGCCCCCCTCCTGGAGTCTATGATGGCCCTGGGGACTGCCACCCCCCAGGGCCGGCTCCTGCAGTGTCCCGGGGTGCCCACCCCAGGACACTGCTGTTTGCTATGACAGGGCGGGAGCCTCGCAGCTCCCACCCTGTCATAGCAAACACGGGTTTGGATTTTGGAAGAGAGAACAGGAAAGCTGCTCTCTTTTCCAAAATCCAAAGCAGATTGCTTTTCCACACGGGGAGCTGCATGCCAGCAGCTCCCCAGGGGAAAAGCAATGCCGGCTCCTGCAGGACGCGGGGAGCCGGCAGGGACCGTGGGGGAATTGGGGCTCCCCCCATGGTCCCCAACAAGAGGCCAGGCCACGGGGGATGGGGTCCCAGGGGCCATAAATGGCCTGAGGAGGGGCCATGCAGCCCCCCTCCAAATACAAAAAGGATGGCCAGGCCCCAGGGAATGGGGTCCTTGGGGCCAGAAGTGGCATGGGAGGGGGCCACGCGCCCCCCCTCCCCCTCAAAGAAATAAAAAATAACGGCAGGCCCTGGGGGATGGGGTCCCTGGGGCCAATTGAGGCCTTAGGAGGGGGGCATGCATCCCCCCTTCCTATAAAAAAAAACAATGTTTGGCAATGCCCCGGGGAATGGGGCCCACGCGGCCGGAATTGGCCACGGCAAGGGGGCCCACGCAGCCCACTTCCTGTTCATTTTTTTTTTTTAAAGGGATCAGGCCCTGGGGATGGGGTCCCCAGGGCCCAAAAAAAGGGGAAAGAAGGGTGGCCACACAGCCCCCTTCTAACAAAAAAAAGACTGCGATCATGCCAGTTGGCTCCCAGGGACCCTCAGGATTGAAGAGGAATTAATTCCCCAACTTAAAACGCACCACAGGGTGTGTTTGCACACATGTCACCTGAGGCCCCGCCCCCTCCCAGAAACACTCTGCAAACGCACCCTGTGGCGCCTTTTAAATTGGGGAATTAATTCCCCTTCAATACTGGGGGTCCCTGGGGGCCAACTAGCCCACCAGGTATCTCCAGTAAGCCCCACAGGGTTGCGCTGCATAGAGGTTGTCCAGACCATGTATCTTTTTACACCTCTCTGCAACACAGCTCTTTGGCGCTTACTGGAGGTACCTGGTGGGCTAGTTGGACCCCAGGGAACCTCAGCATCAAAGGGGACTTAATCCCCCAACTTAAAATGCGCCACAGGGCACGTTTGCACAATGGAGAAGGGAGGGGGCGGGTCTGAGGTGACATGTGTGCAAACACGCCCTGTGATGCGTTTTAAGTTGGGGAATCAATTCCTCTTCAATGCTGAGGGTCCCAGGGGGCCAACTAGCCCTCCAGGTACCTCCAGTAAGTGCCACAGAGTGGTGTTGCAGAGAGGTGAAAAAAGGGGCGTAGACTCTGAACACCTCTCTGCAATGCAGCTCCCTGGCTCATACTGGAGGTACCTGGTGGTCTAGTTGGCCCTCAGGGACCCTCAATTTACAACGCACCAGGGGGTGCGTTGGCACAGTGGTGCAGGGAGGAGGCATGGCCTGATGTTACAAGTTTGCAAACACGCCCTGTGGCGCGTTTTATGTTTGGGAATTAAGTCCTCTTGAACCCTGAGGGTCCCTGGGGGCCAACTAACCACCAGGTATGTCCAGTAAGTGCCACAGAGTTGCATTACAGAGAGGTGTAAAATGGGGCATGGCCTCGGACCACCTCTCTGCAAAGCAGCTCTGTGGTGCTTACTGGAGGTACATGGTGGGCTAGTTGGACCCAGTGTCTCTCAGGATTCAAGGGGACTTAATCCCCCAACTTAAAACGTGCCACGGGGTGCATTTGCACAGTGGTAAAGGAAGGGGGCGGGACCAGAGTTGACATGTGTGCAAACACGCCCTGTGGCGCGTTTTAAGTTGGGGAACTAAGTCCCCTTCAATCCTAAGGGCCACTGGGGGCCAACTAGGCCACTGGGTACCTCCAGTAAGCACCACAGGGCTGCGTTGCAGAGAGGTGGTCCAGGCCGTGCCCCTTTTTACACCTCTGTGCAACGCAGCTCTATGGCACTTGATGGAGGTACCTAGTGGGCCCTCAGGATTCAAGGGGAATCTCCCAACTTAAAACATCCACAGGGCGTATTTGCACATATGTCACCTCAGGCCCCCCCCTCCCTTCACCACTGTGCAAACGTGCCCCAGGCGCGTTTTAAGAGGAAGTTTTGATCCCCCTGCCCTATTATGTACTAGGTGCTTACAGAGGAGGTCATGCTAATCACAGGGGTACCCCAAAGCATAGTGTTACCTAATGTATGTATGTGTTTTCACTGTATTCTAAGTGTCTTTTAGCATTGTACTGGCTCTAGGACTGGTTAGTCAGAGTCAGTTACCACCAGTACCCGTCTGAAAAGTTGTGGGTACAAGATGATTTTGCAACAAGGCCTTTTTCTGCTCCTCTGTTGGTTCTTTCTGCGCATGTCTTGCTTCTTTCTGCACTTTTCTTCGTCTTTGTTGACTTCTGTTGACTCTTTTTGTATTTCTTTTGATTCTTTCTGTGCATTTGTTCTTCTTTCTTCACAGGTCCAACCTCTGTAGGCATAGTTACAAACTAGCATTTAGAAAACCTTTGAAATTCTTTTTAAAAGACCATAGGTTTCAGGCACGTTATAGTTAGAAATGAACATTTAAGAAACCTTTGAAATTCACTGAAATAACCATAGGTTTCAGGCACGTTATAGTTAGAAAGTAGCATTTTAAAAACCTTAGAAATTCACTGAAACAACCATAGATTTTAGGGAACGTTATAGTTAGTTGGACATTTCACTCGTACAAAACCACACAAATTCCTGTCAGCTAACTATAACTCGCGCCCCCGCAATGCACTGCTGATGACGTCACATATTACTTCACTCATGACATGGTCAGTGACATCACTGATGACATCACTAATGATATCTCAAATTACATCACTGATGACATCATCCATGTGATAAATTGATGCATCTTCTCACACCCTAATATAACGTTTCATACACCCACTCTAAATTACAGACTGCCATTCTCAAAACCATAGACACTCCTACACATATAACTACATACCCACTCACTGATTCTTAGGTTTACACACACATCCACTCACTCACCCGTACAGTCACTCATACTTATGGTCACTCAGTACAGGACTATCATATGCACTCATACAACTATATAGAAACTCACACACCGCCACTCATCTATAGAGTTACTCACACACCTAATCAGTCATGCAAATAATTAATCACACTGCCATTTACTCACCTATACAGTTATACACACACCAGCTCACTTACTCATACAAATACCAGCACATACTTACGCTCTTATGCAATCACTGATACAAGCACAAAGTCATCCATACAGCCACTCTCACAATCACATTCACTTATAGTCATTTATATACTCCAACATACATATATACTGCCTTTCACATATGTAGTTACTCACACATATACAACTGAGATATACATTCACTCACTAACACACCCATACACACAGTCATTCACCCATACAGTCCATCACAGATGCACTCTTGAAACCATGCACCCAGTGAATGACCCACTCACACATCTATGTACAGAGTCTCACACACCCACCCACACAAATACTGAGGCATCCATACAGGTACTCAGACAACTAATCAATAACCCATATAGACACTCATGTAGATATCCGCAAACCCATGCAGCTGCTTACACACCAACAGACAGGGATTGGATGAACCACAACCACCTCAAATTGAACCCGGAGAAGACCGAGCTGGTTCTCACTGGTGGTTCATCCAGTCCCTGGAACCCCCATTTCTGGCCCCCCACTCTTGGTCCCGCCCCTACCCCTTCAGTCACAGTAAAAACACTGGGAGTGAAAATGAACAGTCACCTCACTCTCCACTCCCAAATCAGTTCCGTAGTCTCCTCTTGCTTCCTCACCCTTCGAACAATCCGTACCGTCTCCCGTTTTTTTCCCCCCCAGGCTCTCAAACTGATCATGGCCGCACTGGTAATCTCGCGGCTGGATTATGCTAATGCCCTCTATAATGGCATTCCGGCGTACAGCTTACGGAGGCTCCAGGTGGTGCAAAACCACGCGGCCCGGCTTATTTACGGTCTCCCACGCTACCATCATTCCTCCCCTCTTCTTAGGGAGCTCCACTGGCTGCCTATCAGGGAGCGTTCCCTTTTTAAGACCGCCTGCATGACCTTCCAGGCCCGGCAAGGCACTGCTCCGGCCTTCATCTCTTCGCTGATAAGCGAATATGTCCCCTCTAGAGAGCTCCGGTCCTCCTCCAAAGCTCTCCTCCAAACCCCACGCTTTAAGCGAAAAAAGTGGGGTGGTGCCAATTTCTCCACCTTGGCCCCCACCTTTTGGAATTCTTTGCCTGATCACCTACGTTTTGCCACCCACTATGTCTCTTTTCGAAAAGACCTCAAAACTTTCCTGTTCAGACAGGCCTTCCCTTCATAAACTCGCTCACCCCTGCAACCCTCAGTAATTCGGACTTGTTAGCGCCAAGAAACCGCTCGGTGGACGTTGCGCTCTACAAATGTTTTAAATTAGAATTAGAAATTAGACAGACATATACAGACATTCACACAGTTTACTCACTAACTCATGCATTCAGTAAGATAACTTTAATCACTCACTTATAGAGTCAGTTGCGCACCTACTAATTCATCCATTCAGACACTTATACACCCACTTATTCTTCAATACGCCTTTACCTATCTATATTAAACATATTTAAACTTTACAGAAACACACAGTCACTGGATGATGTCGTCAGTGATGTCATCAGTGATGTCATTTGAGATGTCATCAGTGATGTCGCTGACCATGTCATGAGTGATTTAATATGTGATGTCATCAGCAGTGCATTGCAGGGGTGCGAGTTATAGTTAGCTGAACTAACTGTAAAGGGGGGATTTCTATGGTTTTGTACAAGTGTCCAACTAACTATAACTTTCCCTAAAACCTATGGTTTTTCCAGTGAATTTCTAAGGTTTTTAAATGCTAATTTCTAACTATAATGTGCCTGAAACCTATGTTTTTTTAAGTGAATATATATATAAATATAAATTCATACATATGTGCAGATTGTTATATACTACTTATAACTTTTATTACTAACTTTGAGTGTGGGGAGGTGCCACACCTGCATACATTGTTTATGCACATGCAGTTTTTCATGTCCATTTGTTTAAATACATTTATTTAGCCAGAACCAGGATGCAAGCAGTTCAATTTTTGCAGCAAGGTAAAATCGCTCTCAAGAGATATCCTGGCTATTATGAGAGTTTTTTCTGTATGAACAGTAACTGTTTCATGCAATCTATGAGGCAGTAAAATAAAAAATTCCCACGCCACTTTTTCTGTACTATGATAATAAACTGAAATTTGACCTTGCACTGTAGTAATAAATATTTGAATGTATGTTTATTACTACACCTGCTCGAAATTACATGTGCTATTGGGCCACATTTAATGGCACTACCATGGGATAAATAGTATATATGCAGACATGGCAGAGAATAATAAGGTATTTATTTCCATTGTTGAATGTGAGGAGGCTTGACTCATAAAAGGTAAAGCGTCTAATAGACGCAACGATGCCTTTCCTCATCCTTCAGTCTGCCCTGGTATTTTGAAGTTGGTCCCATACTGATTTTCACATTCTGCAGCAGAGCCCAGTCATGCAAGGAAAATGCAGTAAGAGTGCGTAAAATTACAATAATTTGCTTTCAATTAGGTATTTGAAATTGTGGCAAAATTACGAGAAATTACACATAATTAAGAGAAATGGAAATCCTTCATTTCACTGTATATTGTACGTGCCCATGTGTCATTTTTTGGATAATGATGCATTTGGTGTAAGGATGTATTTAAGCAAGCACTGAGAACAACAAATAGCTCGTTTCATGGTGAATTTCTACCATGCATGCACATAATTATGTGAAGTGGGGTAATGGCATAATTTGAGGAATTTTACGTAACAAGCATAATGCGGAATTCCTAAAATTAGGCAAATTACGCATGGAGTAATTTAAATTTCACTCAAGCCTACAATGGGCCATTGGCTCAACCTTAGATTTTCACCACTATGTGTGAGTTCCCAGATAACAGGCACCTTATATAGGAGTTCTAAGCTTTCCTTCATCAGGCCAGTGCACTACTGTTTATTGATAACCAATCAGTGAGTTCTCTAGCACCACGTCAGGACAACCCATACTTCTGTAGTAGTAGCCAGAACTAGCACTCAAACCCTTCTTCAGCATTCCAAGTCATTGGTCTCCATCAGCTGCTCCGCTGAGTGGGAAGTAGTTAAATACAGAAACACAACCAATGCCTCATTCATTTCCTAAAAACTGAGTTTCATCCTCATGAAGAAGCATAGAAGAAACACAGTCCGCTCTTGCTCTGGTGATCCTATGTAAGAACCCTTGAAATGCTTTAATGCTGGGGAGGCAACTCCTTCCAACTCTAAGGGCTAGTGGTCAGGAACACCCCCTGGTAGGACGGAACCTTCCACCAGGATAGGGAAAGAAGGAAGTCAATCCCATCATCCTGCAATTTTCCACAGAGAGAGACCCTTAGACTAAGTTATCATCTTCATTTTCACTGCTTGCCCTTTAACCCCTTGCATGCTGATGACGGGCCCTGGCCATCATACATCACGGTGGGGGTGTGCTGATGACGGCTGGGGCCGTCATGAACCCGCCCACTCAATAAAACGGCCGCACAGGCGCAGAATCGCGGCCGCGCCCAAGGGGTTAAACAAGGCTCTAGCGAGAGAAGTTATTACAGGGCCTTTCTGCCCTCTACCTTAACCCTGAGGCTGGGCTCCACCATAGATCCGTTGATTCCTAGGCATTTTAGGATGACTTGTCTTTCCAGGTGAAGTGTCATCTTCCCAAGTGCCCCCATTATGGAACTGTTCTTCCTCTCCACAGAGGGGATAAGATGCAGTTTCTCTATACAGGGATCTTGTGATTAAACTGGAAAACTTGTATCATCCACTAAAGGAGGGGGGGGCGGAAACTATCACTACAAAGATGTTCTCCTGTCCTGGGTTGTGCACACAATTCTGAGGTCCTCTGAACATCTTAGTGAACCCTGCAGTTGGATCCTGAGGCAACCAACTCCAAACCAACATCCAAGTACACCCCGTCCACTCAGTTATCTTTCCTTGAGATAGTACACTTGCCTGTGAGAATGGGATGTCTAGCAGAGCAGGACCATGTCCCTTTGGGAAGCAACAATCATGTACTCTAGGAGTGTCTGACCCTCAGCATCCTTAGTCACGCCAAGGGAAACCTGAACCTAGCTAGCCTTCTGGATACACCACAAGTAAGATATCCTGCCTTCATATTACCAATCCCCTCTCAGGACAGACTTCAAGCAGGCAGAAACTCCCACTGCCCCTGCAGTGACCCAAATGTTAACTTCTGGTCCACTTCTGGATGCTCGTCCTTCTCTACTTCTGGAGCAGGAAGACAAGCGCTGAAGCTGGTGCCTTCTCAGAGTCTATTGTTCAGTCTTGATTTGGGCCCTTTCCTTATCCTACAGAGCTCTACAGGCTTCAGTCTTCCTTGAACCCTGAGCAACTGATGTTATTAGTAGTGTTCTTTAGTCATTTAGAGCAGGCTCTGTTGGTTTCACCCACAACCCAGCTTCCTTCTTGTCCAGGCAGATACCCTGATGGGCCTTGTAAGCTCCTTAGGTTCATGAGGGTAGACCACGCTTGTTGCACCTGACAGAATTATTTCTGTGTATGTTTTCCAGCAGCTAGCAAACCTTGCATTTCTGGCAGAAACCCAGACTCCACTACAGTTTTCCAAATAGAGGTTTACTCCACTCTGTCTGGAGGCGGAGTCCTATGACCTGAACTGGCACAACATGGATTTTATGCTAGACTTATACTTCAACCACCTATATATTGGCCTGTGGGGGCAAACGTGCCTTGAGCTTGGTTCAGAATGACCCCTTCACTCCAGCCCATTACGGACACTGTCTCCATTCCTGAATTTTTCACCCACAAGTTAGGGGTGGGTGCAAGTTGAGTAATTTCATGTACCATAATTTATCAAAATGTTTGCAAAATGACACAAAATTATGTGAACTGCATCTTAAACTCAAAAAATTACCTTAACGGTCCCTTCTTGTAAAAACTTAACTTGAAAATGTAATTTTGAGTTGATTTCCGGTTGATTGTTATTAGAACGCTGCAGCTTGCTGTGTAGTTTTGCTCTCAAATGCTACTCGAATGGTTTGCTCTAGCAAAACCCTACATGAAATGTTTGACAACTGCCCACATTAAAAGAACTGCTGTTTGCATTCAAAAAACCTATCTTTTGTGTGTGGGTTTGTAGTTTTGCACTCCGAAATTACCTGAATGGTTTACTTTGATAAAAATACCTACCTGTAATTCTGTTTCTTTTCAAAAAAATAACCTGAAGGGTACATCTGGTGTTAAAATTTCTCCCTGAAATTACACAGTGGGCCTTAAAGGCATACTCTTGGTAATTTTGAGAAAATGTTGTCATGCAAAATTACCAAAATGACACCAATTATCCTGGCTTCATTAACATTTTGCCCATGTGTATTACAAATCATTGTGTGCAAGTGTTTTAATCTAATTAGTTTGATTACTATTTATTTTATTTTAACAATTTCTAAGAGCGCACAAATACCCGTGGGTGTCTTGGCGCTATGGACAGTAAGGAAAAGCGGAGGGGCACCTTATTGCTCAAATAGCCAGGTTTTTACTTGTTTTCTGAAAGATAGCAGCGTGGAGCTGGTCTTAATTTGTAGGGGGAGCAGATACCATAGTTTAGCTGTGGCCACTATAAATCTTCTGTTGCCCCAGTTGACTTTGGTTTGTTCTGGGAACGATCAGAAGACTGGCATCTGCCGAGGGCAGGGCTCTGCTGGGCACGTATGTTTGAAAAGCTTTTTTCAGGTATTCCGGTCCTGTACCGTTAACTGATTTGTAGGCAATGCATAGCGCTTTAAATTTGGTTCTGCTTTTTATGGGCAGCCAGTGTAGCTGGTGCACCACTTTAGAAATTGACTTGAACTTTGGAGTGCCTAACAGTATCCTGGTGGCTGCATTCTGTATCAGTTGCAGTTTGTTCAGAGCATTTTCTTGGGCATTGATTAAAAGGCCATTGCAGTAGTCGACTTTTGACATAACAAGGGCACTGATGAGTGTTTTTCCAGTGATAGTCGGGAGGAAAGGTAGCAATTTCTTTATCATCCTTAAGACATAAAAGGATGAGGAAACCACTTCATTGACATGCTCTTTGAAGGAAAGGCTCTCATCAAATATAATGCCTAAGTTTCTGGCCTTCCTGACAGGGGTTGGGAGTGATCCCAGTTCAGCGGGCCACCAGGTCGGCGACCATCCAGGGGCAAGATTACTGAAGACCATTACCTCATTCTTATCTGAATTTAATTTGAGGCAGTTATTTGCCAACATGCCATCATGAAACTAGGCCCAGATAGACTTGCCAGGGTTAGGAAATCTATCTGAAAACATCCCAGCACACTTGCTATTCGGTTTATTTATCTCTGATCCACCACCAAAAGTGCTTTCCAAGACAAATACATTTTCTCCAAAAAGTAATGAGTTGCATGTTCTGTGCTTAATGTATGTGGACGATTTACCCTTAATGAACTGTATGCCAATAGGTCTCCAATAGAAACGTTATGCTATGGGACATAACTGTAAGTCCAATAGCCTATTAGTAAACATCAGCAAGACTAGGCGTATGCCTTTAGCATTGTTCAGTTCTGTTTCAACATATGCCTCAACTGATTCTTATTTAGCTTGGCTGCACTTGACGCAGTTTTGCTCAGTTGTATTTGACATTGCTTGTCTACACAGAGTTTGGCTAGTTTGCATTTGGCAAAGATCTTCTCACTTGCCCTCCGAATTGTATAACATTGTATCCTTGTTTAGGGTCTCACCCCTAACTTGGCAAGGATCTTCTCCATTGCAGTTTTGTCAGTTGCTCATGGCTTGTTCCTCTCTTTTCCACTTGGCTAACGCGTAAACTGCTTGGGTTTGCTTGGTTGCCTTGGGCCATCTGTATTTGGTTCTGATGCACTTGAGAGAGCGCATTAGACTGTATTTGTTTCTGTTCCACTCGGCTCAGTTGTCCTTGGCGTAACTCTGATCTTTTGCTCATGGCACGCCTTCTATCGATTTACCTTGTCCCTGTTGCACCTGACTTGCTCCTAGTACCACTCATCCTTTCAATGGAAAGATTTTGCCCTTAAATTCTGAACACACTTGGCACAACTTTCGTCCACCAAGTTTGGTTCCTTTCTCTTCCCTCTTTTGCAATCTAGCACAACTTCTCTCCATTGCAGTTCACTTGGCAGGATTTAAGACTCTTGAAGTCTCTTCATTTGCACTTGGCCAACCTGGACTTGGCTTGCTGGTTAGGGTGCACTCCGCTTGGTTGAAGTTTGCTTGTTTGCACATTCATTGCTTCTCCCCGTTGCACTTGATTCAGATGCATTTGGCATAGCTCTGCCTTTCCGCCGAAGTTGGGCCTAAATAAGGAGTGCACCTTGTGAGACTTCATACCCAGTTCCCGGTGGAAGAATAGACAGACAACTCATAAATCGGGCGTAATTTATTACAACATCCATTACGTTTTATTACAAAAACGAATTCAAATGGAAAGTCAGCATTTCCCAGAACATTGCGGAATATTCAAGGCTCAATTGTACTTGGCTTGTTTGCATTCGTCTCGGTTTCAGTACTGACCCAGTCCATTGCGCCCTGCTCAGATACACCTGCCTTAATTGCACTTCGCTCAGCTACATGCACTTTAGTTGCACTTGGCTTTATTACACTGGTCATAGCTACTCTCCGTTGCATTAGGCTGGATTGCACTTTTCTAACCTCTGCTCTATTGCACGTGTTGTTTGAATTTTGTATAAAAGCATTTGCTTGAGTTACTTTTCTCGGTTGCATTCGAAGTCGTTGCATTCAGCTCAGGTGCACTTAACAAGGCTTCTACATTTCCCTTTCGTTTGATGCCATTTGCCTTAATTGTACTTGGCATGGCTGCTTTGTTGTACTCTTCTCTTGTGTACCTGAAGCAGATGCTCTGGCTTGGGTTGAACTTTGGTTGTACTTGGTATGGCTGCACTTGGCTCGGCTGCACTTGGCAGGGCTCCTCGCCACTGCTCTTAGCTCACATGCACTTGACTTGCTACACTTGCCGAACTCCCTGGAGTGTCCATCTCCGCCCTCTGACCCTTTCCCCGGTGCTCAGACACTCTCCCCCTCCCTCTACACAGGCTCCAAGCCTCCGGGAATCCCGGGCTCCGTCGTGCACGTCACGGCCCCGCCCAGCTGAAGCACTACGGTAGGCCAATGGGCGCGCGCTGGCCCGAGGGACACCGCCCACGTGACGGGGCCCTGGATGAAGGAGGCCGAGCCCAGGCGCGCGCGGCACAAGGAAGGTGAGCGCGAGCCCCGGACCAGGCACAGGAGCGCCGCAGCACGCGCCCCCGCAGCTGGAACCAGCGCCCGCAATCTGCAGAACTAGGGACCAGAGTCGGCTGCGAGGGGAGGAGCTCGCCTGACACCCCCGGAACTGGAGGGGAGTGGAGCCTGACAGCCTCAGTGTGCAGCGGCAATCACGGCACAGCTGCAGCCCGGACCCTGCTGCAGCCTGCGAGGGGTACCTGCCTCTTGACAGTCTGCACGCGCTGCCTGCGCCACACCTAGAGTGCAGCTGCGCTTCCTGCGGATTCTGCGGCACTTCTGCCAGATGTAGGCGCATTCACCGGGCTGCCCTGCACCTACCCCGGGTCCGGTGCGCTTCTCCTGCGCCTGCCTCGGTTCTGGCACACTTCTTCCAGGCTCGGACCTACTGGTGCTGCGCGTCCTGGTTCTGGGACCCGGTGTAGCTGCACTTCCTCGGCCACTGATCGTCAGCCCGGCTCTGCTGCACTTTCTGCTGCCCCAAACCGGATCTGCTGCACTTCCTCGGGCACTGGCCGTCTGCTGCACTTCCTCCCGCACCGGACTCGGTTCCGCCGCACTTCCACCACTTCGGAGCGCCCCCCTGCACTTCGTCCGATTGCTCGCGCTTTTCCTCCGAGTTTTGACTGGGTTTCGCTGCACTTCCGCGGTTGTCGGGCAGGAGAGGCCCTTGGACGACCCCCTCCCCTCCCCGGAGGAGGGGTGCGCCGGGCGCAGCATGTTCCAGCCGGCGCCCAAGCGCTGCTTCACCATCGAGTCCCTGGTGGCCAAGGACACGCCGTCGCCCGAGGAGCCGTCGCCCATCCGGCCGGCCGCGCTGAGCTATGCGGGGCCCCCCATGCACCCCTTCCTGCAGGGCTTCCACCACCCGCACCCCGGGGGCCACGGGGAGCTGCTCTTCCCGCCCGAGGCCGGCAGCCAGGCCCCCCCGGCGCACCACCCGCACCACCAGCAGCACCCGGGCCTGGCCGCCCACCACCACCACCACCTGCCCGGGGCCCCGCTCTTCGCCTCCGCCCAGCAGCGGGGGGACCCGGCCAGCTTCTACCCCTGGCTGCTGCACCGCTACCGCTACCTCGGCCACCGCTTCCAAGGTAAGGGGCGGGGAGGGAGCGGGCGAGGGGAGAGGGTGGATCGGAGTGAGTGAAAGCGAAATGTGGTAGAAATCGAAAAAACGGTGTGCGATTGAGAGATACAAACGAGACAGCACGGGTGACGAAAGAAAGAAAAAAATAGATATAGTGGAAATTAAATGATAAAAGAAGGGAAACGGCGAAAACTTGTATTTGAGGGGAGAATAAAACAAAGGCAGAGTAACCACGACAATGAGATAAAGTGAGTTAAGAATCCAAATAGGGGGCAAGTGAAAGAAACAAAAAAAATGAACGCATCGGTGAACCAGAAAAACAGGAGACGAAAGAGAGAATGTTCGAAAAGGACGGTCAGAAACCGAATTGGGAAGAACGAATTCCATAACATATTTTAAAACTCAAGGGGGCGATTCACGGGCAAAGACTCAGAAAATCGATCGGGATGAGTGAAAACGCAAAACTAAAAGAACGGTTATTAGTTAGTGGGGCGTGGTGTTAAGAGAAGAAGAGGAAAGACACTCTTCGGTCAGCCTTAGAAATGGGACCAACGAGTGAGACTAAAAGAATACAAAGATCGGAAAAGCGAATACAAACGAAGAATAAAAAGTGGACCGAAGAACAGTGAAATGTTATTTTGGGAGAAAAACACACGAACCATGTACATACTCAAAGAAAGAAAAATATAATTACAAATGCGGAAATAGGGTGAGAACGGGGAAGGAACTAAGGCCAAATGAGATTAAGAAATGAGAGACATAGAGAGAGTGAGCGTCGAGCGACTGAAGGGAGAATTGTAAAGGAAATGAGAAAACGAAAGGAAAGAAAGACGGGCATCGATATAAGTTGCGAAGTAAACAGAACGAATGGAAATGCCGAGACTAGACTGACATGTCGACTGGAAGAAAGGCTTCTAGGTGCTAGAGGAGGGAAGAAGTCGCTAACGGGAAAAAGAATTAGTCAGGCAGGCTCCGGGGTGGTTCAGTCCGGGACAGCTCGTCGCGCCGAGGCTGTTGGTCTGTCCTCGGGGCCCGGCCTGTCACGGGAGCTCAAACGGCCTACCTTTATTTTTTGAGCCGGTGGCTTCGAATAATTTATAGTGAATTTCCAAACGAATGCTGTTGACAGCTTGAACTAAAATGTAGCCCCTCGGCCCATTTCTTCCCCCTCTGATTTGATTCTGCTGGAATATGGAGCGTTGTCGTAGGCTTTCTGTCTCTCTGGGGTAAAAATAAAGGTATACAAATAGATGCTGACAAATAAGCAGTTGTCTGTTTCCTCCCATCGTATTTTACTTTCGCTTTCTTCGTGGTGAAACTATTTCTAATTCGGGAACGTATTATGTTAAAAAAGCACACATTTGAGCAGAGACGACTGTTAAATAAAAACAGATGTATCGATCATTGATGGGGAACATATGCAGCAGTTTCGGGGTTCCCAGCCACTGCTGTCAAGCGGAGCTACAGGTGGGCAGTCTATACCGTGTACATATGCACGGATTCCCTACAAATACGCACGCGAACACCATATAAATATACACCCATATGCCGTATAAATAATACGTATGGTCTCCCACGAAGAGCGCGGGGGCGCTGATAATTATATTTCTTGTGTAAAAAGGTTACACTGTGAGTCGGTGGCTCAGTCAAGAGAGGTGCTGTTTCCGCTTTCGTTTAACCCTTCCTGTCAGCACAGTTGGTGTTGTTTCCCCTGAAACAATTAGTCCGCATCAACGGCGCGCTTTTAATTGCTTTTTGTCGTTAAATTAGCGGCCATTGTTTCATCTGGAGCGTTTGAAGGGTGAACTGGTAAACGGTTCACATTAAGAAAAACAACACGAGCCGGGGGGGGGGTGGGGGGCTGTTACCAAAACACTCAGTCACTTTCTGTTTACAGCTGAAACAGGGTGCTAACCCCAAAGAAAGTTGAGTGAAATACGCGACAATTTAGGTGATTGAGTGGCAACGGTAAGGTGCCTCAGTCCGGTGGTGAGAGCACCGACGGCCGCTGCCTGCACCCCGGGCCCTCCAGGGCGGTGTCTGGAGACAACTGTAAAAAGTGACACATTTGGGGAGACGTGGCCAGGTTTTACTTGCAAGAGCCCGGAATGCTGGATGTGTATCCGATGCATAGAAGCGGCGGTTGGGTTTAGCGCCCCGAGGCCATACGAATGTAAGAATGTGCGCTGTAGAACTGCCACCTACAATCTTCATAATAAGAACTGTGTCAACTAAAGTGCCTGAAACGAATCTCAGTATTGGAAGTGGTTTATTATGGGGCCGTGGTGTTAGACAGTGAATGCCCTGTTGGTGCCAGGGGCCCTCACCTGCCTGTCCTCTCACTCTCCAGAGAGAGACAGTGAGTTCAAAAATGGCTCTAAAACTCGGCGTTAATCCTCCATGTTGGTGTGTAAATGGCCTTGGGTGACGCGGTCATTATCTGCACGGATCGATGGCCTGAACTTGAAGTGTGTGTGTGTGGGGGAGTCTCTCTGCAGCGGGAGAGTGATCTATAGTGGATCCTGGTGTCTATCGAGAGTGGGGGTGAAGGGGTGCAGGTCGATGTCGGGGTCGCGGCCCTGCGGGAGTGGCGCGTGTCCCCGGTTGTCGCTGCTCGGTGCAGGAGAGCGGGCTGCGTTTTTATTTTATTTTTGAAGTGCAGTGTGTGTGAACTCGGGGTTCCTCAAGCCCGGGCCCCTCTCGTGCATTCTGGGGGGCCGACACGATGTGGAATGAAGTGGACAGGAAGTCACGGGACAGGCCGGGTGGTATTCGTGTAATACATATTAAAGTAATGCTGCAGCCGCATGTATAGTTCGGATGGCTTCCTTTCTAATAACCCATTAAAACAAACAATAAAGGACTCTTCCGTGGGGGTAAATTAACAATAACAGTGTGGTCAATAGAAGGCGGCGTGCACTGCTTCCCTGGAGTGTCTTCTAATTGTTCTAAATTTAGCTTCTTTTTCCGAGTTAAACAGTTGGTGGGCTTTGGGAACTTGTTTGTTTCAGGCACGTCGACAAAGGCTTACAGCCATTCGTGCTGTGTAGGGTGTGTTTTCTTTTACTGCATTTGAACGCTGTGTGCTCTGAGTGTATTTTGGACATGTTGTGCCGTGCGCTGTCTTGCGCTTCAGCTGCGCGCCTGAGTAGGTTTGCGCGCGGTTTCCTCTGCAGGCGCAGTGTGCCGAGGTGCCTGGGTGATTTCCTTGATTTTATCGTCTTAGTGTTGGGGGTGTTCTAAGTGTACTTGGGTTATGTTGTGCCTTGCGCTGCAGTTGCGGCCTGTGTAAGTTTGTGCGCTGTTTCCTCTGCAGGCGCAGTGTGCTGAGTTGCCTGGGGTGATTTGCTTGATGTTAACGCCGTGTCTGTTGGGTGTTCTGAGTGTAGTTTGGATATGTTGTGCCTTGCGCTGCAGTTGCGGCCTGTGTAAGTTTGTGCGCTGTTTCCTCTGCAGGCGCAGTGTGCCGAGGTGCCTGGGGTGATTTGCTTGATGTTAACGCCGTGTATGTTGGGTGTTCTGAGTGTAGTTTGGATATGTTATGCCTTGCGCTGCAGTTGCGGCCTGTGTAAGTTTGTGCGCTGTTTCCTCTGCAGGCGGTGACACCAGCCCCGAGAGCTTCCTTCTCCACAACGCCCTGGCCAGGAAGCCCAAGCGGATCCGCACGGCCTTCTCGCCATCCCAGCTGCTGCGGCTGGAGCACGCCTTCGAGAAGAACCACTATGTGGTGGGCGCCGAGAGGAAGCAGTTGGCGCACAGTCTCAGCCTCACGGAAACTCAGGTGAGCGGCCGGGGCGGGCGGGGCTGTGGGGGACCTCTGCACCCCGCTTATGGGTCTGCCTCTTTACTGCACCCCGGTTACTGCTCAGCAAGAGAGCAGTGGGCCCACTCTCTGTGCTTGCACCAGGGCGCCCTTGCTGCGCCACTGCTGGGGGGGAGAGCGCTGCGGGCCCACTCAGGACAAAGAAAGACGAGCTGACTATCCTTGGCGTGGGGTGTGCGTGCCCGTGCATGAGTGCGCGCGCCAGTGAGTGGTTGGGGACTCTGCTTGGGAATGTAAACAAACCTTTTTTTATTGGTAGTATGTGCCAATGGAGTGGAGAGGGGTGGCCCTGTGGTTATGGTACCTGCGGAGGAATTGAGCTTTCTCACGCTCCATCGCCGGGTTCAAACGAGTTAGTTATTTTATATAACGCCCAAACAGGGTTTACATTTTAATTTCACGGTGCGTAATATTGGCTAGAATTATGGACACCTCGTATTTGCACTTCCAGGCCACACTCTAGGTAAAGGGGGAAAGTGCGCTCTGTGGGACTTCAGAGTGACTGCCCACGGCCAGGCCGTGTGCGCGCCTCGCCCCTGCCTCCTGCGTATGTCCAAAGTGCACGGGGCAGGTGCCCCTGGCATCAGATCACAAGCCGGCCGGGCAGGGGGTGACTACACACCTCTACAGGCCCCACAGAGTGGAGTTCACTGTTCCCGGCCCCACAGAGTGAAGCTCATCTCCTGCCACCCTCAGCAGTGTGCCGCCGGTTCTCCGCAGCGGAGTGACCGTCGCTTTAGCCCCGCATTGTGGAGCGCACACTGCTGCCTGCCCCACCGCTTACAGTGCAGGCTGCTAGTGCTACCTTGTTTGGGTTTATCTCTCGACTTTGTTGTCGTGGTTGCTTGCTCTCACGGTCAGTCAACGAGGCGGTGACGTGCTTTTCTATCCATAAGTTTGTTTTCTTTTTGGAGTGTAATTAAATCACTAAATAAAGCTTTAGTTTACTTGAGCGATTTATGGCAGAAACAAATATTCTGCTTTTGTTTCCGTTGCTGTCCTGTATGCTTTAGTAAGTATATTGCGGTAAATGCTTCCATTATCCCCTGCGCTAGTCACAGCATAGCGCCGTGCTTTTATTAGGTGCACAAGGCGCTCGGAGCCTCGGACACGGCGGAGTGCTTCTGACATAGGGGTCCACCCGTACCATGCTGACGCGGCTGTTGTTTTCTGTTCAGGGTTTTGCAGATGGTGTACAGGTGTTGTCCCACTGTTGACAGTACACTCCAGCCATCACAGGATGGCACCTCAACATAATCTCCTACGCCGACGACACCCAGCTGATCCTCTCCCTGACCAACGACCCCGCCACCGCCAGAGCCAACCTGCACGAAGGGATGAGAGACGTAGCCGAATGGATGACGACCAGCCGCCTGAAACTGAACTCAGACAAGACGGAGGTCCTCATCCTGGGCTCCACGCCCTCCGCCTGGGACGACTCCTGGTGGCCCCCCGCCCTGGGCGCCGCACCCAAACCGACGGACCACGCACGCAACCTGGGCTTCATCCTGGACTCCTCCCTCTCCATGACCAGACAAGTCAACGCCGTCTCCTCGTCATGCTTCAACATCCTGCGCATGCTACGTAAGATCTTCCGGTGGATCCCCACCGAGACGAGGAAGACGGTCACCCAAGCCCTCGTCACCAGCCGACTGGACTACGGGAACGCCCTCTACGCCGGAACCACGGCCAAAATCCAGAAGAGACTCCAGCGGATCCAGAACGCCTCGGCGAGACTCATCCTCGACATCCCCCGACGCAGCCACATCTCCGGACACCTGAGAGACCTGCACTGGCTCCCGATCAACAAGAGAATCACCTTCCGTCTCCTCACCCACGCGCACAAAGCCCTACACGACCAAGGCCCGAGCTACCTCAACAACCGGATCAACTTCTACACTCCCAAGCGCCTCCTCAGATCAACCAACCACGCCCTCGCCGCCGTCCCCCGCATCCGAAGAGAGACAACAGGAGGAAGGTCCTTCTCCTACCTGGCCGCCAAGACCTGGAACTCACTTCCCATCAATCTGCGCCTGACCCAAGACCACCTCTCCTTCAGGAAGAAGCTCAAGACTTGGCTGTTCGAGCAGTAGCGGCACCCCCCCCTCCCAGCGCCTTGAGACCCTACGGGTGAGTAGTGCGCTTTACAAATGACCTGATTGATTGATTGATTGATAGGGCTAACATTTTTAACACAAATGCGGAGTAAATCTTACTGCATTTTGTTTATGAAAGTGTGAGATCCTTCTCACCCACAGTGCACGGCAGAAGGTATGACCTCTGGTGAAAACAAATTTCACCAAAACCATGAGATGTTACTATACAACCATATTACACATTACTCATTATGTTGTTTTTACATTACATATTAAGGTTCTGGAAGTTACCTTAAACGAGCTGTTTTTCTCTAATTACATCTAGCAAGGGACATTTGCTGGAATTATGAGGTTTTGGTGGTATTTACCTTAAATGAAGGCATTTTTACTCAAATAATGGACATTTGTCAATGGTGAAAGCCGTGGTTTATGCCATTACGGATGTAGTACATTTGCTACATAATTTGCCACGATTTTCTTAATTTTAAGATTTCACAAAAACGTTTCTACTGTAAAGGGGTGTAAATACTTACAGAGAATGTGCCACATATTTTTTGGCCGCATAATTTCGAAACCAAAGCATTATTTAGATAATTGGATCCTCCCAGCCACATAACCCTAGCAACCCTGACAACGGTAAACGTCTGCAGAAGGTCGGAGGCTGTCATCATGATGATGAACCCCAAATACCAGTGGGAACTGTAAAATATTTTCTATATTTCACTGTTCCCTGTTCAATGTTAGTACACGTTATTCTGTGTAATGAAAGCACCCAACTTGTATTATGTATGCACGAACAAACACGTGCGTGTTTAGATAGCATGCATATTGTTCCCGCGCACGCTATATATTGAATATCATATATACAATGCATGTATAAACAATATAGTATTCTGAGTGTGTGTTGTGACTTGTGAGCACACACGAGTGTGTCTCTTAAGAAGCACAATTGTGGCCAGCACACTGTGACATTTACATACCACTTGGCCTTTGGCCTCCTACTTTACCTACAACACACAGATATAATTGTATTTCGACAGCTATTTTAATGTTGTCCCAGCAAAGAGCAGTGTTCTGCTGTTTATTAATGCCGCAGTGTGAAGTGTTTGCACATTATGCAATGAGCGTAGGGCAGTGAACAGAGCTGGAGTTCCAGGCAATGAGTGACAAGCTACCCAGAGTGCAGCATTTTGTATGCGCACACCTCTGCTACCTGGGCATCTCAGAATACATAACGTTGCTCCTTGAGAGCAAAACTGAGCTGTTTTTAGTCTGCTACGATGAGGTCGAATTGATCTACATACACACATTCACACACAACACACTCTCTCTAGCCCCCTCCCCCCACGGAGATAGCCAAACATTTAAACAATTTAGAAAAGTTAAAATATAGAGATCATTATGTGTTTCGTACATAAAATATTTATTTTATGGCAGCTTAAAAAAATATATTTTCTTCAAACCCGGAAATGTTTCTTCAAAATAGCAAGTGAAATATTTCCCATGCAGTTTAGTTTTCAAGTTTTCGGCTGCATGAAGACGACAACAGCAATTATTGATGCATTTAACTGTGTGGAATAAAGCAAGTTGCGTTTATGTTGTAAAAACGGAGATTCCCTCGGCGGAAGGAGAGGTTGTTGAAGCTGCTGTCCACAGCAAGCAATGATTGGAAACTGTGAATGCTGGAGTTTTGTTTAACTTTCGCGATCCATTGTTGATAAGAGAACTGAGATGGCGGAGGCGGTGAATTATGAGAATCCGTGACAGTGTCTTTACTACACTACATATGACATTACAGCACCTCCCACGTCATTTGCACATGGTTTGCAGATTTCAACAAATCACAAATCACGTTTGTAGCTTTGATTAAAATCGTGCTGTCAGAGAATGTGCTTCATAATTGACCCTCATTTGCAACACACTTTAGATAACCCTGCCACATAATTTGGCTTTCAATTGCCGCATAATCCCTGTAGTGTTCACACCGATACAACTCCGCCTAGAAGTCCGCTGTCATTATGGTATTTAAACCAATATTTCACAGGTTCCGTGGAGCCTTTTCAGTTATGTCTTCGGTCCCCTTGGATTAAGTTGTAACCTGTCTATACCGATTTGTCCGTAATACCGTGCTTTTTTATTGTACCAAGTCCAACGAAATGAAACCTGAACGAAAGATCCGTTTCTGTGTGTTTCCAGCCAGAGCCTACAGAGGCTCGCTGGAATCACGTCCAGGGGGACAAGCTGCCTTTCAAAGGTGCGCTTTGTGCGGCGGGGTTTTGGGGTGGGGGGGTCTTTTGTGTTGGTGTCAGGCCGCAGTCTCCCCCGGGAGCAGTTCCCTGCGGCCGAACAACGCGGACAAGTGAACCGTCCTCCCCCTCAATTAGTGCGCTAAAAAGCGAATTAAAAGTCACCCCTATTCGCCGTCATGGCCGCTTTGCCCAGCAGGGGCATTGGGGTGATGATCTGATCTGAAATAAAGGGGAGCTGGCGGATCAGAGCTGCAGTGAAGCGGGTTATCACTAAACCGTCTTTAAAAATCCCCGCTCCCCAGAATGAGTTTAACTTTATCTGCTCAATTCAGACGGGGCAGAGTCGGGCGGGGGGAAGGCGCACTCTTTTAACTCAATGAAAAGAGCGACTCGGGGGCCCTCCCCCCACTGCGGCCCTGGATAGGGAGTCAGCTGCCGCGACGCATGGTCTGTCGACTCCCCGGGCAGTCGGTTGTTTCATCCTAAGAGCGATGTGTTTATTATTGGTGTCCAGTTTAGAGTCCTAGGGGCCTTTTCACCTGCGAGCGCGGCTAGGGGGCTCGGGGCCTCTCGGGGGGGGCCTGGTGCAATGACCCATAGAGCGCTCCGAGTGCTGCCGTAGGGCGGTTCTTAAAGCGCTTCCACGTCCTTCGCGGCAGAGAGCGCTCTCCTGCCAGCGCGCAGATAGGGCTTCTCTGCGCACTGAGGCCCGTCTACCGCAGATGGCGCCTCGAGGCTGGACGCAGGTAGATCAGGTGCCATGCCGTTGTCGGGTCAAGGAACCTACCTCGATCTGTAATGAAGGAGAGGAAGTTGGAGAGTTTTAAAGTTAACCATCCTTTGTTATGTGGCTGAGAGGGTCCCTTGTTATTTGGGCAAATGGTAATACACCCGGTTCAGGTCTTGGACTGCACTCTTGATGACAGCTGATTTTATAAAAAATAAAGAAGTATTTTATATATATATCTGAGATTGGCGCGTCATTTCCAAAACACTGCTGACCTGTGTCTTTAAAGAAAGAATTAAACCATTCCTCTGAGTGAAAACCCGGGTGTTTTTGAGAAGCAACGCTCTGGTCTCCTCGCCACACATGAAGGGCGAGAAGTGTAGTCTGGTTGGATTTCCAGTGAATCGTTGCCGGCGGGCGGGCGCCTAGGGAGGTGGTTTGATCTTGTGACCCGGGCCCTCCGTGCTTCTAGGGTCCTCTGTGCCAGGAGCCGGCCGTGCCCTTTGCCTCAAACCGCCTAACCCGGGTGACTTTCAGCTCATGGTGGCACACGCTGTGTCCTCTGACACCTCTCGTTCCCCTGGGCACCTCTGAGCCCCCTGACCTCAGGAAAGAGTCGTGAAAGCGCCACGGACAGCTGAACCACCGAGCCGAGTTGCGCTGTGGAGTAATAGACGGACAGGCCTCCGCCTCGTACGCCGGGGCGCCCGTGGCCTCGCATGTGGCGCGTCCATGCGTTCCGAGGGTTCTCTTCTGTGGCACGGCTGAGCTGTTTGGACACGTTTCATACCCGCGTTACCCCGGTAATAAGTAAAGGTGGTGTGGTCATTTTGTTGCATTTCAGCATGCTGCTTTGTGCATTTTGTCGCTTCGCAGTTTAGTGTATTTTCAATGTTGCGCGCAATGATCTATTTCGCTGCCTTGTGTATTTTGCTTCACTGCAACTCTGCCCCGTGTAGCAGTGGCAGTTGCATATTTTGTGGCAGTGCTCCCATGTGTTTTGTGTGGCATTAGCGTTTGGGGTATTTTGTGGCAGCGATATTTTGCACATGTGTTGGCAGCGCTGCTTTGTGCGTATTGTAACAGTGCTATTTTATGTGTCTTGTTTCTGTCACACTTTGCACATTTGGTTGAACTGCAGTTATGCGTTTAGTTGCAATGACGCTTTACGTATTTTGTGGCAGTGCAAGCGGGTATATGGTAGCATTGCTGCTTGTGTACTTTGTAGCAGCATTGTTACATATATCTCCTTGCAGTACAACTTGAACACAGTTTCGATATACCGTTGCGAATTATGTTAAAGTTCTGCATTGTATATTGTTCTGAAGCGCAGCTTTGATTATTGTACAGTGTGTATTGAGGTGTTCTATATGTTGTGTTGTTCCTTTCTGCCTTGTAGCAGTGCTACGTGGTGTATTTTGTCCTATTGATGTGGTGTGTACTTTATAGCATTGTTTGGCTGGGCTATTTGGTATCAGTGCTGAGCCGTGACTTTCCTAGCACGGCCGTCGTGAGTATTTGGTGCCAACGGTACTTGAGTTATCTTGTAGTAGGTGTTGCAGTGAGTGATTTGTTGGACGGATGGTTGAAATGTTTACATTGAAACACGTACTTTGGGTATTTACATTGTTAGTTGATGCCGAGCACACCGTGCTGTGCAGCGAAATGTGTGATAAAGCTGCTTGTGTGTTTTGCAGTAGTGTTTGCTAGGACGTCGAGGTGTGTCATTTTGTTCTGTGTGTGTTCGGTGGCAGTGCAGCTTGGTGCTTGGCAGCAGTGGTCGGTTGCATGTTTTGTGTCAACAGTACTTAGATAGTAGGCGAGCCCGGCGTAGGCTGTTTTGTGTCAGTTGCAGATCGGGTATTTTGCGGCAGTGCTGCTTGGGTTATTGCGCAGCCTGGTGCTGTGAGGTAGCGGCGCTCCGTTCTGTGCTTTGTAGGAGTGCAGTGCATGGATGAAGTACTTCGCGTACTTTGCAGCAGAGATGCTTTGACATTCGCGCAACATCTTTGCTCCCTGTCTTTTGTAGCAGTGCTGGGCGTAAATGTTATATAATTGATGCTTAATGTTATTCGAGGCAAAGTGGTATTGGCTATTTTATTGTAGCAGTGCTTAGTGTAATCAGCAGCAGAGCTGTCTTGTGTATTTTCCAGCAGAGGTGCTAGCACCAGTGCTGTCTTGCGTATTTAGTGGCAGCAGTGATTAAGGTAATCAGCAGCAGCACTGCTGTTTTGTCTATTTCTGCAGCAGCGGTGTTTTGGTGCCGTTTGTGTCGTCTACAGCAGTGCTTAAGTTATTCAGCAGCAGTGCTGTCTTGTGTATTTTGCAGCAGAGGTGCTTGGTGGAATCAGCAGAAGTGCTGTCTTGTGTATTTTGCAGCAGAGGTGCTTGGTGGAATCAGCAGCAGTGCTGTCTTGTGTATTTTGCAGCAGAGGTGCTTGGTGGAATCAGCAGCAGTGCTGACTTGTGTATTTTGCAGCAGAGGTGCTTGGTGGAATTAACAGCAGTGCTGTCTTGTGTGTTTTATAGGAGCAGTGCTTACTCTAATTAGCAACATGGTTCTCCTGGGTATTTGATAGCAGCGGTGCTTGATTCATTAGCAGCAGTCCTACCTTGTGTATTTCATAGCAGTGTGCTTAGTGTAATTAGCAGCAGTGCGGTCTTGTGTATTCCACAGCAGCGGTGCGTAGTGTAATTAGCAGCAGTGCGGTCTTGTGTATTCCACAGCTGCGGTGCGTAGTGTAATTAGCAGCGGGTGCGGGCTTGTGGGTTTTATAGCAGCGGTGCTGTCTTGTGTATTCCACAGCAGCTGTGCTTAGTGTAATTAGCAGCGGTGCGGGCTTGTGTTTTATTGCTGTAGTGTTGTCTTGTGTATTTAATAGCAGTGGAGCTTAAGATAGTTAGCAGCATTGGAGAAGTGTATTTTGTAGCAGCGGTGCTTAATGTAATTACCAGCACTACTCTCTTGTGTATTTTGTAGCAGCAGTGCTTAGTGTAATTAGCAGTTCTGTCACATTTTCTAGCAGCAGTGCATGGTGCAATTAGCAGCAGTGCTGTCTTGTGCATTCCATAGCAGCGGTGCTTAGTGTAATTAGCAGCAGATCTGTCACATTTTCTAGCAGCTGTTCTTGGTGTAATTAGCAGCAGTGCAGGCTTGTGTATTCCATAGCAGCGGTGCTTAGCGTAATTAGCCGCAGTGCGTTTATAGCTGCAGTGCTGTCATGTTTATTTCATAGCAGCGGTGCTTAGTGTATTGAACAGCCTTAGTGAATTGTGTTCCATAGCAGCAGCGCTTAGTTTAAATAGCAGCAGTGCTGAAGTGTGTATCCCATAGCAGCGGTGCTTCGTGTAATTAGCAGCATCTCTGTCTTGTGTATTTCATAGCAGCGGTGCTCAGTGTAATTAGCATCAGTGCATTTATAGCTGCAGTGCTGTCATGTGTATTTCATAGCATCGATGCTTAGTGTATTGAACAGCATTGGTGAATTGTGTTCCATAATAGCGGTGCTTAGTGTAACTAGCAGCATTGGTGAAGTGGCTTTGTATCAGCGGTGCTTAGTGTAACTAGCAGCATAGGTGAAGTGGCTTTGTATCAGCGGTGCTTAGTGTAACTAGCAGCATTGGTGAAGTGGGCTTGCATCAGGGGTGCTTAGTGTAACTAGCAGCATTGGTGAAGTGGGCTTGTATCAGCGGTGCTTAGTGTAACTAGCAGCATTGGTGAAGTGGGCTTGCATAAGGGGTGCTTAGTGTAACTAGCAGCATTGGTGTGGGGGCTTGTATCAGCGGTGCTTAGTGTAACTAGCAGCATAGGTGAAGTGGCTTTGTATCAGCGGTGCTTAGTGTAACTAGCAGCATTGGTGAAGTGGGCTTGCATCAGCGGTGCTTAGTGTAACTAGCAGCATTGGTGAAGTGGCTTTGTATCAGCGGTGCTTAGTGTAAGTAGCAGCAGAGGTGAAGTGGCTTTGTATCAGCAGTACTTAGTGTAACTAGCAGCATTGGTGAGGTGTGTTGTGCGGCTGGGGTGCTCCGTGTAGCTTACAGCAGCGCGCTTTCTGTATTTCTACCAGTGTGGCTTTGTGTTTGGGACTCGCGGCAGTGGTTTTAGTGTAGTTTATCGGTTGCTCCTTTGTCCGTCCTTTAGCAGTGTCACAGTAGTGCTGTCCTGTGCGCACCATTGACGCTCACACGTAAATTGATATTTTGTTGTCTTTGGTCGCTGCTTTGGTGTTCTCCCGATGCCTCTCTGGTGGTGTTCACTGTTACTTTCTGTACTTGAGGTCGGCTCTCCAGCAGTGCGCAGGGCGCTCCCTGATCCTCTGCTGGGGGCGGGTGCCCCTGCTGAGTTGGGTTTTGGGCATTAAACGGGGGGGGAGGGGGGGAGGTCTCCAGGAGCTTAGGCTAAGGGGTAGTGGATCTAAGGAAGGGCTGGCGAATGCCAGCTTCTGCTCCATGCTGAAGGTGAGAGGGCGCCAGACAGGGTCAGGCTGTTTCATGGCCTCGTGGCAGACATGGCCTGCAATGAACAAAGATGCACGCGCGCGCCTATAGCTTGCAAAAGACCCTTACAGCGCGTCGTAAGCTCAAAACTAGCCTGCTTTGCAAATGCTCGACACCTTTTCAGCTATTTTGACTACTATTAGGGGACACTTTAATTGTTGTGTCCAGGCCTATTTTTTGCCCCAGTGGGCGATGATGGCCCGCACTTTGTGTGTATGTGTGTGTGTGTGTGTGGAGGGAGGGGGGGTGTAATTGCAGAAGGGGTGAAAGGTGAACGCTCTCTGGTCTTGAGGCTGTGAACTTGGTTTCGGGGCCTCTTTTCCAGGTGGTCTCTCGATACCGAAGGGCTACTTCCTGAAAGGGGGGCTGCAGGGCCTGAGTTGGGAATGTCTGCACAGGGCTGATGGGTCGGGTCTGGTCTCACGCCGGTGGCTTCTCTTTCTCACCCGTGAATTCTCTCCCTCCGCAGGTGAAAGTCTGGTTCCAAAACCGGCGGACCAAGTTCAAGCGCCAGAAACTAGAGGAGGAGGGCTCGGACTCTTCCCAAAAGAAGAAGGGCACGCACCACATCAACAGGTGGCGAATAGCCACCAAGCAGGCTAGCCCCGAAGAGATAGACGTGACCTCCGACGACTGAGCCCTCCCCGGGCTACCGAGGACGTACTGTAGCTGCCGCCGCCGCTCACACCACCACACAGACACTGGGGAGAGAACGGGGCGCCCAAAATCACACAGCGCGGCTCTGCGCTGGGAATGTTCGGGGGGAGCAAAACCATGTTTTCTAGACAAAAGACAAAAAAACAGAACAAAAGACAGGGGGCAACCAGGGAGAGAGGCCGGAGCCAGGTAGCAGCGCTTGAGGATGGGTGGCAGGCTCCCGTGCCAAACAAGCCACCAACTCAAGGTGATGTGCCAGCAATCAATGTTTCTTGCAGGTGTGCTCACGAGAAAGTACACATAACCACGGTACATTTTGCACTTGACCGTTTCCCCATATCTTTTTAACGAAATCAATTCAGCCATTAGTCCACGAAGCCAGCTTAAAATGAGAAAACCTCAATTTCAGAAACTTGAATTGCACGGGAAGTGAATAAAGAAACATTTCAATATTTTTTTATTTGCGCTAGGTTACATGTTCTTTCATTTTTCAGGGTGTATTCGGTTTGACCGGAAATGCTGCGAATTATATATATGTATTCAAGCGAAAGAGAGGCTGAGGGCAGATGGGAAGTGCATTTTACCCAGAAGTGTGTAGGGGCCCGGACATAATAATGGAATGTGGAGTTTTGGCATCTGGGCTTTTAAAGGACATGATTTGTGAAGTTGCCTTTTCTTGGAGCATCGAATAGATAGGCTACCCTGTGGAGTAAAAAACCCCTGAACTTTGTGCCCGGCGACCCCCCAGCACTGAACTTGTAATTTCAAAGACTTTAGAGCTTGTCAACCGTGAAAAACACGAACTGTTTTCTTAAATGTATTCTATACCAGAATGTAAATATTTTTGTGTTTGTGTTAATTTGTTAGAATTCTAACACACTATATACTTCCAAGAAGTATGTTATTGTCAATAAAGATTTATCAGTATGCTCGCAGAGTACAAACCTCTGTTTTGACAAGTTGCGTTTTTTAATTTTTCCCAGACTGTGGGAAGGCGTCGCTGTGCTGCAGTTTACAATTGTTGTTTGCCTGCTGGCTGCAGGATGTGCTTTTTAGTTTTTTTTGTTTGCAGTTTTATATAGGGCGAACTCGACCCGAAGGCATTGGGAGAGTTTTACCTGAGTACCAACTACATTACTCAAGGACACATACATTTTTTGTATGCACGGGGTAATTAAGTGATTTTCCAGAATCATGGGATAGTGAGCCGACCCAAGACTCGAACCTGTCCAGTTCTGCTCGCCCAGGTCCCGCTTTGTCTTACCCAACCCTGCCTGCCGGGATTTCAGGGGTCCAACCCCCTGCACTGCCCGGACCCCGAGAAGTTCTTTGTAAGCCTGCTCACTTTGATCTGCTGGTGTCAACTACACCGTTGTTTGACCTGTTGTGACTTTTTGAAATGCACCCTATAATAGTTGTGCCTGTGTGTTCATATGCGATACAGTGTGTCACTGATGTTCGTAGATGCCAGGGTGTGTGTGTGTAGGCATGATTGTGTATATTGGAATTAATAAAGGTGCATGTATATAAATGTATGTTCACCTTCTGTAAGTATATGCTCCGTGTGTGTTCACATATACATACGGGTACACAGGTACACACGCTGGCGCACGCGGATGCGTTTACAAAGGTGCGCCCCATCCATTCTCAGGCCGCTCTGGAAACCGATAAACCAGGTTCGGGGCACTCCAACCGTCACCAAGTCTGGCGCAAATCTGAGGGGTTGGAAACTATGCTTTTATGTCGATGTATTTCTGCACTTTGCGAAGTCAAAAGTGTGTCCAAAAAGTACCCAAACACACACACTTAGTCAAGTGTGTAACTAACTATAAAACACCACTTACATTCACGCGTGCGCACACACACTTACTTCACCCCCTTACACGGTCCCACGATGCGTGACAAACCACAACTATGAGGGGCTCATTCTGTGGTGCCCACACGCTGGGCCCTTGCCCCTCGGCTGTGGGGTGGTAACACTCTCCCCTGCTGCAGCCCGTGCGGGCCTCTGCCCTCCCGGGTGCAGGCCGGGCCTGCGCACCTCAGATACGGCCCGGTGCTGCCCGAGGCCGCGGCCTGGACCAGTCTAGAGTCCGCAGCTAGTTTTCGGGAGCAGCCCGGGGTTTGTTCACGGTTCGCCGGCCCGATAGGCCCTTTAATCAGGCTTCTGCCCATTGACAGTCGGGCCCTGCCTGCTCTGTGCAGCTACAAAGGCCCCCGGCCGCTTTTGTGCGAGTGCAAATCAGGCCTGCCAATTACCATACCGGGGATACGGCACCCCCTCCTTTAATCTCTTAATCCCCGCGTCCAGGGGGGCTGCTTGGACATAATTTAGGACAATCTGACTACTTCTTGCCCTGTGATAAGGGTCCCGCTACAATGGCTTTGAACTCAAATAAAATACACGCTTTGTTAGACGAGCAGCCAAGCAGGCCTCAGATCAGCCGGTGCTTACGCGTGTTGGCGCTATAGGGCGCTGGGGCCGGTTAAAGCGACCCCTCTGCTGCCCAGCCACCGAGGCGCTGTTCTCTCCGTGAAATACACGCAAGCCGGCTGCGTTTACAAGGTACCAGCCCAAGAGAAAGGATAAGAAAAGAAAACAAAATCAGTAATAGCTTTCCTACCAAAGTGAGAACACGAGCATAACGGGGCTACAGAAACCAAAATAAAAACAGGTGAAAAATAAGCGCCTTCGCTAGTGCTCACTGCATTCTTCAATTGATACTGGACGCTTCATTAATATGGGATTTGTGTAACAAAGCACAGCGGCGTGGGCTAAAAAATATACTCAATGTACTTAAAGGCAGACATTAGGCACGCTGTGGTTTCGTTACTGCAAAAGTAGAAACTAAAGAATAGTATTTGTCTGACCTGCGTTTAATTTGTTTACTAACATGACACATCAACATTACCTACTGTTAATGGCATCGACAGCAAAGTCGTTACTATGGGAGTGTGCCGAATAAATTAGTTGTTTACTAATGCCAGGGGTATGACACGAATACATGTGAGTTTTTCACATTTCTGCTTTGGCCTATTTAAGCGCCAGTACATTTTATTGTGCGGTGTGCACTTTATAAATTAAATGATCGGATTAACTGGAACGGGTGGCCTTATGTGTGGAAGATGCAGACTCTATCTGCCGCATACTGCTGCCAAATAATTGTGATGGTCTTTACTCCGCTCTGGGGCCCAACGTGAATGAGTTTCTTGCACATCTGATGTAGTCCACCCTAGAACCAGCAGTGTGTGCTTGTCGAGTCTTCGAGGCGCCCACAGGACTGAAGATGCGCTCGAAAGCTAGTTTAGCAACCCGTTTGTATTCCTGCCGTCAGTGCAATAAAAGCTCTCACGCTCACAAGATGCAGCGATTCCCGGAAAAAAAACGCCACAGGGGCCCAACACAAACACTTTTCAATTCATTAAAACATGCACATTTTTAAAGAGATTTCGCCCTAAACAGGTTCATTTCCTTAAATAGGACGGAGTGTTCTCCGGCTCGATAAGAAGCTTATGTCGCAGGAGCGCGGAGCACAAGGGGGTTCCTCCATTTTGGTTAATCGTCCCGTGCGCAGCAAACAGGCTTCAGAGAACGCTATTAGCTTTGGGGAGAGCAGAAGAAGGGGAGACCCTCCCTAAAAGCTTTATTACAGGCCGGGCTTTGAAAGTGGGGGATTAGCCGGCTGAAAGGCCCCCACAATGGCGGGAAGAAAGGGGCTCATGCTAATGAGGTTAATGCGCTGTGTATGCGGGCGCAGCACAGCTTCATTAGGCGCCCTATCTGGCGCTGCAGCGGCCCGGCTCCCGGCCGGCCCCGCCCGGGCCCCGCGCGGCCGCGCAGCCGGCTCTGCGCGCAGCCGATAATCATATCTTTTCAAGTCGGAATTAAGATAAAGAAAGTGAGGCCCGGGCGGCTCGCCTTGATCCACGGCAAACACATGGGGGGACTTTCCAGCCCCCCCCCCATGGAAAAAACTAGGATCTGCAAACACCACTATTACTTATTATAATAATATTAACAACTGGTTTTCAAGTAGTGCTGCGTCCCGCACTTCTGCTGGTTCTGAGCGCTGCAACCCGCAGCTGTTACTATTGTACCTGCCTCGGACGGACCATACGGATTTATATTCACGAAACATATATCAATGTGATACTTCACATGGTAATACATAAAAAATAACATTGTGCCCTCTGCACGTGGATCTATCTATCTATCTATCTATCTATCTATCTATCTATCTATCTATCTATCTATCTATCTATCTATCTATCTATCTATCTATCTATCTATCTATCTATCTATCTATCTATCTATCTATCTATCTATCTATCTATCTATCTATCTATCTATCTATCTATCTATCTATCTATCTATCTATCTATCCATCTATCTATCCATCTATCTATCCATCTTTATCTCTCTCTTTATACATATACATATATATATATTGCAAAACTTCTCAGAAAAAAAAAACTTTGCAGTTTAGCTCAACCGCAGGGTCAGGCAGGGCAAAAAGCAGCACCACGTCCGTGACAAGAGCTGCAGGATAGAAAATACATATATATATATATATATATATATATATATACATATATATATATATATATATATATATATATATATATATATATATATATATATATATATATATACATACATATATATATATATATATATATATATATATATATATATATATATATATATATATATATATATACACACACACACACACACACACACACACAAAATAAGAGTTAACGTGACGTTTTAGTTAGGTGAAAGTGTCAGTTATAAATACTATTCTAAACCTGAAATTCACCAGTTATAGATAACTGAATTAACAAAAACTTCTTCACTAGAGATGTCATTAATCTCAGATGACATCAGTGATGTTATCGATGAGATCATAGACAATGTCATGCATGATGTAATGTGTGAGATCATAAGCCAGGCTTGGCATGCAGTGGTGGCCCTTTGAGGGAGTGCTGCGGGCGGTGAGGTGAGGCAAGGGAGGGGCAGGGTGGGGGGTAGTAAACTCCGTCATAGGGCCGAACAGAGTCAAATACATAAATAAATAAATAAATAAATAAAACAAATTACATTGCGTGCGCTGCACCGCCGATTGGGTTGCAACACGCACAATGTAATTCGTTTTGTTTATGTATTTATGTACTTAACTCAGTTCAGCCGTATGACAGAGTTTACTACCGAAAAGCCAGCCCCTCGCCCGCCCCCACCCCTCAGCACTCCCTCGTGTAGCCACCCCTGATGGCAAGTGTGCAAGATATAGCTACTTCAGTTATCTACATGTGATCAATTGCAGGTTTTTTTTTTATTTAAAATTGTATTTTTAATTGGCCTTTTTACCTAACTATAATGTGACATGACCCTTTTGTTTGTAGTGATTTTTTTAAAGTAAAAAAACATGTAAAGTAAGGTATTGCCATGTCTAATGCGAATGACACTTGAACTTTTGGATTTTTTTCAGTGAATTTTCAGTTTTTTTTAACATGAAGTAAAATTTTATTACTACACCTAACTATACCAAGCCTTTGACTGTGTGCAGCTGGTGCTTAGACACAGTCCCTGTCCCAACCATCCATGTGCACCCAACTCCCAGGGAAGCCCAACTCCCCACAGGCAGCAACCCCCCCAAATATCCCGCAACACATCACAGACACTCACCCAATTTCTTTTTGTTTCTGTTTTTTTGGGTTCCACAGTAATCTTGTGGTAATTTTTTGGTTCTCCTGTCAAATTGCGTGGGGCACACTGAGAACCGTGAGTCTGAGCTATGGGGAAAAAATGCACTTTGACTTTGCATCTTTGGGACCTCACCCCCACTACCCCAGTGCCCAGAAGTAAGAGTACCCCATGCCCCCTTATATGTTGTTTTATTTGAAGTTTCAGGAGACAAGGACTGAGTCCTAAATTGGCTACTGCAACATTTCTCTTAAAAAGGCAGCCAGCCCATCACAGCGACATGTTTCGCGGGACTAATTATTATTA
This sequence comes from Lissotriton helveticus, assembly GCF_964261635.1. NCBI lineage: Eukaryota > Metazoa > Chordata > Amphibia > Caudata > Salamandridae > Lissotriton > Lissotriton helveticus. The sequence goes on from NC_136065.1 coordinate 1,196,186,338, forward strand.
TTATTATTATTATTTATTTTTGTAGAGCGCGTAGTCACCAGGAAGTATCCCAGCGCTGGTGGACCCTATCTCCTAAGTTCAGTGGGCCAGGGGGGAACGTAAGGGATGGGGGCGGACAGAAGGGTTACAGCGAGCGTGGATCATTGGGGAAAAAGGTGAGTTTTAAGCAGCTTCCTGAAGCGAAGATATTGCGGTTCCAGTCGTAGGTCGTGAGGAAGCAAGTTCCAGAGACGTGCAGTATGGACCGAGAAACGTCTTCCTCCTGAGCGGGCTTTCTTGTATCTGGGGATCATGATGAAGTTTTCCGTGTCCGAGCGAAGGGGTCTTGTAGGTTTGTAGGGTATGATGAATTTCCTGAGGGCAAGGGGGCCTTGATTTCGTAGCAGTTTATGGGCCAGGCACAGGGCTTTGAATTTGACCCGCTCCCTTATCGGGAGCCAGTGGAGGAGTTTTAGGGCCGGTTTAGCCGAGACTCTGGCAGGGGTGTTTGTGAGAATCCGCGCCGCCATGTTCTGGATTCTCTGGAGCTTGTTAAGCGTCGCTTCGGGGGCGCCCAGATAGATCACATTGCTGTAATCCAACCTCAAGAGTATTAGCCCTTGGATTAGCAATTTTTGGGAGTTGGAGGGTAGGAGGGGCAGGACTTTCCTCAATGATTTCATGAGCCCGAAGCAGGTCCCGGCAACTGTCTTTGCTTGTGTGGTGAATGAGAGGTCTTTGTCCAGCCACACACCAAGACTTTTTGCTTCTTCCTTTGGATCAGGGGGGGGGCCCATGCAAGCTGGCCAGATGTTCGGGGAGAGTGTAAGTCCTTTTGGGCCAAGGAGCAGAACCTCAGTTTTTGTCCCGTTTAATTTCAAGGCTAAGCTGTTCATCCAGCAGTGGACCTGCGTAAGGCAGTTGAATAAATCTGCTGATTGTTGTCTGGGGTGGGATAGTGACACCACTAGTTGAGTGTCATCAGCATAGCTTACTACGCTTACTCCGAACGGGGTGATAACCTCCTCCAATGTGGACATGTAGATATTAAATAATGTTGGGCTCAGGGAGGAGCCCTGAGGCACCCCACATTGGAGGGGAATTTCGGAGGAGCGGGCGTTCTTCTCCCAGATCTGATAGTTCCGCTGAGTCAGAAAGGATGTTAGCCAGGAGAGTGCCAGGCCTTCCACACCAACTCTCTTCAGTCTTTTAATGAGAAGTTGGTGGTTGACGGTATCAAAGGCCGCACTTAGGTCGAGGAGGATCACTGCCACTGACCCTCCTCCGTCCAGTAGTGCTCTGGCCTCCTCCAACGCCGCCAGGAGGGCGATGTCAGTGCCCTGCCCTGGGCGGAAGCCCGTCTGGGAACTATTTAGCTGGTTATTGGCCTCCAGGAACTGGGAAAGTTGTTTATTAACCAGTTTTTCAGCAATCTTGCTGACTCCTGGGAGGAGGGAGATGGGCCTATAGTTGGCTAGATTTTCGGGGTCGAGGGAGGTTTTTTTTAACAGAGCTTTCACGACAGCCGTCTTCCAGCCAGGCGGTACGACAGCCTGTTGGAATGAGGCGTTGATCAGATGGGTCAGGGAGGGGATAACCGTAGGGGCTACCTCCTTGAGGATCCGAAGTGGGGCGGGGTCCCTGGGGGATCCACTTTTTATGGATTTTAACGTATTGCCTACTTCTTCGATCGTAACTTGACCCCAGGAGGAGAGACAACTGGATGTTGGGGAGTGTGGAAGATCGTTTTCTTCACAGGGATTTGCAGTGGGGATTGAGTCAAGGATTTTTTGAATTTTTTCATGGAAAAAGTTGGCCAACTGTTGGCATTTTTCCTGATCGGCTTTGGGGTCTGTGGGGTGTCTCGGTCCCGGTTCTGGGGTTTTAAGAAGTTCTTTAAGGATAGCGTAGGATTCCTTACTTGAACATGCCGCTTTCTCTATTCTTTCCTGGAAGAAAGCACTTTTAGTTTTTCGAATCATAGTTTTATACCTCGAGAGAGAGCTAGAATAGGCATCTTTGTTTGGTTGCGATTTGTTTTTCCTCCAAGAGCGTTCCGTTCTCTTGCATTCTTGGCGCAGTGCTTTGAGCTCTGGGGTGTACCACAAGGCGGACGATACTCTTTTGGAGTGTTTAAAGGAGGTAGTTTTGGGGAGGAGAGTATCGAGAGAGGAAGTGATCCACTCATTGAACTGCTTATCGGCCGTGGCGGGGTCGGTGGATAGCTCAGGGAGGGATTCTGCAAGGGCAATAGCCCATTCCTTGGGTATGAGTTTCTTCCACCTTCTATCGGAGACCTGGATCTTGGTAGTTTGAGGGGTCATGGTAGATATTTCCCAAAAAATAGGGACCAAAAAATGGTCTGTCCATGGAAGGGTCAGGGGTGGCCTGGTGGTAATAGTTGCTACATTGGTAAGGACGGGGTCCAGTAGGTGTCCCCTGTCATGGGTGGGCTCGTTGTTGACCAGTCGAATGTTGAGTGTCATTAGGTCTTGAAGGAGGTCAGAGGCTATCCGATCGGTAGGGTCCATGAAGTGAAAGTTCAGGTCGCCTAGAATCAAAAAGTTGGAAGCTGAAGATGCTAGTTGTGAGGCAGATTCGATAGTGGCATTGAGGAAGTTCCCAGTGGCATCTGGGGGGCGGTAGATCAAAAGCCCTGACAGGGAATTGGTTGGTGAGGTTTGGATGGAAAATTGACAGCTTTCGCAGTCCTCGATATGAGCGTTGGAAATTCTACAGGTGAGTTGTTCCCTGAAGACTATGGCTACCCCCCCCTCCCCTCCCTTTGGGTCTATGCAGGGCTTGGCAGAGATACCCTGGGGGAAGGGCCGTGACGATGTCTGAGTCGGAGCTGTCAGATAGCCATGTTTCTGTTAAAAACAGCAGATCAAAGTTATGGTCTTGGATCAACAAGTATGTTTCAAGCGCATGTTTGGGGAGGGAGCGGCAGTTGAGAAGTCCCATCCTCAGTCCGTGGTCTGCTGAGCCCATGGGAGTAGGGTTGCAGTGCTCGCAATTGAAAAAGGGCTTACCATCAATGTGCGTGTGGTAGCAGGCCAGGATTGTTTTAGGTTGGAGCGCGCGGAGCATATCACCAGTATATATCATCCGGTCATGAGGGGTATCCGACAGAGTCTCTGGGCCTGGGTCCGGCTGGGCCCGGACGGGCCCAGACGGGCTTGCCTTTGGCGCGCCTTCGGCGCGCTGACGGCGCGCCCGCTGCGCCCGTCCGCTGCGCTGCCTGAACTGACACATAATTTATGGAAGAAGACTGGACGTTGGAGGGGTGGGCGTGGCCACTAGAGGTGGGCGTGTCCGTTGGCTCCTCACGGCCGGTGATGGCGGCGAGCGAGCGGAGTTCTGTCCTGACGGTGCTAAGATCGACCGTCTAGTGGGACATGAGGTCCGTGCTGGGGGGGAGTGTGCTATACAATTAAAAGCAAGTTATCACAGTTTTAAAAAAAAATCAAAAACACAATTTTTCACAAGGTTCACTCCCGGCTTTCCGCCTCAGGAGACTCAGGTCTAATGCGGCTCTATTGTTCTGAGCGCGCTTTAAACGCCTGGTGAGGGGTGGGCGTGGCCACTAGAGGTGGGCGTGTCCGTTGGCTCCTCGCGGCCGGTGATGGCGGCGAGCGAGCGGAGTTCTGTCCTGACGGTGCTAAGATCGACCGTCTAGTGGGACATGAGGTCAGTGCTGGGGGGGAGTGCGCTATACAATTAAAAGCAAGTTATCACAGTTTTTTTTTAAATCAAAAACACAATTTTTCACAAGGTTCACTCCCGGCTTTCCGCCTCAGGAGACTCAGGTCTAATGCGGCTCTATTGTTCTGAGCGCGCTTTAAACGCCTGGTGAGGGGTGGGCGTGGCCACTAGAGGTGGGCGTGTCCGTTGGCTCCTCGCGGCCGGTGATGGCGGCGAGCGAGCGGAGTTCTGTCCTGACGGTGCTAAGATCGAACGTCTAGTGGGACATGAGGTCAGTGCTGGGGGGGAGTGCGCTATACAATTAAAAGCAAGTTATCACAGTTTTTTAAACAATCCGAATGCTTCTTTTGCCCTTTTGTCCCTCAGTACTCCCTCTGTAGTACTACGTCACTAGATATCTATATATTTTGAAGCTTAATTTCTCTCAAAAGCCGAACAGATTTTCACCAAATCTAAAAAAGCATGCTTTCTGGGTAAAGATCTAGCTTTCTACCAAATTTGTTGTATTTCTGCTCAGGTGTTTTGGCTGTAGCATTGTCTAAAATTCCTACAGGACATTGCATGGGATATGCGTTTTGGGACCCCCCTCATTTACTTGGCCCTTGCTTGACAGATTATCTCAAAACTTTCAAGGAAGGAGCAAAGGTGGATCGACCTCTGTTTCTTGGAAAGGTTTGTGAAGATTTGTCAAACGGCACCAAAGTTATTAATATATATATATATATATATAATGTATATATATATATATATATATATATAATGTATATATATATATATATATATATATATATATATATATATATATACACAACAAAGCACATAGCACGCTCTCAGCTGCCGCCACAAAACACCAAAACAGGGAAGGTCCAAAGGTGTTTATTCACAAGCTACATGTTTCGGCTTCACACAAGCCTTGATCACGCAAGTGAAGATTCGAGTGCACAGTGTATAAATGTGTTAACATCACACAAGTAGAAAGAGGACTGCGGGAAAAATATACATATGGCAGACATATTAGGTTTGAAAGGATATACACAAAATGTACATATGGCAGTGGAGAAGTGTGGCTCACTGGTTAGAGGAGGCAGACCTGGAAGCAGAGGTCAGCCCGGGACCAGGGTTCAATTCCCGGCTCGGTGGGGTCTTGAGTCCTAAAATGTCCATGGACTCGACAATTCTCGCTCCGGTGCCTACTCGATTCACGGGTTCACACTCTGCGACTCTGGGCAATAGCTTGCTTAATCTCCACAACGGCCCCTCGCGGCGGGATGCCTGGCTTTCACCTTGCGGATACCCTGCCGGGGTTATCTCACAGGGGAATACCAGGACGGGTTCCCTAAGCAAGCGCTTAGAAACCGCTTGGTGATTTGCGCTATATAAATGCCTGTACATTTACATTTACATTTACAAATGTAAACTTTGCCCCAAAATATGGCCGAGTTGTAAGATGGCTCGCTACATTGTAGTTACACATGATGAGCAGGATTGTATTAGTAAAAAAATATAAAATGCATTGCTAAACAATTATAAAGTATAAAATATAAAAGATACATCGGGCCGCCTGAAATCAGCGCCTCAGAAAACGTGTATGTAGCAAGTCAAATAATATGCCCGTCTGTCCAGGATACGCGACAATAAATGCATGAGACAGATCCCGGGGGCCAACTAACCGGGAAACTGTATGTGCTGTCTCTACCCTTAAAGAGACAGTACGAAATACAACACTTAGAACCCAAATAGGTTCAAAAGAGGCAAGAATAATATACCAACTGTCTAACCAGATCAGCCAAGAAATGAAAAGGAACAATACTTGTAGTAGTGGAGCAGATCATAATCAAAAGTACATCTTGCCCATAACCCGCAAAGCGTCCATGAAGTGCTCATTGAAGTTCAGTGATGCCCAAGTGGGCGTTCTCATTGAAAATTACAGGAACAAAAAAATAGAAGGAAAGATCCTAAAAAGATCAAAAGAGAAAAACAGAGTTAAAACGGTAATAACCAATCAGGTGCACATCAGAGTAAACAGGTTCATACATAAGGAGGAAGACATAATGCATGTTCAATGAGGAGGTAAAACCAGGAAACCTGACTATGTATAGTCATCTTTGAGATGGACCGCAAGTTCTTCATCCTGGTTCAATCCCCCAGGGGCCTTAGTCTGGAAAGAGATGATGTATTTAGACTCTATCTGTCTCAATTTCAAAAGTCTATTACCACCTCTAGGACTCTTAGTTATCTGTTCTAAAATGAAAAATCTCATAAGCATCGGATTGGAGAAGTGGTGTTCAGAGAAATGTCTGGCTACAGGATATTTGGCATCTTTGTTCACGATGGCGCGGTAATGTTCAAGAATTCTTTTCTTGGCATGTGCAGTAGTACTGCCAATGTACCATAATTCACAGGGGCAAACGATAACGTATACCACAAAAACCGAGCATCTTTGTTGGAAATATATATATATATATATATATATATATATACATATATATATATATAGAGAGAGAGAGAGAGAGAGATATCCATTCTTCGAACATAAAAAAGATTGATCAATTTTTACAGGCACGCCCACACACATTACATAGATCCACAGAGTGTAATATGCTATTTATTATTGCATTCCTTGTATCTGCATTTATGGTTAATGCAATGGCTTATTATCAATGTATATATGTTTAAAACAAGGGATTAAACCAAAATAGGGATGCAAGGGGTTCCATTTGTGTAGAGAGGTTGACACCACATAGAAGGAATCGTATGAGTATTATCAGAGATGCAAACCATGATTTGCCCTCATGAATTGTGCCATATTATCCAAGTCAATCGTTATATATTTTTTATATTACATATTTTTTGTAGGGTAGTTAGTGTGAAAAAGCTATTTTCCTCAAAGTGCAGCAAACAAGGGGCAGTGCCTGGACTTAGAATGTTTGTTTTGTTTGCCTTTCCTGAAAAAATAGTCATTGAACAAATGGGCATGGTGAGGGGAAGTGGATTTAAGAAATTGTATGGTAGCAGCAGGTACCCCATAAGTAAGGATTTGTTTGTTGGCACATAATTTAGCACATTTGCAGATTTCATCAATAATGTTGTTTCTAGTTAAAGTGGATGAAAATAACACTTCTAGAGAATGTTTAGCTCAATTTCCAATTTTTGCAGCATGATTTAGATAACTTTGTCACTCAATGTGTTCCTCTAGACCACATAATCCTAGTAGCCATGACAATGTTAAAGCTGTCCTTAGTAGTATGGGGGCTGTCACTATGATAATGAAATCCATATTTCACAGGCAACTGTGAAGTACATTCCATATTTCTCAGTTGCCTTTGTTATATGGGTTTTTATATCACAACATTTTGTGCAATTAAAGCACCAAAAAGGCTGTTACACAATGGCAGTTGCCACTGTGCAGTTATAGTTAGGTCAGAGTTTCCATAGGAAGAGTGTTTTTTTTTCTCTCGCTAATATCTTTGATGCTGTTTGACAGATCCATTTGATGAATCTACATGAAATTGTCTAAAGAAAACAAATTCATCCACCTCCGCTCCTTCATGAAAAGTTTTGTTCTGATCTGTCAAGCAGGCACCAAGAAAGCGGGGGTGTAGAAGGGCGGGTGACAAAAGTTTGTTTTACCATGTGAATTCCTATAGGAAGATTTGCTCCTCAATACATACAAAATAGACTAGCAGTACCCAAAAAAATAAATAAATAAAAATATAGTCTTTTTATTGGCCGAAGTAGCTTTTTCTTTTGTCACCCATTTCAGTATGTACCGAGTATTCTGTTTAGTTGTCTTCAACTATGAACAAATATTATGGCTGACATTACAGGACTCGTGTACTCTATCCCAAAGTCCTGGAAAAAAAATAGGAGAAGCCCGTAAGGAAGCAGGGTGGGCCTGCCCTGACATCCTTTTTATTTTTTTTGTCCTCATTTTCCCCAGTATCCTGATGGGTTATCGCACTAGTCTCTCCAGGTCTTATCTTATCTTGGGGGCCCTAGTCGAAGACGGTAGACCAGAGACAGATATCCCACAAGTATACAACAGTTTCCAGTTCCATCTCCGTATTCTAACTGTGCCAACCAGGGAGCCTGGAGATAATATGGCCAACAGAGTAGATGGCATAATCATTGGACTCGCGTTACCTTCTCTCTCCACTTTACCAACAGAACCCACACCTTCTTCCTGCTTCTCTGGTCGCATTCCATATCTATTTCACAAATATATACTTTGTTCTTGAGGCACTCAGAAAATAATGGGGGGTTCCCAGATTTCCAGAGTTTACAGATTTCCCGACTTGTCAACAGAACAACATAAAACAAAAATTTGGATTCTATGGTCACAAGTTGCGTTTCTTGGTCCAAACTTAATCCCCCAAAAATTATACTTAATGTTGCTTTTAATTGTGCTCCTATGGTTTCTCTCATGAAAACAGTTATAGCATTCCAAAGAGGAACAATCTTGGGACATGACATAAGCATGTGTATATCGTCAGCCTCTACCTGCATACACCTGGGACAGGTATATACGTTGCCAGTAACCTTTGTAAGTTTTTTGGGAGACCAATATACCCTATATGTGGTGAACAGGTGATTTCATTTCAGTGGGGCTGATTTTACTACCTTTCGCAGAATGGCTTATGAACTGTGTCACATGTTCATTAAATCAAGGTTTACCACCTCATCGCCCCACAGCTTTAAAATGTAATTCTCAATATGTCCTTCTGCCTCCACAAAGGCCCAATACCAAAACGATGTTTCTTTACCCCACTGACCGGTTCTCATTACTCGATCAGCATTATCGTCCTTGGTTTCTGCCCAGTCTTGTGTAACCCTCCAGGAACTAAGTTGATAACATTTGAACCTTGTCAGCTGAACATTAGTACAATTACTCAATGCCTCCCAACTCATTAAATTTATGCCAACTTTAAGGTCCGCCCAACAACAAATACCTCCAGTTTTCAAAAGTTGGCTCATTTGGTCTCTGGGAGAATCCCAAATTGGTGCCCATGATGAAAACTACCGGATTTTAAAAGTTTTCCACACATACATCCATACCTTCAATGCTGATTTCAAAATCTTAAGTCTCACTTAAAAAAACACAAAAATTAGAATCCCCAATATTTAAAAAGAAAACCAATTTGACTTTGTGGTATGTCCACCAATAGTGCCTCAAAAAGTGCGCCAATCATTGAATTATTAACCTTGTTTGCCAGCATATGGACATTCTTGAATTGGAAGGCATACCAATAAGCTAATATATCTGGTAATGCCAATCCTTCAATTTCAAGTCTCCTACGCAGTTTTTTCCAAGAAATCCTGGCACCCTTTGTTGCCCAGATAAAACATAATATTCTTCCCTAGAGCGTTGCTATGTCTTTCTTTGGAAACGTGAGTGGAATAGAATTAAACATAAATGTAACTTTTGGCAAAATAATCATTTTGATACGGTTTACCCTACCATAAATATTAAGTGGTAAAGTCGCCCATTTAGAAAGCAAACCTATAACTTCATGGCTAACTTTCTTCCAGTTTACTTTAATGATGTCATCCATGTTCTGAGTTATTTGGACTCCCAGATATCTTATTTGGTCCTTAACACCCCTACTTAGCACCCCCTGATTCCAATCCATGATCTCGGTTTTACCTGGATTTACTTTATAGCCTGAGATGTGACCAAAAACCTCCCCCTTCCTCATCAAATTCGGAATCGCTTCTTGGGGGTTACTTGTATAAAGCAGCAGGTCATCTGCATAGAGCCCTAACTTCACTTCAACGGTATGAATTTTAAAAGGAAAAATGGCCATATCTGCCCTAATCAAATGAGCTAAGGGCTCAATATATAAATTGAAAAGGAGTGGAGAAAGGGGGCAACCCTGCCTTGTCCCCCCTAAAAATATAAAACCAATCTGAAAGCCTCCCGTTTATTAAAACTCTAGCTTTCGGACCTTGATATAGGGTCTGAATTGCGGTTACCATATTCGGAGGAAAACCAAAGCTGCGCAGAGCCTCCATAAATAAGACCAATGTACCTGGTCAAAGGCTTCTGCAGCGTTAACTGCCACTATAGTCAAAGGTAATTTTCCAGCCTCTGCCAGATCGATGGCTCCAATTAACTGGAAGGTCAACTTGTTTAGTTGTCTCCCCGGGATAAACCCTCTTTGGTTAGGATGAATGACCTTGTATATTACTTTAGCCACCGCGATGCGATAATACCAGAAAATAACTTGTAGTCTGTATTCAGCAATGAGATCGGCCTATAGGAGTCTATCTTCCGGGGGTCCTTATTAGGTTTCTGAATCATAGTGACTGTTGCCTCAAGCCAAGATTTAGGAACATTCTTTCCTCCTATGTATATTCTATTACATAATTTGCATAGAACAGGAGTTACAATATCTAGAATACACATAACAACTTCTACAGGAAGATCATCCGGTCTGGCTGCCTTTCCCTTAACCATTTCATGGCACTGAGCTCTTACCTCACTCTCCTTAACCCCTCCGCTGCGCTGAACGTTCCGCGCTGGTGCGGAACGTTCTATTGCGCGAGCGGGGCCGGAACGTTCAGCGGACGTGCGCAGCACTCCCGAGGTAGTGTACGCGACGTCCGCTGAACGTGGCCAGCACCGAAGGGGTTAATCTCTCCTTCTAAAGTTTTAAAATGCTCAGTGGATAACCAGGGGAGAGTTGTTAGCCCAAGCCAATCCTTTATGACTGCCTGACTTGGTGCTGTGTCCTCTCTATATAGTTCTTTCATATATCTACAAGCCTCCTTACACAAATCTGAATTAACATTCATGAGAGCACCTGATTGTCCGCAGATCAATTCTCGTACTGTATTTCTTGCCCTATCCGCTTTTAATTTTCAGGCTAATAATGCCCTACAATTTTCACCATATGGGAAGTGCTGGAGTTTGCTTACCTTCCACCTATCTATAGATTTTTTATCCATTTTTGCCCGGAATGCGGCTTGTAACCCCTCTAACTCCTTATTTAAAGCACCCACTTTATTTGGAACCTCTATAGATGCCATCTGTAGCTCCCCCTCTTTATCCTTAATATCTTAAATCACGCCTTCTCTGTCCTGTTTTTCTGCTCATTTTTTCCACATCATAGTACATTTTAAGGCTCCCCTTAAGTAAGCTTTAAAAGCATCCCAAACTATATCTTTTTCTGCCTAACCTTCATTTTTGATAAAGAGCCCTCCGATTTCTCCCTTAAATCTTTAACTACTCTTTCATCTAACAGAATCGCCGTATCCAGTATCCACCTTCTGCACTCCTCTATTTGATGATATCTTAAAGATAGTACCACTGCAGAATGATCGGATACTGTTGCTGGAATATGACACACGTCCAGAACATCTCAACATAACTCCTGATCAACCAGAATGTAATCTATACGGGAATGATGTCCGTACTTCTTACTATAAAAGGTAAATTCCCTCTTATGCTTTTTAATTATACGCCATATATCTATTAGATTAAATTCTCTTTGATTGTTGTCAATCTAGGATACATTCTCGGCAGACTATTGTATTTTGCTTTCGACGTCCTGTCTAATCCCTTATTTAAGACCAAATTAAAATCTCCCCATAATACTATGGGGGCTGTTGTCTCCAATAGCCAGGACTCCAATTTTTTCAATGAATCTGGGTTGGTGTTATTTGGCCCATAATCAACAGCACATATCAAAGGTCTGCCATGCACCAATAGAGTTGCCACCAACCCCTGCCCGAAATGTCTGATTCATATTTAAGTAATCTTATTTCATGATTAGTCTTAACAATAATGGCCACTCCTCTATTGCTCCCTTTCTGATCTGAGGAAACTACCTCCTGTACCCATCTACATTTTTGAAAACACTGGTTACATTCTATCCTTTCTAAATGAGTTTCTTGCAACAATATTATTTGAGCCACACTATCCTTAGAGAATGCAGCAACCCGTGCCACTTTTTTCCTAGATCTTAATCCATTAACATTCCATGTTAATATAATTATTGTTTTAGTTTTGTTTATGCTCATCTCATCGGATAGAGAAAGTCCTTAATTCTCAATACAACATCAGCCCCGTCTAATTCCTCCCACAGAAGAAAAACTGCATTAATGAGGACAAATCTTTTTATTTTTTTCTCCCACTGCACCCCACACCCAGTGACCCTCAACCCCCTCCCCCGGTGTGAGAAAGTGGCTCTATATATACTGGACAATAATGAAGTACAGTGTGTATAGAGTCCACAAACCCCAAAGGTATAACAGAGGTTAAAGTCAGGACTGACCTTACTCTCAAAAGTGGTAGCTTGGTCGAGCAGTAAGGCAGTACCAGAGGGCAGTGCAAAGCATTTGTTGTACACACTTAGTCAGCAACGGATTTCACACACTCAAAGACTGAACTCCAGGCCAGTGTTTTTTATATCCAGAGATCTAGTTGTTTTATTTTTAGACCCAACAGGCATAAAAATATACTTTGCTAGATATGAGAACTCTCATGTAATTACTTTGCAAGGAAGCAATAAAGTTGGTGAACACAATAGGTGCAGGAGTTGCTGAAGGCAACTCAAGTCTAGACACATTTTAGCATTGAGCTCAATGGATTGTTACCATAAAAGTACAGTTGATTACAGTACAGATTACTTTAGTAGTTCCAGGACTAGATCCTAGATTCAGTCCTGGGGTCTAAGCTGAAGCCAGATTAGCAAAAACGTTTTAGTTACTGTGGTGAATTTTCATGAATATTACGCTGTTTTAAAAGTTCACACCTAGAAACTTTTCAATGTCAATCTGGCAATGTTATTCAATGGGAAAAAATTCAGGTTGCAGGTAAAGTATGATCGCGTTACTTGTGTAATCCAGTACTGGGCTTCTAGGGCCAGCACTAGGGTCTGAACTTAAAACAGGTAGGTAATTGCGTTTCAGTATTTCGTATGATTTAAAAAAAATATTTAACGTTTTCAAAAGTAGGCACTTAGAAGAAATTTCATAGAAAAGCAGACAATTGGTTCCTATGGAGAAAATACAGATTACCAGTAAACCCAGTAAGGATTACTTTTGCGGTTCAGTACTGGGCTGCAAGGTACAGTACCGGCTTCTCGCCTGCTTGCAGGTGAGTACTTTGGAATTCAGACTTCGGCTGATTTTATATGAAAATTTGCAATTTTCATAACTTCACACTTAGAAAATTTTCAAGTCAAAATGGGTCAATGTTATCCAATGGCAGGTAAGTGAGTTACCGGTTTCCAGGTGAGTACTTGGATGGTGAAGTTAAGGTTGTGGGTATAGACTCAGGGGTCCCCCAGGGTCAGGTAAGTGCAGTCGGTTCCGCCCCAGCAGCGCAGGGCCAGCCGGGTGCAGAGGTAGGCCCAATGATATCCAATGAGGAAAAGGGGGCCTTCGGTTGGTGGCTGCTGGCTAGCAGGCCACGCGGCTTTGGGAGCTGGGCTCCTGGTCACTTGCTCAGGGCAAGGGGGAAGTAGGAGAGGACAAAGGTGGCACAGCCAGCGGCACTCGGGCGGCTGGGTGCAGGGTGCTCTTGAGCCTTCGGGTGCTCAATGTTATCCAATTTGAAAGGTCAAAAAGGAACAAAGGCTGCAGGCTCGGGGACAGAGACTTTCCAGGGGCAATCACCACTTCGAGAGGTAAGTTGGGATCTTGGAGCACAGGTAGGTACCCCAAAGGGAGGCACAGGGGGCTGTAGGGCGCCAGGTGCAGGGGTGTCTTTGGGTGTCGGAAAAGCTTACCCTCGGCTGGTCGCGGTTGGGGTGGCCCCTGGTTCTGAGTCTGCAGGCATCGGCTGGTTCATTGAGGAGGGTCTTTGGGCACTGGTCTTCGGGTCCCAGTCGCCGGGGAGACGTCCTCGTGGTCTTGGTTCGGTTGGGCCAGGCCCGGGCTCGGCGGTTGCAGAGCGGGCTGGTCCGGAGCTTCCTGGTTGGCACGGGTTGTTGCAGCAGAGCCTCTGCTGATGGGAGTCCCAGTCTTTAAGAGGGTCAAGGAAGGCAGGTCCTCCGGTGTCCCAAGGTTGCTGTCCGTAGGAGTCGCCGGGATTAGGCAGATGCAGGTTCCAGGATCGACAGGCCGGTAGGGCTGGGGCCAAGTCAGTTGTTGTTGTCCTGTTGTTAGCAGCTGCACAGCGGGTCTTCTTCTTCTTGATCTTCTTTCTTCTTTTCGTATCGGGATCTGAGGAAGGAAGGTTCAGGGAGCTCCTAAATACTGAATTTAGGGGCGTTACGGGTAGGGCAGGGACAGGGACCAATGGGTCTCTGTCCTGGGGTGAGTACACCTCCTAGCCTGCTCCTCTCCTGTGGGAGGGGGGCAGGAGCCTAGCTGGGATTTGGCAGGGCTCCCCATCTACAAGATGGCCAGAGCCCGGGGTCATGCTTCACCTCGTCTCCCCCACCTGAGGGGTGGGGTTGGCACAGGCTGGCACCCCCCCTTCTGACGTAGTTGTTCCTGCCAATCTTCCCACCAGAGTGGGGGTTAGAACTGGTGGGGGCCAGTTGCTGGGTACAGCAAATGTTCTGGAGAAGCTCACAGAAGCGGCCAGGATGTGCATTGTTGCAGGCCCAGGATAGCGGGAGCTTTCCACCCAGGTGTCCAGCAATATGTCTGCTGTGTGGCAGCTTTTGCAGCCACTCTGCCCAGACGTGGATTGTAGGTTAGGGTTTCAGAGGGCATCTCTAAGATGCCCTCTGGTGTATTTTACATTAAATCCCACACTGGCATCAGTGCGGGTTTAATGTGCTGAGAAGTTTGGTACCAAACTTGTCAGTCTTCAGTGTAGCCATTATGGTGCTGTGAAGTTCGTAATGACAACCTCCCAGCACCATATACTCGTAATGGCATCACTGCACTTACAGTGCCCAGGAATGGCCCTGGGTACTGTAGGGGCACAGGGCTCATGCACCTGTGCCCACACCTCTGGCATAGGGCACCCAGCTAGAGGGGTGACTGAAGTATGCTAGGGCAGTGGGTTCTGTGGGCATGGCACACAGGGATGTGTGCCAAGTCGACTCTTGGTTTAGTTCTGTACTTAGGCACTCAGCCTGTAAAGGCAGTGTGTGGGTGCCAGGGTACAGGGCCCCTGAGGGTGGCATAATAAGTGCTGCAGCCCTCAGGGTTTTTTTCTGATCACCATGCCCTGGGTACCTAGGGTACCATTTACTAGGGGCTGACAGGTGGCCAGAGATGCCAATTGGGTTTTTAGTTTCAGCACAGTTTTAGGGAAGGAACACAGGCCCTGGGTACCTAGTTGGCAGGAACCCAGGGCACACTCCGTCAAAGCACATCAGCAGTTTAGAAAAAAGTGGAGGCATACCAAGGCAAGAAAGATGGCACTTTCTCACACCCGGGAAATCCCTGTTCTACCTTTTGGGCAACACAATCCGCCCTTCGAGAGCCCCATCCCGGGAGGGCAAAAACAGAAGAGGCAACCTCAAAAAGGATAGAAAGAAAACAAGGAAACCAAGTCCAGCTGCACTCTAATATATATATATATATATATATATATATATATATATATATATATATATATATATATATATTACCACCAATACGTTCACTAGAAGGCGCACACTTTTGAACGGTCGGTGCTAGACAGCAGGGATGAACGTATCCCCACAAATAATCCTTCACCAAGTAAAGAATTGTCTGCACTCGTCCAATTGCTTTATGTGTGGGTTTTTATTCAAGAGACTCAAGGAGCCCCATTCACCTACGCGTTTCGACCGCAGGTCTTGATCACAGTGTTTGCCACTAGTCCATTTTCTCTTTTCATCTTATATACTGTTTCTCCCCATCAGCTCATAATGAAGCATTATGGGAGATGTAGTTTATCAAAGCATTTTGACATCAAATGAAACGTTTTTTACATTGCAATAGAATTCATATTATCATTCTAATAATCATTTTCTTTCTCAAAGGTGCAAAAGGAAAAGGGGCAACCATTCGAGGAGTATGTTTGAAAGTCGGGTCTAAATATGGAAAAATTTCCATCTAACCTAGATATTGGTTATACCAACACTTGGTGCATTATTTGTCAATAGTTGAGTATATAATGTCACTTCTATAATCATCCATTTACGGGCTTAGTGCCATAGTTCACTCCTTATGGATAGTCCCATATTCCGTTAGACATTATATTGGGCTCAGTGCCCTTCAAGAAAAGTAGAGAAAGAAAAGAAATAGAAAAAGGTTGTAAAAAAAGTATTTACATAAAGTCCACAAAATGGAATCCAGATCTCTCACATCTGATTTAGTCCCCAATAGTCAATACAAAGTTATTACAGATGAACATACATCTCATCATCCATGTTCAATCCTCTCGGTGCCTTGGTTTGAAACCGTATGATTAGACGTGACTCCAATCTCCTTAGTTGCAGTTTGCGATTTCCTCCTCTTTCATTGGGGAGTATTGTTGCTATCCCACTATAGCGTATGTCTTTCCATGTTTTACCAACATGCATTGACATATGCTTAGCAATGGCGTATGACATATCCCCATTTTGAATTGCTCGGATATGCTCCAGAATTCTTTTATGCAATGGACAAGTCGTCATTCCAATATAGTTTTTACCACATGCACATGTAAGAATATAAACTACATATGTGGTCTTACAAGTTATTGTCTGTTCTATATTGAAAGTATTTCCATGTGGATCCTTTAAGGATTTAATGGATGAACCTACTGTACACGCCTTGCACAGTAAACATTTAGTGAAGTCTTTTTGTTGAGAAGTCAACCAGTCATTCTTCTTCTTCATCTTAAAATGACTGTTCACTAGTTTGTCTTGCAATGAAGGAGGTTTTCTAAAGGTTACCAAGGGATGTTCGCTCATTTGGTCACCGATGTCTGGATCTTTTTTAATGATGTTCCAGTATTTGTTTAGGATCCTTCTTACATTCTGACTCTCTTTGCTGTATGTCATAATCATTCTGATTGGTTCAGGTTTGGATGATAATTTCATTAGTTTTTTGTCAATCAGAGTTTGTGTTCTGCTAAGTTTTCTAGCTTTTAGTTCTCCTTTTTTGACATCTGCATAGTTATATCCTCGTCTGAGGAATCTTTTCGTAGTTTCCCTGTATTTTTGATTAATTTCTTCTGGATTCGAGCAATTTCTTTTCATGCGTACGAATTCACCGTAAGGTATACTCTTTTTTAAGGTTGTAGGATGAAAGCTTTCTCCATGTAAAATGCTGTTAGTTGCAGTGCTTTTTCTATGAACAGTAGTTTCCAATTGTCCATTTTCTATGTATACCTTTGTGTCTAAGAACACTACTTCTTTTTCATTGATCACTGATGTAAATTTCAGTCCCAGATCATTGGTGTTCAGTTTGGTTAAGTAATCAGTGAATTCAATTTCTGTACCGTTCCAGATCAGGAATAAATCGTCTATAAAACGTAGCCAAATTACTATTTTTGACGTATACTGATCATTCTCTTCATTCCAGGCTATTGTTTTTTCCCAGTAGCCCATTGCTAAATTAGTGTAGCTAGGTGAAAATGCCACGCCCATAGCAGTTCCACATTTTTGGATATAGTATGTTTTATTAAAGAGAAAGACATTGTTGTTGAGACATAGTTCCGTCATTTCTTTAATCATTTGCCAATGTTGGAACTCTTCCAAAGGTTTTTGTTTGAGGAAGTAGTCCATGGCAGTAAGTCCCATTTTGTGAGTTATAGATGTATACAAGGAGACTACATCGATGGTTGCTAGTTTATATCCATTGACCCAGGCAATATTCATCAGATTCCGTAGGAAGTCTCCTGTATCTTTAAGGTACGATGTTAAAGTGGGGACAATTGGTGCCAGAAAAGAGTCCACATAAATGGAAAGATTCTCATATAATGAACCACAGCTTGCTATAATGGGTCTGCCCGGTGGTCTCCTTAATGTTTTGTGTACTTTTGGCAGAAAGTACAGAGTGGGCATCACAGGATCTTCATTAGTCAAAAATTGTACTTCCTGATTGGTCAAAAGTCCTTTATTTTCCCATTCAGTCAACTTGAGATTTAATTCAGCTATTAATTCATTGATCGGATTCTTTTTCAATCTCTCATAGTTCTTGGTTTCAGTTAGTTGACGCAAAGCTTCTTGTATATAGTCAGTTTTATCCATTAGGACTATATTTCCGCCCTTGTCGGCCGGTTTGATTTCAAGTGATTCATCCTCCATTAGAGATCGTAAAGCATTTCTTTCCAGTATTGACATATTTTCTTTTTTTCCTGTATGTTTAGTTTTTTTCATTTTTTCAAGGTCTGCATTCACCAAATCAAAGAAAGTGTCAATTTTGTTTCCTGGATGTAACGTGGGACAAAATCTCGTTTGTTTCTTAAATTTCTTAAATTTAGTTTTATGAACTAAGTCACAATTGCCCACCAGGGCATGAAAGGACGAATACGGGTCTGATACTTGGTTCCTGAAATAAGTTTTGGTTTATTCAACAGAGTTATAATTACCCACATGGGCATGAAGTGACTATTTGGTACATGAAATCGTCATAGTACCCTTATGACAAGTGTGATTAAAACAGTGATGAGGGACTTCCTAGAATGCATCATGAGGAAACGCCAATTGAAAAACGCACTTGTGCATTTATTATGTTTTCCCTTCAAGCATGCATGCATCTATTATATTTCATGTATTATTTGTTAGACTCACACAATCTAACGTTTTGTTCGTTTATGTTCTGAACACAACAGTTTTGTTTCAAGAGTCTGTTTTCACTTACACTGATGTCACATGATGTTTATATTAACCAATGAAATGTATGGTCAAACACTCGTGACCAAGGGAGAAATCCCGAAACGCGTCGAGTGAGTGTTTCTCTTGCCAGAGACCATCTTTTGATAAATAAATCCACGACTGCTGCACTTTAACTCGATCTGTGTCCGTGATTGCCGCGCTTGGGTTACAAGGTGTGTAAGCACGGCTGTGGTGCATTTTCGTAGAGGCTGCCTGCCTCATGACGGACCGCCTTCAATGAGAGGCTGGGAGAGGCGCTGCAAACACTTGTGTTTGCGATTGGGATTTGTTTCATAGTAAAATCCCAGCCCGCTGGATTCAGATGACGGCGGTGTCGGGAAACGGAATCACGGTTGCAACGCACGGCGGTGTGAACTCACAAAAAAAACCGCTCCGCAGTAGACCTGGCGTCGAAGCACACTAAAGAGGCACTCTGCCTCTTTAGTGGGGCCCAATGATGAAGCATGTCACCACCAGGTTGGTGAGTGAGGGCTTTCCTAACTAACCTAAGTGAAGCTAGTTCCTTTTGCTCCGTTTGTGGTCTTTTTGTAAACCATAGAACACTCTTTTCTTGTTTAATAGATATAACCGGGGGTTAAGAGTGTCCCATAACTCTCTCTACCTTTCTCCTTGTTGTTATATGTAAATTTTCATACATGGCCATACCAGGCAATAAACACAATAGGGTGTGTTGCAAGTTAAGAACTTATTGATTTTCTTCGTTCCTTTCATGCCCGGAACTTGGTAAGCTAGAACTTTGGAGCTACTTCTACATGCTTTACATTTAGAGCATGGGAAGAATCCTGTCAAAGTACTCAATCTTGGAACAAAGGGGACTGATTCGTAATGGCTCTTAACTAGATGATCTTTAAGTGACCTACTGCGTCTGAAGGTTACTTGGGGATGTTTCAGTAATTCTTTACCAACTACAAGGTCTGTTTTTAAGATATGGCAATTACGATATAAGATTTCTCTAAACGCCCCTGCTTCACTGGAAAATGTAGTGATAAATCTACAAGAGTCAGTCTCACACTGAGTAGGTTTCTCCTTTTCTTTCAGTAAGCTTTTACATGGTTTTTTTTTCACTTTCTGAAGCATCTTGGTCAGCAAATCGCTTTTGTATCCTCTTGCCTGAAACCTATCGGTGGCATCTATTGCAGCGATTTCAAAATCATCATTATTTGAACAATTTCTTTTTAAGCGAAGCAGTTCACCATACGGTATACTGTTTTTTAAACTCTTTTGGTGACTGCTGTTCGCCTCTAAAATCGCATTACCAGCTGTTGACTTTCTGAACAACGTTGTACAAATCTTGCCATCTCGAATAACCACTTCCAGGTCTAGAAAGGATACCTCTTCTTGGCTCAAGTGGAGATTAAGTGAATTCCTATTTAGTTCTTCAATATATGCCTCTGCTTGAAATTTAGGACCTTTCCATCGAATAAACAGGTCGTCTATATACCTGTGCCAAGATATAATACAATTTACCAAACCGCTGTACTTATCCAACCAGGCCACCTGCTTCTCCCACCAGCCCACGAATAAATTCGCGTAACTGGGGGTGAAGCAGGTGCCCATCGCGGTCCCCCTTATTTGGCGGTAATGTTGTTTATCAAAAAGGAAGATATTATTATTGACAACAAATTCTGCAAATTCTAATAACATCTCATTGTGTTCAGATAATTCAATTGACCTTCCTTTTAAAAAATACCGTACAGCTTGTAATCCTTTCTGATGTTCAATTACTGTATATAGACTGGTTATGTCAAGTACAATCATCAAAATATCCTGCTCCCATGTAATGTCCATAATACTCTTACTGGTCCGCACCCACTCCTGAGTGCTCGAGGTGACCGAGGTGGAGAAAGGAGCATTTCATATATATATATATATATATATATATATATATATATATATATATATCCCAAACATCCATCCGACTCCGGAGAGTAAATGGCACGTACTCATGATCGGTAGGAATAGGGCAAATTTATTGGTTCAGGTCTCTCACGACCCCGCAAAGACAGAGAGACGCGTTTCGCCATATATATATATGATATGTATATATATAATATATATATATATTTTCCTAATCCTCTTTCCCATTATGTTATGTATATATATATTTTTTTTCAACTTATAACTTTCCACCTTCTTTATATATTTTTTATCGATTCAAATGTGCAGCATTTTATTTATCTATGTTGTATATGTATATATATATATATATATATATATATATATATATATATATATATATATATATATATTTATCTATCTATTGTATAAACATATTTCATTTCTCCATCTGCTGTATGAACATATCAACTTCCTCAGGATCGCTGATGTTATGCATCTTATTCCCCCACATAAATTTTAACATGGCCAAAAATTTTAATTGGACCTGTGCTCTGAGCTCACTCTTGTGCCCAGCTCCCACTGTCTCTTAGCTGTCCTCTTACTCAGATCCGATCTTATGTGGTACGTAAAACCATCATGCTTTAAAGAGCCCTCTTTTAAAGCTTTCCCCAAAATCAACTCTTTCAAAGTAAAATTTAAAAAATTGACCAACATTTTCTTGGAGTTT
The DNA here is from genome assembly GCF_964261635.1 of Lissotriton helveticus. NCBI lineage: Eukaryota > Metazoa > Chordata > Amphibia > Caudata > Salamandridae > Lissotriton > Lissotriton helveticus. Next base: position 1,196,207,344 of record NC_136065.1, read on the forward strand.
TCCTCTCAGAGTGTGGCCTAAATGGGTCTCTGTGTGCCCTCTGAATCTTTCTCTCCCATTCAGTATCTAGTCTATCAGGCAGAATTTCTCTTAGGAGAGTACAGATACAGGTCTTGACGTCTTCTTTCTCTGCCCCCTCTGGAATTTTTTAAAACCTCAGGTTATTCTGACAAGATTGCGTTTCAAGTCTTTCTAGATCTTCTTGTAAAATTCTGTTCTGTTTCTTTAACCCTTTGATATCATTTGAGTTCTCTGAAACAGCTGCCAACAATAATTTGACCTCTCCTCCCACAGTACAGGTACGTTGTACCATATCATCAAATTTCTCCTCAAGAGCTTCACATTTGTCATGTATCCCCTTTTGATTGGACTCCGATATCTCAAATTTCTCAAAAATATCTTGCCTTAGTTTAAGAAACAGTCTTTCCTTGGATTTCTCTTCAAATCCACCTAGTTGTTCTATTAAGCCCTCTTCACGATTCCCCCCCTTTTGCGAGCTATTCATCTCTCCATGAAAAGATTCTGATCTTATATGAGCCACGATGGGAGGGCAGGGACTAGGACCCAACATGGAGCTAGAGCTGGAACTAACATCCAGGGCTCTATGGCCAGAACTGCACTCATTAATTAGATCTTTAACATTATTAAGCTGATGCCCATCCCCATTAGAGATCAATCCAGCTAAAGCAGAGAATCTATTTTCCACAGGAAGAGGAGTTGAGATTGTATGTATTGGGGCTTTCTTCCCCTTAATTTGAGAGCTTGCAACATGCTCCATACTTTTTAAGTATGACTTCAGAGAGAGGGGTGGTTTAGTTGGAACCCGCACCTCCTTTTGTCCACACTGCCGAGGTTTTCCCAGTGCCCTTTCAGCCTTTCATTTTAGGTGTAACTGGAGTAACAACAGTAGCCTCCCCAACAGGCTGATCCTGAGTCACCCCTGCTTTCCCACCTTTACTTTTTTTCTCTCCAGAGAGTGATCTTAATTGGTATCGGCTCCTCACTTGAGGCATCGGTGTTAATGATATAGTAGCAGTTACTTTCCCCGATGGCCCTGGCTCTGGCTCCTGCCCCGGACACTGCTCGCCTGAGGGGGCTATTATTGGTAATTTTGTTTCCTCACCAATATTTTTTCCACTATCATGGGGGAAAATAGTATCACCCCGTGTCACAAATCTTGGTCAAATTCAGCGACAAATTCGGTAACACTGAAGGGCAGTTCTTCCATCGACCTCCTCTCTATCTGGCCCCCCGGTGCCTGTGTAAATTCTGTCTCCTCTCTGCTATACCCCACCTGCCACTGTCGAGAAAGCGCACTCGTTAAATTTTGTAGAAATAAGGTAAACTTAGCTATATCTCCGCTGCTACTGTGGACCTCAGTGCCTTCGGCGTCTTTCGCCTGCAGCCATGCACATCGAGATCGAGCTGCGCTCCCACTATCGACCCAAAAGCAGATCTCCAGGAACACAGCTCTGGACTTACGTAATAGCCCGCCCGCATGCCGCCAGGCTCCGTAACCAGCCTCCGGTGTCTGACTCATGGAGGCTGTAACCTGCGTACAATACTTTTTTACACCAGCCCACGTCAAACAAATAAAGGTCAGAGTTTCCTTTTAGTCATTGCAAAAACTATTTCCGTTTGTGTTTCTGTTTTGCCTCCTCCTTCGCTCCTCTCAGCCCGGGAGCTCCCACGAATGGCGCTAGCCTGTCGCCATGTTTCCCCACTGACCCGTATCAGATCGCCTGACATCCTGGGCCATGCATGGGAGTCCAAAAGGGATGCAAAAACAACACTTGATGGACAGAATGCAGAACCAAAAGGGATGTCATTTAAGATGTCATCAGTGATGTTATCAATTATGCCATTTAACCCCTTCGACGCTCAAGACGAGCCCAGCTCGTCATGGAGTTTCCATTGACTTCAATGGAAATTACATTCAAAGCCATAAAACACCTTAGCATCCAAGTGGTTAACTCATCATGAGAGATCTATTATGCGAAGTCATAAGCAGTGCATGGCGGGGGCACAAGTTATAGTAAGTATATTTGTGAATTTCAGTTGTTATTTGGTTTTAAGAAGTTAGGTTTCATCTCATTTAGATGCCTAACCAAGCATCACCTTAACCTTTGTTTTTATCAGTGAATATCTCTGATATATAACTGATATATATATATATTCACTGAAAAAACCATAGGTTATAGACCATATATAGTTAGGAATTAGCATTTACAAAACCTTGAAAATTCACTGCAAAAACCATAGGTTAGAGACCATATATAGTTAGCTGGACATTTTATTGACATAAAACCAATGAAATTCCATATATAGTTAGTTGCACTAACTATATATCGCGCACCCGCAATCCACTGCTGATGATGTCACATATTACATCATTCATGACATGGTCAGTGACATCACTGATGACATCACTGATGACATCTCAAATGACATCACTGATGACATCACTGATGACATCTCAAATGACATCACTGATGACTACATCCAGTGACTGTATAATTCTGTAAAGTTAAAATATGTCTTACATATTGAAGAATGAGTGGATGTATAAGTGTCTGGACGAAGGATTTAGTAGGTGCATGACTGAATGTATGAGTGAGTGATTAAATGTGTCTCACTGAGTGCATGGGTTAGTGACTAAACTGTCTTAATTTGTGCATCATTATGTCTGTTGTTCTGTAAACTGCTGCATTTGTTGATCAGTAGCTATATGAGTAACTATATGGGTTATTGATTGATTGCCCAAGTATTTGTATGGGAGACTGAGTGTGTGTGTGGCTAGCTGGGAGGTGTGTGACTCTGTGCAGATCAATCTGTACTTGTATCAATGATTGTATAAGAAAGTAAGTATGTGTTAGTACATGTTTGAAAATGTAAGGTGCTCTATGTTTAACTGTATAGACAAGAAAATGGAAGTCTCATTGATTCTTTACAGGACTGACTAGGTGTGTAAGTAACTCCATGGATGAGTGGCAGACTGTGAGTGTCTGTATAGGTGTATGAGTGCATATGATAGTGTTGTAAAGATGAGTGATTGTATGTATGAATGATTGTATGGGTGAATGAGTGAAGGTGTGTGTAGACGTAGCAATCAGTGAGTGCGTATGTAGTAACTAGTATTGGTGTGTCAATGGTTTCAAAAATTATACTCTTTTTAACACTGGGTGAAACAGAGGTTATATTAAAATGTGAGGAGATGCATTGTATTGTCACATGAATGATATCATCAGTGATGTGGTCATTGATATCAAATGAGATGTCATCAGTGATGTCATCAGTGATGTCATTTGAGATGTCATCAGTGATGTCATCAGTGATGTCACTGACCATGTCATGAATGATGTAATATGTGACATCATCAGCAGTGGATTGCGGGTGCGCGATATATAGTTAGTGCAACTAACTATATATGGAATTTCATTGGTTTTATGTCAATAAAATGTCCAGCTAACTATATATGGTCTCTAACCTATGGTTTTTGCAGTGAATTTTCAAGGTTTTGTAAATGCTAATTCCTAACTATATATGGTCTATAACCTATGGTTTTTTCAGTGAATTTTCAAGGTTTTGTAAATGCTAATTCCTAACTATATATGGTCTATAACCTATGGTTTTTTCAGTGAATTTCAATGGTTTTTTAATAGCAAATATCATAAGCTGTCGACTGTCAAGTACGTGGTAAGTAAAAACATTTTCGTGTTTATGCACACTGATCTGCTTTGAATGCTGCCCCCCACCCCTCATTTCTATTAGGAGTACTCTCTCTTTGCAGATAGTGAAGGGTAGTTAACGCAGCCCTTTGCCCCCTTTGTAATCCGTCGTGCCTGCTTCTCTCTCCATTTGATTGATTGTTCTCTTTGGTTCATTCTCTATTTACAAACAAGCACAGAGTCGCAATACTCTGTTTAGTCTTTGCAGATAGCGAAAAACCGTGTAAAAAAACAAAAGGAATCGAGCAAAATCAGTAGGCCACTAATGGGATCTCTTTTTGACCTCGCTAAAATAGAAACATTAGGAACAACCTGTTGAAAATAGCAATGCGTATGTACATAAGCGGCGTTCATTTGTGTTCACAGTACCCCTTGTTGATTGTTTGAATCGAGCATTGAATTGTTCGAGGTTGGTTCTCTTAAGGATCTTCTCTGCCTGCAAACGAGGAAGAATAGGAATATTCTCTCTCCCTTTGCAGATAGTGAAGGGTAGGTAACGCAAGCCTTTAACACGTCGTACCTATTTCATTCCTCATTGATTGATTGATTGTCCGAACATTGACTGTTTGGGAATTAGTTCTTTTTGGAGGTATTCCCTGTTTGCAAATAAACGTAGGAAAATCTTTGCAAGTAGTGAAAGGGTACGTAATGCGGACCTTTCTCCCCCGTTGTAATCTGTCATGCCTATCTACTCCCCACTGATTGATGCACCTGTTTCACCCGGACCATTTACTAGACATACGTCATCTGGCCCGACCAGAGAGCACCCCTAGTGAAAAGGACATATGCAATAATAACGAAGTGATCACTGTATCCTGTTAACAGAAACTTTAGCATGAAACAACCTGGAAAGAAAAGAATAGGAAAACGAAAATCAGTAGGCCACTGATGAACATGAACTTTTATTAAACAACGAACAAAGAAACGATAACATAACGTAATGATAAAACCTATTAATGTCCTAGAAACAAGAAAACGTTAAAATATGCCAGTGGTGAGAGACCAGAAAAACAGTAAGAGAAACCAAATCACCCCTCGCTGTCCCACCGCCTGCCACGCCAAAAAAATCGATAGACTAGGGAAAATGCAAGTCAGTAGAACATCCGCCCCCACTCTGGAAACTTCCAAGGTGGGGCAGGGTTCCGGCTACGCCCAGCCGGGAGCAGCCCATATAAGGCAGGTCCTGCTGCCACGCCTCGGCCAGGAGATCCTAACGTAGGGTGTAGCCGGAGGAGAGGCCGAGACCAGCGGGACCCGGCCAGGGGATTGCCTTTACAACGCTGAACAGTTGCAGGGGGGGGGATGTCTCCTCGACCCTCCCCTCTCTCTCCCAGTCCGGCCGCGGTGGCCCTTGAGAGTTGCAGGTAGTCCCGCCACATGCTCTTCCGGTCCGGCCACCAACGGTCGGGGGGCCGAGGCCGACGGGATCCGGCTGCAGCCGATAAACCAAGAAACCCGTTCATGGGGCCAGAGCCAGGGGCGTCCGGCCGACATCTACCGGAAGCCCGGCCCGAAGACGGACGGGACACTTCTTCTTTCTTGTATAATTGCTGCAACAACCCTGGGGGGGGATGTCTTGCACATGCCTCCGACCCCCCCCCCCTCGTCCTCATCGCCTGGTCCGGCCATAACAAATCTCAAGCGAGACGCCGTGGGGTGCACTGGGAGGGAGAGACGGTGCGAACAGGCCTCTCCCGCCTCCCCAGTGGAGGCTTCCCAGCTGCACCCTCAGCGCTCCAGGCGCCCGGAAAAGAGTTCTTCCACTGTGGCCATGCTGCAACGTCTCGCCCGGCAGGGTGGAGCCCGTCCGCTCATTTGACCCCGCGATCGCCAGTAGCTACCGAACTCTCAAAATGGCGGTCGACCTGGCAAGAGCGGGCCCAGCATAAAGAAATGGCCCGGTCACTGGTTGACTCCACCACCGTAGTCCTCCACGACCTTGAAGATTCTAGAGGAGCCGCGGGAGTCTCCGACCCCCGATGGGGAATGACTGCCATGATCACCCGTGGAGTGACGAAACTGTATCCGCGGGACGTCGGCGCCAGCCTCACTTTGAATTACTAGAATCCTGCAGACCTCACTTCCGGTGAAAGCACAGTGTGACCCGGTAGGAAAAATTGTTGCACCCCCTCCCCTTTTTGACTGATAGTTCAAACCACCGATCCTTTCCTTTGCCCTTTTAACGGAACTTTGGACTGCCTCCCCCTCTTTTACATTTTCTAGAGAAAACAAAACATTAACCACTACATTAGCATAGCAGTTGACACCAGAACTGTTTTCAAATTGAAAACCAACAACATCTTCAACAGAATCCTTTTTGTTTCTGCTGTGACCCTGCTACAGCACAGGCATTGTCCCCAGCAGTAATTCTGCAATGCCGGTAAGAATAGCTGTGGTGCTACTGGACTCACTCACCCCCGCGGCGCCCCACGCCGTTATCTGCTGGGCGGCAACTTGCTAGACATCACTTTCGTGCCATCTAGATTTCAGCGCGTTCTGCTGCCTTGGAACTATTCGCACAACAGACCGCTACTGACAAGAATATTTCATTATTGGTGCTGTCAATTTCAATAAATCTATTGGATAATTCAAAAGAAATTGCCACGGTCTCTTCGTTGTTTAAATGTTTTTACTGTTTTTGTTTTGTTGTATATATTTATATGTTATTAAAGTTTTATATTCCTACTACTTTGTTGGAGTGCTATATATTTTTAATGTGACACATAATTGCAAAAACTTTGATGTACAAAGAGTCATTCCTGGAATCTTCCGCTTCAGGCTCGGTCCCCTCCCCAATCACAATACAGGATAGTTTTCAGATAGTAGGAACACGTGTGGTGTGACGGATCTCATCGGGTGTGGGCCTTGATCTACTATAACTCCTTTGAAGAGGGGTGATTCTTTACAGCTGGGGCCATAAACTACATCTGCAGGGCTAGCTGATAGCCTGGACAATCGGACACAGAGGAAGAGGAGTGTCAGAGGGTGCGGTAGTGAATAGGGCGAAAGGGAGGTGTCGGGCGGGCACAGAGTGTAATTCTCAGGGAAGAGCAGCGCAGATGGGGGGAGGTTTATTGCCCATGCATAAGACAGAGAGCGGGGGTGACCAGTGCCTGGGGAAGATGCTTGCGAGGGTGAGGAGCCATGCTACGAATCGACAGCGTGCAGAGAGTGGGTCTGGTCAAGACATCTAAAATGGCTGCCGTGCACGACAAAAGTGTGGCATTTCAAAAAAGGCAAGATGGCGCAGACAATGTTTTTCAACACTTCCTCATTTCCTTCGAATCGAACGTTAACAGACGTTGGGGCATATTACCAAAGTTAAGCGATATTTATCGCTAACGATGCTTACCAACGAATTTTTTACCGCTAAGCATCGTCAGAAATTATCGAAGATAAACCTTGCTATTATCAAGGTTTATCACAAATGCGATAATAAACGGCCGCAATGCATGAATATCGCTAAAAACTCAGCGATATTCATACATTACCGAGCTAATGCTCTTAGCCATGTTATCCACCTCCCATTGGATAACATGGCTAAGAACTGCTCAGGGCAGGTGTTACTTTTTGGAGATATTCGCGCTTAGCGCGAATATCTCCAAAAGTTGGTAATAGGAGATAGATATCTTGCATGTTGTAATGCAAGTTATTGTGGTATATGGAACTCATACCATAATCTCTCAGGAAAGCAGAAACTGATCCTTTTGGGACCGCCTAAAAAGGCCTAGGGGGTGAGGAGTACTCTACTTTGCCCCCTTTTCAAGTTCCGAACTATTTTATTTTACTCTCTTCTGTAATTACACAAAATAGCAGCGATAAGATGCATCGGAGACACACAGTGAGAGAAAGGAGGCCGGAGATGAAGAAGAGATGTCAAATACACATGGAGATAATATAGTGGCAGAAGGGAAGTAAATATGAGTAAACTTACCATGTAACATAAAAATGTTGCACTCTATACTATAAGTCTCATTTTATACTACAATCACTTCGCTACAACCTCATAAATTAAAAATAAAAATGAATAATGTCTCAAACAATTTTTGATTTCTAAATATAAATTTATTCTTCAGAATTTTCTAAATTTGAAAGAACTAGTAACATGTCCTCATCAGCAATGTCCTCATGAAAAGTCTGCAATAATGATTCTTGTAACTCTATGGTCTCCAAACACTCGATAAATTCGCCATCAAGAGATTGATCAAAAAAATCATTCAAGTCATCTCCTCCTTCTGACAATATTTCATTATTGGTGCTGTCAATTTCAATCAATGTAGTGGAATCATTCAAGTCATCTCCGCGTGACAATATTTCATTATTGGTGCTCTCAATTTCAATCAATGTAGTGGAATCATTCAAGTCATCTCCTCCTTGTGACAATATTTCATTATTGGTGCTGTCCATTTCAATCAATCTAATGGAATCATACAAGTCATCTCCTCCTTGTGACAATATTTCATTATTGCTGCTCTCAATTTCAATCAACGTAGTGGAATCATTCAAGTCATCTCCTTGTGACAATATTTCATTCTTGGTGCTGTCCATTTCAATCAATCTAATGGAATCATACAAGTCATGTCCTCCTTGTGACAATATTTCATTATTGGTGCTCTCAATTTCAATCAATGTAGTGGACAATTCAAAAGAAATTGCCACGGTCTCTTCATTGTGAGCCATTTTATTTTGAAATTGCTTGCTGTAAATTGCAGAAAAAAATAATCACTTTCATTTATCGTTTTTAGTAATACATAATATAAAACTAACTTTATCAAGTATTTAGTATAACAGAAGGACTGCAAATAAATAACAGAAAACATTTTTCAAATTATCTTCAAGTGTACAACATAGTTCCCCTTACAAATTAACAACTCACCTTTTTTAAAGTAGGAGAGGTGTTAGTACTGTGTAAATCAAACACCAGAAATTCACCACCAAAAATTCCTCACAAATGTACCTCAGACAGTAGTATCACAAAATGGCTGTGGTTTCCTCTCATTTGACATATATACATAACCAATTAACTTTCATCACACACAAATACAAAACCAAAGTAACATTTTAATTGGTTCTAAATTTCAACACTTTCAAATGTGTTTTCCCCATGCAATTTTCCATAGGACATTTACATATGTCTACAGCCTGAATGGCTGAACGGAATTACACCAAACTTGGCAAAATGGTACATCAAACCTAAGAGGTCAGGAAGGATCTACTATGCCCCCTTATGGTCATTTCCCCCTTCACTTTGGCCTCCTCTTGTCTCTCAATCCTACCGAGAGACAAGATGGCGGCCGCTACGGACTGTTTGGAATGTTGACAGATGCCGGATAACCAATCAGCTTCGCAAAGCTCCGTAACGCGAAAAGTACGCGAAGCGGAGCGCTGTTACAGATATATATCTTTTTTTGAACGTTAATTTCTCAAAATCCACTGGAGCACACATATTGAGACCTAGCAAAGGCACATCGGTCTACCAGTCCCTAATATTTTACCAAGTTTCGTGCAAATCCATTCAGCCGTTCGATTATTATTATTATTTTTTTTTTTTGCCCCGCGGGGCCCTTTTAAAACCTCCACATCAAACCTAGGGGGTCAGCGAGGATCTACTATGCCCCCTTATGGTCATTTGCCCCTTCGCTTTGGCCTCCTCTTGTCTCTCGATCCTACCGAGAGACAAGATGGCGGCCGCTACGGACTGTTTGGAATGTTTACAGACGCCGGAGAACCAATCAGCTTCGCTTCACAAAGCTCCGTTGCGCGAAAAGTACGCGTACTGGAGCGCTGCCCGGTCCGCTGTTACAGATATATATCTTTTTTTAAACGTTAATTTCTCAAAATCCACTGTAGCACATATATTGAGACCTACAAAAGGCACATCGGGCTACCAGTCCCTACAATTTTGCCAAGTTTCGTGCAAATCCATTCAGCCGTTCGGGCTAAAAGTGAGGCCAACCGCCCTATGGAAAACTCAATGTTAAAAACACGTTTTGGGACCCCCCTTTTTTCTCGACCCCCCCTGGACGAACCCCCCCCCAATTTTCAGGGGCTGCTCAGAAACAAAATGTTCCATTTTCCTGAAAATTTCAGCCAATTCCGTCCACAAACGCCAAAGTTATTAGACATAGAATTTTCAAAAATCCCATAGAGAAAAAATCCTAACTATATATACCTACTGGCGACCGCCAGTAGGTAATATATGTATATATATATATATGTGTATATATGGGTGTATATATACTGCTTGCAATACTTATCACAGAACACGGACCACAGACCACGAAATGAGTGCTGAGAGTTTTATTTAATGTCAGCCATTTACGCGTTTCAGCCCTCACGGGCCTTGATCACATGACAAGCGCCGCGGCTTCATCATACCTTTTAAACCATTTCTTAAAGTGACAAGTGCATATAAATTACAGCCATAGATGTCGACAAAAGGCTTCTTATTGATTGTGTTCAAGATTTCACCAATTGTTGATTTATAGCATTGTTGAACTGTTAATTAATATGCAAAAAACAGTAAGTAAATCCTTATCTAAATACAGAATTATTTTCGGTTGAGATGTTGTTGTTACATCAACAAAGACATAAAACCATTGTTGAATTTTTCTCTATAGGACTTGTTGTCTAATGTAAAACGTACACATTTGTAAATCATATTACCAATTGGAACAACTAAAATTATCATTCAATATTATTGGCTTAACATGATTCATATTTGAGCATAATTAAGGCTCCCGGTTTTATGGTATTTCTTTTTTTAACATTTCCGTCTGTATTTATCCATATTTATTTTTTGGCCATCTTATTGGTATTTATCCATATTTATTTTGTGTTTTGTAAACAGATGAGGGGATAACTCGTATATTTCTGCATTTATTTAACGGATAAACGTGGGCTCATATTTTGACGCCTGTCAGGTTTTAGCACATTACACAGCCAAACAGAATAAAATAATAAACTTGCATTAGAAAAATAGTGTAATAACACATATACATGTTGAGATATTCACTAATTTCTCATTGAGCTTTGTAGCTCCCCATGCTGTCATTATGGATAGCTACTGGCCTGAAAGTCATTAATCTCAGCATGGTGAATTATTCATAAGAAGCTAAATTATCTGTATTTTTCCTCTTTTAAAAATAATTGCAGACAGGAGAGACAGTGTTTTTCTCTGTATTTTTCTGTAAAAATTGGTAAAAACGGAAAGCAGGGAGCCCTAATCATAATCAATAATTCATAAAGTAAACATCTCGGATGATAAAGTGAAAGTGCAAAGTGGATGAAAAGTGCATGTGCTATAACACCGCAGGGTAGGAATGTAAAGGGGTGAAATGTTAATTAAAAACTTATTTCTACTTTTGGGATGGCAGCATTTGGTAGCAATTGATGTTGACATTAATATTACACTAGTGTGTAATATATATATATATATATATATATACATATATATATATATATATATATATATATATATATATATATATATATATATATATATATATATATATTCACTGAAAGAACCATAGGTTTCAGGCCTTATATAGTTAGGAATTAGCATTTAAAAAACCTTTGAAATTCACTCAAAAAACTATAAGTTTTAGGGGTGTTATAGTTAGCTGGACATTTCACTCATAAAAAACCATTGAAATTGCTCCTATATAGTTAGTTGTACTAACTATATTTCGCGCACCCGCAATCCACTGCTGATGATGTCACATATTACATCATTCATGACATGGTCAGTGACATGACTGATGACATCTCAAATGACATCACTGATGGAAAGTAGGCTGGTGTCATTGCAGGGTGACGCCAGTGCTCGGCTCAGATGGACAGCTGAAAAGCGGGGCAGGTCCCCACTTGAACTTTGTTTTCACCACTTGGAAAAAATATATGTTTTAATATGACGATGACGGCGCACCTACCTGGGATCACAAGGCACGCACTAAAACATCCAGAAGGCCAAGAGGGTGGCCACGCCCATCCTGGCAGGTGTTTTACATTTAAATATGCGGCAAAGCACAGCGCTCTCACTTTGTCTGAAACAAACGCTGCTGAAGAAGAGATTCACTCTCGAAACACGTACAGTGTATGAACTTTGAAACATGCTCTGTGTGGGGGTCCAGCTGGCAAGCTGTGCATTAAATTTGTGAGCGAAACAAGTTTCCAGTGGCTTCTCTTCACTTGGGTCTCCTGTTGTGTTGGATATTTATCGGATTTCCCGGTCGAGAAGAGAAGCTCACCTGCTGCCGCAGGGTCCGTGACGGCACTACGGTAGTGCTGCGACAGTAGGAAGGAAAGTAGGCTGGTGTCATTGCAGGGTGACACCAGTGCTCGGCTCAGATGGACAGCTGAAAAGCGGGGCAGGTCCCCACTTGAACTTTGTTTTCACCACTTGGAAAAAATATATGTTTTAATATGACGATGACGGCGCACCCACCTGGGATCACAAGGCACGCACTAAAACATCCAGAAGGCCAAGAGGGTGGCCACGCCCATCCTGGCAGGTGTTTTACATTTAAATATGCGGCAATGCACAGCGCTCTCATTTTGTCTGAAACAAACGCTGCTGAAGAAGAGATTCACTCTCGAAACGCGTACGGTGTATGAACTTTGAAACATGCTCTGTGTGGGGGTCCTGCTGGCAAGCTGTGCATTAAATGTGTGAGCGAATCAAGTTTCCAGTGGCTTCTCTTCACTTGGGTCTCCTGTTGTGTTGGATATTTATCGGCTTTCCCGGTCGAGAAGAGAAGCTCACCTGCTGCGGCAGGGTCCGCGACGGCACTACGGTAGTGCTGCGACAGTCGGAAGGAAAGAAGGCTGGTGTCATTGCAGGGTGAAGCCAGTGCTCGGCTCAGATGGACAGCTGAAAAGCGGGGTAGGTCCCCACTTGAACTTTGTTTTCACCACTTGGAAAAAATATATGTTTTAATATGACGATGACGGCGCACCCACCTGGGATCACAAGGCACGCACTACAACATCCAGAAGGCCAAGAGGGTGGCCACGCCCATCCTGGCAGGTGTTTTACATTTAAATATGCGGCAATGCACAGCGCTCTCATTTTGTCTGAAACAAACGCTGCTGAAGAAGAGATTCACTCTCGAAACGCGTACGGCGTATGAACTTTGAAACATGCTCTGTGTGGGGGTCCAGCTGGCAAGCTGTGCATTAAATTTGTGAGCGAATCAAGTTTCCAGTGGCTTCTCTTCACTTGGGTCTCCTGTTGTGTTGGATATATATATATATATATATATATATATATATATATATATATATATATATATATATATATATATATATATATAACCGCTCCACCTCCACCAAACTCCGCCGAACTCTTTTGAAGACAGGTGCCATCAAGGTGCATTAAATTTGTGAGCGAATCAAGTTTCCAGTGGCTTCTCTTCACTTGGGTCTCCTGTTGTGTTGGATATATATATATATATATATATATATATATATATATATATATATATATATATATATATATATATATATATAACCGCTCCACATCCACCAAACTCCGCCGAACTCTTTTGAAGACAGGTGCCATCAATCATCAATCGTGAGGGTGGACTCACCTGTTAAATCAAGCTCATGTGCAAAACACTAGGCTCTCACAGGGTATATTCTCCTTTCTTTTTTATTAGTAGTGCACAGCCGCGTTTCGGCTATAATGCCTTTCTCAATGATTGCTCTAAAAAAAGACATTACAAAATTAACATGCGCTCTTATTGGCAATTCAAATCGCAGCGTCAGAGAAGGACTAGGCTGTTTTGATGTCACAACACAGTTCTATATGGCCGCCATATTGCGTGTGTCATTTACATCCCAAATGTCCACTATATCTTGGAGATATCTCCATGTTAAAACTCAAATCCACTTTGTATAGTTGTATTTCCTAAGACATGGTGTACCACACAAAAACTCAAAGCTGATATTACCACAGTCCATCTTTAGTTATTATTTTCGTTATTTTCCATCGCCCATTGTATTCAAGATTTCATCAATTGTTGATTCTTAGCATTGTTGAACTGTTAATTAATATGCAAAAAACATGATGTCATGATGTCATTTGAGATGTCATCAGTGATGTCACTGACCATGTCATGAGATATGTAATATGTGACATCATCAGCAGTGCATTGGGGGGCGCGAGTAATAGTTAGCTCACCTAACTATAATGGCCGAATTTCTCTGATTTTGTACGAGTGAAATGTCCAACTAATTATAACGTCCCTGAAACCTATGTTTTTTTCAGTGTATTTCAAAGGTTTTTTAAATGCTAATTTCTAACTATAACTGCCCTGAAACCTGTGTTTTTTTCAGTGAATTTCAAAAGTTTTTTGAATGATAATTTCTAACTATAACGCCCCTGAAACCTATGTTTTTTTCAGTGAATTTCAAAGGTTTTTAAAATGTTAATTTCTAACTATAACGTCCCTGAAACATATGTTTTTTCAGTTGATTTCTAAGGTTTTTTTTAATGCTAATTTCTAACTATGCCTACATAAGTAGGGCATGTGCAGAAAGAGGAAGAAAGGTGCAGAAAGAAGCAAAATATATATAGAAAGAACCATCAGAGGTACAGAAAGAGGCCTTGTTGCAAAGTCATCCTGTGCCCTGGGCACCACCACAGCTTTTTGCTGACTGGTACTGGACGAATGTGTGGGAAAAGTCTGGTTCATTGCATGAGTACATGAGTAGTGCCTGGGTGATTGCATTCGTACAAAGATAGTCTTTGGTGATTTGTTAAGTGCTTGGATATTGGTGGAATGTTTACATGAGTGCATGAGTAGTGCCTGGTGATTGGAGGAATGCATGGGAAATGCCTGGGTGATTTCATGCGTGCATGGGTACTGCCTGAGTGATTGCATGAACACATGGGTAGTGCCTGGATGATTGGAGGAGTACAAGCATAGTGCATGGTGATTTTTTTAAGTTCATGCTAGTGAACGAGTGATTGCAGGAATGCATGGGTAGTACATGGGTGATTAGATCAGTGCATGGATAGTGCCTGGGTTAAAGCCATGAGTCAATGAGTACTGCCTGGATAATTGGAAGAGTGCATGGCTAGTGCCAGGGTGATTTTGAAAATGCTTAGTTACTGCTCGGGTGATTGCATGAGTGTAGAGGTAATGTATGTGTGATTGGAAGACTGCATGGGTAATGCTTGATTGATTGTATTAGTTTATGAGTAATGCCTGGATGATTACATGAGTGGATGGGTAGTACTTGGATGATTGTAAGAGTGCAAGGGTAGTGTAAGGGGATGTTATAAGTGCTTCAGTATTGGTGGAGTGTTTGAATAACTGTATGGCTAGTGACTGGGTGATCGGTGGAGTGCATGGGGTTTGCACCGGTGAATAGAGCACTGTATGGGTAGTCCCTGGGAAATTACATCAGAGCATGAATAGTTCCTGTCTGATTGGAAGAGTGCTTTTGTAATGCCTGTGTGTTTTTGTAAGTGCACGGTGGGTATTGCTTAAGTGATTTTGTAAGTGCAGGGGCAATGCCTGGGTGATTGCATGAGTTTACGGGTAATACATGGACTTTTGCATGAGTGTATGAGGAGTGCCTGTGTGATTGCATGAGTGCATGGGTAGTGCCTGAGTGATTGCATGAGTGCATAGGTATGCCTGGGTGATTGCATAAGTGCATAACTAGTGCCAGGGTGATTGGATGAGTGCATGTCTACTGGCTGGTTAATTGAAGGACTGCATGGGCAGTGCTTGGGTGATTTTTTAACTGCTTGGTTAATGTCTCGGTGATTGCATGAGTATGGAGGTAATGTATAGAAGATTGGAAGAGTACATGAGCAATGCTTGACTGATTGAATTAGTTTATGGGTAATGTCTGGATGATTGCATGAGTGCATGGGTTGTGACAAGGTGATTGCAAGAGTCGAAGAGTAGTGTGTGGTGATTTTTATAAGTGCTTGGGTATTGGTGGAATGATTGGATAAGTCTATAGTTAGTTACTAGCTGGTTGATTGTAGCAGTGCATAGGTAGTGCCTGCATAATTGTATCAGTGTATGAGTAGTGCCTGGGTGATTGGAAGACAGCATTTGTTATGCCTTGTTAATTTTGTAAGTGCATCTGTAATGCGTGGGTGATTACATGAGTTTATACGTAATACCTGGATGATTGCATGAGTGTATAAGTAGTGCCTGGGTGATTGCATGAATACATGGGTACTGCCTGGGTGATTTTATAAGTGCGTGGGTAGTGGCAGAATGATTGCATGAGTGCTTGGATAGTAACTGGGAGATTGGAGGATTGCATGGGTACTGCATGGGTAATTGCATGAGTGCATGGGTAATGTTTGGGTGATTGGAAGACTATATTGCAAATGGTTGACTGATTGCATTAGTTTATGGGTAATGCCTGGATTATTGTATGAGTGCATGGTTAGTATCTGGGTGATTGCAGGAGTGCATGAGTACTGCCTGTGTCATTGGAAGAGTGCAACGATAGTGCATGGTGATTTTATAACTGCATGAGTATTCACAGAGTGATTGGATAAGTGCATAGCTATTGATTGGTAGCTGAGCGCTAGAACACGTGGTCTCTGCAACAGGCTTTCTTCACACTAAGCTGTCCGTCCATGTAGGCTTGTGCCTTAGCATCATTACATTCGCCTGTTTGTGTGTTGTGTGTTATAAAACAGAAACAGCATATTCCCTAATGAGTCTGTTACACAGCACTTCCCACTTTTGGCCCCAGGGACCCCATCCTCGGTGCCTGGCCTTCAGTTTTTATTTAATTACGGGAGGGGGCCGTGTGGCCCCCCTTCCATAAGCCACTTCTGGCCCTGGGTACCCCAATCCCCAGGCCTGGCCACCCTTCATTTTTAATTTTAGAGGGGGGCTGCATGGCCCCCTTCATCAGGCCACTATTGGCCCCCAGGGACCCCATATCTCAGGGGCCCAGCCATTTAAAAAAATAAGAATAAAGGGGAGGGGGCTGCTTGGACCCCCTCCCGGGCCACTTCTGGCCCTGGGGAATGTGGGGGGGTGCCCCCATGGTCCCAGCCGGCTCCCTGCCTCTTACGGGAGCCGGCATTGCTTTTGCACAAGGGGAGCTGCTAACATGCAGCTCCCCTTGTGCAAAAGCAATTCTTCTTCGGTTTTTGGAAGCGTGAGCAGGTTTCCAGCTCTTGCTTCCAAAAACCGAAGCAGAGTTTGCAATGACAGCACGGCTCCCGCCCCTGTCATAGCAAACGTCAATGTCCCGGGGGTGGGTAGCCCGGGACATTGAAGGAGCCGGCCCTGAGGGGTGGTTGTCCCCAGGCCCATCGACTGCTCCTGGAGGGGGGCCACGCGGTCCCCACCCAATGTTTCCAAAGCCCCTAGGAGGTGGGGGGGGGGCCCACGAGGTCTCCCGCTCTTATGGTTTGAAGCCTCTGGGAGGTGGCGGTCCCCGGGGCTGTGGGGGCCACGTGCCCCCATGAATAAATTAGAACGCCCCAAGGAGCTGGCGGTCCCCGGGTCTGAGGGGCCCGCTATATAAATCAAATTGGCCCCAGGACCTGGCCCACTCAGGTCTTTTAAAAACGAAGTTTGGGAGCCCGCACTTTGTTTTTTAAATTTTTGGACAGATTCGCACACCGCTGAGACCACGCCCGAATATTAGAAAAAAAATATTTTTGGGGGACCCCCTGAGCAGACCTGGGGGGTCAGGGTGTTTTTACCCTGCCCCGTTTACTTGATTGCAATGTATGTCTCACCTTTTTGATTTTCACTCGATGCGAGGCACAAGATGGCTGCCAACACTTCCTGGTTTGGAGTGTTGGCAGCCAATTATAATGAAGTTTGTGCTTGGGAGGAGATGTGTGGTTAGGTTGCGCCCAGATATCTATATTTCTTTTAACTTTAATATTTAAAAACTACTGAACAGATTCACACCATTTAAAATAAAGGGTGCTTTCTGAACCAAGAGCTACCTTTTTGCCAAATTTGGTGTAATTCCGTATAGCAGTTCTGGCTGTAGCCTGATCCAAAATTTCCTATGGAAATTAACATTGAAAAAACACACATTAGGGCCCCCTTTTTTCTCGGCTCCTGCTTTACGAATCACCCCGAAACCTTCAACAGAGAAACTGAGAGGGACGACCCATTAGTTTTGAAAATGTCATGAAGATTCATCAAATGGCGCCAAAGATATTGGCAAATCAAAAATTGCTTTTCCTGTGGAAACTAGGTACTAACTATAACTACCTACTGGCGACTGCCAGTAGATAATATATATATATAAGTTCTAGTTAGGACCTAAGTTCCATAGGAAATACATTATATATATATATATATACACATACATACATATATATATATATTCACTGAAAAAAACATAGGTTTCACACAGGTTATAGTTAGGAATTAGCATTTAAAACCTTAGAAATTCACTGAAAAAACCATAGGTTTCACACATGTTATAGTTAGCGTGACATTTCACTCATACAAAACCTTTGAAATTCCCCTGTTATAGTTAGTTCAGCTAACTATAACTCGCGCGCCCGCAATGCACTGCTGATGACGTCACATATTACATCACTCATGACATGGTCAGTGACATCACTCATGACATCACTGATGACATCCCTGATGACATCACTGATACTATCCATTACGCTCAAAAACATGCATCTCACAATCTGCAATCCGCATAATATATTTCCATGCAGGCAGCATTTATAGAAGACAACTCCACACTCTGGCATATCCCTTTCACAAGATGATGCTGCATCTTTGAGCCCAGTACTGATCCTGAAAAGTCATTCTAACCGTACTTACCAGTAACTTGAATTTCCTTCCATAGGATATCATTGCCTGCTTTTTGGCTGAAAAAGTTTGTAAGTGTCGATTTTTGAAACGTACAAATATTCCTCTAAAATCAGCCGAACTACGAATTCCGATTTACTCGCCTCTTATCAGGACAGACCTCAGTGCTGCATCTTTGAGCCCAGTACTGATCCTGAAAAGTAATTCTAACCATACTTACCAGTAACTTGAAAATCCTTCCATAGGCTAAAAGTGACTGGTTTCACTTAGAAATTCTTCTAAGTGTGGAGTTTTGGAACTTACAAATATTCCTCTAAAATCAGCCGTACTACGAATTCCGATTTACTCACCTGTTATCAGTACAGACCTCAGTGCTGCATCTTTGAGCCCAGTACTGATCCTGAAAAGTAATTCTAACCGTACTTACCAGTAACCTGAATTTTCTTCCATAGGATATCATTGCCTGCTTTTTGCTGAAAAAATTTCTAAGTGTCGATTTCTGAAACGTACAAATATTCCTCCAAAATCAGCCGAACTTCGAATTTCGATTTACTCACCTGTTATCAGGAGAGACCTCACTGCTGCCTCTTTGAGTCCAGTACTGATCCTGAAAAGTAATTCTAACCGTACTTACCAGTAACTTGAATTTCCTTCCATAGGCTAACATTGACTGAATTTCACTTGGGAATTCTTCTAAGTGTGGAGTTTTGGAACTTACAAATATTCCTCTAAAATCAGCCGATCTATGAATTCCGATTTACTCACCTGTTATCAGGAGAGACCTCAGTGCTGCATCTTTGAGCCCAGTACTGATCCTGAAAACGAATTCTAACCATACTTACCAGTAACCTGAATTTCCTTCCGTAGGATATCATTGCCTGCTTTTTGCTGAAAAAGATTGTGTATCCTTGAGCCCAGTACTGATCCTGAAAAGTAATTCTAAAACTTATAAATTCACCCAGGCACTCTCCTTACAGTACTCTAATCATTCAGTCAGCACCCAAGTACTCATGCACAGAGCCAGGCTTTAGCACAGGGACTGCTACAAATGCCTATCCACTATACATGCAGTCCTCTAACCACCTACACACATGTCTTTCACACCTTCAATTCCCCAGTCAGTATCCATACTCTCCCAGGAAACACCCTGTCACTCCTCTTGCACTCCTCTAGTGACTCATTCAGCACCATGTACTAATCCATTCACTGCGCTAAAAGCCAAACACTTATAAATTCACTAAGGCACTCTCCTTGCAGTACTGTAATCATTCAGTCAGTACCTAGGTACTCATGCACTGAGCCAGACCTTAGCACATGGACTGCTTCAAACCCCTATCCACTATGCATGCTGTCCCCTAACTAATCAGCACACTTATTGTCCTGCACTTATACATTCAACAAAAAAAACAATATTTCAGTTTCAATATTTAAAAAAACATTTTTATTTCCATTTTTTTAAAATATATAGTAATTTAAAAAATAAAATATATAAAAAATGTTAAAAGACTGTAGAAAATCAGTATAAAAAATACATATAACTATTATTACATTTAAAAACTATTATTTAAAAAACCTTTCGAAATTCACTGATAAAAACATAGGTTTCAGACATGTTATAGTTAGGAATTAGCATTTAAAAAACATTAGAAATTCACTGAAAAAACCATAGGTTTCAGAGCTGTTATAGTTAGCTGGACATTTCACTCATACAAAACCATTGAAATTCCTCCATTATAGTTAGTTCTGCTAACTATAACTCGCGCGCCCGCAATCCACTGCTGATGATGTCACATATTACATCATTCATGACATGGTCAGTGACATCACTGATGACATCAATGATGACATCTCAAATGACATCACTGATGACCACATCCACATGAAAATCAGATACACCTCATCATACACTAGTATAACCTTTCATCACTCATTATAAAATACAGAGTACCATATTTGAATCCATTGACACACCAATACAAGTTTGTAAAAACCCACTTAGTGATTCCTAGATCTACACACACATCCAATCACTTACCTATAGATTCATTCATACATGCTGCCAATGATCAATAGACCACTATCAAATATACTTATATCGACATTACACACAGCACACATCCTATTCACTTATGAAGTCATCCTACTCCCTTATGCAAACAATGGATCATACTTACATTTACTCAGCTACACACTTATACAAACACCATTTCATTTATTCATATGGATAGTAACTCATACTTAGTGTGTTATAAAATCACTATTACAAGTATACAGTTATCCATACAGTCACTGAGTCTTATGTATACTTATTTATATATAACAACTGTCACATACACTGCCTTTTATTGTTCTAGTTTGTTGGACATGTACCATTGAGAGATATATTTGCTCATTACCACACCCATAAAGATATTCACTCACCCAAACAACTGTTATAACATGTAGTCTTAACCTCATATACCTACTGAATCAAATTCACACACATCTTTGGACAGTCACCCCCCCACCCCCACCGAACCACACACACACATTCACTCTCATATACAAATACTCAGTTAACTAATCAATAACTAATATAGACCTTCACATAGCTAGTAACCAACTGGTGCAGCAGTTTACACAACAACTGACAAAGTGATACAGATATTCACACAGTTTAGTCACTATCCAATATATTTAGTGAGATACTATAAATTAGTCAAATAAACAGTCAATCACACTGCTACTAAATCCTCCATTCAGATATTTATATTTATATATCCAGTCATTCTTCAATGCAGAATGCTATATATATAATACATATTTAAATAACGAACCAAACCACATTCACTGGATGATGTCATCAGTGATGTAATTTGAGATGTCATCAGTGATGTCACTGACCATGTCATGAATGTTGTAATATGTGACATCATCAGCAGTGGATTGCGGGCGCGCGAGTTATAGTTAGCAGAATTAACTATGACGGAGGAAATTCAATGGTTTTGTATGAGTGAAATGTACAGCTAACTATAACAGCCCTGAAACCTATGCTTTTTTAGTGAATATATATATATATATATATATATATATATATATATATATATATATATATATATATATATATATATATATATATATATTATTTACCAAACCAATCTTCTGATTAAAGAAGGCGCTGACTCCGTGAGTTTCAATTCAAACGTATTTATTCCTTTTCAGTTTCTGCTTAGACGCGTTTCGACGGGCTCCTGCCGCCTTGATCACTAACAAATGCATACTGACATTGAGGTTTATATATACACAAAAGCACATTCTCACTGATTGGGTAGTCTCAGTTAATGCTAAATGACAGTTGCTATAGTTACATAGGTTACACCCAAGATGATGACGCTGCTTTAGCATATGACTTGCACATTTGGAACATCCATGAAGTCTTTCCACTGTTACTGTTAAATTCACATGTAACAAATACTTGCAGCATATATGACCAAACAATTTCGTGCTTAATTTGTACAATGTGATAAATTGTGCCCAACATTACTGTGAGATCGAGCATTAATGGTGACACAGCACAACCCCACTTTCAGCCTATTTTAGTTAACATGTTTTGTGTCCGCGCTTCAGCGAATCCCGTGTGTCCATGCACACAGGCTGGACATTGCTGCTCATATATACATGTGGATTGGTCCGGCGCTGTAATCTCAGAAATGTCAGTTCCCTGAGGCGCGCTTCTGCGAGTTGGCAGCATCTGGATTGTTCAGACTCGGTGAGTGTTTAAAGTGAGAACACCGCGCGCGCGCTCTGTTTGGCCTGATAGCCTAATTCAGTTAAACTATTGAATGTAGATTAATGCTCCTTCTACTTGAAGGATGGCGAGCGGGAACTGCCATTGTATTATTACATAACAAGTGCTGCTGAGCGTAGCGGCGGGGGTTGCCTACTGTGTGGCACAATGTGTGATGTTTGCTACCTATTGGTCGGTCATCTCCCTATAGTGATGAGTGCGTATAAAGTGTATTTACAGTGATTATAAATTAAAAACTATGCATATGTTCACGGGTACTAGGGATAAGGGAGGCAGACAGAGGCGCTGGGATGTGTTTGTTCAAATGTGGACACTAAGGGCCTCATCCGCATTCAAACCTGCCGGGATCTTGGAGTTCATTAGAATTATGTATCTAGACTCCAGGCGGCGTAGCGCAAGTTTCCGATTGCCACCTCTGGGATTCTTGGGGATGCTGTCTATAACAAAATAAGTTAGACCATCCATATTGCCCCCATGGGACTCATGGATGTGGCGCGCCACGGGGTACGTTTGGTCCAGGTTTGCAATCGCCCTTAGGTGCTGCAGAATTCTAACATGGACGGGATGAATAGTCGATCCCACATATCTTTTGCCGCACTGGCATGTTAGCACGTAAACAGCAAACTCAGTTTTGCATGTGAAATGTGCCCTCAGGGAGTATTTCTTCCTTCTGAAAGGTAATTGGACCTCAGTGGTGTTGATGCCATGCATGCAGGCTTTGCATTTCATGCATTTTTTGAACCCCTTCTGTGACTGTAACCAGTTTTTCTTCTGTTTAAGAACCGGTGCATTCACCACCAGGGCGTTCCGCATTGATTTCGCTTTCCTGAACGATATCAGTGGACTCTCACCTACTTCGCTCCCTATAGTAGGGTCGTTGTGGATTAATGGCCAGTGCCTCTTTAAGATTTTGCGGAGGTTCGAGTGGTATCGGTTGTAGCCTGTTATTAGTCTGGGGGGTTGTCTCGCCTGGCTATGTGTAGTTGTTTCATTTACCACTGGGAATATTAGATCCTTTCTATTCTTGGTTTTACATTTCACGTCAGCTTTCCTGCATGTTTCTGGGGTGTATCCTCTTTGTTGGAGTCGCGAGAATAGATTTGTTTTGGCATTGGTAAGACCCTCAGAAGTGCTGCAATTGCGTGTCATCCTGAGGCATTCTGCATAAGGGATTGATTGTTTGAGGGGGGTGGGGTGGAAACTGTGGGCATGTAGGATTCCATTCCCTGCAGTCGGTTTGCGGTAAGTGCGTGTTTGGATCTTATCCTGCTCTACAAACAGCTCTATATCTAAAAATTGTATGGTTTCTGTGCTGGTGTTGCAAGTAAACTTTAGATTTAAACCATTCTCATTAAGTTTTTCCGTGAATTCCACAGCACTCTCCACATCGCCCTCCCACAAAATGAAAATGTCATCAATGAATCTGTTGTACACAACCACATTTTTCTCCATAATTTCTCTGTGCTGTACCCACAGCACCCGCTCCTCCCACCAGCCCATGTGAAGATTCGCATAGCTGGGGGAGAAGCAAGTTCCCATGGCCGAACCTTGTACCTGTTTGTAATACAATTTGTCAAACATAAATGTGTTGTTCGTAAGACACCATTCTGTCATTGCCAAAATCATTTGGGTGTGTTCAAACAGACTTATAGGTCTTTTTCCCAGGAAGTATTTGATGGCGTTTAGGCCATCCGTATGTCTGATGCTGGTGTATAGGGCTTGGACATCCAGTGTCATGAACACATATTCCTTCTTCCATCCAATATCATACACTTTGGATAGGAAATCTCCTGTGTCTTTTATATAAGCAGGTAGTTTTTTGACTTCTGGTTGCAAGAACTGGTCAATGAATATGCTTGTGTTCTCAAACAGGCTGCCTATCGCTGAGATTATCGGCCTTCCCGGTGGTGTTTTGTCATCTTTGTGAATCTTCGGGATTAGGTACAGTTGTGCTGTTACTGGGTAGTCGTTTTTCAGAAATTCAAATTCATTTTTGCTCAAAAGACCTTTTCCTTTCCATTTGTACAGGTCACCGTGGTACTTTTCCTGGATTCCTACGATGTGCGTGGGGCTGATCCTTGTGTAGCACTCTCTGTCATGTAGTTGGTTCAATGCTTCTGCGTTATACATTTCAAGCGGCCAGAGCACTATGTTTCCGCCTTTGTCGGACCATCTTACCACAATGTCTGATCTTGCTTTTATTTTCTCCATTAGGTCATTGTATTTGCGTGTCTGATCCATGTTTTCCCAATATTTCTGTTTGGTACTCTTAATGGAAAGATCTTTGAGGTCTCTTGTTACACATTCGGCAAAAAGATCCAGCCCATCTTTTGGCATTATAGGCATAAACGTTGATTTTGGTTTGAAACCAGTTCTAGTAGACTGACAGATATCTATTTCCGAGTTTCGTGCTACCCCACTTAGTGTGATGCTTTCTGATTCATTTTCATTCTGCTGTTCGAGATCGATCATGATTTGTAATGTTGCCATATCTTCCACATTTAACCTTGTGTGTGATGTTTCTGAAGCTACCATCTCAGATGAGTTCTGTTTTGAACTGGCAAAATATTTCTGGAGTTTTAATTTACGGACATAAAGGAACAAGTCAATTCGTGTCTGGGCATAATCAAAGTTGGTATTGCTGCAAAATGTCAATCCTAACGATAAAATTTCCAATTCCTGTGCTGACAACTCCATGTTGGAAAGGTTTATGACTGTATTGTCTTTTTCCATGTTCAATATCTGCGTCTGTTTTGTCTGGTCTTTGGTCTGTTTTGTCTTTGTGTTTCTTCTCCCCCACCTCCTGTCTTTTCTCCTCCTGCTTTTTGTTGTTGTTTTTGGCCCTGGGATTGTTTCTTTTTCCCACCACCGTCTCCTCTGTTTTGTGGGTTCCGCGGGCGTAGGGTCCTGAGGCGCTGCATGCGTAAAAAAGCTAGTTCTTGTGCTGGGGTTGGGGTTGGACCACTCATTGCAGAACTATGGGTACTCTCCTGGTCTGTTTCGTATTCCGAGCTGACCTCTGTTTCACTTGGTTCAGCACTGGCGCCTTCTTGTCCATCTGCGGATGTGGGTGGCTGTTTTCGAAATTGGTTGAATTTTTTTGCAAATGTGTAGATTCTTCCGTTCAGATAGTCATTGCGGTCCCTCTGAAATTTCATCGCCTTTCTTTCCTTAATTTCTGCCTCAAGTTTCTCTAGCCTCAGTTTGATCTCGTTCATTCTTTCTGTTATTTCTTCTTTGTTTTCTTTTGTGTCTAATTCCTTTAGTATTTCGTCAATGCGTACTAACATTTTGGCTCTGTCACTTTCCGCGAATTCTATCAAGATTTTCAACATATTTTCTGAGGACTTCGCGCTGTTATCGGCCCACTTTTGTAGCATCAGGGGATCCGGGTCCTCATATGTTGGGGCCACCAAAATTCTTAGCCCTCGTGGTACTCTCCCTACATCCAGGTATCTACTTAGGGATTTCACTTCCCACCACTTGGACATTTCTTTTTTACGCATTTTTTCCAGTTCATTTAGTAGTTTTTTCGTCTCATCTTTCTCAGTTGTTGGTGGTCTGGCTTCTCTGTTGGTTCTATCGCCCTTGCCAGTATCTTTGTCCACAAACACATCCAGCGCCGCTGCCTCCCTCTCCCTTTCCCACTCAGCAGCCATACTGAGGAAATTTCGGGACAAATGCTGCGTTTGTACAAACTCACTGCCCGTGTGCAATTTGCTTCTCTGCACCCGGGGCTCACTCTCCCTTCGAACCCAACTAACCGTCGCCCGCTCCCTGTTACTCACAACGGGTTGCCCCTTACCTGGAAATCTCCAACTACTCTCCAGCGGTCACAGATCTCCGGTTCAGGGCGCACTCCGTAGTTTTCTTCAGGTTACTCGGGTCCTCTTAGTGTTCTGGTTCCGGGGGGCACTGTGTCTCTTTTTTCCAAAAAGATCTACCATCAAATGTCCTTGTTTACTCAGTGCTGCCAAATCGAGTAGGGTCAACGTTGGGTTTCCTCGGACACGAAACCTGTTGTATTATTTACCAAACCAATCTTCTGATTAAAGAAGGCGCTGACTCCGTGAGTTTCAATTCAAACGTATTTATTCCTTTTCAGTTTCTGCTTAGACGCGTTTCGACGGGCTCCTGCCGCCTTGATCACTAACAAATGCATACTGACATTGAGGTTTATATATACACAAAAGCACATTCTCACTGATTGGGTAGTCTCAGTTAATGCTAAATGACAGTTGCTATAGTTACATAGGTTACACCCAAGATGATGACGCTGCTTTAGCATATGACTTGCACATTTGGAACATCCATGAAGTCTTTCCACTGTTACTGTTAAATTCACATGTAACAAATACTTGCAGCATATATGACCAAACAATTTCGTGCTTAATTTGTACAATGTGATAAATTGTGCCCAACATTACTGTGAGATCGAGCATTAATGGTGACACAGCACAACCCCACTTTCAGCCTATTTTAGTTAACATGTTTTGTGTCCGCGCTTCAGCGAATCCCGTGTGTCCATGCACACAGGCTGGACATTGCTGCTCATATATACATGTGGATTGGTCCGGCGCTGTAATCTCAGAAATGTCAGTTCCCTGAGGCGCGCTT
Source organism: Lissotriton helveticus (assembly GCF_964261635.1). Taxonomy (NCBI): domain Eukaryota; kingdom Metazoa; phylum Chordata; class Amphibia; order Caudata; family Salamandridae; genus Lissotriton; species Lissotriton helveticus. Next base: position 1,196,234,265 of record NC_136065.1, read on the forward strand.
CTGCGAGTTGGCAGCATCTGGATTGTTCAGACTCGGTGAGTGTTTAAAGTGAGAACACCGCGCGCGCGCTCTGTTTGGCCTGATAGCCTAATTCAGTTAAACTATTGAATGTAGATTAATGCTCCTTCTACTTGAAGGATGGCGAGCGGGAACTGCCATTGTATTATTACATAACAAGTGCTGCTGAGCGTAGCGGCGGGGGTTGCCTACTGTGTGGCACAATGTGTGATGTTTGCTACCTATTGGTCGGTCATCTCCCTATAGTGATGAGTGCGTATAAAGTGTATTTACAGTGATTATAAATTAAAAACTATGCATATGTTCACGGGTACTAGGGATAAGGGAGGCAGACAGAGGCGCTGGGATGTGTTTGTTCAAATGTGGACACTAAGGGCCTCATCCGCATTCAAACCTGCCGGGATCTTGGAGTTCATTAGAATTATGTATCTAGACTCCAGGCGGCGTAGCGCAAGTTTCCGATTGCCACCTCTGGGATTCTTGGGGATGCTGTCTATAACAAAATAAGTTAGACCATCCATATTGCCCCCATGGGACTCATGGATGTGGCGCGCCACGGGGTACGTTTGGTCCAGGTTTGCAATCGCCCTTAGGTGCTGCAGAATTCTAACATGGACGGGATGAATAGTCGATCCCACATATCTTTTGCCGCACTGGCATGTTAGCACGTAAACAGCAAACTCAGTTTTGCATGTGAAATGTGCCCTCAGGGAGTATTTCTTCCTTCTGAAAGGTAATTGGACCTCAGTGGTGTTGATGCCATGCATGCAGGCTTTGCATTTCATGCATTTTTTGAACCCCTTCTGTGACTGTAACCAGTTTTTCTTCTGTTTAAGAACCGGTGCATTCACCACCAGGGCGTTCCGCATTGATTTCGCTTTCCTGAACGATATCAGTGGACTCTCACCTACTTCGCTCCCTATAGTAGGGTCGTTGTGGATTAATGAGTGAGATACTATAAATTAGTCAAATAAACAGTCAATCACACTGCTACTAAATCCTCCATTCAGATATTTATATTTATATATCCAGTCATTCTTCAATGCAGAATGCTATATATATAATACATATTTAAATAACGAACCAAACCACATTCACTGGATGATGTCATCAGTGATGTAATTTGAGATGTCATCAGTGATGTCACTGACCATGTCATGAATGTTGTAATATGTGACATCATCAGCAGTGGATTGCGGGCGCGCGAGTTATAGTTAGCAGAATTAACTATGACGGAGGAAATTCAATGGTTTTGTATGAGTGAAATGTACAGCTAACTATAACAGCCCTGAAACCTATGCTTTTTTAGTGAATATATATATATATATATATATATATATATATATATATATATATATATATATATATATATATATATATATATATATATTCATTCATATATCCCAACAACAGAGTTTGCCACAATGATGGTGCCCACACGGGTGAGTATTCCTGCATTTATATGTTGAAGACTGCAGCATGAAACGGAAGAAAGGCCAACAGCAGTAGTCTCTAGCCGACGCGTTTTGAGCCCCCGCCCTTAGTCACTGGCTCAGTTCTGCAGCTATGCAAATGAAATGCCATTGGTGCGCCCTTATTTCATCAAGTACCTGCCTCAGTGGGCGTGGCTGCTTCCGCAGCCTTCTGGTACTCGTAGTGCAAACACTTCTAATCCTCTCGTGAGTTGGCGTGCAGGATGAAAAAAAATTGGTAAAAAACCACAGTGGGTTGTTGTGACCTTGTAGCTTCTGCTCCGCTGTAATGACCAGCCTCAAACACAGCACCTGTCACATAACCAGTGTACCAAGTCAGCAACACCAGGGTCAGCTTTTCACAGTTGGGCTTCCATCGCGGATGAGCCAGCTGCTAAACATCCCAACAACAGAGTTTGCCCCAATGATGGTGCCCACACGGGTGAGTATTCCTGTATTTATTTGTTGAATACTACAGCATGAAACAGAAGAAAGGCCAACAGCAGTAGTCTCTATCCAATGCATTTTGGGCCCCCGCCCTTAGTCACTGCCTCAGTTCTGCAGCTATGCAATTACCATTGGTGCGCCCTTATTTCATCAAGTACCTGCCTCAGTGGGCGTGGCTGCTCCCATTGCCCTCTGGTACTCATAGTGCGCACACTTGTAATCCTCTTGTGAGTTGGCATGCAGGCTGAAAAAAACGTGGTAAAAAACCACAGTGGGTTGTTGTGACCTTGTAGCTTCTGCGCCGCTGTAATGACCAGACTCCAACACAGCACCTGTCCCGTAATCGGTGTACCACTTTGGAAACACCCGGGTCCGTTTTTCACAGCGGGGCTTCATTCGTGGCTGGGCCAGCCGCTAAACATCCCAACAACAGAGTTGATATATATATAATTCACCAAACAGCCCAAAAGGAAAGCGCTCTTTTCATAGAGGGTGCCGGTGTCGAGGGCGGCCTCATCCCCGCTATTCAATGTTACCACCAAAATATTTCCAAAATTGGAATCATTATACTCTGAGAGAAGTAAATGTAATTCAAATCTTTATTATTGCAAACGTGCAATTGATCATCCTTAGAACCACCACCAAAGCGTTTCAACCCACACAGGTCTTGCTCACGGTTATGTGACTCTTTTCATCATTTCGCTATTTATCATATTTCCCACTACAGCCTGTTAGGAAGCATTATGGGACACGTAGTTTATACATCGTATTTCTGCATCTTATTACATTTCTGCTGTCCTTCTTTATTGATTTCACTTACAGCGGATTCTCTTGTAGTTCATAGCTGATTACGATAGCAAGGCTGTTCGTTACGGCCAATTGGCTCACTTTAAGTTCATAATTAGTTTTGTTTTCATGATCACATTTCCCGATTGCAGAAATACAACGTGAGCAAGACCCATGCGGGTTGAAACGGGTTGTGGTGGTTCTAAGGGTGAACAATTGCACGTTTGCAATAAAAAAGATTTGAATTACATTTACTTCTCTCGGAGGGCAGTGATTCCCGTGGTGGAAATATTTTTGTGGCAACATTGAATAGTGAGGGCGAGTCCGCCCTCGACACCAGCACCCTCTTTCCCTTTGGACTGTTTGATGAATAATTGAATTGAGGAAAAGCGCCCGACATCGATTCGAAAAACGAGAGTACTAGCAACAAACTGATCAAGCGGAGAAGAACGCGGGTCCGTGATTGAAGATAAGGGAGGAGAGGCGAGGTACGAGCCATCGCCACTGGAGTATCAATTGACGTGCTGTGACCCTCTGTGTGTAAACCGAATTGGGAGCATTACAAGAGGAGGAGGCCGGCTACCTGCTTGGATTGGGGGGCCGGTGGAGCAGAGTCGGAGGACGCCGATTTACTGACGTATCCACCAGTTAAGTGGGAGGTAATAACTCTGGAGTAACTACATTGTATTCATCGATGTCATAGCATAGCGGTATGAGTGCAACCAAGCACTTTATTTGAAAGACCGCTAGAGAGACTTGAAAGCGCAGTGCACACCCGGTAAAGCAAAACAAACCTAAACCACCGATTGTGAGTGGCGATCACAACTTTTAGACGTTACTGCATTTCTACTGATTTTCAATATAACAATGTAGGCAAGAACAGCCAACCGGCTGCAACGAGCGGAAACTATGTTCCAGAAAGGGACAGGAGGAAATGAGAGAAATGAGGAAAGAGGTACCGTTCAAACAGTTATCAAAAATTTGAAGCAATTGTTTGGACAGTTGGAAAAGCTATTATAGAAGGAAATTACAAAAAGCTGGGAAGTAGTTACCCTAGAAAAATATATAAAGTGTGATCATATCCCCAGAGGCCTGAGAATATTTACCCTATCAAACCACCCTGACAACAAGCCTGAAATGTTAGAAGAGTGGGGGAACAATAGTATGCAGTACTAAAAGAATATGGTATTAATAAATCATCAAATATGCCAAAAAGGATATAGAAGAACTTCATAGATCAATTGGTGAAATTGAATCTCAAATTCCGGCATTAAAACAGGAAGATGAAAGCAAACAACTAAGAAAAGATATGGAAAAGAATCTTGATAGACTTGAAAATGAGGTGGAACAGCGAAAATAAAGAAAATTTAGGAGGGGCAAAGAAGATTACGAGACCAGAACAATTTAAACATTTGCAAAGAGATTTGAGGTACTCGAACAACAACTGGGTAAAACACTAAGAACTAAAACCGGCAATCTTGTTACCAGTGAATCCAAATCAGATCTCAGCAAAGAAGAGAGAACCATACGAACAGGACACACATCTTTTTTTAGAAGATATGAAGCTTGTGTATATCGATCAGAGGACACCGAGAGCTCAAGGAAGAGGGCGCAGACGAGAGAGGAAGTGGCAGAGACTGTCAGTCAGGTTCAATAGACGGAGAAAAATCCGAACAGGGAGAGACAAAAGCAAAGGGATGCCCTCTACGCAACCGTCTACAAAAGTTAACTTGAAGAAATTCAGGACACAAAAAGAAAATCTAATAATAAATCTTTCCAACCATCAACTCAATAATCATGAACGAAATGTCCTCAATAAAGGATTGACATTCTGCCACGAAAAAAATTACGATCATGTAGATACCCGAATCGATATATAAAAGATCATGAGGAAATTAAAACTAGTGAAATTTTTCAGTAAAAAGGAAAAAGTCTAAAGCATCATTGGGTACCAATCTGACAATCAACGATTTACCAACCTAGAGGGTGACATATGATCTTATGCGGAATATTGAGGAAGGTAACATGACAAAATCACAAATGCTAGAGGATCTAAACATTACAACTACTATTAACCAAAATAGTGGCTTCAAACCTAAATTGAAATTCTGTCTTCCGATTTACCCACCAGTTAAGAGGGAGGCAATAACTCTGGAGTAACTACATTGTAATTATAGATGTCATAGCATAGCGGCATGAGTGTAACCCAGCACTTTAATTTAAAGACCGCTAGAGAGAATAAACCCAGGGAACAGGATTGATACATTTCACGATTTAGTGATCAATGACCTGGAGTCAATGAACAAAAATGAATAAAGTCAATTACAACAACAACAAGCATTTACAATGCAATGGTCTCGGCAATATTATAGGTAGAGCTATTGGCATTGCTCATTATTTTTTTTTTCTGTATCCCTAAATAAATGGCATTGTCATTTGTATTGGCAATAGCTTATTTGCTTGCATATGCGAGACCTATTGCATTAGCAGAGAGAGAGTGAGGTAGTGAGATAGAGATAGAGTGAGGTAGTGAGATAGAGAGAGAGAGAGTGAGGCACTGAAATAGAGATAGAGTGAGATAGTGAGAGAGAGAGTGAGGTAGATAGTGAGTGAGGTAGTGGGATAGAGTGAGGTAGTGAAAGAGTGAGTTAGTGAGGGAGAGGGATGTTTTGAGGTAGTGGGATAGAAACAGAGAGTGATGTTGTTAGGTAGTGAGATAGAGAGAGAGTGAGGTAGTGAGAGAGTGAAAGTGAGTTAGTGAGATAGAAAGAGAGAGAGTGAGGTAGTGAGATAGAGAGTGAGTGAGGTAGTGAGTTAGAGAGAGAGAGAGTGAAGTTGTGAGGTAGTGAGATATAGAGTGGGGTAGTGAGAGAGTGAGGTAGTTACGTTTTGAGAGAGAGAAGTTGTGAGATAGTGAGGTAGTGAGATTGATAGAGTGGAGTAGTGAGGTAGAGAGAGTGAGGTAGTGAGAGAGAGAGTGAGGTAGATAGAGAGTGAGGTAGTGAGAGACAGAGAGAGTGAGGTAGTCCAAGAGTGAGTTTGTGAGGGATAGTGTTGTTAGAGGTAGTGAAATAGAAATAGAGAGTGAGGTTGTGAGGTAGTGAGCTGGAGAGAGAGTGAGGTAGTGAAAGAGATATTGAAAGTGAATTAGTGAGATAGAAAGAGAGTGTGAGGTAGTGAGATATAGAGAGAGTGAGGTATTGAGTTAGAGAGAGAGTGAAGTTGTGAGGTAGTGAGATAGAGATTGAGGTAGTGAGTGAGTGAGGTATTGAGGCTTTGATAGAGTGAATTGTGAGTTAGTGAGATAGATTTAGTGGAGTAGTGATGTTGAGAGAGTGAGGTAGTGAGAGTGATAGAGTGAGTTAGTTAGAGAGAGGGAGTGAGTGAGGTAGGTAGTGATGGAGAGTGAGGTAGTGAAAGTGAGAGAGTGAGATAGTGAGATAGTGAGAAAGAAAGAGATAGAGTGATGTAGTGATATAGAGAGTGAGGTATTGAGATAGAGATAGTGAAGTTGTGAGGTAGTGAGATAGAGAGTGATGTAGTGAGAGAGTGAGGTAGGGAGAGATAGTGATGTAATGAGGTATTGAGAGAGTTAGTTAGTGAGGTAGTGAGATAGTGATGTTGTGAGATAGAGAGAGTTGAGTAGGGAGGTAGAGAGAGAGTGAGTTAGTGAGAGAGTGAGGTAGTGAGAGAGAGAGTGAGTTAGTGAGAGTGTGTGAGGTAGTGAGAGAGCGAGTGAGGTAGGGAGAGAGAGAGTGAGCTAGTGATAGAGAGAGTCAACCACACACACATACAGACCCACCCACACAGAGCCACACACACACAAAGTTAATCACGCACACACACATACAGAGCCACACATACAGAGCCACCCAGACACACATACAGAGATACCCACACACATATACAGAGCCACAGACATACACATACAGAGCCACAGACATACACACATACAGAGCCAGCCACACACATACAGAGCCACCCAACACACACACTGAGCCAGCCACATAAACATACAGAGCCACCCATACACACACACACAGAGGTATTGTCATTTACATTGCCAATAGCTTAATCGTTAAATAAATGGCATTGTCATTTACAATGCCAATAGCTTAATCGCTCGCATATGCATGACCTATTGCATTACACCCACACAGAGCCACACACACAAAGCCACCCACACACACATACAGAGCCACCCACACAGAGCCACCCTCACACAGACAGAGCCACCCACACATAGAACCACCTACCAAAAAAGCTATTCACACAGAGCCACATGCACACACACACACAGACAGAGTCCCGCACAGACAGAGCCACGCACAGACAGAGCCACGCACAGACAGAGCCACGCACAGACAGAGCCACGCACAGACACACAGACAACATAAATGCAGTGTGTATGTGTTAGCTGATCACTGCATAAGTGAGTTAAAGAATGTGTTGAGGGTTTCACTTAACTCATTCAGCTGTAGTGCTTTAGGGACGAATTCTACTTGGAAGAGGTTTGATAACGTTCTTTAGACCTCCCAAAGAAACGTTTTGCTTCATTTGTGGGACCAATAAATGCTATTGCTACCTACACAATATAGATTTTTCACAAAAACTACAAAGCTGGTGCTTTTTAGTTCGTCAGTAAATGTGCAGTTTAAGTTTTGCCAGGAAGGAGTGTGCTTGTGCCCTCCGTCGTGCTGTGTGACTCTAAAAGGGGACGTAAGTGGTACTCATGGCGGTTGTCGGGTGTTCTCCGGGACTATTGTCGCCAGCACGAAGGCCCCTTCCTCCACGGTGTCGAGCAGCATGGTGGCGGCCCGCATCTGGTCGCTGGTCGTCAGGTCCCTCCACGCACCCACGGCCTGCAGCTGCAGGAGGTCGTTTACTAACTCCACCATGGCTTGTGGAGCAGAGGAACAGGATCTGGACAAAAGTCTGGTGGAGCCGCGCGGGCTGTCAGACATCTACTAAAACATTCTGTGTGATATGACTAATAATGTATGGATTAATAATAGGTATTAAACCCTAGCCTGCTCATTGCTCATCATTCCCCCAAATCAATAGTCCTATTCCCGGCAAGTCTTTTAAATTCACGTAAACACAACGTTTCTCAAAAAATCCCTCTATGCAGGACAACCACCCATATCTGTCAGCACACACGGGGTAGCTAAGGATGCCCAAGGCACATGACGATGACGAGAGGGAGCCCCGGGGACGCGGCGGACAAGGTAAGTGGTTTTATAATTCATTTATATATTCATTTAAGCATTTAGGGAGGGTGGGAGGGAGGTGGGTGGCGGGCAACTTTGCTACGCCCACGAAGTGGGCGTAGTGTTGCCTGCTTCGCCTACTTTGCAAAGGGCGAAGTAGGCAACACTACGCCCACTTCGTGGGCGTAGCAAAGTTGCCCGCCCAGGGTTAGTTCACGGTTCGATCCCCTGTGCCGGCGGCAGGTTAGCCACCCTGTGACTCTGGGCAATAGCTTGCTCAATCCTCCGGAGGGCCCCCAGCGCCGGGACACCACTTCGGAGGTAGCTGTGCGCTTTACTGGTGTTACATTTCATTTCATCTCTACTGTCACTATGCTCGCCGAAAACATAGGAGGTTACATTCCTTACCCTACTCCAAACCTTCAAAAATCCTGGCTAGAGATTCCCAAAAATCCACAAACACCGAGTCAGAATCCCAGAATCCTCCACGTTAATAACAGCTACCACCAAATACCCCTAAATTCCAGAGACACTGAACATGGCTTCGCTGTTATACCCAGCTCACGAAAAATCAAGAACAGAATCTTATGTTTGTTCCTGTTGTACCCAGACACCCACATAGGGTCAGGAAACCCACAACGCCTTCCATTACTATCACAAAAGGCAGTGGGCCTCAAAAAGGGGTGTGGCCTAAAAGGCTATATAAGAAACTGCAGCAAGGTAATAGCCTAATTCATGTCAAACAGAAATCTGCGCCTCGTGCCAGGCAAATATTTATAAAATGAGCAGGGATTAACATATTTGTGCATCAGTTTATATAGCACCACGTTGCTACGCCATAAAACACTTGATAAGCAAAAGTTCAAATGAATCGGGAGTAACCTGGTTATTCTGCTGTGATGAAATAGCGTCTTAGTCCATGGGACACCAACGATGCTGAAATAGTATATTAGAACATGACACATCATCAGTGGTAAACAACAGTGTCCGCCATGTTGTTTCGTCCCTGTGTCACAAAAGGTACTTTAGGTGACGTTCTGTCGCTGGTCTAGCTTGCGGCATGAACAGAGTACATATTTCTTTTCTTCAGTAGGCGAAGACCAAAAAAACAGAGAGCCCATTACAATTTCCCTTTTCTTCTCTTGAAGCACTGCCTCTACGTTTCCTCAGGCTGTCACAAAAAAAATGAAAAAATCCCTATTTTCCATAAGCTCTGTTGCTTCTCCACTGACTATTCCCCTCCACAACTGAATTTCCAGCATTGAGGCAACCTGGGGGCATACCTACCATCAGACCCCAGTGTCAAGGAATATTCCATTCAGTCCATCTACCATCAGACCCCACACAAAACCCAGAAGCAGAAACACCCAAATACAATTGTTTCTGTCGCCAGGCACCCCCAAAAGGACCCGTACCAAATCTGCCCAACCCCCAAATACATGACCAGAAAACCTGACAATCCGACCCGCTACTATCACAAACCAGCAAAGCCAAACACCACCCTCCTTCACACTACATCACCAACAGTAGACTCGAGCCTCGCCTGTGCAGCCTGCACACCCGGCTGTGACTGTACTTGGGTGGGATACTGGCCCCCGGTATGACGGGGGGTGGGATGCTGACAGCTTGGGGATGTGGGGAGCCTGTGTTTTCTGCTGCGATGGTACATGGGTGAGATCATGGGAGCCTGTGAGCCCTGATGTGATGGTGCCTGGGTGGGATGCTGTCTGAGAGTCTGTTTCTCTGTTGTGCTGATACAGGGAGGGGTGCTGAGAGCCTTATGTCCTGCAGTGATAGTACGTGTGCTGATACAAGGAGGGATGCTGACAGCCTGTAGCCCTGCTGTGATGATAATGGGAGGGGCACTGACAGCTTGTGTGTCCTTCTGTGATGGTGTCTAGTGAGATGCTGACCGCCTGTGTGTCCTGTGATTGTATCTAGTGGGATGCTGACAGCCTGTGTCTCCTTCTGTGGTGGTGCCTAGTGGGATGCTGACAGCCTGTGTCTCCTTCTGTGGTGGTCCCCAGTGAGATGCTGACAGCCTGTGTGTCCTGTGATGGTTTCTAGTGGGATGCTGACAGCCCGGCTCCTTCTGTGGTGGTCCCTAGTGGGATGCTGACAGCCTGTGTCTCCTTCTGTGATTGCGCCTAGTGAGATGCTGACAGCCTGTGTGTCCAGCTGTTCTGAAATTATGTCCTTCTGTGATGGTACGAGGAGGAAGGGCTGGTGAGAGCTTTGCTGACACTGGGAGGGATGCAGAACTCCTGTGTGTCCTTTGCTGACACAGGGAGGGATGCTGAACTCCTGTGTGTCCTTTGCTGATCCTGGGAGGGATGCTGAACTCCTGTGTGTCCTTTGCTGACACTGGAAGGGATGCTGAACTCCTGTGTGTCCTTTGCTGATCCTGGGAGGGGTGTTGACAGCCTGCGTGTCATTCTTTTCTGGTCCTGGGAGGGATGCTGACCTCCTATGTGTCCTTCTGTGATGGTGCCTAGGTGGGATGCTGAAAGCCTGTGTGTCCGGCTGTGCTGATACTGGGTGGGATGCTGACGGTCTGTATTTCCTGCAGTGCTTAACTTGGAAGTGATGCTGATCTTCTGTGATGGTACCAGGAAGGGATGGTGAGAGCCTGTGTGTCCTCCTTTGCTGATATTGGGAGGGATTCTGACAGCCTCTGTGTCCACCTGTGATGGTGCCCAGTGGAATGCTGGCAGCTTGTGTATCCAACTGTGTGACACTGTAAGTGATGCTGATGTCCTTCTGTGATGACTCAGGGTGGGATGATGAGAGCCTGTGTGTCCTTCTGTGATGGTGCCTAATGGGATGCTGGCATCCTGTGTGTCCAGCTGTGTGCTGACACTGGGCGGGATGCTGGCAGCCCGTGTGCCCAACTGTGCTGACACTGGGCGGGATGCTGACAGCTTTTTTTTTCCCAAACAGTTTTATATAGCGCGAACTACACCCGAGAAATTGGGTATGTGTGTCCAGCTGTGCTGATGCTGGAAGTGATGTGAAGGTCTTTCTGTGATGGTGCCTAGGTGAGATGCTGACAGCCTGTGTGTCCAGCTGTGCTGATACTGAGAGGGATGCTGACAGCCTGTGTGTCCAGCTGGGCTGATAATGAGAGGGATGCTGACAGCCTGTGTCCAGCTGTGCTGGCACCGGGCGGGATGCTGACAGCTTGTAGGTCTTCCTGGGTCTACGTGGGTCAGATGCGTGGATCCCGTATTTCTTGCTCTGCTGGATCCTGGTGGAGTCCTTGGAGCCTGTACACCCTGCTGTGCTAGTCACCGGATAGAGCGAGTTGAGCCTGTTTGCCCCTCTGTAATAACACCTAAGGCGGGTGGGTCACTCTACATGGCCTGATGCACTGTTTCCTGTGAGGGATGCAAAGGGGCGAAGCTACCTGAGCGAGTGTTGAGAGCCTGGGTGCCCCGCTGTGTTGGTACGAGGTGGGATGCAGACAGCCCGTACCCTCTGCTGTGACGGATGCTCTATATGTTCCTGTGCGGGACGTGGGGGGCTAGTAAGGCCTGAGGGGGGTTCGGGCAGCTTCGGCGCTGGTACCTATGTGGGATGCGAGGCACCTAGAAGCCCTGCTGTATGTATCACTGAGCAGAGTCGGGATGCCCTGTTGCGACGGACCCCGGATGGAGCGCGGGGGTCCGTACCCTCCTCTGGCACAGTCCCTGCGCTGGAACAAGCGCAGGGAGGCCCTGGACCCTGCTGCTCTGGTACCCGAGCTGGGCAGGATGCAGCCCCTCCTCCCCCTCCAGGGCCTGGGATGCAGCCATCCTCCCGGCAACCTGCTGCCCACCGGCGCTGACTGTGCCGTGGGGTCTGGGGGCCCAGGGTGGGGGCGGGAAGCGGGGGGCGGCGCGGACTCACCGAACATCTGGATGGGGCCCTTGGTGATGGGGTTGAAGCTCCCGCAGGCCAGCAGGATAACGTGGGTCCTGTGCTCACTCATGGCGCCGGCTGCTCTCTACCGACTGTCTGAAGAGGAGGCGAGGAGGGGCTGGAGATGCACAGCTCCCTCCCAGCCCTCCACAGCCCTACCACTGCCTGCTGGAGCCGCTGGAGCCACGAGGACAGCGGTGAGAGCGAGACAGACCTGCAAGCAGCCAGAGTGAGCCCCATCAAGATCTCCAGTGACGGTGCACCGGCCAAGGAAGCTCCAGGATGGCGAAAGAGGCCCTGCAGCCAGGAAGCGGACCACAGCACTCTCCGTCTGGGAGGCTGTGTGCAAGTTAAGGGGCCGCGGGTCCCTGACGGAGTTTCAGATAATACTGGAGATTCCTTGTGAACGGCCAATTCCCGCCTGTGCAGGTCATCAAGATCTCCAGTGACGGTGCACCAGCCAAGGAAGCTCCAGGATGGCGAGAGAGGCCCTGCAGCCAGGAAGCGGACCACAGTGCTCTCCGTCTGGGAGGCTGTGTGCAAGTAAAGGGGCAGCGGGTCCCTGACGGAGTTCCAGATAATACTGGAGATTCCTTGTGAAAGGCCAATTCCCGCCTGTGCAGGTCCTTACCTCGGTATTCCTCTTCTTGGAACGCAGCACAGACAGGCGAGGAGGAAGGGAGTCCTGCAGCTCGTCTTCGGGACAAAAAAAAAATGGCGGCCTCAACAGAGCAGTCTTTCCGTCCATCTCCAGGTTAGGGTTTCTAGCTTGCTGCAAGCCATCACTGCAGAGTACAAACAAGTCAGGGCCAGGGGCACCACATAAGGAAGGGACACTGAATAAGATACTGGTACAAGGCGGAATAGAGCCCGGCAGCACAGGCGAGGATGAAGGGAGTCCTGCAGCTTGTCTTCGGGACAAAAAAAAAATGGCGGCCGCAAGCTTTCGTCTTTTTCGGAATGGGGCGTGGTTTTCTGTTTCTGAGTGACAAACAACGTCACTGTCTAAAGAACAGCAAAACTTACGCCCCCAAATCCGAAAAGGACGGGGCTAAATCAGAGTGATGCATCTCTCCTCCAATGGCTGGCCTCCGTTTAGGAAGCCAGCCAATGGAGGAGAGACGGGCCAGGGAGGCGGGTTCTAAAGCCCTACTAAGAATCATTAAATCTCCTCCCCAGACTGCGCAAGCGCAGCCTTTAGGTCCGAGACCTAAAAAGGAGAATCTTACAAAAACTGAGAGACAAGCATTGGAAGGCTTAATGAAGAATGAAAATCTAATAATAAAGCCTGCGGATGAAGGGGGCAATGTCCCCTCCTTAACAAGAATGACTACATTGAGGAAGCCCTAAGACAACTAAATGAGGAAAAGAACTATGCAAAACTCACCACTAATCCAATCAATGATCTGACCTTGGACTTAGAATTTAAAATCAACAATTGGTATTGTGACGGATTACTCACTAAAGATGAAGCTTCATTTCTCAAAAATGAAAATCCAGTCATACCAACGATGTACTTTTTACCAAAGGTACACAAAACATTAATGAATCCCCCGGGAAGATCAATCATCTCCAGTTGCAATTCACTACATGAGAATATATCACAATATGGGGACTTCTTTCTAGCACCTATTGTTACGAATTTAAGTTTGTATATAAAAGATGCCGGAGATTTCTTAAGAATCTTAGCCATTATGGGATGGCAAAAAGGCTTCCATTCAGCTACGATTGATGTTGTATCATTATATACCTCGATCAGCTTTGAAGTGGGAATGAAGGCTACAAACTACTTTCTAAAACAGCGGAATGTACAACAACTGAAACATTCAAGAATGTTATTGGAAATGATAGAAATATGCTTGAAGAACAGTATCTTCATCTTCAACGATCAACTATACACCCAAATCTGCGGGACCACAATGGAGGTTTCATTCTCTCCAAGCTATGCCAATCTCACCATGGGTTGGTGGGAGAAACTCATAGCTCGGAGAGATGAAAATTAAGAATATACAGCCAAAACAGACCTTTGGCTATGCTTCATAGATGATCTCTTCCTGATTTGGAGTGGGAGTCAGGAGGAGTTCACGGATTATATGAATATCTTGAATGAAAATGATGTAGGCTTGCAATTCACCCCCAATATCAGCAATTAGGAAATCAATTTTCTGGATGTGACAGTAGATATAGACAATAATCAATTGAAAACTAAAGTCTATAGAAAACCAACATCTACTAACAGTATACTGCATGGAAGCAGTTTTCACCCCGACAGTTAAAAAAAAAGCATCCCGTATGGCGAATTCATACGGATGTAAAGGAATTGCTCAGATGAGGTGAAAATAGAAAGAACATTCCAGGAAAGGGAAATGAGATTTCTGCAGAGTGGCTATAAAAAAGAGGATGTGAAAGCAGGCCAAGAACGAGCAAGGGTGTTGTCACGAGTCAACACCTATATATATATGTGTATATATATATATATATATATATATATATATACATATATATATATATATATATATATATATATATATACATGTATATATATATTTGATGCTCCTGTTGTACCGTGAATCACGGGTCACTCGTGAGCGGGTGCTTCAGACGCGACGGTACCCACGTTTAAAATTATGGCTCAGACTCCATTTGTTTGAAAAACAAAGTTCAGCACTCCCGGGGTACAGGCAAATATTTCTTTATTTCACCATCGGCCGTAGACAGACGCGTTTCGGACCTGAGTCCTTCGTCAGTGTTTACACAGAACGCCGCCCAGCGGCTACTTTAAATACGTCATTGTGACACGCCTCTCACACAGAAGACGGTATCGAGATCACAAATGCGCCTACACAAATGTGGCGGCCATCTTAGAAAGCATAAAATTATGCGATTTCAAAGTAGTATTACTACAACTTGTATTGCCGTGTATCGGCGTATCAGCCGCTCAGGCTGGTGTAACTTTCCTATAGAGCCGTGGATCGGCAGGTCACCAGCTGCATTCATTTGCGCCCTGTGATTTCGACCCGAATTCAAGTTCAGTTCTCAATGTACTTTTCTGTTAATAGGCATGTCACAAATAGCATCACTAGTATTAATCATAATTTTCATAGCAACATCATCACTTCATCTGAGGTGCAGGGACAATTATCTTACTTAGATCTCTCATAGTGCTACACCATATAGCATACAAAAAGAAGAAAATCAAAATTGCAAAAGGTAAAGCAAAGGACAATTAAAATCAATTTGATACAGTTTCAGGATAATTTGTCCATCATTGATTCATTTTCCTAAATGTACCATAATTTCTTCCCCGCTATTCATCCCATATGGATGTTTTGTTTGCATGTCTATGATATAGTGGGATTCCAGTCTAGGTAGCCTCATCAATCTGTCCCCTCCCCTAGGGTTAATCGGAACATGATCTATGCCAAAATACTGACCCGCTTATCTGTGCCAAAGACGAGGAACTGCTTTTCTGCCCAAATCTTGAACCGTACTCCCTGGGGCAGAGGTCGGCTGGTGGGAGCGTGACTGCAATCCGCAGTCTATCATCTCGCTCTCAGCGCGACCCGCCCAGGTAGCAGTGCATTGGTTGTCCCCAGCAACAGCCTACCGGGGGACTGCGAGGCCCAGATACCACCGCTCCTTGAAGCCGGCGCCTCTTCCCCCGGCGGCCACGCCCACTGACTGGAACGCTGCTTCATAACTGTTCGCGACACCCGCTGCGCGGGTGCCGCTCACTGACCCGCTTATCTGTGCCAAAGACGAGGAACTGCTTTTCTGCCCAAATCTTGAACCGTACTCCCTGGGGCAGAGGTCGGCTGGTGGGAGCGTGACTGCAATCCGCAGTCTATCATCTCGCTCTCAGCGCGACCCGCCCAGGTAGCAGTGCATTGGTTGTCCCCAGCAACAGCCTACCGGGGGACTGCGAGGCCCAGATACCACCGCTCCTTGAAGCCGGCGCCTCTTCCCCCGGAGGCCACGCCCTCCTTTCTACTTCCATATCTAGCCAGCCTCTGACGCGCCGCGGGTCGCGCCGCGGGTCGCAGCCCGGGGCGAAGACCCGGGCAAAGACCGGGCCGTTTTAGGCCGTTAGAGGCTGGTAGAGACTGGACTGGGCCACCCCCCTTGATTTTAAAAATTTTTATTCGATCTTCCGTCTTAGCGATATTTTTACGACTTACCTTATCCCTACAACCTAACGAGAATAGCAATGGTCCTTACGAGAGGGAATAAATCTACAACTAAAGCCCCTAGCGCAGCAGGTAAATTCCTTGGTCCCATGGATGACTTCTTAGCGAAGGCTAATACACTTATAGACGAAAGCATAACACTCATTGAAGAAAGGGTTTCACTAGATCTAGCATTTGCTAAAAGATCCTCATTAGGCATCTTGGCGGAAGCCAGATCTCCAGCATTAGGTGTCCCAAACGCAGAGCTGATTCCAACTAGAGAGAGACGCAGCCTACCAAATACAGTAGACCTGTCGGTATCCCAGATAGCGGACTCTCAACTCAGCTTTGACCTAGAAAAAAACCCCGATCTGCTCACAATAACGCCTGCAGAACTCTCCTCGGTAGAAAATAGAGTAGAAAGGGGTAAGAGGGAGGGAGCAATCAGTAAGAAAAGGGCACCAAGAAATCCATTCACCCCAGTAAACTTGGCAATAACATCAAGTATCCCACAAACTCAAGATGATAGGGCGACACACGTTGAGATTTTAGCGTCAGTCCATCAGGTAGAGCAGGAGCCATCCCCCCTGATAGTCTTGGACCCTTATTCTACAAAACAAACCCCGGTGGATTCGGACGCTGTTGAGGCTCAGGAATTAACACTCTCTAGCATAGCTAGTGTAGTCAAACATGCCCTACAACCCTTAGAACATCGGCTAGCAATCCTAGAATTGCAAATTTCTGAGCTTCTAAAAAATCAGCAATCATTTCTACCACCATGTCCCCAAAAACCATCACAAAATAATAGCAAACAATCAGTAAGTATCAATGCATCAATTGCTAATCCATCCCTACCCAATCCACAACAAAAGACTCTTCAGATAATTACTCCAAATCCCTCGACTAATAAAAACACCTCAAATCCAACCAAAATAACAAAAACTGTAGTAGCCCAAAGCTCTACTAGTAACCTACAACAGACCACCGTTCCGACTTCCCCAGCTGTGTCTGTTACAGCTGTCCCTGCTACTACTGCCGCAATTCCGACGGCACCGAGCAGTACAGCCAATAAAATCTCAGGGAAAACCACGCATAATGCAACTATAAAAACCTTACTCCCCCCACCTGGACCACCAAAAACACCTGCGGGCAGGCCCAAGAGAAACACTGCGGGGAATCCTGGCCCGCCAAGATTCCCAGCAGATTTCCCTCCAGAGGCTTCACCCTATGTGGCAGTCATGGCTGGAGTCCCAGAACTAATAGATCCTACCCCAGAACCGGTCTGGTCCCTAAAAAATAAAGTTCAGCACTGGCTCCAGACTAACCGCCCAATTCCATCCTCTTGGCGTGGTAGAATCAGATCTGTAGCCAGGGTCCCATGGGTGGGCAATACCCGAAAAACTATTTCCGGGGACTGCATCGCAATCACTTTCGAGGATCCTCGAATAGCGGATTATGTCTGTGCCTGGGAAGACATCACCCCAAATGGAGGAATTAAGATCAAGTCCCTCCCCTTTTTTTACCCCTTCAGGCAAGTAGACAGCTATACACAGGAACAAGAGCCCCCTTGGTCCGTCCCATTTCCCAGGCAGGATGACTTTTCAAACATCAGTTATAACGGCCCCCATAATCAATACGAGCCAGACTACTCCTGGCACCCAGTGAGACAACGCCGCCAGGGAGGAAGGTGGGACGATAGAAGACCTTATACACATTGGCCCCCACATAGAGAGCAATCACGATGGGACCCATGGCAAAACATCCCATTAAGCAATAGGTTCAGCGGCCTAGAAATGGTCGACTGACCATCAACAGTAGTCCCTCCCATCGACACCCAACTATCTCCCTCTCTGCAGCCCAATACCATCGGCTCACTTACCAGTAACAAGGGCACGATAACCTCAGAAGTAGAATCGGTCGATGATGCTTCATTTCTCATAGTCTCTTATTGGAACATCGCGGGCCTCCGAAATAAAATCGAGGATGGCTCTGCGCAGAAGTTTTTAGCCCCATACCAAATAATTTGTCTCCAGGAGACGTGGTCCGTAGAAGAACATCATCTACTAGGCTATAAAACTTACAATGTTCCAGCCCTAACCAGTACAATGGGCAGACCAAAAGGTGGCCTAGCAATTTATATCTCAAACTCCCTACCTCTCAATAAAGTGGCCATACTTTCCCAGGATGACAATCATCAAATCGTGTCACTTACCTTACCAAACAAAGACATCATTATTCTGACCAATACATATAATAACCTATCGGATGAAAATTTTACAATCCTTCTCACCACCATAACTGATAAATTAAAACAGGTACTTCATCAGAGCCCTGCAGACAAAGCAACCCAATTAATTTGGGGAGGCGATTTTAATCTTCATCCCTGCACAGCTCCCAATTTAATGTGTTGTGGGATTGTAGACAACTTTAATGCTCCACTAGCACATCTCGCACACTCTAAACTAGGAAATATAATTAACATCGCCCTATCAGATCTGGATCTCCAGATTGCCAACCATGTAAAAGCAGACCCAAATGAATTTATACCGACCTATGTGGGTAGAGGACACAAGACAACAGTAGATTTCATTTTTCTTTCCCAAACCCTAATGCCGAAACTTAAAGACTTTGAAGTCATTGTCACTCCCTTTAGTGATCACGCAGCCCTAATACTAACAATGTTCATGCCTGCCAATCCTTCCCATAAATTAGAGATGGCGACCACCCTCAGACAGAACAAGATTGAGATTAGTAAACGGAATGGACTAACAATCAGATGGGCTAAAATTAACCCATCCGACATAATGAAAAAATTAATAACGCGGTCCTACCCAAATATAATGAAATGCCTGGATCTCACAACAAGCCATAAAGAAGTCTTGAGAAATTTTAACTTAATACTAGATGCTATAAAAGACCTGCTCACCACAAAACCTAAAATAAACCGCCCTACAAAACCAAAGTGGTTTAATCATAACTGCACAGCGGCTCTAACAAAGTTGAAATCCGCACTCAAAAATAACCCACGTGATGCGGCTCAGATCCAGTTGCTCAGGCGACAATATACAGGGGAAAGAAAGCTGAGAACTGCCCAACTAAAGCAAAAGCTATGGGATGATCTCCACCATGGTGCAGTCTCACAAAACAGCGAGCTTTTCAGGCGCACGGTCAGAACCCCATATCTCACAGAAAGAGATACCCCAAAAATAGAAGTCGCTATCGACGAAAATACTTGGGTTACGCACTTTGAGGAAATTTTTAAGAATACCCTCCCAACAGAATCCCCTCCTCACAAGGTAAATTACCCTATCCTGGTCCCTTTTGATATTTCAGACCTGATAGATGCTCTGCAGAGTAGTAAAACAGGCAAGGCACCAGGACCCGACGGGGTCCCGGTGGACCTTTTTAAAAGTAATCAAGACCTCTGGGCCCCTATCTTAACCAGAGTATGTACAGCAGCAGCAAGTGAGGGAATCCTGACATCTTGGACAAAATCAATAATGGTTCCCATTTTCAAAAAGGGGGACCGACAAGATGTAAAATGCTACCGGCCTATATCACTGCTGGATTCGCTCGGGAAAGTAGTGGGGAGAGTGATTCTAGAGCGTCTCCAGCAGTGGACCG
Source organism: Lissotriton helveticus (assembly GCF_964261635.1). Classification (NCBI taxonomy): domain Eukaryota; kingdom Metazoa; phylum Chordata; class Amphibia; order Caudata; family Salamandridae; genus Lissotriton; species Lissotriton helveticus. The sequence goes on from NC_136065.1 coordinate 1,196,253,888, forward strand.
AGGACCGGGGCATAATTTCGGATATCCAATTCGGATTCCGAGAAGGATTTGGTACCTTAGAGCAGGTCCTCAATCTTACACTAATAATGGGGAAATATACACAGGCCATCCCTACCAAGATATATATGGTCTTTGTTGACCTCTCCGCAGCTTTCGACTGCGTGTCACACAGAAAGCTGTGGAGGGTCTTAGCTCAATTGGGAATAGATCCACCCCTTTTAGATTTTCTCAAAGAGCTCTACACAGGGGCTACAGCCAGAGTACGCTTTGGCGTCAATGGTGAGCTGACGTCTCCGTTTAGCGTAGGGCGTGGGGTCAGGCAGGGATGTGTCCTGGCCCCCTTCCTCTTCTCACTCTACACCAATGGTCTGGAGGGGGAGATGTTGGGGGGGGCCCAGGACCTCCCACGCATAAACCGCCGCCTGATCCCAGCCCTGCTCTACGCGGACGACGCCGTCATCCTAGCACGAACACCCAATGAGCTCCAAAAAGCAGTGAACAGATACACGTCCTTCATGGGCAACTTAGACCTAAAGGTGAACGTAAAGAAAACGTTCGTAATGACAGTTGGCAGACACCGAAAAAGAACCTATCCTATAGTCCTCAACAATCAAAAGCTTGAACTTACCCCACATTATCCCTACTTGGGGGTTATGATAGATGACCAACTCTCTTGGAAGCAAGCAGTGAGCACAAGGGCACTTTTATTTAGGAGATCAATTGCAGCACTAATAACTTTCTCTCAGAAACTAGGCAAGAGACCACCAATAGAGCTCCTTAAGATTTATAATGCCAAATGCCAGGCAATAGCAACATACGGTGCAGGAGTCTGGGGGTACACAGATGTTAGCCCTATTCAAAGGGTGGAAAACACCTTTTTAAGATTCTTACTAGCTACCCCCAAAGGCACCTCAATCTACGCAATGCACCTAGAACTAGCCATACCCTACTTAGAGGATTTAATTAAAATTGAACCTCTGATGTTGTGGCGCCGCATTTGGAAATCAAACAAAAACGCTCTGACTCAAGCCATTATCACAGACGCAATGAATATGGACAACTCTGCAAAAATAAAGTGGCTCCTATACGTTAGGAACTTTTTTACTGATTTAGGCTTTAAGAACTACTATTTAGATCCGACAACTATAACGGTCATTCCAAAAAAAGATCTTAAACGCCAAGCATTATGCCATTTGGAATCGTTAAGACTCGCTTCCAACTCCACAAAAACGGCAGTGATACATTCAAATATGATTCAAATAGCCTTCGTCATTCACCCGTACTTAGAACTCCAAATACCAACTTACGAGAGAATGCTCATTACAAGATTCAGGCTAAATATATTTTTTAGAATGGTCACCTTTCCGTCACAAAATTGTTGGGAAGCTATACTCCCGCCTTGTCCTTGTGACGGTATATCAACGCAGTCGAATCTGCACGTAATCCTGGTTTGTAAATACCACCAAGCCCACAGAAAGATCTGGCTTTTACCGATATTAAAATCCTGGGGATTGAGACAGTGCAGACCCGCCCTTTTAAGACTGCAAATGTTGGAAACACCGAATGTCTGTTATTTTATTAGTAGTTTCTTAAAGTGTATCATGAAACACAGAAAGAATCTCTAAAAACCTTGTCAGTCTGAGCATAAGCGGTACTTTGCACATTTTTTGATTAATTTTTCTCTTTTTAATTGTGATATGAATTTTATCAGAAACATATGTAACATGTTTACTTTTACTGTGTCTTGACATTTTGTGTACTTTTATGGTTTTTCCATTGTGAATAAGCCGAATAAAGATTTTCTATCTATTAATCATATTTTTCATAGCAACATCATCACTTCATCTGAGGTGCAGGGACAATTATCTTACTTAGATCTCTCATAGTGCTACACCATATAGCATACAAAAAGAAGAAAATCAAAATTGCAAAAGGTAAAGCAAAGGACAATTAAAATCAATTCGATACAGTTTCAGGATAATTTGTCCATCATTGATTAATTTTCCTAAATGTACCATCATTTCTTCCCCGCTATTCATCCCATATGGATGTTTTGTTTGCATGTCTATGATATAGCGGGATTCCAGTCTACGTAGCCTCATCAATCTGTCCCCTCCCCTAGGGTTAATCGGAAGATGATCTATGCCAAAATACTGTAATAGATCCCTATTACTCTGGTGTTCCTTGGCAAAGTGTCGTGCCACCGGATAATTCACATCTTTGTTACTGATGGCACACTGGTGTTCCAAAATTCTCAACTTTACATTATTAATTGTGCTGCCGATATATTTAAGACCACATGGGCATGTCAGGCAGTACACAACGTAGGGGGTTTGGCATGTGATGAACTTCGCTATTCTTCTAGGTGTTTGCAGGCCAGGAATGTTATATGTTAAAACCCGTTTGCTGTTTTCACAGGCTTTACATTTGGAACAGGGAAAGAATCCTTTCATATCCTTTAGGGTGTTACTTCTCTTGGATTTTGGGGGCATAAGGTGACTTTGTACCAATTTGTCTTTCAAAGAACTCAGTTTACGGAAAGTGATTAGAGGGCTATTGGGGACATCTCGCCCTATAACCGGGTCCAGGCGTAATATATGCCAGTTTTTTGTCAGTATCTTTCTCAAATGATTCGCATCATTCGAGAAAGTAGTTATCATCCTGAACTTGTTACTGATCTCTGATTGGTCTGTTTTTTCTTTTACATGTAGCAGACTCCTTCTTGGTATTTTACGAACTCTGTCAAAGGTTTTCTCAAGGAGAATAGAGTCATAGCCTCTAGTTTTAAATCTTATGATAGATTCCTTGGCTGCACTGATGAAATCAGAGTCCCTTGAACAATTACGGCAGAGTCTAAGTAACTCGCCATAGGGTATACTATAAATCAGGTTTGCGGGATGACTGCTCTTGGCATGTAATATGCTGTTGCCCGAGGTGTGCTTCCTATATAATGATGTTTCAAGTTTCCCCTCATTCACGAAGACCTTCAGATCTAGGTAGTGCACCTCTTCCCTGCTTAGATCACTAGTAAATTTCAAATTCAAGTTGTTTCTGTTTAGATCCCTAATGAAATCCTCTGCCTGTCTGAAGGAGCCCCTCCAAACTAAAAACAAGTTGTCTATGTAACGACGCCACACAACTATGTATTCTGCCCATTTGGCGTTGTTACCTCCCAGGGCCACCTGCTCCTCCCACCAGCCCACGAATAAATTTGCGTAGCTGGGGGCGAAGCAGGTGCCCATCGCTGTCCCTGAGATTTGTTTATAAAGATCATTTTGGAACAGAAAAATGTTGTGTGTCAGGCAGAATTCAAGTAGTTCAATCAACATCACCCCATGTTCAGTATACTTCATTGCTCTCTTTTCTAAGAAGTATCTTACTGCCTCGACTTCCTGATCATGTCGAATACAAGTATATAAACTTGTAATGTCGAGGGTTATGAGTACATATGTGTTGTCCCATTGGATGTTCTCTACTTGTTCGATGAAATCTTTCGTGTCTCTCACATAAGATCTTAATTTGACAACCGATTGTGCAAGAAATGAATCAATATATATTGAAAGGTTTTCAGTGAGTCCTCCCTTTGACGAGACAATTGGTCTCCTTGGTGGTAAGCGGAGGTCTTTATGCACTTTCGGCAGTTGGTAAAAAGTCGGTGTTACTGGTTCATGATTTCTCAGAAATAGATATTCATTCGTGTCCAACATAGATCTATTACGCCATTTATTCAGTAGGTCGTGGTAAGTTTGTATGCTCTGGACATACTCCTCTTTGTTAGTTCTTATATAACATTTAGTGTCCTCTAATTGACGGAGAGATTCTTGACAGTATTGTTTTCTAGAGAGCAGGACAATATTTCCTCCCTTGTCCGAAGGTTTCACAATAATCCCATCGTTGTTGCTGAATGTCAGATATAATTTTTGATTGGATTTCAGAGAGGTTGCTTTTATGGCGAGTATATTTCTGTCCAATGGTCCTGAACTTCATTAGGTCCTCTATAACTGCATCCGAAAAGGTGTCAATGGCATTGTATGGCATTTGCGGATTAAATTGTGACGGTGCCTTGAAATCAGTTGCAGGGGCTTGTTGTTCAATATTGGCTCTTTTAGCTCTCATTATTGGATCATCATAGATCTCCAATTCCTGTTCTGTTCGTAATTCTGTCAAGGTTTCCATAAGGTTGAGATCCTTTGTACTCAGAGTGTCCGTCATTTGTCTCGTTGTTTTTACCCCCCGTTTTTTTGCTTCTGTACTTGAGGGTTTCAATGCGAAGAATTTGTGTAACTTGATTTTGCGGACCAACTTGAAGAGGTCTATTCTGGTCTGTGTATATTCCAGTTTGTCGCTCGGGCAGAATGTTAGACCCAACTGCAAGGTGTCTTCCTCTTCTCTGGTCAGATTCTTATCCATCAAGTTGATAATTGTGAGGTTGGATTCGGGGATCACCATCGATTGCCCCTCTTCTTGTGAGGGTTCAGCGATCTTGCCCCTCTTCCTCTTCCCCTTCCAGCCTCCTCTTCGCGTTCTTCGTCGTTTTCTGGAGGTCTCGATTTTCCTCCCCTCAGCCGACTGCTCCTCCTCAGTTACTTCTGACTCTGAGGTTTCGACACGTGCTGCGGGCATTGTTTGTTTCTTCTTACTCAATGCCTTTCGTGGAGCATCGAATTTCTTTGAGAAAGTAAGAATGCGTCCCAAAGCATAATCTCGTTCATCCCTTTCATACTTTTCTTGGTTTCTATGTCTGATTTTTAGTTCATATTTGATCAGCCGTTTCTTCATTTCTTCCTGTAATTGTTCTTGTTTCGTTTTGTCATTGTCCTTAGCAATCTCCTTTTCCAAATTATCAATCTCTTCCATTATTATTCCAGAAGTAACTGAGGAGGAGCAGTCGGGCGATGAAACGGCACCAACATCCAAAACAGTATCGAAAAGCCCTTTTCATTTGGAGTTCAATCTTATACGCCAAAGCTGGCTGAGGGGAGGAAAATCGAGACCTCCAGAAAACGACGAAGAACGCGAAGAGGAGGCTGGAAGGGGAAGAGGAAGAGGGGCAAGATCGCTGAACCCTCGCAAGAAGAGGGGCAATCGATGGTGATCCCCGAATCCAACCTCACAATTATCAACTTGACGGATAAGAATCTGACCAGAGAAGAGGAAGACACCTTGCAGTTGGGTCTAACATTCTGCCCGAGGGACAAACTGGAATATACACAGACCAGAATAGACCTCTTCAAGTTGGTCCGCAAAATCAAGTTACACAAATTCTTCGCATTGAAACCCTCAAGTACAGAAGCAAAAAAACGGGGGGAAAAAACAACGAGACAAATGACGGACACTCTGAGTACTAAGGATCTCAACCTTATGGAAACCTTGACAGAATTACGAACAGAACAGGAATTGGAGATCTATGATGATCCAATAATGAGAGCTAAAAGAGCCAATATTGAACAACAAGCCCCTGCAACTGATTTCAAGGCACCGTCACAATTTAATCCGCAAATGCCATACGATGCCATTGACACCTTTTCGGATGCAGTTATAGAGGACCTAATGAAGTTCAGGACCATTGGACAGAAATATACTCGCCATAAAAGCAACCTCTCCGAAATCCAATCAAAAATTATATCTGACATCAGCAACAACGATGGGATTATTGTGAAACTTTCGGACAAGGGAGGAAATATGTCCTGCTCTCTAGAGAACAATACTGTCAAGAATCTGTCCGTCAATTAGAGGACACTAAATGGTATATAAGAACTAACAAAGAGGAGTATGTCCAGAGCATACAAACTTACCACGACCTACTGAATAAATGGCGTAATAGATCTATGTTGGACACGAATGAATATCTATTTCTGAGAAATCATGAACCAGTAACACCGACTTTTTACCAACTGCCGAAAGTGCATAAAGACCTCCGCTTACCACCAGGGAGACCAATTGTCTCGTCAAAGGGAGGACTCACTGAAAACCTTTCAATATATATCTATTCATTTCTTGCACAATCGGTTGTCAAATTAAGATCTTATGTGAGAGACACGAAAGATTTCATCGAACAAGTAGAGAACATCCAATGGGACAATAATAATAATAATCCACATTTGTATAGCGCACAATCACCCGTTAGGGTCTCTAGGCGCTGGGGGCCGTCGGGAAGATTAAGCAAGCTATTGCCCAGAGTCGCATGGTGCTGGGCTAACCTGCCGCCGGCACCGAGGATCGAACCGTGATCCCCAGATTCCAGCGGCAGTCACCCTGGTCGCGGCGCCACACATATGTACTCATAACCCTCGACATTACAAGTTTATATACCTGTATATACAAGTTTATATACCTGTATTCGACATGATCAGGGAGTCGAGGCAGTAAGATATTTCTTAGAAAAGAGAGCAATGAAGTATACTGAACATGGGGTGATGTTGATTGAACTACTTGAATTCTGCCTGACACACAACATTTTTCTGTTCCAAAATGATCTTTACAAACAAATCTCAGGGACAGCGATGGGCACCTGCTTCGCCCCCAGCTACGCAAATTTATTCGTGGGCTGGTGGGAGGAGCAGGTGGCCCTGGGAGGTAACAACGCCAAATGGGCAGAATACATAGTTGTGTGGCGTCGTTACATAGACGACTTGTTTTTAGTTTGGAGGGGCTCCTTCAGACAGGCAGAGGATTTCATTAGGGATCTAAACAGAAACAACTTGAATTTGAAATTTACTAGTGATCTAAGCAGGGAAGAGGTGCACTACCTAGATCTGAAGGTCTTCGTGAATGAGGGGAAACTTGAAACATCATTATATAAGAAGCCCACCTCGGGCAACAGCATATTACATGCCAAGAGCAGTCATCCCGCAAACCTGATTCATAGTATACCCTATGGCGAGTTACTTAGACTCCGCCGTAATTGTTCAAGGGACTCTGATTTCATCAGTGCAGCCAAGGAATCTATCATAAGATTTAAAACTAGAGGCTATGACTCTATTCTCCTTGAGAAAACCTTTGACAGAGTTCGTAAAATACCAAGAAGGAGTCTGCTACATGTAAAAGAAAAAACAGACCAATCAGAGATCAGTAACAAGTTCAGGATGATAACTACTTTCTCGAATGATGCGAATCATTTGAGAAAGATACTGACAAAAAACTGGCATATATTACGCCCGGACCCGGTTATAGGGCGAGATGTCCCCAATAGCCCTCTAATCACTTTCCGTAAACTGAGTTCTTTGAAAGACAAATTGGTACAAAGTCACCTTATGCCCCCAAAATCCAAGAAAAGTAACACCCTAAAGGATATGAAAGGATTTTTTCCCTGTGCCAAATGTAAAGCCTGTGAAAACAGCAAACGGGTTTTAACATATAACATTCCAGGCCTACAAACACCTAGAAGAATAGCGAAGTTTATCACATGCCAAACCCCCTACGTTGTGTACTGCCTGACATGTCCATGCAGTCTTAAATATATCGGCAGCACAATTAATAATGTAAAGTTGAGAATTTTGGAACACCAGCGTGCAATCAGTAACAAAGATGTGAATTATCCGGTGGCACGACACTTTGCCAAGGAACACCAGAGTAATAGGGATCTATTACAGTATTTTGGCATAGATCATGTTCCGATTAACCCTAGGGGAGGGGACAGATTGATGAGGCTACCTAGACTGGAATCCCACTATATCATAGACATGCAAACAAAACATCCATATGGGATGAATAGCGGGGAAGAAATTATGGTACATTTAGGAAAATGAATCAATGATGGACAAATTATCCTGAAACTGTATCAAATTGATTTTAATTGTCCTTTGCTTTACCTTTTGCAATTTTGATTTTCTTCTTTTTGTATGCTATATGGTGTAGCACTATGAGAGATCTAAGTAAGATAATTGTCCCTGCACCTCAGATGAAGTGATGATGTTGCTATGAAAATTATGATTAATACTAGTGATGCTATTTGTGACATGCCTATTAACAGAAAAGTACATTGAGAACTGAACTTGAATTCGGGTCGAAATCACAGGGCGCAAATGAATGCAGCTGGTGACCTGCCGATCCACGGCTCTATAGGAAAGTTACACCAGCCTGAGCGGCTGATACGCCGATACACAGCAATACAAGTTGTAGTAATACTACTTTGAAATCGTATAATTTTATGCTTTCTAAGATGGCCGCCACATTCGTGTAGGCGCATTTGTGATCTCGATACCGTCTTCTGTGTGAGAGGCGTGTCACAATGACGTATTTAAAGTAGCCACTGGGCGGCGTTCTGTGTAGACACTGACGAAGGACTCACGTCCGAAACACGTCTGTCTACGGCCGATGGTGAAATAAAGAAATATTTGCCTGTACCCAACGATGACAGAACCTCGCCCCCAGTAGTTCCCTCACAAACACTCTGTAACTCCTTGAATTATTTTTTCAGGGAAAAGATACTATTGATTAAGGATGATGTATCCAAACTTCCAGCTTGCGCCCCTTTGGATGATATTTTCCTTAATCCTTTAACACTACACTCTTTTCCTTTAATTGATAAAAACAATTTTTTAGACTTACTAACTAGAGTCAAGTCAGGATCCCCTGAGGATGTCTGCCCCTCTCAAATAATGAGAGAAATTGGCCGGAGAATTCCGGACAGTATGATTCCATTGCTTAACAACTCCCTTACCTCGGGGATAGTTCCCAACAGTTTCAAACAGGCCCTTTTGATTCCCCTGACAAAAAAATCAGGTATTGATCCATCAGACCTTTCTAATTACCGGCCTATATCACTTCTGCCCTACCTATCTAAGATCTTGGAGGCTCATGTCACCAATAGCCTCTCAAATTTTGTGGAAGACTCTGGTTATTTACAACCTAACCAGGCAGGCTTTCGGCCTGGTCATTCCACTGAGGCAGTAATATTGGCAGTTCAAAATACTTTAAGGTCTAATGCCGATAAAGATCTACATCAGGCTTTGGTGCTTCTGGACTTGTCTGCGGCGTTCGACACGGTTGACTATACCATCTTGGTCAACCGTGTCGAACAGGCCGGCCTTCGGGACTCGGCATTGGCCTGGATGAAATCCTTTATATCCGAACGCACCCAGTCTGTCAGACTAGGATCTTTTACAGCCCCCAAAAATAATTCCTTCTGTGGGGTTCCTCAAGGTTCTTCCTTGTCCCCCTTATTATTTAACTTATATATGCGGCCTCTTTTGTTCTCTTTAAGAGAGCATAAAGTTACTGTATATAATTATGCAGATGATCTGCAGCTGGTTTTTGCATTAAACTCAACCAATGCTGCAGAGAATTTTCAAGCAACCATGACCTTTATTCAAAGTTGGATGTCCCTAAACCATCTTAAATTAAATCCAGGGAAAACTGAACTGATCTTGCCTGGGAAGAGCGAGATTAGTTGGAGCCCACATTTCTGGCCTTCTGACATGGGCTCTCCTCCAAAAAAATCCCTAACAGTAAAGAGCTTGGGAGTGACCATTAATGAGGACCTCACTTTAAAATCTCAGATTGGAACTGTAGTTTCTTCTGGGTTTTTCCAATTGAGGAAAATTAGAAAAATCGCACACCTCCTGACTGATTCGGCCTTAATTCAGGTAGTCAACGCTCTAGTTCTTTCTCATATTGACTTCTCAAACAGTCTTTATCTGGGTTTACCGATTGGTCAACTTAGAAGACTGCAACACTTGCAAAATCAAGCTGCCAGACTGATCTGCAAGGTGCCTAAATGGGAGTCAATTAGATCTGGCCTTGAGAATTTACACTGGCTGCCTGTGGCACAGAGAGCCACATTTAAGGCTGGCTGTATTATTTTTAAGGCCTTGCAGGGCAAGGGCCCAATGTTTATCAGACAGCTTATCGGAAGATACAGTCCCCTACGTAATCTGAGATCAGCTCATAAAGATTTACTTGAGGTTCCCCGTTTTAAGAAAAAACGACAGGGTGGCAGCTGTTTTCATTTTTTAGCTGCCTCTTTGTGGAACTCCCTCCCTTTGACCCTGAGACAGAGTAGCGACCTTCTCTCCTTTAGGAAGGCATTCAAGACTTACCTTTTCGCACAGGCCTATCTGAAATAGCGACTCTTTTTGGTACTTCTCTGTTATGTTTTTTTATCCTCTCTTCAGCGCCAAGAAGCTTTTGGGCGTACGCGCGCTTTACAAATTTTAAATAACATAACATAACATACCCCGGGAGTGCTGAACTTTGTTTTTCAAACAAATGGAGTCTGAGCCATAATATATATATATATATATATATATATATATATATATATATATATATATATATATATATATATATATATACATATATATATTACGCTCCATGGGGCTGTCCAAGTAGCGGGTAGCACCCGAGCCTGCGTGCACCTTCCCCAAAGCGTTAGTTGGTATGGGCAGTTGCATGTTTGAAATAGGCCCGACGCATTTCGGAAATTTATTTTCCTCATCAGGGGCCAGCAGTAAAGTGCACGACGTCTACCATCTCCCTATATAAAAACACACATTGTGCTCGTGGGAGATGTAGTCCATATATCCTGGATGGATGCACTTTCAAATTACTGCTCGTTCCAAAGGCTCTGCCATGAGCCCCAAACATCACTCCTGTCCTCATCCATCGTGCAGCTCCACATACGAGACTCCTTGGATAGCGAGTCTTGTGGCCCCGTTTCTTCGGGGTGGTGCAACCCAGCGGCAGGACCGCCGCTAATGTATTACCCTCCATGGGGTTGTCCAAGTAGCGGGTAGCACCCGAGCCTGCGTGCGCCTTCCCCAAAGCGTTAGTTGGTATGGGCAGTTGCATGTTTGAAATAGGCCTGACGCGTTTTGGAAATTTATTTTCGTCATCAGGGGCCAGCAGTAAAGTGCACGACGTCTACCATCTCCCTTTATGAAAACACACATTGTGCTTGTGGGAGATGTAGTCCATATATCCTGGATGGATGCGCTTTCAAATTACTGCTCGTTCCAAAGGCTCTACCATGAGCCCCAAACATCACTCCTGTCCTCATCCATCGCGCAGCTCCACATACGAGACTCCTTGGATAGCGAGTCTCCTGGCCTCCGTTTCTTCGGGGTGGTGCAACCCAGCGGCAGGACCCCCGCTAATGTATTACGCTCCATGGGGTTGTCCAAGTAGCGCCATCCCCAAAGCGTTAGTTGGTATGGGCAGTTGCGTGTTTGAAATAGGTGGTCGCCAGTAGGTAGTTATAGTTAGCACCTACTTTCCTTAGGAAATCCACAACATTCTATTTGGAATGACTTTGGCGCTGGTAGACGAATCTTTGCAAATTTCTCCAAGAAAATGGCCTGCTTGGCTCCGCTCCTTCCCTGAAAGTTTGGGGGTGCTTCGTCAAGTGGGGGCCGGGAAAAAAGGGGGTCCCAAAATGTGTTTTCCCCATGCAATTTTCCATAGGGACCTTTAGCCAGGGCTACAGCCCGAACGGCTGAATGGAATTACACCAAATTTGGCAGAGAGGTAGAGTTCAGTTCACAGATTGTGCTTTTTGTTAAATGGTGTACATCCGTTCAGTAGTTCCTGAGAAAATTAAAAGTAAAATCATAGCAATATCTAGAGACGAAGTACCGCACACGTACGGAAATCCATACAATTACCAGCACGAGCTGCATGCTGATTGGCTGTCAACTGTGTGTCAACACTCCAAACCAGGAAGTGTTGGCAGCCATCTTGTGCGTCGCTAGAACCGAGTCACAAGAAAACAGTAAAACAAAGTTGAGAAATAAGGAAAGGGGGTAGGGTACAATCATGTTGACCCTCTAGGCCTGCTCAGGGGGTCCCACATGGATTTTTAAAATAAAAAAATTGCGGGGTACGCGTACGTGGTGGAAAAGGAAAAAAAACTAGAAGACTGTTTTATTCTTAACTAGTCCCTAGGGGGCTAAATCCCGGGGGCATTTTTTTCCCATAATGCGAGGCTTGTAAGGTACTCTGAGACCCAGGGAAAGGCACCCCCTGGGGTTTTATTTTGAAGTATGGACGTAGGGAGCCGTGTGGGATCGTGGGGGCATTGCGGCTAAAAAAAAACAGTTCTTTTTTAGAACTAACTTTACTGGTTAAAAAAAGAGCTATATTTCTATGATAGTATGTAAAGCTTTCTGTTTTTTTTTGTGTACCAGTTCTATTCTCTACGCATGCGCACCCTCGTTTCCAAGCCCATGTTTCTTTTTTTATCTTCAAGTTCGCCAAGCACAGCTGTCCTCATTTCAGGTATTAAATTTGCCGCTTTCTTTACCCGGGCCATGTGTGTCATCCGCTGCTATACTTTTGCAATATATTAATAATCATATTCTATCTATATTTATTTGAAACGTATTGCCAAGGCGCCAAACATTGATTACATACTCCGTCCATCGCCATTTTAGTCGTTTTCTTCCGTTATTTTTATTATACCTGCTACTTTCATTTTACCCTCCCCCTATCTTCTCTGTGATCCATGAGATTTCCTGCCACAGACACCACGGTGTTTGTCCTTGGCCTCCGATGTTATCAGACTTGGTGACACGCATACCTAAAATCTAATTTGAAGCACGTAAGCCACAGCTATTACAACGCGTGTCCGTCACCACAAAGCCAATAGGATGTTTATGGCTTTATTATGCGTGGTAAATGTATAGTAGTTGTAAAATCATGCGTGGTAAAGGCATGCGTGGTAAAGCCATATGCATGCTAATGGATTTGTGGTGATGGTGACGCGTGGTTATGACCGCGTTGTAATGGCTGTTTCCCCCCAGGACACTGCAGGAACCGGGTCTGGGTGTGACGGAGTCCAGGGCATCAGGCGGTGGGCCACGTTTTACTTTGATTTCCTTTCTATGTTGTAGTCCATCCAGAGAAAATATAAGTTATTGTACAGCCAGTACTTTTTAACCCTACTGTCAAACATATTACTATAGTACTTCAAATTATAAATATTATTTTTGTTGTAGACCGTCCCCCCTCCCCCCAAAAAACAAATATATCGTTTTTTTTATAAACTTTTATTAAAATAACAATAACTGTAAACGTAACTTAAAGATAATGTAATAAACAACTAGAAAAATACATTTAATAAAACAGTATTATAAACAAATTGTGATGTGGACTCCAAAAGACATTGGGTAGGTAATCTGCAAAACAAAAAAGAAAAAAGAGTTTAAAGTTACGTAGATGTGACTAAATAAGGTGAAGCATTACAAGTGAAGGTAACAGTACGATTTTACGTATGCAGTGTGCCTAGTACATTTCACTTCTGTTATAGTCCCGCGTTCAAGTGGTGTCTGTATGGAAGTGCCTACTGCGTTACTGACACAAAAGTGGCACAACGGGATTGTAAATACGCCAACTTATTTCTAATGCATTGCAATGGAGGCATTGTATATCTAGGCTGCTGTGCTTACCTTGCATAAACACTGCGGCCACCGGAGTTCACAACTTGTATTCAACTATGCTTCTACACGTCAAAGTAGACAGCAGTGTCTATAACTTTAAAAGAGAAAGAGAAATGATGTCACAGAGAGTGGGAGAGTGAGAGATAGAAAGAGAGAGAAAAGAACATTAAAACTGTCTCGCAGAGTCTGGAGTTGAGATTTTTTCTTGAAAAGTCAGACGCAGATTTACCAGCTCCTTGCGCCACTTTTCCTATGTTAAAAGTGACACAAATGTGGCGTAATAAGCTTGTAGATCTGTTTCTGAGACTGTTGTAACCTATCTAAGTGAAGGTACACTATGATTTTATGTGTGCAGTGTGTCTAGTACATTTAACTTCTGTTATAGTCCCGCGTTCAAGTGGTGTCTATATGGAAGGGCCTACTGCGTTACTGACACAAAAGTGGCACAACAGGATTGTAAATACGCCGACTTATTTCTAATGCATTGCAATGGAGGCATTGTATATCTAGGCCGCTGTGCTTACCTTGTATATTTAGTGCGGCCAAACAGTGTGGCCACCGGAGTTCACAACTTGAAGACACCTTTGCTTCTACACATCAAAGTAGACAGCAGTGTCTATAACTTTAAAAGAGAAAGAGAAATAATGTCACAGAGAGTGAGAGAGAAAAAAACAGAGAAAACAACATTAAAACTGTCTCGCAGAGTCTGGATTTGAGATTTTTTCTTGAAAAGTCAGACGCAGATTTACAAGACACTTGCGGGGGGGGCTTAACTTCAAGGAAAAAGAAGAGTGGAGCTGCAGGAGCTGTAAGGGGGGAAATCAAAGCCTCATTAACAAGCAAAATGTCTTTAAAAGACCTGTGAAGTACTCGGCTGCGACTGTGTGTGGGCCCAGGAAGCTATCTGATCCTAGTTGAAGTCCCGTTTGCCCAATGTGTGTTTTGCGCGCCTGCTGCATACTACACATTCTCTCCTTCCACAGATAACTTGTCGTTATTTTGGAAACAAGCTTCTTTGCTCACCTTGTGCCATTGCCGTCGTACTTCTTACATAATCCATCGCGAAGCTCTACATCTAAAAGATATTAAAAGAAAGATGTTATGATCGGTAATCGTTACCATATTAATTTGGAGTTAGATAACATCACGCTTTTATACACGTTCATTCTCACATTTCTACGAACTGTTTGAATTGGTAATATTCCAGACATTTCAGCGATTTTAAAAACTTTACTGCTATTGGGAAAAAAAATTATGCATGTAAATTAATACACTATATAGGAGTGTGTTCGTCTAAAATACTAAGTCAAGTTTTTGTATCTAGTCTGCTACAACCCTGACTGATGCGTACTCAAGCCTCACTGCTCACCTTTTCTTGGAAAAGATACCTTCTTCATGATGTAGTCCCGATCTCCAACAAAGAAGTCTCATATATGGTGCAGAGACTTGATATCTCTATGGCTAACGACATACTCGTGCTCCCATCATCATCATCGCAGGTTCTTCACCCGCTCAGTGCTTCGGGCACCACTAACTCAGTGACGAAAGAGGCCACGCATGTAGTAGTCGGCCCCTTGTTTGGTGCTTTGGGAACAACTCTAAAATGGTGTACAACATGTGCGCTCCGTCTTTTTTATACATAGGGTCACGTGTGTAGTGACGGATAGGCTGAATGGGTGTGGTGTGGGTGTATACCAGCCATGAGGGAATGTGTGTCGATCTGACAACTAGACCTGCAATTAAGAAATCACTACAATGGAAATTTGGGCCTTGTACTGTTGTTGTGTTTTCCTGGTAGCGTAAGAGTGGCTTTCTTTTTTCTATGTGACGTTACGATACAGTCACCATGTATGTAGCCTATTTTGTGACGCATTTTATTGTACAATGCGTTTCAAAAACTAGTTGTGGTAGGGTGCTTTTAAACTGTGTACTCTGCTTACGAGTTTGTTGAGTGTAGAAGTATTTTTTTTTCTATTTTCTATTCTATCATAATTGTGATTACTTTTCTCCTCGAGCGTGCAGTACTATATTATTTTATAAAATGTATAACTGTTGAAATCATCTTTGAAAGAAGAATGTAAGCATGTAAGCTGCTCTCTGTGACGAAAAGCAATGCCGGCTCCCGCAGGAAGTGGGGAGCCGGCTGGGACCGTGGAGGCCTTGGGGCTCTTCCCACGGTTTGCAACGTTAAATTTGAGCCCCAGGGGATGGGGTCCTCGGGGATTATAAAAAATTTGTGATAAAGGCTTTTTTTTATGGTAGATTTATCGTATGCGTACTAAGCACGTATGGACGACGTACGGTGCGAAGTTTGGAAGTCGTCCCATAAGCGTACTGACGGAAGAAAAAGAAGAATATTTTTCAGATATTTATGAAGTGTATGTGTTTAGATGTCGGGTGGCTCTAAAAAGAGCCCTTGTGTTTATTGGGAGATTTTAGTACCTACAAGTAAGTACCAATGCAGAGTCTAAAGTTCAAGAGGAAGACTCTGTTACCCTCATCTGTAAAATGTACACCGTCTCTCCTATAGATGTCATGCATATTGAAACGCAGATTGTTGTGGTAGATGGACCCCATTCGATAGTCTCAGAGGAAGGCAGAAACAGATTTATTCACATGTTTCCTAGCTTTCTCAATCTGTTGACAATAGTGGTTGGACCAGTTCCATTTCTGCCTTTGGCATATATTAGAATAGACAAAGGCAGTTTTGGGAAAAAGTGTCATCAATTGTGCAAAGCTGTCCTTCATAAGCATTTCCAGACTTACCCCTGTCAAAGTGCCTCGGCATTGCCACCACAGTGCACAGTTATGAGGTCAAGGTGTTGGAGATGTAAAAAGGATTTCACCAATGGCATCAATTGGTGCCACTTTAATCCTCTCTGTCCAATCCATTTAATGTCTACATTTGGTAAACGTAGGTCTTTGTGAATTCTTTTCTGTTCTGTGTACCTTTGGCTCAAGAAAATATAGCTGTGTCCAACAATCCACACTGTAAGCATCTTGAAGAGAGGTATGGATGCACTGTGATGGTCTCTGTAAATGAAATGGCAGTTTGAAAAGTAAGATTTTTCTAAAATGGTGGACAACATGAAGTTTTAAAAAAAGAAAAGAAATTATTAGTTGTTTGACAACATTCTACACAGAGGTAGGATGCATGTTTCTGTTTTTTAAAAGCCTGATTTTTATTGGTTAAGAAAAACTGATAGAAAAGAACGGTACATAAAATAAGCTGGTATATTCTCAAGTCAAGTACACTTGCTGTTTTAATTTGCAACAATGTATGATGAACTTTTCACCTGTGTGCTCAGTTAGGTGTTCCCTGAAGTGTTTCTATGATAACTGGGAGAATGTGGAATGGGGGAAGGGTTGAACGTTTTGTAAGTTGGAAAGGGTGCAAAAGTTCAAGCAATATAAGTGTGTTTTGTTTTGATTTAATATGGGAATAAATGTGATTTTTTATTCAATTGTATATGTGTGTAGATTGAGTGTGTAGATTGACAGGAAAAGTTTGCTATTTGCTATAGGGCTTCCTGACCCCCTAGGAGTGCTTAGGGGGTTTTACAATGATCCCCATGGTCAAAATCTTTGATGGCCTTTGTTGAGCCTTTGATGGCCCTGGGGAGCACCACCTTTGAGGTCCGGCTCCTGTAGTGTTACGGGGTGCGTATTCCCTGGACATTGCTGTTTGCTATGGTAGGGAAAGAGTTCTCTTTCAAGTAGGAAAGCAGATTGCGTTTCGTCTGAGAGAGCAGCATGTAAGCTGGTCTCTCTGACAAAAAGCAATGCCGGCTCCCGAAGGACGCAGGGAGCCGGCTGGGACCGTTGGGGTTTTGGGGCTCCCCCCACGGTCCTGAACGTTATATTGAAGCCCTGGGGATGGGGTCCCCGGGGATTGTAAAAAATTATTGAGAGATGCTATTTTTTTTTTAACGGTATATTTACTGTAAGCGTACAGTGCGAATTCTGAAAGTCGTTCCATAAGCGTACGTAAGCAAGAAAAAATCCATTACAAATATATATTTTACAGATATCTATCAAGTTTATGTGTTTATATGCTGGTTGCTTCTAATGAGATCTTTTCTCTTTATTGGTACTTATAAGTAAGTGCTTATGCATATTCTAAATTTGTTGAGTAGCAGTATTTTATAGAGTGCTGAACTTTTGACCTCTGTTGACAGTTGACTTTTGCATGATCTGTTGGGGGTAGGGTGGAAAGTTATGTCAGTTGGAAAGGTTTGAAATGTTGAACCAATAGAAATGTGTGTTTCATTTTTAATTAATGTGTGAAGGATTTTAATTGGTTATTTACTTGTATGTATGTGTAAAATGATAGGGTAAATGTTCCATTTCGCGGTTCTGCTGCAAACACTGAACTAAAGAGATTCTGTATAAGAATATCTGCTGTGTGAGTGGCATTCTTGTTAATCTACAAATCAATTTGAAAGGTGAGTTGATAAGTTGTATGGGAATGTATGTGGTGCATCTTTGTACATTAAGGAATTATATTCGTCCCTTTTTAAACGTTTTATAGTAGTAAATGTGTTTTGCTATAATGCATGCTGTTATGTTTTTTTGTTTAATATCACATTGTGCGTGTGTGTACATTAAGGAATTATATTTGTCCCTTTTTCCATAATTTCTAGCCTCTCTATTTTTATACTCCCCTCTCTCTCCACTTACTCCGTCCTCTCTCTCGATGCTACTCTCTTTTTCTTATATTTTCCTCTGTGCTCATATTGCCCTTCTTTGTCTTTATATTTTCCTGTCTCTTGTCTATTCCTTCTGTCTCCTCATTTTCTTCCCTCTCCCTTCATATTTCATTTTTTTCTTGATACTCCCTGTTCTGTCCTCTTTCTCGTTTCTCTCCCTCTGTATATACTCTGGGCAGATTTACAAGCCCCTTGTGCGTCTTTGTTGTTTTATTGTGTTCGTTTTTTTGATGTAATAGTGGCAGAAATAATGTAGTAAATTGCATATGTATTTGGAAAATGAGTCAGTGTTGTTCACTGAAATGTAGTAATTATATACATGGAATATGTATAGTCATTTAAACATTTTTCAGTAGTAAATGGTAAAATGCTTGGTCTCATATTTTTTTGTCTAATATCACACTGTGCATGTGTGTACATTAAGGAATTATGGGGCATATTATCAGAAACTGCCGATAAAGTGGCGATAATGGACTTGATAATATGCTCTATGAAATTCCAATCGAAGCTCTTGTTAGACGTCCTTCACGTGTGTGAAACCTATGTTTTTTTCAGTGAATATATATATATATATATATAGACATATATATATATATATATACATGTATAAACATATGTATTAGTGGTGTTATAGTTAGCTGGATATTTCACTCATACAAAACCATTGAAATTCCTCCATTATAGTTAGTTATACTAACTGTCTCTCTCGCGCCCACAATCCACTGGTGATGATGTCACATATTACATCACTCATGACATGGTCAGTGACATCACTGATGACATCACTGATGACGTCTCAAATCACATCACTGATGACATCATCCAGTGAATGTGTGTCTTGCTGATGACATCACATATTACATCACAGTAGTAAATGTGTTTTGGTAAAATGCATGGCCTTATAATTTTTTGGGTAATATCACACTGTGCATCTGTGTACATTAAGGAATTATATTCGCCCCTTTTTGCATATTTTCTACACTTTTTTGTCATACTCCCTCCTCTTTCATCTTACTCCTTCCTCTCTCATTATACTATCTTCTTTTTCTTATATTCTGCTCTCTTTTTATACTTTTTTTCATACTTGCTCCTCTTTTTGTATATTTCTCCTACTCTTTATATTCTCTCTTGTCTTTATATTCACCACTGTTGTCATAGTTCTTACTGTCTTTTCATAGTACACCCTCTTTCCTTTTACGCTCAGTCTTCCCTTCAATTTGTCTTTTCTTCACATTTTTGTCTCTGTGTCTCTTTACATTCCTTCCTCTTTCTTCATATATACTCTTCTGTTCTTATATTCTCTGTTTCTTCTTATTCTCGCTGTTCTTTGCAGGTAGTCGTTATTGTTTTCTCATACTTTTTTTTCTTCTCATACTCTTGTCTCTGTAGTCACATTTCTCCTCTCTTTTGTTATACTTCACACTCTCTACTGCTATTGCCATCTTTTCTTATTGTCACATTCCTCTCCTCATTTTCCACCCTGTTCTTATACTCCCCCCGTTTTCATATTCTCCTCTCTCTTCTCTTACTTCTATATGTCTCGTCATACTACTGCGTTTTTCTTATATTCCCTTTTGTCCTATACTCCTCTCTGTGGTCATATTGTCCTCTTTTTCTTCATATTTCATTTCTATTTTAATTGTCTGTCCTCTCTGTTTATACTTCTTAAATCTGTTCATATTGTTTGCTCTCTTCTCTTACTCCTCCTTGACTCCCTGCATACACTCTGCAGCACTTTCTTCATATTCTCTGTCTTTTCATGCTGACCTCTCTCTTTATATTTGTTTCTCTTGTCATACTTCTGCCTCTTTCGTCATACACTTTTTACTCTTCATAATCCCCCATCTGTTTATACTCCTTCTTTTCTCCTCATACTGTATCCTCTGTTCTTGTACACCCCTTTTTTCCTTATGCTCCACTTTTCCTCACATTCTCCGTGCTCTCTTCTGGTACTGTTCTCTCTCTCCTTATACACACTGTCCTTTGCTAGTATTCCTTTTTTGTTCTTATATTTGCGCGTATTTTCACATATTCCTTCTTTTTTCTTTATAGTCTTTCTCTTCTTATAGTGCCCCCTCTGTCGTCTCACTCTCTTTTTTCTTCTTAGACGCTTTCTTCTCTCCTCATATTTCCATCTTTCTCTCCATACTCTCCCTTACCTATTCATACTTTCCAGTTTATTCATACTCACTTTATCGCCTTGTATTGCAGTGTCTGTTTATACTCCCCTTTTTTATAATATTTTCCCTTGTTTCAAACTCCTTCCTCTCTTGTTGTAAGTCCTTTTATTTTCATAGTCCCACATTTGTCCTCATAATCCTCCCTCTTTTCTTATAAGTAATATAATAGAATATATCATATATTTATTTTTGTAATGTTATATATATATTTTTATAATAGATTCTGTTTATCAATACTGAAAAAAATGTATCATGCCTACAAAAACTCAAAAGAGGAAACAACGAAAGAAAGGTGTTTATTTGAAGAGAAGTCATCCACAAGATTTACATGAAAAACAATGTGTTAACAAAAATAAAAAAAGTTCTGGTAAGAGAAGGAACACTTTTCTGAGGAAAATATTAAAGAGTAAGAGCAGTGTGCAGAAAGAGAAAAATAGTATAAGTGTATCTGCAATGAAAAAGAAAAAGAAGAATAAAGAGAATAAACATGGAAATCAACTGCTGAAAAAATAGTGTATAGTAAAAGGAGGAAAAAAATATTTATGGAAGTTAGGATTTGTTTTTTTTTAATAGCGCTGTTTCAAATTTAATTAAAGAAATTAAGGAATGTAAGAAAACGGCATTTTATAAGAAGAAGGGTATAGAAAATGTAGTTGAGAAAGCTATCAAATTGAAAAGAAAACTATTTATTTTAGTAATCAATAGAATTCGATCACTAGATAAGCCAATCCATTTAATGAAGGCCAGAAGTAAGTGGAGAAGTAATTAACAGAAGTCCTTTTTGTGAGATTTTTGTTGGGTGAATGGAAACATAGTTCAATTTCTGAGCCTTTGTTGCATGCAGTTGACACTAGTGTTCGTGCTTATGAGGTTAGAAATGGTTATCCTATTGAGAAAGAGAAAATTGTTCCTAGAAATGCAGAAGAGGTGTTAGCTGATGACGTTTTAGGGAGACGTCCTAAAGGTCCAGTGTACACTTGGAATTGTAGTAGTATTTGTAGTGTACGGCAAGAATCTATTGATTTTTTTACGCAATTTCTTATGTAACTATACTGAGAAAAGTGTTACTCAAAAGATTAAGATGTTGCAAGGACTAGACCCTTGCAGAGTGAGAGAAAATACTGGTTTGCAAGGTAATTCTCTGGCTTGTCTTTCTAAATAAGTGTGTTGAAGTGTTTTTCACCATTTCAGGATGTTAGCAGTACATCATTCTGAATTGAGGAAATTAGTCAGAAGATCGTATTATGCAAAAAGTCCAGCACTAATGTAAAAAAAGTTGAACAGTGCTCTTTTGCATGGATCTGTATCAAATGTAATGAACGTTTGTGATGAAATTAAGGTTAGTTATTTTGGTCCTGAGGAAGACAGTGCATAAATTGAGATATTAATAGAAGGAAATGTAGAAGAGAATGTACAACATTGTAGTACAGAAAAGTTTGAGCAAGAAATTACAAAGTTTAAGGTGATTTCAGGTGAAAGGCCAAATTATTCTTGTATCTGTTGTCGACGAACTCATTATAAAAATCAGACCAGGACTGCTGATTTGTATTTAAAAAGTGAAAAGGAAAATAATAATGAGAGGAAGGATTTTGCAACTTATTTGTTGGTAGAGAATTGTTTTAATTTGGGTTCTGATCAGCGTATTTGTAAATATTGTTATAACAAATTAGATGAGAACAAAATGCCTGCTAGAGCTGTGCATAATAATCTTGAGTTGGTAAATATTCCTTCTGAACTGATGGATTTAAATACCTATGAGTCTATTCTTATTCAATGTGTGCATCCATTTCAGGCTATTGTTCGTATGGAGAATAAGACAGGAAAATTGCCTCCTTCAGATTTACAGAGAGGATTAAAGGGAAGAATTGTATATTTGCCTCTAGATTTAAAGAAAAATATTGAAACAATTGGTGTAGAAAATGTAGAGGATTAACCTTTAGTTATTCTTGTTAATGGCGTTCCTACTAAGAGTAAGAAAATCTGGCAAGAATTAGTGGATGTTAGGAAAGTGAAAAAGGCAACGTTGTATCTGGTAAAAAATAATCAATATTATAAAAATGTGTATGTGAGAGAAGAAGAAATAACTGTAGAAGAAGATAGTGACTTGCCATATGGACAAATTGAAAAAGTGGATGTGTCCAGAAATGAAGAAATCTACGAACATTACAGTGTTCATCCACTGCATTCTAAAGAAGTGATGGGGAATACTATAAAGTTATTCCAAATGAAAGAAGCAAAAGGAAGTCCCATTAGTGTATGGGAAAAAAGCTTGGAAGGTCGTTGTTTCCCTCAGTTGTTTCCCGCAGGAAAAGGAGGACGATATGATGACCGACCTGTGCAGATTCCTGAATCTGAATACCGGACATCAAGATTATATGCAGAAGATCCAAGATTTCAACAATGTATTCCGTATTTGTTTCATCTTTTGTTTGAGAGTGATTTGTCTGGACTTTCGTATGCAGTAAACCATACATTGAAAACAGGTGTAAATCTGCAAAATGTTTCTACAAAGGAATTTATGGATAAAGTACTGCAGAAAGATAATGTTTTGGAACCTCAGCTAATTAATCTCATGGCATGTCAGCGTGGTACTAATGAGTACTGGTACCGTTGTCATAGAGAACTGAAATGTATGCTAAGAAACTTAGGAACTCCTACATGGTTTCTCTCTCTAAGCTGTGCTGAATATGCTTGGGATGATTTACTTGAATTTCTTCGAGATGCAAATCCAAATATACTAAACATTGAATACAAGACACGTGGAAAATTTTGCTCTTTGGATCCAGTTAATGTATGCAGGTATTTCAATCATAGATTCGAAGCTATGATGTCTTTTATCATCAATAAAAAAAATCCTCCTCTTGGAGAGGTTCTGGATTTCTTTTGGAGAAAGGAGTATCAAGCGAGAGGTGCTCCTCACATACATATGCTAATACGGATCAAAGTTGGTCCCAAATTTGGAACTGAGTCAGATGATACTGTGCTGTCTTTTATTGAAGAATATGCTACATGTGATATACCTAAAAGTATACAAGAAAAGGACTTAAGACAACAAGTCTTACGATTCCAAAGCCATCGTTGTGGGAAATACTGTTGTCGAAAGTACAAATCTAAGGACAAGTTCTACACCAAATGTCGTTTTGGATTTCCACGTCCTGTAATATCAAAAGGAAGAGTGAACAGTTTTATGTCATCTTTGCGACATACTATCACAAGAAAGTCTCCAAAAAATCCCTACAACTTAAAAAGAAATGAAGAGTCAAAATACATAAATGACTACAACCCAGTCATTTTGTCTGTGTGGAATGCTAACATGGATATTCAATATGTTGCAGACAATTCCATTGCTGTTGCTCGATATGTAACATCCTACATAACCAAATCAGAAAAGACAGAATTGAAGGAAATGTGGGAAGAGATTTTCCACGAGAAGAGTCTAAGTAAGAAATTATATAGTTACAATTTGAAGATGTTATCTCATCGAGAAATTGGAGCATATGAATGTTCAGATCGCTTATCATCTGCTAGTCTATACTCCAAATCTAGAAGAATCATTTGGGTGAGTTTAGGTCTTGCTGCAACACGAAATCGAGTACTTAAATCTGTACAAGAAATTGAATACTTAGCAGAAAAAGAACCAGAAAGTACAGATATTGTGAAAACAAATATGTTGGATACATATTATCCAAATATAAGTCAACATCTTGAAAACATGTGTCTCTATGAAGTGCTTCAAAACTATATTTTTAAACGGCATGTTACAGAAAACATCAATAATGGTATATATGCCGTGGATGGTTCTGAAGGAAGTTTGGTGAAACAAAGATTAATCACCATAAACTGAGTTGCGAAACACCTGACAACAGGGAATTTTACTATTTAGCTCTTTTGCAACTTTTCAAGCCAGGGCGTTCAGAATTGGAATTACTTTGAGATTTTGAGAGCTATGAAGATTCCTTCAACGCAAGTAAAGATACTATAGAATGTCCTGTTTTTGCTAATTATGTGAAAATGTTGAACGACGAAATAGAGCAAGAAGCTACAATTGCAGCTGAGATTGCTAGAGACAGTTCTCAAGACAGTCAAACTTCTGTTCCCGTTGAGTCAGGACCCATTAGGAGAACCAATTGTTCAAAATGAAGCAGCAACTGTTATGGAAGAGGTGGAAACAGCAATGTATCAAGCTCAAGGAGATGTAACAAACTTAGGAAACTTGGAAGAACAACTAAATGTTGGGCAGAAACAAATATATGACCAAGTGAGAGAACAGATTTACCATGGATTACTTCATGAAAAGAAAGAGTGCTGTTGCTCATCATTTCAACCTATCCGAATGTACGTGAGTGGCAAGCTGGAACAGGAAAATGTTTTTTAATTAAAGTAATTACAACTTATCTACAGAAAACAACTGAGTCGCATTTGTCTTGTGTTTTCACTGCTCCAACTGGGTTGGCAGCACACAATATTAAAGGAACCACTTTACATCGTTTATTAATGCTACCAGTAGAGCATGAGAACAAATTAGAATACCACAAGCTATCTGGAGAAGCTTGTTGTGAAGTTTCAAGAGTCTTGAGGAAAATGAAACTTCTCATTGTTGATGAGGTAAGCATGGTATCAAACTTAATTCTTGCCTTTGTGCATTTAAGAATGCAGCAAATTCTTAAAACATAGTATGACGTATTATTCGGCGGAAAACATGTCATGGTTTTTGGAGATCTTCTACAACTTACTCCTGTAAAAGGACAACCAGTGTTTAAAACACTGGCGCATGAAGATACCAGAAAGTCTTTGGGGAGCATTGGAAATGTAAACATTTGGTCATATTTTGAGTACAAGGAACTTATTACAAATATGCAACAGGCAAATGATGCTGATTATGGAACTATTCTTCAAGATATAAGAATTGGAAAAGTGACTGAATATGGCAAACAAGCTTTAAGAGACGATTACTTTCCAATTTGTTTCCAAATGAAAATATTGTCCCAGAGAAAATATACATGAGAAATCCAGAAAACAAATCTGTAATCTGCTTAATGCCAACACTGCGTGAATGTTCTATATTCAATGAAGAAATGTTAAAGTTGGAAAATGAAGAAGTTATAAAATTAGAAGCTATTGATAAAATAGAACATGAAGGAATCACTATTATTTTGACTGAAAAGTTGCAGAGGAAATTCGATTCTTTAGAGAAATCGATAAGTAAAACTGCTGGTTTAGAAAAGAATGTATATGCATGTGTAAACAGTGGGGTAATTTTACGATGTAATTTGAATGTGGAAAAAGGTTTAGTAAATGGAGCAATGGGTAAAATAGTTAATTTTGTTAATTATGTAAATAGAGATGGTATAGAATTTTTGAAAATCAAATTTGATGAAATTGAAGAAGTACAACAATTTAGTAGTTGTTCATCTCGGTTTTTGCTTGTAAAAGATTTGTATGTTCGCAGAAAACAGTTTCCTATTTGTTTGGCGTATGTGGTGACCATTCATAAATCTCAAGGTTTAAGTGTAGATAGTGCTTTAGTGAATATTGGAAGTTCTGTGTTCAAAGAGGGTATTTCATATGTTGTTTTGTCTCGAGTGAGAACTTTATCTGGATTGTACTTGATTGATTTTGATGAGACAAAGATTAGTGCAGATGCAAGTTGTGTGAAAGAGTATAATAGGTTAAGAAGAAAATATGCCCCCAATCTAGGTCAATATCCAATATTTGAAAAGCGTGTGGTAGGTAGAAAAAGAAGATTTGAGAAAATCTGTAGTGAAGTTGTAGAGAAAGGAAAAAAACAAGATGAAGTTGTGATTGCAAGCAAAAAGAAAAAGGACAATGTTGAAGAGAATGTTGGTTATCAGTTTGAAAATAGTTCTGGAGTCAACTGCTATGCTAATGTAGTTGGTAATGTTGTTTTGTTTCTTGAAAGTTTGCTACAGCAAATTGTTGAAAATCGGAAACAAAGATTCTGTTCGTTGTTGTATTCTGTTTATGAGAAATGTAGTAGTGATAAAAGTAAAATACAAAGTGTTTCTGATTTTGGAAATGTTTTGGACATATGTTCCGGTTCTACTCAATTTACGCAGAATATTCAGCAAGATTGTCAGGAATTTGTAATGTATATGCTTGTTGTATTGGAAGATGAAGGTATAGATATTGAAAACCGTTTTGGCCTGTCTTATAAATGGGAACATAACTGTGAAAATTGTTTGTTTACATGTAGCAGTAACATTGACAATGAAAGATCCATATATTTGACTTTACCTGACTGTAAATCAGTGTCTTTTAACACTCTAATTAGAGGAGCAAGTCAAAACATGGAGTGTGGACAATGTAAATCAGAAATGTCATCAACATTATGTATACAAAGATATGGACAGTATGTAATTTTAATGCTGCAACGTTGTAGAGCTGATGGAAGAAAATTGGAAACTTTAATTAAAAAATGTGTAGCTGGTCAAGTTTCAATATCAGGAATAACTTTTGTAGCTGTTGCAATTATTTTTCATGATGGACCTTCTACAACATCTGGACATAATGTTTGAAAGTGTCTGAAAGGTTGGATACATTGTAATGATAGTCAAATGTTTTTTAACAACGTTTGCCTAAAGAATTACCAAATTTTTACTTAATATTTTCAAAGCCAAGATTTTAGGAACAAAATTTGGCCTTTCAGGATTACTGCTGTTAAGGTAGGTTAGTCTGGTGTTGTAGAGTATTTTGTAAGTGAGGGTGAAGAGCTTGAAGGTGACCTCTTGTTTATATTGAGGCAGTGTAGGTGTATCAGGTGGTGGGTGATGTGGCAGCAGCAGGGGACATTGATGATCACTCAGGTGGAGGTCTTTTGGATTTGTTGTAGGTGTTTGGCTGGAGTTCTTTTGCCACAGTGTAGTCTGCTGCTGATGAGGGCCTGTGTCACTGTTCTTCTTCTTTTTTTTAGGATCCACTTGTAAATGTTGCATAGCATGTTGAGGGTGTTATAGCAGTACGAGGAGACGGTGTAGACTTGCTTACACATCGAGAGGGAGGAGTTGAGGATGAATCCTAGGTTGTGGACATGGTCGGTAGGTGTTGGTACTGTTCACAGTGTAGTCAGGTAGCAGGAGTCGTCCGAGGCTGAGGGGGTGGGTCTGAGGATGAGTACCTTCATCTTGTGCCAGTTCATGTTTAGAGAGCTGCTCTTTATGTAGTTGGTGACGTCCTTCATTGTGTCGTGGATGTTTCTTTTGGTGGTGTGCGGCTTCTTGGTGAGGAATAGGATGAGCTGGGTGTCGTCGGCGTAGGAGATGATGTTGAGGTTGTGATGGCGTGCCACTGGCTTTCCTCAGGACCTTTTTAAAATAGAGTGTAGTGCAGGTTAAAAAGGAGTGTAATCCAGGCTATGTGTTACACTCACTAAGGTGTTTCTCTAAGTGTGAGAGGGGGGATTCCCTTCTCATATATGCGCTTAGATTGTGCAGCCAATGCTTCCAGGAGTGAAGCAGTAAGGAGTTGACCAGCTTTTCTGGTCAGAGCCTGCCTTGTACCTGTTGCACCGTCCTCGTACCTAACACGTAGCCTGGATTACTCTCCTTTTTAACCTGCACTACACTCTATTTTAAAAAGGTCCTGAGGAAAGCCAGATTTAGTTTAAGGCACTGGCTGAAACATGTCGACCAACTGATGGATGTAGGAGGTAGTAACTCGCCTCCCTTAAACATCCCCAAGCCTTATTTTAACCGCTGACGGGGGCCCAGTTATTAAAATTTAATTTACCCTCGGGTACTGGGACCCTCGCCAAGCCGTTTTAACTCACACTTCATTTTACACCTCACACTGCACTCTCAGTAAAATACCAGCTCCGCTGTAATCAGGCGTCGCAGCACACCCGGGACACATTAGGTGTCACTGGGTGGGCTCGATGATAAAGCATGCCACCAACCAGGTTGGTTGGTGAGGGCTTCATGAACTCACCGACGAGGTGCCCATGACAAATCTAATCAGAGTCCTAACAATATTGGTCATATTTAAGCTAGTCTCTTTTGATAACACACTGTATCTTTTAAAGACATTTAAAAAAAATTATATACTGAGTGTACCAGTGTTCTATAGCTGTTACTGTGAGTATTTTCGACTTATATAAGGAATTACTACTTTTTAATTATGTTAAAAGGTGAGTACTGGATAGGTATTTAAGAGTTTATTTCTGTGAAAAGACATGAAGTATTCAAAAACTAGTGTGATAATGGTACCTAAATATACACAGATACACATTGTTATTCTGGACAACCAATAGTATCTCTTGCATTTTACTAAAACACATTTACTATTTTGGAAAGGGTAAGGTGAATAGACATATTCTAAATTTTTTAGTACTGCATTTTACTATAACAGCCTGAGTCTTTTCCTATAGTCATAAGGAGTGACTGGTTTCAAAATTTAAGAAAACTTAAGAACAGGATATCCTTATAAGTAATTATGTTTATGTAACTTTATAAAGGAGCACAACTCTACTAATGGAATGTTATTAGACAATGGTATTTATGTAATTTTTTTTTAGTCCAAAATAGTTGAAAACGCTAGTTTTGTTTTATATATTAAGAAAACTGATAAAATGAACTGTTTATATTTTTATACAAGGAGCTACAACATAAGAGAAAAATTATGGAAAGAGAACATACCCATACTGAGGAGATTTTGGAAATTACGTTGAGTGTAATTGAAGAACTAATCGTATCTGTCACAGGCAATGAAAGTGAAGAAGGGGAAATTAGTGCTGCAGACATGAGCTATGATTTCGAAGACGAAAGCTTTGATGCAGATTTAATGGAAGCATTAAATTATGTTGAAAGTTTAGAACAAATTAATTCCAAAACTGCTAACGAGGGAATTGATGTGTATGAAATAACTGATGAACTTGTTTTAGAAGCTCTGTTAAATTATGAGATGTTAGAAGAATACATTTATTGTTTAAAAATAATAAAGGTTTGAGCACTATCTACTAATGTATTCATTGTACTAAAAGTGAAGCACTTATAGATTCAGTTATACATTCTTTACATTTTTGTATTGATTTAAAATATGCAAAGTGGGTCTGAGGGCATGAAATGCTTAAAATCCCAATGGACTATACATCCAGTCTTCTATGCACCTGCAAACTTGTGTTTTATACCTTCAATTCCCCAGTCAGTATCCTTCCACTTTCACTAAATACTCTGACACTGCTGTTTCAGTACTGTAGTGAGTCATTCAGCAGTATGTGCTTATCTATGTACTGTGGTAAAACTGAAGCTGTTATAAATTTAGTTAGGCACTTTGTTTGCAGAACTATAATCATCTAGTCAGTACTTAAGTATTCATGGAGCAAAGTAGGTCTTACACCATTGATTGCTTTAAACCCCTATAGACAATACACGCTGTCTTTTATCCACCTGCAAGCTTGTCTTTTATACCTTCAATTCCCCAGTCTGAATCCTTAGACTTCCACCAAACACTCAGACACTGCTCTTTCAGTATTGTAGTGAGCCAGTCAGCAGTATGTTCTTTTCCATTGTACCGTGGTAAAACTGAAGCTGTAATAAATTTAGTGAGGCACTTTCTTTGCAGAACTGTAATCATCCACTCACTATCTAGATACTAATGGATTAAAACAGGCCTTAGGCCATAGACTGCTTCGAACCCCAATAGACTGAGCATGTAGTGTTCTATGCACCAGCAAACTTGTATTTTATACCTTCAATTCCTCAGTGTGTATCCTTACACTTTCAGCAAACACTATCATACTGCTGTTTCAGTATTGTAGTGAAACATACAGCAGTATGTGCTTACCTATACACTGTTGTAAAAGTAAAGCTGCTATACATTCATCAACACACTCTGCTTGCGGAATTGTAATCATTCACTCAGTACCTAGGTACTCATGGTGAGAGTGGGGCTTAGGGCATGGACTGCTTGAATGTCCTATAGACTATGCATGCACTGTCCTATGCACCTGCAAATTTACCTTTTATATGTTCAATTCCCCAGTCTTTATCCTTACACTTGCACGAAACACTCTGTCATTCCTGTTATAGTTTTGTAGTGACTCATTAATCAGTGTGTAGTAATCCATTCACTACATTCAAGCAGTAATCAGCAGATGTACAATAAGTGGTACATCCCCAGAGATATGCCAGTTATTGTGCACTGTGACATCACCACCATGGATGCATTGTATTTACAATGTGGTGTATTATGGGGCAAAAACGGCACAGATATGTGATGTATTTGTGTTGTGAAGGTGGCGCATTGCTTGACTTGCGTTAGAAACACATCGCAGAACCAGCAATGCTCTTGGGGCCCTATGCTTACAATGCTGTGTCAATCCTTACACCTGTTTCAAGCAGATGCAGGGTTTCGATGCAGCATAAGCGTAAAAGTGACTGAATGAAATCTTATAGATTTCATTTAGTCACTTTTAGGAGGCGTTCCTGCACCAGAACACCTCCACACCACCCCCCACCACCCCCTCTGTGCAGGAAAGCCTCCTTCTGGTGCAGGGCTTTACAATGTGATGCACCTTCCATATGCATGTCATTGTAAATACCACACACCATGGCACATCTTTTGCACCACCGCTGCATCACAAAAGTGACGCAACAGATGTGTAAAAGAGGCACAAGGGGGTTGTAAATCCGCTCCTAACACATACAAATTCACCCAGACAGTTTCACCAGCCGTGCAAATTGAAGCATAGATCTGTAACATATTTATATGGATATGTTACATTCAAGTGCTTCGGAAGTACTACACTATATTATAAATACCTTTTAGATTTATGCTGTAGCACTTCCTTAAGGTTCTGCACTTTCACATTCACCATACAGTAGTAATGTATTCATTCATTCATTTATGAACTACACATTCATTCTGACAAACTTTTACACACTAACATAGAAATAAAGTTCTTTCTTTGACCAGTGAAGGTAGTTCTAAAAAGAACTGTTTTTTTGTGTTTTTAGTTTTCTATTTTTTTTGTATTTTTTGAACAAGTTTATTTTTTTCTTGAAAACTAAAAAAATAGAACAGGAACCCAAAATGTGTCCAACAGGAACAAAATGGAATGTGAAAAAAAAACTAATGCCGATGACAGCGATGCTCACCCTTCCTGCGTAGTATCAGGTCGATGGACTGTTCCCCGTAACATAAACGTTCGTCACAATAAGTGCAGAGGATTTTACCTTCACCAAAATCATGTTCGATCTGTGGTTGTGGACTGCTTCCCACAGGTGGTGGTGGTGCACTTGATGTAGTTGCTACAGCAGCAGGTGGGACCTCTTGCAACCTCCGTGTTGCATCTCTTGCAAAATTGTTGGGGTGCAAGCTCTTCACGTGCCGCACCATACTTGCAGTGCCAAATGAATATTTTTTTGCAGGATTGCCCCTGGAAAGTGTAGTTTGGCAAATTTTACAGGTCACAAGAGGTGCATTGACCTTTTTTTCCCCTTCAGGGAAAGTAAAAAACTTCCAAATGACCACCTCTTTTTCCTTCCTCTGAGGTGCTTCAGCAACACATTATTCATCAGAGGAGTGGCTGGAAGATGAGTCCATAGGTGTTGTCATCATTCTAATTTGACAGGCTTCAGAGAAGAGATACTTCTTCTTAGAAAGTCAGGGTAGAATGATTTAAATAGGAGGGTTCTTTCAAGAGTTGGAATAGGAAGTGTTATGAACCAATCTAGTCTCTTCTTTTTAAATCACATGGCTTTGTGTATGCTTACGGTGCGTTTACAGTGCTCTTACGATGCGAGTGTGAACGACGTACTGCCGCGATTTGCGTAATTGCTTTTAAAAATAATATACGCTTATTATAATTAAAAAAACATGAGTTTCATGATTATCCCAGATAATGTCTTCCCTTAAAATGTACATTAAATACATAAATATATGTTTTTGAACATTTACAAACTTTCGCGGCGTGCGCGTACGGAACGCCGTACATGATGTCACGCGGAAGCATTGATGCGACACGCAACGTCAAAGTGTATCCGTATCATGTGAACGGGTTTGCGCAGAGGACGATTTACCGTTCAAAGTATGGTACGATCGCGTATCAAAAAAATGAAAAAGGAAATATATAGTAAATAATAAAAAAAAAATTGGAAAGTACTTTTGTTATTATTTTACATAAAGAATATGAAATATAACAGAAAATAAAATAAATATAAATATTTATAATAAAAATGTAAGAAATTAGTATAAAAAGAAAGAAATATAATAATTAATTCATTTGAAAATTATCATTTACAAAACCTTTGAAATGCACTGAAAAAAACCATAGGTTTCAGCCATGTTATAGTTAGGAATTGGCATTTAATAAAGCTTGCAAATTCACTGAAAAAAACATAGGTTTCGCACACGTTATAGTTAGGAATTAGCATTTAAAAAACCATAGAAATTCACTGAAAGAACCATAGGTTTCACACATGTTATAGTTAGGTGGACATTTCACTCATACAAAACCATTGAAATCCCCCCCCTTTATAGTTAGTTCAGCTAACTATAACTCACGCGCCCGCAATGCACTGCTGATGACGTCACATATTACATCACTCATGACATGGTGAGTGACATCACTCATGACATCACTGATGACATCATCCTTGTGAAACAGTGGCAGACCTCCTCTCACCCTAATATAACCTTTGATGCACACATTCAAAAATTGAAACTAACATTTTTTTTTAAATGGAGATACCAATACCAGTTAAAACAACCTATTAGGTTATTCCAACATCTACATACACATCCACTCATTCACCAACAGTTCTATATAGTCACTCATACATGTACTCACTCATTATATGTACTCATACACCTATACATCCTGTTACACACTGATACTCATCTATAGAGTTACTCACACACATACTCCCACATTGAAATAAACTATCAAACATCCATTTACTTGCATATACAGGTATACACACACCACTACACTGACTTCTACAGAAACATACACATACTTACTCTCTTAAACAATCACTTTTAGAAACACATACTTATTTATACAGGAACTCTTCCAATCTCTCACTCTCACATACACTCACTTATATACATCAATACTCACATATACTGGTTTTAAACCTATGTAGTTACTCATAAAGATAGTATTGAGACAGTCATTCACTCACTAACACAGCCATACACACACTCATCCACCCATACAGTCCTGCACACATGCTGTCTTCAAAACACATACAAACAGTGAGTCAGTCATTCATGCATCTGTACGCTAAGTAATATCACCCACCGAACTATATAGACACTCTTACTGATACTCAAAGAACAAAGTAATAACCCATAAACACACTCATGTAGCTACTTGCCGAAGAAACCAAAGGACACACTCGGGTTTCAGGGGTTGCAATTTATTCAAACTTCTGTGCATGACCGGTTTCGGCTTGTGCCTTCTTCTGATGCAAAGTTCAAATGCGTGCTCTCCTTTCGCTCGTAATTTTATGGGCTCCTCCTTCCAATGATTCGGAAGCCTCACCTGCACCGGATCTTCAGATTGCGCCAATGACTAGGACTACCAGTCCCATGATGCAGAATACAGTCAATCCGGTGCACAGGAGAGCCGCCACGATGTTATTTGCAATAAACGCCTCCTGTCCTCTCTTTCTTGCCACACACTTCAGGGACACAAGCTTGGAGACGCGAGTGTGTTTCCAGCGTCTCGCCGAGCAGTCTTGGCCTGCCGTACAACAGCGGCTTCTTGGTACCTGGTATACACAAACTTGGTTCCGAAACTTTTCAAGCACTTATATCTTAAACATTCTTGAACGGATTTACACCAAATTAGTGAAATCACACTTTTTGTGTAACGTTCTATTTTTATGACATGTTTGGTATAAACCAACTCAGACATTTTGGCTGTAGTCACAACAAGCAACATTTCCAATGGTAGAATAAATTGAAAAAAATCATATTGTTTCACGCCCTTTAACTTTTTTGCTGCAGGGATCTGCATGAAAATAAGGGAAACTTTAGCACAGTACTCCCAACATGGCCAATTGTGATGCAGAATTCTCCAAAATGTACAAGCTAATAACATTTTCTGCTGCCGTCCCTTTCAGAACCTCCATTCTGGAGTAGGAATTGCAGGTGCAAAGGATCTGAATGACTTATGCAAAAGTAAGATTTCTGTTGTGGTGGCCATTTCAGGTTGTGAAGGCATGTCCCAGCATCGTGAAAAAATAACTAAAAAAGCCAAATAAGGAAACAGGATGAGTAGACCCTGACCCTGGGATCATAGTGTGAGATCTATCAAAGTGGCCCCTTGGGTTAAATAAAAAAAATGAAATGATTCAAAGTCAAGTCCTGGCCAAGTTTATTGACCCATGCAGTGTCTTTAGTGGATTTGAGGATCTGGAATGGAACCACATACCCTTAAGAAGGGCTGCATGGGTTATGAAGTAAGCCCTACATTGTGGTTTTCTAGGCATAACACTTGCCTTGGATTTATGGTTTCACAATTGGGTCCAAGAAACCAAAAAATAAAGAAACAAAGGCCAACCTCTATGACTCAATCCCACCCTTGATGGGTTGACCGCTAAGCATGCCTTGTGACTCATTGGTTGGTAGCCCACGGCAGGCAGGGTGCAGAGTTGACTTCCTGCAGTCGGTTAGGTACAAAGTCTGACTGAAGACCAACAACCACAGCAGCACATGGCTGCACACTGTGGCTTGGGAGCAGGGCCTGTCTATAGGCCAGGCCCTGTGGTCAATCTCTGCTGCACACTGCCCAAGGCCATGCACAGTGGGTGCTGAAAATTAAGTACACCATAAAAAACGCATAGAAATGAATAGAAAATAGCACAGTTTATAACAGTCTTATGGTTACGGATCAAAACAAATACAAGTGCAAGTCCTAGTGATGGTTACTAAGGCATACGACAAATACCATGCGCCATTCAATCCACCATGCTCACAGCACCAATTTGCCAGGAGCACAGAAACAAAGCAAAAAAAACATAACATAGCGAGATTCACTAGTTATTGTGCTTGTTGAGTGAGTTGGTAACAATAATTGGCAAATATTATTGGTTTTGCATATTTGAGCCAGAAACATAACTCCGTTTTTAACTGTGTGATTTTCAACAAAACTTTATGTCTTTTTTTGTGTACACGCATTCCCACACACACACGTATGTATTTATTTGCCGAGTTTTAAATAGTGCTGGCTAGACCCGGAGGTATCACAGCGCTTTACATGAGGATCGTTACATTACCAGTTACAAATTACATCAGTTACAATTGCAAGTAAACACACAGGACAAAGACAAACAATGTTACAGTAGTTCATCAGAGGGAGGGGGAGAAAGGAGTCATAGCAGGGAGACAAGTAGAACTGTGCCCAATGTCCGGCTGGGTAGGTGAAGGCCGAGGGGGTGAACTAGGGCCGATCTCCTCTATAGCAGACTAGCAGCTCCACCAGGCATCAGCCATGTTGCTCAGGTTTCCATGGTCAGGAATAACAAGAATAACCTTTTTGCATAATTAGGTTAGTTACAGTTGCATAATTTAACATAGAGGAACAAATCCCCAATAGAGGAAAGAGGGAATATGGGAGGGGAGTAGAAGCAGGGGGCTGGGAAGCAGATCAGTTCTGGTAGACCGGCAGTGGAAAAAGAGTACCTCATGGGGCCCAATAGGTTAGTGTAATCGGGACATTAACCCAGGTGGGATTATATAGTCACTTGGTCCAGTGCCAACCCCGCGCAGGGTCATCTTGGCGTCTTATTGCGATTGATTGAAATGGGTCCCGGGGGGGGGGGTATCCTTAAAATGAGGAGGCCAGGGGACATACTTTAGGGAAATTGGGGAGTAGAGTACAGCCACTTATGAATCTTGCAGCAACTTCAGAGCATCAGGCTTCCCGCAGCGGCGGTTTGAGACAGCCCAAGGCTATATGGCAGATAAGGGCATTGGTTAAACAATGAGCGCCAATCAGGTACGATTAGTGCCTGAGATGGAGGACCCCATGAGTAAATAATATAACATGGTGGCCATCTTAAGGTCAGGCAATGGCTATGTGTTCCAGTGTATTGCTGATCCAGTGCCTTCAATTCACATCTGCACACAACATTACAGGAGCCTTACTTTCGTCTTCCTTATTACCATGGAACAACAGGGAAGCCTCCTGAACTCCTCCTGAGTGAGGGATGACGTCTGCCATTTTGGGGTCAGGCGGGCCAAAATATATACTATAACCTCCTTTGCTGGGGCCATGTTGTTGCATCCCCTGCACTCTGGGGGAATATGCCCAGCTCCAGGTTCGATTTTATTCACGGTCCTCCAATGTTCGTGGCTCCCAAAGCTCTACTCTGACAGGATAGTCCCTACCTTGGTCACAACCTTGGAGTCAGCTATTAGTGCTGCCCATTGTTATCCCTGTCCGGACACCGCCGGCGCTTTAAGAGTGCTCCTGATCTTGACAATCACGAGGCAAGGAGGGGGCAGGGGTGGTCAAGGGTCAGTTTCCAGCTCCCCCGGTCATCGGAGCAAACCGCTTTACAAGGCGATCGAAGCACCAGTCTCCCTGATCTCCCGGACAGGCATGCAGAACCGCGGGAGTGTTACGGTCCCCGGTCGATAAGAACGAAATCCTGCAATTGCTCCAGATACTACTCAGGTCTCCAAACTTCAGTTACAGAGGGTGGGGGCCAGTAGGTTCACATCATGGCAATGCCGCTCCCGGGTGAACTCACTGCTCGGCGCCGTATACACTGTTTCAGCTGGTTCCATATCTCCACGGCACGGTCTCATTCCAGGCGGCATGCCCAGAGGAGGACCATTGCAACAAATGGGGTCAGCGACTATTGCCTGATAGTCTAGAGGGCTTCTCCAGTGGTCAGTCTAGACTGTCAGGGCAAATTTTATAGGTGATTTCTCAGTCTTCAAGCGCCATTTTGGGTGCCGGGCCCCGGGGATCTCAGCAACAAATAACAGACTTCCTGGGTCCATTAGAGCCACCGTTTTCAACCCTGCTGCCGGCCCGAGTATTCCGATCATAGATTCATAACTTTTTGTGAGGGTTGGATGCGACGGAGTGCCGCTCTGTGGTCAAGTGCGTGGAGTCAACACGGAGCATCAGCTCCAAGCGGCCATTCGGCCGCTGACAATGTTGGCGGCCATATTGGAGTGTACAAAAAGCATTAGATATATAATGCTACCAAATTGTAAAATCACATAATCAATTCTTTTTAGATTATTATATACAAATAAGTTTTCATGATTACATTTTACTTAAATTAAACTTCATAATAGTGGCTTGTGCCCAAGTGGGCCTGGCTGCAATAAATCCAACAGAAATTTCTGGGTGCAGCATATGCCAAATTAAAATGGGAATACCAGCTTAATGTAACCATTTACCTTTTATAGCATAAGCAGTAAAAGAAAATATTAGAATTAGAGGAGCAGAAAGCACAAACAAAATTGCGCCCCATTGGGCATACCAAACAATTCACAAAATCAAATATAAAGCCAAAAAAAGATATCCTAGCTCTCCTGCATTTCTCATATTACTCCATCACAGCGGATTACAATGTCGCGAGTGCCTGAAAGATTTTTAAAACACAATTAATATAAAATACTGATAGAGCTAACAAATGTAACTATTAAGTGTTCTTAGTGTGCATAATTAAAATACTAGATTACATTTTCAAAGCTGACTGTACAGACACATTTATAGATATGTATACATTTCTTCATCAGACTTTAAACCAATTGGTTCTTTTGTCCCTATTCTCAGGCTGTATATACATTCCAATTGCCTAAATTGCCTTTCCCAATCCCCTCCTCTAGGATATTTTTTTATTTGGTCAAGTACACTACATGTCAACTGGTTGGGATTGCTGTCATGAAAGTCCCTAAAATGTCTCACTACTGGGTACATAGCATCTACATTTTTCACTGCCCTTATGTGCTGCAAGATGCTTTTGTGGACTTAATGTTTGGTGCTGCCTATTTAGGTCGTAGCGCATGGACATCTAATCACATAGACTGCATAACCTGATTTGCAATCTGGTGACTTTTGAATTTTTATTTTTTCTCCAATCTCAGTTTCAAATTCACTGATGTTTACACCCTGTAGACAGGCTTTGCATTTACTGCATTTGTGAAAGCCTCTCTTTCGTTGCAGCCAACATTCATCAGTGCCAATCTAGTTTTTCAGTAAAGTGTCCCTTTGGATTGGGGCTTGCGGTAAGTGATGGAACTCATTCTTCAAGTGCAGAGAACCTCTGCATAGAAGAGGGCACTGCCGTATGAAGTACAGGACTGGGCATAAGGAGTAGTCTCTGACCAGACACTGTGTCCATCTCTGTGAAATCATCCAACCTCACACTGTCTACACACAAACTGTACATTTTGTTACAGTGTAGAACTAGTTTTTTAAAAACTTTTTTATCCTTTTAAACGTTATTTTTTGCATAATATCTACATTTCTTTTGTTTTTCCCACAAAGCCTTTGTGTTTTTTTGGTGGAGATGGTATTCCTTAACCTTTGAAAACATTCTTTTATTTGAGTGCCTGTGTCCTCGGCCAGGAACCTAGCTTTCAAGTTTGATTCCGCTCTCTCTTGTAAGACTCAGATCAGCCATGTGTCCTCTTCATGCTTCTGGAAAATGAATTCTCTACAGAGATTTCTCCACCTTCTTCCAATGGACTGCCGGAAGACAGTGGTTCATGCACTCATCACGTCTCAGGTAGATTATGCCAATAGTCTTACCTGGGACTGCCTGATTATATGATCAGGAAGCTACAGAATATACAGAATGTGGCCGCAGGCTCATTAGAAATATCCCTATACGACATCACATATCCTTCCACTTATGGAGTCTACAATAGCTACAGGTAAAAAGGAGGGTGGAGTTCAAAGCCCTCACTCTCGCCTACAGGGCAATTAAAGAAAAAGGCCCCCACTACCTGAGAAAAAGACTCCGCAAATACCATCAGACAAGGACCCTGAGATCTAATCACCAAATACTGCTGGTTACCCCCCGCTTAAATAAAGCCAGAGTAGGTGGCCGATCCTTTATGGTAAGAACGGCCCACATATGGAATTCCCTACCCGAGACCATAAGGAACGCCAACTCAGAATTTGCCTTTCGCAAACTCCTAAAAACCTGTTTTTTTAACCTCCCTTAGTTCGGAAACTTATTGGCAGTTCGCTTCCTCTTCCTGTGCTCCGCAATTAGCGCCGGGACAACTCCGTTGGAGGTAGCTGTGCGCTCTACAAGCTACAAAATAAATAAATAAATAAATAAGTTGCAAAATGCACCATCTTCTCATCACTTTCCTCAAGTTGTTGATGCAGCACATCCTAAGGAGAAGTATTTTATCGTCTAGCTGTTCGACTCTTCTGCTTCTCAGCACATGCTATGCTTTTGTGATGCCTAGCCCTCCATAGCTTCCACCTCACACTGGTTCCCATGGAATATTGTCCATCTTTTTTTTATACAGCATCTGGTTCCACAAATTGCACATCCCTCCCTGAGCATTAGTTTTATGTAGACTGCTTGAGGTTTCAAAAACTGCCACACCCTGATTCTTTCTTAGGTCTCAGTTATTGTGGTGCTGAAGAAGTAGATGGGATTACAATAAAGTTGACACCTTCTGATGCTGCACATATGTTAGGCCTGGCAGTTGGTGTGCTTGGTGTCTCTTTTTAACCAGATTTGTCTGAGGCCATTATGGATTATATTTGCATTTACACCAAATTACCTTTCTTAAACACGAATCTGGTAATGGTGTTTAGAAAAATCAGTTGAGACCCTTTCTAAGGGCTATGGACATGGTGAACAGTCTAAATATCGAATTTTAAATATCGAGTTGCCAAAATATCGAATTTTAAATATAGAATTGCCAAAATATCGACCTACAAAAATATAGTGGTGCAGAATATTGAACTGGAGGTAAGAAATATTGTTTTTAATAATATCGAAGTTAGCAATATCGAAAGTCATAATATAGTTGTTACAAATATAGATTTTTTTTTGTGTTTTAAGTGTTAGTATATGTGTTAAAAGTATATATTATGTTTGTAATGTATGTTAGAATTAGTTCCGCAGCGGGTTGTGGGTTAATAGGGAAATAGGGTGGGACGTAATTTAATTATAATATATTAATTAAGATGTGATTTGAATGAATGAATAATATGTTAATTAATTTTTGGGTAATTTTATTCTATAGCAGGTTGTGGGTTTATAGGTTAATAGGGTGGGAAGTAATTTAACTTAATTAATTCATAAATTATGTAATTAATAATTCAGTATTTAATTATTTATATTGTTAATTGTGTTAATTAATTAATAAAGAATTATAATTTGATTAGTAATAACTGATAATGTATTGGTAATTATGTTTCTTGTGTAAAAAATATTAAATAGTCATGAATGAAATTAAATATTAATAACTAATTTGTTAATATGTTAAAATTGGGAGAGGTTTGTGGGTTTATAGGGGAATAGGATGAGAAGTAATTTAATTGTCATTAAGTAATTATTACAGTTTATTTATTGGTATTGATAATTAATTTATTGTTGGTTATTAATTGGTAATTACTTTTTATTAATTAATGAATCGTATTAATTAATATAATATATAATATAATATAATTATATTAATCGTATTAATTAATAATTGGTAAATACATTTTCATATTTATTATGCATTGCTGTTGATAATTAATTTTTTGTTAATTAATTATTAATTGGCAATTAATTTATATGCATTGATTAAGTGATAATTGTATAATTAAGTGAAATGTTATGTGGAGTGGGTTGTGTGTTTATTGGGGTATAGGGTGGGAAGTAAATTAATGTTATTAATGTTATTATTAATTTTTATGTATTGGTATTTTTAATTAATTTATTGTTCATTTATGATACTTCATTATTAAATGACAAAAATGTGTTAATGTATAAGTATGTTATTGTTACCCCCTATGCTATCCAACACTTTCCTTACTGTTGCACTCACTGGAGTGGGAATAGTAATTTTTACCCCGCTATCCAACACCTTCCCTACTGTTGCACTGTTTGGAGTGGGAATAGTAATTTTTACCCACCCGCTATCCAACACTTTCCCTACTGTTGAACTCACTGGAGTGGGAATAGTAATGTTTACCCAACCACTATCCAACACTTTCCATACTGTTGCACTGTTTGGAGTGGGAATAGTAATTTTTACCCACCCGCTATCCAACACTTTCCCAACTGTTGCACTCACTGGAATGGGAATAGTAATTTTTACCCACCCGCTATCCAACACTTTCCCTACTTTTGCATTCACTGGAGAGGGAATAGTAATTTTTACCCACCCGCTATCCAACACTTTCCCTACTTTCCCTAGTAATTTTTACCCACCCGCTATCAAACACTTTCCCTACTGTTGCACTCAGTGGAGTGGGAATAGTAATGTTTACCTACCCGCTATCCAACACTTTCCCTACTGTTGCACTCACTGGAGTGGGAATAGTAATTTTACCCACCCGCTATCCAACACTTTCCTTACTGTTGCACTTGGTGGAGTGGGAATAGTAATTTTTACTTTCCAGCTATCCAACACTTTCCCTACTGTACCACTCGCTGGAGTGGGAATAGTAATTATGAACCCTACGTTATGCAATGATTCACTATTGTTATATTTAATGTACTGTAAAATATTAATAAAAATGTTTATGTTTAACTTATTATATATAATGTATTTTTATATTTATATTATAGGTTTATATATATATATATATATGTAATTATATTTAAAAATATATTTTTTACATTTTAAAATTATAAATAATTACTTTTTAATATTATCAAATATATATATAT
This sequence comes from Lissotriton helveticus, assembly GCF_964261635.1. NCBI lineage: Eukaryota > Metazoa > Chordata > Amphibia > Caudata > Salamandridae > Lissotriton > Lissotriton helveticus. Next base: position 1,196,295,995 of record NC_136065.1, read on the forward strand.
ATATATATATATATATATATATATATATACATATATATATTCACTGAAAAAACCATAGGTTATAGACATATATAGTTAGGAATTAGCATTTACAAAACCTTATTTTACTCACACAAAACCATTGAAATTCCATATATAGTTAGTTGCACTAACTATATATCGCGCAACCGCAATCCACTGCTGATCATGTCACATATTACATCATTCATGACATGGTCAGTGACATCACTGATGACATCACTGATGACATCTCAAATGACATCACTGATGACAACATCCAGTGACTGTATGTTTCTGTAAAGTTAAAATATGTCTTACATATTGAAGAATGAGTGGATGTATAAGTGTCTGGATGAAGGATTTAGTAGGTGCATGACTGACTGTATAAGTGAGTGATTAAATGTGTCTCACTGAGTGCATGGGTTAGTGACTAAACTGTTTTAAATTGTGCATCATTGTGTCTGTTGTTCTGTAATCTGATGCATGTGTTGATCATTAGCTATATGACTAACTATATGGGTTATTGATTGGTTGCCCAAGTATTTGTATGGGAGACTGAGTGTGTGTGTGGGTGTCTGGGAGGTGTATGACTCTGTGCATAGACGTGTGAGCAGTTGATTCACTAGATGTATGGGTTCAAAAGTGCATGTGGAAACAGCTGTATGGGCGGTTGACCGTGTGCATGAGTGTATTGGTGAGTGAATGGATATCTCAGTGCTACATGTCAAAGTAAGTACATATGTAAAACACAGTACATGTGAGAGTTGACATATATAAATAACTGTGCATAAGAGCCAGTGAATGTGTGAGTGGCTGTATGGATCATTGTGAACTTGTATCAGGGATTGTATAACAGAGTAAATATGTGTTATTATATGTTTCAATAAGTAAGGTGTGTATAACTATATAGTTGATGAAATGGAGGTGTGATTGATTCTTTGCATGACTGACTAGGTGTGTGAGTAACTCAATGGATGAGTGACAGTCTGTGAGTGTCTGTTTAAACTGAGTGTATCTAAGGTTATATTAGAGTCTGAAGAGGTTCATCGTATCATCACATGAATGATGTTATCAGTGATGTGATCAGTAATGTCAAATGAGATGTCATCAGTGATGTCATCAGTGATGTCATTTGAGATGTCATCAGTGATGTCATCAGTGATGTCACTGACCATGTCATGAATGATGTAATATGTGACATGATCAGCAGTGGATTGCGGGTGCGCGATATATAGTTAGTGCAACTAACTATATATGGAATTTCAATGGTTTTGTGTGAGTAAAATAAGGTTTTGTAAATGCTAATTCCTAACTATATATGTCTATAACCTATGGTTTTTTCAGTGAATTTTCAAGGTTTTGTAAATGCTAATTCCTAACTATATATGGTCTATAACCTATGGTTTTTTCAGTGAATTTCATAGGTTTTTTAATAGCAAATTTTTATAGTTTTTAAAAATAATAAATTTTAAATCGAATTTTATATTGTATAATTATGTCATTTTTTTTTTTTATTTATTCTTTTTGGTGCGCTCCCGGGGCGCGGACCAGTGAACGCACGGGTAAGCGCAATCTTACGGCACGCCCCGGGGCGCGTACTGATGAGCGTCCCGATAGCGCTATTGTTTCGAACGAAAACAACATCGTGACGTATTGCGTAGCCGCCACGCCTTGCGTCATAAGACACGTATCGCGTAGCCGCGAGATGCGTCTTATGACGCACCGCGTAAGCGCACCCGGAAGCGCATACGATCGCGCAACGTAAACGCCCTGATGCGCTTACGAAACACGCCCCGGGACGCGCCCCGGGGCGCGTAGCGTAAGCGCGTCAAACCATGTGACTTTAAAATAACACTTTTCATTGGTTCATAACTTTTTTTTTTCCAAATTGTATGAAACCCACCCATTTCTCTCGCTATTGCTTTGTACTTGGAGAGAGCAAGAGCTGTTCTGTGTACTGTGTTCATTTCCTACTTTTCTAATCTACAGCAATGGCTGCAAGAGAGTCATCCAGCAGTGATTCCGACGGATTTTTAGATGAGGACCCTCCTCAGCAAAAGAAAAAAAAACATTTCATCTGGAAATTCTATGACATCCCTGAAGGACAAAAAAAAGTCAACACTCCAAAAGTAACCTGCAAAATATGTGGTAGTACTTTATCCAGAGGCAATCCTCTGAAAAAATATAGTTTTGGAAATGCTAATTTAATCAGGCATGTGAAAAGAAGACACCCTAACAACTTTGCCAGGGAGAGTGTTAGAGAGCTGGCACGGAATTTACCCACAGATGGCGGCAGCACCTCCACTGGTGGAGCAACACCTTCGGGACCACCCCGTGGAAGAATGGTCCCTAACATTCAGCCGGTGTTTGCAGGCATCAAATTTCTGTGCACGGAGTGTGACGAACTGCTCTGCTATGGGGAGCAGAGTGTTGAACTCATTGCCATAAAGAAACAGCAACACCGCTGCCCTGCCAATCCCTAAATTTTCACATTTTTTTGCTCCTGTTGAGCAGTTTTGGAATCCCTGTTTTTGTTTTTCCCCTGACAAAAATCCAAAAAAAATATAAAATCGTTTTAAAAAGTCTAAAAAAATATAAAACAAAAACAAAAAAAAAGTTCTTTTCAGAACTACCTCCAATTTATAAAAAAATGCTATTTTTTTTTTTAAAAAGTGTCATTTTTCATCTCCATGGTACGCTCCCCCGTACGCTCCCCGGTGCGCGTACCTGGCGCTCCCCCCGTGAAAATCGAATCTTTTTTTTTTTACTCGCGGGACCCTTTTATGGCCCCCACATCAAAACTAAGGGGTCAGGGGGGTGTACCCTGCCCCCTTTTGCTCATTTCCCCCTTTGATTTTTGCCACCTCTTGTGTCTCAATCCTACCGAGACACAAGATGGCGGCCGCTGCGGACTGTTTCGAATGTTTACAGACACCCGAGAACCAATCAGCTTGCCGTGCGCAAGTTGCGTGGCGCGCCTGGAGCGCTCCCCGGTACGCGCACCGGGGCGCGGCTCTAGATATATATCTTTTTTTAAACCTAATTTACTCAAAATTCACAGGAGCACATATCATGAGACCTAGCAAAGGCACATCGGGCAAACAATATCTACAATTTTGCCAAGTTTCGTGGAAATCCATTCAGCCGTTCGGGCTAAAAGTGAGGCCAACCGCCCTATGGAAATTAACATGGGAAAAACACGTTTTGGGACCCCCCTTTTTTCTCAGCCCCCCCTTGACAAACCCCCCCCAAATTTTCAGTTGCTGCTCAGAAACAAAATGTTCCATTTTCCTGAAAATTTCAGCCAATTCCGTCCACAAACGCCAAAGTTATTAGACATAGAATTTTCAAAAATCCCATAGAGAAAAAATCCTAACTATATATACCTACTGGCGACCGCCAGTAGGTAATATATATATATATATTGCAAACAATGATGGGTTTTTCCAAGATCCATCCCGTGGTCAGTTGGCGCAAAACCGGCAGAAACCCAAGCCGGTCGAAATTGATTCCAAATTCAATTGATAAAGTAAATTTGCGCACTCGGAGGAAGGTTAAACAATCACCATTTATTCCATGATACCGCTACGCGTTTCGCCACCCGGCGGTGGCTTGATCACACGATAACTTCGCGTTCTCACGGACGTGCATAACTCGACATTGTTAACTGAACATAGAAGAGGCACTGCACATCAGCCTGTTCGGACAAGAAAACATGGTCGCCATTTTGAAATGGCTAAAATATAGCCTTCTATTATGATAAGTCTATGTTGTGGATACATTAAATCCATAAACCACATATTATGACTTATTCCATTACAATCCTCTAAGCAAAATGATAATTCAATCAACATTTCAATTGATGAGAAAATCATAACATTATAAATACACGAGGCTAGTGTACTTACAGAAAAATAAGGTGTATAAACAAAGGATTACTTTCCAAGTGCATTCCGTCTAGTGCCTTGTCTCCTTGCTTTTCTACTGGCTTATTTGCGGACTAGTGCCCATACTATATTTTATTTTACGGCTATGCTTGGCCGAACAGTAATAATTATAATCGCCAAGTGGCCTATCATGCAGATACCTCAACCTCAATTCCATAACATCAATCAAAAGTGTAACACTGTGCAAAAATTACTATTCCGACAAAACTCTGTCTTAAGTTCATTAATCCTATCCATAAAAAGTGCAAATGTCTTATCTTATCCTGTAGATATTTCAATCATTTGAAGAAAAGGGTAGGGAACCGTGCATATTCAAAAGTGAGAGTGAAATGGTCCCTTTCTCTCCCTCCCTAACATCCTGACATTTATCCTGCATCTCCACTGTGCCCCCGCATAGCTGAAGTGGTGCGGTACCCGATCGTGCAACTCCGAGTTCGCGGTCGCCTCGGATGGCCGAGAAACGTCGACGCGAAGATTGTGGCCTGTGCTGGTAGTAATCCGGGACCTCGAGTTGTGACGTGGCTGGAGGGGAGTCGAACAACAGCGGCCGCGGCCGGACGGGAGGGACCGATGGACCCCGGCGGTCATTGCAGCATGCCGATTTTTCCAGCGGACGCAGACGGAGCATGATGCCCGTGCCCCGAGCCTCACAACACGCATTTGGCTGATCTCCCTGTGGTGAGCGACCCGGGCGCCGAAGACAGCTCTGCCGCCCGCATCGGACTTTATCTGGTGGACTGCCCGGGGTGGCCTGCCCCTCAGTGTGACCGTCCGCCGGCCGCGGCAAATGTCGGACTATGGACCCCCTTCTTTCTTTTCCTGGGCATGGTTTGTAGGATATTGATGGTACTGTAATACTAAGGGCCTTGAAGTGCTCCGCTCCGACCCCAACGCATACTACTCGGAGACACTGGGACCCCGGATGCCTGCTACGATGTGCACTATCCTGTCCGGGGGGCCCCCGGGGGCGAGGAGCATTGTGACGGAGGTAGGGAGTACACACTAGGAGATGTCCTCCTGGCTAATACTGACGTTCACTCCTTCTTGAGCCGTAGTCTGTTGACTCTCCATGACTCGCTGGCGTCTATTGCTCCTGAAATGGGGCCTGTGGGCATCGATGGGAGTATGATATGTCGGGTACCCGGCTACGCTCGGCCATTGGATACCGAGGACTCCCTGGGTTGCAAAGTGCTGGATTTTGAGGACAGTGAACTCGCCGGCCGGATTTGCACACCTGACATTCTTTTGGTTTTCCCGACTCATGTGTTAGCCACCAAACAACAACACTGGGTACTTTTGAAATTGGAAAGCGACTACTGGAAAGGAGGTGTCGTCACTGTTCTGCGGCCTCCGCAGAGCACTCGGGTGGCTTATAAGACGCAGGTTTGGTCGCCAGGCTCGCCTGCCCGTGGAACTGTTGGGCTGGGGAATTGGCTTATTCCAGCTCGAACTGGCCAAGGATGAATATTGCCTGATTTGTTACTGTGTCTGTGATTCCGGTGGCTATGCAGGACTCGGCTCGTTATTGTAATTGTGGGGGACGTGAGATGGACTTATGAAGATGGCCGCTTCCCTTTTGGGGAGCTTACATATTCCTCTGAGATGCGGTGGGGGGGGGAGGGTGCGAGGGTCCTCCTCCCCTTTTTTCCTTACTTGGGGTTTCAGTTGTTGGGGCGACAGGCATGCCTATAGGGGGGGGTAGGCCGTAGCCTTCTGCTGGTATGCGGGGTGGGGGATGGGGATGGGGTTTGTTTTCGGTTCTCTTTTGTTTCTATGGCCCCTTTTTCCTCTTTTTCTGCTCGTACTCTCTTTCTTTATTTCTTATATACCTTGGATCGGGTGGGGGCTCAAGTCTTGTTCTATTTGGAAGAATTGGGAGAATCTTGCAATGTGCGCTTATGTTTCTCACAGTTTTTGTTGACCCTACGGGTAGGACACCGAGTTAGCGCATGGTTATTGTATGCTTGCATATTCTGATTTTCACGTTCTCCACTAACTTCTTAATCATGCTTATACTGAATAGCGAATATCCGACTGCATGATTTGCTCCGAGTATGACTTTGCTAGACTGTTTGTCATTGGATCCTTATTCCCATATTATAAAATGGAATCCTCTTCAATCCTGATATTTCGTGGACACGCTTCAATATACATCCTGCTGTTACGAATTACTATGTCTTCGAACCGAGTGATGCTGGACTGTGTTCATTTTTGCTTTGCAAGGTTTTGATTCTGTCTAGCGGCCGGCCCTAAGGGTTGTAGGCCCGTGTCTGTATTTCTTTGCAGCAACATATATAAGGTTTTCCAAATAAAAAAAAATAATTAAAAAAAAAAACAGATGTCTGCTGCATTTTTTACAAACATCACAGCTATATCCCAAACACAGCATTGATTACAATATTCTTTTCACAAAGCAATATTCAAATTACTTATGTATAATGTACAAATTTCAGTTTTCATGGAGGTGGGTGGCTAGTTCCTCGTCTAAATTGTGCCCTCCCAGGAATTTGGTCTTGAGTTGCATTATCCATTTGGATTCCCTTTTCCTCAAAGCCAACAGCCTATTCCCTCCTCTCTTACCTATGTTTACCTGTTCGATTGCATAGTATTTGAGCAGGGAATTATTAGACTGATGTTTGGTTTGGAAATGACGAGCAATGGGGTAGTTGGTATCTACATTGGTGATCGCTCGCAAATGCTCTTGTACACGTTTTTCACCATGCAGACTGTGCTCCTCACATATTTAAGACGACATGGTCACTCCAGAACATATACAACAAAATTGGTGCTACATGTCAAAAATTGTCCTATACTGTAGTTTCTACCTGCATCTGGTAGTTCTACCTCTTTGACCATTGCACTAGTGCTGCAAGCACGACAGTGACCGCATGGGTAAAAACCTTTGAGATTGTGTGCATTGTGGCTGCCCAAAGGGCTGATGTCTCCTTTCACCAAAATATCCCTCAGGCTCTTCCCTCTCCTATAGGTTACTGAGGGTCTTTTTCCAATATTGGGACCTATGATGTTATCTGCTTGGAGTATATTCCAGTTGTCAGCTAACATCTTAGAAACTTTCCTGAGTCCTCATTAAATGTGGTAATCACTCTGGTAACAGGTTCTGTATCAGTGTTTACACTTTTATACTCAAGACTGCTTTCTCTAGATCTTCCACTTACTTTGTTAACGGCTTTGATCAAAACTACCTCAGGGTATCCCCGTTCTCGGAACCTTTGCAGCATGTTATTTTTCTCTATTTCAAAGAGGCTCTCACTCCTACAATTACGTTTGGCCCTCAGTAGCTCACCATAAGGTATGCTCCCATTTGAGACTCTCAGGGTGAGCACTGAGGGCATGCAGCAGGCTATTCCCTGCGGTCTCCTTCCTCTGGTAGACAATTGCCCATCCTGTACCATAACCTGGATGTCCAGGAATTCTATACTGCTAGTACTCATATTGGCAGTTAGCTTGACATTGTAGGGATTTGTATTTAGTTTAGTAACAAAATCCATAGCTTCTTGTTTGGAACCACTCCATACTAAAAACAAGTCATCTATGAAGCGGATCCAGGTCCGCACCTTACCAAACTCATCTCTTAAGTTGGCATCTCTGCGGATCTCCTCCTCCCACTTACCCAGGAAGAGGTTTGCCAAGCTCGGCGCAAAGCTAGAACCCATCGCCGTTCCACGCACCTGCTTGTTGAGATCCCCATTAAACATGAAGATATTGTTGTTAAGACATATCCTCATCATCTCTACAAGCATGTGCGTGTGTCCCATGTATGCTATGTCTCTTGCCTGCAAATAATGCAGGCAAGCTGCCATTCCTTGTTCATGGTCTATGATGGTGTAGAGGGAGCTCACATCCATGGTCATTAGTATGAGCCCTTCCCCCATGCCATACTGTTGATTTTATTCAGAAAATCCTTAGTGTCCTCCAGGTGAGATGGCAGTGCCATAACGTACTCTCTAAGAAAATGGTCAATATATCTTGAGATATTTTCATTGACACTGCCTAAGGAAGACACTATAGGTCTTCCAGGAGGTTTTCTGGGGTCTTTGTGCACCTTGGGCAAAAGGTACAGGATGGGAAACTTAGGGTAATCTTTCTTGAGAAAACAATATTCCTGCCATGTGATTAAACCCTCATTTTGCCATTTAGCAAGAATTTCCCAAGTGCTGGTAATGCTCTGATTATATTCTGTAGTACTGCTCTTACAGTACAAATTTTGCATCATTCAGTTGTTTGTATGCTTCTTCTGTATACATGTCTCTCCCCCATAGGACTACATTTCCCCCCTTATCTGAAGGTCTGATGATAGTATTTTCATCACGTGCTAAGGAAATGATAAAGTCCCTCTGAGTTTTAGACAAATTAAAATTGTGGTTCATGTTGTCTGCAGTTCTATGTTTATGATGCATGAGTTCTTTGGATATAACATCATGAAATGTATCAATGTTATTGTGCGCCATAATAGGACAAAACACCGATTTAGGTCGAAAATTAGTACATGCTGCCCTATCCATGGGGATATTGTTATAATCTTGTATCCCCTCAGCCTCTACATTATCACCATAAACATCCCACAATTCATACACAGTTTGTAACATGTCATTATCACCTATGGTGAGTTGTATAGTATTGGGCCTTTCTCCTTCCACGTTATGAGGGCTTCTATTGTACAATCTGTGCCATTTCTGTCATTTTAGTTTACGCACAAATTTAAAAATATCAACTCTAGTGTTCGAATAGTTGAACAATTCTGTCGGGCAAAAGGAAAGTCCTAAACAAAGAGTCATTTTTTTGCTATCACTCAGAGACCTAGCAGACAAATTGATGATGGTTTTATTTACCATTCCCATATCCATCATTGTTTAGCCTTTTTGTAGCCCACACGCTTGTTTCCCACGGGCTTTTTGTTTGTGGCTTCGTTGCCTGATTTTGAGACGTCTCCTCTTTGAGCGCCCCTGCCTCTTGGTCTTCCTCTTGGCCGTCCTTGTGTCTGTGTTCTCTGTTGTACTGGGTCCCTCTCTCGAGTTTGTTCCTTCGCTCGACGTGACCTGAGGACCCTGAACTCGTCTAAAAAAGTGGCCTGTTTTTTAGTTACCACTATATCAGACACGGTGCTCATTGTATGTATTGATGCATCAGTATCAGAGTCACTGGTTGGCACTTGCTCAGGTTGTTCCTCAGTTAAGTCAGATGTGCTGGGCTCGATGCTAGGATTGCTTGTTTGTCTGTAGAGATGATCATACTTCGGACTATAAGTTAGTATCCTGCCGCTCTCATAGTCCCCGCAATCCCTTTGTAACTTCCTTTGCTTGCGATATTTTATATCATCCTCATATCTTTTCATTCTTGATTTCAAATCATCCCAGAATTTAGTGATTCTGTTTTGTTCAGAACATTTTTCGAGTTCATCTTCAAGTTCTTTTAGTTCTGCAATAATTTTGTCACGATCCTCCCATGCATACTTGATAAGAATGCACAGCATATTTTTTGAGCTCCTTGATGAATTTGCTGCCCATTCCTCCAACATTAGGGGATTCATTGATTCATGTGAGGGCGTGATATAAATTCTGAGTCCTCGTGGAACCATTTCTTTCTCCACATAATCCTGCAGTGAAGTGGCCTCCCACCATTTCGATGCTTCCTGTTTTTTGAGTTTTTAATATCGTCTGAACAGGGCATTCAAGGTGTCACTCTCTGGTTTGTCTGGTACGGTTGTTGTTCCTACTTGTTTGCCTGGTGCTCTTGCAAATAATAGTTGTGCCTCTTTCCTCCTAGCACCCTCCTCGTCCATGTTGTAATCTGCTGTGTAACAATGCGTGTTACCTCGTGATCCTGCACGTCACGGAAGCACAGAGTGAAACTGCAAGTGAACTTGCAGCTTCCTGTGTATTGAATGGTGATTGTCACCCCCTCCCTGCCTGCTTGGTTTGGAAATGACGAGCAATGGGCACTAGTGCAATGGTCAAAGAGGTAGAACTACCAGGTGCAGGTAGAAACTACAGTATTGGACAATTTTTGACATGTAGCACCAATTTTGTTGTATATGTTCTGGAGTGCCCATGTCGTCTTAAATATGTGGGGAGCACAGTCTGCATGGTGAAAAAACGTGTACAAGAGCATTTGCGAGCGATCACCAATGTAGATACCAACTACCCCATTGCTCGTCATTTCCAAACCAAACATCAGTCTAATAATTCCCTGCTCAAATACTATGCAATCGAACAGGTAAACATAAGTAAGAGAGGAGGGAATAGACTGTTGGCTTTGAGGAAAAGGGAATCCAAATGGATAATGCAACTCGAGACCAAATTCCCGGGAGGGCACAATTTAGACGAGGAACTAGCCACCCACCTCCATGAAAACTGAAATTTGTACATTATACATAAGTAATTTGAATATTGCTTTGTGAAAAGAATATTGTAATCAATGCTGTGTTTGGGATATAGCTGTGATGTTTGTAGAAAATGTAGCAGACATCTGGTTTTTAATTGAAGATTTTAATGTATGCTTTTTTCTGTTTTCATTTACAGGAGGAAAGGAAGGGACCATTTCACTTTCACTTTTTAATATGCATTTTTGAATATGCCCTACCCTTTTCTTCAAATGATTGAAATATATACAGGATAAGATAAGACATTTGCACTTTTTATGGATAGGATTAATGAACTTAAGACAGAGTTTTGTCGGAATAGTAATGTTTGCACACTGTTACACTTTTGATTGATGTTATGGAATTGAGGTTGAGGTATCTGCATGATAGGCCACTTGGCGATTATAATTATTACTGTTCGGCCAAGCATAGCCGTAAAATAAAATATAGTATGGGCACTAGTCCGCAAATAAGCCAGTAGAAAAGCAAGGAGACAAGGCACTAGACCGAATGCACTTGGAAAGTAATCCTTTGTTTATACACCTTATTTTTCTGTAAGTACACTAGCCTCGTGTATTTATAATGTTATGATTTTCTCATCAATTGAAATGTTGATTGAATTATCATTTTGCTTAGAGGATTGTAATGGAATAAGTCATAATATGTGGTTTATGGATTTAATGTATCCACAACATAGACTTATCATAATAGAAGGCTATATTTTAGCCATTTCAAAATGGCGACCATGTTTTCTTGTCCGAACAGGCTGATGTGCAGTGCCTCTTCTATGTTCAGTTAACAATGTCTAGGTATGCATGTCCGTGAGAACGCGAAGTTATCGTGTGATCAAGCCACCGCCGGGTGGCGAAACGCGTAGCGGTATCATGGAATAAATGGTGATTGTTTAACCTTCCTCCGAGTGCGCAAATTTACTTTATCAATTGAATTTGGAATCAATTTCGACCGGCTTGGGTTTCTGCCGGTTTTGCGCCAACTGACCACGGGATGGATCTCGGAAAAACCCATCATTGTTTGCAATAATCTCTGAGGGATCTGAGGCCGGCCACACGGAGGATTGGTGTATCGACATCGGGAGTTGGTGGTGTTTCCAGTGGAGACTTTGCGCCCAGACAGCACTAAGGTAGGCTCCACGCTGGGGTTGCCCTGCCAGGTGGGGGGGACGGTCGAACCTTGTGGTTTTGACGGTTTCCCGCCGGGCTGTGGCGCCGAACGGCCGGGGGTCAGCCTTGCTTTTGTGCTTAGGGCTGTAACTGTATGGATCGGAACATTTCAGGAAAGCACTTTGTGGACCTTGCAGGAAGGACTCGCTGTATTTAAACCTGGGTTCTGAACTTCTTTCTCCACTAACACCAGCCCCATAACGAAGAAACACAGTGGCATCAGGAACTGCCTATTGCAGGCAGGGAGGGGGTGACAATCACCATTCAATACACAGGAAGCTGCAAGTTCACTTGCAGTTTCACTCTGTGCTTCCGTGACGTGCAGGATCACGAGGTAACACGCATTGTTACACAGCTGATTACAACATGGACGAGGAGGGTGCTAGGAGGAAAGAGGCACAACTAATATTTGCAAGAGCACCAGGCAAACAAGTAGGAGCAACAACCGTACCAGATAAACCAGAGAGTGACACCTTGAATGCCCTGTTCAGACGATATGAAAAACTTAAAAAACAGGAAGCATCGAAATGGTGGGAGGCCACTTCACTGCAGGATTATGTGGAGAAAGAAATGGTTCCACGAGGACTCAGAATTTATATCACGCCCTCACACGAATCAATGAATCCCCTAATGTTGGAGGAATGGGCAGCAAATTCATCAAGTAGCTCAAAAAATATGCTGTGCATTCTTATCAAGTATGCATGGGAGGATCGTGACAAAATTATTGCAGAACTAAAAGAACTTGAAGATGAACTCAAAAAATGTTCTGAACAAAACAGAATCACTAAATTCTGGCATGATTTGAAATCAAGAATGAAAAGATATGAGGATGATATAAAATATCGCAAGCAAAGGAAATTACATAGGGATTGCGGGGACTATGAGAGCGGCAGGATACTAACTTACAGTCCGAAGTATGATCATCTCTACAGACAAACAAGCAATCCTAGCATCGAGCCCAGCACATCTGACTTAACTGAGGAACAACCTGAGCAAGTGCCAACCAGTGACTCTGATACTGATGCATCAATACATACAATGAGCACCGTGTCTGATATAGTGGTAACTAAAAAACAGGCCACTTTTTTAGACGAGTTCAGGGTCCTTAGGTCACGTCGAGCGAAGGAACAAACTCGAGAGAGGGACCCAGTACAACAGAGAACACAGACACAAGGACGACCAAGAGGAAGACCAAGAGGCAGGGGCGCTCCAAGAGGAGACGTCTCAAAATCAGGCAACGAAGCCACAAAAAAAAAGCCCGTGGGAAACAAGCGTGTGGGCTACAAAAAGGCCAAACAATGATGGATATGGGAATGGTAAATAAAACCATCATCAATTTGTCTGCTAGGTCTCTGAGTGATAGCGAAAAAATGACTCTTTGTTTAGGACTTTCCTTTTGCTCGACAGAATTGTTCAAATATTCGAACACTAGAGTTGATATTTTTAAATTTGTGAGTAAACTAAAATTACAGAAATGGCACAGATTGCACAATAGAAGCCCTCATAACGTGGAAGGAGAAAGGCCCAATACTATACAACTCACCATAGGTGATAATGACATGTTACAAACTGTGTATGAATTGGGGGATGTTTATGGTGATAATGTAGCTGTGGGGATACAAGATCATAACAATATTCCCATGGATAGGGCAGCATTAACTCATTTTCGACCTAAATCGGTGTTTTGTCCTATTATGCCGCACGATAACATTGATACATTTCATGATGTTATATCCAAAGAACTCATGCATCATAAACATAGAACTGCAGACAACATGAACCACAATTTTAATTTGTCTAAAACTCAGAGGGACTTTATCATTTCCTTAGCACGTGATGAAAATACTATCATCAGACCTTCAGATAAGGGGGGAAATGTAGTCCTATGGGGGAGAGACATGTACACAGAAGAAGCATACAAACAACTGAATGATGCAAATTTTTACTGTAAGAGCAGTACTACAGAATACAATCAGAGCATTACCAGCTCTTGGGAAAATCTTGCTAAATGGCAAAATGAGGGTTTAATCACATGGCAGGAATATTGTTTTCTCAAGAAAGATTACCCTAAGTTGCCCATCCTGTACCTTTTGCCCAAGGTGCACAAAGACCCCAGAAAACCTCCTGGAAGACCTATAGTGTCTTCCTTAGGCAGTGTCAATGAAAATATCTCAAGATATATTGACCATTTTCTTAGAGAGTACGTTATGGCACTGCCATCTCACCTGGAGGACACTAAGGATTTTCTGAATAAAATCAACAGTATGGCATGGGGGGAGGGGCTCATACTAATGACCAAGGACGTGAGCTCCCTCTACACCATCATAGACCATGAACAAGGGATGGCAGCTTGCCTGCATTACTTGCAGGCAAGAGACATAGCATACCTGGGACACACGCACATGCTTGTAGAGATGATGAGAATATGTCTTAACAACAATATCTTAATGTTTAATGGGGATCTGGTTCGTAGTGAAGAAACAACAAAAGTTGACACGGCAGTGATAGCAAGGAAGGAGGCAATAGAGGCTGCAAAGTACCACGCCTCTGCCTAGCCTGTGACCCGTGATCCATGACCCCGCCTCCGTAATGGCGCCCGTATTCCCGAGACGCTAGCAGATCGCCGGGAGCCTTGAGCCAAGCCGCGAGCCAAGGAATGTGTGTGAATGGGACGATAGCGGCGAAGAGGTGAAGAGGTGCTGCCTAAAGGCTCTGCCCCGCTGACTCGGTTTGCCCCGGATAGATAAATCACAACACGCTATTCGGCTGTCTCCTCTGGCTGTCTTTCCGAGGTGAGCGTGTTCAAGCGGTATCACTGCTGCTGCTGCTGGATCAGTCAGGCTGGTTCAAAGGCTCTTGCGGGCTGGCTGGACTGAAGGGGAGGAAGTACGTTATAGGCTTTAATTTGTGTTGGGAGGCTGCAAATAACGCCGAAGAGGAACTACATTGGAAAATTAGCCAGGAGCCTTTTGACTGGCGTTACGTGTGAATCTGGTGCGTCTGTCTCAAATACTCGCCCCCGGTAATTTGTGAAGAACTGTTTAGGGGTGGAAAAAAAAAACTTTTGGTGGTCATTAAAGCCCATAGAGGACTGTTACAGTTAAAGCTTTATATGCTTATAAGCCCTTTTTTTTGTAAAAAAAAAAAAAACGAACAAAAAAAAAAAAATGTGCTTTTAAAGAATGGGCAAACACAGAAGGAGGGCGATGATGCGGCCAAACTAAGCAAAATAGAAGCAGGTGCCCGACAGAAGGCTAAAACTCATCTCGCCCTGGCTAGAAAGGCTGCACGTAAGGCTGCCAGAGACAAAAAAAAGATGGAAACAGGGAGGAGAGCTCTGTAGTTGAAGATACAACACCTGAATCTTCAGATGAGGAATCACCCCCCCTCTACTCCCCTGCAGCACGAAGCACAGCAAAAGACAGGAATAGAGGGGGGTAATTTGGACGATATTAATGCTATAGACTCACTCCCTCAATCAGAGGTGGAAGTTCATCCTCAAACTCCAAATCCTTCTCCAATATTGGTTCTTCCAGCACCTCAAGCAGAAGAAGCGAGGGGAGAGAGGGGTACTGGCGGGAAGGAAGTGAAGGACTTTTCGCTCTTCGCAAAAAGAACAACTCCAAAATCTCTCCTTCCTCATGCATCACAGCTTCCTTTGGTCTCTATCACGTTGGATTTACCAGCCTCTAGTGCCCTATCTAAAGGCCCCGACATGATAGCAACAGTACCTCAAACTCAACTCCCAACAGCAAATGAGGCAGCGAGTGATAGTGATATCGTGCAAACTGCAACTCCCGGGAATGAGGAAGTAACAGGACTCGACTCAAGTTTACTGGGCTCTGAAGCAAGATCTGAGGCGAAATATCAGCTAGATATTCGCGAGATGCTCAATCTAATTCTCGACGAGATCCGCGAAATTAAAAATAATCAACGAGCAGAGTTAGCTGCCATTCACGCTAGAATAGATAAGTTGGAGGAGATAACTCTGGCATTCCCTAATAGGGTACAGGAAGCTGAGTCGAGGATATCAGTATTGGAAGACCAAATGAATCTGGTATCTGGAGCGACGAGAGAGGCTACAAAGAAGAGGATCTCCATGGAAAATAGACTCGAGGAGTTAGAAAACCACTCTCGTAGATCAAACCTGAGGATTGTGGGTGTTCCCGAAGGAACAGAAGGCTCCGACACGGTACGATGAGTTAATTCCTTCATCCAGAAAGTAGTCCTGCCAGACTTTGAGGGAGACCTAACGATAACCAGGGCCCACAGAGTACCAGCTCAGCGTTTTGCGAATTCTCATTTCCCAGAACTATCTTATTGAATTTTGCAGATTTCAGGATTAAGGAGCAGATTCTCTCTAAAGCCTATCAACAACGTCAGTTTACAATCTCTGAGACTATTAAATGTAGGATTTTTTCGGACATGACAGCGGCTGCGGCCAAAAGAAGGAAAGAGTTTGTAAAATTGCTGCAGCTATTCAAAGCCAACGGCGCCCAGGCCTCGATTGCGCAGCAATCAAAGCTGAAGGTTCTTGTAAAGGGAAAATTCTTTCTGTTCACTGACTTAGAGGAGGCTCAGACTCTTCTCAATGAGATATCCACAAGGGCTTAGGCTTAAAGGCTTAAAGGGGATAAAATGTGAGGAATCCAAGGTTCTAGTCTGAAGGGGATGTGTTAGCCAGGATCTCTTTTTTTCTTTTTTTTTTCTCTCTTTACGTTAGTTAAAAGGAAATGTTTGAAGGTGGGTGCTCTTGGGTTATTGGGTCACACCAGGGTGTATCACGAAGACACCCGAAGAAGAAACCAGAGGGTGGGATGTGAGCAGCGTGGAGGGGGGGTTCCCACGTTCCAGGGGGGGTTCAGGGTGGGGGGGGTAAATGCAGCAAAAAATACAAGCACAGTAGGTTTGTTATCTTTAATATTGTTTGGTACATAATATGTTTAGAATTTTACAGATTTAAGGATGAGATTTGATACATGTAATATCCTGTCCATTAATGCGAATGGGCTGCTTAATAAACAGAAGTACGGAGCCCTGTTGAAATGGGTAATAGCCCTTAAACCCCAGGTGGTCTTCCTCCAGGAGACACACCTGAAAACAAACTCTCCGAAGTTGTTTCTGCCAAGATATTTTTCCCATGGTTTTTTTTCCTCCGCTGGGGTTGCCCAGAGAGGGGTTGCTATTTATTTCTCTAGGAATTTACCCTGGGAAATTGTACGGATGCAAAGAGACTCTAAAGGTAGATGGCTTTGGGTTGTAGTAAAATTGTCGGGAAAAGTATTCAACTTTGTAAATTACTATGGCCCAATTTTTGATGACACCTTGGCTCTGACTGAAATCAGTGAAATTTTGACGGGCACTATAGGAGAAATTATAGTAGGAGGCGATTTTAATTACATCCAGGATCTAAAGAGGGACACTTCTAATAAGAACAAGAAGCAACTAAAACCAAAGACGAAAGGAGTACTGGAGGCTTTTATGACAGAGTACCAATTGCGGGACTCTTGGCGCTCCTTTAATCCCAATTTAGAGTCCTACACATGTTATTCTAATAGGTTTCATACAGCCTCCAGAATAGATTTTTTTTTATCCTCTAGATCACTTCAAATTTCCAGCGCGTTGATAGGTTGTAATCCCTTTTCAGATCATGGGAGGGTTGAAATTGAACTGATACTGGAGGGTATTGAAGGGGTGCGTTCTAGGTG
Source organism: Lissotriton helveticus (assembly GCF_964261635.1). Taxonomy (NCBI): domain Eukaryota; kingdom Metazoa; phylum Chordata; class Amphibia; order Caudata; family Salamandridae; genus Lissotriton; species Lissotriton helveticus. Next base: position 1,196,313,210 of record NC_136065.1, read on the forward strand.
GCAGATGGATTGCACCCTTTTACAGAATATGATATGGGTAGAGGGCTTCAAAGATTGGATAAAAGATTTTTTTCTAGTAAATAAGGACTCCGCAGAGCCTTTTGCGGTATGGGGAGCATTTAAAGCAGCAGCCCGGGGACAGATTATAGCATTTTCCAGTAACAAGGCAAATATTCGAAAGGAAAAAATATCTGCCCTCCAGTGTGCTGCTGAGAAGGAGCATGCATTAAAACTGAATCAAATGCCTAATAAATGGGAACAAGCCAAAGCAATGCTCAGGGACTTTTTTATTTTGGAAGAGATAAACAGCTCAAAGGCCTTTCAGCAAAGGCTGTATGAAGATAGTCAACTGATGGGAAAGATTTTGGCTAATTCAATTAGAAAAAAAACAAGAGTCTTCCATCATTTTGAAAATTCAAGAGCCTCTAGATGGAATAAATACTCGGAGCGAGGGGATTGCGAAAATATTCCTTGATCATTATGAGAGAATCTGCTCTACAGATATTCAAGTAGAGGGAATGATGATCAAGGAATATTTTGATAATTTGGATATTCCCAAAATCTCCGATTTCAGGCGCACCCAAATAGGCTCCGAAATAAGTTCCCTGGAAATTCAAAATAGTATAAAAGAAACAGCTGGAGCAAAGACTTCAGGTATGGATGGATTCCCGATCGAATTTTATAAGGTCTTCTTGAAGGAATTGGAGGATCCATTAAAAATTTATTTAATTTTATTAGAATAGGTGGTAAGGTTTCATCCGAGTTTAAAGAGTCCACAATTATTAGCTTTGTGAAGAAAGATAAGAATCCGGAGGATGTGAATTCCTATAGACCAATTAGTCTTTTGAACTCAGACTATAAGATTCTTATGAAGATCTGGGCTCAAAGATTTGTGTTTGCAGCCCAGGAGGTAATACACAAAGATCAGACGGGTTTTATAGCCGGGCGATATATGGCAGCCAACACAGAATACTTGATACAGGCGTTAGACTATTTTAATGTTAATTCGATCGCTGCATGCATCTTAATGATTGATGCTGAAAAAGCATTTGATTTAGTTAATTGGTCAGCGTTATTTGCTTCCTTAGGTTATTTTTGTTTCCCTGCCCCAATTATTAGTATGATACAGAATATTTATGAAGGAGCGTCAGCCCAGGTGATAATTAAGGCTAGGCAAGCAGGGAAGATAAAAATAAATCGAGGCACTAGGCAAGGTTGCCCCTTATCGCCCCTGCTTTTTACTTTTTTTATCGAACCTCTGGTAATAAAAATAAGGAATAATGATGTAATATTCCCTCCAATTGCCGGAATGTCAAAGTTAAAACTGTTTGCGGATGATATTATTCTGTATCTGGCTCCCGATAAAGAAAATATTTTATATCTCCTGAAAGATCTTAAGGAATATGAGAAGATCGGGGGTTATAAGATCAATGAGAAAAAAACGGAAGTTCTCATTTTAAATTCAAATATAGATTTTCTTCCGTTAGATCTTCAGCTCCAAGCACAAAAACGGGATCCAATAAGATATCTAGGGTGTTTTGTGACCAGAGAGTATCAAGAACTTTTTCGACTGAACTATATAAAAATGAAGAACAAAATCAAGAGCCTACTTGAACAATGGGACCTATTGCCCTTGTCTTTGATTGGCAGAGTAGCTTTGATAAAGATGAATGGACTGCCTTTGCTTTTATTCCTGTTTAGCAATATTCCAATTAAAGTCAATATGGCTTTTTTTAATGAACTCGAATCTATGGTGAGGAGGTTTATTTGGAATAAAAAGGCCTCAAGAGTCAAGCTTTCGGTGGTACCACTATCTGTAAATCAAGGTGGGCTCGCTCTTCCCCATTTTAAGACATATTATGAAGCAGCTTTTTTCGATATAGTGGCAGAATTATTAAGGATTAGACAGACAAGAGACAATTTTTTTTTGGATAGAATGCTGAAGGAATCAGGCTCTCAAATTTCTTTCTTTTTAAAAACTGCAAAACTTCCTAAGAAAACAAGATATAAGACATTGATGGGGTATTCATCAAGATTACGGCTTTTATTAAAAAAATACGGTTCAGATGGTTCTATTTATTTGAAATTGTCGGAATGCGCTAAAATGGGTCTTAAGATATCTCCGAATCACCTGTTAGAATGGGAATCTGCCTGATATTGTGAAATAAGGCACCTACTCATTCAAAATACGGTAATCAGCTGGCAAACAGTTATAGATAGAACACATCCCAGACGGCTCATGTTTTTTGAATACTTAGAACTGATTTATTTTATAAGAAAAGAAATAGGAGGCTTAGATACAACACCCAATGTTTTGTTAACAGCTTTATATGGGGAGAAACACAAGGGTATTGGATTCTGGTATAAAAAGCTATTGCCTTCTGGATTATCTTCTATAATTGCTAATCATTTAGAAAAGATAAGCCTCTCGCTACAGTGTGTTTTTTCAGATAAAGACTGGGAGGTAATATGCCACTTAGGAAACAGAGCCCTCCGAGCAGCTAATTATAAGCGAATGTCCTTTCTTTCTCGCTGGCTGGCGTACTACACTCTGGAAGCCTTGCAGAGAATATTCCCTGAATGTGAAAATAAATGTTTTAGGTGCAAAACTAGGGGCCAGGGGGGTTGGTATCATATCTTCTTCTCTTGTCCAAAGTTAGAATCCTTCTGGAAGGGGATTTTTGCAGACTTGGAGATAGCAACTGGGAAAATTCTATTACCAGAGGCGGAGGTGGCCCTTTTCGGTATCTGCAAAGAAAGGAATAGGTTCAATAAATCAGAAGAAGTGTTTATTTTTATTTCTACTGCAGTAGCACGGTCCCTGATTTTACAAAATTGGAAATCTACGGTGATCCCATGTCAGTTAAAATGGGTTAATAAAATGAGAAGAACTTGTAATTTTGAGAGAGCTTATGCAGGTAGAGGGGGCACGATAGCCAGATTTGAAAGGAATTGGAAATATTTTGAGAATCTTGAATTGATAAAAGGAAGTTGATTATTTTATTTGAATCAATTTTTAGTGGTTATTGCATTAGCACTTTAAGAACTGCAAATACATATCTATGGTGTTATGTCAGCTGTTTATGCACTTTATCGTATATATTAGTAAATTTTGCACGATATTGCATTCGCACTTTAAGAAATGTAATAATATTTCTGCTGCTATATATCGATGGTTTCTGCACTTTATTGCACTAGTCACTTTATATATGCTAATTTTGCACGTTACTGCACTAGCACTTTAAGAATTACAACAATACTTCTGTTGCTTTTAAATCGTCAGCTCTTGCACCTTATAGCACTAGCACTTTATGAACCGTATAGAAGTAATCTTGATGTTATTTTCGCTGCATTATACTGATAGGTTTGTATGAATTGTAATAGAAATATTGTTGTATAAATATCAGCTGTGTCTTTTGTGCTGGCACTATAACATCGGTACATTCAGTCGAACGTTATTGCAGAGTTTTTTAGGGTTGTTGTTTGTCTCTTGTATAATGTCTGAAAAAAAAAATTCTGTCTAACTATGAAGAATTTATTGTACCAATGTTTTTCCCTACGGCTTGTTTAATAAAAAAAAAATAAAAAAAAAAATGTTTATGGGGATCTCTACAAGCAGGTGCGTGGAACGGCGATGGGTTCTAGCTTTGCGCCGAGCTTGGCAAACCTCTTCCTGGGTAAGTGGGAGGAGGGGATCCGCAGAGATGCCAACTTAAGAGATGAGTTTGGTAAGGTGCGGACCTGGATCCGCTTCATAGATGACTTGTTTGTAGTATGGAGTGGTTCCAAACAAGAAGCTATGGATTTTGTTACTAAACTAAATACAAATCCCTACAATGTCAAGCTAACTGCCAATATGAGTACTAGCAGTATAGAATTCCTGGACACCCAGGTTATGGTACAGGATGGGCAATTGACTACCAAACTTCACAGGAAGGAGACCGCAGGGAATAGCCTGCTGCATGCCCTCAGTGCTCACCCTGAGAGTCTCAAATGGAGCATACCTTATGGTGAGCTACTGAGGGCCAAACGTAATTGTAGCAGTGAGAGCCTCTTTGAAATAGAGAAAAATAACATGCTGCAAAGGTTCCGAGAACGGGGATACCCTGAGGGAGTTTTGATCAAAGCCGTTAACAAAGTAAGTGGAAGATCTAGAGAAAGCACTCTTGAGAATAAAAGTGTAAAAACTGATACAGAACCTATTACCAGAGTGACTACCACATTTAATGAGGACTCTAGGAAAGTTTCTAAGATGTTAGCTGGCAACTGGAATATACTCCAAGCAGATAACATCATAGGTCCCAATATTGGAAAAAGACCCTCAGTAACCTATAGGAGAGGGAAGAGCCTGAGGGATATTTTGGTGAAAGGAGACATCAGCCCTTTGGGCTGCCACAATGCACACAATCTCAAAGGTTTTTATCCGTGCGGTCACTGTCGTGTTTGCAGCACTAGTGCAATGGTCAAAGAGGTAGAACTACCAGGTGCAGGTAGAAACTACAGTATAGGACAATTTTTGACATGTAACACCAATTTTGTTGTATATGTTCTGGAGTGCCCATGTCGTCTTAAATATGTGGGGAGCACAGTCTGCATGGTGAAAAAACGTGTACAAGAGCATTTGCGAGCGATCACCAATGTAGATACCAACTACCCCATTGCTCGTCATTTCCAAACCAAACATCAGTCTAATAATTCCCTGCTCAAATACTATGCAATCGAACAGGTAAACATAAGTAAGAGAGGAGGGAATAGACTGTTGGCTTTGAGGAAAAGGGAATCCAAATGGATAATGCAACTCGAGACCAAATTCCCGGGAGGGCACAATTTAGACGAGGAACTAGCCACCCACCTCCATGAAAACTGAAATTTGTACATTATACATAAGTAATTTGAATATTGCTTTGTGAAAAGAATATTGTAATCAATGTTGTGTTTGGGATATAGCTGTGATGTTTGTAGAAAATGTAGCAGACATCTGGTTTTTAATTGAAGATTTTAATGTATGCTTTTTTCTGTTTTCATTTACAGGAGGAAAGGAAGGGACCATTTCACTCTCACTTTTGAATATGCACGGTTCCCTACCCTTTTCTTCAAATGATTGAAATATCTACAGGATAAGATAAGACATTTGCACTTTTTATGGATAGGATTAATGAACTTAAGACAGAGTGTTGTCGGAATAGTAATTTTTGCACAGTGTTACACTTTTGATTGATGTTATGGAATTGAGGTTGAGGTATCTGCATGATAGGCCACTTGGCGATTATAATTATTACTGTTCGGCCAAGCATAGCCGTAAAATAAAATATAGTATGGGCACTAGTCCGCAAATAAGCCAGTAGAAAAGCAAGGAGACAAAGCACTAGACCGAATGCACTTGGAAAGTAATCCTTTGTTTATACACCTTATTTTTCTGTAAGTACACTAGCCTCGTGTATTTATAATGTTATGATTTTCTCATCAATTGAAATGTTGATTGAATTATCATTTTGCTTAGAGGATTGTAATGGAATAAGTCATAATATGTGGTTTATGGATTTAATGTATCCACAACATAGACTTATCATAATAGAAGGCTATATTTTAGCCATTTCAAAATGGCGACCATGTTTTCTTGTACGAACAGGCTGATGTGCAGTGCCTCTTCTATGTTCAGTTAACAATGTCTAGTTATGCACGTCCGTGAGAACGCGAAGTTATCGTGTGATCAAGCCACCGCCGGGTGGCGAAACGCGTAGCGGTATCATGGAATAAATGGTGATTGTTTAACCTTCCTCCGAGTGAGCAAATTTACTTTATCAATTGAATTTGGAATATATATATACATATATATATGTATATATATATATATATATATATATATATATATATATATATATATATATATATATATATATAAATAAAAATGTATGTTTCTTTTTTTTTTTAGATTACATTTTTTATTTAATAATTTTGACCGGTTTTACTTAATTTTGAGTATGTTTTACTTAATTATATTTCTTATTTAATTAATGTTATATTATTTTTAAGACATTTAAAAAATTTGATATTTTAGCATTCTATATTTTTAACCTCAATATTTTGTATTCTATATTTTTGCACTTACCTGTTTGTAGATAGGGAGTCGATATTCTGTCATTCTCTATTTTAATTCGATATGCTGCTAAATTAATATTCTTGTATTCTATATTCTGTCAGTGATCCCAGCACATATGTTTGAGTAGTGTTCTTCGAGTTCCAAATCAGATGGCTGTCTTCATTTTTTTCTTTGGTGTGCCGTAGTTCCTGTAGAATCAATGACAGATTGCTGTGCCACTCCAGCAGGGACTTTTATCCCTTTTCCGGGTCCCATGGGAGTTCTGTAGGACTCGTAAGGTCTTGGAAAACGGTTGTGTTTACTATGTAGGGGTCATTTTATTTTAACTCTGAGCATATGACAGAGGCTCCCAAACTTTTGAAAACAATAATCCACTTTTTAGAACGACAAATCTGCATGACCCACCTACCCTTAATGGAAATGGGGGTGATTTTTTAATGTAAATGAAGTATCATTTGGTAGCGCACTGTGATTTACAGACAGCACATTTTCCATTGAAATTGTCACTAACTTTGCACAGACATACAGTTTTACTGCTTAAACTATATTGCACACTAATGATAATGTTTGGAAATCAGGTTTATGTGAATATTTATCATTTGTGCATCACCAATTAAAGTGGCTTTCTATGTTTTGATCCTATTAAAATCTCTGTTTCCAGCACACTTCAGAATGACAAAAACGTTACTGCGTTTTGCTTTTCTACCAGCTGAATGCCTACAGTTCATTTACTGCTATTTACATTTTGCTGTTTGTTGCCAAAAATACAACATCCTAACATTGTCATATAATTCACTTTAAAAACTCCTCACTTTGCAGTCAGAGAAAAAAAATTGCATGTTAAGAGAATGAGCAGACTTTTGTTAGAAGACATGGCTTGACATTTGACCTGTTTCCTTTAAGCACTGCAAATGTGTGCATTATAAACATAGAATTTAAAGGCATGTTAATTTATCGCTTAAACATGCGCGACACACCAAAAATCATCTCACGACACACCTGTGGGTGTTGACCCACAGTTTAGGAAACACTGGCATAGGGTGTTTCCTCATAGGCACAAATAACCAAGACTCTTTGCAAGTTTTAGTAACAGTTGTGCATTTTTAGGTGTTGCGGGATCTGAAAACGCTACTGCTGTACATCTGAATCACCGTGAAACTATATTTCATTGGCCGATGTCACTATATTGATATATTTTGAAGGATGTCCTGCCTAATCACTGTTATTAAGGAGCGCCACTTGTTTGACTTGTGGTCAGGCCCTGAACACAACCTCACCACAGCCATCCAAAACCCCCACTGTGCACAGCATTTAGCTTTGCGCAGTAGTGGTTTGTCTTAGGATCAGTTCTCCAGACAGACCCAACACCCAGCCTGCCGTGGGCATCCAGCAAGCTGCTGAAGAACCGGGGTTTAACCCAGCGGCGTCAGGGGCACGCCTAAGATCTTCGAGTTCACATGTCTTGGTATTCAAAGACACAGAATACTTCTGGATGGCGTCAGAGACCAAGTTTATTAGCTGCAGCTAGTAACAGTGATCCTAGAAATACATCACGGTGTAAATTCTCAGGAGACTGCTCATTTTACTAAGGCGAGACGTCTTCTTTTATACCCAATATTCACATTATAAATGTACACCCACTGCACAAAATTCTAGCCAATAAGATACATTTTCAAACAAAGTATCACATAGCAAAAACTCAATTTACAGTTTCCCAACCCAAAAGTTAACTATTAGGAATGTCCCAAATTCAATCTCCACAAGCCGGACAAACCTATAATTGAAAGCATAACCCATGTAATGAAGAAACATAAAAAAAGAAACAGTAACAAATACTGAACAAGATAAAGCACGTGCAAGGAAACTAAAAAGTTAACGATGTCCTGAACATTGATTGGCAATCTCAGATAAAGATCGATCAGGGAAATTGGCTTTGCGAGGTCAGTTTCAGGTGAAGAGGTCAGTTTCTTACAGTTCATTTCAGAGTCAAAAAGAAAACTAGTTAATGTATACATGAACTAAGAAGGCCAGACCACTTTGTTCGCCAGGTTACCTTTACAGGCCTACGTGAGGGCAACACAAAATGGTGGCACAGAACAAAATGGAGTCAGACTCGAGAATTACAGAACCTCAGACCCTCCTTTTGCCATTACGTAGGCAATAACCTAAGACTCATGTTAATCTGAATCTAGGTCTATATCAATATTCATTAGGTCATCAAAGTGTTGCTGTAGCATCATTTTATTATTCTCTACTTCTCTCGGGACGGATCTCCGCACACACATAGTAGCACAAAGACTACAAATGGCGGGACCACACTGGATGCAAAGACAACAAGAGAAGAGGATGGCTAAAACCATACCAAGGAATGTCAGAATCTTCCATCCCCACTTAGACAGCAGTCCCCAAAACCATCCCGAAAATGACCAGTCTCCTTCGTCTACATGGATAGACTCAGAGATCTTATGTAACCTAGAGATGGCTTGGTATACTGTAGGGGCATTATCTGGTATGTAAACACAGCAACTGGATCCAATCAATTTACATACTCCTCCTCGATCTGCAAGTATGATGTCTAATACCATACGATTCTGCAAAGTCATAAGGCGGTCCGCTTGAAGCTCAGCTGTAAAATTACTAAGAGCACCTGCTGTCTCATTAATAGTAGCTTCAACAACGCAGACGAGCTGTCGAATATGCCTACTATTGATCATAGGACCCCAATGGGCAGGAAGCCATTGAACAAATCTCCTACCTCATGTGCTGCAGTATCTTCCTGATTGAAGACACCTGTACCATATCTCGTTCTATGATAGTCTGAAGCAGTAGTGTATGTAGGGGGAAGCAAAAACGCCACATAACATGTTCCTGAAAATTCAGGTGGCAACCATGTGTAGGCTCTGTCATGACAAACAAAATATGTACCTTTAGCTGGCACAAACGGTTGAGAAGTCCGGGATGTAAATGTAAATGTAAATGTATTTCGATTTATATAGCGCACAAATCACCCAGGGGTCTCAAGGCGCTTGCTTAGGGAACCCGTCCTGGTATTCCCCTATGAGATACCCCGGCAGGGTATTCACAAGGTGAAAGCCAGGCATCCCGCCGCGAGGGGCCGTAGTGGAGATTAAGCAAGCTATTGCCCAGAGTCGCAGAGTGTGACCCCGTGAGTCGAGTAGGCACCGGAGCGAGAATTGTCGAGTCCGTGGAATTTTTGAGCCCGAGACCCGCCGAGGCGGGGAATCGAACCCTGGTCCACGGCTGATCTCAGCTTCCGGGTCTGCCGCCTCTAACCACTGAGCCACGCTTCCCCACATTGATGATGAATAGACATAGGTTTGAGCACACAGACTCTTACCTAGCTGAGCTTTCGGATTCCGACCAGTACCTTGCAAACAAAAATGGCCTCGGTGGGGTACAATCCAAATAGGGGGAGACCTTTTTTGTCTCTCCTCTGTCAAGCTGGTACTACATCCAGTCACGTTCCAACCAACATAAGCCTGCACCTCATCCTTAGGGATAGTATTATATGCATCAATATCTCGGATCATAGCTACTATTCCCCTTATCAAGGCATTATTGCTGGAGTTATCTTTAAAGGAACGTAAGGGGCGTACCTCATTTGCATAGATAAACATGGTCTGTAAAGCCCACACAGACCCATTAAAAGAAAAAGGCAAAACCAAATATGGCATACCTTTATCTGTCGTATGAGGCATAAAACCACAAACCCAACAATTAGTGGTATTTACTACTAACTGATGCTGATGCAACAACTGTATGAACGAGTTGTTGACAAATTCTGATCTCCTTGTTTGCTCATGTTCAGGCAATGTATAAAACTGATGCAAAGAAACAGTAGTGAACGAAAGCATAGGTTGGGAGGTGGGTGCAGAGGTCTGTTGTGTAACATAGATAATCCAACCCACACTTGCTAATGTGATACTTAAAAACATCAAAAAGCACAATATTATAAAACATTTGCTACATATCAATGTACAAAATCTTGTCTTAAGCTCTATTCTCTCAACATCTCTTTCAGTTACAACAGACTCCATCCTCTAACGTGCTGCTCGCGTCAATTTTCCTTCTTCACTCAAGTGTGCGTCCAGGCGTCCTAGACGTCCCTAGAACCGCAGACCTTTCGTCAATGCGCGGGCCACCCCTTAAGTCTTATACCGCGACCCTGCAGCTGAACCCGGATGGTGGCTCAAAAAATAAAAATAAAAATAGTCTCTTGTCTGAAAGAGTGTAATTCACAAAAAAAAAATGTTATTGGTCCTTTTTAGACTTTAAGTTATATTGTTCTTTACCAGGCACAGTTTGATCCTGAAAGAGTGTCTCTGGATACGTAGTATCAAGTCTCAAACACGGCGGCACAGCTTCTTGCAAGACTTCATTATCCGCACGTTCTGACTGAGTCCATTCCATATGTGCATCGCTAAAAGGTACAAATCTTGGAACCCTTTCACTCTCGGAAATGGGAAACCCCTTCCCGGGCCCACTGATCGTGCGGTAAGGGCAAAGGTATCTTCTTGCAATGGGTACCATGTACCCAGTTTTTTTTGCCTAACACCTTAATAGCAGTCCGAGTTGATAACAGGACTTGGTATGGACCGGTCCATCTTGGTTCCAAGTTCTTTGACCTCTGGAAATTCCTGGTTAGAATCCAGTCGCCAGGTTGAATCGTGTGGCCTGCGTCTACAGAAACTGAAGGCAAAGTGTCATGGACCTGTTGGTGAAGAACACGCAATTTAGCAGTCAAATCATGTAAGTAGTTAACCAACATAGGGTACTCGATATCACTGTACTTCTTAGGCCTCGGCACACCCCAGACATTCGCCGGGCGTCCAAAAACAATCTCGTATGGGCTAAGTCCCACGCGAGAATGTACTGTCGTTCTCGTGGACAAAAGTGCCAATGGTAAGGCATCGGGCCATGTAAGACCAGAGCTCGCTTGCACCTAGGCCAACTTCAGCTTCAGAGTGCCATTATAGCACTCGACCAGGCCTGCTGACTGGGTGTGATTTGCAGTGTGAAATTTCTGTTTAATACCCAGACCCGCACATACTTTCTTCATAATCTAACCCACAAATTCACTTCCATTATCACTCCATACCATCCTCGGCAAGCCATATCTGGGAAAAAATTCTTTGAGCAAAACCTTGGCTGTAGACAAGGCAGTATTATCCTTTAGGGGGTAGGCCTCTATCCATCTGGAAAAGGCACAAACAACCACAAGGACATACTTCAAGTTATTGCATCTTTCCATATGAATGTAGTCTATCTGCAGCACCTCGAACAGATACGTTGGAGAAGCAAAATGACCTGCTGGAGTTGGGGTTCCCTTTCCAGGATTATACATCAAGCAAATCATGCAGCGTTAACCAAATTCTCAGCACACTTAGGAATTCCACCATTCTGCCATACCGGAGCCAACAACTTACATATCCCTTTTGAACTAATGTGAGCCAGCCCATGAGCCATAGTAACCACCGGGAGCACATATGCATCCGGCAACAACCATCGCCGATGCTCTGACAACTCAACACAACAGCCTGTTGAATCCAACATTCCCGTACTCTCTCTCCACATACTCAATTCTTTCTCAGTAGCTTCCGCCTGAATCATCTTCACACTTCCTGTTGTATCTTCACACATTCCTCCTTCCACAACCCATCTGGCAGGACGGGCAAAATACATCCGACTCGTCACATCTTTCGCTGTTTCTCTCGCTACTTCATCTGCAAATGCATTCCCTCGACCCACATCATCCGTAACCTTCTTATGCGCACTACACTTTACTATCACAATTTGGGGCGGCAAAGTAAGTGATTCAAGAAGTTCACTCACTAATTGTCCATGCTGAATTTTCGTACCATGGGAAGTAAGAAATCCTCTCTCTTTCCACAAACGACCAAAACAGTGAGCCACGCCAAATGCATATTGGCTATCAGTAAAAACATTCACTCTCTTTCCTTTTGACAACACACACGCTCTAGTCAATGCTATCAACTCCGCTGCCTGTGCTGAATTCTGTGCAATACGTGCTGTTTCAACAATCGTATGCAAAGTTGTGAGAGCATATGCTGCAGTCGTGTCTCCATTCAGAAGCTTAAAGCACGAACCATCCACCCATAGGGTACCATCAGGATTCGAAAGAGGAGTATCTTGCAGATCAACTCTACCCTTAGTTTGCTCCTCTGTCCGGAGAAAACAGTCATGCTGTTCCTGAACATCTGTCTCTACAAAAATTGGCAACAATGTAGCTGGATTCAATGTGTTGCACCGCTTGATGTGCACATGACTAGCCAAAAGCGTCAACTCATAACCTGACAAACGTGCACTGGTAAGATGTTGAGTCTTTGTTCTGTTCAATAGGGTATCCACTGCATGTGGAACCATCACAATCAATGTATTATCCAATACCACACCAGCAGACTGTCGATTAGAAACAGCCGCTGCCACTATAGCTCTTAGACAACTAGGCAATGCCCTAGCTACCGGATCTAAAGTGGCTGAAAAATACGGACATGGGCGCTGCTTGTCTGCAAATTGTTGCGTCAACACTGACAACGCACAACCTTCTCTCTCGTGTACATAAAGTGTAAAAGGTTTACTATAGTCGGGGGTACCCAACACTGGAGCAGAACACAATGCATCACGCAATTCAGAAAAACTCTTCTGAGATTCGTCAGACCAAGGAAGAGGGTGTGGTGTGTCCTTAAGAGTAAGTGCTAACAAAGGATTCGCTAACAAAGAAAAATTCGGAATCCACTCTCTACAATACGAGGTGATACCTAAGAAGGCACGCACCTCTCTCTGTGTGCATGGCACAGTCATTTGGGCAATCGCTTGAATACGCTCGGGGGTCAATCGTCTTCCCTCCCTCCCACCTAAGTAGGTCACTTCTTGTCGGCAATACTGCAACTTCGAAGGTGACAGTTTATGATGAAGGTCAGACAGTTGTCGCAACAAAGAAAGAGTAACCTCTTTACAAATCTCTTCATCATCAGCAGCAACCAACAGATCATCAACATACTGGATAAGAGTAGCACCAGAAGGCAATGCAAAAGTATCAAGCTGAGTTTTCAAAGCCTGACTATAAATGGAGGGACTCTCACAATAACCTTGAGGAGCGCGTTTAAACCGGAAACTGCGACCTCCTAAAGAGAAGCCAAAAATATCCCTACTTTCCTCAGCAATCGGAATACTGAAGAAAGCGTTCTTCAGATCAATAACAGAAAACCAAGCAACTGAGGCAGGGATCATAGTCAATAAAGCAGTAATGTCTGGGACAACAGGAAACTGTGGCACAACAATCTTATTGACCCTTTGAAGGTCAATCACAAACCGATACACAGGTGGCTGAGAAGACTCAGTACGCTTAAGGACAGGCAGGACAGGACTATTACACACATTGCCTCTCGTTTCTTCAACCACACCTTTCTCAACCAAATCATAGATAATCCCTAAAAGAGCTCTTTCGCCATCACTGGAAATTTTGTACTGAGGAATGCGAGGTAATTTAGCATTCGACTTAAGGGTAACAACGTAAGGTGCAATCTGCAAGCGACCAACATCATTTGGACCTGTAGCCCAAAGTGTATCAGGGAGAGAACGCAGTTCCAGTGGAAGGTGATCCTTAGACAGATACATTGGGGAAATCACTTTCTTACCCACTGTAAGATGTACTCCCAAAGGAGAACAATGTAATGTCGCATGCAATCTTTTCAATAAGTCCAAACTCAACAAATTCTCGCCACGGCCAGTCGTTAGAATAAGGGGAGCCTCCAATTCACAAGGACCAATAGAAAGGGGCAAAGGACAAGAAACCGGGTTACAAACTGGGGCGCCAGAAAATCCTACCGAAACATTAGTCAAGCCAGACAAGGGTGCGCCAGGGAGTTTAGAGTGCATGATAGAACTCTTTGCTGCACCAGTATCCAAAAGAAAAGGTTCTGCCACACCTGATGTAATCACTTCAACATAAGGTCCACTCTGGTCTACTGGATCTGACACTACTCCCTCCCTTTGTCCATGGCTGTCCTAACTATCATTAAAACCAGCACTCTCACTTCCAACATAATAATCATCAGTGTAGTACTGAGCGGACTGAACGGTCGGAACATTCTGCTGGTCAAAATAATTTATAGAATTCTGAGGGGAAAAGGAACGTTCATTCTGGGGAAACGTACCACGCCCCCTACCCCTAGGTACTTGTTGGTAACCACCACGACCTCTCAGACCAGACATACCATTCGCACGCTGTAGCAAGATCGGGCAACTATTCTTGAAGTGACCTTCCTCTTTACAATAAGCACACTGATTAGGGCCTAGCGGGAGTCGCGAAGCAAAAGACTCAGGCTTCTGCAACAGTTTCTGAAACTGTGGGGGTTGCTGAAACTGACGCTGATTAGGGCGAAGCGGATAAGCCTGCTGCAGAAGAACTTTCGTTTTTAATTCTCTAGTCTTCTTCTCTACTTTATCCTTCTCATCTTTATCTCTATTCTCATAGTATTGTGCAGTAGCCAATATCTGGGCCGAAGAAGAAACAGCCCATGAACTCTCAGAATCTTTTAACTTAGTAGAAAGTTCAGGAAGTAAATTAAAAACAAACTTATCTACAAACAACCTCTGACCACCTTCTGTACTCATGCCCTGACCACTATGATCAATGAATGTTTCCTCGAACCTAGTGAAGAAATCAAACACACTCTCATCTTTCTTTTGTTTGCATGCTGCTAACTTGTCCCAATTCACCCGCAAAGGAGGCATCATAGTTTTCATTAAATTAATAATCCTACCAGATAGTTCTGCAACTAAGGGTTCAGGTTTGGCACCTCCTACCTGCCGACCATCTGCAGCAGTAATATTAACCCATGTATCTCCTAACTCTGGCACGTGATCCTCATGATGGATCTTCTCCCACAAGGGTTGAGGAACTACATTACCCATCAACATATCTATGTCAGCTAAATTCATAACACATGCATCAACTGTCTGAGACAGCTCCTTGTAATAACCAGCAAGATTTTTACGGGGGTCAGACAAGGTCTGCTTAAGAGCCAGGACCTCAGCTCTCTTCCAAGGGACATGCACCCACACTCGCTGAAAATGAGCCGGTGCAGCCACAATACCATGAGCGGCATCAGCCAAAACTGCCTCTCTCCATACAGAGGGGACCTCTCTCATAGGATACTGCTTCACTTTTCTCCTAACAGAAGGGTCAGGTTCGAACAATAACTGAGGTGGAAGTCTAGACCTAAAAGTGAGTAGTGTCTCTACCGCTTCCTCAACATCGGAACCCACTATCGTTCCTTTAGCAAATTCAGACTGAACATTAATCAATTCCAATGGAATTGAACCCAACTCATTATCTTCCCACTCCTGACGAAGGAAGGTACACATGACATCAAAAACATACCTTTGTTTTGGTGCTTCCCACTGTAGGAAGATATCCATAACCACTTGTGGACCGTACTTGGAGGCATTTGAAACCCATCTACGAGCAAGGAGATCTAACACTGCCCGCTCTTCGGGACCAGGAAGCTGACTACGTCTCTGCTTACGTTCAGAAACAGGGGTCATATTTAGTGACCCAAAGAGAGGAGACAAAAGACTAGTGACAGTCTCAGTCATTCGTTGCCGAGCAGAAGGAGAAGAAGTGGACATGAGGACAGGAGACAAAGTGTTTTGAGGCAAGAGAGACGTAGGGACAGAAATAAGAGAAGTCGAAGATAAAGGAGTGTAAGGCAAAGGAGTTTGAGGCAAGGCTGGTGACAAAGCTGGCGGCCCTGGAGGGGGCTGCGCCGCGGAAGTAAGAACCACCTGTGAAGCAACAGGTGGCGGAACAACAACAGGGGGTTGAACGACAACAAGGGTTGCAACAACTGGAGGTAACGGATGTAGAGTAGCACCCTGCACATAAGGGGGTGGTAACCTCACTAAATGTGACATCAAAGGATCCTTTTCAGGGTCTTCAGTCACATTTGAAAGGGGAGGTGGCAAAGCCGGGTAACATTTGTCAATGGCCATGCAATGTTGTCTATCTGACACTTCAATCGCACGATCTTCTTCATCTTCCTTAAACTGCATAGCAGCGTGCATTACCGACATATTCCTTTCCTTCCTATCTCTCTTAGCTTGCTTAATTTCTCGCTGTTTGGCTTCCTTACGCTAAAGGCGGAAAGAGTCAAACATCGCCGGCCGGGCTTTCTTCTTAAATAGCGCAACTTCTAGGTTATCTAAAACATCTGATTCAAAACTACCATGTTGGGGCCATCATAAAACACCATCTTTCCTTGTATAACGGACCCATACTTTATTATAGGTAATGGGACCCACACCATGCTTTGAATAGAGCTCATAGGTTGGAGTTCCAAGCGGAGGTATCGGACACGAGTCCTCCAATCGGTAATCCTTATTACAACAACAACAAAACCATTTCCTAATTTTGCCAAAACCAGGCATCTTAAGCTCGCTAGTCTTGCTTCAAACTTCAAGGGGTTATCAAAAATGATACACTCGTAAATATACGAACCCCTCGGCTTCGACTATTGCAATGGCCGAATCGAAACCAAGAAACAAAACAAAGTCGTGGGAGTGACCCACTTATACTTAACCAAAATGTCTGTCACGCCACCAGAAGACCAGCTAACGTCTCGCCTTACAAATCATCACAAGAGGGTCCAAGACAGGGCGACAGTCAGGGCAGCAGTCCATCGCAGCCGTCGGAAAGGGGAAGCCTCGCAGAAAAAACATTTGGTCCACGTCGACATGCAGGGGTCAATGAAGTGGCGGCCGTCCTCCAGAATTTCCTCACGGGGCTCCTCACAATCTTCGGGCTTGGACCAGTACCGCTGAAGTCGCCCCACGTTGGGCACCAGTTGAAGAACCGGGGTTTAACCCAGCGGCGTCAGGGGCACGCCTAAGATCTTCTAGTTCACCTGTCTTGGTATTCAAAGACACGGAATACTTCTGGATGGCGTCAGAGACCAAGTTTATTAGCTGCAGCTAGTAACAGTGATCCTAGAAATACATCACGGTGTAAATTCTCAGGAGACTGCTCATTTTACTAAGGCGAGACGTCTCCTTTTATACCCAATATTCACATTTTAAATGCACACCCACTGCACAAAATTCTAGCCAATAAGATACATTTTCAAACAAAGTATCACATAGCAAAAACTCAATTTACAGTTTCCCAACCCAAAAGTTAATTATTAGGAATGTCCCAAATTCAATCTCCACAAGCCAGACAAACCTATAATTGAAAGCATAACCCATGTAATGAAGAAACATAAAAAAAGCAACAGTAACAGATACTGAACAAGATAAAGCACGTGCAAGGAAACTAAAAAGTTAACGATGTACTGAACATTGATTGGCAATCTCAGATAAAGATCGATCAGAGAAATTGGCTTTGCGAGGTCAGTTTCAGGTGAAGAGGTCAGTTTCTTACAGTTCATTTCAGAGTCAAAAAGAAACCTCGTTTACATGAACTAAGAAGGCCAGACCACTTCGTTCGCCAGGTTACCTTTACAGACCTACGTGAGGGCAACACAAAATGGTGGCACAGAACAAAATGGAGTCAGACTCGAGAATTACAGAACCTCACTGCTATGTTGGCCTTTGGCAGTGGGCAGCTGGGGGTGTGTTCCACGCCAAGGGATTGCCAAGGGGTGGACTAATTACAGGCATTCCTCTGTCACTTTTTGTATGTTTAATGTAGCACCCTAAGTGGTCATGGGTATGTCCGACATGGATCCCTTGCTCACTGCGCCACTCAAACCAAGCTACATCCGAATGAAGAGGCCCAGTAAGGCCGAAAATGAACTTTGGTTGCTAATGTTCAAAGAGGAACTTACTTGGCAATGTTAGCTTGACTGTTTCCGTTGGAGCAGGACCAAGACTGGTTTGCATATGGCTGGGTCTAATATGAGATGGAATGGAGGGCTAAAGAACGATGGGCAGGAATGCTGCCCATAGCAAATGCCAGTGGTTAGTTTTAGCTTTCCTCAGGTCATCTTTTGTGAGTTTGAGGTTGAGTGCAGGGCCTGGCCTTTTGCAAAGAACTGCACCCAAACCCACCGCTGCAGAGCTTGGTAAGAGGCACACTGGGTAACCAACTACCCACTGTAGATAGCCTTTCATGCACAGTGGGGGGGTTGACTACAGGTCTTGGCCTCTGGTCAGGCTCTGTGCCCAACCTTGTGGTGGGCAACCAACCACCGTTGTATCTTTGACCATGTAAAGCAAGGGGTTGTCCGAAGGGCCTGACCTCCCGGCACACGTGGCCAGTCCACCACTGCTCACGGCCTTTGATCATGTGCAGTGGGGTTGAGCTCAGGGTCTTGCTCGACCTCCTGAGGGCACGTAACCCACATTTTCTTTTCTTATTGTTTCTACATTTTTTTTGGTACCGTAGTACTTGTCATACAGCCTTCCACCTCATGGTACCATGGTATTGTGCCAACTTCTATGGGGTGTAATCTTGTAAACTAACTTCTGCTGTACCTCATGAGTCCCTCTAAAGTACAACTGTACCTTTAGTCCAAAGGTTTGTTTTTTTACCTGGGGGAAGGGTCACCTGGAGACCCTCCCATAAGTGCCTGGGGGAGGTCACCCCATAAATGCCTTAAGTCAGTGGGCTTTCAGTCTGCCAAATTATCCCCTTTGAAAAAAATATGTCCAGGACATGGGAACTGAATCTCCAAGTCCTATAATGCTGGCAGCAAAATTGTGTTCAGAGTTGCAGCCAGTCAATCAGATCACTTGGTACCATGAGACCGATACTGGTACCTCTGTAACAAAATGGAAGGTTGGAGAAAAAGCTCCCTCGGCTAATCAGAAGGCCCTATTTTTTAATATTTCAGTGCCAAAGAACTTCATCGAAACCAACTGTCCACAGATACCTAATTTTTTAACCCCCTCATTCCCAACATGGGACATTCTTTAAATAATGATTTCTTGAACACAGCTGAACAGATTGACACAAAACTGCAAAAATTATCCTTTCTGGGTAAAGTTCTAACTTTCTTCCAAATTTGGTATAATTCTCATCAGCCATTTTTTTCTGTATTAGAGAGCACATTTCCTGTGGGAATTAACATGGGAAATCAGTGTTTTTGGCACCACCCCCCTGACCCCACCACCACACACATTTATTTTCTGGGCCCCTGCTTGGTGTATAGGTGCAAAACATGAGGGAGCCAAGGTGGATAACCTTTGTGTTTGCAAAGTTTCGTGCAGTTTCATTAAACAATGTAAAAGATATTGGCAACTAATGTGTTTTCTTTCTATGGAAACTTTGACCTAACTATAACTACACAATGGCGACTGCCACTGTAAAATATTGTCTTATACCTATAACTCAAGCAAACTGTAAAACATGTAGGGGTTCATTGCTGTGATTCTAAAAAGTGCTTCACAGGTGAATACATTTTACAAACATCATCAGTAAAAGGTTTTGTTACAAGATTAACCTGAGGCATAAGACAGAATCGTACACGTTGATCCACGTGCATTATTTATATTACTCATGGTAAAAGCCAAAGCTGTCAAAACAATATGAAGGCCAAAATCTGTACATAATTCAAGAATTACAAATCAGCAATAATTAATAAGAAAAGTTACCAGCCTTTAGCACATCATATTAACCTTTTGGATCATTTACTATCAAATTTGAAGATTTTCAAGATGGAACATGTCTTAAAGGAAGAACTACTGGATACCAAGGAAAACCTTTGGATGCACTGTTGAAAAGCATTGTGTCATGATGGACTGAAGATCATTCATAACGTTCCCTGATTATTGCATGTCACAAGAAATCTCAGGACTGCATTGATTCCACATTCCAAATTAAATCTTCAATCAAGATGGTTTCAGAAAATCCATCAGTGTCAGCTGGGCAGCCACTGAGAAAACAATCTTGTGCTACCTGAGGAAGGCGAAAGTTGAAATGATGTAGTGGAAATATAGTTTTGTTCTTTGGGGGGTCCATGGGTTTTGAGTCACTTCTTTCTTAAATATTACAATTCGTAGCGGCTCATTGTATCCTTGTGGGCGTGAATTTTTACCCTTGCTGAGTGTTGCTGTAGTGTATACATATATATCTATATTTATAACAGAGTGGTGGTAGCCATTCTGTGGTTATAGTTAGAATTCCCAGTGATAGATAGAGATGCATTGAAAAGCACAACATGCATTTTTGGCATTGTGGCGGGCGGGGTTTCAGCACCGCCCGCCGCAATATCAGGAATGCGGGATGTGTCCACAAGTATGGTGGGCACATCCTAATGGGATGTGCAGGACCGCTGCACCCTTAGCCGGCGGTCCCATTTTCCACTGGTATGTCCACCCGCCATACTAATCAGCCCCTTAGTCTGAGTGGTAGGTTTTAAGTGGAAATATAGAGTACTAGTGGTCTATACGTGCACAGGAAGGAATGAGGCACTTTAGGTGAGTGTGGTAAGTCGATAAAGGTATGGAACAGTAGCTGTATTAATTTTTTTTTACGTTCATGGTGTATCTCAGTACTAACTAGAAAGTTCCACAGTACTGTTTTTTTTTACTTAAGTATGTCAAAAAATCTTTAAAAAACACTGCACTACACTATATTTTCCCTTAAAACCCAGAATGCAAGTGAAGTGTCCTCTAAACAATTGTTCGCCTTTACAAAATTAAAAGGCAGCCATAGTATTTAGACTGACCTTAGTTTGCAGTCTAGGTTTTAAGGGGAAATATAGTGTACTACAGTGTATTTTCAATTTTCTAGCATATTATTTTTGGTTTTATTTCTGTAACTACCACAGTACTTTCTAGGTACTAGCACGGTACTCTGTAAACTTTTTTTTAATATCTGGAGTAATAAAACTACTTTTAATTACCTTTACAGACTTACCTATACTGCAACATTCCTTCCTGTTCACTTATAATACAGTAGTACACTACAGTTCGACTTAAAACCCAGAAGGCAGACTAAGGGGTTCATTAGGATGGCGGGTGGAATGCCCCCGCCAGGCCAGCGATAGCCACCGCAGGCCTGACGGGGGCGATCCGCCCGCCATCCTTGCAGGAATGACTCTCCGCCATATTATTATGGCTGGGGAGTCTGCGGCGGACGGAAAGACCGTCCGCCGCATTTCCGCCCCGGTCGCCTTGCAACCGGGGCGGAAAAGGCTGCAATATGGTGGCGGTGTCTGTTTGACAATACCAGCCATATTACAATGTGTGCTGTGGAATGCCTTTCCGTGGCGGCATTGCCACCAGGGAAAGGAATGCGGAGTCTGCCTGTGGGGGCCAGTTGTGGGCCCCCAGGGACTCCGGGGGTGCACATGGGGGGTACTTATGTATCCCCCCTGCATTTCAAAGAACAACGTGACAGGCACCGCGCGGTGCCTGTCATGTTGTGCTTTGAAATGCACAACATGTAATTTTAGCATTGCGGCGGGCGGTGCTTTCAGCACCGCCCGCCGCAATGTTAAAAATGCAGTATGCGCTCGCCACTGTGGCGGGCGCGTCCTAATTTCCAACACGGGAACCCCGCACTTATGGCGGGCGGTCCCTTTCTACGATGGGATGGCGGGCGGATAAAGTCCGCCTGTCATCCTAATGGGCCCATAAGTCTGGTCTAAACAATATGACTACCATTTTTTTGGGAAGGGCTTTCATTACTCAGTCATAAGCTGTTTTGTCATTGTGATGCACTGCGGTATACTATGAAATTACTGTGGTATACTGCGGCACAATATATAACTACATTTTTGTTCTTTGTAACTTTAAGACTACTGAACCAAATTCGATATTAAAAAAAAGAACCCTTTCCACCCCAAAATCTGTTTTCCTGCCAAATTTCATCTACATGAGTTCAGTCATTTCCCCTCAAAATCTGAATAAACTACACTCTATGACACGCCACTCCACTGTACGACAGGTCACTCCACTCTATGACATGTTACTCTACTCTACGAAACCCCACTCCGCTCTACGATAGTCCACTCTACTCTATTACACTCCACTGTACTACAATCCACTCTAACACACATCACTCTACTCTACTCCACTCCACTCTATGATATCCCACTCTACTCAACTTCATTCTACGCTATTCGATTCTACACCACTTCACTCTATGCTATTCCACTTTGTGCCAATTCACTCTATGCCACTCAACTGTATGCCACTCCACTCTATGCCACTCCACTTTATGCCACTCCACTCTACACTATTCCACTTTATGCCACTCGACTGTATGCCACTCTATGTCACTCTCTCTCTGGTATTACACTCTATGCCACTCAACTGTATGCTACCCTACATCACTCCATCTATGGGATTCGAATCTATGCCACTCCACTCTATGCTATTCCACTCTATGCCTCTCCATTATACACCATACACTCTACGCTATGCCACTCCAATTTGTGCCAGTCCACTCTATGCCACTACACTCTGAGCTACTCCAGTCTGCCCCTCTCCACTCTACGCCACTCTATTTTTCACATCGCCACTCTACACCATTCCACTCTACGCTATTCCACTCTATGCTACTACACTACGCTATTCCTGTCTATGCCACTCCACTCTACACCACTCCCCATAGACCACTCCACACTACACCACTACACACTACTCCACTATATGCTATTCCATGCCGCTCTACTCTATGCTATTCCACTATATGCCATTCCACTCTACACTATTCCACTCTATTCCACTCCACTCTACGCCATTCTACTGTACACCACTCTGCCCCACTCCACTCTGCTCCTTTCTATGCTATTCCACTCCACGCCACTCTACTCTACACTATTTCATGGTACAGCACTCCATGCCACTCCACTCTATGCTGTTCCACCCTACACCACTCCACTCTACTCCACTCCACACATTATTTTCATTGTATTTTTCCTATTGAATTTGCGGGGCTGGGCAGAGCAGGGAAGGATTGTTTTTTACTCCTTAAGTGGGCATGAATGCTTGTCCGGCCAT
The DNA here is from genome assembly GCF_964261635.1 of Lissotriton helveticus. Classification (NCBI taxonomy): domain Eukaryota; kingdom Metazoa; phylum Chordata; class Amphibia; order Caudata; family Salamandridae; genus Lissotriton; species Lissotriton helveticus. Next base: position 1,196,336,305 of record NC_136065.1, read on the forward strand.
ATCAGTCCAGCCAAACAGTCATGCACACTCTCCATCTTCCTCACCAGGCTGCATTACACAGCCTGGTGAGGAACATGCAAACCCTACCAGTCCCCGTCTGAGCGTTGATCCACAGCGCTCACACCAATCACCACATTGCATTGCAGCTTTGTGATTGGCTCTGGGGAGGCTGGGTGCCGGATGCTTCCTGCTGCCGGGACTGCAAGAAGAAGGGAGCTGAAGAAGACGGAGTAGGGACAGTGGCTTGCAAAATTAAGTGTTTTTATTTTATTTATTCCCCTGCCTCATCACATATCCGCCCCATATCTAAACTGATACGTACCCTGACCCAGAAGACGTTCACTGCGAAGCAGGGAGGCCGATGTGTTTTTAATAGATTTTAACTTTTGCTGTTGCATTATTTTCATAAGCAACCATGTCAGTATCATATCCCCAATTACTAAAAAGGCGACAAAATCCAAAAGAAAAATGGAACAAAAACTGAGAATTGAACCTCAAGTCACGGCATACCTGTTGCCCTATGGATGTATCAATTTAGATATGGTACTCTTGTTTTAATATTTATCCCGAGTGATCGGTGGCTCCAACAAACGCAACCCCTTAAGAGGTTACCAATAGTAAGGTTTGTATGATCAATAATAAACACTACGGAAGAAATTCCTTTTACCTTTCTGTTTCCAGCATATTAAATGTGAGCACATTTTTTAGAAAACTCTGCCCTGAAGAAGGTGAAAGAAATATAACTCACTGAAACGCCGCGTCGACCTTTGTGTAGTTTTCTTGTGATGTATACCGACAATAATGTATTAACCCGTTCTTTGCGTGCGTCGGCCATCGGCCGTCACAAGCACTACCTCCGTAGTGCTGCGCAAGACTGTTGGCCAATGCGGCCCGCCCCTGCACGGAAACGTCTGCACCACGGCAGATCCTATGCCGAGCTAAAGGGATTAAGAAAATTAGATGTTTTTATACCTACATGTGACCATAATGTTTTAACTATAATACCTTTCTATGACATTGAGATAATAGTTTGTTTATCGTTTCTAAGTGACTTTTTATTCAATCGATTGTTTTATGTATTTTGGATAATCTTAATTTTTGGATTATACTGCATTGTTATTTGCCCAGTACATTACCCATAAACTTATTGCATTTTGAATAGGGACTCACTTTGTTTTTCTTGATCACATGGTAGACCACCATTCCGTACTATTGGGTTCGCCAAAGCAGATGATCCTGCCAAAGCAAGAAAAACATATTAGCACTACTTACCCTTGTGCCCAGTTTACACTGGCATATAATTTACAACTGCCGATTAGGATTGCACTACTGATGAAGTGTCTTCCTGTAACACCTTTTGGTCAAACAGTGCAAGCCCTTCTCCTTATCCAGAAATGGGACATCTGGGGTCACTCCTCCACTCCTTCCTCCCTATAATGGCTGACTGTCTGTAACCAGGGGAAACTGTAGAGGGGTGCTGCAAGGAATGCTGCCATAATGGGAAGCTCGGATATGTCTTATCGTAGTAGCTGTCCCTAGGTCATGACTCCTATAGAGTTTTCCAAGTTTATACATGTCACTACATTCTAGGCAGACCCCTGCGCCTACTTTTTTGCCACCCCCATAAATCAGAAGGTCCAAACCTAGCATGTGCTGCAGAAGTAGGTTTGTGAAGTCCTTCCAGGTGGTGTCCTTCATGACCCACAATGCCATGCAGTTTCAAGGGCGGTGCTTTGCTGGGGAGCTGTGAACCAGATGCCAAGGGCCAACCCATGTTGTGTTCTGCTCCTCTGCCTGCTTTTACGAGCATTAGCCATTGAGCATTAATGGAAACAGAGCAAACAGAGTATTAGCTTCCTAACTTTCAGATTGCTTTGTAATGAAAGCTAGATTTGCAATAATGATTAAAAACTGAAAACGTTTTAAGAATAGAATGTTGTACATGTACAGTTATAACGAAACTGTGTTTTACAAGCTCCAGACAGCCATTTGTCATGTAAACGTTTTCCCTGGAAAGATAGACTCTTGCCTTCCAGCTTGATATGTGAATGTTCTCGTCATTGAAAACACTGCACCACGTACCATTTTTGAAGTACATTTGTTGTCATTAAACGAATACACTTTTTAGTACATTTAGTTAACATCGTAATTTCAGCTTGGAAGGAACCGCAAAAGGTGTACAATATTGCTTTGTAAATATTGTCTAACGCGAACATTTAAAACAGTACTACAGCATTGTGGACTTTTCGATGGGGTCATAGGTGAAATGCATTTTACCTGCTCTCTGGCTACCGAGAAAAATCAAAATTGCTTTTAGCATTCCATTGTCAGTTCTGTAATCGATGCACTCCGAACATTTCACCAGCAGAGGAGACTTAACCTTTGCCTCTTAGGTGAATAATTTCCAAAAGTGATTTAAGAATTTCACGCACATTCACACATTTTTTAAAACAATAAAATTAAAGTATATGGCTACATGTGATGTGACTGACTGGGGGGAGGGGGCTGTGTCCTAGGTCTCCATTGCTGTTTTAGAATCAAATGCATGAACCGGCTCAACCGGCTGGAGGTGTTGGCGTTGCTATGGCGGAGCTAACAGGAAGTAAAGAAGCTGGATGAAAACGAGGCAAAGGAGATTCTTCCCTATCCACTTATGGTTGTGGAAAGAGATGCGCAGTTCACGGTTTCGCGTAATTGATTGTTCCTTGTGAAATATTGGTTTTTACAGCACTGCATTCTGAGCAATAAACACGCTTACTTACGTAGCACACTGCCAAGCGCGAAAGTCATGACGCGCGCCCTTAGGACCCGGCCCCCCGGGCCCCGCCTCCGGTCTCTTGTGGTTGGGCGGCCTGCTTGCCCAATGGACGACCGGCCGCCTTTCACTTCCGGGTCACCGGGTGACGAGCTTCCGGAGTGGTAGAGGGCGGAGACCTTTGGCCTATTTAGGGTCAAATCCCCGTGGCCTCGGTCTCTGTCCCTGCTACCACTCCAGTCGCCCAGACCTCGCGCCGGCGCTCATAACCCCCTGTATTGAAGCCCGGCCTTTTGAACTTCGAGCCGCTTCTCCCGTTGGATTGTCGAGGGAGAGCGGAGTTTGGGGTCTGGGGGATCCGAGCGCGGCGGCAGGCCTGCACTGGTGGCTGCGGCAGGAGTGGCGGCGGAAACGAGTACAGCTGCAGCGGTTCAACGCCCACTGAGCCAGGTAAGGAGTCGGGTGCCTGGGGTGGCCCGTGTGCAGCCGTGGATTGCGGTGGGGGTTGGGGTGTAATTTTAATATTCTGCCTTTACGGTGATTTGCGGCTGTGTGCGGGGCTCCGGAGGTGCGGGCTCCTGCTAGGCGACAAGGGCGGGGCTCCTCGGGGGACCGGGGGCGGGGACCAGCCAAGTTGAGGCAGCGGTGGTGGAGGAGTAATCGCGCGCATAGTAGCGCGTTTGTAGGGGCCGGTGGTAGTGCGAATGTAAAGGGAGGGCTCCGGCGGTCGCTAGGTAACCGATAAACAGGTTGGGCAGGACACGCGGCAGGCTCGAACAGGAGGCAGCATGCGAGACAAAAGACGCGCGCAGGCTACGGTGCATCTAGTGGGGTCGTTGCTTCAGCAGGCAGGATTTGCTGGATCATCGAGGCATTACTGAGAAACGACAAGGGGCACTAGAGGATAGCAAAGGAATCATGGCTCCGAGGAAGGGAGGACACAAAAGAAAGGAAAAGGACCCTGAATTAGCGCAGATCATGAAACTGCTGCTAGCAAAGTTAAGCAAGGACAATGCAGAGAGCAGCGAAGAGAGTGACTCCTCACAGGAGGAGCAGGCTACCATAATGGAGCGTCCTCGCAGGGAGGGGGTGCCACCTAGGGCTGCCTTTCCCCCTTTGATTAAAAAGCCCAAAGCACAACGGAAAGGGAAAGGGGGGCCTAAACATAAGAGGAATAGGCCCAGTCAAGACGTAGGAGATAGGGACGCGAGACCAGTAGGTCCCGTCCCCCCCCAATCGAGGTCGAGATAGTAGTGGCCTCTCCACCCATTCCAGTGTTACCAAAGGCAGGGTGCAAGGCGCAGATTCCCCTTCAGGGGCGGGGATTCCAAGTGGGGCGCCCGCATCAGCGGATCCAGTGGGATCCGTACTGACAGAGATTAGGGAAGCCCTGAAGGCCTTAGCTCCGTCGGATGGGGCTACCACAAATCGGGCCCCACCGGCTCCTCTCCCATCGCAACCGTTGGTCGCAACTGGAGTTGCGCAGGACCCTTGGAATAGTCTGCTGGCATCGGTTGCCTCCTTGGTGGGGCAGCTTGCTTCTCCGGTGGGGGATAATAATAAACCGAGTACTTCGGCAGCGGCCCCTTGGGTCCCCGCGCAGGCGGCAGAGCAGGGTGTGTTGAATGAAATACAGAGACAGTTGGCTCTCTTGGTGGAAACGGGCGATGCGAATCCCAGCATGGCGACAGGAGTGAATCTCCCCGCAACAGCGTTAGCAACTATACCTATAGGAGGTAAGATGGGAGAAACTGCGTCCAAAAGCTTGGAGTTGGGAGTGGTTCCTTGGGGAACGCAGGGGAATGTGTTGTCCCAGGCAGGAATGCTAGCGACACATGTGACTATGGAGGTACGGGATAACATTTGGAAGGGAGCATATGTGGATATATTTGCACTCATCAGACCCAAGAGGAGGGACTTCGAGTACAAAGAAAGGGAAGGGAAGGAGGGCTCCTTCAGGGACAGGAATCCAAGAGTAGAGGAAACTTTGGCGAATTGGCTCTTTGGTTTCCATGTGTTTACAACAGTGTTGTTGGAGAAGAAGCCTGAGTTGGCAATTCCTTTGGTTTTGTACACAAACAAGATTGTGAAGGCGCATACAACACATGGGGGGGCAGTTTGGTTAGATTATGATAGGGATTTCTGGTGGGCGAAAGAGGAGAACCCGAACATTGGGTGGGATCAAGTGGAAGTGAATGCTTGGTTAGAGAATGTGAACAGTAGGGAACATCCCGCTAAGCAGCCCTTTCGGACCTCCCAAGGAGGCCCGGGGGAGAAGAGGGGGGCCTGCTGGGCATTTAATAAAAAAGTGTGCACCTGGCCCGCTGGGCAGTGCAAATTCAGGCATGCTTGCTCTTTCTGTGGCCACTCCTCCCATCCCGAGTTTAAGTGTAATAAGAAGGCCAAGGAGCGTGGGGGGGCAGGGCCCAGAGACATCAAGCCCCCGCAGTCCTAAACTGCCCACGCCGGTAGACATTGGGAGACTGATTTATTGGCTCAATCTGTATCCAGACAGGGCGGCAGCCAAGGTATTGTTTGAAGGTTTTTCTGTAGGTTTTCGCATTCCAGCCTTAGACGTCCCCCCCATTAGCCAGTGCAGCAACCTCCTGTCAGCTAGAATGTACCCCTCAGTAGTGGCCAAGAAGGTAGATAGGGAATGGGTTTTGGGCCGGGTTGCAGGCCCTTTCCCGGTTCCTCCGTGGGAGGATTATGTATGTTCACCCCTGGGGGTGGTGCCGAAGAAAGAACCCGGGCAGTTCAGAATGATCCATAATCTCTCTGCCCCCAGGGGGTCATCAGTGAATGATTCCATTGATCCGGCGTTATGTTCCGTGACGCACTCTTCCTTTGACGCCGCAGTACAAAAAGTAAGGGACCTGGGAAGGGGAGCGATGCTAGCAAAAACAGACATTGAGTCAGCCTTTCTCCTCTTACCCGTACATCCTGAGGATTATCACTTGCTGGGTTTTCAGGTGCACCACCTGTTTTACTATGACAAATGCATGCCAATGGGGTGCGCAGTATCTTGCAAGTACTTTGAGACGTTTAGTTCCATGCTGCAGTGGGTTTTTTCACACAGGACTGGGTGTTTAGAAGTAGGGCATTATTTGGATGACTTCATGGTAATGGGGTCGGCGGCGTCAGAGGCGTGCGCCCGGGCTCTCAGCGATCTGGTGGCAATGTTTCAAGAATTTGGCGTGCCTTTGGCACCAAACAAGACTGTGGGCCCAGACACATGTATGTCTTTCCTGGGCATTGAGATTGATACAGTAGCGGGGTAGTGCAGGCTGCCGCTAGACAAAGTGCAGGCATTCTCCCAGGCGATTGAAGCTACCCTGGCAGGTCCTAAGGTGACGTTGCACCAGTTGCAGGTGTTGGTGGGTCAACTAAACTTTTCCCTTAGAATCATTCCCATGGTACGCCCGTTTTCTAGGTCCATAGCCAGGGCGATGGTGGGTCTTACCCAGAAGCACCACCGTGTGCGCCTGAGGGCGGAAGTAAAGGATGACCTCAGGGTGTGGCGCAGCTTCCTCAGTGATTTCAACGGGCGGGTGGTGTGGCCTGCGCCCCCAGTGTCCAGTGCTAAGCTAGGCTTGTTCCCTGACTCGGCGGGCAGCATTGGCTTTGGCGCAATCTTGGGTCTATCCTGGTGTGGGGCAGAGTGGCCAGCAGAGTGGCATGAGTCAGGCCTGACTAAGAACATAGCTTTCCTGGAACTCTTTCCCATATTGGTGGCAGTCACGGTCTGGGCGGAATGCTTCAAGGACAGGGCAGTAATCTTTTGGTCTGATAACATGGCAGTGGTGGAGGCTATCAACAGACAAGCGGCCACTTGCCAGCATGTTTTGAGGTTGTTGAAGCTGTTGGTGCTAGCATGCTTGAGACTGAATCTTACATTCAGGGCGGCGCATATACCAAGTGTTGATAACCACGCTGCTGATGCTTTGTCTCGTTCCAAGTTGCAGGAGTTCCGGAGGTTTCACCCACAGGCGGAGGAGCGAATGACAGTGTTTCCTACATCACTGTGGACAATTGGAGCCCCGCATTAGCGGGGCTGGTAGGTGCCGCCCTAAGTGATCGCACCAAGTGTGCATACCAACAGCATTTTAATTCTTACAGGTCCTTCGTGGAGAAGGCCGGGATAGCTCATTTGTTTTCTCCAGAGGCGATATATGGTTTTCTGCAGGCTTTAAGGGACCAGGGCAGGGCAGTTGCATTTGACAGGGCAAACCTGTCAGCAATAGGCTTCTTCGCGAAGCTGGCGGGGGAGCGGGACCCCGGTTCTTCATTTGTAGTCAGGAAGGCGCTGGCAGGGTGGGCCAAGCTGGAGGGGCCTAGGCGGGACCATCGTAGGCCACTGAACATCCCAACCTTGATTAACATTGTAGAGTCATTGCCCACAATTTGTAGCTCACGGTTCGAAGGGGCGTTTTTGGGGGCAGCATTTACCCTGGCTTTCTATGGGGCCTTCCGTCTGGGTGAGGTGGTAGGGGCCTCTAGATCTGACCAGAGGGGTGGCCTTCAATTCAGGGACACGACTTTATCCCGGGGGTGGGCTGGAAGTAATTTTGAGAAGATCCAAGACAGACCAGGGGGGAAAAGGGGCCACCATTCGCTTACGTCCTGCGCCTGGGGTGGCAGCTTGCCCTGTAACCCGGATGCGGGCGTACTTGGCCCTGCGCCCAGAAAGGTGAGGGCAGGCCCTGTTCATTCACGAGAATGGGGATTGCTTGTCTCAATTTCAGTTCAAAGCAGTTTTTGGGTTAGCATTGGTGAGGCTGGGGTTAGGGGCGGCAGGGTACTCCTCTCATTCATTTAGAATTGGGGCGGCCACATTGGCGGATGGGTCAGGCCTCCAAAGCAGCGCGGTAAAAGGAGTGGGGCACTGGACTTCAGATTGTTACAAGAGATATGTGAGGCCAGAATTGTTATGACAAACTGTTGATGACTCAAGGTGGACTGTGCTTGACTTTTCCATTTCTCTCCTTTTAATTAGTATGCCCGCAAAGGTGGTGTGGGTACTGGGACACTCGTTCGTGTGTCGCGCGACTGTGCGTTTGCAGCAACGGCGAGTGGTGAAGCTGATGGGCTTGAGAGAGACGGAATTCCTGTGGCGAGGCGTCGGGGGTATGCGAATCCGGCACTTGAGGCGGCTCGTGGAGGAGTTGAAGGAACAGGAAGGGCACAAGTCTCTGGATTGGATTATCTTACACTTGGGAGGCAACGACATGGTTGACCGGGGATGCCTGGCGGTTAAGGAAGCTTTGCTTGCAGAATTTGCGTGGTTAGGGCAAGTTTTTCCATCGGCCAGGATTGCTTGGTCGGGCATGATACCGTGCAGGACATGGGGTCCAGGAGTTTGGGCTAGATCTTTGAATGTTTCAGTAAGGCGGCTCAATGGGGAATTGGCAAGGTTGTGCTCAGTGAAGGGCCGCTTGTGTCATATCCAGCATCGGATGATTTCAGGGGACGAGATGTATCACCACGACGGAGTGCATCTGTCGGACTTAGGCACGGATACTTTGATCAAGGAACTTTGGTTGTTTATTATGAACGCAGGTGGGGAGGGTGTCAGACCTGAGGGCCTTGGCCACCCTTGTGGCGGTAAAGAGACCTGCGATCAGTGACAGTGACTAACACAATGGACGGGAGTCCGCCTTGCGTACTCCCTAGGCCAGCACTGAGGGGGGAGACGGTAAGCTCTCCGCTGGGAAAAAGTGACCACCGGCTAGGGAGGCTAGGGCGACAGATTTCGAGCCTCCTGGGTCCCTGGGCAGAGGGGTGGTCGAGGGGTAGGCCCTGGTAATGGCGGACAAGGATCAGAGGTTGGGGCCCACCACTCTAAGGGGCAGGTGCGCGGCACCTGGCGTGGGATGCTCAGTTGCGAGATGCGAGCCAGAGGGTCCCTTGGTGCTGGGGGACAGGATAATAATAGCAATCATAAAAGACATTATGGAAAGTGTGTTTTTTAAATATCATTTATGCATGTTATTTGCTTGTCATGTTTATGGATTGTTTGTGATTAAACATGGCCGTTTTTATACCCACTCAAATCTCTTGGTGATTTCAATGTGGGCCTGCATTTCAGATAGGGGGAGGCGGGGACACTGCTTGGGGTCCGGGTCCTATGCCAAGCGCGAAAGTCATGACGCGCGCCCTTAGGACCCGGTCCCCCGGGCCCCGCCTCCGGTCTCTTGTGGTTGGGCGGCCGGCTTGCCCAATGGGCGACCGGCCCCCTTTCACTTCTGGGTCACCGGGTGACGAGCTTCCAGAGTGGTAGAGGGCGGAGACCTTTGGCCTATTTAACGTCAAATCCCCGTGGCCTCGGTCTCTGTTCCTGCTACCACTCCAGTCGCCCAGACCGCGCGCCGGCGCTCATAACCCCCTGGATTGAAGCCCCGCCTTTTGAACTCCCACCCACCCGTCCCTTTGTTTAGCGGTTTGAGGGGCGTGTTGCGGTAAAGAGACCTGCGATCAGTGACAGTGACTAACACAATGGACGGGAGTCCGCCTTGCCTACTCCCTAGGCCAGCACTGAGGGGGGAGACGGTAAGCTCTCCACTGGGAAAAAGTGACCACCGGCTGGGGAGGCTAGGGCGACAGATTTCGAGCCTCCTGGGTCCCTGGGCAGCCTGGTGGTCGAGGGGTGGGCCCTGGCAATGGCGGACAAGGATCAGAGGTTGGAGCCCACCACTCTAAGGGGCAGGTGCGCGGCACCTGGCCTGGGATGCTCAGTTGCGAGATGCGAGCCAGAGGGCCCCTTGGTGCTGGGGGACAGGATAATAATAGCAATCATAAAAGACATTATGGAAAGTGTGTTTTTTAAATATCTTTTATGCATGTTATTTGCTTGTCATGTTTATGGATTGTTTGTGATTAAACATGGCCGTTTTTATACCCACTCAAATCTCTTGGTGATTTCAATGTGGGCCTGCATGTCAGATAGGGGGAGGCGGGGACACTGCTGGGGGGTCCGGGTCCTAATGGCAGGAGCAGTGTGCCTTTTGGCTACGGTGACCAACGGCCCTAATTTGGTGGGACAGTCTCAGTTTTTCGCCATATTCCTACAAATTACACTTAGTGTCGTCCATGCCTTGGTTTTCAGAGCAGGTCGATTGAACATAGAGAAAAGTAAGTTGTCAAATGTTCCAACGCAGAATTAATTAGCAGCCCCCTAGCAGAAAGCCCTTTAGTTAACACAAAGATACTGGGCCGGATTCACAGAGGTAAAGTTAGATGAGAGAGTAATTTTATGACTTTAGGTCAGGCCCGGACTGGCCGTTGCGGGCAACGGGCAATTCCCCGGTGCGCCGCAAGGGTGGGGGCCGGTTTTGGGCCGTGGGGGCTGTTTTTGTTGCAGGGCCGATTTTGCAGCTACGCTGCATAAACGGCCCTGTAACAAAATCGGCCGAAAACCGGCCCTGCCAAAGAGCTCGGTCGCACCCCCAGGGGGCCGGCCGAGCACTTTGCCAGGGCCGGTTTTGGTTCTCAGTCCGGCCCTGCTTTAGGTATTCACAAAGGGCATTTACTACACGTAAATGCCCTTTGTGAATACTGAAAGTCGTAAAGTTAGACTTTTGTCTAACTTTACCTTTGTGAATCGGGCCCACCATGTGCAAACGTTGCATTGGATTACTCCTAGTGGCTCGGTGTCTGTATGTTCCAAGTTTGCGAACCTGTCACTTTAGCCAGTTTTAGCCCGTCGGCGGATGAATCATTTTAGCCCTACCTCTATGTTTCCCGAATGTCCCGGTTTTTGGTTTTCAAAATTTGACCGTCTTAGTTTAGACTTGAGGCTTTTGACGCCACTTAATCCTCCCACCCACACCATCGCAAATGCCTACAAAGCCCAGGGTAACTGGGGTGCGTGTGTCATAGTGCACTGTGTTGCACATGGTTGCACTGATATGCACTACCAGGGTCACACCGCTGTACAGTGCAGACCCTTACCAGTGGCACTGCACGCGGCAGCACAGATGTGTGGTGCACGCTGCTTCAAAGCTCACAGAGAGCTGTGCACAGTGGCACTACACGCGGTAGCACAGATGTGTACTGCACGCTGCTTCAAAGCTCAAGGAGAGCTGTGCACTGCACGGCTATAACAGTGGCACTGCACGCGGCAGCACAGATGTGTACTGCACGCCCTTCAAAGCTAACAGAGAGCTGTGCACTGCATGGCTATAACAGTGGCACTGCATGTGGCAGCACGGATGTGTACTGCACGCTGCTTCAAAGCTCAAGGAGAGCTGTGCACTGCATGGCTATAACAGTGGCACTGCACGCGGCAGCTCAGATGTGTACTGCACGCGCTTCAAAGCTCAAGGAGAGCTGTGCACTGCACGGCTATAACAGTGGCACTGCACGCGGCAGCTCAGATGTGTACTGCACGCGCTTCAAAGCTCAAGGAGAGCTGTGCACTGCACAGCTATAACAGTGGCACTGCACGCGGCAGCTCAGATGTGTACTGCACGCGCTTCAAAGCTCAAGGAGAGCTGTGCACTGCACAGCTATAACAGTGGCACTGTACGCGGCAGCACAGATGTGTACTGCACGCCCTTCAAAGCTCACAGAGAGCTGTGCACTGCAGGGCTATAAGAGTGGCACTGCACGTGGCAGCACAGATGTGTACTGCACGCGCTTCAAAGCTCACAGAGAGCTGTGCACTGCAGGGCCATAAGAGTGGCACTGCACGTGGCAGCACAGATGTGTACTGCACGCGCTTCAAAGCTCAAGGAGAGCTGTGCACTGCAGGGCTATAAGAGTGGCACTGCACGTGGCAGCACATATGTGTACTGCACGCGCTTCAAAGCTCAAGGAGAGCTGTGCACTGCACGGCTATAACAGTGGCACTGCATGTGGCAGCACAGATGTGTACTGCTGCATGCTGCTTCAAAGCTCAAGGAGAGCTGTGCACTGCACGGCTATAACAGTGGCACTGCATGCGGCAGCACAGATGTGTACTGCACGCTGCTTCAAAGCTCACAGAGAGATGTGCACTGCAAGGCTATAACAGTGGCACTGCATGCGGTAGCACAGATGTGTACTGCACGCCCTTCAAAGCTCACAGAGAGCTGTGCACTGCAGGGATATAAGAGTGGCACTGCAAGTGGCAGCACAGATGTGTACTGCACGCTGCTTCAGAGCTCAAAGAGACCTGTGCACTGCAAGGCGTTAGAGAGTGGTCCTGTTCCTTTGGTTACAGAGCTCTGCGCTGAACAATGTCACTGGACGGATACGCCACACTGCGCAAGGCTGCAAAACACTGACTTGATCCGCGACGCAGTGGTATACACAGTACTGGAAAAGTGACCACCTCGGTATAACTACTCCTCCTATTATCAACCAGCTGGCGATTTAATACGAGAATCAAAACGTAAAAAAACGACCCAGAAAAATAGGGCCAGAATAAGAAAACACGTGCGCATTGAGCTTGCGCATCTCTGAGGAGGGCTGCTGCTGATGCCAGTCCGCGTCCGAGACTGTGCAGGCCCGGACACACCCGCTCCCAAAAAGAAACTGCGTCACACGAGTCCACCTAGCAGGAGAGGCTCACTACTTTACCCACAACATGCCCTCTTTGGGGTTCCTGTTTCATAGAAAGGTACTGGCCAACAGGTCTCCTCGCAAGACCCTCGGACCCGGCGACGGTACGCGCTCCATCGCGCAACCCCCCCCCTTCCATACCGAATCCACCCTGCACCGCGCGAGGCCTGCTAAAGTAATAACTGTAAAAACACGGAACACCTGGAGCTGAGTGGACCCAGAAACGTGACCACGTCTGCAGTGACACGCAAACAAGCCTGTGTAGTAATCAGACATGCACAGTGACAGGTACTCACAGACACTGGCGCGCACAGGGACACACCGACGCACTTGGACAAACACAAGCAGACAGGAGCAGGCACACAACTATACCAACATATATAAATGCAGGCACGCACACACAAGCATACAGAGAGACACTCCTACACAGACATTGGCGCGCACAGGCACACAATTTCAATTTAAATTCTTTATTCGGTACTTAAAAAGACACCATAAAAGCACATATACAATATACACACAATAATATCAAAAATGTTTTTCTGTTAAAAAGAATAAAAATTCGAGTTTTAGCTAAAACCATATTTCATTAGTCTAGTGTGGAAAGGAAATTATTTTCACGGGGTCAGGTGATGCTAAAATCCAATTTCTCTAGTGTTCCTTAACCGCAGTGCTAACCGGATAAAGTTTATGGTACAAAATAGTGTATGAGCGTCTTCAGCTTCCTGTAGGAACTTCAAGGCCAAGTTTGCTTGTCTCAACTTTGATTCTTTCAGAATCCCCACTAAAAACTTGCGTCTTGGGACCAAATAAAAGGGACACAATAAAACAAAGTGAAGGTTATCCTGCGGAGACCTATTGTCGCAGCCGCAGGTACCCTTCTCCTCCACTGTGTGGGTGAACCCAGCAGGAACCGCAAATAGATGATGGAGCATGTTAAGTCTGAAGCGAGTCATATAATAACGATCCTGAGCATTATACATGACCCTCAAATATGGTTCCATTCCTTGCTTCGCTGTAAGTTTGCAATAGGATGAAACAGTGGGTTTGTGACTTTCTCTCTCAGCCCTTATTATCCCTAACCGTTCTGGAAAAAGTTTTTTTACCATTGTTTTGCTCTCGATAGTTATGGATTCTGGGGATGTGAAAAAGTTGATACAGGCAATCTCTTCTAGCGAGTCCTTAACGTACTTCAACCAGGGGATATTGTGTCCTTTTTCACGTTTGAGGCAATCCATTATAATTTGTCTTGTTAAAACAGCCTCAGGGTTAGTCCATATTTTAACCCAAGCTAGGAGAGGTTTGATTTTAATCCGGTCTTCTATAAATGGCTCTCCGACTTCCTCATGGATGATGTACGCCGGGACGCTCTGGGGCAATTTCAGGATCCTTCTCAAGAATTTATTTTCTTCTACCTGTATTTGCTGTACTTTGTTATCCATGAAACCCCATACTTCCGCACCATAGGTTACCTTCGCACAGCAGATAGATCTATATAAATTTAATATTTGCTCTGGGGACCACCTTCCCAGTCTTTGGCCGTACCCCATAATGGCTCCTGTTGACGCTGCCAGTTTTGTTGCGTGTTTCTCCACCAGAGGTTTGAAATTTAGGTGGTTGTCGAACAGTACCCCCAAATATGAAAAGGTCTTGACCTGGTCCATCTTGTGTGGTCCAATGTGATAAGTAAAGTTCCCCTTTTTCGTTGGCCCTGTTGACATAATATAGGATTTTTCCAGGTTTGTCGATAAATCCAGTTTGTCCATGAATTCGACAAAACCATCAATCAGCTTTTGTAATCCTAGGGGGGTTCTGGCCAGCAATACTGCGTCGTCGGCATAGAGTAATACCGCCGACACTGCACGTTGGCCAATTTGGGGCGAGTCCACCTGTAATTTGAGGAGTTCTTTTTCCAGGGAGTTAATGTATATGGAAAAGAGGAAGGGCGCTAAGATGCAGCCCTGCCTTACTCCACTGGTGCAGGCAAAGGGGTCGGTCTTATTTCCCTCTTGGTTGTACCTCACGCTTGCAGATGTATTCCAGTGTAGAGATTGAAGGATATCCACAAGGGGTTGATCCACACCTAGTTCAATCAGTAATGACCAGAGCTTTCTTCTGTTTACACGGTCGAAGGCCGCGGAAAGGTCCATAAACCCCATAAAAATGGACCCCTTCCCGGCAATGGTATATTTTGCTGCCAGAAGATACAAATTCAAACACTGGTCGGTGGTGGATCTGCCCTCCCTGAAGCCATATTGGATGTCTGAGAGGATCTGATGCTCCTCTGCCCATTCTTGCAAACGGTGTAAGATGACACGCCCCAGTACTTTCGCAGTCACGTCAATGAGGGAAATAGGGCGGTAGCATTGAGGGTCATCACGGTTCCCCTTTTTATAAATCGGAACTATGGTTGCTGTTGACCATGAGCGAGGCAATCCTGCCACCACTGCCTCATTCAAAACCCTCGTTAGCAACGGGGCCCACAGATCAATTTTGCTTAGGAAGAGATCAGGAGGTATTCCATCCGGGCCGGGTGCTTTATTTTTGCTAAGCCCTACTATTCCCATTTCAACTTCTTTCATGGAAAAGTCCAGTTTTGCAGGCTGTGTTAGTCTTAGTTCGTCCCCCTGAGTTGAATATCCTGTGTGGTTATAGAGGCTCTGAAAGTGATTCTGCCATTGTTCTGGTAAAATGGTATTCGTTATTTTTGGTGCTCCTTGGTCCTGGAAGCATGGGGTATTAATAACCTTCCAGAAGCCTGAAGTGTCACGCCTTTCAGCAGCGTCCCTTAAGTCCTCCCAAGCTTGAATTTGTAAGTTCTTTTTACGAGTATTCAAAGCTTTTTTGTATTCAGACCTGTTCTGTGCTATTATAAGCTTGTCCCTTGGTTTAGCATGGAGGCTAAGTTTCAATTTTTTGTGCGCCTTAGTACAGAGGGAATCGAACCAGCAGGGGGTGGAAGGCACTTTGAAAGTTTTGGAGGTCTTTAGAAGGTTGTTTACGTGGCTTGCAATTTCTTCAAATGCCCTGACCACTAGGGCTCCTTCCACCCTTGGATCAAGGCATATATTTATTGCATTTAGACCCTCTGTTATGAGTTTTTTATAAAATCTATCCCCATCAATCCTGGCCCACTTGATTCTCCTTCCTTGATCCACTGCCTTTTCTATCACGTCAGTGCTATTTGGGCCTGTTTTAAGATCAAACCCTTTTATGGAGAGTATTACCGGGTTATGGTCGCTAAAGATGCTAGCGTCTATTGCAGTTTTACTGATGTTTCTTTTTAATACGGGCGAGACTAAAATATAATCGATATAAGACTGACAACCTCTACCTCTGAATGTTGGGTTGAGGTCTCCATTTTCGCCCAACTCTACTAGATCCAGAGTTTGGATCAAGTCGTGCCTTTTCGTTAGTCTCTCGAGGTCCCATCCCTCTTTCACATGAGCAAAATGCGGCCCTTTCGCAATGGTGCATCTTGACCAGTCTTTGTTAAAAGGTTTTAGATTGTCACAAAGGTGACAGTTAAAATCCCCCAAAAGTATTAAACTTGGGGGGTTTGGTGTCTTATTTAGATCGAACAGTCTTTCTAAACATGAGTCCAGTTCATTGACAGCTGCACCCTTTGCCATTGTTCCAACAGCATTATACCAGTTAAGTAAAAAAAGGTTTAATCTATTGGAACGAAACCTTACTACTTGTAAGTTATAAGAGTTCCAGTTCAGATTCAACCATGTTCCCTGGATATGTAAATTAACATAAATTACTAATCCTCCACTAGCTCTCCCTGATGATACCTTTTTGGCCGGAACAAAGAAACTTTTATATCCCTCTAAGGTATAATCATTTGGTTCTACAACCCATGTTTCCTGCAGGCATATAATTTGGAATTTGTTTATGTAATTAAGCCATTCTTGCAATTCAAATTTTGCCGCTAGTCCTGCTATGTTCCAGGATACAATATGTAGGTTTTCATGAGTATCTGCTCTAGGTTGTTCTGTTAGTCCTCTTAATGAGTGCACTACCTGATTTACTTCTGTAATTCGTGTATCAGTACGAGATAGTGGACTGCTATTGGTAACTGATCTACTTTGTTCAGTGGTTATCCTACTTTGTTCGGTGGTTATCCTATAGTCTGGAGGTACTATCGAGTTGCATCTTCCCCTTCTGGACTTTAGAGTCTTTTTACCACCTCTCTTGCTGTCTACCAGTCCTGTCCTATTCACAACCCCCGTTCCCATTCCTATTGTCACCCGTCCTTCTTTCCTTGGCCTTATGGGTGTGGACGGTGAATATACCCATATGTGTCAGTCGACCTCTTCAAGTGCGTTAAACCTATTGTAGTGTGCGTGCTGCATTAGAAAGGGATCATAATTTGGGGTCACATAATTTGGCACTTGGTTTGGCATTTGCCACTGAGCCGATCTATATTGCGGTTCCATTTGGTAAGTCCTATTTGTCGGGAATCTATTTCTCTGCACAGGTCTTTGAGGTGCGTAGGGGTAGAAGTAAGATAAGTGTACAGGGTGAATTTGTGAGTGAGCACTGCTGGGTGCATTGCAGATAAAATTAACAGCTGCAATGTCTCTAAAATTCACTGTTATTATATCCCCTGCTATAGTTTTTGTTCCTCTACCAATCCACTCCCCCCTTCTTACTGAGAGGATTTCTCCATAAATTTTGGGGGGTAGTGGTCTGTGTATTTGTAACCACTGTGCACATTTATTTTTTAACTCCTCTTGTGTTTCCCTTTTGCCCTCTCTTAAGGGTGGAACTCCTGTCAACACGCCTACGAAGGGCGAAGCTTCAGGGGGGAGATTAATTGTCCTAAAACGGGTTACTGTTTTGTTTTCTATGGCCTTTGCTGATGAGGTCAGATTTGTCTTGGCGTTAACTTTCGGCGTTTGATCTTTATTTCCATGTGTTGTTTGAACAGTTCCTTGACTCGGTTTATTTGATTGGGGAATTTTTTGTCTGTTGGTTTTGCCATTATTTGGTGATGTGATATCATTTTGTACATCTGTTATATTCGTTTGTGGTGCTCTGGAGGGGTTATTTGAAGGCGGATCAGTTGTTGGAACAGCCTTGTCTTTCATTAGTTTTGTTGTTGGGTCCCCCTCCTGTCTTGCTGTTGTTGTTGGAACGCCGTCTTGTGCTGATTGACCTTTGGGGCCAACAACCTTGTTGTTTAACAGGGATGTTAGCATGTCGATTTTGACCATGAGAGGTTTAATTTGCGCGGTAATGGTGTGTTCTAAGTCCATTTTAAGGTCAGCCACCATGTTGGTAATCCAGCAAGGTATTCCTGGTGTAGTCGGGTTTGTGGGTGTCACCAAATTATGATTAGAGGTTTTGCCTTGGCCTTTTTTTTCTTCGCATTTTAAAACTTCCCTGGGCCCTTCATTTACCATGGTGTTTAATTTCCTCTCTTTTTTTTGTTTTTGTGAATCCGTTTGCTCTCTCCTGGTTTCAGTGGGAGCCTGGGCGCACGGAAGGTCAACAAAAGAGGAGGAAGTAATAGCTAAACTAGTGCTCTGGTCTTCTGCGGGGTCTAGGGTTACTTCAGATAGATTGATGATTGCTTCCTGTGTGTCTTGGACAATAGTCATGGGTGGTAAAGACATCCTTCTTTCCGTATTTGCAATAGCGTTAGATACCGCCCCTATTGTTTGTTTCAACATCTTGTCGATGGCGGTTAGTGTTGGTAATGGTTGCGGTGATGCAGTTATGG
Source organism: Lissotriton helveticus (assembly GCF_964261635.1). NCBI lineage: Eukaryota > Metazoa > Chordata > Amphibia > Caudata > Salamandridae > Lissotriton > Lissotriton helveticus. Next base: position 1,196,354,334 of record NC_136065.1, read on the forward strand.
ATTTTTTACTTGATCTTAATGTAGTCATCTTTGACTTTTTAACTGGCTTCCTCATAGTATATCAGAGGAGAATGCAGTGTCCAATAGCTTAAGTTATCTGAGAACTATAATGCACAGGCAAATACCTTATTAACTCGATGCCTTAGGTGACGGTAGGGGGGTGACCCAACCCAGCCTCTTCTGGCCGATGAGGGCCATAGAGGGCCCGCCCTTTGCCCGGGCTTAGCCCCGGGCGTCCCGCTCGCGTCCCGCGACGCTGGGGGCTCGCTGTTCTTATCGCCCCTCCTGTCACGTCTAGCGTGTCAGGGAACGCGCCGCCGCAAAGCCTGCCGGGATCTGTAGTCCCAGAGCGGCGGCGCGGCTGGTGTCGTCGGTGTCAGCTGTCCTTTGGCGTGTGGCGTGATGCTTCTGCCGCCCGTGCCCTCTTGTGCCTTGCTCCTCGTTAGATTCAGGTAAGGCTCTGTCTCTGGTTTACACTGCTTCCCCCCGCTCCACCGAGGGCTCGCTGTTCTTATCGCCCCTCCTGTCACGTCTAGCGTGTCAGGGAACGCGCCGCCGCAAAGCCTGCCGGGATCTGTAGTCCCAGAGCGGCGGCGCGGCTGGTGTCGTCGGTGTCAGCTGTCCTTTGGCGTGTGGCGTGATGCTTCTGCCGCCCGTGCCCTCTTGTGCCTCGCTCCTCGTTAGATTCAGGTAAGGCTCTGTCTCTGGTTTACACTGCTTCCCCCCGCTCCACCGAGGGCTCGCTGTTCTTATCGCCCCTCCTGTCACGTCTAGCGTGTCAGGGAACGCGCCGCCGCAAAGCCTGCCGGGATCTGTAGTCCCAGAGCGGCGGCGCGGCTGGTGTCGTCGGTGTCAGCTGTCCTTTGGCGTGTGGCGTGATGCTTCTGCCGCCCGTGCCCTCTTGTGCCTCGCTCCTCGTTAGATTCAGGTAAGGCTCTGTCTCTGGTTTACACTGCTTCCACCGCGCGCACAGGCACACACCGACGCCCATGGACATACATAAGCAGACATGAGCAGGCACACTCAGCACACAACTATACGAATATATATATATATACGCAGACACGCACAAACAAGCATACGGAGAGACACGCAGGCATGCTCTTGAACACAGCCCTACATGCAGTACACACAGGGGGAGCAACGCGACACACCTACACAGGCGCGCACAGGCACACACAAACATACACATGTGCTTGCATACAGATGCAGAAGCAGAGAGATGTACATGTAGCCACGCACAGACAGGTACACCCAAAATGTCCGGTTGCAGTAACACAGAAACATTCTTGTTAACATTGTGTAAGTGTTCTCACAGTTTGTGGGGCCATGAATGGACGCATCCCCTGACATCCCTTTAGCATAAAAAGTAACACCTTTTGACCACTGTCAGACTGGGCGAAACAGAACATTGGGGCCCATCGGGAGACGGGGAGGGGAAGAACCGACCGGACACAGGTATAAGGTGTGTTAAAGGCCGCTTTTATTGGAAACAGGTGCATCCTGAACATACCCCAACCTTGGCCTTTGCCGTACAAAACTAGGCCTAACTAAATATACACATACCTGCCAATCCCCCCACCCCCACCCCTAAACATTTCCCCGACAACATCATAAACCTCCTTATCATTTACCCAAACGCCTGGCTCAACTGTTTTAACCTCTGCCCCATGTACACTCCCTCCCTTTCAACCAGTAAAGCTCCTTCCTCCTATCCTACCCCCCCCATTATAACTAGGGAAAAGCGCCAACCCACAAACCCACTCCAGCACCTGCTCCTAGCGACACACTTGTCAACCCTACCACAGAAAGCACCTGCGACCAACAAAAACCCTTGATCAGACCCCCCAACCCTAGCTAGCAGAAAAAACAGGGAGGGCGGGTGGGACAAAAAAACCCTTAACCTCCCCGGCTGCTGGGTCACTGTCCCATAAAATGGTGCACAGTGACCCAAAATGGCCATTTAAGTACCCTCCCAGCCCAAAAGGAGCCCAAAAACCGCCGCCCAGCCCAACCAGCCCAAAGTCCCTTCCTGTGTCCTCTTTATTTACTTCCCCTCCCCTTCCTCCCGGAGCCCCAAAATCCCCGGGGGGGCGAGCCTCCCTCCGGTCGGCCACCCCCTGCAAAGCCCCATTGGGGCCCATCGGGAGACGGGGAGGGGAAGAACCGACCGGACACAGGTATAAGGTGTGTTAAAGGCCGCTTTTATTGGAAACAGGTGCATCCTGAACATACCCCAACCTTGGCCTTTGCCGTACAAAACTAGGCCTAACTAAATATACACATACCTGCCAATCCCCCCACCCCCACCCCTAAACATTTCCCCGACAACATCATAAACCTCCTTATCATTTACCGAAACGCCTGGCTCAACTGTATTAACCTCTGCCCTATGTACACTCCCTCCCTTTCAACCAGTAAAGCTCCTTCCTCCTATCCTACCCCCCCATTATAACTAGGGAAAAGCGCCACTCGAAAGCCTTTACCGCTTTCGACCCCCCCCCCCTAGGACCTCTGTACCTTCGGATACCGTTTTATCCCTATCGCCCTGTCCAACGCCTCCTTCAACTGTACAACATAAAGTTCCATCCCGTATCTGGACAAATGTACCCCATCCTCCAAGAAAAAATATACCGCTCCATACGTCAGTTCCGGGTGCTCCATTCTGCCCACCCCTTCTTTATCACAAAAGGCCCTCATCTCCCTGTTGATCTTCCTCCTAGCTCTGTCAATCGCCCCTGGCCTCACTGCCCCCCTCCAGCATCTCCTCGGTATAAACTCCGACCAGATAATGTGACACCCTGCCCACTGCCTCTTGATCTCCAATAAATCCCTCCGCATTTGCTTCACCAGAGCCAATCCCTTACATTGCACCAGGTCGTTTTCCCCCAGATGAACCACCAAAACATCCGGGCACACCCCACCCCGTACAACGTTATTCAAAACCGGCACCAATTCGTGCCAACGCATACCCCCTTTGCCTCTCCAATGACACCGAAACAACTGTTCATCTAATTCCAGGTTAAGGTTCTTGTATTTTTCCCATTCGGCCTTTTCTGCTCTTTTTACAAAAGAATGTCACACCACGTAAATGGACAATGCTGCCGCCGTAGGCCCCGCCACCGCACCTGTAAAGAGACACATGTAAGCAGCAAGTCCACACACCCACTCAGTCCACCACTACCCCTCGCAGCCGTACGTATGTCTTATAACAATCCGATTTCCAGCGCCCCAACCGTTTTATGTCCTCCTTCCCCCAACCCCGTCGCGCTGCCTCCGTCGCCGCTCCGATGCGGAATGAATGCGTCCCGAAGTCTTTAGGATCCTCACCCATAGACCGCAGGTCGTGCCGCAGGACCCATAACAACTGCGCGGCCGTCACACATCCCGCCTCTCCCCTGTCAAAAACCTCCGCACCAACCTGCGCTCCTCCGGCTGCCAGCCGCCTCCCCCACTCCACCGGACACACCGCCTGCTTTCCCCCCGGACCCAGTAACACCCACGTGCCCCTCTCCCGCTGATCGGTCTTGGAACGTCGGAGCCGCACGGCGACCTCCCTTCCCCGAAACTCCACGTCCCCCCACGTCAACCCCGCCTGCCCCTTCAAACCCACCAGCTCCGACACCCGAAAGGCTCCGAAGTACATCCACGACATCAATGTGGAAAACCGCACAGACTCTTCCTGATCTCTACACACCACCGGCAACCGACTCAACAACCCCTCCAACATTGCCTCCGTAATGGGCCGTCTCTGTCGCACCCGGGCCCCCTTCTCTCTCTCCCAACCCTCCAGAAGACGCCCTCCCAATTCCCCCGCCGAGGGAGCATAGCCCCACCACAACTTGCCCATAAACGCCACACCCGCCAGTTTACCCGCAATGGTCACTCTCGCCAGACCTCTGTCCATTAACCCCAGCATGAATTGCACCACCTGCTCCTCCCGACGCCACTTGTCCCGCTGCCGTACCGCTCCAAAACGCAGAAACTCCAGCCAGGCCTGTTCGTAACTCTTCCACGTGGACACTGCCATGGACGACCTCACCAATCGAACGACCCGCGCTCTCCCACCAACCACATCTCCTCCGGCACCTCCGTCTTGACCGCCGCCGCCTCCGTGGCTAGCCCATGGAACCTCTGCCACTGTTGACGAGACAAAGCATCCGCAATGTCATTGTCCACTCCCGGCACATGCTGCGCCCGAAACAAGATATTGTGTTCCAGGCACCTCAACACGAACACGCGCTTCAGCTTTAGCACCTGAGGCTCCCTCGCAGACTGCCGGTTCACCACCTGCACCACCGACATATTGTCCACCTTGAACAACACGCGCCTGTGCGCCAACTCACGCGCCCACACTGTCACAGCCACCACCAGCGGGAACAACTCCAAGAAAGCAATGCTTCTCCCCCCCGCCTGCCACTGCTCCGGCCACTGCTCCGCGCACCACCGGCCCGCCCAGTAGAGTCCGAAACCGCCGACTCCCGCCGCATCCGATGACATCGTCACGTCCCACTCCCACTCCTCCGGCGGCGCCATGGGAACACCGTTGAATCGCTCCAAAAAGGCCAACCACATGCACAGGTCTTCTCTCGCGCCCGCCGGTAGCCGTACGTGATGATGAGGCATCGTCAACCCAGACAAAGCCATTCCCAACCGTCGACAAAAAGTCCGCCCCGCCCGCACCACGCGGCACGCGAAATTCAAGTGCCCCAGCAACACCTGTACCTCACGCACCAACACCTTCCGCTTGGCCAACATGTCCCTCACCAAACCCACCATCGCCGACCGCTTGTCTTCTGGCAGGCGTGCTTCCATGGCCGCTGAGTCGAGCTCTATCCCGAGGAACGACAGCACCGTGCTGGGCCCCTGTGTCTTCTCTGGCGCCAAAGGCACCCCCAGGTAATTCATCAGGTCCATAAAACTACTCAGCTGCTGCTGGCAGTCCGTTGAACCGGGGCTGCCCACCAGGAAGAAGTCGTCCAGATAATGCGTAATCGCCTCAGAGCCTGTGCGCCAGAAAAAAGCCCACTGCAAGAAAGAACTGAATCGCTCGAACAAGGCACACGACACGGAGCACCCCATCGGAAGCGCTCTGTCAACAAAAATTAACCTGTCTAGCTGTATCCCCAGCAACTGATGATCAGCCGGGTGAACCGGCAGCAACCTGAATGCCGATTTCACATCGCATTTTGCCATGAGCTCCCCCCGCCCCGCCGTCGTCACCAATTTTCTCGCGACGTCCACGGACGAGTACGACACCGACGCCAACTCTGCTGAGATAAAATCGTTCACCGACGCGCCCTCCGGCCATGATAGATGTTGAATCAGGCGAAATTGACCTTGCTCTTTCTTTGGGACCACTCCAATGGGTGAAATGATCAGGCCCTCCAATGGCGCTACCTCGAAAGGTCCCACCATCCTCCCCTCTTTCACTTCCTTGAAGAGCTTCTCCCGGACGATGCCCTTGTGTGCGTTCACAGACTTCAGGTTCTCCGCCCATCGAGCGATCCGCGGACCCTCGTACCCCAACCGGAAACCCTCCCTGAAACCCCGACGCAGCACCGTCGCATCATCCGCCCGCGGATAAACTTCCAAGAGGGGTTCCAACCGGTCCAGCCTAACCGGTGTATGAGCCTTTTCCCAAGGCACTCGCACCCCCCCTTCCCCCCCCCTCCCCCTGCCAGGCACGAGAGCCGGGTATTGGCCCTGCGTGGGGCCTCCCCAAAGCCCCCAGCATCGTGATTCTGGATGGCGTTTTCCACAAGAGGAGCACTCGTGCCTAAATTTGCACGTCTGCCGGAGACAGGAACCCCTGTTAAAATCCCAGCAGGCCCCCCCGCTTTGGTAACCCCCGGCTCCCCCCGGTCCCACCCCCCCACGGGTGGGGCGAGCCGAAAAGGGTGGGGGAGCCAGTGGCAAACCACTGGCCGTGTAGATAGTGCGGCCAAATTTTGTCCCACTCATCGTCTGCTGATAACGGTCCGCATCCAACTCCCCCCACTTCGCCTCCGGGTCCGACGCCATGCGCGCCCTAAACTCCTCGTCGTAATGCGACCAAGCATTGCCACCGTAAGTCACTTGCGCCCGCCGCACCACGTCCATGTACTTGAACAGCGCGACTGCCCTGTCAGGATACTTTTCACAGTACACGCTCGCATAGATTAAGAATGCCGCCGACCAATTCTCAATAGTAACCGGCACTCTCGGCCGCCTCGCCAATTCCTGCTCTTCCTCCTTCGACCCCTCCTTGGCCATCAATTCCCGGTGCAGCAACTTCAAGATCTCGACATACTCCCCCTTCCATATTTTCTCCCTGGTCGCCATCGACAAATGCGCCCCCAACGGCTTCGCCACCCCCATGTACGGCAGCTTTTTAACCGGTACGTCGCAGCTCTCCTTCGCCCCGGCACTCGACGCCGCCGACCCGCCGGACGCCACGTCCATCCCAGCAGTCCCCAACGCTGCGCTCGCGACCGGTCCCTCGCCGTTCCCCTTCGCTCCGGCGCACGTCGCCACTAACTCACCAGACGCCACACTTGACCCCGCACTCCCCGACGCCCCACTGACCGCTTCCGTACACACACCGGCATCCATCACATACCTACCCTTCACCAGTCTCACCTCATCCCCTCCCGCCGCATCTGTCCCCACCGACACGTGGTGACCTCCAACACCACTTCCTCCCGCCTTACCTCCCTGAGGCGTGCCCAAGCCACTCCCAGACCCCGTACTGGTCTTACCTGGCGTCAAGGCTGGCGTCCTCACCGGATCCCGCCGCCTAACCAGATCTGCTGGGGGGGCCGTCACTCGCGGCACCACTTGCCGGGGGCATTCCTGTAAAACACTGCCAACAACGTTACAAACCTCCCCCCCGGCCTCCCTCAGCTCCCCTTCTTCCTCCGACTCCAGCTCAACACTCCCTGTCCCCTCCCCTAAAATCCTACCAGCGGATACTCTGCTCAACCCCGCCCTGGCCCTACACTCCGTCATCAATGCACCTAAGTCCACACTCACTCTCCGTCTACCCTCCTGTTGGTAATCAGAAGAAACCGCTGCCTCGTTGCTCCATCCCCGTCCCCCGGCGGCCGGATTGACCCATCGGGAGGGGGGCGTTGGAGAGCTACATCCCGTCCATCTTCTTTCCGACCACCCCAGGTCCCTCGTTGGAGCGCGACCGCCCGTACTAGGCAGAGCCGGCCCATCCACTCGGCGGGGTGGAGCCGCATGCTGCTCACCCGAGCCCCTACCCCACTGCTCCTGCCAAGAGAAAAACGGGGAAGTCCAGCAAGCCGGGGCAAAACTGTCTCCACTACCTCCCCAACCGCCTCTCCCCCCTGCTGCAGTATGTCCTCCCCGCCACGCCGGACGACCCCCCCACCCGCTCTACCCCCACCCCCAGCTCCCCACCCCGCCCGAACCGCCCCACGCGCCCCCTCCCATACCCCCCCACCCACCCCAACCACGCATCTCCCCCCCGCTACTCCCCCCCCCGCACCCTCGAAACCGCACCCTCATCCGCTGGGGCCCCCCAAAAACCTCCCCCCTCCTCCGTCCGCCCCCACCCCCTGGCGCATCCCCCACCCCCCGCCTGCTCCCGTCTGCCCCCCTTCGCACCCCCTGCACCCCCCACCCCCCGCCCCGCGGGGATCTCCTACTGCTGGGCGGAATGATAAGCTCATCCTCGGACTCCTCCCCCTCCTGCCCGCTCTCGCCCCCCACCCCCCCCTCATCCTCCCCCTCCGTGTCCTCAATCATCAATGGGGAGTCCCCCCCTGCCCCCTCCAGCCCTCCTTGCTCCTCCCCCCCTGGGCCCCCACCCGCTCCATCCAAAAGCCCCTCTCTCCCCTCCCCCTCCAGGCCCCCCCCACCGCTTCCTCCGCCTGTCCCTGCCCCCCGGCCCCTCCCTCCTCGTGTCCTTCCCCCACCCCCCCACTCGCGTCCCCTGGTAGCGTCACACCTGCCTCCACGACCATGCCCGATCCTCCTGGGCCATTCTCCCCCGCCCCCCCGCCACTACGAGTCCCCCCCAGCCCCTCGGTAGTACCTACAAAGACCAAAGGCGCCTTTTTCCCTGCACCGCGCTTCCTCCCCGGGCCTTTTCCCCTTTTCGCCGCACCAGCCGCCTGCAGGCCGCCACCGCGCGCCGCCCTCTTCACCGCTCCCGCCCCCTCCCCCTTCCGCGCACGTGATCTCGGCAGGTCACACGCCGCAACAGCCGCCGCCGCGCCATCAGCAGCGCGCCGCGGAGGCCTTACCCGCACATCGCTGCGGAGAAGATCAGTTCTGCCCGCCTCCCCAAGAAGGCGCAGCGCTTCTTGTACTCTCGGATCCGCCAAGCCATCCGCCGCCATCTTCTCCGCTCTTCGCGTCATCTGCGCGCCACTGCCTGACACCTCGCGCGTCCACCGACCAGCAAGCTTACCCACAAGTAAGGAAAAACAATCTCTCTACCACGCAATAAGCGCGCGAACGCCCTCAGACTACCTAACTGCTCACTACGACAAAAAACCCCTTAACCTCCGGGGTCACTGTCCCATAAAATGTCCCATAAAATGGTGCACAGTGACCCAAAATGGCCGTTTAAGTACCCTCCCAGCCCAAAAGGAGCCCAAAAACCGCCGCCCAGCCCAACCAGCCCAAAGTCCCTTCCTGTGTCCTCTTTATTTACTTCCCCTCCCCTTCCTCCCGGAGCCCCAAAATCCCCGGGCGGGAAGGGGGGGGGGGGGGGGGGCGTGCGAGCCTCCCTCCGGTCGGCCACCCCCGGCAAAGCCCCATTTTCATCGGCACGTTTCCAGATGACGGCCTCTTCTGCGGCTTGAGTGCATGAAAGGGCACATTGTGCTAGGGGGCGCATGCCTCGCTGGGAAATCACAGGCGCAGCGCGGTTATTATTGAATCGGAGACACTGACTACCTCCGCGGGCGTTAACGTGGAGTTAAGGACTGGGTCGACACGCTACGAGGTTGACACATCTCCCACGCAGGGTCACTGCTGTGTATTTTACGTTTTATTTTAAAAAGCCAAAAGGCACCTAATATCTACAAACAGCCACCATGACACGCGATGTTATCCAAAAATACAGCAGCCCATCTGCACCGTGTGCAAAAATAAACAGTTTTTAACATTTTAGCACATGGCAGGATATGGGGCAAGCAGTTGGAGTCACTAACGAATCACATTTTTAATTTATTAGGACGTGGGGAGGGGGGAATGTGTCTGTTTATTAAAGTGTTAAACTGGGAAGGCGTCGTAAGGCCCACAATGGCTTGCTTCACCGTTGATTATTGTGTATGTAGCTATTTATTTATTAAACGTCTGTTAAATACATGTTTTCTTCCGTACTTGCCACAATTTGAGCTCCATCTAAAGCACAAGAACATTAAAAATGTTCACGTCCTCGTGATCGTGAGGGTTAAGTTTGGGGGCCGTGCAGAAACTCATGTCCAGGCAGAGTATAATAAAAGGGGGAGGGTCGAAGAAGCAGAGAGCTTGTTTTACCAGGATTTTTTTTAAATCATACATCCGTCGCATACAATACACAGTCTGTAGCTGTGTGATTTTCATTAATCCGGGAGGCGGTGGCAGTTTGACATCTCATTCATTTTAGCTTCACTCTCTTTCCGAAAAACTTTTATTGCCTCAATTGGCGTTGTAGTGACACATGCAGCCGTGCAGCAATTGGTGGGGCTTCGGGGAAAAAACCCCGAACTGCATAATAGCACAATTTAATGGGGTTTCGCCTGTCCAGGTGAGTAAATCCCCGGACAAACATTGGTACACATCCCGGCCCCAGTTGCAGGTTTACCGGCGAGCCGCCCTGCTCCTCAAACAAACCCTTCAGTGTATGCCGCCACCCCCTAACATGGCATCACGACAGATGCATTAATGTGAGAGGTCAGAGGGTGGGCGGGGCCTCAGCTTCTGCCCTCAGTAGGGCAGCCAAGTCTCCTTGAGTAGCGTTTCTAATAGTTAATGGGCCCAAGGCAGATGGATATAAACCGATTTCCACAAATAGCCGAAATGTGTCCAAAGCGGAGTTAAGTTCACTGCTTACACCTCTAGCCCCGGGGCCTGGACAGTTTGACCACAATTTACGCCCCTGACACCCCTTCCCGGATCTTAGGCCCACCCAGCACCGAACGTGGCGCCGACTGTCATTCTTAAAGAAACTGTCTTGGACGGGCAAATATGATTTTCTGCTGCAGAGAAAGAAAGCTGTACTGTACCGCGCCAATACAGGCGCTAAAATGTTTCATGTGATTCTATTTAAGGAAACCGATAAATCACTTTTAAGGCCATGTGAGTGGACGTGTGTCCTGGTAAATGAAAGTGCTGTTACAAAATCACAGGGAGGAAAATGACCCGAACGCAACTTGGCGCTAGAGGGAGTCGATGCACTTTGGTATCTGTTGTATGGGCGGGTATTACATCGTGTTCTGCGGCTGCTGTTGGTCCCCCCTCAGCCGTGTGTGGCACAGGCCTGAACCCCAGCGTTCTAACTGCTTCCGGGACACACGTGCCCCCCTTAGACCCTGGTTATTCCATAGCTGCTTTTGCAGGATCGTCCAGGAGAGGCCGGTGGCGGGGCTGCTCTGTCCGCCCAAAGCGAATAAACACTTGAATGAACGCACGAATGAATGAATAAAGAGTGAACCGCCGCGGCCTTGTGTGTATTCATTGGCCGGGGTGGTGGCACTGCGGCCAGGTTTCCTGCTTCACTGCAGTAGATGGAGCACCCGGGGGCGGAGGGGGCACACGCATCCCACAGCTCGTAGGAAACGAGGGGAGTCTCGGGGAAGCTGTAATCAGATCGCAGTTCATGATAAGACGCGCCCTGTCTCAATTAGGAAACCCTCACACTGCTCACTGACTCACAAACCTACTTAGGGGCTCGTACGTCACCTCCCAGGGCCTCCTCAAACGACCCCTGTCCAGCTGCACGGGGGAGGACTGGGAAACCAGTGACCCCGGCTGTGACCTGCCAGGGGAGGCTCCCAACCTTTGGACCATAGCTTCATACCAAAGGAAAACGTCTCTCTCTCTCTCCCCCCCCCCCCGCCCCCTCCCTTTTCTCCAATCCACGCTTTCTCTCATCTTCAATTATCTCGCCTTTCTTTATGTCTGTCATTCTCTCCTCACTCGCCTTCATGTTTATATCTCGCCTTGGCTCTCTAATTCCACATTTCACAACGTAAACACACTTTTCTCTTACCCCCAACCCTCTCTCGTTCACTCTGTCTCCTTACCTCCATAACACATCTTCCCATCTCAATCGCTCTCGCTCTCTTGGTCTCGCGCTCTCTCTCCATTTCTCCCCCTCCCATTCTTCTGTCTCTTTTCTCAACTTTCTGTCTCCCACTCTGCCTCGCCCCGTTGCCCTCACCTCTCTGTCTCTCTCTAAGCCTCAGCCTCTTTCTTCTCTTTTTCTTCTTTCTATTTTCCACCTGGCTTCTCTCTCTTCTTTCCTGTATTCTCTCTCTGGTAGTCGTGTCTTTTCCGCCGTCTCCACCTTTCTTTTACAATTTCTCGTTCTCTCTTTATGCTTCCCTGCTCCTCTTCCCTCTGTATTCTCTCTATCTTACCTCTTCCACCTCCCCCTATCCCTAATTCAGAACGTCTTTCTCTGCCCCCCCCATGCCTGCCGTGCCCATCACTGCCCAAAGCTTTGGGCCTCTTAAAGCTGCAAATAATAAGTGCTCTATTTCATATATTTAAAACGACCCTGCGCAGATACAGCACTGTATTGTAAAATGCACGGTGTGAATTGGTCTGGTGAGTCTGAGGAGGGGTGCTGTGGTGGCATTAGGGGTGTAGGCCAGGGTGTACCTGCCCAGGGCAATAAGATGTTACTGTGCTCCAGCTGTGGATATTAGAGGGCAGCTCTGGTGGCCTGTGCCCCCTTTGCCAATGACAATTTACTAGTAATTTGGACACGCTACAAACAATCGAGTAGTTACAACGTACATCTAGTGTAATACAACTCGATGCTCAAATGATCTCCCTTTATTCGTTCCTTGTGTCCTATTAGATGATAAAGCGTGTTGTATCCAAAATGTCCCCGTCCTGGTGATGACCGCATCATATTTCTGACATTAAAGAGGTCAAAAACATTCTGCCAAACACTATTTACACAGATTCCCATTTACATTTCTCCACTTGTGTTTACATTTTTTTTACTATACTGTTTTGTGACATATTTTCACTTATTGAACAAAGAACACAACATATAGCACACTTTTGCACTGCACCGTTGCACTATTATTTCACTTTCTGCCGCCGCATGCAGTGAAATCTGTTAGGATCCGAAGCCCCCCCAAGCTGTGCTAGACCCACACACAAAGCCCCCACGACTCAATGCCAGAAAACAGCTGCTTTGGGAAGAGGGACGTGTTTATTACATAAGCAAAACACAAACATTACATTTTTTAACCTTTATAGCATTATTTTAAAAACATATAGTAGTACACATGGAGTACAGGAGATGGGGTGAATGACCAGGAAGGTGCGGAAACATTTTATTAGTAAAACACTGAAGTTAAAACAGTGGAACTTAGATCTTCTACAAGCCGGGAAATATAAACATACGGGCTTAATAATTGATACATATACCTTGCAGGCTCAAGAATACTTGGAATGGAATCTGACCAGTTATGTTAAATGGAAAAACCTACGTTTTAGACAATTTTACATTCCGATAGGGGAGTTTGAATGGACTTGGAATCAGGGTCGGATTGGGATCACAATTTGGCCTGGGCAGTGACGAAAAAAGTGGCCCACATTCACAGGCGTGCCCTTTCATGAAACACACAAGGAATGTAAGTGGGAGGATGTTGTTCTTGGGAAGGACACAGGGCCAATGTGACAATGTCCTACAAGCTGAGCAACTGAAAAACAGCAAGGCCCCTTTCTATTACTAAATTATTCCCAGCAGGGCCGGTCCTAGAACTTCTGGGGCCCCGGGCGAAAGGAAGATGTGAGGCCCCTCTAATTTGCATGTAAAATCCAGTCGCGGCTAGCATGACTCGCGGGTGGGAGGTCTCGCAGGGGTTATATAAAAAATTAAATAAACTTACCTTCCCAGGTCTCGTGTCATCTCTGCTTCTGACCTGCTCTCTTTCTTTGCTGCCTCTGGCAGGAACAGGAAGCAGGCAACCTCCCTCCCCAATGGCAGCATTGTGATTGGTTGGGACGCCGACCAGCCAGGCGCCTATGGGGAGGCCGTTTTCTCCATGTAGGGTGCATTGGTGCCTACATGGAGAAAGGCCAGATGTGCATGACTGGTTAGGTTGGTCCCGGAGGGCCGACCAAACAGTCAGGGCCCTTAGCAGGGGGCAAGGCACTCCTCCCCTGCCCTAAAGCAGACCCACCTGCCCCCAACCAAACACTTCTGCTTTCTCGCAGTGTGAGTAGCAGAAACATAAAATGGTCGTTTTTGCATTTTATATTTCTGCTTCTCGCTCTGCGAGAAAGCAGTGGGGTGACGCTCCTCCGCCCTAGTGGAGTCACTGAAGTATGCCCGAGCAGATGACATTTGCGGCGGAAGTCGCTGCGGCCACGAGGCGCCCCATGCTGAATTGCCGATCCTCTCCTTTCACAAAGTGAGCAAGTGCCTGCTGTTAAAGTAATTCAAGAATAGGTGTGTAGTAATAGCGAAGCGACGCCCTTCAGATGTACACTAAGCAGACCAGAGTCCCTGCCTGCATGCGCCACAGTCGGACTCCGTACTGACTCAGACTCATCTATGGCCGTGGCCCAAGACCGTGAGTACCAGGCACTGTGAGCCTGTGTGTGTTTGTAATAGACAGTGATGGTGCCAGTGCAGCGCACAATCACATCAGGTAGCTGCAGTCGTTCCTGCCGGTGTTACTTTAAAGTTGTTACTCTGTAGAGTGACATAGGTGGATTGATCCAATCGAACGTATATATAAATGACACCTGTTCATGTTGTTGGGCCCTCTCTGACATAGGTCCGTCCCCGTCCCCAGTTGGCCCAGGTCATTCACGTGATGTCAGAGGCCCCGAGTTTGCCAGCGGGGAGGGGGGCCTACCACGTAGGCTGGCAATCTGTATTTTGTTTTTCTGGTGGCCCGCCCGCCCGGCAACAGTAGGCACCGGAGGAGTGTGTTGTTTGTTAGGGCTGTGTCCCACGTGGCAGGGAGGCCCTTGATAGACTGATGCTCTAAACAACAGCATCATTAATTTCAAGGGTGGAGCCAGGGGACCCAGTACGAGTCGCCAAAGGCTGGAAGACCGGATTCTGCCGGCCTGTCCATCAACACAGATGTCCAGGCAGGTCCATGATGTTTTCGTGCCTCAGTTGGGTCTTCACACACCCTGTTTGGGCTGGGTCCCACGTTATTTTATATGTTTTCCTCGTCATCGTTGCTTGATTTTGCGTACTAGAAAGGGTCACTCATGGTCGTTGAAATGTCACTCATAATGACACTGAATTATGAACATTTCACACATAGCAATTTGAAACCTTGGCAGCTATGATGGAGGCTAAGGTGTCAATTGCCCATAGCCAAAAACCTGCTCCCTCAGTGACGGCCCAGCATACTCCCACCTGCCCCCACCCACCATTGCCTGGCAGGGGAGCGGTCTGGGGCAAGACACTTGGGGGGCTGAGGGGAGAATGACACAACACTTAGAGCAACACCTGCCACAATTAAGGCAGATTGCCACACTTAAAACCTTCGCCCCGCACACAAAAGCCAGAAGTGTGATGGCCTGGGATGCCGGAATGAAGTTGAGGCCCTTTAACAACCGGCCCACATGTCACACCTTTCAGCACCGGCCCATCGGCCAATGCTCGACTGCTTGCCTTTGCAATCCGACCCTGTCCCCAATTACAGGTCAAAGCTGCAAATGCAGATGGGCCTCGCACTACATGTGGGCTGCACGGCCCTGGGGAAAAGGGCCCCCCCTTCCTGGGGGTTAACAGCCATTAACCAGTGCTGCGAGGCACAGGGGAGGGGGGGCCTCTTCTCCTATTCTTACACATGCTTGCGAAGCCCAGAGGAGAGGCAGCCCTTCCCTGGGCCACGCAGTGCTCACCACAGGCGCGAGGCTGGTAGGGAAACACTTTTGCGAGGCCCCCTGTTGATGGGCTGAGCTCGGGGCCCTGGGCAGCCGCCCATGCTGCCCATGCCTAGCGCCGGCCCTGATTCCCAGCCCTCCAGCGCAAGAGCATCTGAAAACAGCGAGGCCCCTTTCTCTTAAAAAATTATTCCCCAGCCCTCCAGCGCAGGAGCACCTGAAAACAACGAGGCCCCTTTCTGTTAAAATATGACTCCCCAGCCCTCCAGTGCAGGAGCACCTGAAAAACTGCGAGGCCCCAGCTATTTGTAAATTACTCAGCCCTCCCCAGTCCTTCACTAGCTCAGGGCAATGGCGTGGCAGGAGAGGGGCTAAAGCAAAAACACAGCTTCTCGGCCATCCATGGGGGCGGGGAGGAGGCTACGGTGAAGATGGTGTGAGTTCCCCACATCACCTGGCCCCCATAGTGAGACCCATTCTTCCTCACCCACTATGCCCTGAATAAGAAGGGCTGTGGGCAAGGACTAATGCAAGCACTGTATCTGGGCTGCATGGGCCCCAGAGGGACCGAGGTGAAAATGGCTCATAGGCCTGAGCAATACCTGGCCCCCTGGGAGGCCGATTCTGGCACACAATCACCACTCCCCAGCCCACCATCAGCATGATTGATTGGCAGGGTAGGGGGTCAAGGAGAGTCCATAGCTGATCATCGCTGAACGGCCGCCCAGTGAAGCTGCTTTCCTCGCCCTGTCAGTGCTCTCTGTGGACTAGTAAAGGGGGAAAAACCGGCCCACAGATTGCACTGCGGCCCTTCGGCCCATGCCGTGTGCCCGCAGTGCCAATCCTCCCCTGCTTGAAATCAGGCTCTCAAAGATACACAGGTATGTCGGCTTTGTGGAATCGGCAAGGAAACTCTTGAACACTTAATATGCATCTGCCTGAGGCTGTTGCCTATACGGAGGACATATTTACGCAGCTTGTTTAGTAATGCCAAAATAAGAACAACTACAGAGGCTGTACGCTATTGTTTTAGGCTCACAAGGGAAAGTGCAATTAGTAGGATAGTTCAGTTTTTAGAACTTGCCTATAAAACATTAAATGCTTAGATGGCTTTTAATATATGGATATGTATATAGCTGCAAAAACAGGTATCATGATCTATGTATGTTTTTATAGGATACCACGCACGGAAATTATGTGATCTTTTATTCTATTTTAATGCCTGCGTTTTTTCTCTGTATTGTAGTCAAATGATTAATGCAAAAAAGTATTTTACTACTACTACTACTACTACTACTAGTAGTACTCATCTAATAGAAATTGGAAAGAAAACATGTTACATTTTTATAGTGGTATGCACATAAGGTTCCAAAACGTTTGCAATCTACCAGTTAGATTCAACTAAGTCAAACAGTCATATTGAAGCCTCCCATTTCTTACCCACCTGGCACTAAGGTCCAGTCAACCTTCAACCCAAGGAGATCCACACAGGTGTACCCCACCTGGGTCCCTGAGAGGCAGTCCCCAGTCATCTGATCCTTGGGGCCCGCCCCTCCAATATCAGACTGTCTGCGGGGCTGGAGAGTGTGACCAGGGGCTGGAGTCTCATGCCCTACGCTGACTAACTGTGCACCCTTGCCCCAAACTGGTGTGAACATTCTCTTTGGGTGTGAACATTCTCTTTGGGAGTTCAGCTTGCTGTTTCCCCCCACAGTGCTGCCCTACGAACTGAGTTGGAGGAGTCCCCTTGCTGTTGTACAGTGATCTTGGTGTTCACTTTTCAGCCACAAGGGTGACCAGGACAAACCAGTCCTTTGCCCTCCCCACCAAGGAATAATTCCTGAGTAAAGTCCCTGATGCCATCAATAAACTAGTCCATATCAAAGTCCAACAAGTAAACGCCATCTCTGTGAAACATTTTATCCCTCTTGAGCAACTTGCGAGATGAGTTCCAAAGTCAACCCCGTCCTGGGCACAACTTGGCCATCTCTGCGTTGAGGTGCCTGACTGATACATTCAAAGCCATTGATCTCACGTTAGGCCCCCAATTGCATTGCAGGATCATATGTGACCAAGCGATCCTCGCCCCAGGAAAGGTCTTACCCAACCAGGCAAACTCACCCAACAGGGCCTTACTGACTGCCCAAACCGATAAACCTGGTTTAAAGGTGAATTGAAGTTAAAGAAAGGAAGTTACTAGGTTGTCCTGCACCTCTTCACTGTAGGAACACCTTCATTTTCAAAGCCATCTTGCAGCAAAAGTGCAAAAATATGGTAAGTTCTATTCAAATTTCAAAAAGTGTATTTCATTTACATGCAAAACCATTTCACCTTAGTACATCTGATGATTATTAGTGCATTGAGAAGTATTTTTGTTTGAAAGTGATAGGTTCAAACAAGAATTTAGAAACATTTGTTCTACCCCACACACTGACAACATTGCCAATAGTGAACTAAGAGGCAAGTCAGTTGTTATGTGCACTCTTAGGGTGTCCTGGGTTCCTATTATACATGAAAAACATTATCGTTTATTAAATCAATCACAGGAGAAGGTTTTGTATAGCGCTCATACTGATGTCATGAATTTTAGAGGTCCTCCTATATGTGATAATGAAGAAAAAGGAGGGAAAGTGAAATAAAACAATTGCGTAGGTGGGGAAGCTGTGATTAATCCCAGGTTTTATGTTTTCATATTGTGCAATACAGCCACTAGATGTATATCAATTAAAAAATTCTTTATTTCGGCCATTCTGGCCATAAAAGAGTACAGAATAAAACCCGATAAAAGAGATTATATAGAGAGTTCATTTGCATTAGCAAAATAAAATCCATGGAAACATATTAGACATCTTTGCATTATAAATAGATTCAAAGTATTAGGTCCTTAACATTCAATATCAATTAATTGACGCCGCTTGGACCACATGGCTAACAAATACTTGGAAAGTGCAAATACAATAGAACTTGATGTGTCAGTCTTAAGAATTCTAAAAGCAGGTAAACAGTGTTTGAAACCTAGGTTTCTACAAAGTGGTACCAGCCAATACTTCCTGGATTTGATGTAAGCTGGACCGAAGAAGAGCACATGAAGTTCGTCCTCTACGTCACAGCTACATCCTGGATGTATATGCTTTGCTTTCCCTATAACTACCATACCGCGGTCACCCCAAGACCGCCACCCTGCTGGCATCCATGCTGCTCTCGGTCTCATCGCAGCACAAACTTTGTGGCCCCTGGGAAAATGTTTGCGAGCACCCATGGTCTAGATGTACTTGGGTGTCCAACAAATCCAGACCACTCAATATATTGGATTTAGACTTCCCAACTAACTCATCCACTCTAAATGCCCCATAAAAAGCCACAGAGAATGCTGCTGAAAATAAGGCTACCTCAAAAGGAGAACTGCAAACTAGATGGACATTGGGCAGCATAACCTTTAAAACCTGCATATCCAGCAGTCTCATTCCATCCTTAACTGTGCCCTCAAACCTGGCCCATCCGCTAAGGCCTTCCTCACCAGAAAGGAACCACCCAAGTCTCACATGCCCATTAATTTGGCTAAAAAGCAAATGGCTGTTAAATGGGCCCTCACCTAAGATACTGGTCTGCCCTGTAACCTCAATGATTCCAGGAAAATGTAGGCAACCATGAGCGAAAAAAGATCTGATTTCCTTGTCCCTGAAAGACTTAAAACATTTCTGGTAGGCCCTCTGAGTGTGGTCGCTTAACGAAGCTGCCACTAAATGCTATTAGGCGGGACTCCAATCTTCCAAAGAGATGTTGGGAACACTGTCTTCCACTCCGCTGCTCGTGGGTGAAACTCCTAGACTTCCTGCAACTTGGAGCGAGACAAAGCATCAACTGCCTGATTCTGAACTCCCGGGACATGCTTAGCCTTTAAGACAACATTCAGCTTCAAGCAAAGTAAAACAAAATGTTTCAGGAGCCTCAATACCAGCCTACAAGAAGCACCCTGCCTGTTAATAGCTTTGACAACCAGCATGTTGTCCGACCAAAATCCCACTGTCCTGCCCCGGAAAAGATCAGATCAGATGGTGACTTCAATGGGAAACAGCTCCAAGAAGGCCGCATTCCTAGTCAACCCGCTCTCATGCCAATCAGCTGGCCGGTCTACCCTGCACCATTGTTCCCCAAGGATGGCCCCAAAACAGATACTGCCCGCTGTGTCAGTAAACAGGCCCAAAGTCTTGCTAATTACCTGAGAGGTTGGCCAGGCTACCAACTCATTAAAGTGTTGCAGAAATTCCCGCCAGATTTTTAGGTCTTCCCTCACCTCGGGCTGGTGCTTGGTGTGATGATGTTTCTGTGTGAGACGAGCCATTGCCCTTGCTATGAACCTGGAAAGGGCAGTCCATGGGAATAAAGTGTAGAGCAAAACTCAGTTGACATACAAGAACCTAAAGCTGATGTAATGTCACCTTTCTCTCTGAGAGAGTGGAATCCAACGCCAGGGTGAAGGCCCACACTTTGTCAGGAGGCAGCCTGCATGTGCCTGCAATGGTGTCCATCTCGATTCTCAAGAACGACATACAGGTGGATGGGCCAACTGTCTTGTCAGGTGCAAGTGGGACCCACAAATCTCTAAACAAGGAAATCAAATCTTCTAGAGCCCGACTACGGGCCCCAGACCCATAACAAGAAACTCCTCAAGGTAATGTATGATACCCCTATAGCCAGTCCTGTAAATAAACCACCATTGCAACACCAAGCTAAACTCCTCAAAGTAGTTACAAGAGACTGCACAGTCCATTGGCATACATCTGTCATAGAAATATTGACCACCATGCTGAAAATCAAGCAAGTGATAATCATCAGGATGCACCGGAAGAAGCCTACAAGGTGACTCAATGTCCATCTTTGTCAAATATGGCCCGAGGCCCAGCTTGCGCAGATTAGCCAATGTCTTGTCAAAAAATGAGTAGGTCACTGAACACAGTGCAGGGTTGATCTCATCGACAGATAAACCCTTGAGTGCTGAGATTTTATTTATCAGGCAGAACTGACCGGGATCTTTCTTTGGTACCATACCCAGTAGAGAACAAACAAAATTAGAGAACGGGGGTGCAGGACAAAGACCAGAGATCCTGCACAACAAGCCCTTCTTCTCCGACGTCTGGGCTACCACCCCTGGGTGCGCACGCATAACAACAGAGTTTAGTAATGCAGAATAGGTTGAACACCATGATCAGGTATGCAAAAGCTAGTAGTGAAACCCTGATATAATAACCGAGCCGCCTTCCTGTTACGGCACAAATTATGCCAAGAGAGCAGTTCCTCAATAACAACCAGGGTAGGTTAGGTCTTATTGGTTAAATGACCTTGAGTCCTTTCCTTTCTCTTTAGATTTTTGAATGCATTTGAATTCAGGTTCGGAGGAATGCCTGCAGAATGAGCGTCCGTGTTTAACTTAACAAGACCCCGCTTGCCAAGTGCACAACCTCCTATTAAATGCTCAACAGGACCCTTTTTTGAGACCTGTACCCTAGTGTAAATAAAAAGGCTGTTCAAGTGGAGTTTTGCTGCTACACTTTCCAGCCATACATTAACCTCAGTGTGGTCTTATCCAATATAGGGGTCCTCAACCGTAGCCAATCTGAAGTCCCTATCGTAATCCAACCAAGCCATTCCACCGTACATGCGATGAGCTTTAAGTATCTTATTGGCATAAAATATAATTGGTAAGGCTACTTCTGGTTTCATTTCCAGCATAACAGTCATAAAAACATTAAAGTGAACAACCAGTCAGTGATGGATTCTTCAATCTTAGGCTCCTTATCCTTCGAAAAGTCACCCTTTCCCTCCTTTTCTTTCACCTCAACCTGCCGTCTCTTGGTTCTAATCAGTGAAAAAATGTCTACAAAGTCACCCTTTCATATTTTTTCCATCACATCCATAGAAACACGAGACACTAACTTACCTGGCCTGAAGAGTAATGTGTCTTGCTCACCCAGCACTTTTCCAACAGGGCCATAGGCCTTAGTAGCACCCTCAGGCCCTCTACGTGATGCAGCTGTGGCAGGGTCCTTGCATACCGATGGGCCCCCGAGCCCACACTCTGAGCAACGGGGGCAGGGCCGGACTGGCCATTGCTGCCACTGGGAATTTCCCCTGTGGGCCGCCAGGGTGGGGGCAGGTTTTGGGTCCCATGAGGGGCCATTTTTGGTACAGGGCCGTTTTCGCAGCCTCGCTGCAATATCGGCCTCTCTAACAAAATCGACTGAAACCGGCCCTAGCAAACAGCTCAGCCTTACCCCCAACACCCAGGGGGGTCGGCCGAGCACTTTGCCAGGGCCGGTTTTGGTTCCCTGTCCCGCCCTGAGCGGGGGTCAGCCCATGAGCCATCAGTGCCTTCAAAATGGACTCCATTAGCTTTTGCAAATCAGCGATTGGGAGATAGAAAAGAGGGAAAAGGGGTCTCGGGGGCAATAAGGGTGTGACCTCCTTGATTTGCTTCTGCTAGACTTCCTAGTTGAGACAATAAAGACGCAACCAATGAAGCACCCCAGTTGTGGGGTCTAGAGGGACCCCCCATCCTACCCTGCCTGAGTCAGGTGGCACCACTTGGAGCAATGGCTCAGTTTGGGAGCACTGAGGGGCCACGACCCCAAATGATTGGGGGCCAGGGGCTGGTGTCTGTCACACTGTACATGATAACACTGTACATGATAACCCAACAGGCGAGTCGCCTGCTAACCCCAGCAACGGGGCAAGGAGCTAACCCAAGTTGTCTCAAAGAAGCGCCATTTTTTTGCTCCGAAAGCAGCTTCAATAACTGTCTAATGTACGCAAGCACAGAGAAGGCCACATTTGAGCCTTTCAGGGCTTGCTGTGAGTCCACGAATGCGGAGGGGGCAAGAGGTGGCAAGGGTGGTGTAATGGTGCATCAGTCTACATCAATGGGGTACTAGGAACCGCTGCCGGGTAAAGGGAGAAGAGGAACCGGAACAGGAAAGGGAGGAGTCACGAAAAGTAGAGAGCAGAGGGTACAAGGATAGAGAGGAAAAATAAAGCTCTCTTCCTACTTAGATCTACTGTATCCATGTCATCTTTGGTACTAAAGGACATGACAAATGGCAACGAGGGAGGTCGCAAGATCCCTGCTTGCTATCCCTCGTCCTCGTGAAGAGAGCGGAGTGACATTGGGAGCGCATCCCAAAGGCGTGTCCCTCCGCGATAATCACCCTCGCTGTGCTGAAGGACTATTGCTGTACCGCGATCTCGGGAGCCCACCCCGGTGGTGCATAATTACTGCTGCAGTGTTTGTGGCTGATCCTACGAAGCACTTTCAGGAGCCCAGCCTGGGCACGTGCACCTTTCTCCAGCCCGACACTGTTCTGCGACTTCTGAAGCCTACCCCGGTCGCATGCCTCTCTAATTAGCTGCCTGCTTCTGGATCTATAAGATGGAGAGTGAATCCCTATATGCCTGCTATCCGGATGAGCCTCTACACCTCAATCAAAGGGCCCTGAAAAATCACGAGGAGTCCGCTTTCCTGGGCGGCCATCTTAAGGTCAGGCACCTTAAAAAAAAAAATATATATATATATATATACCAAAAACGAAAAATATGAAGACATAAAGAAAACAAACAACAAGAAAGTGCACTTACTGGATATGCCACACCTCTGGATATTTTTTGTGTCATCCTCCTCGATGGTTTGTGAAGCATGCTCATCATTCAAGCTGCTGTCCATCTACAATCCAGGCCCCCACTACACACTGTATTGCCAGTGCCTGGGGATTTGATTCATGACCCTCTCATGTCACAGCACCAGCTCTCTTCTTCACCAGCTACTGGTGGCACATTTGGTTATGCACATAGAAACAACCATGTCCAACTCCCCGACTTCAAGACGACACCATGACTCGCAGACAAGGGGAGCCGGGACAGAATCCCCTCACCTGTCATCGCAGGTGGGGCCTAGAATTGCTATTTGGGAGTTGCATTTCAGCACCCGCCGTAACCTCTGACTCTCGTATCTGGCAGAGGTATGGGTCTTTCCTGGCAGGAAAGGCTAGAAGACTTTGAAGACTTCATGAAAGGCTTGCAATCTCTGACCCTGATAAAACAGCTCATTGCACTACGCAATCTAGTTGGAAAAGACATTGACCAAATAATTAAGGAACTCCCGGCTGATGTTGCGCTTCTTCTTATCCAAATGTGTGTGAGGCACCAAACAGAAAATTTAGTCACAAACGGAACATTGATTATGAATGCTACACTTTCAATCTGCCCTCCCAAGAAAAAGACGAATCCATGGGAGAGTTAATTTTGGGCCTCAAACGGCTAGCACGCTACTGCCCTTTCAACACTTTCACGAATGAAGACGCTCTTCGCTTATGGATCATTGACGGATGTCAATCAGAGTCTCTGCACAGATGTTTTCTAAAGAAAATTACTCCTTGATGAAATTGAAGAAATGACAAGAGTCAGTGATCAAGCAGAAGAACATGCAAGAAAAATGGAAGCTGGAAAAGTAAAAAAACTGGAACAATCCTTCCGGCTTCAATCTCACCACAAGGATCGTCACTCCTCTTCAGATCGACAACCATTCAGGTCAAAGGATTATCCCCAACAATTCAGTTGTTGCCACAGTCCCAACTGGACTGAGAAGAGATGGGAGCTCCAGCTAAAATGCTATCGCTGTGGACAAGACATCCCGTACACCAAAACGCGTCCGCATTTGGTCAGAAATGTTGGTGGCAAAGAGAATCACTTCAAGAAAGTATGCAGAGCAACTCAAAAAGACACTCATAGGCAGTTGAGGGACTCCAGCTCTCGCCATCATGCCAAGCGGTACTTGACCGCAGAGATACCTCCACCAGCTCATCATGATCGAGTCTCTACTCACATGTCACCTACAGGTCGCAACGCTCAGAATCCTGGGTGTCGAGGTCCCTCACGCCTGTATCTCAAGACAGTGAAGGATACGTCTGCATAGTTGCAGATCCTAATAGACTAAAGAAATACCCATGACTGCAAGCACAACCAGCAGCGGTCCCTCTCAAAGCTATTGTTGAAGCCACCGCCGCAGAGGCCACCCTGCAGGATGTGATGCATCGTATGCAAACAAACAGATGGAGACACCTATAAGAGCCCTGACACAATAGACATGTCGCCCGCCTCAAACTAACCTCCTTCCGACACGTAAAAGATTAACTGTCCATAGACAAAGATGGCCTCCTGCTAAGAGACAAAAGGATTGTCATTCCAAAGCAGCTGCGTCAAGGAATCATCAATTTGGCACATGAAGGGCACAGAGGCAACTTAGCTATGAAGAGAGCGCTGCATGAATGAGTCTGGGTCCCTCTCTTAATCAGATGGTGGAAGGTACACTGAAAGACTGTCCTCAGTGTCAATTAGTTGGTCGAGAAGAGCCACCTTCCCTCTACAAATGTCAGATCTGCCGGAATGCATCTGGCAACATGTTGCAGCAGACTTCTTTGGTCCGCTACATTCAGGTAAATACATTGTTGTCATAATGGATTAATATTCAGATTCCCAATTGTTCACTGAATATCATCAAGCAAAGCAGCCACCACTATACCAGTGCTGGATGAAGTCTTCGCAGCTTGGGGAATACCTAAAGTAGTGAATACCGACAATGTCCTTCCATTCAACAGACATGAGTTTGATGCATTTGCTAACCATCTCAATTTTCGACATCAGAAAATTACTCCTATGTGGCCACAGGCCAATATCATGGTAGAAAGATTTCTGGCCACTCTGAAGAGGCCATACCACAAGCTGAACTGTCAAGGCGAGATGTTCAAACAGCACTAAATGAGGTGCTACGAGCATATCGAACAACACCACATAATTCCAAGGATAGATGTCCAGGTACCCTGATGCTGGGCCGCAGGGTCCACACAAGAATACTAGCTTGGGAAGACACAGCTGGCTGTGTTCGTCAAGATTCAGAACATGAGGCATTAGCAGCAAGAGAAGGACCCAGAAAAGCCAAGACGAAAGAATATGCTGACGGTCTTTGGAGAGCCAAACCATCTACCATCAAAGAAGGAGACTGGGTGCTCGTCCAGCAGTGACAACAAAGAAAAACTGACAGTTGATTCCATGCTCGCCCACTGCTAGTAACAAAACAAAAGGGGACTATGATTATGGCCACCTCAGGTGACAAGAGAATAACAAGGAACATTGCTCATTTTCATAGATGCATGCCAAACACAAGAGAAACATTTGTTAGGCCAGAAAGTGCAAGTAAGGAGGACATTCAAGTGCTGGGCAGTGAGTCCACATTCCCCTGCCCCTCTGCTGAAGGAGAGAGATCTAATCAAGATGAAGCCCACCGGCCACAGCATACCCATCGAAGGCCTACATGTCTCATTGAAGAACTGTGTTAGAAATGGGGGTCTCTAGTTGGCAGAGGTAGGTACCTTTGTCCAAATAAGGACCTTTGCTTCTAGTCAGGGTAAGGGGGATACACTCCTAAAATAACCCCTTCTCACCAAGTTGGTAGCTTTGGCGATGCGTCCGAAACAGGTGCGGATGTGACACGCTTCTTCAATGTTGCGTCAATTTCCAAGCTCCCAGCGACAAACAGTCTCCAGAGGTCCTAAACAGCAGCAGGCACCTCTTTGCAGGCTGGAATTCCCAGCAAGGAAATTCAGGGGAGCTGGTGGTGAAGTCTTTGTGACTCTGAGACTTCAGAACAGGAGGTAAGCTCAGTTTCAAGATTTTTTCTTCAAGCAGGTGACAAAGAAAACAACAAAGTCCTTTTTCTCTTTTCTTTGGCAGCAAGAAGCCACTGCAGTTCAACCCCAGATAGCAAACAGCACGGGGGCAGTATTCCTCCTCAGCTTATCTGGCTCTTCTCCTTGGCAAAGCTTCCTCTTGATTTCCCAGAAGTGATCTAAAAGTCTGGGGTCTGGGGCCCTCTTTTTATACACCAGAATCCTTTGTTCCCTGAAGGAAGAGAGTGTCTGTACTTAGCCAAAACCAGTTCTGTGGGGCACTTTGCAAGTGCACAACAACCTCCTTTGTCAGTGTGAGCCCTGGCTCCAGACACACCACAGGGGGGCGGAGCCGTCATTGTGGAAGGCAGGCACAGTCCGATTCAGGTGAATAGAATAGAATAGAATTTTATTGCACAATTAATTAAAATCATTGCAATCACAAATACTGAGATACAAAATAAAGTGCATAAGCTTCAATTTTAAAAGTTTTTAGCATTTTCCTTAAAAAGAATTAAAACTGATAATGGCTGTATGAGCTTTATGAATATGAATTTTTCAGAGACCAAAATGTCCTTTACGGCAATCAGAAATTTAAACAAGCATTAGAAATGCAATCGGGCTCGGATTTATTTGAGTTTGAGCTAATGGCATTGTAAATGGTAATGTATTTTTGCTAAGTGTTATGGAGTGTGTTAATGTGGTGTGTAGTGGAATTATGTGTGTTAGATTATAATTGTAGCAATGGTGGCATGCTGTGTTTTTACATGAATATGTTTAAAACTAAAGTGTACCATACTGAGATTGCTACAATACTTAATTGTGGATGTGTAACAATCGATGCATGTACTGATGGCCGTGACTGCCTGTAGAAATTGTGCACTGATGGCTGGTGGTGAGCAGTAGCATTGGTGGTGGTGGTACTGCTGGCCGTAGTACTGGTAGTGGTAGTACTGGTGGTGGTGGTACTGGTGGTGGTGGTACTGGTGGTGGTAGTACTGGTGGTGGTAGTGGTATTGGTAGTGGTAGTACTGGTAGTGGTAGTACTGGTGGTCGTGGTACTGGTAGTACTGGTGGTGGTGGTAGTGGTAGTACTGGTGCCTGTAGTACTGGTAGTACTGGTGGTGGTGGTGGTACTGGTGGTGGTAGTACTGGTGGTGGTGGTGGTACTGGTAGTACTGGTGGTGGTAGTACTGGTGATGGTGGTACTGGTGGTGGTGGTAGTGGTACTGGTAGTACTGGTAGTGGTAGTACTGGTAGTGGTGGTGCTGGTGGTGGTGGTATTGGTAGTGGTAGTACTGGTGGTGGTGTTACTGGTAGTACTGGAGGTGGTGGTACTGGTAATGGTAGTACTGGTGGTGGTAGTACTGGTGGTGGTAGTACTGGTAGTGGTGGTACTGGTAGTGGTGATACTGGTGGTGGTACTGGTAGTGGTAGTACTGCTGGTGGTGGTAATGGTAGTGGTAGTACTGGTGGTGGTACCGGTAGTGGTAGTGCTAGTGGTGGTGGTACTGCTGGCCGTAGTACTGGTAGTGGTAGTACTGGTGGTGGTGGTACTGGTGGTGGTAGTACTGGTGGTGGTAGTGCTACTGGTAGTGGTAGTACTGGTAGTGGTAGTACTGGTGGTCGTGGCACTGGTAGTACTGGTGGTGGTGGTAGTGGTAGTACTGGAGGCTGTAGTACTGGTAGTACTGGTGGTGGTGGTGGTAGTGGTAGTACTGGTGGTGGTGGTGGTACTGGTAGTACTGGTGGTGGTAGTACTGGTGGTGGTGGTACTGGTGGTGGTGGTAGTGGTACTGGTAGTACTGGTTGTGGTAGTACTGATGGTGGTGGTACTGGTAGTACTGGTGGTGGTAGTAGTACTGGTGGTGGTGGTAGTAGTAGTACTGGTGGCTGTAGTAGTGGTAGTACTGGTGGGTGTAGTAGTGGTAGTACTGGTGGTGGTAGTACTGGTAGTACTGATGGTGGTAGTACTGGTAGTACTGGTGGTGGTGGTGGTACTGGTAGTGGTAGTACTGGTGGTGGTGGTACTGGTAGTGGTAGTACTGGTGGTGGTGGTACTGGTAGTGGTAGTACTGGTGGTGGTGTTACTGGTAGTACTGGTGGTGGTGGAACTGGTAGTGGTAGTAGTGGTAGTACTGGAGGTGGTGGTACTGGTAGTGGTAGTACTGGTGGTGGTAGTACTGGTGGTGGTAGTACTGGTAGTGGTGGTACTGGTGGTCGTGGTACTGGTAGTACTGGTTGTGGTGGTAGTGGTAGTACTGGTGGCTGTAGTACTGGTAGCATTGTTAACACACACCATGTCCCTGTTCCCCCAGCCAGACTCAGAAAGCTTCTCTGCAGTGCCACCACGAAGCCGACTACAGTCAATAATGAGTGCCATGAAGGAATCCATGAACAATCCCCAAAGCATCCACGTTCCAGCAAAGCACTGCGGCGCACACAGAAGCCTGCCAGGTCCCTGGGCATCACTAATGACCCCGCCGGCCCCTACTTGCAACGTAATATCTCAAAACACTGGCAGGGAATGAAGACTGGCAAGTACAAAGCTGTGCTGTTGCGAGGGAAAACGTGAAAGAGCAAAATTTGCCAATTTTTCCCTGTAACACACCGTAGGCAAAAGTACCATGCTGACGAGCCTAGGCTACGTAAACCATCCGTAATGAGCACCGTGTGATTAGCCCAAACACACACCATGTCCCTGTTCCCCCAGCCAGACTCAGAAAGCTTCTCTGCAGTGCCACCACGAAGCCGACTACAGTCAATAATGAGTGCCATCAAGGAATCCATGAACAATCCCCAAAGCATCCACGTTCCAGCAAAGCACTGCGGCGCACACAGAAGCCTGCCAGGTCCCTGGGCATCACTAATGACCCCGCCGGCCCCTACTTGCAACGTAATATCTCAAAACACTGGCAGGGAATGAAGACTGGCAAGTACAAAGCTGTGCTGTTGCGAGGGAAAACGTGAAAGAGCAAAATTTGCCAATTTTTCCCTGTAACACACCGTAGGCAAAAGTACCATGCTGACGAGCCTAGGCTACGTAAACCATCCGTAATGAGCACCGCGTGATTAGCCCGGGGTTCTAGGAGCACTTAGTAATGTCACCCAATGCCTAAACCTCCAGGCGCGGGGGAAAAGTGAATTTTCTTAAAATTACCCCTGCGTACTTATATATCATCATCACGCTTCCGACGGATAGTGATTCACGCTTCCCAAGCGTGTAAGGAAAATGAGAATGGCCCCTAACCGGCTACGTACTTAGTGCGCTTCACAAAACAGGCCTGAAAACTAATTGT
The DNA here is from genome assembly GCF_964261635.1 of Lissotriton helveticus. NCBI lineage: Eukaryota > Metazoa > Chordata > Amphibia > Caudata > Salamandridae > Lissotriton > Lissotriton helveticus. Next base: position 1,196,383,384 of record NC_136065.1, read on the forward strand.
GCACCAACGCCTATGGTAAAAGTCCGCGCCATATAGGAAGGGTCTAAATACATAAATTAAATATAAATAAAGCGATCGCACCAAAAGACAGGAAAAGCGGAAGCCCGCCTGCCGGGTAGAAGGATGGACCACTGACCCGACAAAATGGCCAGAGCGGAAAGGGGGTGGGGGAGGACGAAAATGGCCGACGAGCTTTCGCGCCATTTCCCCCCCATCGCCAAAGATTAGTAGCCAACCTCCCGACTATGTCCACCCCGTTGAACCACCTGCTCGCCCCCCGCAGGCGCAAAGTTACCGCACAGAGGTAAGCCGGACAGCAGAGGCGATGAACCTGAAATAGCATTCTATAGTGTTGGTTCCTGGTGCGTGCCACTTACGGGGGGCCCTAGTGATCCACACTATGCGCCAGCTCCCCACACGCAAACTCGGCCCGCAGAAAACACCGCGTGGAGACGGTACCGATGAGAAAAGGATGCCGTCCCGTCTAAAGTTCAAATAAATGAAACGAAAGACACACCTTACTTCTGTCAAAACTGAACTCTTTCCTAAAAGAATCCTTGCGAATAGGTTTACAGTTTGCAATGAAGACCGGAAATAAGTAACAGGGTCAACAACCGTCCAAAACGACACCCCTGCAACCGCTTAACAGGATCCATTCACAAATAAACGTCCCGTCCAGAGAACTACCTTCAGGCGGGCATACCGTTGGAGGTGAATCACGAAACGTTGTGTCCTGTGAAAGTCTCGGGGGAAATCCTAGCCACCCCTCTTAGACATCACAAATACAGCAATGCTTGGACTGCTCCTTCCCCACGAGTGTTAGAAGGGGGGGGTGGGGGACTAACAGTCGACTCCCCTCCCTTGCGGCTCCCTCAGGCTATGGCGAGAATCTCCGCGTGAGTAAAGCCTACGCTCAAAGTTATCGAACACTTCTGATTCACTCCTGATGCAACTTCTTCGCACCCCTCGCTAACGCAAGGAAAAGTTATTAACTCGGTATAACTACTTAATCTGAAAATAATGGCACACTAGAAACTTCTGCTCAGGAAATCATCAAAGCACAGTCTGCACCTTCACAAAGAAACTACTCACCAAACTCGCTAGATCGGGCAAACTCAAAGCTCCGCTCGCCGCCGCAGCCCTAAAGCGCTGCACCTCTGCCCGCGGAGCGCGGTCAACTAATGCCTCCTAACTTACACGGGCATTGCGGGCTTAACACTAGAAGTGTTCCTGCCGACGGTCTGAAACTGGCTTGCATGGGACAAGCTCTAAAGCACAAGCCAACTACAATCGTATCCGAGAACGGAATCCAGGGCAGCAGACCCGGGATCGCCCCTTTCCGAGCTGTGCCAAAATTGCCACTGTTCAATGATGAGCGGAAAACAGCCTCCCCTCGTGCAAAGGCTCTCCAATACAAGGAAGCTGCGCGCTGAGAGCTGCAGAATTGTGAACGCGCCCGGCCATCTGGATTCACTAACGGAGGCACCCTGACAGCTCCTAATTATAATTTATGTACTTCTTTGCGCGAGCACGAACGAAATATGCCCAAAATGGCGGAACAAAACTACATTTACCCTATCACTTCAAGCCTATTAAAACGAAAACACAAGGAAGACGAATCACTGGCCAGATGACAGAAAACGCTAAGGAATGTGTGGAATTCCTCTCGCCAAGGCCCTAAGGATACTTCTTCTTTTTTTTCTTATAACATTAGGATCTCGAAACTCCTCCCCCACTTACAGTGGGGAGGAGTCCGAGCCCTAAAAAGCACGCAGACAACTGTGCTGAGTCACCCTGCAAGCATTCCACCAGGGCATCCCGGCATGTCTGAATGTTTAAAACGAGCCAGATGGGTCAAAGCCAATAAGCTCCTAAAGGGCGCAGTGTCTCGCAAATACATAATATGTGAGTTAAGGTTTCTTCTTCTCCCCCACAGACACGGCACTGTGTGGATGAGATTTCCTTGTAGCCTTGCCCATACTTGTATACCAATAGAGGGATCAAGCCGAATCGTAGCCTCATTAGTTGGCGCTTCATTCTTGGCTTTATGGGCGACGACAGATAGTGTGGTAAGTCTCTGCTGTTGTATAGTTTTAAGGCCCAACTTCCGTGCTTAAGGTTTTTTAAGCTTGTTGCATCGTTGACCTCTGACATTATTTTAGCCTGTTTTATTAAGAGTTTTGCTGCCGCCGGTGTGGGTATGGGGGCTGCCATTATTTCACAGGCTTCCAGTGTTTCAACGGAGTGAGTAAGATAATTGTGCCAGGTTGACCAGGGTTAACTTATCATTAGCCAGATACAAATGTTTATGAGTTTTCCTGTGCTTGTTTGGCTTTTAGACAGAATGCTATGAATCGTGCTTTAAGTATCAACTTTTGTGACGTCAAGTTGAATTCCTTACAGATTTGCACATGCGAAGTGGAAGAGGGCAAAAGAAAAACTTTACAGAAGCAGGCAGATTGTGCTCTATCCAGCCACGATGACATCTTATCTTGAAAGACAATAGCTGTCGTATTACAAAAATAATCTATGGAGCTATACCTACCAATAGCCCCACTTATCGTCTTACCAAATAATCAATCAGTTGGCAGTGAAGAAAAGTCAATTGTTTATTAGGAAATCAATACTCTATAGAGGAGCCTCTCCGTACGTCACCCAGCCAGTGTGTGGAGAAGACTGACGATTCACACTCAATACATGGCATATATACTTTCATTGCGTTACATGAGATCACCATACATGGAAAAGTACTGATAGGCACAGTAGCTTAAAGGAAAGGCCATATATGGCACACAAAGGTCGTTTAGAAGTCTGCTTCTGCTATTATTAGGGAGGGTCAGGAGGGGTGACTCCCTTTCGTCTCGGTGCCCGGGAGCACGGGTACGGCGCCTCCAGTAATGCGCTTATCACCTCTGAAACCAGATGCAACCTTGGGTCTCAGAACAAGAAAGAATAGTATGAATTCAGCTGTCTGTATAACTCAACTAACAGGGCTTACTTGGCTGCTGAAGGGTGGCAAGAGACCACCGTCCGAGTCTAACACATGTACAACAAAATGGAGTCTGTTTGGTTCTTAGTCTGCGTACAAAGAAACATAATGCAAGAGCAGGAAAGGAGTTCCTGTATTGAACTAATTAATCTAAACTATGATAGTATGAATATAGATACATACGAATATAGATACATCATGCTAACACAAAAGATTGCGATGAATGTAGAATATCGATTTTATCCCTCAGAACCACCCTTGCAGCATGATATAGCAAAGCGAGAGAATCAGTCCTCAAAAATACCTTCGTAAATCTGCATCAGCTCTCATATTTCTTGTTGGACCATTTGGGCTTTGACTTTAGTTGGAGATGGTTCTATCACAGAGGAGGTTAATTTGGATGCACAGTAAGAACAACAGGCAGGTCCACAGTGTACGCAGAGACAACAGGTAAAGATGACACCTGCTATGCCGGCTAATACCATCAGAATCTTCCAACCCCACTTAGACAATAAACTCCAAAACCATCCAGAAAGGGACCAGGTGCCAGTATCTGCATGTATTTCAGACGCTAAGCGATGCAACTTTTGAATAGCCAAATGGACAGAGGAGGGAAGTGAGGGATATACACGCAGCAGGAGCTGCCGATCACGCGGCAGGCTCCTCCTCGATCTGCTAAGATAACGCCTAGCACCATACGGTTTTGAAGAGAGACAAGTCTCATAGCGTGAAGCACTACTGTCAAATTTGTTAGTATACCTGCTGTGGTATTTATAACTCTCTCAACTACCCTAGATAGGTGCCTTACTTCTTTACTGGTGATGATGGGCCCCCAAATAGGAAATACTCTCTTGACAATGTCGATAAAGTGCTGTTCAGGGGTATCAGTTTGATCTATCTCAGATGTATCTAATCCCCGTTTATCTCATATTACAGGCAAACTTTGTCCATCTAACCGATGATCCTTATGATAATTGGAGGATGCTATATAAACAGGTGGATACAGAAAAGACAAGTAACAGCGACCTGTCCATCCCCGGGGAAGCCATGTGTAGGCATTCGCGCCACACACAAAATAAACATTTGAAGGGGTTAACAATGGAGAGCTACTAAAGGTTCGTAGTCGATAAGTATAATTACAACGGCTGTCTCCTACTGAAATGTGCCCAGTTCCCTGTACAGAGAATGCAGAGGTACTATTTAATATAGGCACCTGGATAGCTTTGTCATCAGTAACGTTTCGATCCTGAAATTGCTGAAAATACTGGGTAAAATAAAATTCTGCAAAGTCAAGTATTTCGCTTTTCAACCATGTAACATTTTCATATTCGGTATATAAATTCATGCAGGCATTCGGGTCCAGCGATCCTTTCCCATTATTACCCTGTGGGTCAAAAACCTGATGCACCTCTATATAGGCCAGGATCATTTCATAATCGCGTTCAGAATATCAAGATGAATCTACCGTATAATGCAGGTACATCATTGACAACAATTTAAAACAGGCCTCACAACTTCCCAAATAAGATAAGGGCAATGAAATAAAAAGATCATGCCTGTCCATAACTGAGGGTAGCAGACCACAAACCCAGCAATTGGTCGTATTGGTAGTGTTTGAACTGCGATTTCTGGTTGGCTAAGGCTTGCGCCAAAGCCAGGCAGAAACCACCATTCTAGTCAGGGCAAGGGAGTCACACGCCAAGATAACCCCTGCTCACCCCCTTGGTAGCTTGGCACGAGCAGACAGGCCTATCCCGGAGGCAATGTGTAAAGCATTTGCGCACGCACACAGCAACAACATCCCAGGCACACTACAAAAGGAACTCCACACAAGATTATATAAAAATAACTTTTATATTATCAAAAACACATCAGATAGTATCACACAATATACATTGTGCCAACTGGCACAGGCAATATTCACACAGGATTATTTACATAGGACAGTGCCACGTGGGCCACTGTCAGGAACCAGCACTTGTTAGGACTTGTACTTAGAACAGTTGTAGCACAAACTGACAATTGTAGAACACCACTAGTAACCACTGGTAAAGGTAGGTACACACTAACCAACACTAATAACCATAAGCCTAGATCACGCAGGGCCACAAACTCACTAGTATAACACACTAGGCAAAGCAAACTTCTAAGCATGAGCACCTTTAGAAGTATAACACCAGCATAACGGCAAAACACATTACGCAGCAATCACATTTAGACCTAAACAGTAGAAATACAGTAGGCAATCTCCTAACTAGTCTAAACACATTAGACTCTGCCTCCTAAGAATAAATCACATTATGGGGCGTAAATCACAGTGAAGTAAAATCTCACTAACACCAACCTCCATAGGTAAAACCATCTCTAGAGGTATCATCACAGGGTGTGTAAAATATACTAGATGCATTACATTTCCTAGCACCACATTTAAAGCACATGAATCACATTAGGCAATTATTATCACGAACCTAGCAAGTAATCACATTAGGTGCCTTGCGCCCTATCCACATACCAACCCCCTGGCCAACTGGCCATCCCAAGAAGTGGCTCAAATGCCCTGTGTCCAGAATGTCAGGGCGCGCTGCCAACGCAGCGCCAGTCAGGGGTGCGCCACAGGCGCCAAACCTAAATGTTGCAGCTGCCCACTACTAGCTGGGCAGCTGATGACAATCACAAGGGCCTTATCGCTGCAGCTGGCACTAAGTACTGCGCAGCTGTGAAAGGCCAAGGTAGGGGCGAAAGGAGTACGACTCACTTCTGGATTCACAAAGAACAGGTCCCCCTAAAAGAAATAAAAGCCTAAACGATGCAGCTGCCCACTACTTGCTGGGCAGCTAGGAATCAACAAAAATGCGACAGGGGCCCTCACTGGCCCTCAGAAACAAACCTGTGCCTGTCGCTGGAGCCACCTAGGCTCTGAACAATTAATGGGCCAAATGTTGGAGCCACATAGGCTCTGAAATCAACTGTCCACTGGAGCCCTCTGGCTCTGAAAATAAACACACCGCAGGCTCTACAAATATCTTTGCCCCCAGGGGGCACACTGGCTCCTAAAGCATTGGGCGCCAAATAGAGGGCACGCCCGGGCCCCCTTCGTTGGAGCCACGAGGCTCAGCACGGGCTCCTCTGGCCCTTTTGATTAACCATGTGCATTGGGGCACTCGTGGGCTAAAAAGACAATAATGCCCCCGTGAGCCTCGTGGGCTCAAAATACCATTATGCCCCCGTGAGCCTTGTGGGCTCTGAATACAGTGAATTCTCTCCGCGTTGGAGCAGCCCACTGGCATCCGGGACCGCTCTAAAGCAAGTACTGTCCTGGTGCCTCCCGGAGCTTCCCCCCAGCCCTATTCAGGTCCCAGGTGCACTCCTACCCAGCCGTCACACATGCAGATCTCCCATTCACCACTGGGGCAGACCCATCCTGACTCCTGGAGCCAGGCTCACCAGCCAGCTCCAGCCAATCACACGCCAGACACAAATTACACAAACATGCCAACTTCTAGAAGTGGCACTTCCACACTAGACACAATCATGCCGCATACATCATTGTGCAGCATTTGATCACACAAGTCCGCACATACCAAACTCGCACCTGCACTCCCCACGCATCAGGAATTACCATCGACACACACATTCCCCATGCATTCCTATGGGAGGGCAGGCCAATCTCACACATGCACTCAGAGAGCGCACACACTTTACACTGCGCCACAGTGCTAAAGGGCGCAAAGGCCAGAAATTTCCCTCTGCGTCAGAAAAAGGAACAACACGAGGAGCTCCCTCGCTCTCCTGGGTCAAAACTCCTCCCGGGTTCTGCTGATCAAAAGGAAGCGGGAATGGTACCTTCCTCAGGTGGGAAACGTGTATCCAGTGTTTCCGACCGTTTACCTTCATCGCTGTCCGAGTAGCCAAAAGGATCTGAACTGTCTCGGTCCAACTAAGCTCCAGACTAGATTTCCGTTGATAATTCCTCACCATTACCCACTGGCCGGGTTCCAAACGATGTCCGGGACCCTCCGGCAGGGCTGCAGCGTATCTGACACCTGTTGATGGATAGAATGAAGATCTTTAGTCAAAGTATACAAGTAGTCTGTCATCATTGGATAATCAATTTCTCAGAAGTTCCTTGGTCATGGAACACCCCAGACATTAGCTGGCCGCCCAAAAATAACCTTATATGGTGACAGTCCTGATTGGGAATGGGGGGTAACACGCAAGGACATTAAAGCTAAAGGCAAGGCGACGGGCCACTTCAACCCAGTGCTTTCCTGTATTTTGGCCATTTTCAATTTCAAACTTCCACTATATTTTTCAACCAACCATGCAGACTGGGGATGCCGAGCAGCATGAAATTTCTGTTTGATGTGTAATCCATTACAGATATGCTTGATAAGATCTGCATTACAGTGCCCCCCGTTATCTGACCAAATCACTCTAGGTAATCCGTATCTAGGGAAAAACTCCTTAATCAAAGCTTTAGCTGTCGCCAAGGCAGTGTTTTCCTTGGTGGGGTAGGCTTCTACCTATTTACTGAAAGCGCAAACCACCACCAGAACGTATTTCAAATTATTCACTCTTTAAAACTGAATATAATCCATCTGAAGGACTTCAAAAGATAAGGACGGGGGCGTAAACTTTCCACCAAGAACAGATTCCCACCCTCCTGGATTATGGCGTAAACAAACTATGCAATGCTGAACTAAATGAGTTGCAGTTTTGGCAATATTAGGGTTATTCCAAACTGGATCTAACAAAGCACAAATGCCTTTTGCCCCGACATGCACTCTTCCATGAGCCATAATGTTACAGCATTGACAAATGCATTGGGAAGCATCCATCTTTGTTTCTCACTTAGGTCAATCCAACAACCATTATCATCCAACCTCCTCACCTCATTTTCCCAACGGGTCAATTCAGCAGGGGTAGCTTATTTCTGTATTTCTCGGACGCTTTCCATGGTGTTATCAACATATCAGACTCCTCAACCCATCTAGCCGAACTTACATAGATGGGAGACACTTTAGCTCTAGCTGTCTCCTTCGCTATTTGATCAGCAAAAGCATTCCCCTCTCCCACAGTATCCACTATTGCCCTGTGTGCACTACATTTCACGATTGTTACCTTTCGGGGCAGAGTCAAAGCAGCTAACAACCTTAAGATCAAAGGGCCATGTTGTATTTGTTGTCCATGTGAGGTGAGAAACCCCCTTTCTGCCCACAATTTTCCGAAACTATGAGCCACGCCAAAGGCGTATTTTCTATCAGTGTAAATATTTCCCCTCAATCCCTCACTTAATTCACAGGCTCGCAACAGTGCTATTAACTCAGCTGCTTGCGCGGAATGATAGGGAACTCGAGAAGCCTCAACTACAGTGCGAAGAGTGGTGATTGCATAAGCAGATGTCGTTGTGCCATCTGGTAACTTAAAACAGAAGCCATCCACATACAACTCCCCTTGGAGGTCAGATAGGGGCGTGTCTGTGAGGTGTCACCCGTCCCTTCGTTTCTTCCTCAGTCCGAAATATACAATCATGTATGTCATTGTTTGGCTCATCCAAAGGGAGGGATAGTAACGTGGCTGGATTCAGAGTGGCACACCTTTTGATAGTGATATGGGGAGCAAATAAAGTCAATTCATATCCAGTAAGACGAGCACTCGTAAGGTGCTGAGTCTTGGTTTTATTCAAGAGTGTATCCACAGCGTGCGGTACCATCACTGTGAGGTCGGAATTTAAAACAAGTCTTTCCAACTGTCGGATGGCCACCGCCACCGTGGCAGTAGCCCTCAAACAGCTAGGAAGTGCTCTGACAACATAATCCAATACTGCCGAAAAATAAACACAAGGCCTTTGCTTACCACCAAATCCTTGTGTTAACACAGAAAGCGAACAACCATCCACCTCGTGTACATAAAGCACAAAAGGCTTTCGGTAGTCAGGAGTTCCTAAGACAGGAGCCGAACAAAGAGCAGTTTTCAAAGAATCGAAAGCCTTCTGACACTCATCAGTCCAAGGTAAAGGTTCATGCACATCCTTAGTGGTTAAGTACAAAAGAGGTTTAGTAAGAAGGGAAAAGTTAGGAATCCACTGGCGACAGTAAGAGTTTATGCCCAGAAATGCACGAACATCACGTTGAGTATGAGGAACAGGCATGTTAAAAATAGTAGACACACGTTCAGGAGTTAGTTTCCTCCCCACTTTCGACAGTAGATGACCGGGATAGGTCACCTCCTGTCGGCAATATTGAAACTTAGAAAGAGACACTTTATTACAGTTGGCTGCTAAATGCGACAATAATTTAACCATAGCTTCCTTACAGCCTTCCTCAGTGTCTGAGGCCACTAATAAATCGTCCACATATTGCAGGAGGACATTCCCTGGGGGCAAAGTCAATTCGTCTAAAAGTACTTTCAAAGCTTGACTATAAATACTAGGACTCTCCGAAAGGCCCTGAGGGGCGCGACAAAATCTAAAGCTGCGCCCAGATAACGAGAAGCCGAAAATATGACGGCTATCAGGGTGTATTGGAATGCTAAAGAAAGCATTCTTCAGATCTGTAACGGAAAAAACTTAGCTGTTGGGGCAATCATAGTAAGAATTGTTGTGATATCTGAAACCATGGGATATTGAGGTACTACTACTTTATTAATTTCGCGCAGGTCAATTACAAAACGATAAGTATCAGCATAATCAGGGCCACTTCCTGTAGAGGCCTTTTTCAAAATTGGTAATATAGGGCTATTACAAGTATTAGAAACCGTTTCTTCCACTACGCCTTTGTCGATTAAATCCTGTATGATTGTCAACAATGCCTACTCACCAGCTGGTGAGATCTTGTACTTCGGAATACGGGACAGACAAGCATTCGGTTTTAAAGTGATGGAGACTGGCGGAATATTTAAAAGATGATGAATGAGGTGGTATGCACTCCATGTTATTCACAATTTTTATCACAATTTATATTCTACCGTTATTTCACAAACTTTGCTTCTTGCGTGCAGAATGGGCTGTGCTATGCCCTGAATGCACCGAGTAAATACAAACATGTGGGGAGGGCCTCAACGACTCTCCACATATATTTGAGGGGGGAGATGAATAATTGCTAATGGGTCACGGGGATTTTGTGTTCCGTTTTAATATAATTGCCATGAAATGTCATTTCTAATATATGTTTTATGAATAATGTCATACGCGCATAATGAATTGTTTAATTGTGTACTCAACAAACCTTGTAATAATGTATTCTTCTTTAACTGTTGCCTTACAGCTACCCCTGACGAAGGGCTCGTAATAAGCCTGAAATGCATTGGGTTTCTTAAAATAAAGAAATGCTGCTCTGAACACTTGTCTGTTTTGGAATCGTATTTTTGAAAAGGTCCGGATGGACATACGAGAATATGAGAAGTTTTTCAAAACATTGTAGGGTTTAACGTGGAGGAGAAAAACTAGTTATAGTTTGGAAAAGTTTGGATTCAAATTGGATTAACTTGAAAAATGGCAAAACGGTGAAATAACGATTGGATCTGGTATCCGCATGATGCAGTGCGTTTGGGTGTGGAGAGTCGTTGAGGCCCTCCCCACATGTTTGGAATATTTAAAAGGCCAACATCCGTATCACCAGTCGCCCACAATGTAGATGGAATGACAGCCAACTCAGGAGGAAGGGGTTAATTTTTCGCAAAACTCTGCCGAGTGTGCTGACCAGGCGATTGAATAGTTAAATACACTCCATCAGGAGAACAATAAACCTTTGCATGCAATTTCTTCAGCAGGTCCAATCCCATTAAATTTTCCCCACAATGTGACGTCAACAAAAATGAGGAATCCACCGTGACTGCACCTATGGTAAGCGGGAGAGGCTTAGAAATGGGGCTTACTACCGGGATTCCAGAAAACCCGACTGAAACATTAGTTTTTCCCGGACAGAACAGCCCCTGGGACCAGTGAACGAGCAATCGAACTATTCATTGCACCCGTGTCTACTAGAAAATCCTCAACAGTCCCCATTAATTGTCCTTTAACATAAGGCCGTCTCTGATCGACGGGTACTGCCACTTGGCCCCTACTCTGTCCGTGGCTGTCCTACGCATAGTAATACCTATCTGGCCCGTTAGTTCCATAATCTTCATTATAGTACTGCCTCCCCTTTGAATTATCAAAACAATTTTCCCCTGCCTCACCTCGTGTCACCTCTTCTCTTTTCATGTCACTCCGATCAACTCCTCCTCGTCCTCTTCCTCTGCCTCTCACGGCTCCGTTTTATTTTCTTTCTTTATTTATTTGTGTCATTTGTAGAGCGCCTGAATCACCCCATTATGGGGTATCTCCGCGCTGCGGATGAAAAGAGGAAGCAAGACAGTGTTTCTAGAACAGCAAATTTTTTTGTTTTTTCCTGAAACCAAAGTAATTGTTGGATAGGCGGAGCTCCAGGGGTAATTGATTCCAGAGTTTGGGAGCAAGATAAGAAAATGATTTGCCTCCCAATCTGGTTTGTCTGATGCGTGGGATGACAAGAAGTCCTTTACCTTATGAGCGGAGGGTGCGTGAAGGGGTGTGTTTAATCAGTTTGTCGGCCAGGTAGGTTGGACCTAACTGGTTTAGGCCTTTAACCCCTTGACTGCGGGGCCGATTCCCCCCGCTGTGATGGGAGGAGGGGGGGTGCGCACAGCGCCCCAGTGCTCGTGACGAGCTGAGCTCGTCATGATCACACCCGTTCATTAGAACACTCAGCACAGGAGGGGAATTAGCCCCGCACCTGAGCGTTCTAATGGTCATGACAAGCTCAGCTCCTCATGAGCACACGAGAACCGTGGCTCATGACGAGCTGAGCTCGTCATGAGCATAGGAGGGGTTAAAAACTATGCAACAGACTACAGACAACAGGTTTTGCGCTAAGAGGAAAGGACACTGAGCTCGCCAATGCCCTTCCTGTTTACAATAAGCACATTGGTTTGCTCCCAAAGTAACAGCTGGACCTCCTCCTCGTCCTGTTCCCAACCCTCTTGGGACAAACCCTCTTCCCACTCCGTCTCTACCCCGTCCTCTAGCTACTTGCTTTAATAACACTCGAGTTTTAAGATCCTTCGTCTTTTTGTCGTTTTCCCTATGTTCATAATATTGGGCCATACTCCAAATAACAGAAGAAGTAGAGGTGGTCCAAGTGCTTTCAGTTGCCTGTAGCCGGGCAGATATTTCGGGCAACAGATTAGTCACAAAACGATTAATGAATAATCTTATCCCACCTTCCACTGACAAATGTTGCCCACTAAAATCAATGAACACCCCCTCAAATTGAGTAAAGAAATCAGACACACTCTCATCCTTCTTCTGTTTGCAAGCGGTTAGTTTATCCAAATCCACCTTCCGGGGTGGAAAAGAATGCATATATGTGATAATCCGACCCGGCAAAGGTAACATTTCCGGTCTTGGTTTATCTCCGGGTTTCCGATCCTTGTCCCAGTCTTTGATTTGATCCCAAGTTCCTCCCAACTCGTTAACGTGAGGATGCTCATGCACCTGTCGCCATACGTCGACAGAGACCAGTAACCCGAAAAATAATTCTATATCAGCTAAGGTCATCACAGCCGATGAAGCGGCCTCAGTGAGTTCCTTATAATAAGCAGTGGGATTTTTCCGAGGGTTGGGTAACTGGGACTTCAGGGAAAGAACCTTGCTTCTTTTCCAAGGGGTATAAACCCATTGTTCTTGGAATCGGGCTTCAACGCAAGCTTGAATGATTTGATTACCATTGTCCCTGACCTCAGGGATTTCGGGGTGATAGATCGGATGAACTTCCCGCATGGGATGTTGAGTATCCCAACTCGGGCATTTAGTGAACAACCTTTCCCGATACTTCATTATGGTCACCAGATTCCCATATACATCTTCTAATCCTAATTCGAATTTGTGTGCCCTGTCCACAATGTCATATAGGACCTGTGGGGCTCCTGCATCTGCAAATCATTGTTCCCATAGGGAAATTAAACGATTGGCCATAGTTTCTAAAGCATATTGCTGCATGAATTGTTCATAATCCTTCATGGTCCCCCATATATCTGTAATCGTATAGATGGTGTTCCGCACCCATTGGGATGCTTGAGCTATTACCATCTGTTTCTCCCTCGCGCCCACCGTATTGCGGGTATACAGCCACCGGGCGCCCAGAGTCCTGGAGGCATGGGAGGTGGTCGAATCAATCATTGCGGGAGTCGACGTGGCCGACAGAGAAGGCCAGGCCGAGTCCAGTGAAGCTAATGTTACAGAGGACATAATGGGAGGAGACGGGCCACTGGTCAATAATGTGGCCGTGGCTGGTGCTGAGGAAGCGGGAGTGAAAGTTGGCCCCATAGGCATAGAGGCTGCAGTAACGGCCGGGGCCGTGGCTTGTGGGGCGGATGAGGCGGGGGCCATTACAAGTGGTATCGCGGGGTATAATTATTGCGGGGCATAAGGAGGCAGGGACGCACATCCACTGGCGTAACGAAAATTGAGGGGGCCTCCCTGCAAGGTATGTAGAGGGGCCTTCTCCGGGCTCAATTAGAAGCTCTCCGGACAGAGTGCAGTGCCTAGGGCCCTCCCTGGAGCTTCGGGCCCCCCGCGCCCCGTGGGCTGCGGGGGCCTGTGTTACGCCCCTGCGCACATCCAACAGGTCCTCAATTTCATCTTCCGGCTCAGTTCGAGCTGTGTAACTTTTAGCCGCCTGAAACCTAAACTGCCTATCTATACATTCAATGTTTTTCTCAGTTTGTTCTCTATCATATGCTACAGCCTTCTGGGTTATGGTCTGACCATTTTTCACTTTAAGCAACTTCTCTTCCCTTATACACCGTCGTTTCGCCTCTTTCTGCCACAGCTTTAAAGAATCGAACATTGACTGCCGGCTTCTTTTGGCGAACAATCAATCCTGTAAATACTGTATCTTTTTCTCATCAAATGATCCAGTTAAGGGACATTGTAATTCCATATTAGTGCCATAAATTATTAAACAAAATAGGCGTAAGGCCATGTTTTACATACATATCAAAATTTGGGCTGCCCTTTGGCGGAGCAGGCTCGCTTTCATCCAATCGTCCGCTCTTACGGCGGCAACAACATCCAAAACCTATTTTACTAAAACACGGCATTTTCTTTATCCACAATACACCCGATCACAAGCTCTCCGACATGGCCATGTACACTCATGCTCAATCTCTCCTCAAACAGGGTCTGACGCACCAAAAGACGAACAAAACATATAGTATTTTACATTGACATGTCTTTTTCCAAAACCAAACAGCCAAAGAACGGAGCCCGTCGACTCTCGTTCGTGGAGAACTCGTAGATTTCGACCACCAGACCAACAGATACCAGAAGCAGGCAGTCCCGAGACTACCAAGAGGCCATCAGACAGGAACTAACCACAGACCGGCCTACTGACCATCCCACGATCTTTCTGGTTCACCTTCAGGACTATTCTGACTGAACCCGCTGCCTTAGCGCCGCTTCAGATGTGTCGAAAAGGCTATCCAGTTGCAACCACGGGCCTTTCCGAGAACAGTGCGGCCAGGTGCGCATAACACGTGCCACACCAAGGCATCTGATCGAAAACCTCTAGTATTCATCAAACAAGTCTGTGGAGCATCTGCCCATGCAGCCTCAATGCCACCTCGTCAGACATCCAAAGTTCTCCGTGGTACGCCGACCACCAGCCAAATACAGTTAACTGTTTCCAAGACGCCGCTCAACAGCGTAATCCAAAGACACCAAATCAATACACTCACCTGGTGCACACAGGTATGATTGCGTGTTCTCCACTGCCCACTCCTGAATACCAACACGGTTAACTCCTGGGTTTCGCCCGTAGGACTCCGGCAACAACATCCAAAACATATTTTACTAAAACACGGCATTTTCTTTATCCACAATACACCCGCTCACAAGCTCTCAGACATGGCCATGTACACTCATGCTCAATCTCTCCTCAAACAGGGTCTGACGCACCAAAAGACGAACAAAACATATAGTATTTTACATTGACATGTCTTTTTCCAAAACCAAACAGCCAAAGAACGGAGCCCGTCGACTCTCGTTCGTGGAGAACTCGTAGATTTCGACCACCAGACCAACAGATACCAGAAGCAGGCAGTCCCGAGACTACCAAGAGGCCATCAGACAGGAACTAACCACAGACCGGCCTACTGACCATCCCACGATCTTCCTGGTTCACCTTCAGGACTATTCTGACTGAGCCCGCTGCCATAGCGCCGCTTCAGATGTGTCGAAAAGGCTATCCAGTTGCAACCACGGGCCTTTCCGAGAACAGTGCTGCCAGGTGCGCATAACACATGCCACATCAAGGCAACTGATCGAAAACCTCTATTATTCATCAAACAAGTCTGTGGAGCATCTGCCCATGCAGCCTCAATGCCACCTCGTCAGACATCCAAAGTTCTCCGTGGTACGCCGACCACCAGCCAAATACAGTTAACTGTTTCCAAGACGCCGCTCAACAGCGTAATCCAAAGACACCAAATCAATACACTCACCTGGTGCACACAGGTATGATTGCGTGTTCTCCACTGCCCACTCCTGAAGACCAACACGGTTAACTCCTGGGTTTCGCCCGTAGGACTCCGGCGAGAGGTCACTAGCAGCTGGGGCCCTCTGATCGCGAGAGCGTAGTTCTGTCAGAATCGTTAGTCAGTCCACCCACTCAACCAGAGCTCCCCTTTCTTTGTCCTTTCTTGCCCCTCTTACGGGAAGACGACCCCAAAAGTCGCACCAGAGTCGCCAACTTTCGTATTACAAAAATAATCTATGGAGCTATACCTACCAATAGCCCCCACTTATCGTCTATAGAGGAGCCTCTCCGTACGTCACCCAGCCAGTGCGTGGAAAGACTGACGATTCACACTCAATACATGGCATATTTACTTTCATTGCGTTACATGAGATCACAGTACATGGAAAAGTACTGGTAGGCACAGTAGCTTAAAGGAAAGACCATATATGGCACACAAAGCTTGTTTAGAAGTCTGCTTCTGCTATTATTGGGGAGGGACAGGAGGGGAGACTCCCTTTCGTCTCGGTGCCTGGGAGCACGGGTACGGCGCCTCCAGGAATGCGCTCATCACCTCTGAAACCAGATGCGACCTTGGGTCTCAGAACAAGAAAGAATAGTATGAATTCAGCCTGTCTGTATAACTCAACTAACAGGTCTTACTCGGCTGCTGAAGGGTGGCACGTGACCACCGTCCGAGTCTAATACATGTACAACAAAATGGAGTCTATTTGGTTCTTAGTCTGCGTACAAAGAAACATAATGCAAGAGCAGGAAAGGAGTTCCTGTATTGACATAACTAATTAATCTATACTATGATAGTATGAATATAGATACATACGAATATAGATACATCATGCTAACACAAAAGATTGCGATGAATGTAGAATATAGATTTTATCCCTCATAGCGCAATGGGAAATGGACAGTAGGAATTTTGCCCCCATTGCTTGGATTAAAGGGGTGAGGTCAGGTGAGCACATAGATTTTGTGGTACTGAAAATTCTTGACTCGTGTAATAAACTTTGTCGTGGCATGACGATTTTTATATCAAAAGACCGAGAATGGCTAGTACACTATGTACAAGCATTTTCGTCATATTCCAGTAACGATTTCACCTCGAAATCGTCATTTTCGTACTGAACCCTTGGCTTCCATTTTGTGAACGGCAGCCATTTTGTGGATTGCCCTTACAGTAGGCCCTCACTGTGGCAGAACAAGTATTTAAGGACATAACCTTAGCATGGGTTTGTGCTGACTCCTGCATGACCTGGCGAAAGCTGACTCCCTTGCCCGAGGCTGACCTCGTTGAGCCAGTTCCTTGTTAGGCAGCTGGTCAGATAGAGATCAAAGAGCAGGACATTGCAATGTTTATTGTACACGCACACACCCCTTTATCTTGCTCCTATCTGTTTCTGTTCCTTCTTTATGGTCTATTTATGATGTGGGCTGCGGGCCTTTTCATTATGGGTCTTGTCCAGCTTGTCTAAAGAAGAATGTTTATTATGGGTTTGTTTGATGATTAATTTTGGGCTGGACAAACTGAAAAGTGGGTTTGTCATCATACAGTGCTTTGTGTGCACGTCCTGGGAGTGACCAACAATAATGTACTTCAAAGAGAAAATGTGTGCCTAGGGCATAATAAATGGTATAAAAGGTCTGTGCTGAGACCATTCAGCAGACTGCCTCATTCAATTGCTAAGGCAGTTGGGTGACGTAGCCTCACTTAATTGTGTTTAATAAAGATGTCTTTTTCATATTTTCAGAGTCTGTGTCAAGTTCTTAATATATTAGTAAGTATTCCCTGAGACAGAAATTACCAAGTTCTTCAGTTGGCGCCCTAACGCGGGAATCATCAGAGAAGTGACTTTCTGTGGGAGTGATCGTGCCAGGAGACTGAAATAAACTGAGGAGGACAGAACAAGATTCTACTAAGAAGGTACTCTGTGCACAGGGATTCTAGAGATTCTTTGATTCTGCGGCCCAGTATATTTCTGACCTTCCTGATTTTTGATCCTCCACATGATGTCACTCCTGACTGATAACCTTTTGGGCGTGAGTATTCTTAAAAAGACCATTAGGTCATGTAGCACTTGACAGTTAGAATCTGGATAATATTTTGATTAGTAAAAGTAAGAGTTAAGTATAAGTGGGTCGCTCCCAGTCCTTTGTTCTTTGATTCTTTGATTTTGATTGGTTCTAGTTTGATTTGTCCTTAGTTTTATTTGAATATTGCAATTTTCAAAAACCGAGGGTCTTGTATATTTACGAGTGTATCGATAGAGATAGCCCCTTGAAGTTTGAAGCTAGATTAGTGAGCTATAAGATGCCTGATCTTAGCGAATTTGGAGATTTGTGTTGGCCAACTTTGTATACGTTTGGATTAGCCGGCTTTCCCCGAAAGGGGATATCTAAATAGGTTTAGATTTAAAAAACATATTTCTTCCTTCGTGATTTTGTATCCCCAGGGAATTAAAATATGACATACAAAACAAGGATCCTTTGTTCTGCGCAATTTTATGAATGAGATATGCAGAACGATTTTTGGTGTTCTGCCAGCCAAAGTTAGTGAATTAAGTGTATTGTGGCTTCGTGCACATACAGCAGTCTGTTGGGCTATGTTTTTTGCAGTCTTTTGGAACCCTATTGAGATGTGTTTCTTGTAAATATGACTTAGCTAGTATTTACAAATGGCTTTATTTTCGTCCTGAGTGTCGATTTGTGCGTTCAATGTGTGTTTCAATGTCTATGTGGTTTTTCTCATTACTGTAACTTCAGTAATAGCTTACAGCGCTGTATTGTGTGTCCTGAGTGTTTAAATCTTTTCTCTTTATGTCTGCAATAAGCTCAATGTGTTTGTAGGTTTCTTGATGTTTTCAGTCTGTTAAGTAAAATGTCAGATTAATTAATATTAAGTAGAAATTAAATAACACTCCAGCAATTTACTATGTCACATGCTAAAATCGCTATATGTTGCTATTTAATTTACAGACTAATCAAAAACGCATATGTGCAAACTGTTAAATGCTTAAAATAGATAAGTTAAAATTCACATTCACTAGGAATATGAAGGCCTCAAAAATAATTGTGTCTTTTGAAGCAAAACGAATTTGTAGTTTTTTTTACTTACATGCATTGTGTACATGTAAAAGGCAAACACTTTTAAAAAAAAGTGAATTTTTTCTTGCTAGATTTAAATGCATCTTTTTGCACGCGCATTTAAAAAAAAAACTTGAAATGTCTGTTTTCAGTAAGACTGAAAGCGTGCCCAGGTTTCAGTTTCAGCCCTGTGCAGGGCCTTTCCTGCCGTTAAGGCAGCAGATGTTGTTTTTCAAAGGCCATGAATAATATTGGAATGTTTATTTAGCCCAGGACTTAGCCGTTAGTTAATCACAGTTTAGAGGGTTACAAAAATAAGGTTCATCACTTTGTATCACTGGAAGACATTCCAAATACGGTTTTCCTCTCTTAAAACATCTTTTTCAAAGTATATTTTTGGTTCTGTTGAAAATACTGATTGCCCTTTTTAAACATGGCGCGAAAAATGTCATGTTTTAAGTTAGGCTTTTTGTGCGTAGGCGCATAAATGAATGCATCTAAAAATGATAGGAAAGGGATGCAGCTTACCTTTTTATGTAGAGTTTTCATAAAAACAGATCATTGGTTTCATTGAACGAAAAATTATTAATTATGGAAAAATTATTTGAGAAAAAAATAAGTGCTTTTTAAAATCGTTTTTTGATATTTATAAAGCTTAATACTCATACTATGACCTCCTAGTATTAAAATTTGATTTAAGTTATGTGTTACGGTGTAATTAGGTAATTTGCATGTTGGTTTTCACTTGGCGCAGGCGTAAAAAACTCATTTTTCCAAGGATTTACATGAGATATGACTAATGTCAAATATCTGTAACGTGTATCCTGAGGATGATTAATATGTAAAACAATTATAGGATATTTATTTTTAAGTGCCCCAAAGATAAAAGTCAAAATTGAGGTAAATGGGTTTTTAACACAGATTCTTGTAATTTACCATAGATTGAAAGTGTCTCTGGCTTCAGTAAATGCATACATTTGTGCATAATACAAACTTGTGGGTTGTTAGGTTGTTTTTCATAGCTCGGTGAGCCAATGTGCCCGGTGCAGAGGTTTGTGTTTAATATCAGGGTTGAAGGTTCTAAATTTAGCGGGGCCCATTTCAGACGTTCATCAATGTTAGGTTGCTAAAATGAGTACCATTGTATAGGGTGGTAGCAAACATTTGTTCTAAAAACTGGTATGTCTGAACCCTTCACAGTAAATGTAGTAGGCCTTCTGTCTCTGTCATGTTGGCATTGTGACCTTTTAAATTCGAGCCTTGTCTCTGTGAAATGCAGAATAACATTGCTAAACAGGCCTCTGAAAGGTGGAATTTCTGGTTTAAAGTTAAAGACTTAATTCCAAAGGGAAATATAAAAAAGGTTTCTTGAAAGGTTTCTTAAGTCCCAACATTATGACATTTGTATTTCTGCTCTAAAAAAATAATGTCTGCTAGTTGTTTTTATTTTGACAGAAAACGAAGTGTTGCATTACATCTTAGACAAAAACAATAGGATGCAGCCTTTTACAAAAATTTTGAAGCCTACATGAATAAGAAAGAACGGTTTGCCAATTAAGAAGTTTTTTTTATCATAGAGATTGTGGCACAAGGCTAATTTTAAGGTGTCAGGGAAACGATTTTACCTTTGGAAAAGTCAAAAGGGCTTCATGTTGCAAGGTGACTGACAAGATGGTAACAGTTAAGTAATGGAAATTTATTTTTGTGTTTCTTAATGTGTATCATGTTTTGTCTTCTGATTAAAATTTATAATTGAAATTCGCTTGCTGTCAGAAATGTCTCTCTTGTGTGTTGTGTATGTTTTTTTTGTTGCTTCTGCCTACAGACCATTCATGGATTGTTCTGGGTGATTTAAAGCAGACAAGACACGTGAGTTTGGTTGGTTAGACGAAGATGTGTTTTTGCGTAACTACTTTGGAAAGAAATGTTCATGTTGTTGTTATGTTTGTGTATTTTGTTCTATCATGAATTGTTCTTGCCGGTTCTGTGTGTCCGAAAGTTGTATTTGACAGCAGATACCCATTATTGGTGATCTACTGTCAAACAGGAGGGTATCCTTACACGGTATTATGCGTCACCGCTCATTTATATATGCTATCGTTTTACAGCGAGTATATCTGATGGCTTGACGTCCGTTTTGTGCGTTTTTGCATGTTTTATGTTGTATGTTGCCGCTTAAGAAATTATTACAAATTCACCCGTGTTGTTGTGAGGGACATGTATGACGATACGTGTCGCTGTCAACAGTTGGGTAAAATTTTCGCTGATACTAAAATTCACAGATATGATTTCTTTACATATTGTGAACCAGACAGACACTTCACCAGTGTATGTCAAATTTGGCTATAAGTATTGAAGAAAAATAAACAGCAAATTGTGTCATTTGTAGTCACGATACTGCCCTTTTCTGTAAGGAACAGGCAGCCCTAAAATTATATATCCTGATTGGACGTAAGGATAAATTATAGATTTGTGACTCTTGTACATGGTGACCTAATTTCTATATCACATTAGTCACTTTTATTCTGCTTCCTAAGTGGCCTTCCTATGGCTCTGGACCATTAAAGAAACCAGGTTTCATTTTTTGTCACATGCCTGACTATCACCCAAGCACATCAGGCCTAGTTATTGGGGATTTTAGCTGTGTCCTATTCTCTTTTCCGTATTCCTTTCACCAGTCAACTTTTATTTATTATTAGTGTGTTCAGGTTCGCACTTTCAGATTGCAGTAATGTACCATGGACCCCCATTTTATGTATAATTCCCTGTTGCATAACTAGACTGGTTTCTAAGAATTTTCTTTAGGCCTATTCTGATGTTTTTCCAGTCTAACTGTTAGGACTGTTAGGACTGATTAACTGACTCAATACTATAGTAAGATAAGCTTTCCACCTCCATAGGAGACACATTACGTTTTTTTAATATGACAAATTCAATGCCTATTCTAATTTGGTTTTTAGTTCCTTTTTCTGCTGCTTTAATTTTAATGAACCAGATGTATTTTAAATAATGGAAATACCAGGACTCTCTAGTTCTTGTCTTTTGTTTCCACATCTTGATAATTAGCTTTTGTATTGCATAGTCCCACCTGATGCACAATTATTATGATAATATGTATGTGATCCCGCTTTTGAGATGTTCTAGATGAGGATTTTAGGAACACTTATATGTAATAATTGAGATCAAATGTGTATACCCAAATAGACGATGCCACTATGTGTGAGGACATCCATTCAGATAGAATTCCCATGTCGCTATGATGATGAAAGATATGCTCTCAGACGGAAACCCAATTGAAGAGCCTAGAGGCACTGTTTTGCCTATTGCCTTTGTTTTTGTATTGCCTTTAAGAATGACAGTGTATTTCAACGCAGAATTGGCGTGTGGCCACTCCTTTGAAGATCGCAGGCCACCTGTTTGTAGTCCCCTTGTTGTACAATGAACTGTTTAAAGCATCGCACTTGCTTCATCAGAAGGCGTTCAACATCAGAAAAGAAGAAGGAGCTGGTTTTGCCAGAGTCCCTTGAGATTTCAGTGCAAAAGAGCGCCTGTTATGTGCTGGTTAACCTCTGACAGTGTGCAGTCCCCTGAGCAGTGCAAAAGAGCGCCTGTTATGTGCTGGTTAACCTCTGACAGTGTGCAGTCCCTTGAGCCCCTTGGCCTGAGTTTTTGGCCACACACGCACCCCTTTTTCCTTTGCTTCAACAGTAGTGCAGTGCACCGGAGGATCCAAGAGTGGCAAAAGGCACTCCATTCTGGTGCCCATGAAAGAGCGGCCTGAGCGTCCTCTGACACTGAATGATGAGTGTTGGAGTCTGAGAATGGTCCCGGGTCTGCACGAGATGATCTGTGCCCATTGACCAATGAAGTGTCTGACGCAGAGGAGAGATACGGTGCACTGCCTTGAGACATTGAGACTTTGTGAATGAGCTATGAGTGTTTGCCAGGAGGGCACTCCAACAGATACTGAAAATCAAGAGCATGGGAGGCCTGAATCCAAAGGCCCATGCAACAACGGGAGCAGACTTGATTGGACAATAGAAGTCTGCCAGAGAGGCTTTTTGAACAGACTCTGGGCATAGTTGGTTTCACAAGAGGTTTCCGTGTGATTGTATAGACTACGTGTTAGGAGAATGATTTTATTGTTCTGCTGGCATTATTTTAAAGTAGTATTCTGTTTAGTAAAAGCAGAATAAAGTCCATTTTCTGTGAAAGAGTATTCCCTTTTCACCTCAGAGCATTAATGAGGGTCACCACTGTTTCACTTGAACATATAATGAATTACAGAAAGGCATAGAAAGACCTAAAATGTTACTAGATAATTTTAGGATTTACCTTTTGCTTAGGGTTGTGGAAAATTATGATTCATTTGTAATAGCGGTCAATACTTTGTCTATATGTTCTTAATGACGTGTGTTCTAGTGTTTTTTTTTAAACATGGCATTGTCTTTTATGGGTGGGATTGTTTTTGCTGCCCAATTCACATCTGTACCCACCTCCCAACCTATGTCTTTTCCTACTTCTACTTCTTTGCATACTTTCCAGATTTTACCTGAACATGGACTAGTTAGGAGGTCAGAGTTTACTGATAATTCCTTTTGTACAGTTTCTGCATCGACACCAGTTAGTAGTGAACATCACTAATTGTTGGTCCTGCCATATATGGCCTTTCTGCTACTGCGTGTGTAAGGAGACCTGTCCCGAGAGAGTCGCTAAGTAATAGGATTATGCTTCAGCAACATCTTGATGATTTGATAAATATAGACCTGGACTCAGACTAGCGTGAGTATAGGTTATTGCCTATGTAAGGGCAAAAGGAGTATCTGTGGTACTGAAAATTCTGGACTCGTGTAATAAACTTTGTCGTAGCATGACGATTTTTATATCAAAAGACCGAGAACGGCTAGTACACTATGTACAAGCATTTTTGTCATATTCCAGTAACGATTTCACCTCGAAATCGTCATTTTTGTACTGAACCCTTGGCTTCCATTTTGTGAACGGCAGCCATTTTGTGGATTGCCCTTACAGTAGGCCCTCATTGTGGCAGAACAAGTATTTAAGGACATAACCTTAGCATGGGTTTGTGCTGACTCCTGCATGACCTGGCGAAAGCTGACTCCCTTGCCCGAGGCTGACCTCGTTGAGCCAGTTCCTTGTTAGGCAGCTGGTCAGATAGAGATCAAAGAGCAGGACATTGCAATGTTTATTGTACACGCACACACCCCTTTATCTTGCTCCTATCTGTTTCTGTTCCTTCTTTATGGTCTATTTATGATGTGGGCTGCGGGCCTTTTCATTATGGGTCTTGTCCAGCTTGTCTAAAGAAGAATGTTTATTATGGGTTTGTTTGATGATTAATTTTGGGCTGGACAAACTGAAAAGTGGGTTTGTCATCATACAGTGCTTTGTGTGCACGTCCTGGGAGTGACCAACAATAATGTACTTCAAAGAGAAAATGTGTGCCTAGGGCATAATAAATGGTATAAAAGGTCTGTGCTGAGACCATTCAGCAGACTGCCTCATTCAATTGCTAAGGCAGTTGGGTGACGTAGCCTCACTTAATTGTGTTTAATAAAGATGTCTTTTTCATATTTTCAGAGTCTGTGCCAAGTTCTTATTATATTAGTAAGTATTCCCTGAGACAGAAATTACCAAGTTCTTCAGTTTCCTTGCTCTGCAGAAGGCGACCTCCAAAGATTGTGCCAGCCCGTGCATTGCTGTGATGTGTGTGGACTGCCTTCCTTTATGGTTGATCCATTCCCTGAGGGAATTATAAGTTGAGACTGTCTCGATGGATTTACCGTCGACTTGCCATAAACCTCTTTTCTTCGTTTGACAGGAGATTATCATCGTCTTTGTTTTTGTCTTGTTTATTTTCAATTTGTTGGCTTTGCAGTATGACGATCATGCAGTTAGAAGTCGCTGTAGTCCAATCCGAGTTTGATCTAACAGGATGTTGTCGTCTGCGTATTGCAACAATTGGATTTTAGATCTGGCGAGTTTGTGAGGGAATGCTCGAGCCTGTGCCAGGAAATCAGGAAGGTCGGCTAAATACAAATTAAAAAGCATTGGGGCCAGTATACAGCCTTGTTGGTTTGTATCTTTTTGGTTGTTGACCAGTCGGCGGACACTCTGATTTTGACCCAGGTTTCAGAGTATAGAGACACTAGCGTGTTTAATAGTGAGTTGTTAATGCCACAGTTTTTACATTTCGTCCACAGTCTCGAACGGTCCACGCTATCAAAGTCTGTTTGAAAATCGATATAAGCTAGGTAGAGTGCTTTCCCTTTCTTGTCCAGTGTTGTTTCTATTAAGTATTGGCATACAGATCAAGTTATCTTTGATGCTAGAGCCCTTTTGGAAGCCCGTTTGCGTAAACAGGATCAGATTTTGTGCTTCATCCCAGGCAGTCAATTCTTTTAAAAGCAGGTTAGCGTAACGTTTCCCATCGACATCTAAGAGGGCAATCATGCGACAGTTTACTGGGTTAGATCGCGTCACTTTTTTATGTATTGGTACTAAAAGAGACCCCGTCCATGACTCGGGAATGTGCCATCCTGATCTATACTCCGTAAATTGTGGTGCTATAATGGTTGCCCATTTAGAGACTGTTCCCTTATATGCCATTGGAGGTATGCCGTTTGGGCCTGGTGCCCTGCTTGGGCGCATTATATTTATAATGTGCGCAACCATATCTGCTTTTATTTCTTTCTGATCATTTCGTGTTGGCGGTGGCTCTAGGCGAGGTAATATGTTGGTGAAAGTAGCCGGTTTGTGACTTGTGCTGTCTTCGCTGGGCGAGTCCACGTAGAGAGCGTATATGTGATTTTCCCACGCTTCGGCCGAGTTGTTTGTGACAGAGGATTCTTCAGCCATTCTTCAAAGAGAGAATCTTGCTTTGCTGTAACTATGACGGATTGCTGCCACCTTTTCCTGGGCTGATCTATGTTCAGAGATTTCATTGGTGATATTTTGCATGGTATAGTGTAATTTACATTAACTTGCTGATATTAACTCTTTTTGTTTTTTGAGACGTCATCTGTTAAGTATGCTGTGCACGGACTACTCTTCATTCCTTTGAATTTATCCCGTATCTCTCCCACCAGTTGTTTCCAAGATATTGTCGGGATTAGATTACTGTTTCCCTCAGTTGCTCTGGGCAGGATTAATTCTACTTCTCCTTACATTTTTTCTCTATGTTCGATCGACCATCTTATTTTTCTGATTAGCTCCAGATTGGCCTCCTCACCGATCAATTGGATTTTTGGGCGATGGCATTGCGATGATAGAATAATGCAGGAGATGATGGCATGGTCAATTGCCAGTGAGTGAGTAACAGCAAAATCTTGTGCTGCGTGAAAATGCACAATCGAGATCCAAATATAGTCTAGAGTGGCCAGTCTGGAATGTGAGAAGTGAGTATACGCTGCTGGTGAGTCAGAGACTGATCTTTCATTTAAGTCTCGAAGACCCAGTTGGTTGAAATAGGATGACAATTCGAGCCCATGATTGTCCTTTCATTGGTACTGGCAGCTTATTTCTGGAATAGACCAGGTTGAGTCATCCAAAGCTACCAGGGAGGAGTTTAAATCTGACTCCATAAGATTTGCGTTAAAATCACCAAAACCCTTTATTCCCTGAAAAAAGAGAGTGTCTGTAGCCAGCAAAACCAGTTCTGTGGGGCACTTTGCAAGTGCACAACAAACTCCTTTGTCAGTGTGAGCCCTGGCTCTAGACACACCACAAGGGGCGGAGCCGTCATTGTGTAAGGCAGGCACAGCCCTATTCAGGTGAAGGTGCTACTCCTCCCACCACTCCAAATGCAGACCAGGCCTATTCATCCAAGCCCTGACTCATCAGACTTCTGGAGCCGCTGCCCTTCTAAAGCCCCTGTCATCCAAAACCCAGGCATGCAATACACAACCCTAGCAGAGGCACACTGGATGGGTAGGCAAGAAAATACCTACTTTCTTAAAGTGGTATTTTCAAACACAGAACGTAAAAATCACCCTCACTAAAAGATGCATCACAACATTCCGAGTTCAGGCATACTAAACTTTATTTTCCCATCTTGTTCCCAGGGTCAGTTATGTTTATAAGATGTTATAAACAAACTCCCCATTCTGGCATATGGGAACAGATACCCTTGCAATAGTGAAAAACGAAATTGGCAGTATTTCACTATCAGGGCATGCCACACACTTCAGGGCATGTCCTACCTTTCACATACAATGCACCCTGCCCACTTGGACCTACCTAATATGTAGAAAAGGGAAGGTTTAGGGACTGGCAAGCATGTGCAATTGTCAAGTCTACATGGCAGTCCCAGAGTGCATACATGCTCTGCAATGGCAGGCTTGAGTCATATTTTACAGGCTCCTTCTGTGGGTGGCATAATCAGTGCTGCTAGCCCATGAGCAGCATTTGATTTACTGGCCGTGGGTGCACATAGTGCACTGTACTAGGGTCTGACAAGTAAATTAAATAAGCCAATCATGGAATCTCTAATCCATAACAATATTTTACAAAGGGAACACTTGCACTTTGGCACTGAACAGCAGTGGCAAAGTGGCCAAAGCATCTAGACCAGCAAACATGGAGTCCAACACACAGCAAAACACAGGAGGTAGTGGCAAAAAATGGAAGGGAGACCCACGCCAATGGTGCCAGTCTAACAAACTGTAACTATGTTTTCTTCATTTTGCCTCTGTGTCTCCCTAAAATCGAGACCAAGTTGTGCACGAAAGGGGGAGATGTAATGGTGCATGAAGGGGGCACTAGGAACCGCAGCCGGGTAAAGAGAGAGGAGGAACCAGAACAGGAAGGGGGAGGAGTCAGGAAAAGTGGAGAGCAGAGGGTACTGGGATAGAGAGCAAAAAATAAAGCTCTTAACCTGCTTACATCTAATGTGTCCATGTCGTCTATGGTACTATTGAACGGGATAGGTGGGAGAGTAGTGTCCTGCCTGGTGCCCTCAGTTGCAGAGTTGCCCCAAGCCCAGAAATAGGGAGCTCACTGCATCCTGCGGGCGGACTGGATGCTACTTGGTACTTTCTGTTCACTGGAAGGAAGGAATCCTCAGGAGGGACGTTAGGGTGCCGATTTCTGTGGTTGAGACTCAGGTTCCTGCTCGGTAGCTGAGCAGCTAGGCTCCATACTCTCACCCAACTTAGCTAGGACCATCTTCAAATGTTGGGCTAACTCTGGGTCACCTCCCTTTCTCTTGCCCACTCTACCATCCTTGGACAGCTTCGTACCCCCAGACCAAACAGGTAATAAAGTATACAAACAGGTGCTCGACCGCCACTCACCTTCTCAGGTCCGAGTTCCTAGCCCAACGCTGCTGCAGCACAAGGAGCACAAGTAGCCCGTGTCAACATGGCAAGCAGCACTAAATTAATGCTAGGCAGGAAAGGGGGAGGGTGACCACCCTAAACAGATGAGGGCCCTCCAGGAAAGCCAAAGGTGCATGCTTGCATTAAAGGACCATAATTCCAATTAAATGAATGCACACCTAGCCTAGAATCAACACCTTGCAAAAGCCTGATGGCCCAGCTACACCTAGAAACATGGGCTCACCAAGACCCATATTCATGCCCTTCAGGGTCTGATTGAATCTCTCAACCAGCCCATTTCCTTGGGGTGGTAAGGAGTAGGGAACTTGTAGGTAACACTGCACTCCTGCCACAGGGACTTCATATACTTAGACATGAAGTTGGTACACGGCTTGTCACCACCTCTCTGGGGAGCCACACAGGAGAAAATCCCCATCAATGCACGACACACCACGGGGGCTGTCACAGTCCGGAGCGGAATGGCTTCCGGGTACCGGGTGGAATGGTCCACCAAGAACAGGATAAACCTATTGCCCATGGCTGCCTTGGGATCCAGAGGCCCCACAATGTTAATTCCTACCCTTTCAAAGGTGGTGCTGACTACAGGGAAAGGTTGGAAAGGAGCCTTATACTTCCTCCCACTCTTGCCGCATGCCTGGCAAGTCTGGCAAGACCTACAATGAGTATCTGAGTGCTTGCGCATTTGGGGCCAGTAAAAGTGGGTGACAAGCCTTTCAAAGGTCTTGGCTTGCCCCAACTGTCCTGCCAAAGGCACATCATGAGCTAGACCCAGAAGGAAGGCTCTGAAGCGCTGGGAGCACACAGGCTGACCCAGGTACAGCAACCTTAGACTCGCTGTACAGGAGACCGTTCTCCCAGTATATCCAATGTGATCCAGACTGATCACCTGCTGCCTGGTTTGCAGCCTGCTGCCACAAACCAATGAGAAAAGGGCACATCTGCTGCTCCTGGCAGAACTCCTCCCTGTTGGGCCCTCCTTCTTGCTGCCAATGGGTCAGCTCAGGCAGGTCCCCCAGTTCAGCCACTTGTTGTCCCTGTAGGCTCTAGGGCATCCCCCTCAGGGTCTACCTCCTCCTGGACCGTGGAAACTTCGGGGGCGGTTTCCCATGCCCCCTGCCTCTTCTCTTCTTGGCAGGCACCTGGGCCACGCTTTCAAGCCCTTTTGAATACACTTACCGGCTGCCATTGACCGAGAAGGTGATGCATCGGTTCCTTACATGCAGGGAAGGAGATGCGTTGGTTCCTTGTTTCAGGGGAGGTGATGCGGCAGTTCCTTACTGCAGCGCAGGGGAAGTGATGCGTTTGTTCCTTACCGGAGAGGAGGAGAGGCGTTGTTTTCTTACTGCGTGGGGAGTTGATGCTTCTGTTTCTTACTGCGTCCCCCAACGATGCGACAGTCTTGGTGCCTCCATTCAATGCGTCCATCAGGTACGATGAGTGGCTTCGTGCAGCTGCACCGCAGTCTTGCATCTGGATCAGTACGGGGATCTCAGACTTTGGAGATCATTGCACCCGATGCGTTGTGCGGCGTTTTCTTGAGCCGCGGGCGGGCTGCGACGGTTTCTTTGGCGATGCATCGGAAACAAGTACGGATGCGACACGCTTCTTTGAAGTTGCGTTGATTTTCCAGCTCCCAGTGACAAACAGTCTTTAGAGGTCATAAACAGCAGCAGGCACCTCTTTGCAGGTTAGAATTCCCACCAAGGAACTTCAGGGGAGCTGGTGCTGAAGTCTTTGTCTTTGTGGCCCTGAGACTTCAGAACAGGAGGCAAGCTCAGTTTCAAGCCCTTGGAGATCATCTCTGCAAGCAGGTGACACAGCAAACAACAAAGGGGCATATTACCAAGCAATAGCGATAATTATCGCTATTGCTTGGTTAGAGAGGAAATTTTACCGCTAAGCTGCGGCGATTTTTACCGCAGATAAACCTTGGTATTACCAAGGTTTATCGCAAATGCGATAAAAAACGGCCGCAATGCATTAATATCGCTGAAAAGTCAGCGATATTCATGCATTATCGAGCTAATGCTCTTAGCCATGTTATCCACCTCCCATTGGATAACATGGCTAAGAACTGCTCAGGGGCAGGTGTTAGCTTTTGGAGATATTCGCGCTTAGCGCGAATATCTCCAAAAGTTGGTAATAGGAGATACGATGTTAGCGACTGTTTCCAGTCGCTAACATCTTGGCACGCCCACTTTGCATGTCATTAGTGATAAATATCACTGACATGCAAAGTGGGGCCCAAGATGGTCACTATCTCCTACTAGCTGTCGCTAACTGGTGTTAGCGACAGCTAGGTAATAGGGAGATAATTTTATCTCCGCTTTCTTGGCTTTTAAAGCCAAAAAAGCGGAGATAAACCCCCTTGATAATATGCCCCAAAGTCCTTTTTCTCCTTTCCTTGGCTGCAAGCAGCTCACTGCAGGCCAACCCTAGACAGCAAACAGCACAGGGGCGGTGTTCCTCCTCAGCTTATCTGGCTCTTCTCCTTGGCAAAGGTTCCTCTTGATTTCCCAGAAGTGATATAAAAGTCTGGGGTATGGGCCCCTCTTTTTATACACCAAAATCCTTTGTTCTCTGAAGGCAGAGAGTGTTTGTACCCAGCCAAAACCAATTCTGTGGGACACTTTGCAAGTGCACAACAAACTTCTTTGTCAGTGTGAGCCCTGGCTCCAGACACACCACAAGGGCCGTCATTGTGGAAGGCAGGCACAGCCCTATTCAGGTGAAGGTGCTACTCCTCCCACAACTCCAAATGCAGACCAGGCCTATTCAGCCCAGCCCTGACTCGTCAGACTTCTGGAGACCCTGCCCTTCTCCAGCCTCTGTCATCCAAAAGTCAGACATGCAATACACAACCCTAGCAGAGGCACACTGGATGTATAGGCAAGAAAATACCTACTTTCTTAAAGTGGTATTTTCAGAACACAGAATGTAAAAATCACCCTCACTAAAAGATGCATCTTAACTTTTATTTTCCTATTTTGTTCCCAGGGTCATATATGTTTATAAGATGTTATAAACAAACTCCCCATTCTGGCATATGGGAACAGATAGCCTTGCAATAGGGGTACCTTGGACCTACCTTATGGGGTGACTAATATGTAGAAAAGGGAAGGTTTAGGGACTGGCAAGCATGTGCAATTGTCAAGTCGACATGGCAGTCCCAGACTGCACACATGCTCTGCAATGGCAGGCTTGAGTCATATTTTACAGGCTGCTTCTGTGGGTGGCACAATCAGTGCTGCTAGCCCACCAGCAGCATTTGATTTACGGGCCCTGGTCACACATAGTGCACTTACTAGGATCTGACAAGTAAATCAAATAAGCCAATCATGGAATCACTAATCCATAACAATACTTTACAAAGGGAACACTTGCACTTTGGCACTGAACAGCAGTGGCAAAGTGGCCAAAGCATCTAGACCAGCAAACATGGAGTCCAACACACAGCAAAACACAGAAGGTAGGGGCAAAAAATGGAAGGGAGACCCACGCCAATGGTGCCAGGTCTAACAAACTGTAACTATGTTTTCTTCATTTTGTCTCTTTGTCTCCCTAAAATCGAGACCAAGTTGTGCACGAAAGGGGGAGATGTAATGGTGCATGAAGGGGGCACTAGGAACCGCAGCCGGGTAAAGAGAGAGGATGAACCGGAACTGGAAGGGGGAGGAGTCAGGAAAAGTGGAGAGCAGAGGGTATTGGGATAGAGAGAAAAAAATAAAGCTCTCAACCTGCTACCATCTAATGTGTCCATATCGTCTGTGGTACTATTGAACGGGATATTTGTATTTGTATTTGTATGTTGTATTTTGTATGGGGTATTTCTAGAGCGCGAACTGTCGCTCCGGAAGGAGCATCCTGGCGCTGAAAGAGTAGTGGGCAAACCTGAGGAGAAAATCTAAATGGCCGCCATAACAAAGCCGTCCGGCAAACTGAAGATCCAGGTTTTTAACTGTCTCCTGAAGACATTTTCCTGTGCAAGTAATCTGAGATTTAAGGGCATGGAATTCCAGGCCCTAGAGGCCAACACTGTGAGAGTCTTTCCTCCTTTGGTTGTAAGCTTGAATCTCGGGATGTTGATTAGATTACCTTCCGATGACCTCAAGCATCTCAGCGGGTCGTATCGAGTGAAACGTTTCCACAGGTATTTTGGGCCTGTATTGTTGAGGGATTTAAAGGCAGTTATCCAGATTTTAAAAAGGATCCTTTTGTGTAGAGGTAGCCAGTGAAGGGTTTGAAGCGCAGTGGAGGCAGAGGATCTTCTGGGTAATTTCAATACTAATCTCACAGCCGCGTGTTGAACGCTCTGTAATTTTTTTAGTGTGGATTTTTTAATACCGGCCATGAGACCATTACAGTAGTCTAAACGGGATAGTATGAGAGCCACTGCGACCGATTTACGAGAATCTATGGGCAAGAAGTCAAAAAACTTTTTAAGGGATGTAATGATGTTGAAACAGCTTCCTGCTGTGCATCTTACATGCTGGTCAAAAGTAAGAGAGGAGTCAAATAGGACCCCTAAGTTTCATGCAGTTTCGACTGAAGGAGGGGGTGCAGGATAATCTTCCGGCCACCAGTCCTTGGAACAAAAGGAGGCCTCTTTTCCCAATGGAAGAATCTCTGTTTTGTTAGCATTACATTTTAGATGGTTCTTGTCCATCCAACGGAATACATTTGTCATGCAGGTCTTAAGATTTTGTTCTGCTTTGGTAGAATTTTTATCCAGAGAGACCACCAGTTGGGTGTCATCGGCATAAGATGTTACTAATATGCCGTATGACTCTATTAATGTGATAAGTGGGATCATATAGATATTGAACAATAAGGGGCTTAAGATCGAGCCCTGGGGGACCCCTGTTAAGACCTTTTTGTCCTTGGAGAGAAAAGGAGCCAGAGAGACTGATTGCGATCTGTCGGTCAGGAAGGATATTATCCAAGATAGGGCAACGTCCGTTATCCCTATACCTCTAAGTCGATCGATCAGGATTTGATGGGAGATGGTGTCAAATGCTGCCGTGAGATCCAACAAAATCAGGACAGCCTTATTACCTTCATCCTGCAAAAATTTAATGGAATCTGTGAGCTCCATGAGCGCACTTTCGGTCGAATGTCTTGGGCGGAATCCTGATTGTTGCGAGTGTAAAATATCATGGGTATCTACGAATTTCTTTAATTCTTGGTACACTATTTGCTCTGTTATTTTCCCTAAGACTGGAAGGAGTGATATTGGGCGAAGATTCGACAAGTCAGTGGAGGATTTATTAGGCTTCTTCAATAACGGCTTGACGATCGCTTTTTTCCAGTCGAGGGGGACGATACCTGAGCTCAATGAGGCATTGACAATGGTATTAATAATGGGGTTAACTATGTCGATTAACTGATGGAGTATCTGGGGGGGGCAGGAATCGGAGGGTGCTCCAGACTTACAGGCCATAATAACTTATCTAGGTTAGGTGGGAGAGTAGTGTCCTGCCTGGTGCCCTCAGTTGCAGAGTTGCGCCAAGCCCAGAATTAGGGAGCTCACTGCGTCCTGAGGGCAGACTGGATGCTACTTGGTACCTTCTCTTCACTGGAAGGAAGGAATCCTGAGGAGGGACGTTAGGGTGCCAATTGCTCTGGTTGAGGCTCAGGTTCCTGCTTGGTAGCCTAGATGCTAGGCTCTCTACTCTCACCCAACTTTGCTAGGACCATCTTCAAATGCTGGGCTAACTCTGGGACACCTCCATTTCTCTTGCCCACTCTACCATCCTTGGACAGCATCGTACCCCCAGACCTAACGGGTAATAAAGTATACAAACAGGTGCTCGACCGCCACTCAGCTTCTCAGGTCTATGTTCTTAGCCCAACTCTGCTGCAGCACAAGGAGCACAAGTAGCCTGTGTCAACATGGCAAGCAGCACTAAATTAATGCTAGGCAGGAAAGGGAGAGGGTGACCGCACTAAACAGATGAGGGCCCTCCGGGAAACCCAAAGGTGCATGCTTGCACTAAAGGACCACAATTCCCACTAAACACTTGCACACCTAGCCTAGAATCGACACTTTGCAAAAGCTTGACGGCCCAGCTACACCTAAAAACACTGGCTCCAGGGAGGATGTCAGTTGGCTTAAAGTGCGCAAAATTGAAGCAACCCGCAGACCTTAGCACAATCCCCAGAGAGAGATTTACTTGATGGACAGAATTAGTGCTCTTGCACTGAAGAAACCAGTCAAGGTACTCTAACCAGACCTTAAAAATACCTGCTTAGCCCACACAGTACCACCACTAACACACCCTCCAACGAGTTGCAAGGAGTGCCTCCAACAATGAGGCAAAATTGATTGCTGGCACTATCTGCAAAAACCCTGGTACACCACAGTGTTGCCTAAGCTATCAGCGTCTGCATACCAACCCCATTTACTTGCAAATCAGGAGCCCAAGAACCAATGCCCAGGAAAATGCCCAAAAGGTCATTCCCCGTTGACTCCCTTCACCTAACAGCATCCAGCAGGCCACCAGATACGCCATTGAGTATTAATTCGGGTCAAGAGAGAAAAACCTTTGACCTGCAGGAAAAGACAAGAACAAGAGAGGACTGCTTATGGTTTGTAATAAAGAATACAAATATTATTGACATAATTAGCTAAATTGGTTTACATATATAAAAAGAGAGCGAGAACTTAAAAAGAGAAGAGGAAGCAGGAAAGAGAAAAAAAATCACTTCATAATGCACTCTCTTTAATTAACAAATTACTTACATTTTAGAAGAAACTTTACATTAGTATTGATAATATTTCATAAATTAAAAAGTGTAGGTAATCGTATTACAATGTTAGAGAGCAAACTTGTCAGAGGCATACAAACTAAATCTCTTTTAATCAAATTTTGGGTATTAAAGGCATAGTACTCTATGATTTTTATGATTGATTCGTCCATTTGACCAGGCCATAAAAGATGGCTTGTGAGAATATTTCCAGCAGAGTTATTAATTCTATAGCAATGAAAATGTATAGCATAGCCGCGTTACCCAACATTATACCAGGTGAGGATAAGAGTGATTTGAGCCCAAAACTTCTTTTAATCATATCCCAGATATTTTCCAAAATAAATGAACTTGGCCACAATATAATGGAATATGTACCATACCCACTTTAGAAAGACCAACACATTTTATCACCTGCTTTATTAATCTTATTATTTTGACTGGAGTGAAGAATATTTTAAACTATACAGAAAATAACGTTTGAATAATAATCACACATTGTAAAGTCATATGTACTTTAACCCAACGTTTATTCCATAAATCAGTGCACAAATGCACATTAAAATCATGATGGTGCATATTAATGAAAGCTTTTTTTAGTTAAGTAGCACTCGTGTAGTACTAGTTTAGGCACTCACAAATGCTATTCACTAAGGTCTGGGCAGAGAACTCTACTAATGCCTCTTCTATCTTTCATGTGGGGAGTTCTCCACCAAAAAACGCAAATAATTCTGCACACAGAGGTTTACTTATTGGTGTAAATGTTATAAGCATAAGTGGGAGCGGCTGTAAAATGCCTAATACTAAGTGGGAGAACTAAAGAGAAAACTAGGGAGAGACATGGGGAAAATATGCAAATATAAAAACACACCAAGTGTCTGGTTGCTATTTATCAAAGTTACATTCACATCTACTCCACTAGCACTACCTCCCAAGTGCGTACAAATCTAGCCCAGCAATGCCTTGGAATAAATCAGATTCCACAAATGGCCTCTCGCTGGTACTGCACGGAAATCTAATAGAAACCAACTGAGACAGGGAATAGCACTAACAGCAGATAGAAACAAGCATTGGAAATGCAATAGGTCTCGCATTAGAAAAGTTGGAGTTATTGGTCTTGTAAATGACATATTTTATTTATTTGTTGGTTTTTAAAATTGCTAAATTGATGGCTTTGTCATTTACAATGCCAATAGTTATAACTTTCGCGAATGTGACACCTATAGCATTTGGAATGCAACATGTTTTGTATTTACGTCACTTAGATGGCAGCTCTGGTCGTTAGGCCACATCTCTAGAGAGCAGGAGAGTGCAGCAGGGGAGAGAAGCACAGCAATGCAATAGGTCTCGCATTAGGAAAGTTTGAGCTATTGGTATTGTAAAGGACACATTTTTTATGTATGTGCTTGTTTTGAAAATAGCGAAATTAATAGCTTTGTTATTTACAATGCCAATAGTTTTATCTTTCGCAAATGTGACACCTATTGTAACACAATATGTGTTGTGAGGGTGAGTGAGGGTGAGGGTGAGGGGTTGAGGGTGAGTGAGGGTGAGGGGTTGAGGGTGAGTGAGGGTGAGTGAGGGTGAGGGGTTGAGGGTGAGGGGTTGAGGGTGAGTGAGGTGAGTGAGGGTGAGGGGTTGAGGGTGAGTGAGGGTGAGGGTGAGGGTGAGGGTGAGTGAGGGTGAGGGTGAGGGGTTGAGGGTGAGGGTGAGGGGTTGAGGGTGAGTGAGGGTGAGGGTGAGTGAGGGTGAGGGGTTGAGGGTGAGTGAGGGTGAGGGTGAGTGAGGGTGAGGGGTTGAGGGTGAGTGAGGGTGAGGGTGAGTGAGGGTGAGTGAGGGTGAGGGGTTGAGGGTGAGGGGTTGAGGGTGAGGGGTTGAGGGTGAGGGGTTGAGGGTGAGTGAGGGTGAGGGTGAGTGAGGGTGTGGGTGAGTGAGGGTGAGGGGTTGAGGGTGAGGGGTTGAGGGTGAGTGAGGGTGAGTGAGAGTGAGTGAGAGTGAGGGTGAGTGAGGGGTTGAGGGTGAGGGGTTGAGGGTGAGTGAGGGTGAGGGGTTGAGGGTGAGTGAGGGTGAGTGAGGGTGAGGGTGAGGGTGAGTGAGGGTGAGTGAGGGTGAGTGAGGGTGAGTGAGGGTGAGTGAGGGTGGGTGAGGGTGGGTGAGGGTGGGTGAGGGTGAGGGTGAGTGAGGGTGAGTGAGGGGTTGAAGGAGAGTGAGGGTGAGGGTGAGTGAGGGTGAGTGAGGGTGAGGGGTTGAGGGTGAGGGGTTGAGGGTGAGTGAGGGTGAGGGTGAGTGAGGGTGAGGGGTTGAGGGTGAGGGGTTGAGGGTGAGGGGTTGAGGGTGAGTGAGGGTGAGGGTGAGTGAGGGTGAGGGTGAGTGAGGGTGAGTGAGGGTGAGTGAGGGTGAGTGAGGGTGAGGGTGAGTGAGGGTGAGGGTGGGTGAGGGTGGGTGAGGGTGAGTGAGGGTGAGTGAGGGGTTGAGGGTGGATGAGGGTGAGTGAGGGTGAGGGTGAGGGTGAGTGAGGGTGAGGGGTTGAGGGTGAGTGAGGGTGAGTGAGGGTGAGGGGTTGAGGGTGAGGGGTTGAGGGTGAGTGAGGGTGAGGGGTTGAGGGTGAGGGGTTGAGGGTGAGTGAGGGTGAGGGTGAGTGAGGGTGAGGGTGAGTGAGGGTGAGGGTGAGTGAGGGTGAGGGGTTGAGGGTGAGTGAGGGTGAGGGGTTGAGGGTGAGTGAGGGTGAGTGAGGGTAAGGGTGAGTGAGGGTGAGGGTGAGTGAGGGTGAGTGAGGGTGAGGGTGAGTGAGGGTGAGGGGTTGAGGGTGAGTGAGGGTGAGAGGTTGAGGGTGAGTGAGGGTGAGGGTGAGTGAGGGTGAGGGGTTGAGGGTGAGTGAGGGTGAGGGTGAGTGAGGGTGAGGGGTTGAGGGTGAGTGAGGGTGAGTGAGGGTGAGGGGTTGAGGGTGAGTGAGGGTGAGGGTGAGTGAGGGTGAGGGGTTGAGGGTGAGTGAGGGTGAGGGTGAGGGGTTGAGGGTGAGTGAGGGTGAGTGAGAGTGAGGGTGAGTGAGGGGTTGAGGGTGAGGGGTTGAGGGTGAGTGAGGGGTTGAGGGTGAGGGGTTGAGGGTGAGTGAGGGTGAGGGTGAGGGGTTGAGGGTGAGTGAGGGTGAGGGGTTGAGGGTGAGTGAGGGTGAGGGGTTGAGGGTGAGTGAGGGTGAGGGTGAGTGAGGGTGAGGGTGAGTGAGGGTGAGGGTGGGTGAGGGTGGGTGAGGGTGGGTGAGGGTGAGTGAGGGTGAGTGAGGGTGAGTGAGGGGTTGAGGGTGAGTGAGGGTGAGGGTGAGTGAGGGTGAGGGTGAGTGAGGGTGAGGGTGAGGGGTTGAGGGTGAGTGAGGGTGAGTGAGGGTGAGGGTGAGTGAGGGTGAGGGTGAGGGTGAGGGGTTGAGGGTGAGGGGTTGAGGGTGAGTGAGGGTGAGTGAGGGTGAGGGGTTGAGGATGAGGGGTTGAGGGTGAGTGAGGGTGAGTGAGGGTGAGGGTGAGGGGTTGAGGGTGAGTGAGGGTGAGGGTGAGTGAGGGTGAGGGGTTGAGGGTGAGTGAGGGTGAGGGTGAGTGAGGGTGAGGGTGAGTGAGGGGAGGGTGAGGGGTTGAGGGTGAGTGAGGGTGAGTGAGAGTAAGGGTGAGTGAGGGGTTGAGGGTGAGGGGTTGAGGGTGAGTGAGGGTGAGGGGTTGAGGGTGAGTGAGGGTGAGGGGTTGAGGGCGAGTGAGGGTGAGGGTGGGTGAGGGTGAGTGAGGGTGAGGGTGGGTGAGGGTGAGTGAGGGTGAGGGTGAGTGAGGGTGAGTGAGGGTGAGTGAGTGAGGGTGAGGGAGGGTGAGGGAGGGTGAGGGAGGGTGAGGGGTTGAGGGTGAGTGAGGGTGAGGGGTTGAGGGTGAGTGAGGGAGAGGGTGAGTGAGGGTGATGGTGAGTGAGAGTGAGGCGTTGAGGGTGAGTGAGGGTGAGTGAGGGGTTGAGGGTGAGGGGTTGAGGGTGAGTGAGGGTGAGGGGTTGAGGGTGAGTGAGGGTGAGGGGTTGAGGGCGAGTGAGGGTGAGGGTGGGCGAGGGCGAGTGAGGGTGAGGGTGGGCGAGGGTGAGTGAGGGTGAGGGTGGGCGAGGGTGAGTGAGGGTGAGTGAGGGTGAGTGAGGGTGAGGGTGGGCGAGGGTGAGTGAGGGTGAGTGAGGGTGAGGGTGAGTGAGGGTGAGGGAGGGTGAGGGAGGGTGAGGGTGAGTGAGGGTGAGGGTGAGTGAGGGTGAGGGAGGGTGAGGGAGGGTGAGGGTGAGGGAGGGTGAGGGGTTGAGGGTGAGTGAGGGTGAGGGGTTGAGGGTGAGTGAGGGTGAGGGTGAGTGAGGGTGAGGGGTTGAGGGTGAGTGAGGGTGAGGGTGAGTGAGGGTGAGTGAGGGTGAGTGAGGGTGAGTGAGAGTGAGTGAGGGGTTGAGGGTGAGTGAGGGTGAGGGTGAGGGGTTGAGGGTGAGTGAGGGTGAGGGGTTGAGGGTGAGTGAGGGTGAGGGGTTGAGGGTGAGGGGTTGAGGGTGAGTGAGGGTGAGGGTGAGGGTGAGTGAGGGTGAGGGTGAGGGTGAGTGAGGGTGAGGGTGAGTGAGGGTGAGTGAGGGTGAGGGCGAGTGAGGGTGAGTGAGGGTGAGGGTGAGTGAGGGTGAGGGGTTGAGGGTGAGTGAGGGTGAGGGTGAGTGAGGGTGAGGGTGAGTGAGGGTGAGGGTGAGTGAGGGTGAGGGGTTGAGGGTGAGTGAGGGTGAGGGGTTGAGGGTGAGGGTTGAGGGTGAGGGGTTGAGGGTGAGTGAGGGTGAGTGAGGGTGAGGGGTTGAGGGTGAGGGGTTGAGGGTGAGTGAGGGTGAGGGTGAGGGGTTGAGGGTGAGTGAGGGTGAGTGAGGGTGAGGGGTTGAGGGTGAGTGAGGGTGAGGGTGAGGGGTTGAGGGTGAGTGAGGGTGAGTGAGAGTGAGGGTGAGTGAGGGGTTGAGGGTGAGGGGTTGAGGGTGAGTGAGGGTGAGGGGTTGAGGGTGAGTGAGGGTGAGGGTGAGGATGGGTGAGGGTGAGGGGTTGAGGGTGAGGGTGAGTGAGGGTGAGGGTGAGTGAGGGTGAGGGGTTGAGGGTGAGTGAGGGTGAGTGAGAGTGAGGGTGAGTGAGGGGTTGAGGGTGAGGGGTTGAGGGTGAGTGAGGGTGAGGGGTTGAGGGTGAGTGAGGGTGAGGGGTTGAGGGTGAGTGAGGGTGAGGGTGAGTGAGGGTGAGTGAGGGTGAGTGAGGGTGAGTGAGGGTGAGGGTGAGTGAGGGTGAGTGAGGGTGAGGGTGAGTGAGGGTGAGGGTGAGTGAGGGTGAGGGTGAGTGAGGGTGAGGGTGAGGGTGAGTGAGGGTGAGGGTGAGGGTGAGTGAGGGTGAGTGAGGGTGAGTGAGGGTGAGTGAGGGTGAGTGAGGGTGAGTGAGGGTGAGGGGTTGAGGGTGAGTGAGGGTGAGGGGTTGAGGGTGAGTGAGGGTGAGGGTGAGTGAGGGTGAGGGGTTTAGGGTGAGTGAGGGTGAGTGAGGGTGAGGGTGAGGGGTTGAGGGTGAGTGAGGGTGAGGGGTTGAGGGTGAGTGAGGTAACCTGGCATGGTAACCTGAAAAAAATGTGGGTGTGAGCCATGTGAAGGGGTCTGCGGTGAGTGTGAGACCCGAAAAGGCAGAAGTCGGGAAGGAGAGGCACAAATGGGGCCATGCGGTGGGCGACCAAAGCAGAAGTGGCTGGCAGAATAAGCGGGCCAAGGCCGAGAGTCCACTGGGTGCACGCGTCCTACCCGGAAATGACTGGGGGATAGGTGGGGAATGGCATGGTACCCTGAAAAAAAGGTGGGTGTGAGCCATGTGAAGGGGTCTGCGGTGAGCGCGAGACCCGAAAAGGCAGAAGTGGGGAAGGAGAGGCTGCGGGTAAGGGTATGCACGAAAGTAAAATTTGCACAAATAGGGCCATGCGGTGGGCGAACAAAGCAGAAGCGTCTGGCAGGATGGTGGTGCCGGAATAAGCTGTGCACATGTCAGGCCATGCTTCGAGTAATTTATAGAGATGCGGCTGACAGGATAGTAGGGTTGAGAGCAAAAGCGCCGAAGGGGCGCCTGTGTATATGCTGCTAATAATTAAAAAATGCATATGAGAACTGTATTATCGCAAATGATGGAAAAGATATCTCACCTGAAAGAAAAACAAGAAAGGAAACAAGACGGAGGGCATTGCTGTGGGGAGGGGGGGGGGGGGGGAGGAGAAATGCACATGGCGGGCAGGGGAGGGGGCGGAGCGGGGAGAGCGGCATGAGGGTGTGAAGCAGCCGGGGCCTTTGAAGTGAAGCTAAGCTTCACTTCAAAGGTGTGGGAGGAGTGCGGCTGAGGGAACAGACGGCGATTTGGTGATGTGCACGCGCGTTTTAGGTCAATGCGCAAGGCATTGACCTAAAAGCCACGGGCACAGCACCAAATCGCCACAGTTAGGTAAACTTTGTTTAAAGCCCTATAGTCTCGCTTCTCTCAATGCGCATGCGCATTGATAGGTCACA
Source organism: Lissotriton helveticus (assembly GCF_964261635.1). Classification (NCBI taxonomy): domain Eukaryota; kingdom Metazoa; phylum Chordata; class Amphibia; order Caudata; family Salamandridae; genus Lissotriton; species Lissotriton helveticus. Next base: position 1,196,424,654 of record NC_136065.1, read on the forward strand.
AGACCTAAAAATAAGAAACAAGTAAAACGTACTTTATTTATTACAATCTATAAAACATTTCTTTCTGGAAAAAAATTACATTTCAATATATTTTATTTGAGTTAAGGAAAAAGCAGAAGCACACAACAGTAAATATAGATACAATTAATAGGAAACACATAACTCAACAATACTTCATTGGCAGTCAGCACATCTGCTAAAAAAGGAGGTGGCCAATTGAACAGTTATGACTCTACCACACTCACCAGCTGGTGAAACCCACTACAACATCAAACGTTCACATAGAGCCTGCCCATATATGAAGGTAAGCCACGTCCAAGCATTGTTTTCACCATGTTAGTAAATGACTTGTTTTGATTTGCCCCTCATGCTGAAGTATAATTGCCTGAGGAAGAGCGATAGGATATGCACGCAGAGGATTGGCATAATTGGCATATCCAGGGAAACAGCTAGATCAAGCTTCGCCTGGTGTATGATCAATGACATGGATTCAGACTGGCAACAGGAGCTCATCTCATCTGCAGACCATTGTTAGGCTTGTACAAGTCAGAATGCTGCCGGCACTCCACTTCCTAGCCATTTGATCTATTAGAGAGTCACTAGAAATAAGGTGGACCTCCCAAAGGCAACCCGATCATGGATACTGTGCCAGGGACTGAGATGCATCACCGAGTGAGTGCAACATTAAATCGCCATGCCATGGTTACTGGTAGAAAGACAACGAGTGGTCAAGTAATTCTGTTCCATTGCCCATTTCCCTTGGTTTTAGGCATTATTAATTGTTGTCATATATGGATTTTATCCAGCTCGGATAAGAAACCGCATTTCTACAATGGACCCCGCAGGCACTCCAAGGAAGTGGGAGTGATGGAGGGGCTGGATTCTGATGACATCCCTCAATGTCCCCAAAAGGACATCCCCAGAGTTGTATGTATATCCAGCTCTATGGAAAAAATGAGGCTAGGGTGTTGTATATCTATAGAAGGTATAAGTAATGACTTCTTAAGATTGTGTCAAGTTTTGCCTACTTCCTAATACAAATATATGCATATAAAGGATTATTTGGAAGTGCATTTACTAACAACCAGTGAAATTAGATAAGACAATAAAACATGCATAAATCTCACCCGCTCCTACACTGATTAGGCTTTGAAGAGCCTCCGAGGGCACCAGGATATGCCCCATGATCCCGAAGGAAACAGTTAGGCAAACACAGCAGCACAACTCCAGCATAAACTGTGACTCAATCTTCGCCGCTCCTCCTCCAAACGGTGCCCACCCTGAAGCACAGCAGCTGAGGGTGACATTCGTCCCAGATGTTCCTGAGCCCTCAAATGTTATCCCACCGACCCCCTCAGTATGACACTTTGGCTGCTTTTCAGCAGGGCATGAGGCATTTCGTTTCGGATCAGCAGGCTCTTTCTGGGGGCCTTCAAGAGGTGTGGTAGTGGTGAAGGCCGACCATGTGGCACAGGTTGAACATTTCCTCACTGCTCTGTGGTTGGATGAGGGACCAGAGATGTGTGGCACTCATCAACCCTCAAGGCCCGTGATTTCTTCTCACACACAAACACATACAAGTCTATACTAAAAGGGTTGCATTGCAATAATTGTGCAGCATGTTTTTACCGGTCCCTTAGAGACCAGTCTTTGAATCATGTTATCTCCAAAAACTAAAGGACAGAAGTGCTTTGTTTATACTCAGCGGTTGTTCAGATCTTAGAGCTCATTATTTTGTATGCACTTTAGTATACACTATGCTACATGTTCTTCACAGTTGGGCACACTAAGAAGGTTTCCGAGCATGGAGAGTGGGTCTGTTATATCGTTCTGTAGCAGACGAACCTCTTAACCCCTTCTACGCTCATGACGAGCTCAGCTCGTCATGGGCGTAACCTGCGCTACGCGGATGACGAGCTGAGCTCGTCACGTAACGCGGGATTTTTAAAATCGCAGCGCGCAGCGGGAAAACCGCTAGCGCGCATGCGGTTAAAGTGAATTGTGTCGTTGAACACCTGACTGCCCAGTTCCTGTGGTGGCAGGTACATTTACTTTATTTTCTCACATGCAGAGTAACTATCTATTTAGGCTCCTGACGAATGCCTCCGTATAACTTTAGGGGACCAAGTATAGGCAGAAACATGTTGACCTTTTTCTAGGGATATATTGGCTTACTCCCTAGTCCTCTTGCTTTAAAATTGTGTCCCTGCGACCACCCAATAAAGTTTCAGTGGATCCAGAGAGACATTTTTAATCACTCAAACCTTTTCTTCACTCTGTCCCTCAGTCACCACTATCTATATGCTCATCTCTGAGAAAACACCTCAGCTCCTCCCATTGGGGAGTCGCAGCCCACAGCTCGGTGTGATGAGGGAACCCATATGATGAAGCATGTCACTTAACGGGGAGTGAGAGGTCTTGTCCTGAGGGAACTCTCTCCCCCCTCTATTGAGATTACACCATTCTTACCACTCTTCTTCTCTCTTACACACAGCCAGATGTACTTTATGTGATATTGCTTGATCCAAACTCTCAACACACATTCCATGTATTTACTTGCGTACACCCATCTTCATGACATGCTACATATATGACGCAAGGGACCTATTTACAAAGTTGACAAAATAAGACTTTATATACATCTTCAGTGAGGGGATGGGTAAATGCAAAAGATGTGGGGTGTTGTTTGAGGGTGGGTCAGAGACTGGTGGGTGATGTGCTCATGTCGGTGGTGGGTGATGACTATGCTTGGGGGAGGGGTCGTTTGCATTCCAGATATGCAATACCAGGCTCACAAAGGGACCAAATGCTGTCATTTCCCAACCCATCCTCAAACAACACAATGCAGCAGCTGCAGAATAAAGGAAAGGTTTGGAATTCTGACAATATCTCTTAGAATAACTGTGATAGGTGTAGCATGGTGTTAATATTGAAACATGTAAAAGTTGGAAATGGCGTCTTCTGTTCACTTGAACAAAAGGTTAAATAGACATAGCTGTTAGAAATAAAGAAGAATAAACTAGGTTACATGTGAAAGGAGACAGTAGACTGCTGGAATCGCTGCATAAAGTACATTTGAAGGAGACACTGATTTGTGGCAAATGCACTTTAAGTATGGACTGGGTAGTGTGGTTGTGTCGAAGGGAGCCGTTTGGGCTGCAATGAGGCATGCTTGAGCCACTGAAGTGATTGTTCCTGGTCTGTTGGCCCCTCGCCACCCTCCACTCCATTGGAGACTTCTAGCCGATGGATCATTGTGCAAGACTAGCTCATCAAAGAGTAGTTGATAGGTCGTTGGACATTGGATAAGTGGAAACCCTTTGCTGATAGGGCTCAGTTCATTAGTGAGCTAAAATGTCCGAATCCTCCTCGTTTGTTGAGGTCAGAGAATCAGTGTAGCAGCATTTTTGGGTTTGTTGAAAAACGTTTCTTAGAGGGGCGAGCCTATAAAGAACCATCCAATGCATTTGCCTCGCCATTCGTAACATCCATATGCATGCTTGGAATCAGACATTTTAAGGGTGTGCGCTGTAATGTTGAAGGCACTAACAATGTGAGTATAAGTAAAACCTGGCTCCAAGAATCAGAGACAGGCAGTGTGACATGTTCCAACATTTGTTTAAAGCATGTTTATTAAACTTTTACAAGTAATACAGCACATCATTCAGCATATTCTCTGTGAGTTTGCGTCTAATAATATGGTACACAATTAACAAGCATATCCAACTACGCCAATTGTCAAATCAGTGATGCTATCAAAGAGTCTAGGTTCTTATACTAGCGCGGGTACCTTATATGGAAAGTTCACCAAATAGTATTTCATTTTGGGTGGCTTTACCATTTTGGTGAGCGCTACTCTCCCAGTGACTGCCAACGGTGGCTATGTCCAGACATCTAAGCGGGTCACATTGCCCACATATAATAGCCTCTGTCACGTTGTGTACCTCATGAAATATACATATACCTGAGTATCTGAAGGAGTGCATCTTCCTGCACATCGGTCTGTAGTTAACGCATCACACTTACAATGGGTCGAAATGGAAATACACATGTTCTGTTCCAGTTTGTTTTGAGGCCTGATACCCTACTGAATGCTTCCAATGTTGTTATCGTGGTGGGCAGTGACTCAGTCTCTCTGCTCAGGTATATCATGACATCATCGGCATATAGTGACATCATGTGTGGAGTCTGATCAACACTAATTCCCAAAGCCTTCTCCTCCTTGCAGAAGTGATTTTCTACCAGTACCAGCCACATGGTAGCCAGCAGGGGGCGTAGGGGACACTAAAGCCGGACTGCCAACCAAAACCAGAACTGGCAAACAGCTGGACAAGCCCTGGTAAGGGGGGGTGGGAGTGCTTGCACCACCACAGTCTCTCTGCTCTGATTTTGTTACCTGGGGCTGATATTGCAGCTATGCTGCACAACCGGGCTCGGTCAAAAAACACCCCCCCTGGGGTCCAATACCAGCCCCCACCCTGACGGCCCATCAGGGAACAGCCAGGTGCCCGCCATGGCTTGTCCGGCCCTGGGGGACACCCCTTCCTTGTACCTCCTCGGAGGCAATGGGATCGGGTAGGACCTTTCCTGCCTTTTCCCTGGCAGTCAGAGTTGTGTACAGTATCTTAATCCACCATCTCAGTGTATCACTCAAATACATATTTTCCTGACCCTTAATCAGATAGTCCCAGCTAATTGTGTCAAAGGCTTTTTTTTCAAGTCCACCGATAATACCACTGGGGTCAAAGCAACCAGGCCACTAGCACATTCCAACATTGAGCTAAATTATTTTATAAGTTCTTCTCCATGGAATATTTGTCCTCTCCTCTCATCCTCACACACAGAGCACTTTTATTATTGAGCACCAAACCATGAAATCACATATGTATGGTCTAGCAAAGACTCCCTCAGCCATAATGTCAGTTGGGCAATTGATGGGAGGGTGGTGAACGGTCCCTGTAATTTGAAATCCAACCTCCAGACACATGCCTAGTCAGTTGCATTTATGCAAGCTACGTTGCAGGAGTCCTTAGAAGCACTGACGACTGTGACCAAACAGCAGCACGTGCCAATTAAACTCCTGATGCGGGGGGGGTCAAAAAACCTCTCTCCTGCAATTTAAATGGTACGGTTGGCACGGTTGACAATTCCATCTAGTCGCCTGGTGAATAAGAAACTTCAGTTTGTAGATCTTGTCATCCATCATTGACCTATAAAAACGACAATACCTTGGATTTTCTCCAAGGTAAATCTCTGTCAATCTACAGAGTACGTACATTAAGAAACAGGCTTCCGAGGACGAAGGTCATCTTTCATCTTCCTCGTTAAATGGCACAGAGCCCAAAAAAATAGCCACTTTGGATAAATCTCCAACCCCCAAGTCCGCATCATCGTTGGTTACCTCGCTGGTTACCTCTCCTCTAATAGTCTCAGAGTCTGCGTCTCCTGACTTGGAAGGGAAGAAAACAACCGGATCTGGCAGTTTGGAAAGTAAGAAGGATTACCCTCTTTTTGCAAAGAAAACTACTCCAAAATCGTCCATCCATCAGGCTCCCATGGCTCCTATCTTCCAGGAGGAATCTGCTTCTTCTGTGTCATTGAAGGGTGCTGGTTCATCTGGTTTATCTTCGACGTTGCCTCTCGAGCAGAGCCCGGAGTCTTCGCTTGCATCCCCAATACAATCCTCACAAACTGTGTCAGAGGAGTTGATAGCGAATGGGATCTCGGCCCAGAGCTCCTCCCAAAACTTAAGAGTACAAGAGGGTGTACAGATATCAACAGGAGAGGAAGCTCAGCGGAACATCAATAAAAGCCCAAAAGCTATGAACATAGATCCTAAGATGGATGAAACAGACTTGAAATTAGATATCAAATGGATATCCGTGAAATGTTGAATTTGATTCTGGACGAAATTTGCGAGATAAAGCATAACCAACAAGTAGAGATAGCTACTCTCCACTCCAGAATGGATAAATTTGAGGAATCTATGTTGGTATTTCCCAATAGATTACAGGAAGCAGAGACTAGGATCGCAGTACTCGAAGATAAGGTGAATTTGGTAATGGAGGAATCTAGGGAATCAGCCAAGAAGAAGGTCACGCTGGAGCACAAACTTGAAGAACTTGAAAACCACTCGAGAAGGTCAAATCTAAGAATAGTAGGGGTTCCAGAAGGAGTGGAAGGCTCCAATACTATCCAATGGGTCTCCTCCTTCATTCTACAGAAAGTTCTTCCCGAATTTGAGGGAGATCTGACAATTACAAGGGCTCACCGGGTGCCAGCGCAACGCTTCGCAAATTCCCCTTTTCCTAGAACGATACTTTTAAACTTTGCTGATTTTAGGATCAAAGAAAAGATTTTGTCCAAGGCCTATCAACAACGGCAGTTCCCAGTGTCAGAAACAATAAAGTGCAGAATTTTCCCAGATATGACTGCGGTGGCTGCCAAAAGGCGTAAAGAGTTTGTTAAGATCCTGCATTTATTTATGGCTAATGGCGCCCAAGCATCGATTGCTCAGCAATCAAAATTGAAGGTTCTGGTCAAAGGGAAGTTCTATATGTTTTCTGACATTGAAGATGCACATATCCTCCTTAAGGAGATCTCTTCTGGTGCTAATGTTTGAAAAAGAAAAAAAAAATGCTTTCTCTAATAGTATGCTTAATCGATTTAAATAACTAAATAACTAGAATGAAGGGGCGGTCCAGGGTTAATGGGTCGCATTAGGGTGTAGCAAGAAGACACCCAAAGAAGATAGAAGAGGGAGGAATGTGGGCTGCGTGGAAGGGGAGGGGGGGCTCCACATTCAGAGGGGGGGCGAGGGTGGGGGGGGTAATCGCAGCAAAAAGGAACAAGTGCAGCAGGTTGTGTAGTGTGATTTCTATTTGGTACGGAATATGCAGAAGATTTTATAAGCTTTTAGATTAAATATAACTCAAGCGTTATCCTGTCCATAAATGCGAACGGTTTGCTTAATAAGCAGAAATATGGGGCTTTACTAAAATGGGTAATAACTCTTAATCGCAGGTGGTCTTTTTCCAGGAGACGCATCTTAAGACAAATACCCCGAAGTTGTTTTTGCCGAGATACTTTTCTCATGGGTTTTTCTCCTCAGCAAGGATAGCCCAAAGGGGTGTTGCGGTATATTTTGCGAGAAACCTCCCCTGGGAAATCCTTCAGGTTCAGAGAGATTCTAGAGGCAGATGCCTTTGGGTTGTAGCAAAGCTGTTGGGAAAAATGTTTAACTTTGTGAATCACTATGGCCCCATCCTTGATGATATTTCGGGCCTGCTGGAAATCAGTGAGATTCTAAGGGGCACCCCAGGGCAAATCATAGTAGGAGGAGACTTCAATTACATCAAGGATTTGAGGTGGGACACTTCCAATAAGAACAAAAAACAATTAAAACCTAAGACAAAAGGTATATTTGAAGCACTGCTGTCAGAATACCAACTGCGGGATGCTTGGCGTTCTTGGAATCCAGATAAGGAGGCATATACTTGCTATTCTAACAGGTTTCGATCAGCATCCAGAATAGACTTTATTTTAACTTCCAGATCACTTCAAATCACTAGAACCTTGATAGGATCAACCCTTTTTCGGATCATGGGAGGGTTGAAGTCGAGTTTATGATAGGAGGAATGGAAGGGGAGCGCCCCAGGTGGCAGCTGGATCGCACTCTTCTTCAGAATAAGGATTGGGTTGCAGGGTTCAAAGAGTGGGTGATCGAATTTTTTTCAGCAAATAATAATTCAGCTGAACCCTTCTCTGTCTGGGGAGCATTTAAAGCAGCCGCCAGGGGTCAGATCATTGCGTTTTCCAGCAATAAGGCAAATAATCGCAAGCATAAAACATCTGCTCTTCAGAATGCTGCCGAGAGGGAATATGCTCTAAAGATCAATCAGCAGCCGAATCAATGGGAGCAGGCTAAAGCTATTTTAAGGGATTTTTTTACCTTAGAAGAGATAAATAGTTCAAGGGACTTTCAGCAAAGGGTATATGAAGAGAGTCAATTGGCGGGGAAGCTTTTGGCTGACTCTGTTAGAAAGAAACAAGAGTCATCCTTCATTCTAAAAATTCGAGATCCTCAGGGTGGAGTAGAAACTCAGAGTGAAGGAATTGCTAAGGTATTTCTGGATCATTATGAAAGTATTTACTCCACGGAATACCAGGTGGAGGATATAATGATCCAGGAATATTTTGCTAGTATAGAAATTCCCAAAATCTCCAATTCCCGAAGTAATCAAATCAGGGATGAAATAAGCACTATCGAAATTCACGAGAGTATAAGGGCAACATCGGGAGCAAAGGCTTCCGGACAGGATGGGTTCCCTATCGAATTCTATAAGGTATTTACTAAGGAACTTGAAGAACCTCTAAAAAATCTATTTAATTACATCAGACTAGGAGGAAAGGTCCCCCCAGAATTCAAAGAATCTACAATTATTAGCTTTGTTAAAAAGGAAAAAAATCCAGAAGATGTGAACTCCTATAGACCGATCAGCTTACTGAATTCGGATTACAAGTTATTGATGAAAATTTGGGCGCAGAGATTTGTTCTAGCAGCTCAGGAGGTAATCCATCACGATCAGACAGGTTTTATTGTGGGTCGGTATATAGCAGCTAATACGGAATTTCTAATTCAAGCTCTAGATTATTTTAATATAAATTCAACAGCTGCGTGTATTTTAATGATTGATGCAGAAAAAGCATTCGATCTAGTTAATTGGTCTGCACTTTTTTTTTCATTGGGTCAATTTGGATTCCCTGCTTCAATTATACAAATGATAAATAATATCTATGAAGGGGCATCAGCCCAGATAATTATTAATGCTAAACATGCTGGAAAGATTCAAATTAATCGGGGAACAAGGCAAGGATGCCCATTGTCCCCCTTGCTTTTTACTTTTTTTATCGAACCTTTAGTAACAAGAATAAGAAACAACATTGCTATTTTTCCCCCCATCGTCGGGATGTCCAAATTAAAATTGTTCGCCGACGATATTATCCTATATTTGGCTCCTGAAAAAGAAAACATCGTGAGTCTTATGAAGGAGCTTAAGGATTATGAAAAAATAGGGGGGTATAAGGTAAACGAAAAAAAAACTGAAGTTCTTGTTTTAAATACAAGTATAGATTTTCTTCCGATTTATCTTCAGCACCAAGCAGAAAAAAGGGACCCGATTAGATACTTAGGTATTTATGTGACCAGTGAATATGACAAACTCTTTGCCTTGAATTATACTAAAATGAAGATTAAAATAAGGAATCTGCTGGATCGATGGTGTTTGCTCCCACTGTCATTGATTGGTAGAGTGTCACTAATCAAAATGATTGTATTGCCATTGCTTATATTCTTATTTAGCAATATTCCAATTAAAGTTAATACTGTTTTTTTTTAATGAACTCGAAACTATGATGCAAGGTTTTATTTGGAATAAAAAAGCTTCAAGAGTCAAACTTTCAGTAGTTCAACTGGCGATTGATCAAGGTGGTTTGGCTCTCCCCCATTTTAAGACATATTATGATGCAGCCTTTTTTGATATTGTGGCAGGACTATTAAGGATTAGGCAGACAAGAGATAATTTTTTCCTGGAAAAAACGATACAGGAAGCAGGTTCTCAAATTCCTATCTTTTTAAAGACCGCTAAGCTCCCCAAGAAATCTAGATATAAGACACTAAAAGTGTATACAGCAAGATTACTGCTCCTTTTTAAAAAACATGGCTCTAACGGCTCCAATTATTTGAGTTTGTCTGAATGTGCCAAAATGGGTCTTAAGATATCTTTGAATCATCTGAAAGATTGGGAACTTTCCGGGTTTAGGGGATTAAGACATTTATCTGTACAAAATAAGGTAATTAGCTGGCAGGAGATCTTAAATAGAATGAATAATTCCAGGCGACTTATATTTTTAGAGTATTTACAAATGGTTTATTTTATTAGAAGAGAGATAGGTGGCCTGTTCATCTCTCCCTCTGCGTCGATAACAGCTTTGTGCGGGGATAAAAATAAAGGCATAGGATTTTGGTATAAAAAGCTCTACTGTGCCAGCTCTTCTCCTATAATTGAGAGACATCTAGAGAAAATAAGCCTCTCGACACAATGTTTTCTTACAGATAAGGATTGGGAGCTATTGTGCCACCTGCGTAATAAAGCACTCCGGGCGGCCAATTACAAAAGAATGTCTTTTTTATCACGTTGGCTCGCGTATTACACCCCGGAGGCCCTGGAGAGAATGTTCCCAGAAGTTGTGAACAAGTGTTTTAGATGTAATGCCATGGGACAGGGAGGATGGTGTCATATCTTCTTTTCCTGTCCGAAGTTGGACTCTTTTTGGAAGGAGATATTCGTAGATATGGAGCTGGCAACTGGGAAAGTATTTCTGCCGGAGGCAGAGGTGGCCCTGTTTGGCATATGCAAAGAGAGGAGCAGGTTTGATAAAACAGAAGAAGTATTTATTTTTATTTCTTGTGTAGTTGCACGGTCATTAATCCTTCAGAACTGGAAATCCGGGGTGATTCCATCACATCTGCAATGGTTCAACAAAATGAGTAGAACGTGTAATTTTGAAAGAGCTTATGCAGGTAGGGTAGGAGCCATTGCAAGATTTGAAAGAAATTGGAAATATTTTGAGAATCTGGAATTGCTGAAAGGAGGATGATAAGGAGGGAGAGGGGAATGTGAATGATTTTTTTTTGTGTATTACTGCTGCTTTATAATAATAGCTGTGGTTGCACTTTATTGCACTAACGCACTTTAAAAATTGCACTTTATTGGATTATATCTCCTTCGGGAGTAGCACTTTATTGCAGTTTTTGCACTTTGTTGCAGTGATACTGTTCACTAAAAATGGTTTTTGCAAGTTTTTATAATGGACCCTTTCTCTTTTAATCCTGTCTTTTTAATCTAGTTTTATCTCTTGTAAACTGTCTGGAAATTATCTGATTGTTGAGAAATCTTGATGTGAATAGTGTCTTTGTTATTTAATTCTGTACCAATGATTTTATTTTATGAATTCCTACTGCCTTGTTCAATAAAAAAAGTTATAAAAAAAAAAAGAAACAGGCTTGTCCTCCCGTAGACTCCCCAGTTAGTTCACTCGTCAGTCCCACCATGTAAACTTGGTCTTATGTACCAATTAAGCCATTTTTATTGAGATATTAACAAAAGGGATGAAAGACAAACAAACTGCTGTAGGTAAATCTGAAACACAACACTCCTGGAACCCGGAGCCCATCTGCTGCAGGGAGCTGCAGCTGAGTGATCGTGTAGTTTAAGCGCCTACTGTTGATTCTGGTTTATCGATTCATGTTGGTGTTAATTTGGTTGGAAAGAAAGCACATACAATTTGCCCAATCAATTACTCGTAATCAATTACTCCTTATTTTTTACAGGAAAATCGTCATATCATCCTCAATACCATCTTCCACTTTGGATTTATGGGATTTGAGAAAAGAAAGAGGGGCCTTAAACTAATAAAAGTGATATTTTATTCTTCTCTGGTTGAGTCTGTTGTCATCAGAGCTGAGCGCCAATTAAAGGCGAGAACTAATGCTATTTCCCAGAGATGGATACATTGAACACTTCTTCAGTGAATCCTGTTTAAACGAGGAGCCATGAGGGACTGCACACATATCAGGTGACCTGTCAGTGGCTTCTCCAGGGAACTCTATGACAAGTGTAGCCTTAAGATTCCTGGGGGAGGGAGGGGTCTGGATCTAAATTATCTTACCCATAGTGTAACCTTTGAGTGGCTGTACCAAACAGGCAGCCCACAGGGATAAACGATTATTTTATGATGATGAAGATTGTATTTTGAGCAGCAACTCATTTGATGCCTGCAGTCCATCAGGGAGCAATGAATGTAGTTGCCTCCTTGATTCGAAATATGTTGGGCTCCCCAGAGGCCTACGTCGCTTGGATTTCACCCTATCAATAATTTTCAGCTGCCCCTTGCCTTGCTTGAATACGACATTTTGTTGCTGTGTTTAGAACGGGTATTAGGCTGGGAGGTAATACTTTAAAATGTCAGCCCGTTAATAAGGTAAATGATGGAAACTATATTTGTTGCCTTCATATAAATTGGGATGTTTTACATTTAATAATGAACTCTCACTGTTTATAAAGCAGAGGCAGTTTAATGTGGGTCATCGTTTTATCAAGTATAATAGCTCTCTTGTAAGCCTTCCATGATCTGTGTGGAAATATGCAGCTTGTTGGAGTTCTTCTACGGTTTAGCCATTATTTATGTTCAATACAAGCTGCTCTAAAGAAACATTAATATGTAATTGACAAGTATTTTATGCATTTTAAAACTGTTTTAATAGTGTGACAGATTTTGTTTAATAAACAATGGGGCATATTATCAAGAAAGGGCCTTACATTATCGCCGCTTTTATCGGCAGGAAACTGCCGATAAAGCGGCGATAATGGGCTTGATAATATGCTCCATGAATTCCAATCGAAGCCCATGTTACATGTCTTCATATCTAACATGGGCTTCGATTGGAATTCATAGAGCATATTATCAAGACCATTATCGCCGCTTTATCGGCAGTTTCCTGCCGATAAAGCGGCGACAATGTAAGGCCCTTTCTTGATAATATGCCCCAATGTTTTGAATTAAATTGAGAGCAGAATATGTATTATGGCGCTAAGCACTGACATACCTTACCTGGGGATGGGATGAATTCCTGCTTGCAGGGCGTCCCCAGATGCCCTGTTATGTGAGGAGGCTATTACTAAAGCTATCAAGAGATAAACTTTCAAAGTATTGAATTATCCCAACACAAATATTATGAGTGTATGAGGGTCATGTTAGGGTTGTACAGCAAACAAAATGCACAGAGTCGTAGGTGACAAATACTGGGAAACTCTGTCAGTTATAAGCAGAAATTGATGGGGGGGTGAAAGATTTATAATTATTGTGACAAAGGACGTGTCACTGTTATTGGCTGCAATGCGGACATTGGTGGATTGAGTGGGTAACAGGAGACATACACATGCATTTACCATGAATATATGACGTTACAACGAATTCCGTTGCAACGCATGCCTTTACCACGCATGCGTTACAACGGAATTCGTTTTCCACGCATTACATTTACCACAATTACTAGCGTGGTGACGTCATACGTCGTTAAGAGAAAGCGGAAGTTTATTTTCCGTTTTCTCTTAAACGACGCTGATACCCGACGTGACTTCAGGTGAGTTTCTTTTTTGGGGGGGAGACCCCCCCCAAGCCCCCCTTTTTTTACTTTTTACCTTTACCACATATACCTTTACTACAAACCTCGTAGTAAAGGTATGCGTGGTAAAGGCTTTCGTGTTAACCACGCATGCGTTGTACTGCATGCGTGGTTAACGATTTCGTTGTAAAGGCTTCGTTGTAATAGCCGTTTCCCGCTGAGGATGGCTTCCTTAACGTGTTGTAGAATCACACTTGCCATATCCTCGCACTGATGCAGAAGGGGAGATGCTTCGACACAACGCAGTTGACGTGAGGAGAGACTTTTCTAGCACTGCCTTTTATCTGGTGTCCGAGGCCACCTGGGGCCGGTGCAACCAGTGCAGCAGCACTGGAGATGATCACAGGGGCAGAGGTCATGCAAATTAAATGAAAAAAATCTGAGGCAGATTCACAAACATTATATGTATGGGGTCAGTCGCTGTCACAGCACATGCAAAGATGTACATTCCTCAGTAGAGTGTTCTGCGACATTGATAGCTCTGAGGCAACCCAGGTCTATGCCAGGGAGACACTGAGATGTGGGGCTGGGTTGTGCCCCTGCCATTGGAGGGGCTACCACTGCCCCAGCTAAGGAAGGATTGAACTAGACAGGGCTGTTGGAAGGAAAAATGTAAGGCACCAAGATTACTATAAGCAGTTTTTGCTCCACAGGATGGGGAAGGGAAGCGTGTGTGAAGGACGTGTGAGATGTGGGCTCATGTGTGATGGAAGAGGCTTATGTTTCAGGACAGTGTGACATGAGTGGGTACTTTCGGGACAGTGTGACATGAGTGGGAAGTTAGAATGTAGTTGAAATATAGAGGTGTATTTTTCTTACTTGATCCGATATTTGGATTTCTCTTAAAAGACAGGCTATTTAGTAGGCCGAAGGGGATGGTGGAGAGGATACTTTCATATAGGCGTTTGAGAAAGAGACTGGATTTAGGCCTGCCTCTGGAAAAATCCTTTGCCACTTGTATCCTCTTTCATTCTGACACTTTTTCTTCAAACCGCCCTCAGTACATACCTTCGCCACCAATGAATTCCTAGAGAATGTGATTTCCTGCCACATGGCCACCTTCTCCACTTCACTGTTGGTGTGTGGAGGCAGACCATGTAGTTCCCTGTAGTGATCCACTACAAAGTTAAACACAAGTCCTGATTCCTTCTCAGTAAAATTTCTCTTCATTTTGAGAGGGGTGGCTGCATCATGGAGCATCAAGGTGGCCTCTGGCATCCAGATAGTCATGCAGTGCAAGTGAAAGAGGGAAAAGCTTAGGGGATGGGCTGTATTTATGCGCTTCCATGGTTAATGATTGTCAGGTTGTGTGATTTTGCTCAGTTGAACATTGTTTCCTTATTTTCATGTTTTCATTGTTCTGCCCCGCAGATTCTAAGGTCTCTGCTGCAGAGAACTCTGCTTACTGGAGGTATATAACTGAAATCCATCATAAAGTTACACGTAGTAACTTTACAGTTGAATATTGTTCCCCACCCTCTCATGTAAGGTGCTGGAACATGTATGCCTACCATGATGCAGATATCTCCACCCAGAAATGGTGAACAATATCCATGCAGAGATTTCTGCTACACTGAAGTATACAAGAAAGTGATGGATAGAATGCTTGAATGAGTCTCAGCCACTGGTAATTACTTGGGGCTACATCCCACTCCATCTCTATTTCTCACCCCATGCCACCTCAGTTTAGACCCAGCCATATACAAACTAGCCTTAACCTTGTTCCAATAGGAACAATCCAGCCTGAACTAACAGGCCAGGTCCTCCCTGAACTCAAGCACCAAGGACCGGTTTCGCCCTTATTAGAGCTATCATCCAAGTATAGCTTGGTTCCTGCAGTACAGTGTGAACAGGACCTATGTCTTGATAAACCTGTTTCACTTAGAGCATGACACTAAAGTATACAAAACAGTAATGGATGGAATGCTTGAATTAATCTCAGCCTTTGGTAATTACAGGGGCCACATCCCAGTCCATTTTTATTTTAACACACAACGCAACCTCAGTTCGGACCCAGCCATATGCAAATCAGTCTTCACCCTGCTTCAATGGGAACAGTCCAGCTGAACTGCCAGATCATGTCCTCCCTGAACTGAAACACAAGGAACCCAGGACCAGTTTTGCCCTTCTTAGGGCTCATCAGATGGGTATTGCTTATTTCCGGTGGTTCAGTGTGCACAGGACTCATGTCTAAGCACTCCCATCCCACTTAGGGCATCACACTGAAGTATATTTCTGCCAAGGCGTAGACAGAGCTCGCCATGTTAAGAGATCTCCGCATGTAGATTTCCATAGATGGATAGGACCCTTTCCCACTGATATTGAGTAGCAGGTTTAGCATTAGTGGTACAGGGATTCGTATTTAAGCTCTGGGAATGACAGCTCCTTGAAGCAAATTACTAGGACAATGAGAAAACAAATGTCTTGATTTGAGACAGCAATGCCATTTCCTACAACTTGGGTGAAATGGCATAGTCCTAAAACTCTTGACTCTTCCATGTGTGAAAGGCTGCTTTAATGAAGCAGGTCCGTATCACAAAATCTTACCCTTGTCTTTCCACCTTAAAGGCTAAAACAAGGCCTCACTAAGCAATGTATACTCTAACGTAATTACCCCTCCATTCAAATAACCCACCCCCAACGCTGTCACACACAACCATACTTAAAGTCCTTTAACCACCAACCTTAACTTGTACTTCTAACGTAAAAGCCCCCATTTTAAAGCTTCATTGTTCCCTCAACTTGTAGGCAATCTATTTTTAAATTGGAATTTCGTTCAACACTACCACCCAGAAAACCCCTCTATACAGGAGCTTTGTTGTCTCCACACCTCCCCCTTTTTTCTTTTTTTGTGTTGCTCAACATCAGCCACACCACATCTTTACACCTAAGGCATTCGCCAGGGCTTTCCTCAGTTACATCAAATACAGGTCCATGCCCAGTATAGAAAGATTGACTCCGTCATCCCTAAAGATGCTGTCTCTTCAAATTTTTTCTCAGGGTTACTCACTCTACCTATCCCAGCCTTCCTGCAAAATCTCATCGTTTCCCTGTAAACTTTTCTGCTCGCTCATTTGATAGCTGCCAGCATAACTGCTCCTCTCCACACTGTCCACAGCAGGAACTCGGGGAGAGTGTGTTTCTGCCCAACATGCCTTTACATGTCCCAAGTAAAATGTCATTGCATGTATAAGTGCCAGACCTTTTGTCATAACTAAATCATTCTCCTGAGGTATACTACCAATAGATAAGGGCACCCTTCTTTGCCCAACTTTCTGTTCAGTGCAGAAATAAGCTCATGCCAATTCATAGCCCCTTTCCCACCCACTGTATTTTTACAGCTAACCCATCAACCCCAACTGCTTCTCATGTCTTTGATAAGCTGCTTAGTGTTCAGCCCATTTTACCAATGAATGACCACAAATTCATACTGACAGCACCACTCCTCTGTCCCGGCACCAAACCTACAAAGAATCAGCAGAAACAGGTCATGTCAAGTCAACATTCCTCCAAATCGCTGCACACAAATACCCAGAAACATTCTGAAGAGCGTCTCCCCATTTTTTTTTATCTGCTGGCTTCACTGCCCCTCTTCCTAGCTTTTATTGATGCCCCAATTCTAAAAGAGTGTGTGCCATATGGGTCCTCCTCATTGCTACGGCCCTTGTAGCATTTCACATCACAGTCCAGCGTAAGGGTTTGAACAATGACCCCGGGGCTCTGGGCATGTTTCCGTACTGCAAAGGACAAGGAAGTAACTAATTAGTGTGTCCCTGTTGTTGTGTCAGCGCCATCCAGGCCGCATTCGGCAATGTGTCCCCCTGTGACCCAAGTCCAACGACATGAGCAACATGGACGTGAGAGGGAATCACTGAGCCTACATTCATCCATACTTCCACACTTGAAAGATCAGAGACATGACATATCTGTGTGATTATCAATGTTTAATGCACAGTCAGTGGAGTGTTGAGGCTGGAGCAGTACAGGGCCATGCAAACCCCACTTTACAATGTAAATGTCCTTCAGGGAATTACAAGTCAAAAGGAAGAGAATGAGTTCAGTCCACAGTCTGATTGCTGTGTCATTGGCGATTAAACAGAATATGGCAGTTCATGTCGAAATCCAAGGTGAGTGTCGCAGAGTGTATCGGGGGACAGTGGATGGTGATGATGCAGAGGGCAGAACCAATCAGAAACAGGCCCTATGGCGGAGATGGATGCTACAGTTTGCTTCTTACCAGTAAGGTTGTTTCATCTGCTTCTTCGTACTCTGCTGTTTCATGTGCCACACGTGTGGGTGGTGGTGTTCTGTCTCCATCACTGTGTGGCAGTGACATATCAGTGGACTGAGGTGGAATGTCTGCCACACTGTGTGGCACTGACACTTCAGGGGGTGGAGAGGTGGCTGTAGTGGTAGCAGCAGCATGCATCAGAACCAGGCCTTGTGGCAGCAATGCCATGAGGATGGTCCTGAAGTCATTGAGGAACCCAACTACCTCTCACTGGTGTGCAGCCGTGGCAGCTGCTCTTTCCTCCTGCGTCTACTCCATGGTCTCCATTGGCCTCTGCATGTTTTCCAACACCTGTGTGACATCGCTAGTGCCACTCTGACGGGACAGTTGTTCTAGTCTTTGAGTCAGGGCTCCAGCTATGTCAGCTATGGTCCGTTGGAGAGCATGGAGCAGACTGTGGGTGATCGTTAGGGACCTTGAGTGGTCCCTAATGGGACTTAGATACCCACGTATGGCATCTAGTTTGGCTGCCATGCGGTCGAAGCCCACCCACACATGTTCAGCCAGATTCTCCTGCCACCCCAACACATGGCGTTGGAAGGCCATTTGTTCTTCATGGGGGTCCTGGGAGGCAGCCGTGGCGGTGGGTGCTGCCTGCTGTGCAGGGGGTGGGGTCTCCTTGTAGCAGCTGGGCTGCACTGCTCCTGGATGTTGGCTGCGGAGGCTCTCCACGAGCTATTGGAGTGCGTCAGAGTCGAAGCTGTGGTGTTCCTCTTCGTCATCAGAGAAGAGAGGTTCTGGCTGCTCTGCAGGAGGTGTTGATTCTCCCTCTGCAATGTAAAGGGGAGCTGCAGTTTAACAATGTGTTCACATGTATGTTGTTGCATTGTACATGTTTTCATTCAGACTGCATGACTGTGTACATTGTGGCTGTTTGGGATGAGCTGCCTATTTGATGGGGGACAGTGGACATTTCGGCAATATGACCGATGTGTGTTTGTACTTGTGCATTATCAACTCACATTTCCCTGCAATGCCAAATGTGATTGGCCAGTTTCTACACACAAACAGCTCCAGTTGTGTCCTGTGTTCTGTTGTGGACGTGTTGCGGTTTGTACCACATTGTTGTCAATGTTGATGTGCTTTGCATGTTATGTGTGTATGTGCTGCATTTCGGGGATTCACCCCTGCAGCCCTGATTTTGGTGCCCCTTATCCCTTTCATGCGGCGTGCCTCCCTTGGCCTTTTGTGCTTATACAGTGCTGAGATGTTGCATACTTGGGTACATTGGTCTCTTGGTGGGAGTTGGGGGCTGGGGCATGGTTTGTCCATAGATGTGCTCTACTTAATTGTACATGTGTGCCTTTGTGCCCATCTCCCAAAGTCCTCCCAGTCCCTAGTCATTACATACCCTGGTGCTGTTGTGTCCGGTCATGTTGAGCAGTGTCCGGTCCCCCAACTCCTGCCACCGTCTCCCCACTGATGACTGTAGACACCATTTCCTCCATATCGTCCAGTTCCTCCTGTGGCACAGGGCTCCCACCTCCAGTCTGTATTGCTGCCTTCCGGTTGTTGGTGAGTTTCAGCTTGGTTTTGCGCTTGACATCATTACAGCGCCTCTTGACCTCTTCCATTGTCCTCTTCAGCACTACGACTGCATTCACCATGTCCATGATGGACTGCCATAGTCCATTTTTTGCTGCCAATGACACAGTGGAGGTGATGAACAATTGTTGATGGTGTTCTACCACCTCTGTTATCAGGACCCTGTTTTCTTGTGGACTGAACTGCTTCTTCCTACTCTTCTTCTCCTTGCCCTTCCCTGACCCCGAGATCCCAGGTTGGTCCGCCGGGTGGCTTTTGGGGTTCTGGTTGTCCTCCGTCTTGCTCCGGCAACATCCATTGTGCTTCTATGTTGTTTGGCATTTGTTTGTCTGTTTCTTTTCTTCTTTTATGGTGATTTTTCCCACCTGACGTGTGGGAATTGCAGGCCTGTTGCTGGTTTTTGCTGACTTTTGTATCGCGATTGGCCTCATCGCAACCTTTTTTACGTTCGTGTTTTGCATTTTTGCGGCATCGCGTTGACTTTATTGTGGAAATTTGACACGTTATCGTGCGCCTATCGCATGGTACCGCTGTGTTGTGAATTCTTACATACCACAGCGTTATTTTCCCGTGATAGACTGCAAAATGAAGAGTTGCGTTAAGCTCAATTTGCAGTAATTATCATACGTTCTTGAGAAAATACCATAATCCATTTTCTCCTATTTCACTCCACCTCACTGCCCTCTTTGCCACTATATTAAAATATTTGAAAAAATACAGTTATAGCACTCCCTAAAATAGTCACAATCAATTTCAATAGAACATATCATTAATGTAGGAACATAATATGACAATATATGTCACAGTTTTCTAGTTGTAAAGTGAATAAAGCGTGTCCTAATTACACACAGGTTCTCAAGGATTCTAGTTGTAAGGTGAATAAAACGTGTCCTCATAATACATAGGTTCTCAAGGATTCTCCACAACAGATGAAAGCAGATCTCCTTTATTTTTTATAAGGCAAATTCCAGCAATTTATCGAAGCCAACATGTGTTTCATCTGTACATTGTTAGTATTCAGACTTTTTCAAGGCTGGAAAATAAACATCATATATAGTACATGAGCTGTAGCAATGAGCCCTTGATAAAAACATTACTTCTTAGCTCTAAGTCAGCAAGGAAAATCCACTAATTGAACCAGAATACCTCAGACTAAAATTACTCAGCCTACAACCAACCAGCGGAGGCTCCTCTGCTAAGGCGGAGGAGCATCGCCCCCTTAAAAACATCAGGAAAGGAAAAACAAAACGAGAGTGTTTTCTTTTTCCTTTCCTGCTCAATCTTGGGGGTGGGGCCTCTGGGCCTTTGGGGTGACAGGCACTGAAACAGTAGTAGGTGCACTCCCTTCACTCCGAACGATGGTTTGGCCGGCCGTCCCAAGTGGGCCAAACCGGCATGCGCAGGGAAAGTTATCTCCAACCAATTCAATGGCACTCTGGCCAATCCTGAAGCTGATCTCCTGCATGAGAACAGCTTCTGGATTGGCTGCAGGGCATTCTGGGAGCCTATGCCACTTGGAAAAGAGGAGCAGAAGAGAGTGACGCTGCCGGCTGCAGGTATGTTTCTTTTTTAAACATTTTTTTTATTTTTCAATCCGCTACCCCTATGCCCCTCTACCCTCTGCTCGCCCCGCTGATCCTCCAGCACACCCGCCCACCTGCAACCAACCACTGGGTCACTAGTTTATCTAACTTGGCGACCTGTCCATGTGTCTTACCTTCTTATATACTCCCCCTCCCTTTCTAATATGACCCATCAATGGGGTCTCACAGTCTCCTAGACTGCACCCTTGCACCCAAACCGCTGGGGGGGCAGACCTCCCAATCGTCTGCCCTCTAAGGCCCCCTTCTCGAATACTGAGTATCAGTAAGATGGACTTATTGTGAAAGAATTCAAGAAGATGATATATTATTTGTAATTTCTAAAAGGGAACTCTCATACTGTCTTTAAAAAATTTGGACACACATGTGGATCCTATTTCTCTCAAAATCTTGTAGAAAACAGATGATCTTTATAAAATGTTGAGATGTGTAATTAAAAAAAGTGTATTGTAGTTACAGGAATCTATCCAGGAAATCCAAGAGGATACTATTTATTACGCATATATTATTTTATGGGCAGCACATATCTAGTAAAGGATGGTCTGATTATCATATAAATAAAAATGTACAGGAAAATTGTATCTCAAAGGCATTTTCAACTTTTACACTATTTTGATTGTTCTTACTGTTATTTTAGTGAAAACAAAATCAAGTATGTCTAATTTAAAAAATGTATGGTGAATGTCTAACTCAAGAATGCGGATCCTATTTTCCATCATAGGTTTTTTTCAACTTTAAATCAATTACATCAAAGGATATTATTCTTCTATAAATTTTGAAAGTGAATGGACTTTATTACTTAAAATAAATAATTCAACAGTGAAAAGGGTGCATTGATAAAAGACATTCAATAAGGGGAATCACAGTCCCATTAAAAGAGTGAAGAATTTCTTGCTAGGATAATGATGTGCAATATGGTTTTCATGTCGACCACGAACCAAATACCTAGATATTTTGTTTTTAAACCTCTATTAAGACTTTGATCCTTTAAAAACATATTTCAAAGAAATAATTGCCAGGAAGAACCTTGTTTTTCCCGAGGTAAGTGTATGTACTGGCACTCTTGGAATTACATATATCTAATTTAGAAAAAATTCAAGGAAGTCACCACATATCACATCTAAACATCATCAGCACTGGACAAAAATCTTCCTTTCAAAATTCACTATTTCGAATATGCTTAAAAATGTCCCGAGTACATAATGAATACAAAGGTGAGTAGGGTCATCCATATCGATTAAAGCATGTGAAGACAAAGGCACACGTGGATATGTCAGTTTCAGGACTCTTAATAGAAGTTTGTTTTAGACATACAGGATCAAATCGAAATCATGAAGGTGATGTTATATGAAAATACCACCCAAGTAGATGAAGCCCTAGAGATAATACTCGCAATGCTTTAGCCTTTAAAGACGCTAACCTGACTTTCATAGAAATTATTCTAGTCAGGTTTTATATAGAAGGGCTTCTAGATGCTAAAATGCTAGCATAAATGTCAGAATGGTTTTTAAAAAGTCCTGTAGCTTTAACAAAGACAGAGTTTCTGAGATTGCTACAGGGAACCACCATTCTTTTGGAAGGATAGGCATGATTAGTGTTGCATCATTGCCTACCCACAATGATTGCATTCCCAGTATTTGCTGCCAGAGGTTTCCAATCCAATATGGTGAAAGTCTCTTTTCACTTTAAAGCATTTCATGTTTAGATCATTTGTAAGTAGGGTTTTAAAATGTATACTAATAATGTAATTACTTGCCCATATGATACACTTAATAAGGTTGTGCTCCTTGTTATACTTTACCTTGTTAAGGTGATGTCAGCTTATTTTGCCACATAGTATTTTGATTTGACTCTGTTCACCTTCAATATTTCTAATTTCACCTTTATGAAACAAAGATTTTAAGTTTTGTAAGTAACTGTATGTAAATAATTAGTTTATAAAGAGAATAAATAATTAAATACAGTAAATAATTCGGTTTTTAGATATTGCTTTTGTCCACTTGGAGACATATGCAATGACAAAGAACATATAGGGGCTGATTTCGATGACGGTCGTTCTTTGTGAGAACCGACATAAGTCAGCGGTTCCGAACAACTCATTACAATGCGACTGCAAATGGTGCGGTCGCAAACTCCCATTTCTCTATGCAAGCTTGTGTGGTGGGTGGGAACCGTCCGCATCACAAGCTCCCATTGAGAAATGGGAGTTTGTGTAAATCCCTGCACCATGTGGCAGGCGCCTTATGGTGCCTGCCACACGATGAAGTGATTTTCAGGGCCACATCCGGAGGCCGCAGGGGGAAGGTGGCCCTGCTAGTGGCCCCCAAAGCCCCCAAGACACTTTCCAACAGCAGTTCCATGTCGGAAAGGCCAACATGGACCTGCTGTAGGAAAGTGCCATCAAAATCCCTGGCAGAGGAAACGCTGTCCATTAGGGGATTATAAGGCCCTTCTGACTGGCCAACGGGCTCCTTGAGCCCGTCGGATCAGAGTGGACTTCCCCGGCCGGTTTGGACTCTGACCGCCGTCATTGAAATACGGCGGTCGGAGTTCAAACCTACGATGTCGGTTGGAAAGCCTCCGACCAGCAAAATGAGGCCCTTTATGTGCTGTTCAGGCATCCCAGTTGTTTGCTATAGAAAAATCATTAAAATCATTAAAAGTGAAACATTCCTTCGCGAAAGTTCTGAATTCTCTCCTATAATCACAGTGAGACTATGCAATTCTAATAGCTCTTGTCTACCATCACCCATTCCCAATTGATTTAGATTCAATCAGTCATGCAATAGTAGCATGATCAGAGAGATTATAGGCAATGATTATTGATGTAATTAGAAGGGTTTTTGAAATTCTTAATCATGAAATACAATTACTTCTGTATTTAGATCACATGCTAAACACTGTAAGGGGAAAATTCTTTGTACTGGGATTGCAAATTATCCAGAAATCATACAATCATGTACAAGGGTCATGACATATTTACCTAGCCCTTTAAGAATTGTCTGGAACAAATTTAAATATAGAGATTATATACAAGAAATCCATGAATTGGCTGCTCTCGCCAAGCAAAATAGTCGGTTCATGATTATACTAGATCAATTTAGTTTTAATATTATTCCAAAATTTGAATTATGTTGTAAAGGTGTGTAGATGTTAACGATCAATAACTGAAAACTTTTAATTAAAATGCCCCACAAAATTAATCTACTCTTGTCATCATTTTCCTATTACCTCAATTCAACACTAAGCAAATTGTGACATAGAATCTCGAGGATGCCCTTTTCAATTTTCAGATTGAAAAAACCCCAGTTTAAAACAATTGTTTATGGAATTCTATGATTTAATTCTCAGAGCAATGAGTTTCTTGAAAGGGAACAATAGATGGATTGAAGCCAGATTCATACTTTAGAAGAGTTTGCCTTGTTACAAGATGAACAAACCCCTTATATTTCAAGAGATAATGTTGAACAATCATTGAAATATAAGACAACATCAAAACATGTGCACAAAAACATGGGAAAGAGAAAGATAAAGTGCAAAGAAAATATATTTGTTTGATACACTGAATAACATGTAGCCATCATCAATTTAGAATGTACACCAAGTAATACTGAAAAGAAGCAAAAAAGGAGATTACCACAAATAACAACTCAATAGACAAGAAAGAAGGAAAAAAATAATAATCCGATAAACAAGCACAAAACAGACCTGAAGGTAGGGCTTAAACTGACACCCCTATTGAAGCTGGACAGTGAACCCATTTGGACGGCTAAGAAGCTGCACACACAGCTATAAACAATTTAACTCAGTGATGTTCGCACATGACTAAGCAATAGCACAATTAAATTACAAGTGCAATAATATACTTTCCCCAAAAAATTTGAGGAAAACAACACCAGCTTGTGATGCATCCAAATCTTCCGCTCCAAATCCTCGAGGTTACCAGGATTTACAAGAATTATAGTTTTGCCATTAGGAGTAATTTTAAATAAGAGGTGATGAACCAAATCTTACCTAATATTTAGCAGTATCTTTCTTTATCAGTGTCAGCTCAGTATACTACAACAGTATAAAGTATTTTACTTGAAAAACGCAGTTATTTCCCTTAGGGCCACATATATCAAGATAGCATTTTGCGATTCACTAATTGCAACTCACAAGGTTACGCAATTAGGAAATTGCAAAATGCAATGTATGAAGGTGTATAGTACAGCTTTTGCGATTCCTAGGGGGTTGCACATGACCTACCTCTTGAATAATAACGAGGTAGGTCGCAATTTGCGACCGCCTGGGATTCTCAAAAATCACGGGGATGCTGGCCTGCTGAGATCATTACGGGGAAGAGGGTATACCCATTTAAGTCACTGGGACCTGGGTGTAATACGGTACATGGAAAGAGGGGTCCCAGTACACAGTGTATTTAAGGAGTAAAGTGAAACACTTGACATAAGAAACATAAGTATAAAAGGAAAATTCATATACTTTGAGGGAACACTGTTATTTAATCACAATGTGCCTACAAGTTCAGTATATCACACAAAAATATCATCATATGATCAGAAAAAACATGTTTGCCCTAAGATGTGAGGGAAAAGCAGGGAGTGTGTGAGAAAATAAGTGCAAAGATTTGGGAAGGGTTGAAAGGCAAAGGTGATGGTCGCAAGATCAATATTCATAAGCAATAGACACTGCCTTCAACATAGAGCCAGATTAGGAAAAACAATGAATATTCATCAAGTATCAGGCAAATCCATGCTCCATGCGCCTATGTGGTAGTCCTCAGATTGTGGCGCAAGCTTGCAAAAGGGTAGGTTGTCGACGTTTCGACCCCAAATGAAAAGCTAGGTGTCCTTATAACCTTAGAAGGGGGTCTTCATCAGGACTAGGGTGGGGTGGCGGGGCAAGGTTACCTAAAATAATAAAGTGAAATGAGTGAGTAAGTGATGGGGATGCGAAAAGGTGAGTTAAAAAATCACGGAATTGCCAAAGGGCAGCATTTACTGTGAATTGTACATTGATGGTTGGACCAGAAGACTCCAATCCAGGGAGAACAAGAAGATCAGAAAAACATTACAAAAATGGGTGCATAAACCTCAAGAAATGTGTGCCTCATGGGTCATAAAGAATGTTAAATGAGGGCAGTCAAGGTTAAGCCATGCCGGTATACCTCACGTGGGCCAGGAAGAATCCAGGGTCCCAAGCGCTCAATCGAAAGATTAAGAGCCGCCAAGTAGGTCAGCTGTATCTGGAAAGAGAGAGACATGGAGGGGGCAGTGTTAAAAAAGGACTCGCAAAGTGAGCATATTGAAATGCCGAGTCCGTGTAACAATCGGGATAGGAAAGCAGGGCAGTAAATACCTGAAGGCATGGTCGATGCCGGCGTCTAGTATGGAGCCAGTTCTCCCAGGGAAACAATCGGCCGCGGGATGTGCGAACCATGTTTATGTGGAGACGCACGGTGTGCACGTGCACGCTGTCACACGCAGGATGCGTGGACAACCAGTGTAAAAAGACTAGATAGTCATGGTTTATGGGTCAATGGGAAATGGAAGAGAATGTTGCAAAAATTAGAAATAGGTTACAACAAACGTAATGGTTCAACACCCAATAGTTACCGTGTATCGCGCATTAAATGCAAAAGATCGTGTGCTCTGCGTAAACATGGAAGAAGTGAAACAAGCATGACGGCGCTTACCTCTCGAGCATGAGGGTAAAGCGCCCGTATCACATCTGCATAAACGTACCAACATGTATTTCGAGAGTTCAGAGAAACGTGCACCTCTAAAGCATTAGGGTGAAGGCGTACGTCGTGCAACAGTTGAATAATGAGACATGAAAAGGTGAAGGCTTCAACAAGGTAAACAGGGAATTTACTACATATCGATGTAGATGGACTTAAGAGCAAGACGTACCTCTCAAGCATGAGGGTATAGGCGTCCATGGTGCAACAGTCAATAAATAAGACTTAGGTAGGTGGAGGGTTCAAAAGGCAAAAGGGATCGATTCATACCGATATAGAGGGACCTATGTCCCGTGAATTGCAGAAAACCTAACTGTAGGGGCATTTCAAGGGCTACAATGAACCCCGGGTACCAGGTATTTCCAAAGGCAAACAAGCATTAGAAATGCAATCGGGCTCGGATTTATTTGAGTTTGAGCTAATGCCATTGTAAATGGCAATGTCTTTTCGCCATGTGAATGGAGTGTGCATGTGGTGTGTGGTGGAAATATGTTGGTTGAATTGTAATTTTACCAATGGTGGCATGCTGTGCTTTATATGAATATGTTTAAAAGTAAAGTGTACCATACTGCGATTGCTTGGTGGAAAAGTGCACTGCCGGCTGGAGGTGTGTGTGCCTGGTGGAAGGGTGCACTGACGGCTGGTGGGTGTGTGTTTGGTAAAAGCGTGCACAGATGGCTGATGGTTGTTGGTGTTTGTGCATGGTGAAAGCATTAATTGACGGCTGGGGGTGTCTTGTTGTGTGTTTTCTTTTCTGTGTACTGGTGAGTGTGTGGTGGTGAGTCTGTGGGGGTGAGTCTGTGGGGGTGACCCTGGGGAGTGAGTGTGGTGGTGAGTGTGTTGTGTTGAGTGGTGACAAGTGTGTTGTGTTGAGAGACTGAGGTGTGTGGTTTGTGTGTGTGTTATGTGTGTGTGGTGTGTGTGTGGGGTGTATGTGTGTATGGTGTGTGTGTGTGGTATGTGTGTGTGGTGTTTTCTGCACACTCACACACTGCCCCTACACATTCACACACTGCTCACCCGCACACTCCCAATGTCCACTGTTTATCCTGCACACTCATTCTGCACACTCACACAATGTGCACCCTTACGTCTCTGCAGTCACTCTGCACTCACGGTCACTCTGCACTCACGGTCACTCTGCACTCACGGTCACTCTGCACTCACTGTCACTCTGCACTCACTGTCACTCTGCACTCACTGTCACTCTGCACTCACTGTCACTCTGCACTCACTCTGCACTCACTGTCCTTCTGCACTCACTGTCACTCTGCACTCACTCTGCACTCACTGTCACTCTGCACTCACTGTCACTCTGCACTCACTGTCACTCTGCACTCACTGTCACTCTGCACTCACTCTGCACTCACTGTCACTCTGCACGCACTGTCACTCTGCACGCACTATCACTCTGCACGCACTGTCACTCTGCACTCACTGTCACTCTGCACTCACTGTCACTCTGCACTCACTCTGCACTCACTGTCACTTTGCACTCACTCTGCACTCACTGTCACTTGCTGTCACTCTGCACTCACTGTCACTCACTGTCACTCTGCACTCACTGTCACTCTGCACTCTGCACTCACTATCACTCTGCACTCACTGTCACTCTGCAATCTTTGTTTTGTGTGCGGTTTGTTCTGTACGAAGCCGATGTTTAGGACAGCATTCGTAAAATTCCTGTATTTGACATTTGTTCCTCTTAAAAGTGTGACAATCCTCACATGATCAGGCCCACAGACATACCCTCACCCCTCTCCCAATGTTTGCTGGTGATTCACTGACCACTTGCAGTCAAATGTTCGGTCGTAGGACATTTTATGAAGGCACACTTTACTTTTTAGCGCAGTTTTAAACTGGAAATGTCAAGTGTTTGCAGCTTTAGGGAAAACTTTACTTTAACTTGAAGTTTCTGTGTGCGTTCAGCATTCATAACTTTCACGTGCTAGAGCAAGCCCCAATAAAAACATAGGTGGGCCAATATTGGTTTGAGTCAATTGCTTGAGCCGTGTCATTCCTAGTTTCGGTGCAGTGGTGTCCTAGTGCCAAATTGTGGTTACTGATGCATTGATGGAAGGAAGTGGATGGGCCAGGCAACAGGAGT
Organism: Lissotriton helveticus; assembly: GCF_964261635.1. NCBI lineage: Eukaryota > Metazoa > Chordata > Amphibia > Caudata > Salamandridae > Lissotriton > Lissotriton helveticus. The sequence continues at coordinate 1,196,453,184 of NC_136065.1, forward strand.
TACAGCAAGATTGCTGTTTTCTTGTTTCGTGAAAGAGTCCCTCACCTCTTTTGCATTCTGCTGCAGTGTGTGTTGTGTACCATGAATGGATCGAGCGGGATCTATTACAGAAGTCTTCAGGAGCCGAAGCATCTTGGGTTATGAAGTGATGCCGTGCAGCAGGCCTAGTGCCTGCAGTATGTTGTTTAATCAGCAGTCGAAAGGCTTGTTCTCCGGAGCCTGTTCTCGAGCACGGGGGTTGTTTGTGGTGGCTCTGCGTTTGTGTGTGCATGTTTGGAAAGCGTGTACTACTGCTTCCTGTGTTGCAGTGACAAAGAGGGAAGTGTGTGTTACACAGCTCCTGCCAGTGCTATGCGTGAGGGTGTCATGCACTGCGATGCCTGTGTTGCGGGGATGCGAGGCTTCTTGCTGCTGCATGTCCTGGCCCTGGGAGTGTAGCCTGCACAGACGGTGTCCCTACTGTACCAGTTTCCCGTATGTAGAAGAACGTGGGAAGAAGACTACACTGCATAGTCGTTGCTGTACCAGTTCTTTATGCGTGAACACAGCTGACACCATCGCTGTCCATACAGACCATGCGATATCTGTGAGCGTGAGGGCAGCTAGCACAGTAGCGCCTGTGCCTCGTGTTGTGTGTGTGCCTAACAAAGCTCACCTGCCGCAGGACTGTGCTGATTCTGCAAACGTCATAGCGATACTGAAATAAAAGACCTCATGTTATCTCCTACAACGCACTTCTGCCATTTTTTTCACATACTGCCTAAAATCTCTGTCCAGCGAGGAATAGTGATCGAAGTTTGCAGATTCATCACCTCTCCCTCGGAGGAAGAGTAAAAACTATCCCGGTGATTCCATTTGAAATGCCACTGATTCGCTATGGGCTGAAGGGCAGAAGTGCGTTCTCAGCTCCCCAAAAAACATAAGGAAAGCTGTAAAAAAAAGTGGTGATTCAGGCACGAGCCGGCTGCGGTACCAGCGAGGCAGAACAACAGGTCACCACAGAGAATCATAAAACTGCAAGCAAACAAACACCACAAATGTCCAGCCATGAAGAATCGCCCGCGCAGCCTTAAGTACAAGATTCTGTTAGCAGCGCAAATAATTGCAAGACGGAAATGTGTTCTTCTGGTCTGAAAAAATAGACATTTGAGGAGGATTGTGCCTGGGGGAAGGATCGGTTATTTTAAGCTACGGCTGTGGACGCCCTCAACAGCCTGGAGTCACAAGTGCAGCCCTTGCAGGGCTGACTCAGGCTTTTATCCTCCTAGAGCCGTACAATCTGTAAGACTGATTGTGTAAAGAGTCTCGTATGAAATTCCCCTGAGAGATCCCCAGCGCATACCAAAAGGTGCATACAGTTACTAAAAGTCATAAATGCTAAAGATGGAAAGGGCAGCCAAGCATGAGAAATTTTAAAAAAATGCGCGGGGTCCGTGTTTATTAAAGAAAACAGGGCACGCACCCCCGGCTGTGGGCTGAGATGGCACAGTGTGCGGCGTCAGAAAGCATCAATTAAAACAAAAAACGAGCACTCCATGTCACATACCCTAATGCCAGTGAAATAGATCGCGGGGTTCAAGCTCCTTTACCAAACGAAAAATGAAGTTTTCTTTTAATTTTTTAAGAGCAGGCAGCGTCGGTTGCCTTTTTTATTCCGAAGAAATGAGATAACCATGGACACATTGACTATTAATAATATGCTCTCTGGACTGAAACGTAAGCAGTGCCTACTTTTCTATTCTTATCACTAGTTATATTTCCAGAAATACGAGTTAGGGCATCCCCGAATAATTCAATTTGAAGTGATTTCTTGTTTCATGCCTAAAGCCTGTGCGCAAATATGCAACCTTACCCTTTTCTGAATTTTTTTTTTGGCAGATTTAAAAAATATGGTATTTTTCTCAACAGTGGAGAAAACAAAAACGCCCTTCACTCTCTTTATTTCCACCACACCAAGCGCCAAACAAGCCCTAGGCTGCCCTCAACCTCAGCCTCTTCTTTGGGTGCATTAAAGGTGCCTGGCTTTTGTTCTCTCTTTTTACATAACGTGTACATTCTAACAACCTTTGCATTAACACTAACGCCATTTAAGCCCTTTATTCGACACGCAATCACCCAAACCTCTTTGTACCCATTTAATGTTGTTTCACGTTTAGCATCAGGGCAACTGAAATTATGCGATTTTGCAGGCAAGGCGTTTTTTGCAAACTATGAATTTGCTGCATTCGCCACATAATCCATAATTTGTTGCATAATCTGCTGATTTTAACAGATACTTTTAATTTCTTTCTCAAACAGATCAAAAGTTACTAAAAACTCGGCCACCAGAGTTAAAGTGATGTGGAAGACCTTTCGCATAGGTTAACTGATCACCCTTCTGTTGCTGTATTTGGGTGTTAAACTTGTACTAGTGAAGTGAAACCTTTCCTCATACTGTGTTAGCATGGGTAAAAATAAAAAAACAATAAAGTCATACTGTCACAAAATGTGCTGTAGTAGATAGCATAATTTACATTTTCTGCTGCATAATTTAGTGAACCCTGCCGCATAATTTGGTCCTCCCCTTTTGCACAATTCCAGTGGCCCTGCTTATCATCTAGGCAATCACAACCTGGCAGCCTGCTTGCTGCTAGCCAGTTCTGCCTTTTGATGTTAGTGCCTATCACTGATTGAACAGTTCTTGAGAGCCCATGAAACTGGTCACTCTGAGGGCCAGTCAGTTGTAGAATGGCCACAGCCCACTCCAATGCACCACTCCCAAAATGGGTTTCTCTTAATACCATCTTGGATTGCTCATGAGGGAACATTTTAGGAGATGTAACAAGAACAACTGGATTTAAACCTGAAAACAACACATTTTGAAGGGTCCACACAAAATCGTTCAGCTAAGAGGGTGGGCTATCCCTGCCCTCATTCCGCATCATATCCTAGAGCACATGAACTATTGGCTTGAGCCTTCATTAACATAACCTATTTTAGTGGTGTTTGCTGATGATTAATCTGCTCTCAACTGGTGCTTCTCTCTTCCTCTGCCACTTTCCCTGTAATGTACAAACGACATTGCTCTCAAGCAGTGTATTAATCCATGCTGAAGAGGTTCATGGCTGCCTTTATTTGGACCTGACTTCAAGCTCACCATCATGAGCACATAAAGAGTTTTCGGCTTTGCAAGCCTTCAAGGCCTTGATATTTTGAGATGTTGGCACTCTAATACATTTGGCTATTTGTCACATTGAAAAACTACAAACACACAATTACTACAAATAATTATGGCAAGAAACATAGAACACTCATGATGTGTAATTACTCAGACAGCAAAACTTGTTTGTACCTTCAACAAGTGGCCTGGGACCAGCCATGGTGTGACGTTGCATATGCTTGGCTGGAAGCTACAAGTCACTAGTCCCATTAGCTGAATAGATAGCCATTTTTTAAAGGTGCCTACAAGTCACTCTGCACCGGTCAAATCCCACAATCTCCTTGATGACAACGTGCTATACAGTGAAGCAGTCACTCCCCATTATTCAAATCGCGAGCAATGAAGGAACAATGTCTCTTTCTTGCAAGGTAAAGACATGTGAGGCACCCCAACCTTTCTGTGCTACAAAAGCAAGCACAGCCTAGGACCAGTGTCTCCTCTCTGCTGGGTACTGGCCATGCTATTAACTGAGTCAGTGTCACTCTAAACACACATCACCATCCAGTCTTTTTATTGGTAACACGGTGTTATGTTCTTGGACACTTCAGTACCTGGCCTCTGTGCAATCACTGCAACTCGTCAGCAACTCCAGGAAGAATCTACAAATCCCTCTCCACACACCAGTGACTCCAAAAACAAGACTTAATCCACCTGGTTACTGTCGCCGTCAATGATACTTTACTAAGGTCCAAGCTTGAAACTCTCCCAGATCATAAGCAGAGGATAATGAACACACACCCTTTCTAATCACAACATCCAAGTCTCTTTATTATATAGTCTTTTAGCAAGGGACTATCCAGCCTGCTTAGTCTGCTCAGCTGGCAGCATCAGGACGCCTGATCATTTGACCAAAAATACAAATGGGAAATGTATACAGGAACTCTCTTTTCCGAGAGGTGCCTTTACTAACTAAAAGACTGATCACACATTACTTGCCTAATCGAATGCCCGAAGAGCCAATGGTGAGCTTCGGATCACAGGGATCTCTTTTAGAGTGTGAATATGCGCTCCAGTCGCCTGAGGGTGACCAAAGTGAGGATGACGGGGTAGCGACTCCATAGGGTTGTTATTTTGAGGGGTACCCCACTGCCAGTAAGGCGCACAACCACAACGAGTAACGATAGAGGATCTGAGAGCTCGGATCTCCCATTGATATGCACTACCTACCTTTTTAATATTGATCTTCACAAGGAGGTAACTCACTGTTGGTTCACAGATGCTTGGGAGAGAGGACAACGGCACACTGACCAGGGGGTGGGACCCAGGGAGGGAACAGTTTGGGGGATTGTTATTGTAAAAGGCATCTGGTCGGAAACGTAATGTTATCCTGAAATGTCGGTTATTACTGCATAATATTATCCTTTGCCATGTGCTATTTTGACTTTGAATGCCAATAAAAATTGTTTTTACAAAAAAAAAGAATATATGTTGAGCCTCATCACGAACCTCCTGCAAAATCTGGATAATTCTGTTGAAGGCAAACATTTGAACATTTGGTTCCTTGAAACCAGACCTGCTCTCTCTTTGTTAGTAGAGCAAGATCATAACTTCCAAAATGGTGGAAGGCACAATTAAATAAGTAGTACAATTAAACAGAGTTTATAAATGCAATAACTCAATGTCCATAAAACCACATTTAAGTAAGAACGGATTGAATAAAGAAACCAACCACAACCAAGACACAACCATTGCCATACTTTTCTTCAATAATTATATTAACCTTATTTTCCTTAGCAAGACAAACACAAGACAATTATGCGATGCATTATAATATGGAGAGCAGATACGGATGGACGCAGAGGCGAAGCCATCAATGGCGCAGCAGATGGAACGGCACTGGGGTCCGGAGCCATGAGGAACCCATTGAACTCTAATAAATGCTGTATTGTACAACCGCAAGAGAAGTCAAAGAGGCTAAATTCCTTGCTTGCACCTGGACCCATGTCATCCTTCCTGTGCTCCTGGAAGGACTATTGAGAAACGTAGCTGAAAAACGACAACATAAAATAAAGGAGTGTAGGATTAACAGCAATTGTGACGGCTTGAACATTGTATGAAGAAGGTAAATCATATGGGTTTCCGGTAAAGGTGTCTACATTTAGACTTAGCCACAGGGGGGCTCAGAAGTCATGGGCACTGAGGCACGCGGTCGAAGAGTTTTTATACAGGTGCTTCAGAGCTCTGGAATCGGCCAGTTCTCGCTGGCTGCTTCTGAAGAAAAGTCTTACCACCATTAAGGACATGTTGGAACAGTGCAAAACGATCAGAAATGTAACCAGTACAAAAATATATGAACCAAGAGCATGCATTAAATCCCCAAGAATACCACTGCAAAAATAACACTAGCGTAAAAACTGCCACAAAGGTGAAGTACAAAATATATCTATGGTATAAGCGTAGGGAATACAGTAGATATATTTACATCATACCACCACCATGTACAATATGGCGAGTATAAATTGCCTTCCAGCACTGAAAAAGTGACTGAAAGTAGGTATACAAGACCTCAGCTTGGACGCTGCTGTATTACGCATAGTTGCTATGCAGGATACAGCCCTGTTGTTGGCCCATGCATTGTAGTCTGAATTAGAAGAGCAACGAGTGCCTTTTGTCAGAAGAAGCTGAAGAACGACTGGCAGAATCAATGCATAGGGCATGAGATCAGCAGGCATCCCCATGGCAGTCAGATTTCACCCGGAGAGTTCATGTCCACACTGGCACTCATAGAGTAGGAATTAATATAGACCTAAGGACAGCCATACCACCACTGGCTGTGCAACTAAAAGTATTATGTTACTGAGTAACTGATGCGTTCAATCATACTGCCTCCCTAACACGTCACAACTAACCTTTCCCAAATGTTGCCACGGTCCATGGATAGCACCTTGAGTCAAATGAGTTGTTAAACCACTTTCCAAGCAGACAGGCCTGTCGCTCACTTTACAAGCATTGATGGTGCCACAAATGCTCATGCATCCAGCTGGTGCCCTCCAAGGTCAGGGGCGAGGTTTACTAAATTGTAAAAAGGATTATGCAATTAATGTGCAGCTGACTTGAGAGGCTGAAATGCCATTCACCCATCTACATACCTAAACTAATCTGCACATGGCTCGGTGATCCTATGCACAGCAGTATACTATACACCATGAACACCTTGGGCAAAGGATGTACCTTCCAGGTACATAAGTCACAAGTGGATGTGTTCTTGGAACCTTACCCACACTTCCCTCAACAGGTGAAAAATACACATGATATCATCAAGTCCATATTTCAACATTGGTACATGACAATTGTTACAATACAAACAAATTGCCACATCATTTTGCACACATTCATAAGTGCCATCACAAGTGTAATGATGAAACATGTCTATTGCAATGACAGAATATTTTATTCAAACAGCTGACTCTGGATCCTCTTTATATCCATGGCTGATTACCCCATCTCCACCCCAAATTTGAAGTCGTTCCACGCCACAGGAGAAAAGACACAAAAACTGACATATACACAATGGGAACACTTTTGGAGTATGGAAGTCGTGGCTGCATTGTTTGCATGTCAGCAGTGTGTTTCCATCAAAGTGTGCACATTGTGGGCCTTTCTTGCAGGACGTCATCAGATGCAATGCACCATGAACACCATGCACCGTTAGTGGATGAGAAAGACCCAAGCCGTGACAGAGACAATGATGGGTTACCAACCCACCAGGACCAAGAGATATTGCCACGGAATATTGGCATGAGATAATGCCATTTCTAACTTCTTTTAATGTTTTTAAACATACAGGTCCAGCAGTTAAAACCTAACCTAACCCCAGGTGATCATATCAAAATATCGTTTGATGTAAATATTGGTCGTAAATATTATTTGCAAAAATATCGGTCCATTGGAGTTAATAATAGAAAATCAACACTCAATGGGATGATAGTTTTGTAAACATTATTTAATATGACATATTTATGCCAGACATGGAATATTTATGTCAGTTATTTCAGCATGCAATATTCTGACGTACAATCCTCACAGTATACCAAGTCTTCTATCCCTTCATAACCATAAGAGAGCCCTTAATCATAATCATTCTTCCATCTCCTTCCATCCACAAGCAATCCCTTGAACATCCTTATCCATAACCTCAAGTGACCACACAAACACCCTATTCTCCTGCCCTACTCTTAAGACCACGTGAGGATGTGGATCATACTTCCACATCCTCCACTTTCCCAAACCCAGGTGCTGATCAGGTCTCCTCTTGGAATCATTCCTTCATATTGTCAACAGAAGACGTGAAGGTGTCGCAGGTTGTCTGCACACACATATAAACTAAAAGACAACCCCAATATAGTAGTCAAAACTGCTGATAAAGGGGGTAACATTGTTATTTGGCCCAAGTCAGACTACTCTACAGAGGCACAAAGACAGCTTCAAGACCCTGCTTGTTACATTAAAGCAGCCAATAAAGAGTATTTAAAGTCAACGGAAAGTTTGCATAAGTTGCTTTTAAAATACCGCAGAGAGGGTCTCATTTCTTCGGATGAGTACAAATTCATGTATAATGAACATCCGGTCTTGCCAGTCCTCTACCTTATCCTGAAAGTCCATAAAGGGATATCACCGGTTCCCGGCAGACCCATTATCTCCGCCATTAATAGCTGTGGAGAAAATGTGGGTCAATATATTGATTTCTTTTTACAGAATTGCGTTAACAACCTTCCCCGCTTTGTTCGGGATACCAGTGATTTTCTAACTAAAATAGAGGACTTAGAATGGCAAGCAGATATGCTGCTAATTACACTGGATGTTGAACAATTGTACACGAGCATCGCTCACCCCTGTGGTCTTAATGCAGTCTCCCATTTTCTTGGTCAACGACCTGCAGAATTTTATGAACACAATAAGGTGATTTTGGGCTTGATTGAATGGTGTTTGGATAACAATTATTTTTCTTTTGGCAAGGAGTTTTGGAGACAACTGAGAGGTGTGGCTATGGGGGCCTGCTTCTCCCCCAGCTACGCGTGTTTACACGTTGGCTGGTGGGAGGAGCGGGTCCTCAGGGTCACACATCAAGCATGGGTACGTGAGAAAATTGTTAAATACCTTTGTTACATTGACGACATCTTTATTGTTTGGCAAGGTGATGAAAATGAAGCATGTACATTTATTAATGAGATCAACCATAACCACCTTAATTTGAAATTTACTTCTAATATAAGTGCCAAACAAGCAGAATTCTTAGATGTTAAAATCTATGTAGATGGTGACAAACGAATACAAACTACCCTGCACAGAAAAGCTACAGCAGGCAATACCACGCTACATGCTTCTAGTCTTCATCCCAGACACACCATCCATAATATACCCTATGGAGAAATCCTAAGGCTAAAAAGAATCTGTAGCTCCACTGAGGATTATGACAAATGTGTCATGGATTTAAAACACCGAATGAAAGCTCGGGGATACTCGGAACGGCTGTTTAATCTAGCTGTAACTAAAGCACAAAAGCGTTCCAGAGCCAGCTTATTCACAGACACCAAAAGCAAAAATGATACAGTCCCTGATGATACCACCTTAAGCAGTGCAGACTGTCCCAGGTTTATAACAGACTATAGTAGTCAAGAAAATAAAATCAGACAAATAATCAACCGGAATTGGTCCACTGTTCTCACAGATACCGTTCTGGGATGCTTACTGCCAAATAAACCATTGGTTACTTTTAGGCGAGCGCAGAGTATGGGTGCAGTGTTGGACCGTAGCAGTCCAGAACTACAACAAAAACCTAATTGGCTGTCACCAGCAGGGTTCGGTAAATGTACCACTTGCAGAGCTTGCAAGTTTGGAACAAACAAAACCCATTACAGAACACCATTTTCTGCCTCTGAAATCCCAATTCAGGGCAGCCATACCTGCAAGACAGAGTATGCGGTATATGTCCTGACGTGCACTTGCGGCCTTAATTATATAGGCAGCACAAAACAGCAAGTGCACGTCAGGATTCTCCAGCATATTCGGGCAATTCTTCATTGCGATCAGGCGTATCCAGTGGCTCGCCACTTTGAGAGCATACATAACAAAGACATTAACTGTCTCTCATATTATGTGGTGGCGTCTGTCCCTAAATCTAGAAGAGGAGGTAACCGTGAGCTCAAACTGAGGCGATTGGAATCAAGTTTGATTCTAGAGTACGATAGTAAGTGGCCAAATGGGCTAAATAATACTGAGGATTTGCGCCACTTTCTTTAATGCTGCGACTCCATTAACATGCCCATTAGTCTGAAACAGGTTACCTAGTTTCTTATTCTGCTCCCTAGATATATCAGGTTCCCTGTGATCTAGGGAGATGGTCTGTGTTTCAATATTAGCTTCATATAGTATTGCGTTTCTGAACAATGGCAGGGGTGGCTAGTCAAGTTCCTTGTTAGCCACTCCAATGACAATTTCAACTGTTCTGTCCCTTCATGTATATATAAATGTATGCAATTTTATGCAACATTTTTTAGTCTAGATGTGTGATGTTTTAGCACTTTTTACACATGTGGTGTTTTTATTATATATGAATTTATATTTTATATATATGATAAAATAGTCAAACCAGTATTAAATGTCTTTTAATGTATGCTTTTGTGTAACATATGGTAGGCTAATACTGTCCTTCTATGTTGCAAGAAACATTTATGCATTATATACACAGGTTACTATCATCAGGCACCCCTAGCACTGTTCTTTCCTTCCCTCTTGATTTGTATTTTGCACATAATATATTTACTTCACAAATGTCAGACTATGGGTCAACAATCATTGTACATTGCACTTTAAATCTTACCCGTTTTTTCCCCAATTTGGTACAGGTCGCTAGTTTAGACTTTGCATACTGTTTCTTAAATAAGGGATTTATCCCGGAATAATTTTAGAAACGGATTTTAATAGATGGTAGTTAATTAACGATATATAATTTTTACCATTTGCTCAGTTATTTTTCCAATGCTAAGTAACTTATTAGTATGTGTATAGGTCTTCAGCGACATTATAGAGTATGTTCTCTATTTCTATGACCATGTGACCAGCTTTGAAAATTGGCGGGGAGGCGGGCTTCACTGCATTATAAATACAAATGAAAATTGTTGGTTCTTTGCATGTGATCAAGGGCTCGTGGAGCCCGAAACGCGTCTTGCCCGTTTGCTTCCAACCTTTCCTGCAATTAAAAACCTGTGATTTTGTAAGCTGTGGTCCGTCTCCTTGCTTGCCTCGCCGGTCCTGTGCTGTACTAGGATTTGGAAGTGGCGTTTCCTTGGAGTCTGCGCGTATATATATATATATATATATATATATATATATATATATATATATATATATATATATATAGAGTGTTGATCAACCCTAAGTGAAGTTTGATGTGATCATTGAAATATTGTGCTTTATTGTTGTCATGCTGCTGCTTCTCCCAAGAGAACAGTCTGTTAAGTGGTTTACTTCTGTCCTTCAAGCTGTATTATTCGAGTAGTGAACACTTTCTAAATGCAGAAATTGCTGGGAGATACTTGTGACTAGTGTTGAATCCAGCAAGAGGTGGCATTGCATGACTGAAGGTTTGCCTGGACAGAAGTCAGTCTACGTGCATCAGTCTTGGAACCAACGAGCCTGAAGTGCCCTACCTGTCTGCATTGGTCTGCCATGCAGGGCAAGGCGCTCTTAGACACAGAAAAGAAACTCCTGCATCAGCGGAATTGATTTTTAGTTTTTCACAAACTACTCAGTGGAAAAAAACATTGCACCCATTCGGCTTCCAGCTGTGCCTGTAGAGCATTTGTTTTTATTTTGTAGTTGCACTGTAGCCACACAGATACCCACATTAAAGGCAGGGATCTTTAGATAAGGTGGATACTCCTACACCAGTGGAGCAGAGGAAATGACTTCTACTGACAAAGCGGACTATTGAGCCACCTGCCTGGATCTAAGGGATCCCTAGTGACGTGGAGAGAGCATAAAAAATGCTAAAAAAAAATTTAAAGCAGCAAGTCACTCAGGATATTGGCTCTCCCAAGAATAGGGTAAGGCGAGACATTGACCCCTAATTGTGTCTGAATGGAGTGCCCTAGACAGTGGAACGGGCCCTGGACACACTGGCCAAGTTCACATCGTCAATTCAGATATTTAGCAAGGTAGCTACTGCACTGCTGGGGTCGTCAAAGCAGTACCTGAGGTCACCTGCTATGAGGAGGGGGCGGAATAGAAGCCCAAATAGGGACCTAACTCAGACATGCCTTCCATTAAAGCAGGATGTCTTCCCAGAGCTTTGTAAATAATAGCAATTGTGGTGGTGAGGAAAGGGGTAATAGCAACATGCAAGAGAAGACATTCTGTAAACTGTAAGGCAGGTGCAGTGGCATTGGAACTGGGGGTGCAGTTCATGAAAGATAGTAGAAAACAACGAGCTTTCAGTTTTTTTCATTGCAATATTAACTGTTTGGTTGACTGCAAAGGTCAATGGTAAGGAGACACAAGAACAACTTTTAACAACTGATGAACATTTGCGTGTCTGATGAATGTAATTTTAAATTATGCATTGGCCACCACCCATAAGTCATTCATCTGATCGGATGCTATAGAGAATGAAAGGATGGGAAACGCGAAAAGTACCAATGTAAAAAGAAAATCTTTTTCAAGTTTATAAATATTAAAATGAGGTTTATTTGTGCCTTTTAATTGTAGAATGTGATACCTGGCAAGTTACAAAGTAGTGTGAAAAAACAAACAAACCCACTTTTATTTTACTTTTTTTGTGCACAAATGGCGAAAATTACTTTTAGTTATTAAGGGTCTCTTTTACATGAATCCATCTGTGAATAAATATCAACACATGTTCCATGTATTTGAGAATATTGCACCGTAATACACTAAAAAAATTCTTTCTTCTCACACTTTACAGGTTTTTCCTCATTTGCAACCCTCCCTCGTTCAATAACACTAGCATTTGTTTTAAAATGTTTTCATTTTAGTGAGCTGAGGCTTCTGGTCAGCACCCCCCAGTGAGAAAAATGTTCCAGCACCACCGCAGGGAAAAAAAAGATTATGTCGAGTCAGGAGAAGATGGGTGCAACCCAACTGAAGTGACTGTCCAAAGGGCAGTCAATCGGCAAATTGAGTTATCAGTAGAAGTTACTAAGGAGATATTGAAACCAGAACTGGCAAATACACAGGATTGTCTAACTTATGATATAGAATTAAATTAATAATTTCTATATCATGTTTCGGTAGAGATATAGCATTTTCATATCCTATCTTTGCCTTAGGAGGCAGTGAAATGGTGGATTTCTGCATTGGCTCATCCAGAAAATGCAATGGTGTCCATGCCTTCAAAGGAAACTCTCAAAGGTAAATGAGCCTGTAAGTTTCAGAAGCAATAGGGGTAAAAAGGACCGAATCAAAGAGCAATATTGTCGATTGAAGGAAAGTGGAAGAATGCCCTGCTCTATGCTGTGTTTGGACCTGGACTGAAGACTTACCTCAGGTGTCTTTGGCATACCTTATGTAGACACCTGTGATCTCTTACTACAGCCGCCACACATAGGCAGGAGTATGGGGGGTGGAGCGTGCAGGTCGGCACGCATCACCATTACCAGATGAAACTCCTGTAGATAAAACAGGGAAGAGTGAAGGGAATAGCTGTGACTAATCCAGTGCTTAATTTAAGCTAATGGTTTCCGGTGCTCGGCACCCTCACTTAATTGTCAACACCAGCACTAGTGACAGCTGGCACATGACGCCGCTGTTTGTGTAATTCAAAGATGAGCAGAACACACTTGTTTATTAGTACAATATGCATTTAAAACAAGTAATACCTGCCGTCCAAGCCATTCTTATAGCTTTGGGGGCCTCAAACAGTGCAACACTTGTAGCAGCGCATTTGCTTGTGGTTCTGTAGGTACTGTCATTGGCAGTCCTGGCAGTGGCAAAAGGTTGTGCAAGCGGCACTGGCTTCCAGACCAGGGCCTCTGCACTGATATGTTTACAAATTAAGCACTGTAATAATCATATTAAAGCCACTGCCAAAGCAGGTGCTGTTGCTCCTATTATACTATGACTAGTACTAGTCAGACTATGGCTGAAAGAACTACTATTATTATCACTAGCACCATTATAGCTATAGTTTTGAATATTACTTTTGATATTATTTGTTCAACTACTCCCACGCCTACTACATTTATAGTAGTAGTATTACTTAAAATGGAAAGTAAGCTAATGCTGTTTCTCCCGTTACTAGTGCTACTAATACTGCTAGCACTACTCTCATACTTACTTTTCCGTTTGATATTAATGTACTTTGTCTTTGCAACTATATCTGGAAGTACTACTGTACCAGCAAGAACTACTTGTAGTAATATTCATACTAATAATACTACTACAACTGTGGCAAATACCATTGGCAGTATTACTTTCACAACTATATATACTATGTGTTATACCTCATACTATTGGAATTATAGTACTAGTGACACCAATAGTACTATGAATAAGAGCATTGCAGTATTGTAAAGCTACATTTGGTACTTCTTCATTATCCCTTTCTTCTACTTTTACTATTACTAACACCATTACTAATGTGTGCACCTATACCACTGCTACTATTGACATTACTAATAATAGTGGCAGGACTACTGTCAGTCTGTGATAGGGAGGGAACTACCCTTTTTATCAGGAAAAAGGATTGGGTCAACAATCACGAAAAGCAAAAACTCCTTTTCCTGAACTTTACAACCAGTTTCTATTACTATGTCCCATAAAGAGACATTCTGCAGGTGGGAGAAGGGGTCTCGTCTATGCGCAGGTTACCAAATTTACAAGCTTTTTAAGTGTCAGACCAGGTTCAACATCAATGTATTTCCAAACACAAATTTTTTATAAAAAAGTTTTCTTTCATTTATTAAAAATATTTTTTAAACAACAATACATTGTCTCATGTACATTATACATCTTATTCTACACAAATCAATTTCAAACATTATTTGACTTAGTTTAAAAACTTGAATTTCTACACTTTGCTTATCAGCATAGTTCAAAAAATCTCACTGCAACATATTTTATAAATACAGAGAACAAACAAACTGTCGATGCGGCGTTTCGGTGCCAAAGACAATCTTGCACCTTCTCCAGGACTTGTTCATTACAATGATATCCAGGTTTCTATTTTCTTCCTGGCACACCCTTTTCAGTCTTAGGAGCAAGTAGTCTCCAGTTGTATAGGCAGAAGATGTTCGTTGTTTTCTCTTCTGTATACTTGGACGTTTGATTCACTAGGTTTCATTTAAAGTTGATTAATAGGGACCATTTTCAATCCGATCCTTCCTTTTGATGTCATGGGAAGTTTATGGGACGCCTCTGGGAGCTACCACTTGCTGCTCTTTTATCATTCTTCTCTTTACTTAATAAGTAGTGGTCTGCTCATGGGTTGATTTCCTCCTTTTTTTTTATTAAATATGAAATCAGGGACCACTATTTTGGAGTATTATCAATCTACTGCCAATTGGTTGTGGTAGCTGCTCTGCACGGCGTCCTCCCTCTTCCCTCTTCATGCGTTTTCTGTCACAGAAAACACATGAAGAGGGAGGACGCCGTGCAGATCAGCTACCACAAACAATTGGCAGTAGATTGATAATACTCCAAAATAGTGGTCCCTGATTTCATATTTAACAAAAGAAAAGCAGGAAATCAACCCATGAGCAGACCACTACTTATTAAGTAAAGAGAAGAATGATAAAAGAGCAGAAAGTGGTAGCTCCCAGAGGCGTCCCCCAAACTTCCCATGACATCAAAAAAAAGGATCGGATTGAAAATGGTCCCTATTAATCAACTTTAAATGAAACCTAGTGAATCCAACGTCAAAGTATACAGAAGAGAAAACAACGAACATCTTCTGCCTATACAACTGGAGACTACTTGCTCCTAAGACTGAAAAGGGTGTGCCAGGAAGAAAATAGAAACCTGGATATCATTGTAATGAACAAGTCCTGAAGAAGGTGCAAGATTGTCTTTGGCACCGAAACGCCGCGTCGACAGTTTGTTTGTTCTCTGTTTTTATAAAATATGTTGCAGTGAGAGTTTTTTTAACTATGCTGATAAGCAAAGTGTAGAAATTCAAAATTTTAAACTAAGTCAAATAATATTTGAAATTGATTTGTGTAGAATAAGATGTATAATGTACATGAGACAATGTATTGTTGTTTTTTAAAAATATTTTTAATAAAGGAAAGAAAACTTTTTTATAAAAAATTTGTGTTTGGAAATACATTGATGTTGAACCTCGTCTGACACTTAAAAAGCTTGTAAATTTGGTAACCTGCGCATAGACGAGACCCCTTCTCCCACCTGTGGAATGTCTCTTCATGGGACATAGTAATAGAAACTGGTTGTAAAGTTCAGGAAAAGGAGTTTTTGCTTTTCATAGTACTACTGTCAGTCCCACTGCTACTATATTAAATGTATACTATGAATGCTGGTTCAGCTACAAACACTACTTGTATTAGCACTTATACTACTACTAATAGAAATGCCGCTGCTTGCATTAATCAGAACTCCTGTGACTCATATTAACATCAGTCATTTTGGGGCTATTTTACCTTGGTACTACAATTACTACTAATACTGCTAATAGAGCTACCACTTGTAGTTGTGGTACTATATCTTGCGCTACAACTACTACTATTAACAAAAGCAGTCATAGTTCTACTACTAGAAGTACAAGAATTATATATTTTCTTAGACACTAACAAATAGTCTCAAAATCACTAGTTCACAGGCATTACAGTGTCCCGGTGAATTGTGGGTTTTCAGACTTCTGGGAGCATGAACTACACATCCTAATTATGGCATGCCTTTCTGTATTCATCTGTGTACACACATACAACATACATAACCCATGTTGTATGAATGGCAAATGTACACAATAGGGCCTACTCACAAAGGTAAGTATACATGTGTATATTTACTCACATGTATATTTACTTCTACACTTAGGTGAATCTCTGCAGTTTTTTTGTTATTCACCATTCCGAAGAGTAGCGTAACACAGAACTGTAGATTTACACGTATCGACCCCCTAAGCCTCCTTGAATAGGGTTTACAAGTGTGAAGTTACTACTAGTTACTTTGCACAGGTAAATGGAGATATTCGCCAGCATGGCAGATATCACTCGATGGGAAATTACTGTGAAAAATTATTAAAATGCATTATTCTTTAAAAACATGTTACTAATATTAATGCAAAATGTACATGTAAACTAATTTCAAATATGTAATTTAGCCTACAACTAATACCACAAAATGTCATTAAAACAATTAATAATCAAATTGAATGTGGATTTTGATATGGTTCAATGGGTTCCATGTTTAAATATCGATTACAAAAATATAGATGAAAAAAATATCGATGTAAACATATTGATTACAATAACATCTAATCCCTATACTTAAATAGGTAAGTACAGTAATATCGACTCAAAAATATCGAAGTAAAAAATATAGATGTACAAAATATCAACTTTAAAAAATAACATAATTTAAAATAAATTAATTAAATAATATTAATAGTATTAACAAAAAAAATTACACTTAATATTTATTTTAACTAATTATAACAAATAAACTTAATGTAATAAATTTTAACACAAAAAATGTGTACATATACATATATTTACTTGAATACATTTCATTAACTATTATCTTTAATTTATAAACTTTTTTAATTATATAAAAATAAAATAAACCCATATATAAATGATTTAAAATAAAATATTCTATATTTAATTAACACATTAAACTATTTAAAAAATAATACATACACTTTATAACAAAATAAAAACATTTGTAGTTAAAATGTTGGATAGCGAAGGGGTAAAAATGACTATTCCCACTCCAGTGAGTGCAACAGTAGGGAAAGCGCTGGATAGCGAAGGGGTAAAAATTACTATTCCCACTCCAATGAGTGCGACAGTAGGGAAAGCGATGGATCCCAAAACAATAAAAAACAAAACCATCAACATTTTTATTACATTTATTTTCCAATATTAACATAATTAATATATACATTTAAATATATTATTAACAAAGATAATAAACAAATTAATTGCACATTATTTAGCACTATAAAATCGACAACACACACCTACAATTAATTACACAATTACATTTAATAATTACTAATTATTGAATGAAAATTAATGTGTTATTATTTATTAATTAATCAATAAAAAATTAATTACTTACCACATTTCACACCATTTAGACATATAAACACCAAACCACACACCTAAAATGAATCACACAATTACAATTAATATTTACTAATTCATTAATGATAATTAATGTTAAAGTATTTACTGATTAATCAATAAAAAAATGTAATTACTTACCACCCTTCACACAATTTACACATATAAACACCACAACACACACCTAAAATTAATTAAACAATTAACCTAATTATTTATTAATTGACTAATTGAAATTAATTAACAACGAATTATTAAACTATTATTATTTAATCAATTAACACATTAAATATTCAATAAATGTTATAAAATTAAATTACTTCCCACCCTATTCCCCTATAAACTCACAACCCACTATGGAACTAAAAACGCAGATTTAAACTTAAAATAAATTAATAACTAGTAAAACTCTAAAACATATAATAAAATGACAAACAATTCTCATTAAAACACTAAAATACATACAATTATTAATAAATCGATATTTTTGTAAACTATATTTTTGTTAACTATATTTATTACAAAGATATTTATGTAATCGATATTACTTACCTGTCCGTCGATATTCTTGTCAACTATATTTTTGTTGTCGATATTTCTTCCCACTATATATTTGCGGCAATATTTCTGTCCCACGATATTTTTGCTCCGATATTTCTACTCTGCACCGGTTCAATGTCTGAGGATATTGTATTTTTCATGCTACTCCCTTGTTTGAAAATAGCATTTTGTGCTTCATGAGTAGTAAAACATTAGTGCTACTTTACATAGTTCAAAATTCAGTTTGTGAGTAGACCCAATGTTATTCTCAAGTTGATTTAACAAACATTATTCATATATTGACAACATTTTAGGACAGCTCACTCTTTTAAATAAATAATCAGACACGCCATAATTTTGGACAATTCACTAAACACTGGTTTTCCAGAGTTCTCAATAACTTTAATCAAATTCATTCTTCCCCTAGTGGCTTGGCTATACACCACCCAAAGTAAGTTCCGGCACATCTTCGTTACCTTTAAAGAACTGCTTTCATTTTCTCTCCCTGCCACAACCCACTTAAAAGTGTGTTGTGTGATCCATAGGGCACACCACTTTAATAAATATGCCCTTCATGCCCCTAAAGTCAACATCTCTAGTGGCACACAGACCAAGAGCTTATTTTGTGGCCAAGCTACAAATAAAAAGACTCAAAAAGAAGCTGCAGACCAAATGGCTTTCTTTGCATATGGATGGAGACCCTGGAATTACCTCTTTTAGTCACCTCAGATTCTTGCCTTTTTTGTGCTATTTAAGATTGGTCTCAAATTCCCACCTGTTCACAATCTCTTCGATTTAATTCCTTCCCTATTCGCCACTCTCCACTGTGATTCTAGGTGTGGAACAGAAAAGGTTGCCTGCTTAGCTCTGGAGAGAGTGTGCCCCATTAGCCATTATTGTAAGGTTTTGACTTATCGTCTCATTAGGCTTAAGAATCTTACATACACACTGAGGACTTCCTGTAACACAAAAATGGACCCGTAGTGAGGCTTTGTCATCAGTAGGGGCATTCCAGCTGCATCCACCTTTTGATGAGCATAATTGTTCTCAGGTAAACTGGCTGTTGCTAACTGACAGGGACAGCAATGACAGATTATAGTGACAGGGCATGCCTTTTTACCTGTTGTCTGCCGAGGAAAATTGCCTACTGGCCTCACCTGCATTATTAAATTAGTCTGTGTATCCTTTAATAATGTGTCTTTCACTTCACCCATGTGGGACATGGGTGACACATCTCTGTGTAACTTCTGTGTGTAGAGGTTATGTGTAGATTCTGTCTGTTACAATTGTTTGAGGCTACATATAAGAACATTTTATTCCAGAATATATGTGGTACTTAAGATGAAGACTGGAAAGTGCCTCAGACCGCAAGGTCCATTACAGGACTCCACCAGGACACTCTTGTGGTCCTTTAGTAGGCTAGTAATTAGGGTATGGATAAGAGGTAGTAGAGAGTCATTTCCCGACCCACTGTCCTACAGAACGGCTACTATGCACAGATTAATGGGTGATCAAGTAGGTAAGCCTCTCCCTCTTCTATACCCTTGTTTTAGGATTCCTTTGACAATAGACTCCAAGCACCACCTCACACTCCTGATGGCAAAGGAGGTCTATGGCTGGACAAGCTTGGGATGAATAAGCAAAAAACAGGCATTGCCTGACACCAATCCTAGAGCTGAACCATTGGTATACACAAACTGAACTGGGGCCAGTGTGCCAAGATTTCTCTACCAGAATCTGAGGCTCTGCACCACTGGTGACCAAGAGACTCTTTTGGGCTCCATGGTTGTAGTGTTAATTTCGAACTCCAATTTTCTAGGTTCCAACAAGAAACCTAACGTATTCTAGAAACTGCCAAGAGACTCTGCCTTGGACATGTCTTGAAAGAAGGAGATTATCAACTGCTTAGGAGGGGTGTTGGAGGTGCCCTTGCGGGAGGAAGATGCTGCTTAGAAGAAGGACAAGTGAGGAGCTGAGGTAGCGATGAACTCAAACTACCTCTGTGACTTGAAAAGGCCTGCATTGCTGTAGTTAAAGGATGAGGTCTGGGAGAACTATGTGTCCTCGCAGGATGTGATGAAGCCTGAATGCCCATAACTGTGAAAAACAACTGCATGATTCGCTAGTTTTCTGTTGAAAAACATTAGCGCCTGGAAGAGAAACGTGTTAGAAGCATTGTAGCTGCATTGGGTGGTTTCAACCAACAAAACAAAGTGACATCTGAGTTGCTGTGCCAAGGATAAAGGCAAACTCGATCATCTGGGAAGATATTGATTGATGCCATACCATCACCACTGTGACTCTGGTTGGGCTGTGAGCTTTGTTTTGGCAGTGGGCTTGTGTCTGAGCCCAAAGAAAATCCAGCAGATCGTATCCACCAGACCACAAGCAGCTCCACCGGGGCATGGTCTCTCCACCACTGGTACTGGTGCTGCTGATGCTTTTGAGACTGCATGCACACATGCATGCACCGAGGACTGGAGTCACATCGGCTGGTGTGGGGCAGAGCTAAGGCAATCACTGCTCAGTGGACCGGGCAGTCCCAGCACCTGGAGTGGTGTAGGCCCCTGCTGACCACCAGCATTTGCAGGGTAAACCTGCCCCTCACATTCACCGAAAGGCATAAACGGTACTGTGAAATTGTGACTCCAAGAAGGAGGAGAATCTTTACTTTTTTGGTACTGATATGACACAATTCTGGGGTTACAGGAGCCTCCACACGAACAGTGCCTCTGAGATTTCCTCAAGAGGGTGAGGGTGCAATTTGCATTAGTTTATCTCTTAACACTTGTCCTAGTTGAAAAGACTACATTGGTAAACAAAATCATTGTGATTAATACTCAAAATATTGGTGTACCATTTGAAGTGACCACAGATAATCGTGCTTGAAGTGACCTCTGGTAATTGTGCACAGTTTTATGTTGTACTTAAAAATAAAGCACTGTTCTTGCACTAGTTAAAGCACTGGCTGGGCATTGGACGGCATTGGATTGGTTGTTAAGCGCTCAGATTCTAACCCCACATCACCTCTCTGAGTAAGCCTTGCACTGCTCAACTTTGCTATCCCGAGAGTCAAGTGCTAAAGAAGTGTACTTGGTGCTGAACTTTGGAGTCAATACTAGCATTAAGCCGCATGACACCAGAGGTGAAGGCACTTATGTTCCAATGGTGGGTGATATCTATGGGGAGGGTGGAGCAGGGGTGGGCGGCATGCACGAGCAAACAATATTAAAAAACATAAAACACCAGCATGACGTCCTCCACTCCGGACCTCTTCTTACGTCTCAGGACCTGGAACTGGATGCTGCAACTGACTTGACCAATTCTGGTGCTGCTCACAGCATGAGAACAGCGCCCTGACTGTCTCAGTGCTCACCATCGCCTGCAATTACTCTCAACCCAGCTGTCTTAAAACATGGGTTGAGAGGTTAAAAGTGCACATGTGTGGCTGGCAGTCTCAAGATGGCCGGCCAAGGAGACATGTGCACTATAAACAGCGCACAGACAGCCAACCCTCCTCCCTGCTGCTGGTGCCACTCAGCAGGCCCCGCCCGTCCTGACGCTCTATTCGGGACAGGTGGATGAAGAATTAAATGGTTATAAATTATCATTTCATTTTTAATCTCTGAGGCTTTCTGGGCATTTAAGTAAAATGATTCTCCTCCGCTTCAATGGAGGAGCCGCCATTGTAATATATTCACTAACCCTGTGTGCCCTGGGATTCCTGGAAAATGTCACACACTGTGTTTCTTCATTGTTTGCATTTGTTATCTCGAGGCTTAATTGTAGGCGTGCCCGCGTATCCTCCTCACCTGTTAGCTACATAGCATTCTCCTGTGTACAGAGCTCTGCTGCCCTCTCAGGTTAGGCTTGTACTCTAGAGTTTCTACAATAAAGTTACAAATAGTCGAAACTTTACATTATTTCTATTAATGGCCTATATATATTCTTATGAAATGGGAGAGGATTTTGTGCTTCACATGTGTACATATTCGCTGCCCTCGTTTTTCCTCCATCAACTATTAAATAAAGGCTTGTGCACATTACGTGTATCCATGTAGATGTACTCAGTGCGTTTCGTACAAGAAGGGGTAGACATGTCGAGGTGCCAACAGGTCGTGGTGTGTGTTCTTCTCAGTTTTGAAGCACGTGGACTTGTGGTGATAGTGACTGGGTGGGGCATTACCATTTGAAGATGGTAGCAGTGTCGTCTTCTAGACATCAGCAATACAGGCACATCACTTAATAAACTAGGCTGAATTATTCCCCATATTAATCCCATACCCCCGTCAGAAAATCGGGAACACCATGCCAGACTCAAATGGCACATTTTAGGGCAAAATGTGCCGGAACCCCTGCAAAGGACAAGTGGTTTTAAATTGTAGAAAATGTCTTTGGACCTAAGTGATATCTGAAAGTGTTCAGATCGGTTGCCACTCGTGTAATAAGCCGAGATCACCTTTTGTTTCCCTGTCCACATTTAGAAAGTGTTTTTGAGGGAAGTCTGGCGTGCAGTCCTCATTTTCGTTTTGTACTGGCACTACTCTTAATGATTGCTTTTCATATGCACCAGGCGTTTGCACTTTAGAGGTCCCTTGTGCTCTTTGTGTTTCACTATGGACCAGGTCATGTATGCAGCTTCAGAGACCTGGGGCTGTCATTAAAAAAATGTAGGGATGCGCCGTATTTAAACAAAAACAGCGCACCCCTGTTTCTTCCTTTGCGCTGGTGCTAAAAAAGCTGCTTAGCGCCAACACAGACACCCTTGCGCCATGGTGCAAGGGTGCCTGCATTGCAGGTAATCATCCCTGCAACGCAGGCAACCGTCTGTGTTGCAAGGATTTTGTTTATGTGCAGGAAAATACACCTTCCTTCACATAAACAGTCTTTAAAGGCGATGTGATCCTTCGCTGTGTGCTGCAGAATGGCTGTGTCATAGCAGCAAGGTGCACGTCTACTTGGAGCAGGAGGCCTGAACAGTTAGTGGTGTGGCTGCTGTTCTCCAACTCTGCAGTGGCAGACAGCCCGCATCAAGACATTGCGGGACCATCTTCTAAATCTGCTTCTGGGAGTGGCAGACAGCCCGCATCAAGACATTGCGGGACCATCTTCTGAATCTACTTCTGGGAGAGACCGGATCCCCGAGAAGAGCTCCTAGAAGCCTGTCGTTTGGGAGCTCTTCGGCCATCCCAGAAGTGGAAAAAAGCTGAATGCCAGGAGGCATACGCCTAATCTTAATGCGGAAGCTGATCAGGAGGGAGAGGAGAGCACTTTACCCAGTCAGCACTTTGACTTTGAGAAGACGCCTCAAGTCGAAGCACGAGAAGAAATATTTCAGGTGCCAACAGGAGAGGCACACAAGGGTGAAGCTGCGCCAGGCGTTCGTAAACAGGAGCTGAAGAAACAGTTTTACTAGCAGTTCTGACAACACATCCTGCTGGTGTTAACAACACATGCAAGTGTTTGAAACTTACAATGCTCCAAAATGGGTCTAACCTTCCTTGCCCTGACTTCCGTCCATTTGGGGGATCCAAAGTACTTCCTGTGCCCTTTTCTCGAACCGCTCAGCACTAGTTATTTCATCCTATAAGCGCGATATAACCCGGAAGACAGCTCATTGGCCACTGCACCGGCAACGTTGCTGTGAGCATTGCCTGTACGTCACATGTTGATATTCGGATTAATCTTTATGATTGTGTTTTTTAAAAAAAACTCAGGATTTGGTAATAATATGATTTATTTTACTGACGGAAGTGGATGCGGTTAATGGCAACCAGTTCAGGGCAAACACAGTCCACTCCTTTGTTGTGGAAGCATAGATTTTGACAAAATAATATACATATTAATTCTGTATATTGTAAAGAAAAGAAGAATTTCCAAAGCTAAGTGCCAGGTCCATGGATCATCCTAAAGACCTATGAACTGCAGTGTCAGTACTCCCAGGAGCACACCGTCTGCAAGTAAAAAAAATAAAAATACAGCCACCCTAAAACATAAATGCTAGAACGCTTCATGCCAGGTGTTACACTATAGCTCAACAACTTTTTCTCCCCCAGCCCCTTGCCTTTTGAGACTTGTAATACCGTTGCTTCCAGTAGCATTGAGATAATATTTCCGGCTTGCAAGGTGCCTGTTGGATAAAATCTAGAAGATTGTAGATACGTTAATCGATAGCGCCCAAACTATACAAGAACAAATACATTATACAACAACTATATATATATATATATATACACACACACACACACATATGACTTCAGGAAATGCCCAGAACATTTGCCGCAATCCCTGCCTGACTACACAGCCTATCGGTCATTCACCTGGCAAGATGTACCGATGAATGAGGTCGCCGCCAGCTTGCAATGGATGCTGCATGCTGGGAAATGTTGTTCACCTGTGGAAACAGAGGCGATTCCAGGCCGTGTTTTTGAGGCAGCCCACACTACTTCAGGCGGTGGGAAGGACACACTCTTTTAAAAGCGGGACTGCAAGCAACAGTGGCGAATTACTAACCAGGGGGGCATTTTGAGAAAGGAAAGCAAACCTCCGAAACGCGTCAATGCCCATGGTTTATCAATAAAGAATTGAAGTCACCACGAACCTCGAGTGCCGCCTAAAAAGTCTTCTTCTTCTGGGGCAGACTTCCTTGGGAATATATATATATATATATATATATATATATATATATATATATATATATATATATATATATATATATATATATATATATATATATATATATATATATATGTATGTATATATATACACACAAACATATATCAAAAACATCTAAATTGCTTAATCATGAAACGTGCAAAAAGTATGCACTCACATATACATGTAAATGTATGTTCAGTCTTTCATCCTTCGAGGCTGATAAAAATAAGTATCATTGACATGGGTAGTAATGAGTTTTAGAGAGGAGAAGAAGACGAAGAAGAAAAAGAAAAAGAAGACGAAGAAGAAATAGAAAAAGAAGACGAAGAAGAAAAAGAAAAGTCAAGTAATATGTTAATTACAATTCTTTGTGTGTGTTACACATATTGCCCGCAGTACTAAGTTAGAAACCGAAGAAAGAGATAATGAAGTGTAAAAAGATCGAAATAGAGGAGAGACAAGCAGAGAAACGAGTAAAGTGGGAAAGAAAGGAACAACAAACTTAAGAGGGTAAATAGAAAAAATAAGAAAAAAATCAATCATGCAAATAATGGAAAGAAAGGAAATAATTAAATGATAGGAAAAAAGGGAAAGAAAGAAGGAGAAATAAGAACAATAGAACTAAAAGCAAAAAAGAAAGAAACAAGGAGAAAGAAAGGAAAATGAACCAAACAGAGGAAAATACAGGAAAGAACTAAATAAAGAACCTACGACACAGAAAGGGAATGCGAAAAAAGAAAGAAGCGAGAAAAAGAAGGACTTAAGCGAGCATGCAATTGTGTTCACTGTATGAACACCGCATGTGATGGAGAGCACGCATGGCGGAGGTGGATGCGGCGTGCTGCAGAGCCGTGCGTCCGAAGGGCTCACGGGGTGCAGACCCTGTCCGGCTGGGGCCGCGGTATTTATAGCGCCCGGTGGCACTGCACTGCTGGACCTGACGTCAGGCGCCAGCACCCGATCCGGCGTCCTCTGAAACCTAGCCCTGAAACAGGAGAAGCGGCTACACACAATTCCCAGGGCCTCGACATAAGGTAGAGCGATAAATATACACCGCTAATGAGCAATTACCATATAATCACCTCCCAATTAGCTGGCATAATGATGAATTAAACATTCGAGCCGCCTGGATTAGGTTTCCGACTTTGTGTATTATTGACGAGGGCCCGGCTTCTGCAGAGCACCAAAATATCGAATGAGATAGGGGGTTTTCAGCTGGGGTAATTATAAATTCAATGCTTGGCCCATTGTGTGTGTCACTTGTCTAATGAAACGTGTCAGAAGGAGGGACGCCATCCCCTCACTTCAAGTTTCTTATTTGGTATTGACCAGTGGTGTTTTATAATCCTTTCCTCGGGTGTAAAGTATCTGAGCTTTCAGAAGAGCTTCATAACAGACCCAGGCTTGTGTGTTCTTCTGTTCAGGCATGGAAGGCATACGCAGAGGAACATTACACACATATTGTATAAGGATTCCACAAAGGAAATTAAAATTATAGGGGCTGCTAATGCTATTGTCCAAGGCTTAGCTTCCCCTCGGGACTCGGACCTGCGACCTCAGCTTTACACACAGGAACATACAGCAGTATCCAACCCACTGAGCTACCTTCTAGGGGAGGGTTTAGCAGCTAATGGCCAGGAGGCTTAGAGTCCATGTGAGGGCAACAAAAATGGGAAGCTGGTCACTATTTTAGAGAATTATATATTGCCATCAAGGATGGTGGCAGGGAAAGGTGGCTGGTTTGGCTAGCTATGGGGCTGTAAGACGAGGACATTTTGGCCAGGTGTGGGGTAGAGAGATGCAAGATGGTTGCCCTGTCTTTGGCAGAGAAGTTGTGAGTCATCGACTGGCCAGTGACAGGCAGGAGAGGACACCTCGGCTAGTAAGTGGCAAGGTGGCGCAGGGTGATCAAACTAAACCGAGGCAAGATTGTGCTGGGTAGTCCAATACATTGGGCAGAAAGCCTGTGTTCTTTGATCAGCCTTCGCAGGGGTGTGTATGCAGATTCCACAGCTTTGGTCAGGGATCTGTGGTGCTCCGCAGACATGACCAGTGAAGTGTAGTTTGTGTGGTTGGTCATGGTGGATTGTGTGGGCAACCACCATAGGATTGGGTGCAGTGGGGTTTACCTCTTTTAAGCAGGTGGTGTTTATTGATAGAAAACAAAACAGGTATGTGGAGGGTCAAGGGGATATTTAATGACCTGTCTGCTCATACCCCTAAATACAATATACAACACACAAAAGAGCAGACCAGGTCTGGAGAAAGGTGTGTAGCTGTACTGGCCAGGGTGCAAATAAAAGGATGTATACATGAACACATGATGCTGAAAATCACTGGCTAGATGAATCCCATCAGACCACCCTTATGGTGGAATTTACGTCATGTGGGATGTTACTGATCATTCCAAAACACAACCGACCTTGTAGTGCCGATGTAGAAATGGATGTCAGGAAGATAGCCGTGATAATCATCATAAAGTGATATTGGCTAGAGTGCAGTGCCTATATGACAGTAGTGAAATAAAATTGACTACATGGGCGTTATAAAGTATTCAAAACGCACTCCATGTGTCAAAAGTTAAAAACACGCCGGGTAATAGGATTACCCAATGGCGCAGTGAAGAACGGTCGACATGTTTCAGCTCTAGGGACTTTCCCCAGCTTTCTTCAGGACCAAAACCAGAAATGCTACTGCAACCATAAGTGAAATGTTAAATCAATACCAAACAATGTACTAAAAAATGGGTACATATCTACCAGGAACCATCATAGTTGAATGTCCACTGGAAGGCAAGGAGAACATCTTCTTCCTAAAAAATGAAGTTTGATTTACAACAACACCATATATCGAATATACATCTAGATACCTACACACAAGCCGCACAGACAAAACACACTTGCATGAATAATTGACATTCAGCATAATTTGAAAAAAGCTTAATAGCTCAAACAACATGAGGCATTTCCTCATGGTGCTACTCACCCAGCCTTGTGTGGGTGAAGACCTCACCTCACCCGGCAACCGCTCGGGAGTATGAGGCCCGCTCTATAGTGTAGATAAAAGGAAACCATGAGTGCACAGCTTTATAGTTTCCAAGCCAATTGCTCTACACAGAAACCTAACAGACGTGTGATAGTGCCCCAACTGTTCACCCTCACAAAACCTACATTAATGTCCATCGGACATATTGCGGAACCAAATGCTAAAGTGCCCCTAGTCACTCGGACACGAAAACATACTCATGTTTGACCTGTGTGGGTGTTCCTCATAGGTTGAAAAAAAACATATCCTAGAAAGCAGTATGTAATTATGTGTACCCCCGGACCAGTAATCAGGAATAACCATGGTAAAGGGTTCAACAGATACCCAACGACATTAAACAGCAAAGTCCTTGGTGAAGACCTAAAAACTCATGGGCTTAACGGGCCATCAGATAGAAAACACAAGTTTCCTCAGCTGCACCACGAGACTCAATAGTACGAGTTACCTCAATTCTACCACTGGCAAATATAAGTTAACTACAGCGAGATAACCAGAAGACTGACCTGTCCGTCGGTGCCACGGATGGTGAACCGAGCGGAAGTGGAGGTGTCGGTGTAACCGCCCATCGTACTTTTATAACTGCCGATAATTAAAAGAAGTGGCCGTAATCGCCATTGAAAATCAGCAGACTCTGGCGTGAAAAAGGAGACACTGCTCATACGCGCATGCGCAATGGCGCGAAACAAACTGAGGACGTCAGCGTGAGCAGAGAGATACTGCTCTTGCGCACATGCGCTGTCACCAGAAACTCACAAACAATAACGTGTAAATCGTTATTATCTATGTAATTATTTGAAGGAAAGCACCAACTAACAATTAACAGGGACATGGATGTCGAGGGTGCAGGTGGATTAGACGAAACCCGAATATGCAGGCAATGCTGTTCAAACTCGAAGAGCATACAGTGAGTAGTCACTTAGGTCTAGAAAGCACCCTGAATCCTTATATATGTCCGATTGTAGGACCGTGTATAAGTGTCCTACGCCCGATGTTTGTTTATATAGGAAAGGGTTTAAGCTGAGGTATCTCGGGTGGATTACTTGTGGTGTGGAGGGACTTGGACCCCAAGAAGCAATCAGAGAAATGAATTGTCTATGTAGAGTCACACTAAAATGGAGTGTGACATCCACTACAGACTGTTTCTCCTACGGAGTACTGTATCTCCAAATACACACTAGTAGTAAAGTTATAAAGGGTCGCTTTTCATTAAGGCACAACATGGCCCATGAATAGGGTCATTATGTTCATGCTTAAAGGGATTTATAATTGTCTCAGATGTCAAAGAAAGTAGGTGCCAGAATGGGTTTATCAGAAGGGAGGCATACACAATTATGTTAGGTGAGCTTCAAGGTTGCAACCAGAAGTGCGTTGCATCCATTCACAAAAAGACCCGCAACTAAAAAGTTGCTCTTAATTCTAGAAAACAAAACAGGTATGTGGAGGGTCAAGGGGATATTTAATGACCTGTCTGCTCATACCCCTAAATACAATATACAACACACAAAAGAGCAGACCAGGTCTGGAGAAAGGTGTGTAGCTGTACTGGCCAGGGTGCAAATAAAAGGATGTATACATGAACACATGATGCTGAAAATCACTGGCTAGATGAATCCCATCAGACCACCCTTATGGTGGAATTTACGTCATGTGGGATGTTACTGATCATTCCAAAACACAACCGACCTTGTAGTGCCGATGTAGAAATGGATGTCAGGAAGATAGCCGTGATAATCATCATAAAGTGATATTGGCTAGAGTGCAGTGCCTATATGACAGTAATGAAATAAAATTGACTACATGGGCGTTATAAAGTATTCAAAACGCACTCCATGTGTCAAAAGTTAAAAACACGCCGGGTAATAGGATTACCCAATGGCGCAGTGAAGAACGGTCGACATGTTTCAGCTCTAGGGACTTTCCCCAGCTTTCTTCAGGACCAAAACCAGAAATGCTACTGCAACCATAAGTGAAATGTTAAATCAATACCAAACAATGTACTAAAAAATGGGTACATATCTACCAGGAACCATCATAGTTGAATGTCCACTGGAAGGCAAGGAGAACATCTTCTTCCTAAAAAATGAAGTTTGATTTACAACAACACCATATATCGAATATACATCTAGATACCTACACACAAGCCGCACAGACAAAACACACTTGCATGAATAATTGACATTCAGCATAATTTGAAAAAAGCTTAATAGCTCAAACAACATGAGGCATTTCCTCATGGTGCTACTCACCCAGCCTTGTGTGGGTGAAGACCTCACCTCACCCGGCAACCGCTCGGGAGTATGAGGCCCCGCTCTATAGTGTAGATAAAAGGAAACCATGAGTGCACAGCTTTATAGTTTCCAAGCCAATTGCTCTACACAGAAACCTAACAGACGTGTGATAGTGCCCCAACTGTTCACCCTCACAAAACCTACATTAATGTCCATCGGACATATTGCGGAACCAAATGCTAAAGTGCCCCTAGTCACTCGGACACGAAAACATACTCATGTTTGACCTGTGTGGGTGTTCCTCATGGGTTGAAAAAAAACATATCCTAGAAAGCAGTATGTAATTATGTGTACCCCCGGACCAGTAATCAGGAATAACCATGGTAAAGGGTTCAACAGATACCCAACGACATTAAACAGCAAAGTCCTTGGTGAAGACCTAAAAACTCATGGGCTTAACGGGCCATCAGATAGAAAACACAAGTTTCCTCAGCTGCACCACGAGACTCAATAGTACGAGTTACCTCAATTCTACCACTGGCAAATATAAGTTAACTACAGCGAGATAACCAGAAGACTGACCTGTCCGTCGGTGCCACGGATGGTGAACCGAGCGGAAGTGGAGGTGTCGGTGTAACCGCCCATCGTACTTTTATAACTGCCGATAATTAAAAGAAGTGGCCGTAATCGCCATTGAAAATCAGCAGACTCTGGCGTGAAAAAGGAGACACTGCTCATACGCGCATGCGCAATGGCGCGAAACAAACTGAGGACGTCAGCGTGAGCAGAGAGATACTGCTCTTGCGCACATGCGCTGTCACCAGAAACTCACAAACAATAACGTGTAAATCGTTATTATCTATGTAATTATTTGAAGGAAAGCACCAACTAACAATTAACAGGGACATGGATGTCGAGGGTGCAGGTGGATTAGACGAAACCCGAATATGCAGGCAATGCTGTTCAAACTCGAAGAGCATACAGTGAGTAGTCACTTAGGTCTAGAAAGCACCCTGAATCCTTATATATGTCCGATTGTAGGACCGTGTATAAGTGTCCTACGCCCGATGTTTGTTTATATAGGAAAGGGTTTAAGCTGAGGTATCTCGGGTGGATTACTTGTGGTGTGGAGGGACTTGGACCCCAAGAAGCAATCAGAGAAATGAATTGTCTATGTAGAGTCACACTAAAATGGAGTGTGACATCCACTACAGACTGTTTCTCCTACGGAGTACTGTATCTCCAAATACACACTAGTAGTAAAGTTATAAAGGGTCGCTTTTCATTAAGGCACAACATGGCCCATGAATAGGGTCATTATGTTCATGCTTAAAGGGATTTATAATTGTCTCAGATGTCAAAGAAAGTAGGTGCCAGAATGGGTTTATCAGAAGGGAGGCATACACAATTATGTTAGGTGAGCTTCAAGGTTGCAACCAGAAGTGCGTTGCATCCATTCACAAAAAGACCCGCAACTAAAAAGTTGCTCTTAATTCTAGAAAACAAAACAGGTATGTGGAGGGTCAAGGGGATATTTAATGACCTGTCTGCTCATACCCCTAAATACAATATACAACACACAAAAGAGCAGACCAGGTCTGGAGAAAGGTGTGTAGCTGTACTGGCCAGGGTGCAAATAAAAGGATGTATACATGAACACATGATGCTGAAAATCACTGGCTAGATGAATCCCATCAGACCACCCTTATGGTGGAATTTACGTCATGTGGGATGTTACTGATCATTCCAAAACACAACCGACCTTGTAGTGCCGATGTAGAAATGGATGTCAGGAAGATAGCCGTGATAATCATCATAAAGTGATATTGGCTAGAGTGCAGTGCCTATATGACAGTAATGAAATAAAATTGACTACATGGGCGTTATAAAGTATTCAAAACGCACTCCATGTGTCAAAAGTTAAAAACACGCCGGGTAATAGGATTACCCAATGGCGCAGTGAAGAACGGTCGACATGTTTCAGCTCTAGGGACTTTCCCCAGCTTTCTTCAGGACCAAAACCAGAAATGCTACTGCAACCATAAGTGAAATGTTAAATCAATACCAAACAATGTACTAAAAAATGGGTACATATCTACCAGGAACCATCATAGTTGAATGTCCACTGGAAGGCAAGGAGAACATCTTCTTCCTAAAAAATGAAGTTTGATTTACAACAACACCATATATCGAATATACATCTAGATACCTACACACAAGCCGCACAGACAAAACACACTTGCATGAATAATTGACATTCAGCATAATTTGAAAAAAGCTTAATAGCTCAAACAACATGAGGCATTTCCTCATGGTGCTACTCACCCAGCCTTGTGTGGGTGAAGACCTCACCTCACCCGGCAACCGCTCGGGAGTATGAGGCCCCGCTCTATAGTGTAGATAAAAGGAAACCATGAGTGCACAGCTTTATAGTTTCCAAGCCAATTGCTCTACACAGAAACCTAACAGACGTGTGATAGTGCCCCAACTGTTCACCCTCACAAAACCTACATTAATGTCCATCGGACATATTGCGGAACCAAATGCTAAAGTGCCCCTAGTCACTCGGACACGAAAACATACTCATGTTTGACCTGTGTGGGTGTTCCTCATGGGTTGAAAAAAAACATATCCTAGAAAGCAGTATGTAATTATGTGTACCCCCGGACCAGTAATCAGGAATAACCATGGTAAAGGGTTCAACAGATACCCAACGACATTAAACAGCAAAGTCCTTGGTGAAGACCTAAAAACTCATGGGCTTAACGGGCCATCAGATAGAAAACACAAGTTTCCTCAGCTGCACCACGAGACTCAATAGTACGAGTTACCTCAATTCTACCACTGGCAAATATAAGTTAACTACAGCGAGATAACCAGAAGACTGACCTGTCCGGTGGTGCCACGGATGGTGAACCGAGCGGAAGTGGAGGTGTCGGTGTAACCGCCCATCGTACTTTTATAACTGCCGATAATTAAAAGAAGTGGCCGTAATCGCCATTGAAAATCAGCAGACTCTGGCGTGAAAAAGGAGACACTGCTCATACGCGCATGCGCAATGGCGCGAAACAAACTGAGGACGTCAGCGTGAGCAGAGAGATACTGCTCCTGCGCACATGCGCTGTCACCAGAAACTCACAAACAATAACGTGTAAATCGTTATTATCTATGTAATTATTTGAAGGAAAGCACCAACTAACAATTAACAGGGACATGGATGTCGAGGGTGCAGGTGGATTAGACGAAACCCGAATATGCAGGCAATGCTGTTCAAACTCGAAGAGCATACAGTGAGTAGTCACTTAGGTCTAGAAAGCACGCTGAATCCTTATATATGTCCGATTGTAGGACCGTGTATAAGTGTCCTACGCCCGATGTTTGTTTATATAGGAAAGGGTTTAAGCTGAGGTATCTCGGGTGGATTACTTGTGGTGTGGAGGGACTTGGACCCCAAGAAGCAATCAGAGAAATGAATTGTCTATGTAGAGTCACACTAAAATGGAGTGTGACATCCACTACAGACTGTTTCTCCTACGGAGTACTGTATCTCCAAATACACACTAGTAGTAAAGTTATAAAGGGTCGCTTTTCATTAAGGCACAACATGGCCCATGAATAGGGTCATTATGTTCATGCTTAAAGGGATTTATAATTGTCTCAGATGTCAAAGAAAGTAGGTGCCAGAATGGGTTTATCAGAAGGGAGGCATACACAATTATGTTAGGTGAGCTTCAAGGTTGCAACCAGAAGTGCGTTGCATCCATTCACAAAAAGACCCGCAACTAAAAAGTTGCTCTTAATTCTAGAAAACAAAACAGGTATGTGGAGGGTCAAGGGGATATTTAATGACCTGTCTGCTCATACCCCTAAATACAATATACAACACACAAAAGAGCAGACCAGGTCTGGAGAAAGGTGTGTAGCTGTACTGGCCAGGGTGCAAATAAAAGGATGTATACATGAACACATGATGCTGAAAATCACTGGCTAGATGAATCCCATCAGACCACCCTTATGGTGGAATTTACGTCATGTGGGATGTTACTGATCATTCCAAAACACAACCGACCTTGTAGTGCCGATGTAGAAATGGATGTCAGGAAGATAGCCGTGATAATCATCATAAAGTGATATTGGCTAGAGTGCAGTGCCTATATGACAGTAGTGAAATAAAATTGACTACATGGGCGTTATAAAGTATTCAAAACGCACTCCATGTGTCAAAAGTTAAAAACACGCCGGGTAATAGGATTACCCAATGGCGCAGTGAAGAACGGTCGACATGTTTCAGCTCTAGGGACTTTCCCCAGCTTTCTTCAGGACCAAAACCAGAAATGCTACTGTAACCATAAGTGAAATGTTAAATCAATACCAAACAATGTACTAAAAAATGGGTACATATCTACCAGGAACCATCATAGTTGAATGTCCACTGGAAGGCAAGGAGAACATCTTCTTCCTAAAAAATGAAGTTTGATTTACAACAACACCATATATCGAATATACATCTAGATACCTACACACAAGCCGCACAGACAAAACACACTTGCATGAATAATTGACATTCAGCATCATTTGAAAAAAGCTTAATAGCTCAAACAACATGAGGCATTTCCTCATGGTGCTACTCACCCAGCCTTGTGTGGGTGAAGACCTCACCTCACCCGGCAACCGCTCGGGAGTATGAGGCCCCGCTCTATAGTGTAGATAAAAGGAAACCATGAGTGCACAGCTTTATAGTTTCCAAGCCAATTGCTCTACACAGAAACCTAACAGACGTGTGATAGTGCCCCAACTGTTCACCCTCACAAAACCTACATTAATGTCCATCGGACATATTGCGGAACCAAATGCTAAAGTGCCCCTAGTCACTCGCACACGAAAACATACTCATGTTTGACCTGTGTGGGTGTTCCTCATAGGTTGAAAAAAAACATATCCTAGAAAGCAGTATGTAATTATGTGTACCCCCGGACCAGTAATCAGGAATAACCATGGTAAAGGGTTCAACAGATACCCAACGACATTAAACAGCAAAGTCCTTGGTGAAGACCTAAAAACTCATGGGCTTAACGGGCCATCAGATAGAAAACACAAGTTTCCTCAGCTGCACCACGAGACTCAATAGTACGAGTTACCTCAATTCTACCACTGGCAAATATAAGTTAACTACAGCGAGATAACCAGAAGACTGACCTGTCCGTCGGTGCCACGGATGGTGAACCGAGCGGAAGTGGAGGTGTCGGTGTAACCGCCCATCGTACTTTTATAACTGCCGATAATAAAAAGAAGTGGCCGTAATCGCCATTGAAAATCAGCAGACTCTGGCGTGAAAAAGGAGACACTGCTCATACGCGCATGCGCAATGGCGCGAAACAAACTGAGGACGTCAGCGTGAGCAGAGAGATACTGCTCTTGCGCACATGCGCTGTCACCAGAAACTCACAAACAATAACGTGTAAATCGTTATTATCTATGTAATTATTTGAAGGAAAGCACCAACTAACAATTAACAGGGACATGGATGTCGAGGGTGCAGGTGGATTAGACGAAACCCGAATATGCAGGCAATGCTGTTCAAACTCGAAGAGCATACAGTGAGTAGTCACTTAGGTCTAGAAAGCACCCTGAATCCTTATATATGTCCGATTGTAGGACCGTGTATAAGTGTCCTACGCCCGATGTTTGTTTATATAGGAAAGGGTTTAAGCTGAGGTATCTCGGGTGGATTACTTGTGGTGTGGAGGGACTTGGACCCCAAGAAGCAATCAGAGAAATGAATTGTCTATGTAGAGTTACACTAAAATGGAGTGTGACATCCACTACAGACTGTTTCTCCTACGGAGTACTGTATCTCCAAATACACACTAGTAGTAAAGTTATAAAGGGTCGCTTTTCATTAAGGCACAACATGGCCCATGAATAGGGTCATTATGTTCATGCTTAAAGGGATTTATAATTGTCTCAGATGTCAAAGAAAGTAGGTGCCAGAATGGGTTTATCAGAAGGGAGGCATACACAATTATGTTAGGTGAGCTTCAAGGTTGCAACCAGAAGTGCGTTGCATCCATTCACAAAAAGACCAGCAACTAAAAAGTTGCTCTTAATTCTAGAAAACAAAACAGGTATGTGGAGGGTCAAGGGGATATTTAATGACCTGTCTGCTCATACCCCTAAATACAATATACAACACACAAAAGAGCAGACCAGGTCTGGAGAAAGGTGTGTAGCTGTACTGGCCAGGGTGCAAATAAAAGGATGTATACATGAACACATGATGCTGAAAATCACTGGCTAGATGAATCCCATCAGACCACCCTTATGGTGGAATTTACGTCATGTGGGATGTTACTGATCATTCCAAAACACAACCGACCTTGTAGTGCCGATGTAGAAATGGATGTCAGGAAGATAGCCGTGATAATCATCATAAAGTGATATTGGCTAGAGTGCAGTGCCTATATGACAGTAATGAAATAAAATTGACTACATGGGCGTTATAAAGTATTCAAAACGCACTCCATGTGTCAAAAGTTAAAAACACGCCGGGTAATAGGATTACCCAATGGCGCAGTGAAGAACGGTCGACATGTTTCAGCTCTAGGGACTTTCCCCAGCTTTCTTCAGGACCAAAACCAGAAATGCTACTGCAACCATAAGTGAAATGTTAAATCAATACCAAACAATGTACTAAAAAATGGGTACATATCTACCAGGAACCATCATAGTTGAATGTCCACTGGAAGGCAAGGAGAACATCTTCTTCCTAAAAAATGAAGTTTGATTTACAACAACACCATATATCGAATATACATCTAGATACCTACACACAAGCCGCACAGACAAAACACACTTGCATGAATAATTGACATTCAGCATAATTTGAAAAAAGCTTAATAGCTCAAACAACATGAGGCATTTCCTCATGGTGCTACTCACCCAGCCTTGTGTGGGTGAAGACCTCACCTCACCCGGCAACCGCTCGGGAGTATGAGGCCCCGCTCTATAGTGTAGATAAAAGGAAACCATGAGTGCACAGCTTTATAGTTTCCAAGCCAATTGCTCTACACAGAAACCTAACAGACGTGTGATAGTGCCCCAACTGTTCACCCTCACAAAACCTACATTAATGTCCATCGGACATATTGCGGAACCAAATGCTAAAGTGCCCCTAGTCACTCGGACACGAAAACATACTCATGTTTGACCTGTGTGGGTGTTCCTCATGGGTTGAAAAAAAACATATCCTAGAAAGCAGTATGTAATTATGTGTACCCCCGGACCAGTAATCAGGAATAACCATGGTAAAGGGTTCAACAGATACCCAACGACATTAAACAGCAAAGTCCTTGGTGAAGACCTAAAAACTCATGGGCTTAACGGGCCATCAGATAGAAAACACAAGTTTCCTCAGCTGCACCACGAGACTCAATAGTACGAGTTACCTCAATTCTACCACTGGCAAATATAAGTTAACTACAGCGAGATAACCAGAAGACTGACCTGTCCGGTGGTGCCACGGATGGTGAACCGAGCGGAAGTGGAGGTGTCGGTGTAACCGCCCATCGTACTTTTATAACTGCCGATAATTAAAAGAAGTGGCCGTAATCGCCATTGAAAATCAGCAGACTCTGGCGTGAAAAAGGAGACACTGCTCATACGCGCATGCGCAATGGCGCGAAACAAACTGAGGACGTCAGCGTGAGCAGAGAGATACTGCTCCTGCGCACATGCGCTGTCACCAGAAACTCACAAACAATAACGTGTAAATCGTTATTATCTATGTAATTATTTGAAGGAAAGCACCAACTAACAATTAACAGGGACATGGATGTCGAGGGTGCAGGTGGATTAGACGAAACCCGAATATGCAGGCAATGCTGTTCAAACTCGAAGAGCATACAGTGAGTAGTCACTTAGGTCTAGAAAGCACCCTGAATCCTTATATATGTCCGATTGTAGGACCGTGTATAAGTGTCCTACGCCCGATGTTTGTTTATATAGGAAAGGGTTTAAGCTGAGGTATCTCGGGTGGATTACTTGTGGTGTGGAGGGACTTGGACCCCAAGAAGCAATCAGAGAAATGAATTGTCTATGTAGAGTCACACTAAAATGGAGTGTGACATCCACTACAGACTGTTTCTCCTACGGAGTACTGTATCTCCAAATACACACTAGTAGTAAAGTTATAAAGGGTCGCTTTTCATTAAGGCACAACATGGCCCATGAATAGGGTCATTATGTTCATGCTTAAAGGGATTTATAATTGTCTCAGATGTCAAAGAAAGTAGGTGCCAGAATGGGTTTATCAGAAGGGAGGCATACACAATTATGTTAGGTGAGCTTCAAGGTTGCAACCAGAAGTGCGTTGCATCCATTCACAAAAAGACCCGCAACTAAAAAGTTGCTCTTAATTCTAGAAAACAAAACAGGTATGTGGAGGGTCAAGGGGATATTTAATGACCTGTCTGCTCATACCCCTAAATACAATATACAACACACAAAAGAGCAGACCAGGTCTGGAGAAAGGTGTGTAGCTGTACTGGCCAGGGTGCAAATAAAAGGATGTATACATGAACACATGATGCTGAAAATCACTGGCTAGATGAATCCCATCAGACCACCCTTATGGTGGAATTTACGTCATGTGGGATGTTACTGATCATTCCAAAACACAACCGACCTTGTAGTGCCGATGTAGAAATGGATGTCAGGAAGATAGCCGTGATAATCATCATAAAGTGATATTGGCTAGAGTGCAGTGCCTATATGACAGTAGTGAAATAAAATTGACTACATGGGCGTTATAAAGTATTCAAAACGCACTCCATGTGTCAAAAGTTAAAAACACGCCGGGTAATAGGATTACCCAATGGCGCAGTGAAGAACGGTCGACATGTTTCAGCTCTAGGGACTTTCCCCAGCTTTCTTCAGGACCAAAACCAGAAATGCTACTGCAACCATAAGTGAAATGTTAAATCAATACCAAACAATGTACTAAAAAATGGGTACATATCTACCAGGAACCATCATAGTTGAATGTCCACTGGAAGGCAAGGAGAACATCTTCTTCCTAAAAAATGAAGTTTGATTTACAACAACACCATATATCGAATATACATCTAGATACCTACACACAAGCCGCACAGACAAAACACACTTGCATGAATAATTGACATTCAGCATA
Source organism: Lissotriton helveticus (assembly GCF_964261635.1). Taxonomy (NCBI): domain Eukaryota; kingdom Metazoa; phylum Chordata; class Amphibia; order Caudata; family Salamandridae; genus Lissotriton; species Lissotriton helveticus. Next base: position 1,196,492,301 of record NC_136065.1, read on the forward strand.
ATTTGAAAAAAGCTTAATAGCTCAAACAACATGAGGCATTTCCTCATGGTGCTACTCACCCAGCCTTGTGTGGGTGAAGACCTCACCTCACCCGGCAACCGCTCGGGAGTATAAGGCCCCGCTCTATAGTGTAGATAAAAGGAAACCATGAGTGCACAGCTTTATAGTTTCCAAGCCAATTGCTCTACACAGAAACCTAACAGACGTGTGATAGTGCCCCAACTGTTCACCCTCACAAAACCTACATTAATGTCCATCGGACATATTGCGGAACCAAATGCTAAAGTGCCCCTAGTCACTCGGACACGAAAACATACTCATGTTTGACCTGTGTGGGTGTTCCTCATAGGTTGAAAAAAAACATATCCTAGAAAGCAGTATGTAATTATGTGTACCCCCGGACCAGTAATCAGGAATAACCATGGTAAAGGGTTCAACAGATACCCAACGACATTAAACAGCAAAGTCCTTGGTGAAGACCTAAAAACTCATGGGCTTAACGGGCCATCAGATAGAAAACACAAGTTTCCTCAGCTGCACCACGAGACTCAATAGTACGAGTTACCTCAATTCTACCACTGGCAAATATAAGTTAACTACAGCGAGATAACCAGAAGACTGACCTGTCCGTCGGTGCCACGGATGGTGAACCGAGCGGAAGTGGAGGTGTCGGTGTAACCGCCCATCGTACTTTTATAACTGCCGATAATAAAAAGAAGTGGCCGTAATCGCCATTGAAAATCAGCAGACTCTGGCGTGAAAAAGGAGACACTGCTCATACGCGCATGCGCAATGGCGCGAAACAAACTGAGGACGTCAGCGTGAGCAGAGAGATACTGCTCTTGCGCACATGCGCTGTCACCAGAAACTCACAAACAATAACGTGTAAATTGTTATTATCTATGTAATTATTTGAAGGAAAGCACCAACTAACAATTAACAGGGACATGGATGTCGAGGGTGCAGGTGGATTAGACGAAACCCGAATATGCAGGCAATGCTGTTCAAACTCGAAGAGCATACAGTGAGTAGTCACTTAGGTCTAGAAAGCACCCTGAATCCTTATATATGTCCGATTGTAGGACCGTGTATAAGTGTCCTACGCCCGATGTTTGTTTATATAGGAAAGGGTTTAAGCTGAGGTATCTCGGGTGGATTACTTGTGGTGTGGAGGGACTTGGACCCCAAGAAGCAATCAGAGAAATGAATTGTCTATGTAGAGTCACACTAAAATGGAGTGTGACATCCACTACAGACTGTTTCTCCTACGGAGTACTGTATCTCCAAATACACACTAGTAGTAAAGTTATAAAGGGTCGGTTTTCATTAAGGCACAACATGGCCCATGAATAGGGTCATTATGTTCATGCTTAAAGGGATTTATAATTGTCTCAGATGTCAAAGAAAGTAGGTGCCAGAATGGGTTTATCAGAAGGGAGGCATACACAATTATGTTAGGTGAGCTTCAAGGTTGCAACCAGAAGTGCGTTGCATCCATTCACAAAAAGACCCGCAACTAAAAAGTTGCTCTTAATTCTAGAAAACAAAACAGGTATGTGGAGGGTCAAGGGGATATTTAATGACCTGTCTGCTCATACCCCTAAATACAATATACAACACACAAAAGAGCAGACCAGGTCTGGAGAAAGGTGTGTAGCTGTACTGGCCAGGGTGCAAATAAAAGGATGTATACATGAACACATGATGCTGAAAATCACTGGCTAGATGAATCCCATCAGACCACCCTTATGGTGGAATTTACGTCATGTGGGATGTTACTGATCATTCCAAAACACAACCGACCTTGTAGTGCCGATGTAGAAATGGATGTCAGCAGATGTCAGATTATCGGCAGTTATAAAAGTACGATGGGCGGTTACACCGACACCTCCACTTCCGCTCGGTTCACCATCCGTGGCACCGACGGACAGGTCAGTCTTCTGGTTATCTCGCTGTAGTTAACTTATATTTGCCAGTGGTAGAATTGAGGTAACTCCTCGTACTATTGAGTCTCGTGGTGCAGCTGAGGAAACTTGTGTTTTCTATCTGATGGCCCGTTAAGCCCATGAGTTTTTAGGTCTTCACCAAGGACTTTGCTGTTTAATGTCGTTGGGTATCTGTTGAACCCTTTACCATGGTTATTCCTGATTACTGGTCCGGGGGTACACATAATTACATACTGCTTTCTAGGATATGTTTTTTTTCAACCTATGAGGAACACCCACACAGGTCAAACATGAGTATGTTTTCGTGTCCGAGTGACTAGGGGCACTTTAGCATTTGGTTCCGCAATATGTCCGATGGACATTAATGTAGGTTTTGTGAGGGTGAACAGTTGGGGCACTATCACACGTCTGTTAGGTTTCTGTGTAGAGCAATTGGCTTGGAAACTATAAAGCTGTGCACTCATGGTTTCCTTTTATCTACACTATAGAGCGGGGCCTCATACTCCCGAGCGGTTGCCGGGTGAGGTGAGGTCTTCACCCACACAAGGCTGGGTGAGTAGCACCATGAGGAAATGCCTCATGTTGTTTGAGCTATTAAGCTTTTTTCAAATTATGCTGAATGTCAATTATTCATGCAAGTGTGTTTTGTCTGTGCGGCTTGTGTGTAGGTATCTAGATGTATATTCGATATATGGTGTTGTTGTAAATCAAACTTCATTTTTTAGGAAGAAGATGTTCTCCTTGCCTTCCAGTGGACATTCAACTATGATGGTTCCTGGTAGATATGTACCCATTTTTTAGTACATTGTTTGGTATTGATTTAACATTTCACTTATGGTTGCAGTAGCATTTCTGGTTTTGGTCCTGAAGAAAGCTGGGGAAAGTCCCTAGAGCTGAAACATGTCGACCGTTCTTCACTGCGCCATTGGGTAATCCTATTACCCGGCGTGTTTTTAACTTTTGACACATGGAGTGCGTTTTGAATACTTTATAACGCCCATGTAGTCAATTTTATTTCACTACTGTCATATAGGCACTGCACTCTAGCCAATATCACTTTATGATGATTATCACGGCTATCTTCCTGACATCCATTTCTACATCGGCACTACAAGGTCGGTTGTGTTTTGGAATGATCAGTAACATCCCACATGACGTAAATTCCACCATAAGGGTGGTCTGATGGGATTCATCTAGCCAGTGATTTTCAGCATCATGTGTTCATGTATACATCCTTTTATTTGCACCATGGCCAGTACAGCTACACACCTTTCTCCAGACCTGGTCTGCTCTTTTGTGTGTTGTATATTGTATTTAGGGGTATGAGCAGACAGGTCATTAAATATCCCCTTGACCCTCCACATACCTGTTTTGTTTTCTAGAATTAAGAGCAACTTTTTAGTTGCGGGTCTTTTTGTGAATGGATGCAACGCACTTCTGGTTGCAACCTTGAAGCTCACCTAACATAATTGTGTATGCCTCCCTTCTGATAAACTCATTCTGGCACCTACTTTCTTTGACATCTGAGACAATTATAAATCCCTTTAAGCATGAACATAATGACCCTATTCATGGGCCATGTTGTGCCTTAATGAAAAGCGACCCTTTATAACTTTACTACTAGTGTGTATTTGGAGATACAGTACTCCGTAGGAGAAACAGTCTGTAGTGGATGTCACACTCCATTTTAGTGTGACTCTACATAGACAATTCATTTCTCTGATTGCTTCTTGGGGTCCAAGTCCCTCCACACCACAAGTAATCCACCCGAGATACCTCAGCTTAAACCCTTTCCTATATAAACAAACATCGGGCGTAGGACACTTATACACGGTCCTACAATCGGACATATATAAGGATTCAGGGTGCTTTCTAGACCTAAGTGACTACTCACTGTATGCTCTTCGAGTTTGAACAGCATTGCCTGCATATTCGGGTTTCGTCTAATCCACCTGCACCCTCGACATCCATGTCCCTGTTAATTGTTAGTTGGTGCTTTCCTTCAAATAATTACATAGATAATAACGATTTACACGTTATTGTTTGTGAGTTTCTGGTGACAGCGCATGTGCGCAAGAGCAGTATCTCTCTGCTCATGCTGACGTCCTCAGTTTGTTTCGCGCCATTGCGCCTGCGCGTATGAGCAGTGTCTCCTTTTTCACGCCAGAGTCTGCTGATTTTCAATGGCGATTACGGCCACTTCTTTTAATTATCGGCAGTTATAAAAGTACGATGGGCGGTTACACCGACACCTCCACTTCCGCTCGGTTCACCATCCGTGGCACCGACGGACAGGTCAGTCTTCTGGTTATCTCGCTGTAGTTAACTTATATTTGCCAGTGGTAGAATTGAGGTAACTCGTACTATTGAGTCTCGTGGTGCAGCTGAGGAAACTTGTGTTTTCTATCTGATGGCCCGTTAAGCCCATGAGTTTTTAGGTCTTCACCAAGGACTTTGCTGTTTAATGTCGTTGGGTATCTGTTGAACCCTTTACCATGGTTATTCCTGATTACTGGTCCGGGGGTACACATAATTACATACTGCTTTCTAGGATATGTTTTTTTTCAACCTATGAGGAACACCCACACAGGTCAAACATGAGTATGTTTTCGTGTCCGAGTGACTAGGGGCACTTTAGCATTTGGTTCCGCAATATGTCCGATGGACATTAATGTAGGTTTTGTGAGGGTGAACAGTTGGGGCACTATCACACGTCTGTTAGGTTTCTGTGTAGAGCAATTGGCTTGGAAACTATAAAGCTGTGCACTCATGGTTTCCTTTTATCTACACTATAGAGCGGGGCCTCATACTCCCGAGCGGTTGCCGGGTGAGGTGAGGTCTTCACCCACACAAGGCTGGGTGAGTAGCACCATGAGGAAATGCCTCATGTTGTTTGAGCTATTAAGCTTTTTTCAAATTATGCTGAATGTCAATTATTCATGCAAGTGTGTTTTGTCTGTGCGGCTTGTGTGTAGGTATCTAGATGTATATTCGATATATGGTGTTGTTGTAAATCAAACTTCATTTTTTAGGAAGAAGATGTTCTCCTTGCCTTCCAGTGGACATTCAACTATGATGGTTCCTGGTAGATATGTACCCATTTTTTAGTACATTGTTTGGTATTGATTTAACATTTCACTTATGGTTGCAGTAGCATTTCTGGTTTTGGTCCTGAAGAAAGCTGGGGAAAGTCCCTAGAGCTGAAACATGTCGACCGTTCTTCACTGTGCCATTGGGTAATCCTATTACCCGGCGTGTTTTTAACTTTTGACACATGGAGTGCGTTTTGAATACTTTATAACGCCCATGTAGTCAATTTTATTTCACTACTGTCATATAGGCACTGCACTCTAGCCAATATCACTTTATGATGATTATCACGGCTATCTTCCTGACATCCATTTCTACATCGGCACTACAAGGTCGGTTGTGTTTTGGAATGATCAGTAACATCCCACATGACGTAAATTCCACCATAAGGGTGGTCTGATGGGATTCATCTAGCCAGTGATTTTCAGCATCATGTGTTCATGTATACATCCTTTTATTTGCACCCTGGCCAGTACAGCTACACACCTTTCTCCAGACCTGGTCTGCTCTTTTGTGTGTTGTATATTGTATTTAGGGGTATGAGCAGACAGGTCATTAAATATCCCCTTGACCCTCCACATACCTGTTTTGTTTTCTAGAATTAAGAGCAACTTTTTAGTTGCGGGTCTTTTTGTGAATGGATGCAACGCACTTCTGGTTGCAACCTTGAAGCTCACCTAACATAATTGTGTATGCCTCCCTTCTGATAAACCCATTCTGGCACCTACTTTCTTTGACATCTGAGACAATTATAAATCCCTTTAAGCATGAACATAATGACCCTATTCATGGGCCATGTTGTGCCTTAATGAAAAGCGACCCTTTATAACTTTACTACTAGTGTGTATTTGGAGATACAGTACTCCGTAGGAGAAACAGTCTGTAGTGGATGTCACACTCCATTTTAGTGTGACTCTACATAGACAATTCATTTCTCTGATTGCTTCTTGGGGTCCAAGTCCCTCCACACCACAAGTAATCCACCCGAGATACCTCAGCTTAAACCCTTTCCTATATAAACAAACATCGGGCGTAGGACACTTATACACGGTCCTACAATCGGACATATATAAGGATTCAGGGTGCTTTCTAGACCTAAGTGACTACTCACTGTATGCTCTTCGAGTTTGAACAGCATTGCCTGCATATTCGGGTTTCGTCTAATCCACCTGCACCCTCGACATCCATGTCCCTGTTAATTGTTAGTTGGTGCTTTCCTTCAAATAATTACATAGATAATAACGATTTACACGTTATTGTTTGTGAGTTTCTGGTGACAGCGCATGTGCGCAAGAGCAGTATCTCTCTGCTCACGCTGACGTCCTCAGTTTGTTTCGCGCCATTGCGCATGCGCGTATGAGCAGTGTCTCCTTTTTCACGCCAGAGTCTGCTGATTTTCAATGGCGATTACGGCCACTTCTTTTAATTATCGGCAGTTATAAAAGTACGATGGGCGGTTACACCGACACCTCCACTTCCGCTCGGTTCACCATCCGTGGCACCGACGGACAGGTCAGTCTTCTGGTTATCTCGCTGTAGTTAACTTATATTTGCCAGTGGTAGAATTGAGGTAACTCGTACTATTGAGTCTCGTGGTGCAGCTGAGGAAACTTGTGTTTTCTATCTGATGGCCCGTTAAGCCCATGAGTTTTTAGGTCTTCACCAAGAACTTTGCTGTGTAATGTCGTTGGGTATCTGTTGAACCCTTTACCATGGTTATTCCTGATTACTGGTCCGGGGGTACACATAATTACATACTGCTTTCTAGGATATGTTTTTTTTCAACCTATGAGGAACACCCACACAGGTCAAACATGAGTATGTTTTCGTGTCCGAGTGACTAGGGGCACTTTAGCATTTGGTTCCGCAATATGTCCGATGGACATTAATGTAGGTTTTGTGAGGGTGAACAGTTGGGGCACTATCACACGTCTGTTAGGTTTCTGTGTAGAGCAATTGGCTTGGAAACTATAAAGCTGTGCACTCATGGTTTCCTTTTATCTACACTATAGAGCGGGGCCTCATACTCCCGAGCGGTTGCCGGGTGAGGTGAGGTCTTCACCCACACAAGGCTGGGTGAGTAGCACCATGAGGAAATGCCTCATGTTGTTTGAGCTATTAAGCTTTTTTCAAATTATGCTGAATGTCAATTATTCATGCAAGTGTGTTTTGTCTGTGCGGCTTGTGTGTAGGCATCTAGATGTATATTCGATATATGGTGTTGTTGTAAATCAAACTTCATTTTTTAGGAAGAAGATGTTCTCCTTGCCTTCCAGTGGACATTCAACTATGATGGTTCCTGGTAGATATGTACCCATTTTTTAGTACATTGTTTGGTATTGATTTAACATTTCACTTATGGTTGCAGTAGCATTTCTGGTTTTGGTCCTGAAGAAAGCTGGGGAAAGTCCCTAGAGCTGAAACATGTCGACCGTTCTTCACTGCGCCATTGGGTAATCCTATTACCCGGCGTGTTTTTAACTTTTGACACATGGAGTGCGTTTTGAATACTTTATAACGCCCATGTAGTCAATTTTATTTCACTACTGTCATATAGGCACTGCACTCTAGCCAATATCACTTTATGATGATTATCACGGCTATCTTCCTGACATCCATTTCTACATCGGCACTACAAGGTCGGTTGTGTTTTGGAATGATCAGTAACATCCCACATGACGTAAATTCCACCATAAGGGTGGTCTGATGGGATTCATCTAGCCAGTGATTTTCAGCATCATGTGTTCATGTATACATCCTTTTATTTGCACCCTGGCCAGTACAGCTACACACCTTTCTCCAGACCTGGTCTGCTCTTTTGTGTGTTGTATATGGTGTTTATTGATAACCTGTTCATGTTCAGGGAGTGTTGTGGGGTTCATGGACCATGGGTTGTGGGTGTATAGGGATTTCCTGATTAAAGAGAGGGAGGGGAGTGTGGCTGAATGACTATAGGAAGAGACAGTGACTCCCTATTCATAACAAAGGGAGTGTGGTGTGATCCCACGGCCATTGCCAGAACGTTGGCTGTCCAATATCTATTGGCAGGGCTGAACACAATAATTTGTCACTGATTCTCAAAGGGTATAACGACGTTCCTGGCAGCCACACAAAGGATGGCAGGCCAAGATTGGGGATGAACATAGAGTGGATCAGTAAATGCAGGAAGAGATGTGCAATGCCTTTCACCTCCTATGAGCAGCGGTATTGTGTGTTTGATCAGCACTGGGGGAAGTTGTAGTATGGTTACCTAGCCATTTATTGGATGATTTGCAGGAACGTCTAATGCAGTCCACGTGCTATGCTTATGGAGATAAAGTGTGTCTTGACACAGTTAAATTTTGTTTCACCAGACATCATCATCATGAAGTGCAGTGACTGGTGGATGAAACATGGGCTGAAGTTGTAGCGTGGTTGACCGTACAAGAGTATACAGTGTATTTGGCCTTGCAGAGAGAAGTAAAAAGATTATTTAGACATGGACAGAGGGTAAACTTCTCTGGTAAACTTTCCTAGGACAAAGGTCGTCATGGAACGGCCATGGGCAGGGAGGTGGTGCACTGTGAGACCCCCCAGGATATAGCGGCATGGATTAGCAAATTTAGAGGCACAAAAATGGAAATTTAGCAGCACAAATATAGAAATTTAGCGGCAATTTTGCGGCATTTTATTTGGCCATTTTTCCTACAACAAACACAGATATCTTAGTTTTATTAGTTATTTAACAGCATGAATGTATATTTGGTTTATTTACAATGTAGACACCTTGTTTCCCTCGAAAAGCAAAAGACTGCCCGCAAGATCGCAGACATCCACAACAGCTTCAACGCCACGACCGCCCCAACAAACACTGAGACCTCTTCCCCCACGACCACCACCAGCACCAACCGCATACTCTCCTGGACCAACATCAACGACGACAACAACATCACGATCATGAACACCATCCACTCCGGATCTCCGTCAGACCCATGTCCACACCACATCTTCAAGAAAGCCAGCACAGCCATCACACCCCATCTCCGGAAAGTCATCAACATCTCCTTCGAGACAGCAACCTTCCCGGAGAGCTGGAAGCACGCCGAGATCAACGCCTTACTCAAGAAACCCAAGGCGGACCCCAAGGACCTCAAGAACTTCCGGCCCATCTCCCTGCTCCCGTTCCCGGTGAAGGTCATCGAGAAGACCGTCAACAAACAACTGACCTGCTACCTCGAGGAGAACAGCATCCTGGACCCTTCCCAGTCTGGGTTCCGCAGCAACCACAGCACCGAAACTGCCCTCATCGCCGCTACCGATGACATCAGGACCCTACTAGACAACGGAGAAACAGCGGCCCTCATCCTCCGGGACCTGTCAGCCGCCTTCGACACGGACTGTTACCGCAAACTACGAACACACCTCCACGACGCCGGGATCCTAGAGAAGGCCCTGGCGTGGACCTCCTCCTTCCTCTCTGGCAGAACTCAGAACGTCCGCCTTCCCCCCTTCTGCTCTGAAGCCACCAAGATCATCTGCGGCATACCCCAGGGCTCATCCCTCAGCCCTACGCTGTTCAACATCTACATAGCACCACTCGCCCACGTCGCCCGACTGCACGACCTCAACATCATCTCCTATGCCGATGACACCCAGCTGATCCTCTCCCTCGCCAAGGACCCCCACACCACCAAAACCAACCTACACGAAGGAATGAAGGCCGTCGCCAAATGGATGAGGAACAGCCGACTGAAGCTGAACTCGGACAAGACGGGTGTCCTCATCCTCGGATCCACCCCGTCGGCCTGGGACGACTCCTGGTGGCTGATCGCACTGGGAACAGCTCCAACACCCACCGACCATGCACGCAACCTGGGGGTCATCCTCGACTCCACCCTCTCCATGACTAAGCAGGTCAACGCCGTCTCTTCCTCCTGTTTCAACACCCTCCGCATGCTCCGGAGGATCTACAAGTGGATCCCCACCGAAATGAGAAGAACGGTCACCCAGGCCCTCGTCAGCAGCAGGTTGGACTACGGAAACGCCCTCTACGCAGGAGCCTCGGTTAAACTCCTGAGACAGCTTCAACACATCCAGAACGCCTCGGCACGCCTGATCCTCGACATACCTCGCTGAAGCCACATCACACCCCACCTGAGAGACCTGCACTGGCTCCCCGTCAACAAGAGGATAACCTTCAAGATCTTCACCCACGCACACAAGGCACTCCACAACACCGGACCAACGTACCTTAACAGACGACTCAGCTTCTACACCCCCACCCGCCAGCTCCGCTCCGCCGACCTTGCCCTCGCCATAGTCCCCCGCATCCGAAGAGCGACCTCCGGCAGCAGATCGTTCTCCCACCTCTCTGCTAAGACCTGGAACACCCTCCCCACCCACCTACAGCAGACCCAAGACCTGCTGCCCTTCAGAAGACTCCTCAAGACCTGGCTCTTCGAGCAGTAGCAGCACCCCTCACCGCCTTGAGACCCTCACGGGTAAGTAGTGCGCTTTATAAATGATATGATTGATTGATTGAAAATAGGCTTCATGCATATGCCCCCAAGTTGTCTAGGGTTAATCGTGTGCGATAATTATTACCTGGTATACGTTTTGCCTTCAAAATGGGGCATAAAAATTAGGTTTTGGGGCTTACTACACCAAAATCCTCATGTCCCAGGCTTTACTGACGATGACCTCCACCACCTGCTAAAGTTTGGAAGGTTTGACCTGCCAAAATGTAACTGGAGAACATTGTGAAAGGTGCAGTGCCTGCTGCAAAAGCAGGAATTACCACACATTCCCAGAATTTAACAGGCCACTAAGAATTAGGGCCTTACCGCTTTGATGACGTGTTCAATAATTGATTCGTAGTTCATGGGCTGTCTGTTCATACTTATATCTGGTATGAGTGGGGCCTTAGGTGCAGCAGTGCAGGGGCCTCCCCATGCTCTGACCGAGCTCTTCATTACTGTTGGTCGATCCCGGTGGTAGGTTTGGCTCAACAAAGAACCAGTGAATGACCGGGCGCAGGCTGTACCAGCGTCTGCCTCTCCTTCATTCATCGGACCAGCTTCTCATGCGTCGCGAGGGGTCCCACGAGCGGCGCCACACCCAGCGCGCCCCTGGTGCCTCCGCACACAAGTGCTCAGACATGACAGTTGCCCCCTTAAGAAAAGCGAGAGACCGACGGAAGCACAGACACCAGGACATGGACATGGCCACTCCAAGAATGCGCCACAGGCCCGGGAGTGACAGCCGTTTCCTGGCCACCGGCCCCATCAAAGCAAGGAAGGGAGGTTTCTTCCCGGGAGAAACTGTTTGCTCTTATCCTAACCCTGCCAAGGCTATCCGTGCCACTTCCTCCCAATATACATTTAAAGCTGGGCAGGTATATGTGTAAGATAGCAGCAGATTGGCATCTACACTTAAGGCATCTGATTTTATCTGAATTTACATTTGCACCCCAACTCGTTTATCGGTCCGGTGTTATATACCTTTGCCATTTCTTTCATCAATGACATGCATCGCTGAAACAACAAATGCTTGTCTATACAAATTATTGACAAGTACAAATATACCTACTTTTACATTTATCAATTGTGAGGACATAAGCATGTTTAAAGTTACAATGCAGTCTGATATCAGCAATTGTTATACAAAGGAATTTGTCTAACTAGTGTGTGCAATGGGGCAGCCTATAATATCTATGTATTCTGACATGGATACCTACAAGCTGACAGTACTACTACACTTTCACAACTGCATTCAAAGTAGTGATGTCATCAATAAGGTCAGTGGTGGTGTAGCAGAGGTCACAGGCAGCCATAAATTGATTGTCCGTGATTTTTTGGGTCGTGAATTGTAACCATGACATTCTATACACTGTTTGGTGAGAGGGAGTAAAATCTAGTGATGCAGTGTTCCGTGGACTGGGGAATAAGAAAGGTTAAATGTGCTAACGGACAATACAACAGATAGTTTTTGCCACATTTACTTACCAGACCCTCCAGGATATAGCGGCTTTTGTAAAAATGCCGCGATTTCTACAAAAGTGCTGATTTCGCTGGCACTTTTGTAAAAATCGCGGCATTTTTACAAAAGTGCCGATTTTGCGGCAAACCGCGAAATCCTGGAAGGTCTGATTGTGGTTCCCCAGACAAGAGGTGTGGTGTAGTGTGGCTGGCTATGTACGGCAATATATAGATAGCGTGATTGACTTGCCATGGCTAGTGTGTGGATCATTAAATAACAATTACAGGGAAGCACATTGTGGTTTATTTCCATGGCCTAAAGGTATAACCTGGTTCACAAACAATGTGTTGGTATTAAGGAGGAGGTTACCAGCTACCTGCACACACATGCATTAAGATTGGCTAGTCATTGGTTAGTGTTATATGGTGACTTATGGTCATTGAAACAGTCATTAATTCAGGGTAGTGGTTAATACAATAGCACGATCATGCAGTCTTTTTTGTATAAGGTATGGCTGACAATGTGTAGGTGGCTTAGTTTGGTTATGCAAGCAGGAGAGGCTGTGTTTTTATACTTTTGATGAGTAATGTGGTACAAAAGGGGGTGGTGATGGACAGAGCATCGGAACCAATCAAACTCTCACACTCAGTCAAGAGATCTGGGTTTAATCCATCACCGTTCTTTAGCCCACTCTGCCACCCCAGTTCAGACATGGCCATATGCAAATCAGTCTGACCCTGTGCCTCATGGGAACAGTCCAGCTCGAACTGCCAAGCCATGCCTTCCCTGGACCGGAAACAAGCTTCCTAGGACCGGTTTCTGGCATTACAGCCGTCTTCAGCCAGGCTTGCTTGAATCCAGTGGCAAAGTGAGCAAGGGACTCACGTCTGAGCATACCCTGCCAACTTATGGCGAACAAAGCGGTACAAAAGGGGGTGGTGATGGACAGAGCATCGGAACCAATCAAACATTCACACCCAGTCAAGAGATCTGGGTTTAATCCATCACTGTTCTTTGACTGGGGGTGAATGTTTTGCCATTGTGCAACATTCCGTCCATCATCTTGTGTGTTTTGCTGTTCACCCTTTGATGAGTAATGGGCAGGTGCTGCTGCAAGCATGGTTTATAGGAAATCAGCAGTGAATGTATTTTGAATTATCGCCATTAAAGAGGAGGAATAGCTGGTTGACTACTGATGGGTAGTAGTTGTAGTATGGTTACAATAGGATGATTTGTTGTTATGTGATTGGTCAGTAAGAGTGTAGTGTAAATGGGGCCAGGGGCAGAGATATTCACTGGATCACAGCTATGAGCACAAAGGTGAAATATGGTTAATCTGCTGTGGGAATTGTTTTTAATGTAGCTGCTTTGGGGCACGGTCTCGCGCCGCTTGTAGATGGCGGCTCCTCCGTGAGCTCCGTGCGTTCGCGGAGCTCCGACTCTAATTGCAGACCGATTTTGCTCCTCGGCGGCAGTTGCGGAGATGGTTTTGTGTGGCTGAAGGGTCGGAGCAGCGAATGTAGCTGCTCTGACACCTCTAGGGCCACCTGCGTGTTTCTAGCAGCAACGGCAAATTTCCATTCAGAGAGGCGAGTGGCGGCCGCCATTTTGTCTGCTCTGCCCGATCCACACAGCATAAGGTAAACCGGCGTTTCACCATATCAACGCTCGGCAACGTTTTTTTCAGTTCGTTTTTCAAAGAAACAATGTCCTGCTTTCCTGTGCCAAGGATTCCACTGCCTGATAATATTTTCTGAAGGTAATGCCCTCAGCCTGCATTATGAGCATCTGCTATCAGCTTCTCTCCTCACAAGCTGCTTCTCTCGCGGTTCATGACTGCTGCTGCCTCTATCTTTCTCCTTTTTACCAAGTTTATGAGCAGAGATTGTTTTAATTATCTGCTGCATTTCTCATGCTGTACCTTGCTGAACCAGTTCTAAGAATTTTTTCTCTCCGTGTTGGTCACCCCTCCTAACCTCTGAAATCTGGCTTCTGTTTTAATATTTACTATGACACCTTGACTTTCTTGCCAGATAGTACTTACTACATTGCTGACGTAGGGTGACATCTATTTTTTCATTGGTTTAGTTTTTTTTTTCTGGAGCCTCACTCTTTATTGATGCGTCTAATCATATGGGCAGATTGAAGTCCTCATTAAAAATTGCGTCTTGCTCTCCTCATCGTTTCAAGATGGCGAATGAAGCTCCACTCTCTGTCAAAGCTTTGTCTTCAGGAACCAAACCTTAGAGAGCCAAAAATGACCCCCCTCCCCCCATCCTATCCTCTCAGAATCCTGTTCTTGATATTATTTTAGATGAAGTAAGAGGTCTTAAATCCTTTATGTCCACAACTAATGAGAAACCTCAACAAATAGAGGATAGGTGGATTAGTATGGAAGCTAAAGTGTTGGATATGGAGCAACGCATCAGTGATCTTCATAATGTTTCTACAAAAATTCCGGTTTTGGAGCAGGAAATTCATCGTCTAAACCTCCACACAGAGGACCTTGAAAAAATCGTAATAGGCGCAATAATTTATAATAATCTTGAAGGTCCAGATATGCTTCTTTTTCTTAAAATTTTTTTACCAGAACGTTTGGACCTTTCCCAGAGCCTTCTTTAAATATTCAGCATGCCCATAGACTTGGACGTGTTCAACTTCATGCCTCCAAACCTAGAGGAATCATTATGCTATTTTTGGAATTTACTGATTTAATGTGAGTCCTCTCAGCAGCTAAATCGAAACGTCACCTCAAATGGTCTGGTCACAACATCTTCATATCACAATGTTACTAATGCCAGAAGAAAATAATTCTTGGGTCTTCGTCCACAAATGAGACAATTGAACATTTGTTATGGTATCCTTCATCCTTGCTTATGTAAAATTACTCATGAGGGTTCCACACGTTCGTTTGACGACCCCACTGAATTGAGGTCATTCCTCCAGAGCATTTCTTCAGGTTCAGCTAGTGGTGCTTCATATAATCCTTAGCAATCTTGTTATCTGTTTGGTATATCTTGTTCATTATGGCTGTTTGTTACTCTATCGCTTTTATCTTTCTCCCAGTCGCTTCATCTCTTGTTTGCGCAGTAACGCTCCATGTACGTGTTTTTGTCACTTTTTCATAGATCCGGACTTTGTTCCTTAATCTATCTTCTTTTGTTTCTATTTGTATTCCTTTTCTCTATTTTCTCTACTTTCTGGTTTCTTTCTTTCTGTCTCTCTCACTTGCTGTTGTTTCATTTGTGGCATGTTCTCATTTATGATATTTGTTTTTTGGGAGCGTATTTTCTCTTTGTTTCTCATGTGTGCCTTTTCTTCCTTCTTAGCCTTATCCCTGATGTGTATCATATCTTTACATGTACGACCCTCTCATCCCTTCATCATGTGTAAGATTGTTAGGTGGAAAGTTCGTTATCTTGGACATCCCATCAAATGACAAAAGGTACTATCTCATTCGTCCAAACTAAACTCTCAGGTTTCTTTTCTTCAAGAAACGCATTGCAGTGAAGCAGAATCACTTAAATTGAAAAGACAATGGGTGGGTCAAGTTGTTTATTCTCCTGCTTCCGGCAAAAAAGGGGGTGTTGCCATACTGTTTCATAAAGCTTTGTCTTCACAAGTTCTCTCTACACAAAATGATGAAATTGGACGATGGGTAATGGCAAAGGTTGTTATACAAAACAAAACATTGGTACTAAATATTTATGGCCCTGTTAAACCAGACCCTCAGTTTTAGAATGACATTAAGATTTTACTTTCTTCCATTGATTGTCCCAATATTGTTATTGCTGGTGATTTAATCAATGGATTGACCCCTTTTCTGATAGATTATCTACATGTAAATTTAATCCGGATAAATCTCACAAAGCATTTCAGTCGGCCATTACCTCTCATCCTTTGTATGATGTTTGGAAAACTTGTAACCCCGATTTACTTGAATATACTTTCTTTTCTAATGTTCACCAGACACGCTCGCGAATTGATTATATTTTGGTTAGTAAATCATTACTTCCCTCTATTCAATCCTCCAACATTGGTGCTATTTTTATCTCTGACCATGCTCCAGTACATACTGTTTTAGACCTCTCCCATTACTCCCCAAACATTCAGTCGATGGAAACTCAATAATTTCTTATTATCTGATCATGCTTTTTTTAGTGAGGCTAATTCATTTATTTCTGAATTCTTTTGTATTAACAATCCATTAGATACCTCTGTTTCTAATACTTGGGATGCATTCAACGCCTCTTTCCGTGCCTTCACTATTTCATATGTTTCGAAAAAAAAGAACACAACTCGGAAAAAATACACTGACCAGTTCCAGCACCTTAAACTACTAGAACATACATATTTCACATCCAAATCATCTACCAATTTACATGAATTGATCAAAGCCAAAGCTGAACTACATAAACTTGCCACAACGGAAGAATGTAATATTCTCCTTAAAATAAAGTCTAAATTTCACAGTGGCCAAAACAAAGCGGGTAAGATGCTATTTGAAAATTAAATCTGAACGCAACTCATTGGTTCTATTTCAAATGAATCAACTAAAAAATTGGTATCGTCTGGTGAGGATATTGTTAATATTTTTCATGAATGTTATCGTTCATTGTATTCAGACGACAAAAATCCCTCTAATCAGAATTTAGATACCCTCTTTTCGGGTCTCCCCTCTCCACCCTCTTTACCTGATGAATTTACCTCATTGGAGAAAGAGGTTACTGCTTAAGAAATAACCAATGCTAAAAAAATCCAAACACCTGGACCTGATGGTCTTACTGTTGAGTTTTATTCTACATTTTCTTCCATTTTTGTCTCTAAACTTTTGGCACTATTTAATTATTTTATTGTTGATGCTAAAGCTTCCGATTCATTTATGGATGCCCTAATAATTATCATCCCTAAACCTGACAAAGATCATTCCCTTTGTAAACATTTCCGTCCTATATCCGTAATAAATTATGACTGTAAAATATTTGCCAAGATTCTTGCTTCACAACTTGAAAATATTGTTCCTTTATTAGTTAAAACAGACCAAGTTGGATTTGTGAAGGGCAGGTTAGCCTCAGATAATGCTCGAATGTTTGCAAATATTATTTCCTATGGTAGGAAATCTAAATATCCTCTTGCGGCACTGTCTTTGGATGCTGAAGAGGCTTTTGACCGTATCAATTGGCAGTTTATGTTTAGGACCCTTCAATGGTTTGGCTTTGGTCCGACTTTTATTTCATATGTTAAGTTGTTATACTCTTGTCCTACGGCCAGTATTTTTGTAAATATTCACTTTTCTAAATGTTTCTCCTTATCTAGAGGCACGCGCCAAGGATGTCCCCTTTCTCCCCTCCTATTTGTTTTATGCCTTGAACCCTTCCTTGAACGCATCCGTGTCAAAGCTCATATAACTGGATTCACTTATAATTCCATAGAAACCAAGTTATCAGCATACGCAGACGATATATTAATTTACATGTCAAACCCTCTTACTTCTCTCCCCCCATTCATGGACGAGGTTCGGCTGTACTCCAGTGTTTCAGGTTATAAATTAAACCTCTTTAAGACAGAAGTTTTACCCCTGAATCCCTTATGTTATCAATTTATTTTCACTGACACAAATTTCGCATGGTGTCCCACAAAAATTAAATACCTGGGTATTTGGTTTTCTGGTTCGTTAAATACTACAATCAAACTTACGTTTACTGCATTAATTACTAAAATTCAGTCAACACTTAGTTGGTCTCCCCTTTATCTCTCTTGGTGGGGTCACCTGGATACAATTAAAATGATGATTGTCCTGCATGTCTTATACACAGTTTCCATGCTACCTACTCGGATCCTCATCTCATATTTTTCTCATATTAACTATTATCTGTTAAAACATTTTATGAAGTAACAAACATCCACAAATTGCTTTTTCAAAACGTATTCGTCCTAAATATGAAGGCGGTGTCCGCTTCCCTAATTTCAAAGCTTATCACTCGGCCTTTTTGATTAAACAATCCTTTGCTCTATCCTTTTGCAGATATCCCTCTTCCCAAATGGGTTGTTTTTGAACGCTCTTTATTAAAGGATTTTTCCTTTCAAAACTTATTGTATATGTCTAATAGTACCTTCTTGTCCACAAATGCCATTTTTAAAATATTCCCAGAGCTTATTATATAACACATTTTCCTCGGGACTAACACCATTTCAATGTTTTTTGTCCTCCACGTTATGGTATAATAAATATCTCAAATATAAAGGTATATTAAGAGAAGGGAATTAATTTTGTATACCAATTGATTCACCAAAATTCCGTTATTCTCTTTCCTGATTTACAAATCCAATTTATTTGATCTAATTCTTGTATTGATGAATATATACCGCAATCTCAACTGCCTTACAATCACAATTATCCATTCATGAACTTCCAGTTGATACTCCATCTCTTACACCAACAACCCCATTATATAGTCTGTTTCAAACTCACAGACCTAAAGCAGCTCTTGTCTACAAACTAATGATGTCACATGTGGTGGAGAGACCTAAATCCCCTATTGAAAGAGCTTGGGAAACAGACCTGTCTCTTTCCCTTTCTATCACGACTTGGGATAAGTTATGGTCTAAATTATTTAAATTTTCTCCTGCTGCTCGCATAACCCAATCTTTGTTTTTTATTTATAATAGGGCTGTTATTACTCCTATTTGTATTTCCAAGTTTTCCCCATCCTCGTCTCCATTATGCTGATCTTGTTCTAATGATCCTATCATGTTGAGAAATCAACTTTATGACTGTTCAAATGTATTAATATTTTGGAAATCTGTTTGGACTATTTGCACAAAACTTTTAAATGTGATTTTCCATTATCATGGCAAAACATATTTTTAGGCTCTTCATCACCTGCTGTTGAAGAATTCTCTTCTATTTCCATGTTATTTGACTTGTTTATTGCATTAGCATTTAAAGTTATCTTATCGCCTTGGAAAGATAATTCCAAATTATCTTCATTAACTTGGTGGAATTTTATTTGTGATGAACACAGAATTGCTAATGTTCCCTCTATTTCTCTCGCTCAAAATATTAAAACTGATCTTCTCTGGCTACCCTTTACATCATATCTCTCTTCACATGCTACTTAACACTAATTCTTTTTTCTTTTTCTCTATTCACCTGTTCCATACATTTTTTGAACTTTCTTCTTTTCTATCTTTCTTTACACTTTTCTTTCTCTTATATCTTTCTTTCTTTCTGTTCTTTTTCTTTTCTTTTTCCTTCTCTTTTCTTTTTCTTCTCATGTTGTTTACATATTGTATTTACATATTGCTCACTTTTTTAAATATTGTAATATGTTCATATATTCTATGAATGTGCTATTTCTTTCTTTGTCTTCTCCGGAAAATTTAATAAAAATTCTTAAACAAAAAAAAATGTTGCTGCCAAAGCTTGGTTGAGGAGGGTCATGAAGGATCAAAGGCTGTGTTAAAGGAGTTGTAGTGTGGCGCTCCAGTCGTGGCCATTGAGGTGTGGTTTAATGGAATCCTCAAAGACTAAAAGGGTGTGAGGAAGGGAGGAAACAGCACTCTCACTGAAAATTCGACACAAGGCACAAAAACAGTTTTCTTTATTTAAAAATTGATAAAGCCCTGAAACCACCAAAGTGATACGTCTTAGAGCCCAATCAAGAGTTAGAAACACAGTTCTCTGTTGTCTAGCAGCTGCCTGAAATTCTGCTGGGGTGTTACTCCTGTTCTGACATCCTTCTTGGATGTCATCGACAGTGGGCACATTAAAACGTTGACATACATTTCAGTGGAATAATCCTATATTCTCCCCACCTTCTTCAGGACCGTCCATCGTCTATCAATGTATCATAGTGGAAAAACTTCAATCTCATCAATTTGTTGTACGTCAATCCAAGTCAGCAGAAAAACATATAGATCCCTCATACTCCTAAGGCGACTGGCAGCGCAACCTCTCCGCTCTCTGCTGCTGGCTCTGTCAAATTTTAGGCGACTGCGAGATATCAGGGACCATGTTTTACTTTTTAACTCTCCACTGGACTACATTAATGATCATTTTCGTGGTCAGTGTCAGAATAAAACAATGTACTTGTAATAATGTTTAGGTGTGTGGTAGATACATCAGAAGACATTTTGTAAGTTACAATATCTATTCTTGAACATTCATTGTGGCACAAAAGTGTTTACACTAAGTAAAGGAAACAGTATTTATGGTTTCATTTAATATAATGAACATAGTGTGTAGCTTGTCTAATTCACTACACATAAGCAGGTCACATGGTGATTGGCCACTATCAGAAAGCGAAGGAGCATGGTTGATGATTTCAAATCCCATTATCGAGTGACAAACTATCGACCTGCACCTATATTGAGTGTAGAATATCCACGACCACTATATCGTCATGGTAGGTATATACAGATGTCGCTTTAATTTACTTTTTTAACTGCACATCTATGTACCTTTAGGATATATCTATACCTAAATATACTTACTTTACCTTGATATTTGGAGTCAATATCTGCAGTCAATATTGTTGCAGATCGTAATTAAGAACATTATGTTGTGGTAGAGCACCATTGTGGTTGAGACAGTGTCAAAAAAAGAGGAGGTTGTTGAGACATTAGTAGTTATGTGGTGTGGTACAGGTATATTTTTGAGATACAAGGAAGCTGGTGGATTAGCTTGCAGCCAAAACGATTTTTCTCCATCAGTCAGACATACTGGCCGAAGAAAAACCGCTCATGAGTCCATTTTCTTCCCAGGCTCTTCCTGCGTGATACAAATAATGATTACTCTCTTAGTCTCAATCTTATAGTAAGATACTGTGTTATACAGATCTCAAGATAAAGAGAGCACTTGTAATGTGCCAGGAAATAGTATTGAATCTAAACCTTGTTCATGGTAAGTAATCTGTAAGTAAGACTGACAGCTGGTGGTGAAATATAGCACCGTGAAGTGTTGTCCATTGCTATAAAAGGGACATTCTCACAGAAGGCAATCACCATAGAAATGGGCAACCAGGCACCAGCAAGGTCCTACGAGAACAATACAGAAATTGATCGGTATAGCAAACTCCATGTTGTAAGATAACTTCATTTAATCAGCCTACTGCCCCTATAACAGAACAGGGACCGGACACAGCATTACGATTATTTTTATAACCCAAGTCAAGGTGGCTCACCTTAAATATACTATTGCTTCATAATTTGAATCCAGAGTTTATGGCTCAAGAACACTTCAGGCATTCTTTAGCAAGCTATTAGAACACCCAGCCACCCATATGGTAGCAGAGGACTTTAATGCTATTTTTAGCTAAATTTTAGACCTTTCTATTTCAACACCATACATTAGAATTTATAGGTGTCAAGTACATTTTCGCTCTTTAATGCATTTATGTGAGACATGGTAGAGGAATAATTTAGGAAAAGAGGCACTATTTTCATTCCAAAATATATGGGCAGTTATATTTAATACTATTTAATAGAGAGAACTTTGGGGCAGATGTCGAGGAAATTGAACCTTTTGCTGTGCTTCTTTCTGCTCACGTTGGGTTGAACTTTCCATTGAGAATATGGACCCCACCAGCACAGAACAGATAAACTCCGGATAGAAAGCTGCTTCTGAATTAATTTGCAAAGGAGTAACTATGATAAGATACAAATAGCTTTTCTGAGAATAGTACTAGTTCAGCTTATATATATATTATCTGGAATTAAAAGCCTGAAAGCAATACAAAAACTGATGACAGCAGCCGGATCAAAGCAATATTTCTTCGCTATGTCTAATAGATGTGAAAAAAAATTCTTTGCCCTGGCAGGCAGGAAGTCAACAAGGGGTAGATGGTCTGAATCTCATGCACCCTACAAAAGCTCACCATGAAGCTCAAGAAAGAGCTACGACTACGCTAGAGGCAGGAAAGCATTTGGAAACTGAAGTGATGCGAGGCTGTGGTTCCCGATGGGATCACATAAGAGGTGTGGTAGACCACATAGTACAGATACTGTCTAAGCTTTTCAATGTACACCTTATGAAGGAAAGGACCCTGATCTCATGGTAACAGGCAACTATTTTTCTAATTTATAAATCCTTATAAGGATCCTGTAAAATGAGGACACCATCATTCTGTGACCTTAAATATAAATGCGTCTCTGGCATTCTTGCTAAGAGATGCTTAAGCCTGTGCATATTTGCCATTATTTAAGAAAATCACAGGGGCGTCAGCCCCAATAGCCAGCTTGGAGAATTAACACTCACAATAATAAGCAGCATAGATGTAGCTGTAACACAATCTCACCATCGGCTGTGTTCACATTAGATGCTACCAAGTCCTTTGAGAATATGATTTGGGTCTGGGAAGAGGCTAATCTCTGTTGTCCAAACCTTGTATGAGTTCCTATATGCAAACAGTTGTATCAATAACACCTGACAGCCGATTTCCACGTATCCAGAAGTAAGGACAAGATTGCCGTCAATCACAGCTCTCTTTGAGTTATATATAAAACCTTTAGCACACAAATGAAGACTTGATGTAGGTGTTCTACCTCTTCAGTGCATGGGATTTGAAAGCAACAGTGCCCACTTTGCTGATGACTTAGCAATATGTTGGGCCCAGCCCAGTGTGGAAAATTAGTGCGTTTTGGTGAACATTATCTGCGCCATCTTGCCTCTTCCCTGATGCCACACTTTTGTCGTGCGCGCCCGCCATTTTAAGATGCCCCGATCAGAACAAACCCTTTTGCATGCCGCTGGCCCCTGACATAGCCCTTTGCCTTCGCTAAGCCCGCACGCTGACCACCCCCTGCTTGCACCTGCTTTGAGTCATAAACCCCTCTCCGGCGCTGCTCTGCCCCAGGCCCTCATCCTGTTCCCAGCGCGACGCCTCCCTGCTTTCCTTTCATGATCTCCGGCCCTTAGATGCAAACCCCTTTTTCCCCGTGTGCCCGTTTTGTCCTCCCCGTTCCCAAGCCGACACCCAGCTCTGCCGATACCATCCTTGCCCCTCCCCGTACAATAGAAAGCTTCCCCCATCAAAGAATCCCCGGGTTGATCAAAGCCCCCACCCCATGAGATCCGATCAAACTCCCCACATTCCGTGAATCGGCGGATTATCCAGCTGCGCGATGCTCATCACCTGTTGTGACTAGGGTGGGGACTTCAACTGTAAATGTGTGTGGGAACGGGCCCAAAGGGGAGTTCCGAGAATGTCTTTTCCATACATCAAAGCTTTAAACATGTATGTGTAATCTGCAATAAAGTCATAAATGTGGATATAAGAGGCCAGGCCTCAGAAATACAGTTAGAGCACCTCAGAACGATACCTTCTGTCCGTTTCGTTGTGTTCTCCTCCGGAGAGAATAAAAAACCTTGTTTCCTGCTTTCCAGTCTCCAGCGCCTGCCTCTTCATTGATTTAAATAACTAGAGGGTCACAGAGGCAATACCGCCGGGCAAATATCGATTGTCCCCGACCCGAATGAACTTTTTTTACAATTGGCGTCCCAAGCGTGGGGCCCATCAGCGACTCGTGGATCCAGTGGGAGAGGTCCCGACGACAGAGTGAACGACTGCAACGATCGGGAGAGCTCTTGCCCAATAGACCCTCGTCTGGCAGCCGATCATCCGAACTTCACTAGTTCCGAACAGACCTCTCTCGAGTGATCTACGGTCCTGACTGGGAACCATCAGGAGTGCCGTGAGAAATAAGAGAAAAAGAGGACGATCGGGCGCTGGATTCGGAAGACAAGAAACTGTCCACATGGTCCGGGTAAGGTCGTGTTGCCACGACAAGTTGCGAAAGAATTTGTTTTGATTGCTTGATTGTTCAAAATACTAGTATTGCTTTTGTTTATTTTTATTTAGAGATTCACTGTCTGCAAACGGAGAAGCAACAGGCTCTCTCTCCCTTTGCAAGCAGTGGAGGATAGGTAGGGTAGCAGCCGTGCTTGTTCTTTTTCTCCCCCACTCAATAATTGCTTGAAACTGAACTGTTGTTCACAAACTATTGTTTCCTGGAGATTCTCTGTCTGCAAGCAGGGAAGAGACCACCCTGTTTGCAGATAGTGAAAAGGGTAGGTAACGCAGATCTTTGCGGTCCTACTCATTCTCCCCATTGTTATTTTGTTGGTCTTTTGGTTTTTTTGGATCCATGAGGTATTCACTACCTGCAAACAACGTAGAATAGAAATATTCTGTCTAGTCTTTGCACCTAGTGATAAGATAGGCAGTGCTGACTTTTTAGTCCCTCGTTACGAGCCGTCATGTCTGTCTTCTCCCCATTGATAAATAGCCTGTTTAGCCCGGACCGGGTGTTAGAGGTGGACCATATAGCTCCACTAGAAGGCACCCCTAATAAGGACATGTTCATAAACTATGGGTTAGTCACCATAGCTTATAATAAATTATGGCACAGGTATACCGAAGATAGCCAAGACAAACAGTGGCCACTAGCAGGATCCTTTGACCTTGATAAAATAGAAACGTTAGAAATAGCCCTTCGAAATAATAAGACGACGCCAATTATGCTCGACAGTCTCGGTATGTGGCGCAGAGAGGCTACGAAACGACAGAGAAAAGACGAGGATAAACCAAGTAGGGAAATATACCGACAGGACAACCCCAGGACACCGCTACCCACAACTTATCCCCCGACACTATGCAAAGGACGACTAGACTTAGGGCCAAACCAATGCGCTTTTTGTAGGTATGTCGGACACTGGAAAGCCCAATGCCCGACTCTACTGAGCGTGAGTAGAGGCAAAGGGCCGACAAGAACGACAGACCGACAGTACGAGAAAAGGCGCGAGACAGAGAAGAACCCGACTTACATAGACAGACCAGACAGAACCACCACGTTTGATTATGCCCGATGGCACAGATTTCGCCAGGAAAATCTCAGCGGCATGCTCAAGTTCTCCTAGGTCGGGCAATGTCAAGACGGGAACCCAGCCTCGTTTAAAATTCACAGACGGAAAGAGATAATTATGACCAATAACTGTTTTTATATTTGTCTTGGGTCTTTGTATGTCGTACTTGTACTGTCCCCCGTCTGAGTTTGTGTGTATGTAATGTACAAATCTGCGTCATCCCTCTACACGTGTTTCCGTGTTACCCAACCTCTGTTAGCAGAAACTTAGCATAAAAACAACCTGAAAAGAAAGAAATGGTAAAGCAAAATCCGTAGACCATTAATGAACTTGAACTTTTAATTTAACACAACAAACAAGGAATAATAACGATAAACTGTAGAAAATGAAAGTCAAACAGAACATTCGCCCCCCCCCATTCTGGAACCTTCCAAAGTAGGGCAGGGTTACGGCTACGCCCAACCAACGGCAACCCATATAAGGCGAGCCCCGCCGCCAACTCTTGGTCAGGAAATCTTAACGTATGGGGGAGCCGGAGGAGAGGCAGGAGCCCGCAGCCTGGGCATTTGCAGGTAGTCCCGCCACATGTCTCCTTGGCCGGCCGCAACGGGCCTGGAAAGACTAAGGTAGTCCCGCCACATGTCAAGAGGAGAACGAGGCACCTCTTCCTTTTCTCTTCCGTCACAGCCGCAGCAGTCCTGGACGGCGGGATGTCCTGCACGTACCTCCACAACAATTTGTCCAAGTTGGGCTGGGAGGGAGAGGCGACGCGGACGAGCCTCTCCCACCTCCACCGGTAGGAGGTTTCCCAGCCCCCAGCCCGACGTCGAACACCCCCAGTCAGGCGATGGTGCCCATACTTCCACAGCATCGGACACACCATGGCGGCACACCAGTACTTGCGCAGCACCGAACGTACAATGGTGGCACCCCAGTATTTGCGCAGCACCGAACGTACAATGGTGGCACTTGGGGAACACCGGATGTGGAGAGGCCTTCATGCGGGGCGATGAAAAGGAGCGGCATGGAGCGCACCGGGAGAAGGAGACGATGTGAACGAGTCTCCCTCGCCCCCCAGGTGGGGGCATCACAGCTGCACCCCAGCTGAACGTCCCGCTCTCACAAAACAGGGACCTCTTCCTTTCACTCCGAAGGGTCTCTTCCATTCTTGCAAACTCGACGAGAGTGGCCCCTGTAGGGCCTCAAAATGGCGTCTGGATCCGCTGGAAGGCGGGCCCCGGCCACTAGAGTAACTTTGGCCAGCCATACAACTCGAACATTTGTCCCATGGAGCACGAGCCCCCATCTCCGACAGCATCTCCGCAGCCTTGAAGATCATACAAAGGTCCCCGGCGGAACCTTCGGCCTTTGCAGGTTTCCGGTAAGGGACGGCTGCCTTGATCGCCAACGAAACAAACATGACATTGCCACACCTTCTGTTAGCGTGAATTCTAGAACTGCCGAAAAGGACTCTGGTCCAAACTGCCAGTAATGGAAACATTTCCCCCTGATGCTGCTTCCGGACTGTGCCGGCCCCGCCCAAAATGGCGCTGGTATCAATCGGAACTTACGAACGCCTCGTGGTGTTCCTTCGCACTAATATAAACTTGATGTTCTGAGATTTTATATGATCCTTTGTACACTTGGCTAGAAAAGACGAAGAGAACTCACTCGACGAATAGTGTGAAAAGATCCCCGTTACAAATGTTGATTACGAATGTACAATGTATTATATTTTTATAACTGATGTAAACCTCATTTACGATGCACATGTACGGTATGCATATAGGAAATCTGATTACAACTGTTATGATTATATTTCTAAATTATGAAAATATATGCCCCCGAACCCCCAGCCAATTAATAGACGTTTTAGTCTCTTACAAATGAACGAGTAAAACTTTCCGATGTTTTTATTGTTGCAAACGACACCCCCCACTGTACGCACTTTAGCCATTGCCACGACCGACCAAATACGACCACACCCTCCTAATCCATATGCTGAAATGAATTTGCAAAATAAAGTCTTTGAAACTATGGACGGGTATTGCATGCTTTATTTTAAAACAATATGGGATGGGTAGGAAAGTTCTTTTTTCTGTGCACCCTACTCTGCTCTCTCTTTAAGGTTAAAGGAAGATGGTTGCCCAGCCCTGGAGGACGGATCGGATCGACAACACGACACTCCGTCTTAAAAGTACGCGACTGACTCATAAACTCTCGCGTAGAGAAAGACCGTGACTTCCAAGGATGGGTAAAACGAATGGTGTAAATGAGGGAATGTAAAAGGAGGGTGAAATGAAATAATGTAAATATTGTAAAGTACAACGTTCCAAAGTAGCAGGGACCCAAGAACCGAAGAACTTTAGAACGCCACGGCGTTGAAAGAGGTTTAAGGATCCCGATAGTGAGATATATCCTTTGACTAGATACCTCGCACTAGGCACCTCTGGTTTCCTTTTTATGTTTCCCCGCACACGCCCTACATGAACACACTACCCCCCCTCGACTCCGAAAACTATATCCCCGGGGACCCTGCCCCAAGGAGGAAAGACGAGTAAGAGGTAAGTAAAGGACTTATGAATCCATGTATTTGAATGCGCGCGAATGCTGTCTCCCCCACCCCCCCCCTTTTTTCCTCCCTCTGCAGGTTACATCAGAGATTACAGCCAAGGTGTGGCGAAGATCTGAGACCTTGCCATGTCTAAATACACGAAACGGACTAGCGCCGCAGGGTGGTGTCTAAGCACGCCTGCAAACTACTCACGTATCGAACAAACCCGAAAAATTAGCACAACCTGATAAAAAGTGATCACCCTTAAACCAGACCGGACGAATGAACCCACGTCACGTATGATGCGAAACTGTGAGGGAATGTGTGTGTGTGTGACTGAGGCGTTGACCCAACTGGTCAAAGGACCGAGAATGCGAGAAAGTGCGACAAAATGGTACCTCCTTTCTTCTTTCCTTTTCTCAAAGCACGTCCCCTCTACCCTGTCTAATGCTCAAACTGCATGATTACAAGATTCTAACGCGGACTCGTGAATACCCTTTACTGTGTAATGCACTAAATAGCCTTTCTTGAATACACTGCCACCCTCTCTGTTGCACGTGTACTATTTAGCCTGCCGTTGCACTCTCTCTCTCTCTCTCTCTCTCTCTCTCTCTCTCTCTCTCTCTCTCTCTCTCTCTCTCTCTCTCTCACTCTCTCTCTCTCTCTCTCTCTATTTTTTCCACTACCACTCTTCCGAGTGGTTAGCCCCGAAATTGGCAGATTGCCACCCCTAGCACACCACCTAATTGGCTTCAAATACCGTCAGTATTTGCACAAACGCTCGTCCTTAATACAATCACCCTGAGGCCGCGTCATTACCTCTCCTTTTCCGCTAGAAGTCAATGAACCCAGGTTGGGCCATAAGGGAAAGGACAGGTAAGACGACAGAGGTTCCCTAATCTGGCCCGAAATAAGGGAACTACATGTCAACGGCTCCTATAGTATAAAACAAGGACCTCAGAATACGCGACCCTCCCCTCCCCGAATTGTCGCAATACCCAAACCAGAAAAACGATCACCCCCGTTACCTCCCCTGTCTATGTCCCTGGTTGTTTCCCATAAAACCCCTGTCCTTCCTAGTTAAGTAACCGGGCTGTAAAAGGTTACGTAGGACCCAGAATGATGTTTTACAAGGTTAACAGACTAGACCAAGGTAAAGAAATCATCAAAATGTACCCCGCAGTAGTTGAAAAACAGGATGCACCGATAGAAAGGAAATGTTTAGCCATGTTCGTCTCTCAGCAAAATACCTGTGTAGTACCATGTTGACGACTCACTGTACCCTTTTGTAAATGTGAAACTCTAGAGAACGGCATATCTTTGCCAGATTTGTCTCCCGAAGGTGGGTTACCATCAGATGAACTGTCATGCCTGTAATAAATGATTATGAAGGAAAGTCATAGTAAGTCCAACAGGTCCGCCACCGGTCATTCATATGCCAGTTGTGAACGTTAAATATAACGGACATTTTCATTCTTTGCCTGGAGCTGGGAGAGAAATAGACTTTTTGATTATCTTCATCTGCAAATTTTCTAAAGACTGTCTTTTCAAACTTGTTTAAGGGTACTGCTGTTGGAGGAGAGAAGGACCGGATGTGGGAGCACGAGGCCCGACTGCAGACTAAGGGACACCTGCGACATTAGCCAAGGCGAGACCACGACTGAAAGGAGCTGCAGGACGAGGCACTGTTTTCGACAGCATGAAAAGAAAGGGTCGACCTGATGCCCCTGCTCGACGTCCAGTGCCTTTCGACAAGTCCCCGCTCTCTGAATTCCGTCGCACGCCCGCCCATTTGAAGTCTCTCGTTCCCCTAGTTTGTTCCCAATTTGGCCTTGCTCCATCCCCCTTTTTTTTCCTCTGACCTACCCTATGGACTGTTTTGAACGCTCTTCTTCCATCGGAACTTTCTGACAATCACCTCAAAGGACACAGGGCGAAAAGGGCCTTTCCGACCAGAAACGCGAGGAAAGGGTCGTGCCCTGCAACGCAGAACTTAGAACAGAGCTGGACTCGTAGCTCCACCGCCGGTGCTCAACAGCGCCAACGAAAGACCACAAAGAACAATGAGAACTCGTAAACTTCGAACATTTGACATCCTCAATCACCGTTTTTATGCCTCATTTCTCTCCCAGCCGCCATTGTATTGATCCTGCTCCAAACCGAAACTGAAATATGTATTAACCTGCCAGTTCACGTTATGATATGTACTTGCTGCTCGCCGTTTTTGTATTTCATTCCTATGACTTTCCTGCTGAACAAATTTATCAAAGTTTATCAAATAGGTGCACCTCCTAAAAACTAGAAACCTCAAAATGTATTGTTTACAACTCCTTTTTCTAGGGTTCCTACCGTTTTCTTTCTCATGCCCACCACAATAGAACCGAATAGAAAATGAACCAGCAAGATGTCTTGAATATGTTAAAGGGAGGACTGTGGAAAATTAGTGCGTTTTGGTGAACATTATCTGCGCCATCTTGCCTCTTCCCTGATGCCACACTTTTGTCGTGCGCGCCCGCCATTTTAAGATGCCCCGATCAGAACAAACCCTTTTGCATGCCGCTGGCCCCTGACATAGCCCTTTGCCTTCGCTAAGCCCGCACGCTGACCACCCCCTGCTTGCACCTGCCTTGAGTCATAAACCCCTCTCCGGCGCTGCTCTGCCCCAGGCCCTCATCCTGTTCCCAGCGCGACGCCTCCCTGCTTTCCTTTCATGATCTCCGGCCCTTAGATGCAAACCCCTTTTTCCCCGTGTGCCCGTTTTGTCCTCCCCGTTCCCAAGCCGACACCCAGCTCTGCCGATACCATCCTTGCCCCTCCCCGTACAATAGAAAGCTTCCCCCATCAAAGAATCCCCGGGTTGATCAAAGCCCCCACCCCATGAGATCCGATCAAACTCCCCACATTCCGTGAATCGGCGGATTATCCAGCTGCGCGATGCTCATCACCTGTTGTGACTAGGGTGGGGACTTCAACTGTAAATGTGTGTGGGAACGGGCCCAAAGGGGAGTTCCGAGAATGTCTTTTCCATACATCAAAGCTTTAAACATGTATGTGTAATCTGCAATAAAGTCATAAATGTGGATATAAGAGGCCAGGCCTCAGAAATACAGTTAGAGCACCTCAGAACGATACCTTCTGTCCGTTTCGTTGTGTTCTCCTCCGGAGAGAATAAAAAACCTTGTTTCCTGCTTTCCAGTCTCCAGCGCCTGCCTCTTCATTGATTTAAATAACTAGAGGGTCACAGAGGCAATACCGCCGGGCAAATATCGATTGTCCCCGACCCGAATGAACTTTTTTTACACCAGGCCGTCCAAGGTGAGAATTAAATAGATGAAGAATACGGTGAAATATTTGGCTATGGAGTGAATATAAACAAAGCCTTTATGATGATCTGTAATTCAGAGTTTTCTTCTCTTCAAATAGTAAGTGAAAAAATATATTTGGACATCAGATAACACAGGATTTCAATATTCTGTCTTCTACAAACATGAAAAGAGTCATTAGTCAAATAAAACCATTTATGGCTCTATCTAATATAGTAGAATGCAAGTAAACACATACTTGCATTTTACTTTATTAGATTGAGTAAATGTATATGTTATGTTATGTGCATTTGTAGAGCATATCATCACCCGTGAGGGTATCCTGAGTAAATCTGCATACCAAAATACATTTTTCTTTTTGCATATATACTGCTTTATTTCAGTAAAGAAGATATCCACAGGATGCAGAGTGACTTTAGCAGTTTTATGTGGGGGCTCAAGAGGTGTACATACAGTAATGGCAGACTAGCCCTTCCTGATCTACAGATGCACTGTTGCGCTCCTCAGTTAGAGAACTTCAGTGGAATTAGATCATATGTCTCAAGATAACATGGATCAATTGTCTGTTGTCTTACTTTTAGCATGTGATGATGTGGTTTCCTATTTAACTTTTCTTTACCTAAGTACAATATAAAGTATACCTGAAGACACTGAACCCAGGAGCTATGAAATAGCATGAAATAAAACTTACTACCACCGCATTCCATACTCTAGCGGTTATCAGCCAATCTGGGACTCTCAGGTACTCTGGAATCATGATTATTGTTCTCAATATCCCTGTAAGGGCTGCAGATTATGGAACTTGGGTAGATTTATTTCCGGAAGGTAAACTGTGCTCATGGGAAGGCATGCTGCACAACATAATTAGATGTCAATGTTCAAATATGCACATCTAGCAGGGTGGGCCTGTGCTCAAAATCAAGGGAGAGCTAAGGAAAATTGCATTGTTTTAGAAAGGTCCATCACTCTGCCAACAATGAAAGCCAAGGAGGTCACCTTGGTGTATATAAAATATACAACATCACTGAGGAAGACTTGCAGGCAACAGAGGAGATTTTGGAAGGATGCTTGCCGACGCATGCGATACAGGGTTACTGGCATGTATCAATTGATCTGTTACATAATGCTTTTAGCCCTCACCAATCAAGAGGAAACATTCCTTTACTCTTTCTAGGCTCTGCTTGTCAGCTGGCTAAGTTTAGATTAGGTGGATCAGTAACCTATCCAAAGTGCAGTTCAGTAGCTGCTAACAATACCCATACTACCCTGCAACACTCCAGCCTGCAGACGTTTGGGATTCATGTGAGAAGTTGTGGTAATCTTGGGTGGGGGCTCTCACAGAGGAAATAGTGGTAAGCGAGCAATCATATCAAATGAAAAAGCTCCACTTTTATTTAATTTTGTCGGCCAGACATTAGTTATGTAGAAATTGGACATGGTAGAATCCACCAACAGTTGCTGGTTGGAACCTGGCAGTAAAATATACCACCCACTTGATATTGGTTCAGAGAATATAACCGCATTACTTTTATTGGTCCACTACTTTGAATTGTAACGTGGGTAACAGTTACATTTATGGCTTAATAGTCCTTTAGTTAGACCCTACCCGATAGAGACTTCGTGGGATGGTCCCAAATAAGTGTTCTGTGGAAGCAAGGCTTAGATAAAGTCTTGATGAAACTGGGACAGAGATTGTCTGGCCCAACAATAGCATCTGAGGGTCACATGATGACTTCAAAAATATCAGTTTGGACACAGTGTGTGCATTGCACTTTCTGTTGTGCTCCACGCAGGAGTAGTGTTCTTCCAAACATGCTGACTTTCAGAGTAAAGAAGCAGACGTCTCATCACTGCCCGAATCTCTCACAGTCTTTCTTCATTTTCCAACTTGCATCCTAAGTACATACCACTGCTCCTGGAGTGTCGTCAGGACTCTCCGTTCTGCTCTTCTCGGCATGCATGACCATTTATTCCTTCCCACTCTTTTGCCCTCCGACTGATATATGCTGCAAAGCACAATTGCTACATAATCGAGCATGTTCACAGCAGCATAAGTGGTCTCACAGGAGACTTAAACACATTACTGTAAGCTTGATTTTAACAATATTCAGTCTTGGCAAATATGTGTGCAATATTGACATTCTTATGCCGTCCCTGATCTCCAGCCCTTTTCTCTTTGGGAACCTAATGGAAGAAGGCGTTCTAGTTCCACCACATTCTGCCCTTGTCACAACGGATAACTCCTCTAGACCTGAGCAAGGATGTGGGTGATGGATGGCCAGTTCTGAGTACAAGAGGTAGTGTAGGTCACTTGACACTGGAGAGGAGATGTAGAATGGTTGCCCTGCTATTCCCAAGGAATGTAGTATGAAAAATCAGATGTGACGTGGGACATTCAGTGTTGCCAGAATGCACATATGTGGGACTGGTCGGTTCAGGTAGAGATTGTGGGTGTTTGGCTGGAAGCTAACAGGGATTTAACCAGATCAATGCGGTGCATATGTACCGCTGTGCGCTGAAATATGCAAAAACCCATTGTTCATGACGAGCTCAGCTCGTCATGAGTGTACGAGAGGTGTACCTCATGACGAGCTGAGCTCGTCATGAGCATCGAAGGGGTTAAAGAAGTTTAATCAGTATGGGGAAGGAATTCTAGTGGTTTGACCATACATACATAAAGAGGCAAAGTGCTGTCCACCAGACTATTCCACCACTATATTGAGTTTTAAATTTCGTCCTGCCAAAATATTATATAAAGGATATTAACTACAATAGTATTTTGAACGTATAACAATATAAGAAAATGTAGATTTACTATATGTAACTCCATGCCTGCATATTTTAATGATATATATATCTTCAAGATACATGAATGTGGAGTTAAGAATAGGAAATCCATACTTACCTATACACACTCACATTGCCTATATTATATATATGATATTATAGCAGAACGACATTTTTCACTCAATATTGAGACATACAAATGTTCACTAGAGATGAGCAGGAGATATCCAATGTTTAATCAGGCACTGATGTGGGATGTATTATAATTCATCGGACCACAGCAGATGATGTGGTCAAGTTCAACTTGTGCAGGGAAATGTAGTTTGATTGGCCAGGCATAAGTGTGGACCATACGGTTGCTGACCAGACATAAGTGGGGAGATGTAGTGTCAAGGATATGGAAGGTCTAACTCATTGATCACCATGAGCACAGAATTGCAGACAGGCTCACCAGAGATGAGCAATGATGTTATCTTATTTTTCTTCAGGCTGTTTTGTAAGCACAACATTTCCATTTTCATGGACTTTAGCCTCAAGGGCTTGCCTGTTTCTCAGGGCCCGATTCATAAAGGTAAATGTACATCTAAGTGTAAGTTTACTACTTTTTGGTATTTGTAAAGGTAAGTTACCACTAGTAACTTTACTACTAGTAATTGTACTAGTAGTAACTTTACCAGTAGTAAAGTTACTAGTAGTAACATACCTTTGTGAATACCAAAAGTAGCAAACTTACACTTAACTCCAAGTTTACTACTTTTCAGTATCCAACAAAGGTAAGTTACTACTAGTAACTTTACTACTACTAAACTTACTAGTTGTAAATTTACGACTAGTAACTTTACTAGTAGTAAAGTTATTAGTCGTAATTTACCTTTGTGAATACCAAAATGTAGTTAACTTAAAGTTAATTTTAAGTTTACCTTTGTGAATCGGGCCCTCAGTGTCTCTTCATGTCCTTCTTTCAGTCTAAATGAATTTCCCCCAAATGCCATATTCTTGAACTCATTTCCATCCATTGTGTCCATGTACGTATTCTTGTGTCTGTGTCCATGTCTCGCTTGGGTTCTTGTGGACAAGTCCATGACCTTGAACTTATGTCTTTTATGTTAATTTCATGATGTCCTTTCCTTGGTTTAAGTGTTTTTCCACCTCTACTCATGTTTCTGCCAGTGACAATGTCCGTGTCAATGTTCATTTGTTTCTGGGCTTACAGTGCATGCTTTTTTTTGTTGGTGTCACTGCCAACACCAGAATATTCTTGTCAGGGCGACTTTATGTTCCTGGCCATATTTGCTTTTGTTTGTCATTGTTTAGGTCTTTGAATATTGTAAGTATTAATTTTCAATGTTTGTGTTTCCAAGTATCCTTGTGAATCATTTTGTCATTTTTCATCAGTCTATGTCTTTTCATCAGATGTTTTATTCCTGGTCAGTGGCTGCATTTCTCTATTTGTGTGGAGATTTTCCATTCCCCTTTTCTGTGGATGCCTTTTAGTGTCTGTATCCTGCATCTCTGCCAATTTTCTGCTTGCATGTATCAGTGCTCATGTCAGTGTTAAGTCTGTGTAGATGTATATGTAGGTGTTCCAGCGAGCTTGTTCTGTTTACTCATGTTGACCCTTAGCATTGTTCTCAGACCCACACTTTAAGTTGTCAACTTTTTCTTGCGAAGAGACATGTGTGTCAGTGTCCGACTTTTTGTGCATCTGTGATCACTTTGGTGTTATTGTTCTTGTGTTCCGTACAAGGACAAAGTGTGATTTCATTTGATGGCGTCAAGGTTAAGGACCCTGGTTGGGTCTTTTCAGGTCTCGCCTAAGTAGCGCATGCACTATCACTTGAGATATGCTGTATTTACTGTATGGGCTTTCAGCACGCCCATCCATTTTCATTCTTTCCTTCATGTACCTTTCGAAATTCCCTTGTTTTCATTTGTGAATTGTACGAAAGTCCACTTAAATACTTACACGACGTGGGAACACCGCTCCTGTATCAGCAGAATGATGGGTAGGTCGGCCACTAGACGGGATCAAAGACAACTTGTAAGTAACTTGTGCTTCCTCTATATCCAGCCCTATAACTTGCGCTCCGATCTGGACTAGAGCATTGCAATAATCTTTCCACTTATGATTTTATTTGACCCTTTCATATAGGACTTTCAGTACACCAGTGAACGTCCGTCTGGACCACACAATTGGGGTCCCTCATCCCTCGCGATTTGGTAAGTCCTGTTCATGGGACTTTCAGGCATTTGCCTCCATTTACTTTGCACTCTATCATTTGGGCATACGCTACATATGACACGTGTGACTGGCTGATAATATGTTTTTAATTACCGGGGTAAACTTCTTCATACCCATAATGTATCAATGATGATAATGACTTACATACTTGTTCTTGTGGCTTATTCTGTGGTTTTAAATATTGATGTTTACCTCCCACACCTGTATTGATGGGGATAGCTACCTGCATGTCTCTGTTGACAAATGGCACAGGGTGATGATATTGTATTTTAATGCTCAGTTCCCCCATTACCTCTTCTCTCTTTAGGTCTCCCCCTGAAGGTATATTATATATTTGTGTGATTAACTTATCAGGGAAATCGTATGTGATTTACTAGCATTCAACTACCTTTGGATGGCTGAGCAGGCATGGGTAGGGAGATTCACAGTCGTTGTGTAATCATGAACAGGAATGTATTCAGTTAATCATCCACAGGGGCATCGAAGACCTTTAACAAGGTATACGTACAAAAGTGTAATGTGATTAACCCTTGATGGGTAGGGGTATAGTGAGAATGACCTGTAATGATGAGAGAATGTTGAGTGGATGGTGAGGTAGTATTAGAGGGTGTACTGTACAGATACAGTCAGGGTATTTTGTGTGGATGACTTGGTGAATGGTGAAATCAGACTGACAGGAAGGATGTGAGAGGTAGTTAAACAGTCACAAAATTGCCCTGTGATTAATTGTACTTGGCTTGTAAGTACACCACGGACCTCTGAGAAGCCAAGCTTGCAAGCCGATGACTCGCGTAAGCGTGGAGGGGCAGCAAAACCCCAGAAGCGTGTACCGCCTACAGGACCGCCACTACAGCACACCACAAACTCATCAGATGTACAAAGAGGATTTTCATCCAGGACACAATCCTCTCCAACTCCTGCAACTCCAAGGAACTCGTTAACATCATACAAGAACTCACCAGACCCCCCAGCAAAACCTCTGATGTCCCTCTCTCCCAGGACCTCTGCAACAAACTCAGCTCCTTCTTCGACCACAAGATCAGGACTCTCTACGTCAACTTCGACAAACAGAACCAATCCACCGACACAACTCCTTCCACCAGAAACTCCAAACAGCTGACCATCCTTGCCTGGACCCCTGTCACCACAGAAGACACCACAAAGACCGTGAGGAGCATACACTCCAGAGCACCCATGGACACACTCCTCGACCAAGGCCACACTGGAGCACTCATTCTACTAGACCTCTCAGCAGCCTTCAACACCGCCTCCCATAGCACACTAGCCTCCAAACTCCATGACGCTGGCATACAGGGAACTGCCCTGAAGATTAAACTCAAATGAGTGAGACTACGTCACACAGAAGCCTTAGCAACTGAATGAGGCAGTCTGCTAGAATGGTCTTACTTCACATATTATATACTCTTTATCCTGCCCCAGGCATGTAAGGGAGTTGTACCAATTACATTCCTAAACAAATGGAAAATCTGGAGGGTCAGCAGGTGAGTAGCCTTTTGGGGTTTTAGCAGGATATGGGCAAAACATTATAATTACATAGTTCATAAAGGTTAATCTGATTTAGATGGCACTGCAGGGCATGGCATGATTACATGTACAGTATCGCAACCCAAAAGTTAATCATTAGGAATGTCCCAAATTCAATCTCCAAAAGCCGGACAAACCTATATTTGAAAGAATAACCCATGTAATGTCAGAGCATAAAGGAAACAGTAATAGATGCTGAACAAGATAAAACATGTGCAAGGAAACTAAAAGTTAACGATATCCTGAACATTGATTGGCAATCTCAGACAAAGATCGATCAGGGAAATTGGCTTTGCGAGGTCAGTTTCAGGTGTAGAGGTCAGTTTCTTACAGTTCATTCCAGAGTCAGAAAGAAACCGAGTTAATGTATACATGAACTCAGAAGGCCAGGCCACTTGTTCGCCAGGCTACCTTCACAGGCCTACGTGAGGGCAACACAAAATGGTGGCACAATATAAAATGGAGTCAGTCTCGAGAATTACAGAGCCTCAGACCCTCCTTTTGCTATTACATAGGCAATAACCTAAGACTCATGTGAATCTGAATCTAGGTCTATATCGATATTTATTAGGTCGTCAAGGTGTTGCTGTAACATCATCTTATTATTCTCTACTTCTCTCAGGACAGGTCTCCGAACACACATAGTAGCACAATGACTCACTTCTGGTGGACCATTTTTGGATGCTAGAGGCGGAGCCACTTCCTCTTCAATGGCAATTCAGTCAAATGAGAACTTAATTAACATTTACTTTATACAATTGCACTGGAATCGCTTTTGCAACTGTGCCCAAAGTCCGTTCAAAGCCTCTCTGGCAGGCTTCTATCGTCCATCAAATCTGCTTCCATTGTCTTCTTCCACATTGGGCCTCTCAATTCAGGCCTCTTCATGAAAATAGTACTGCTTAGTTGGAGTGCCCTCCTGGCAAACACCCACAGCTCACTCGAAAGTCTCAATGTCTCAAGGCAGTGCACCAATATCTTTCCTCTGCGGCAGGCACTACAGATACCATGCTCTTCGGTGGTCATGGGTGCAGATCACATCGTGCAGACCCAAGTACTATTAATCGAGAAAGAGCAACAGACTTTCACGCTCAGCAACACTTTCAATGTAAACAAGGTGGTCCCAGTTACATACACACTTAACTCAACTGAAACATTAGTAAATCACATACACAAAAATATTCATAGCAACATTGTTTTTAATCACAACGTGTATCAAAGATTCATTCATGAGAGAATACACAAAATATATAAAATATATAAAATATGTAATGCCACGGAAAAATGGAATAGGGAAGGGTAGTGATGGGATAGTGAAAATAAAGATTGAGTCACAAAGAACTGAATACAACAAATTAATACTAAAATAACACAATGGAACAAATAATTAGTCAATTGATTAGATGATCATGCCTCAAATAAAATCGCAAATGATAAATCATGAAAGAGGCTGAACACAGGAGAAAGTGTCGACGTTTCGACCCAAATTAATGCAGGCGTGGTGTAAGCCTTGCTAGAGGGTCTTCATCAGGACAGGAATAGTTGACAATGGGGCAATGATTCTGTATAAAAAATGGAATAAATTATTTTACAAAGGGTCACAAGATCCCTCAAACACTCATAGGAGTAATCCTAGTAATAAAAAGGCCAAGATGGGGACACACTCATATGATGAAATAGGGAATACATCGGGAATACATAAGTAACATTGGGGTGGTTAATAATGATGAGGCAAATAAGATTGAACGGCCTCAGAGAGTATCTTATATTGTATATCGGCCCATTGGTAGAATCACCTCACAGTAACCCACGCTTTTTGTAAATAGCCCAGAACAAACACTTAAATTATAAAAACATACGCTGTCTATCAAATAAAGAAACACTTATATGTAAGAGCATACCTTAAGGTAGTCTGGCAATGCAGTGATTTGATATGATAGTAGAGTGTTCAGAGTGGAATTATATTTGGGAAATCAAAGACAGTTCTTTCAGATTACATGGACCACGAAAAGTTATTTTTATTATTACAGTGATGAAAATTAGCCTTGCTTGTTCCGTTTGTTCATCAGACAAAACTAGGATTCAGTAAATACCAAGTGTTATGCGTATCGGTGCGTTGATGGTAATTGTGATGTTCACCATCCAATATATCATTTGAATAGCAAAAAACACATTTCAGCGCCACAGGTATGGCTAAGATAATACTGATAGTACGGAGTCAGTCATACCACTTCATAATAATGTCTGAGGTATCAGCAGTTGATTACAACATGAAATCACTTACATATTCGTGAGAGTCAGTGATAGCACATATAATAGTACCTTATTGGTCACTATCTAATCGTATCCTCAGCCGATTGTATGGGGACCCACAAGATCGTAATAGGGCACAGGAGCTGGAAATACAATAGGGCAGAGAATCGATGCCATAGCTCAAACATGTATACATGCACCCAACAAATAGCCTACAAAATATCATACATGCCAGTAAGCAGGACAACAGCACACGGGATGAGAAATTCGGCTGTGATAGTCGATGCTGCCGAACAGTAGATGTTAATTTAAGGTGTTCATAATCCATAGGCAATGCCGAATCTATAGAGTTGGACAACTTGTTAGTTTTATAATTATCACGCTAGTATACATGTTCACGTACATAGTACACAAGGGAGCATACCTGGAATATCGTGGGGCGTAGTAGCTAAATTTCGACTACGATGGATAAGCCACCCGCCGCTGTATACTTCTACGGCTCGTTACGTTTTCCGTCAAAGACTGGAATCTGCCGATTAATCAGAAAATTGATAGATAACGCTATGGGTTAACGCAGCGGACACTAAACTGTTACCGCGTATTCAAAAAGTGGTAAAGAAAATGTTACCACGCATTCAAACAGTGGTGGAGACGTACCGTAAGCCAAATGTAAACGTGCACCACTCAAGGAAACCTCAGCAACACTGGACATCACCGAGCAAAAACTGAAGTAACCCTTTTGAACACTTCCTATTTAGTTCAGAACACGTGACCCTGAATCGTAATGGTCACAAAGAAGGGACTGAAAAGGGAAAAGTTCGATGTAGCCTAGATTACATTTGCCGACAAAGAACTTATTAAAAATTATATATCTCGGGACAGCTGATAGTTCACAAATATCCATTCTTGGCGGCAGCGAATAAGATGGAAATATACTATGTTTTCAAAAGCACAGTGTATATAATATACCAAGCTGTATTCGCAATTGTAAATGCATGTTGATATTATTATGGGCCATAATGGCAACAGAGTACATATTATACACAACATTAATACAATTCATTGATGTGCAACATAAATCTCTTATCGGCGTACCTATCAAACATGATGGTAAAGGCCGTTACATTGGAAGAAAATTTAAAATAAAATATTAAACAGTCAGAGGCGTACCTGTCAAGCATGACGGTAAAAAGCCCTTTGGTTGGAGACACATTTCATAATATGCGTTACACAAATTGATATTCATGATACAACAGACACTCAGATCGTAGTCCACAAACTACAAATTAGCCATTTGTGCAAAAGTACTTTCAATTTCATTAAGCCCTGTTCTAACCGAGTCAAAAAGGAACATCCATTTCGCTTTGCGAGTGTTTGGAATATTTGAAATGCTACCTCCCCTGGCACTCAATGTAACTTTCTCAAGAATGACCCACCTAAGGCTCTCTGGTGAGTGCTGCTTGGCTTTGAAGTGATCGACTAGCGGGGCTCTCACTACCTCGCACCTAATTCTGCTGGTATGTTGCAGGATCCTAGCTTTGGCCCTCTGCTGAGTTTGGCCAATGTAAATTAAATCGCACTCACATAAGATGGCATAAATAACGTTCTGGGTGTTACAATTCGTCAAAGATTTCAATGCGATTTTATGTTCCTTATATTCAAAGGTCTTTGTCTGAATTGTGTTATCACAAGCTTTGCACTTAGTGCATCTATAATGGCCTGTGGCAGGTGAAAGATTCCACAATGATAGAACGGTGGTCGGTTCTATGGAAGGAAGGAATGATCGGACAACATGGTCTCTGATGTTTTTTCCTCTTTTAAAGGCATGGAGAGGTAAGGATGGATATCCGATGTCATCGGAGATTAGTGGCCAATGTTTATTAACAATCTTTTTAATTCTGTTACTCTCTGTTGTGAAGGTAGTCACACAGACCATCCGCGTGTTTTTTTCTTCATCACATCGCTTAGGTTGCAATAAACATTCTCTTGGATTATACCATGCTTGTTTTTTGGCCCTCTTAACCAGTCGTCTGGGATAGCCTCTCTGTATCAATCTATTCATCAGATCATCTGCTTGCTCCATATAGTGTAACTTATCAGAGCAATTTCTGCGAATTCGCAAAAATTGTCCTATTGGCAGGTTGTCCCTAAGAGATCTGGGATGATGACTCCCATATTGAAGGAGCGAGTTCCGCTCGGTGGGTTTGCGGAAGAGGGTCGTTTTCAAAATCCCATTCTCATTATAGATCGTAAGATCAAGGAAGTCAACACTGCACGAATCAGATTTAAAGGTAAATTTAATGTCTGTAGATTGTAAGTCCAGCCAGTTTTGAAAAGCAGAAAGTTCAGTTTCAGTTCCGTTCCAGATAAGAAGGATATCGTCTATATAACGGACCCAAACTCTTAGGTGGTGTTTCAAAGGGTTCCGATCATTGAGGATAATATTTTCCTCAAATGCCGCCATATAGAGGATAGCCAGATCTGGGGCAAATGTAGCCCCCATGGCCACTCCCTTCGTTTGTAAGTAGAAGTGGTCCTGGAACATAAAAAAATTGCGCATCATGGCCAGCTGTAAAAGTCCTATGATGAATCCTGTGGGAACCGGTACTGGGGCAGTCCTTTGATCCAAGTACCGTGTCCTGATGGTTAGGGCCTCCTCTTGCGGGATACTTGTGTAAAGCGAAGTTATATTACACGTAACCAACATCTCTTTCTGTATGTCATAGGATAGACCATCCACTATGCCTATTGTGTGCATGGTATCACGAAGATATGTTGGTGTCGCCTCCGCTAGGGGTTTAAGGAAGAAATCAATATATCGACCCAACGGTTCCAACATCGAACCACAGCCCGATACAATGGGTCTACCAGGTGGCTCACTTAGACTCTTATGTATTTTTGGCAAAGTATATATAGTCGGTAACCTTGGAGTCTGTTGATTAAGATAATGGAATTCCAACTCAGTGAGGAATCCTTCATCAAGTGCCGACCTAGTCAATTAAAGGATGTCCGAAGCAAGCGCCAAAGAGGGATCAGTATTAAGTCTTCGATAACTGACGCCATCATTTAGCTGTTTGTAGATTTCATTCTTATAGTTCTTAACGTCCTGAACCACAATGGCACCACCCTTGTCCGCCGGCTTAATTATTATTTCTTGGTTGTACCCAAGGGACTGAAGGGCCCTTTTCTCATTTCTGTTGATATTAAATGGATGGTATCGACGTTTATCCAGAATTTGGTTAACGTCACGTAACACCACTGACTCATATGTTAAGATTTTATGTGACATAGAGTTGGCTGGTGGCACAAAGGTGGATGGAATTCGTAAGCCAGTGTATGATTTGCATTGGTACGATGGTCTATTTTGAAAGAAATATCTAAGCCGAACTTTCCTAAAAAACGTACACAGTTCCGATCTGATGGTGAATTGATCGGGGATGTTGGTAGGTACATATGAAAGTCCCTTGCCCAGTACTTTCAGTTCATCATCAGAAAGACAGTAGTTTGAAATATTGACCACCGGATTGGGTGGGCTCACCAGCGGTACACCTTGCGGCGGGTCGATATTTCCCCGTGCTGTTCTGATTGAAAGTGTACCTGCTTCTGGTTCTGGGGCCTGCCACGTCCACCTTCCCAGTTCTGGTTCCCTGATTGATGGCCTCGTTGGTAACCCCTGGACCAATTGTTGCCTCGGTTCCTGGGGGGTTGCCATTGGCCCTGGCCCTGGTC
Organism: Lissotriton helveticus; assembly: GCF_964261635.1. Lineage (NCBI taxonomy): Eukaryota > Metazoa > Chordata > Amphibia > Caudata > Salamandridae > Lissotriton > Lissotriton helveticus. Next base: position 1,196,535,592 of record NC_136065.1, read on the forward strand.
TAAAAAAGGTTGCTGGCGAGATTGGTAATTATAATCCTGTATGTTCTGAGAAGGACTGGGTCCAGATTGATCAAAATCCCCGTCAGAACCGTAGGAGGAATCGGAGAACGTTTTGTAGTTACGTCTCCCTCGTTTGTTACCAGCGCCTCTGTTGGTAAAGCGACCCTGAGTATCTTGACGATAATAGTCCTCCTGTAAATAGGGGTAAGTTTTCTTCTTATCGTAGAGTCTCAGGTCGCGGGCCAATTTTTCGAGTTTTTTATTTTGTGTTGTCAATTCAAAGTCCTGGAGAGTGGCGTCCAAAGAGCTAATAGCCTCTTTGGCATTTGTTAATGCTCTGTCACCGTTGATTTCAGCTCTAAGTGCTGCAATTTCTTTAGAAATAGACTGCACCTGTTCTCCTGCAGTCTCAACCCCCAGCACCATCCAGTGCCGGGAGCAATTATTGGCCACGTAACTAAAACCCTCCTTAAACTTAGGGACCTCAACAAAAATGGCCGGCTCGATCTTAATTTGGAGGCCTACTGGAATAATGTTCTCTTGGAGGTAACGGGTGAGCAAATGACCATGCCACCGTGTTCGAATTAATTTCTTTTCCAGTCTTTCTAAACGAGCAATCTTATCTCTCAAGGTGAAATCAATCGTGGGTACATTCGTGGAGAGAAAAGTATTGGCTGGGTCCCCTATCAATAGTGTGATGTATTCCTCAGAATATGAGAGTAGTTCCCTCTCGACCATATCAAAAAGAGAATCAATCTCAGACAAAAACCTCACAGGTGTAACCTGTACAGGAAGTGTTGTAAAACACGGGTTAACCCAAGGAGTCACTGGGACCTGGGCGAAAGGTTAATGTAAACAAGGTGGTCCCAGTTACATACACACTTAACTCAACTGAAACATTAGTAAATCACATACACAAAAATATTCATAGCATCATTGTTTTTAATCACAACGTGTATCAAAGATTCATTCATGAGAGAATACACAAAATATATAAAATATATAAAATATGTAATGCCCCGGAAAAATGGAATAGGGAAGGGTAGCGATGGGATAGTGAAAATAAAGATTGAGTCACAAAGAACTGAATACAACAAATTAATACTAAAATAACACAATGGAACAAATAATTAGTCAATTGATTAGATGATCATGCCTCAAATAAAATCGCAAATGATAAATCATGAAAGAGGCTGAACACAGGATAAAGTGTCGACGTTTCGACCCACATTAATGCAGGCGTGGTGTAAGCCTTGCTAGAGGGTCTTCATCAGGACAGGAATAGTTGACAATGGGGCAATGATTCTGTATAAAAATTGGAATAAATTATTTTACAAAGGGTCACAAGATCCCTCAAACACTCATAGGAGTAATCCTAGTAATAAAAAGGCCAAGATGGGGACACACTCATATGATGAAATAGGGAATACACCGGGAATACATAAGTAACATTGGGGTGGTTAATAATGATGAGGCAAATAAGATTGAACGGCCTCAGAGAGTATCTTATATTGTATATCGGCCCATTGGTAGAATCACCTCACAGTAACCCACGCTTTTTGTAAATAGCCCAGAACAAACACTTGAATTATAAAAACATACGCTGTCTATCAAATAAAGAAACACTTATATGTAAGAGCATACCTTAAGGTAGTCTGGCAATGCAGTGATTTGATATGATAGTAGAGTGTTCAGAGTGGAATTATATCTGGGAAATCAAAGACAGTTCTTTCAGATTACATGGACCACGAAAAGTTATTTTTATTATTACAGTGATGAAAATTAGCCTTGCTAGTTCCGTTTGTTCATCAGACAAAACTAGGATTCAGTAAATACCAAGTGTTATGCGTATCGGTGCGTTGATGGTAATTGTGATGTTCACCATCCAATATATCATTTGAATAGCAAAAAAACATTTCAGCGCCACAGGTATGGCTAAGATAATACTGATAGTACGGAGTCAGTCATACCACTTCAAAATAATGTCTGAGGTATCAGCAGTTGATTACAACATGAAATCACTTACATATTCGTGAGAGTCAGTGATAGCACGTATATTAGTACCGTATTGGTCACTATCTAATCGTATCCTCAGCCGATTGTATGGGGACCCACAAGATCGTAATTGGGCACAGGAGCTGGAAATTCAATAGGGCAGAGAATCGATGCCATAGCTCAAACATGTATACATGCACCCAACAAATAGCCTACAAAATATCATACCTGCCAGTAAGCAGGACAACAGCACACGGGATGAGAAATTCGGCTGTGATAGTCGATGCTGCCGAACAGTAGATGTTAATTTAAGGTGTTCATAATCCGTAGGCAATGCCGAATCTATAGAGTTGGACAACTTGTTAGTTTTATAATTATCACGCTAGTATACATGTTCACGTACATAGTACACAAGGGAGCATACCTGGAATATCGTAGGGCGTAGTAGCTGAATTTCGACTACGATGGATAAGCCACCCGCCGCTGTATACTTCTAAGGCTCCTTACGTTTTCCGTCAAAGACTGGAATCTGCTGATTAATCGGAAAATTGATAGATAACGCTATGGGTTAACACAGCGGACACTAAACTGTTACCGCGTATTCAAAAAGTGGTAGAGAGAGCTATTTCATCATATGAGTGTGTCCCCATCTTGGCCTTTTTATTACTAGGATTACTCCTATGAGTGTTTGAGGGATCTTGTGACCCTTTGTAAAATAATTTATTTCATTTTTTATACAGAATCATTGCCCCATTGTCAACTATTCCTGTCCTGATGAAGACCCTCTGGCAAGGCTTACACCACGCCTGCATTAATTTGGGTCGAAACGTCGACACTTTCTCCTGTGTTCAGCCTCTTTCATGATTTATCATTTGCGATTTTATTTGAGGCATGATCATCTAATCAATTGACTAATTATTTGTTCCATTGTGTTATTTTAGAATTAATTTGTTGTATTCAGTTCTTTGTGACTCAATCTTTATTTTCACTATCCCATCACTATCCTTCCCTATTCCATTTTTCCGGGGCATTACATATTTTATATATTTTATATATTTTGTGTATTCTCTCATGAATGAATCTTTGATACACGTTTTGATTAAAAACAATGTTGCTATGAATATTTTTGTGTATGTGATTTACTAATGTTTCAGTTGAGTTAAGTGTGTATGTAACTGGGACCACCTTGTTTACATTAACCTTTCGCCCAGGTCCCAGTGACTCCTTGGGTTAACCCGTGTTTTACAACACAGCAACACTTTCAGGCTCCAACACTCACTATTCAGTGTCAGAGGACGCTCGGGCCGCTGTTTCATGGGTACCACAAATGTAGTGCCTTTTGCCAACCGTAGATCTTCCGGTGCACTGCCATTCCGTTGGAGCAAAGGAAAAAGGGGGGGTGGCCAAAACTCAGGCCAAGGGGCTCAAGGGACTGCACACTGTCAGAGGTTACCAGCACATGACAGGTAGAAAACTCAAGCCTCAAAACAACAGGGATCCTTCTCTTTCGCTCTTTTGCACTGAAACTCATGTTCTGCGTTGAACAGGCCTCCTTCTTCTCTGGAGTCCACCGCCGTCTAATGAAGCAAGCACGATGCTCTGGAGATGCAGTTGATGAAGCACCGGCAATCGCTGTCCAGCTTTGTTACTTTCTGGGTGTTGAGACTGTAGGGCCAAGACGTCTGCCTCTCATCTGTGGCTATCATTGATGGGAGTTAGGATTCGTCTTGATCACCGTTCTGCAGGGTATCATTCTTCCTTTGACTCTGGAAGATCCCGCAGAACCTAGTGATGTAGGAAATGTGACACAGTTGTTAGTTTTCTTCCAAGTAAAGAAAAACAACTCCTAGTATTCAACAAGGTGACTGCAAGCAGGTAGCCTGCAATCTTTGAGGGAGTGGCAATACGCCATGGGATTACTCTAGAATGCACTGTTACTCTCATAGGATACAAAGGCCAAGATAGTGCTTCTGGCTTTTTCAATTGGGTACTTTCTATTATCTTCTGTTATCTAAGGGTAGATAGCTACAGGGGAATTCTATCTGCACGTATGTCTTCACACACAATAGCATTGTATAATGGGGTAAACATTTCTTGAAATACTACATCTATGTACTCCTACAATTCTTATCTAGAACATATCAAAAAGGGAAACGTATGAACCAACTTATCAGAGGCATACAGATACCTCCCTTTAACAATGGTGTATTAGGTGCATGATGCAATACAGGCTAATGATCAAAATGTGGGAACAAAAGACAAGATCTAGAGAGTCCTAGCATTTACATGATTAGAACACATCTGATCCCACCAAAAATTAAAGCAGCAGGATCAAAAGGGTAAAAATCCAAATTAAAATAGTCATTGAAAATGTGTCATGCTCAAAAAAATAAATGTAAGGTATCTCCTACTGAGGTGGAAAACTTGTCTTACTATAGTATTGAGTCAGTTAACCAGTCCATCACTACCCTGACAGTCGGACTGGAAAACATCGAAGTAGGCCTAAAGAAAATTCTTAAAAACCAGTCTGGTCATACAAAAGGGAATTATGCATAATATGGGGGTCTCTGGTACATTACTGCAGTCTGGAAGTGTGAACCTGAACAATACACCAACAATAATAAAAGCTGACTGGTGAAAGGAATACGGAAAAGAGAAATGGGACTAGGACACAGCTAAAATCCCCAATAACTAGGTACAATGCGACATCAATCAGGGGAGAAACGGCAAAAGAAAAATCTATAGGAAGAACAAGAAATTACTCAGGTGATAGTCAAGTTTGTGACACAATACCAAGAGTATGGGTGATACACAAAAGTCAAAAATAGTTCACAAATGTTAGCTCTACCACTGGCCGCTAAACCATATACGGTAACCTCAGCTAATGTTCCAGTTCCTTCTTCAGGGAAAAATGAAACCTTGTTTCCTTTATGGTGCAAATCCATACATTACTTAGGAAGCAGAACAAAACTGACTAATGTAATATAGAAATTAGGTCACCATGTACAAGAGTCACAGATCTTTAATTTATCCTTACGTCCAATCAGGATACATAAATCTAGGGCTGCCTGTTCCTTAAGGGAAGGGGGCAGTAACGTGACTAACAGCAGGTGACACACTTTGATCCTGTATATCTCTTTTATTTTTCTTCAAATACCATTATAGCCAAATTTGACATTCACTGATGAAGTGTTGTCTGTCTTGTTCACAGCATGAAAATATCATATCTGTGAAATTTAGTATCAGAGCAAATCTACCCAACTGTTGTGCAGCGATATGCATCGTCATGTACATCCCTTCACAACACAGGTAAACTTGTAATAGTATCAAAAGCAGCAACATTAAACAAAAACATGCAAAAAATAATTTTAAAAAATGCACATGTCAAGCCATCAGATATATTTGCTGTATAGCAAGCACAAAAAGCATAGACAAAACAATAGCAAATATAAATGAGCGGTGACGCACAACGCCATGTCATGTACTTTGTGCACTGTGAACCTGCAGCCCAAAACCCAATATTCGGGCCTGCTTAATTTGTCTGGTTTAAAATTCTCACCCTCCGTTTGACAGCAAATCACCAGTTAGTGGAGATTGGCTGTCAAATACAACTTACTGTGTCTCTTCTGACACACAGGACCAGCATGAACAATTCATAAAAGGATAACATGCAAAAATATGTAAAACGCAAGAACATTTCTTTTCAAAAGAAGTCATAATACCAAAAACACATATTTTTTCAACATACTGCTGACACTGCACATAACACACAAAATATCAACTGTAACCAACCATCTTTTGAAAACATGCTAAACCACCTTAATTTTGACTTTCCAAAAATAAAACACTTTCACAGACACTCTGCGTGTCCCGTGCGCCAACACCCTTTGAGGCCCTGCTTTTCCAAGCAATGATTTCTTTATCTGTTTACACTTACTCCTAACTCCCACCTCACTGACCTTAAGGTCAAAATCTGCCTTGCGGGCTCCTCATCCCTCTCCCTCTTCCTCACTCTGAGGCTGACAAAGACAAAAAGCCTTCCCAACTCTTTCTAACCTGCAATAACCAACCCTATTTAAAAACACATGATATATATATTACTCCTGTTAGGGGCTCCAATTTATTCATTCTTAGATTACTAAAACATTTACTGTGAATAATTCGCAGAACATAATAACATACCAGCTTTAGAACAAATGTTTGCTACTACCCTATGCAATGGTACTCATTTCAGCAACCTTAAATGGATGAACGTCTCAGTAGATCCAGCTAGAGTTAAAACCTTCAACCCTGATATTAAACTCAAACCTCTGCACCAGGCACATTGGCTCACTGAGCCATTAAAAGCAACCCCAAATGGGAACAACCTGCAAATTTGTTTTATACCTAAATGTATGCATTTACTGAAGCCTAAGGCACTTTAACGCTATTTTAAATGGCAAGAATGCTGTTTGAATAAGGACAATGTTACCCAAATTCGACTTTGATATTTGGGGCACTTAAAAATAAATATCCTATAATTATGTTACATATTAATCATCCTCAGAATGTTCTTTACAGATTACAGAGATTGGACATTAGACATATCTCATGTAAATCCTTAGAAAAATGAGTTTTTTTAAGCCTGCGCTAAGTGAAATTCTATATGCTAATGTCCTCATTATGCAGTGCAACACAACTTGAATTAAATTATATTGCTAGGAGGTCACAGTATGAGGATTAAGCTTCAAGAATAGTAAAAAACGAATTTTGTAGCACTTATTTTTAATAATTATTTTTCATAATTAATAATTATTTTTAATAAACCCAATCATGTTTGATAATACCACATATAAAAGCAAGCTGCATCCCTTGCCTATCATTGTAGACGCATTCATTTATAAGCCTAAGCACAGAAGCCTTACTTGAAACATGACAAAATTTGGCGCCACATTTTTTATTTCTAAAAAGGACAATTTTTATTTAGCAACAGAACCAAGAATATGCGTACAAACATGCTTAAAGAGAGGAAAACCCTTAATTGAAATGTCTTCCTGTAATACAAAATGATGAACCTTAGTTTGTAACCTTTTTTAAAACACTATTCTGAAATGCAAAGATTCACCCGTGTTTAGCCAAGGGCAAAGTCCTGGCTGAGTAAATACTCCTGTTTATTTAGCTTGTCTCCCAGGGTTGTAACATGAGCACGGTGGCAGTCCTTTGCAAACGAAGACATATCAATGCGTGTTCTATAATATGCGTTTGAGTTCAGCAAAAATGTACTTCAGCTGAAGTGTTTGCCTGTTAATATCTAATACAATGTATGTAAGTAAAAAATGCTATAAGGTTGTTTTTCTACAAAACACACCATTCGTTTTTTAGGCCTTTTTCATTCCTAGTGAATGTGAATTTTAATTTTATTTTTTTAAGCATTTGGACATTTTGCTTAATAGACTGAAAACATCAAGAAAAACCACAACCACACATTGAGCTCATTTCAGACATAAACAGAAAGGGGTCAAACACTCAGGACACACAATACAGCGCGCTTTAGCCATTTTATTTCGTGAATAGTGCCATCGCTATGTACTTACAGAAGTTGCACTAATGGGAAAACCACATAGACATTTAAACACACATTTAACCCACAGATCAACACTCAGGACAGAAACAAAGGGCAGCCCACAGACTGTACTTAAACCAAACCATTTGTAAATACTAGTTGTAAGTCATATTTACAAGAAGCGCTTCTCAATAGTGTTCCAAAAGTCTGAAAAAACAGCCCAACAGACTGATGTATATCCAAGAAGCGAAAATACACTCAATTCACTAGCTTTAGCTGGCAGAACACCAAAAATCGTTCTGCATATCTTCATTCAAAAGAATTGCACAGAACAAAGGATCCTTGTTTTGTATTATGTCATATTTTAATTCTCTGGGGATACAAAATCACCAAGGAAGAAATATGTTTTTAAATCTAAACCTATTTAGATATTCCCTCTAGGGGAGCCGGCTAATTTACTTCACATCACACTATGGTACCTTCCAAAAAAGCAACACATTCTTCGATGTGAGCTTGAAAACAGGCATGCCAAAAATACTGCAGAATATGCAAGTATTATAATCAAAGTAGTGCTTAATGTACTTTTCGTACGTGCACCGCTCAACAAAACCAGATAGAGAAAAATCTCCTCATTACCTGCCTACACAAATTGCAATTTGCATATCAAATCCATACATATACAAAGTTGGCCAACACAAATTCTAAAATTCCAAAGCTACAGTAAGCGTTACTAAACTACCTTACTCTTACCAACAAAAGGTTGTCCAAATTCTAACTGTCAAGTTCTACATGACCTAACGGTCTTTTTTCTTTTAGAATACTCATGCCAAAAAGGTTCTCAGTCAGGAGTGACATCATGTGGAGGATCAAAATCAGGAAGATCAGAAATATACTGGGCTGCAGAGACAAAGAATCTCCAGAATCCTTGTGCACAAAGTACCTCCGTAGTAGAGTCTTGTCCTGTCCTCCTCAGTAGATTTCAGTCTCCTGACAAGATCACTCCCTCAGAAAGTCACTTCTCCGATGAAGCCCACGTTGGCCGCGCCATTTGAAGAAACTCAAATCTTCATTCTCAGGGGTCTCACTAATACAAAAGAAGAATCTGACACAGAAGCTGGAATATAAAGAGAACATTTTTATTAAACTCAAATGAGTGAGACTACGTCACACAGAAGCCTTAGCAACTGAATGAGGCAGTCTGCTAGAATGGTCTTACTTCACATATTATATACTCTTTATCCTGCCCCAGGCATGTAAGGGAGTTGTACCAATTATATTCCTAAACAAATGGAAAATCTGGAGGGTCAGCAGGTGAGTAGCCTTTTGTGGTTTTAGCAGGATATGGGCAAAACATTATAATTACATAGTTCATAAAGGTTAATCTGATTTAGATGGCACTGCAGGGCATGGCATGAATACATGTACAGTATCCCAACCCAAACGTTAATCATTAGGAACGTCCCAAATTCAATCTCCAAAAGCCGGACAAACCTATAATTGAAAGCATAACCCATGTAATGTCAGAGCATAAAGGAAACAGTAATAGATGCTGAACAAGATAAAACATGTTAAGGAAACTAAAAGTTAACGATGTCCTGAACATTGATTGGCAATCTCAGACAAAGATCGATCAGGGAAATTGGCTTTGCGAGGTCAGTTTCAGGTGAAGAGGTCAGTTTCTTACAGTTCATTCCAGAGTCAGAAAGAAACCGAGTTAATGTATACATGAACTCAGAAGGCCAGGCCACTTGTTCGCCAGGCTACCTTCACAGGCCTACGTGAAGGCAACACAAAATGGTGGCACAATATAAAATGGAGTCAGTCTCGAGAATTACAGAACCTCAGCCCTAGACTGGATACGCTCCTTCCTCGCCGGCCAAACTCAAAAAATCAGACTCACCGCCCTTCTTCTCCGAACGCATAGAGATAAGATGCAGAGTACCCCAAGGATCCTCCCTCAGCCCAACACTCTTCAACATCTAGATGGCCCTTCACGCAACCATCATCAGCATAGTATCCTACGCCAATGACACCCAATTCATCCTCTCCGTCACCAAGGAACCCGACACCACCATGAGCAACTTCCAGGAAGGCATAAAGGATGTCTCAACCTGGATGAGCAGCAGCTGCCCAAAGCTTAACTCAGAGAAAATGGAAGTCCTCATCCTCAGATCCACCCACTCCATGTGGGACAACACCTGTTGGCCCCCCGCCCTTGGCACCCCCCACTCCCACAGACCACGCCCGCTACCTCGGCATCATACTCGACTCCTCCCTCACCATGAACCAGCAGATCAACGCTGTATCCTCCACATGCTTCAACACCCTCCGTATACTCCATAACACCTTCAAATGGATCCCCCACCATCACCCACACACTCATCACCAGCAGGCTGGACTATGGGAATGTCCTCTATGCCGGTATCAACAAATCTCTACTCCACAAAATCCAGACTGTCCAGAACGCCACAGCTAGACTCTTCCTCGGCATCCCACAAGAAGACCACATCACCCAGCACCTACGAAACCTCCACTGGCTCCCCGTCGAAAAAAGAGTGACCTTCAAGCGGATGCGAACCGTCACAACGCGTGCTGTTACAACGTGTTTTTACAACGCAAGTCGTGACAACGACTTGCGTTGGGGGCGCGGATCGAGAATAGTATAATTTACTATTCTAACACCAGTCCCCGTGGACACTAGGGAAGGTGTTGGAATAGTAAATATACTATTCTTAATCCTGTAGCGCCCTCCAGCACAAGACGTGGTTACGACTTGCGTTGTAAAGGACGTGTCGTAACAGCACTGCGTTGAAACATCCGCGGTGTAAAGGATGTTTCCCCCTTCAAGCTCCTCACACACACCTACAAAGCCCTGCACAACACCGCACCCCAATACCTCAACAAAAGAATCTCCTTTTATGCCCCCAAGAGAAACCTCCGCTCCGCTGACCAGGCCTTGGCCGAAATCCGCTACATCCACAGAACCAGAACGGGAAGCAGATCCTTCTCCTATATCACTACCAAGACCTGGAACGAACTCCTCCTCAGCATCAGACGAAGCCCCACACTAGAAGCATTCAGGAGATGCCTCAAGACCTGGCTTTTCAGATGACCGGAGCTGCCCGAGTCCCTGCCCCCCAGCGTCTTGAGACCCTCACGGGTGAGTAGTGCGCTCTATAAATCCCTGATTGATTAATTGAGGGCTGTGGCTGCAGAGTTGCGAAAGTGGAACGTGCCATCCTCCCAATCAAGGCTTGTAGGGGAGTCACGAGAAGGATTGCTAAAAATGTGTCCAGGCGTTGAGAGGTAAAGAGACCTGCCAGCTGCTTTGTGGCACCTTTTAAAGGGATGAGCCTCCTGCGTTGCCGGGAATGACCCTGGTAGCACTCCAGAGCTTCCGAGAGCGCACTCCAGCCAACCAATCCCCAACAACCCTATCTTAAAGGTCGCTGCAAACATACCCCGATCCCCAGTCCAGGCCCTGGCTCACCGCCACAGGCCCAGTTCCCCAAGTTCGGGGAGCCCTCGCAGAAAGTTTAGTCTGACCAGTTGATCACCAGGTGATGTATTGCGGGTGACCATGTGCTATTGGTATTTTATGATGAACCTGCTCTGGCCAGAAAGTTTAGTGTGATTGAATCATCTTGACCTGGTGGCACAATGCTTTTAACATTCAATAACCATGAGGTTTAGTGTGGTTGGCAGAGCAGACATTGATGCTGATCTCCCATAAGGTTTCAGTTTTGGTTTGAAAAATAGAGTGAATAGAATGCAAAACAGCAGTTACCTATAAAGTAAAACCCGATGAGTGAAAAGAAAAATAGATTGGAAATATGGAAAGGATGACCAAACATTTAATTGCCAAAATGCTTGTAAATTAATTGCGGAAGATTATTTTGACTTTTCACACTTACCAGGGTTATCATCTGTCTCTATTCAAGGACAAGTGAAAGACATTGCGGGCAAGCTTAATAACAATGGTAAAGATCAAGTCGATTAATAATGAAAGGAAATGCACTATCTTGTTCCAAAAGAAGCACTAGAAACCCAGTAGCCAATGATGGCGGAGCCTCTTATTACACATCTGACAGAAATCAGCATCACCAACAATGGAAGCTGCAGAGGAAGGAACAAGAGCATAAACCGGAAGTAGTTATACCTTAGGCAAGTGTATCACACAAAGGAAGTACACCTTTCCCCAGCAATTACCCCAGACTATAGGCACGGATTCGAATGTTTCTTCTTCAGAAGATGAGAGACTTCAGGAAAGCACCCCACCGGTCTGTAGAAGAATTGTGCCCTGTAAATGCAGGGGAAAAGAATGAACGTGAAAGAGAGGGGCGGGTTGTTCATATGGCAAAAAGATCGTGAGGAAATCTTACAATGAAAATGAATCACCATCAGAAAGGTCAATAAATCAAGCAGAGAAAACAACTGTAATTTCATTTTAAACAATTTTATTTTAATTTCTAACTAAATCGTTCAACAGGCACACACCAATCAGTGACCTGAAACACTGAGGAGCCAAAGCAATCCAGGAACACATTAACATCCATTGTGGGAAACAAACACAAACAGCACAGGAACATTAAGATTTGAATGAAGACCAAATCATCACTTGGAATTCAGGAAATGACTCCATGATTGCCTCCAAATGCAAGCATACTCACAGGGCAGCCGTTTGCACAATAAATAAAGTCCTCCAACAGTAAGCGCCCATCCTTCCATCCATTGTAACCATTCCCCAATGGAGGGAACAGGCACTAAACATCAGTTTTTAGATATTTTTCTTTGACTAGGGTAACTCATCCCTACCAAAGAGTGAACACCTCTTGTATAGCCCAAGTCTTCCATGATGCACAGGAGCACCAATTCACTGAAAATTAGAACCCACCTTCACATTACCTGGGACAGGGTGCAGGTATCTTTCTGCCAGAAGTCCTGAATCACTTCTCACCCCTAGACCATATGGAAATAATCTCCAACTTGTTTATAGCACTGAAGGTGGTGAAGGATTGGGCTTTCATTCAATTTCAACATCTGTTCCTAGGTTCTAATATACCCTATCACACTATTTAACGTGAATTAACTGCAGTGTAGAAGATAATGCTAATTACAGTGGAGTCATCAATGCTTCGGCCCACTCCTCCTCTTCAAGTAGTCCCAAGTCCTTTTCCTAGTTTATTCATGGCACTAAAAACCGCCTTGGGAATTACACACCAGAGCCCAGTAGAGACCGGATATGACATTCACACTGAGAAACCAGAATTCGATCTGGGCCCAGTTAAATGTGTAACTATTATTAGTAATTAGCGTGGTGTAGCTGTCTTACTAATATAATGATTCGAACATTAACTCATACACACATTATTGCTTAAGCATGCCCGTGTATTCTCATACATGGTCTGTCTATTGACACGCAGATACCCCCTTGACTAGACCAGCGCCATTTTGTGGCCTAGTCTGCTTCCAGCATTGACACAAACCTCCCATTCGCCTCTCTGGGACACGTTCCCCTGTGAAATAGTACAACTGTAGCAACCTGCTGCCTCTGCACGTTAAGCCCGTCAAGGTTATAGGTGGGGGTAGCGTAGGCAAGTATATTCCCGGGGAACGCTGTACGGACTCTCTCGAAGTTAGCAGAAGGGAGTCACCCACTCGACCTTGCTATAATGAGCTGAGCTATACTGAGAAGGGATTGTGTTCCATATATGGTCTTTCCTTTGCACCAACCTGTACCAGCTTGTATTTTTCCATCTTAGGTAACGGTTTTTGAATTGCAACAGTATATATGTGGGTTGCTGATAATGTGCCAGCAGTCTTCTTGGCGGACCTCGTGGGGTTAGGTTGCAAGGAGCTCCTCTGGCAGAGTTTGTTTGTTATAATAAACGATTGGACCTTCTACACTGCCGACTGACTCATTATTGGTAATTGGTATATGGGTTATCTGTAAGTATGATATAGGTTGGGTGGTGATAATATTTTCGGTACTTCAGTTGGCGACTCCGCCGGGACTCCGCGTTGGGGTCGTCCCTCTGTAATCAGAAACATGGGACTTTGAAAAGGGTGATCTTGATCGAGGAGAAAGGATCGACCGAAGAATTGGGGTCCACTCCGCTCTCCCGATCGAGAGAGCCCCGCTGATAGTGACCCCACGCCGGAGTCCTTTGGGTGTAACCCGAGAACGGACCGCGTTGGTCCATAGGAGTTGGCAGTAGAGAACGCCCAATCGGACATGAGTACACCAGGTGAGTGATTCGTCTTGTTTCGTGTTGGATATCTTTTGGATTCGAATGTGGAATTTGGTGACTTTTTGGTCACGGAGAACTCGCGTAAGGGGGTCTGACGGGGCAGTAGTGAGGCTGCACGGGCAGACGCTCCTGTTTTGGATTTAGGAATAACTAGAGATTTGCCTTGGTGTAACTTGTGGAGAAGTATACACCCGGCCGGACTGCTCTCTGAAACGCCAGCGGCTGAGATTGGGTAGCACTCGGACAGATCTGGAGCAACGCTTGAAAAAGCGGGCTTAGCCGGAATAGTCCGGGAGGTGAACCATGAAGGCCGTCGGATGATCCGTAGGACGGTCTGTGGTTTAGAGGAACCTGTGTGGTAATCTCTAGGCAGTCTAAGGACAAGACTGTTTGTTTCTCTTTGAGACCTTTTGAGATTATTGGAAAGAGTTCTCCATAGGTGGGAGTCGACAGACTCCACCTCTTTTTTGAAAACGAAGTTTGTTGTATTGTTTTGTGTTAATATGAAACTGTAAATGTGCTATGAGGGTGAGATTGTATGAGTGGATTTGAATACAGAACATGGCCATGAGTATGAGAGTATTGTAAACGATAACTCTGTAATTTCTAATATCTTTTCCTTTCAGCTACGGTTTAGGAAAAGAACAATGCCGTGCTTCAGTAAGCTATGCTGCGGCTGTTTTGGCCAGGGAGGTACCAAGCTGGATGAAAGCCAGCCCGCTCCTCCAGAGGGAACTCCTAGCCATGATATGTACTGTAAGCATGGTATTGGACCCCTCTTATTTAATACATTGTGGAATAAATATACCAAGGACAATGTAGAACTCCAGTGGCCAAAGACGGGATCTTTCGATGAGAAAAAGATCCAGTACTTGCAGGAACGCCTGTTCGCCAAACGAAGCAGGCAATCCATGTTTGACACCCTTAACAAATGGCAGAAAGAGGCAAAACGGAGACGTATACGGTCTGAGAAATTAATGAAGATACGGCAAGGGCAAACTATAATTCAGAAAGCCATTGCTCATGACAAAAATAGAACTGAACAGAACATTGAGTATGCAGATAGACAGTTTAGGTTACAGGTGGATGGAAGTTATGTGACCAGAAATGAGGCAGAAGATGAAATAGAGTATTTGCTGAATGTAGGACCACCACCCCCGTATGCGCCCCAGCGGGTGTACCCTGCGCTGCCTCTTCAACCGGTCGCAGTTCCTCTGGCCTCCGCCCCGGAGGCAGACGTGTCTCTCGTCCCCCTAGGTGCTACCAGTAACATTCCTACCTCATCGAGAGCCACGGCTACTCTTATTCCGGATGTGCGGTCACCCCCGGCCACATCTCGGATAGTGCTAGCAGCCCCGAGTCCCATTTGGACCTCCCAGTCGGCTAGTACGATTCCCGGGGCTGGGGTGCCCCCATCATCAGAGGAACGTGGGGGTATGCAGGCGAGACTGTTATTCACTAGAGCCTCCATGGAATAATAATAATAATAATAATCAAGTTTGTAAAGCGCCTGGTTACACTAGTATACAGTGTGTCCCCGCACTGTATAGACTCATAGGAACCGACTCACACAACTAGCACGTACAAATAGCCACACGCAGCACCAAAACGAACCTAATATTTAGGGAAAAGGAGCGTTTTAAGTTTCAGCCTAAATCTCGGCTCTGATGGCTCCATACGGAGTTCCAGAGGCAGCTCATTCCAGTACTTACTAGCCAAGTACCTAAAAGAGCGCCCCCCCATCCTTACTCGATGGATTCGGGGCACTTGGAAGAGCATACAACCAAGAGACCTTAGCTGACGTTTAGGCCGGTACAGGGATAGCAAGTTTTGGAGATAAACAGGGCCCTTCCCCTGTGCAATGCGGTGGGCTAAACAAAGAGCATTGAACCTAATACGTTCACAGACCGGAAGCCAATGAAGTTTAGCCAGAGCACGGCTCCCGGACGACCTCCTTGAAAGATTCAGTGCCAATCTGGCCGCAGCATTTTAAACACATTGCAGGCGATGGAGCCCCTTTTGACTCAGGCCCACATATAACGAGTTGCCATAGTCAAGATGGGGTGTAACCAGAGTATGGATCAGAATTTTCCTGCTGGTCGATGGAAGAAGATCCAGCGTTTTGCGTAGGCATTTTAAAATGCCATAGCATTTGTCTGCTACCTATCTAGTATGGCATTCAAAAGAGAGGTTAGCATCAAGTCTCACCCCTAGGTTCTTCACCTGCTCCGCGGGATGCGGGGAAGGCCCCAATTCCGATGGCCACCATGCCGGGGACCAAATGGAGGGAGCCCTTCCAACTACGAGGAGTTCCGTTTTATTAGCATTGAGGCGCAGGCAGTTACTATTCATCCAATCAGCCAATTTCCCCAAGCACGCCGAGAAATTAGCTGCCGCCTCTTCGGGGGGCTGAGACAGTGTCACCACCAGGTGGGTATCATCCGCGTAGGACACTATCTCAACCCTGAATGCTTCTACTAACTTGGCCAAGGGCTCCATGTACAGATTAAACAAGGTTGGGCTCAATATAGAGCCCTGAGGAACCCCTTGCTTTAGTGCCCGTACTTCTGATTTGTAAGGCGGGCAGTGTACCTGGAATTTTCTATCAGTTAGAAACGCCTTCACCCATTCACAGGCCAATCCTGTGATCCCTGCCTCCATGAGGCGGGAGAGCAACATGGGGTGTGAGACGGTATCAAATGCCACACTGAGATCTAATAGCAATAGTGCGGCTGTCCATCCCTCATCCACTCTCTTGCGTAATAGTTCGGTCGAGAAGAGCAGAGCCGATTCTGTTGAATGGTTAGCTCTAAAACCCAATTGAGAAGGGTGAAGAAGTTGGAAGTCCTCTATAAATTTCACCAATTGTGCATTGACAATTTTCTCTACCACTTTCGCACAGAAGGGAAGGAGCAAAATGGGTCGGAAATTGTCCAAATGCTCTATGCCCAAATTGGCTTTCTTTTTGAAAGGTATGACCTGAGCAGTCTTCCAATCTTGTGGTACATAACAGGTCATAAACGACAGCTCAGCCATATGACTAATATGGTTTATGAGGAGTTCCACTGAGTTCCTAAAGATCTTTGGATGTGCCGCGTCTCTAGGAGAGCCGGATTTAATACTCTGGATTATTTTCATCATCTCAGGGTTGCTCTGGACTGAGAACTGGCTTAGGCCAGGGTTATCTGTCCCTCTCCCTTCCCTCCTTTGTTCCATGACAGGTTCAATAGGACCTATTACAAAGGAGTTATATATCCTTTCTACTTTTTGGACGAAAAAGTCTGCAATCGCCTCACAGGTCTCTCTCGTATGGGCTTCTGTAGCCGATGTCCTCTCCAGAGATGTTAGTTCCTTGTATATTTCAAAGAGCTCCTTAGTCGGGTTCTCTGATGTCACAATTCTATTATTCAGAAAGCCCCTCTTGGTTTTCCTAAGTAAGCGGTGATATTCTTTCATACTATTCTTGTATATTTGTTTAGCTGTTTCCTCATAATTTTTTCGCCAGGCGCGTTCTAAGCCTTTGCACAGGGATTTGGCTGCTTTTAGCTCAGCATTGAACCAATCCGCCGATTTAGTACCTCTAACAGGGTCCTTGGTTGTCCATGGAGCTATTTTGTCAAGGGCTCCTGTCAGCCAGTTCTCATAATCTGCCTATGGGGAGAAAGAAGCGGTAGCAGATCAGGCAGCCAAATGGATGCGGGACAATATATATACAGTAGCAGATTTGTGGAGTACCATAAAAGATCTTGAACCAGTTATGCAACAAAACACACTGTATCAAATGTCTTGCTATCTTATTGAAGCCTGGGAAGTATGTTTTCAGGATGGGATGGCTCCCCAAATATTATATAATATTCGAGATTGGACCCATAGGTTCAATATGGACCCCACCGAGGTATATAAGAACGCAAAGACGTTGGTAAAGTATCGAGGCAGAATGTTTACTAAAATTCCCAATTGGACCTCTTAGCACCCCATGAGGGAGGTGTATCCTATTTTCCATCCTGAAATCCCATAACTACGTGACAATGCGGACCAAGTTGTACGAGCTTGTGTAGATGCTCGCTTTCAAGAACAATGGGTGTATACCCCCTGGAAGAGAAGTGAGGTTCTTGCCTTGAAATCGCAATTACCAGATCCCCGATAAAACCCCACGGCCTATTACAAAGAACTGACTGAGGCTGCGGCCTCGGCAGAAATGACCTTAGCAGACATAGAGTTATTTTTCGGGTTGTTGGTGCCGGTTGATATATGGCGACAGGTGCACGACACAGATCACTCTGTTGAACTAGGGGGGACCTGGGACGAATTGAAGGGTTGGGATTGGGATTGAAAACCCGGGGATAAGCCCAGAAACTAAATAATAACTTTACCAGCAAAAATAATTGCCTATATGCACACACTGATTCCCCCTCGAAAGGTTGACTGGGACAAATTGACCGCCTGCAGACAAAAGAAGGACAAAAGTGTCTCCGACTTCTTCACTCGGTTCGAGGGAGTTTTCATTGATTTTAGCGGACAAGATTTAGCAACTAAAGGTGGGGTACGATTGTTTGTAAAGAGGCCGTGGACGAAGCGGCCCGGATCGGAGTGATATGCACAGGGAGGAGGCGGCTCAAGGCAAGTCTGAATGAAACCATTTTGATAACCCCAGGAAAGACAGTACTACAACGAGGACTATGCTTTTGGTGAGCACGGTGGGTATGACCACCCATAGGACAGCCAGTGACAGAGTAGGGGCCAGGTGTCGATCCCAGTTAATCAGCAAGGACCCTATGTGAAGGGAGAGTTGATGGGGACTTCTGAGAATTTTCTAATTGACACAGGAGCAATGAATAGTTTGGTTGCTCGATCATTGGTTCCAGGGGCGGCTCTGTCCGGGCAAAATAATGTATCGGTGGGATTTCAGGAGTCCCAGTGGTGAGTCCCATCTCTAAACCTCTTCCCTTCACGATTGGTCCTGCTACTATTGATACCCCTTTCTTGTTGACTTCTCATTGTGGTGAGAATTTATTAGGCCTGGATATGTTGAAAAAGTTAAATGCGAAAATCTATTGCTCCCCAGATGGTGTTTATTTAACTATACAACCCTATGCTGATGGTATGAAACAATGTTTCGCTAAAAATGAGCCCCTCCCGCCTGAGTTCAATGATATCCCTGCCTCATTATGGGCTACAGGGGATGCGGATGTCGGTAAGTTAGACATCCCACCCGTCCATATTACACTGAAGCAGGGAGCTAAATTACCCCGCATACCGCAGTATAAAATTGCACCGGCAGGTGAGCGAGCTTTGCTCTCTATCATACAGGATATGATTGATAAAGGGGTGGTTGAAGAGACAGCTGCGAATGTTTGTAACAGCCCGATTCTCCCGATCTTGAAGAAATCACCCGAATCAGGACCACAAGGGGCTGGTGATGCATATCGTTTTGTGATCGATTTGCACGAGGTCAACAAGATCGTAGTACCACAGTACCCACAGTACCCCGTAGTGACTGACATCACCACTATCCTTACCATGATCCTGCCCACTGCTAAATATTTTTCGGTCATTGATCTGAAGAATGCTTTCTTCAGCATTCCTATTCATCCTGATAGTAGGCAGATCTTCGGATTCTTATTATCTGTCCGAAGCTTTAGATTCTGTTGTGCTCCCCAAGGCTATACAGAGAGTCCCAGTATTTATAGTCAGGCCCTTAAGGCTCTGCTGGACGACCTAGTCCTCCCTGAGGGTAACGTGCTCTTACAGTATGTGGACGACTTGTTGATAGCGTCCGACACTGAAGGCGGTTGTAAAGAGGCTACGGTTAAGTTGTTACGCCACCTGGCGGCGAGGGGTAATAAGGTGTCCTTGTCCAAGTTTCAATACTGTCGACAGGAGGTAACCTACTTATGTCATCTACTGTCGAAGGAGGGAAGGCGGTTGACTCCTGAACGTATTAACTCTATCTCTAACATGTCTGTCCCTTGCACTCAACGTGAAGTCTGTGCTTTTCTTGGCATAACCTCTTACTGTCGCCAATGGATACCTAATTTTTACTACCGTAAACCCTTTGTACTATATGTGCATGAGGTCGATGGTTGTTCACTCTCTGTGCTAACCCAAGAAATTGGTGGTAAGCAAAGGCCTTGCGCTTACTTGTCGGCCACATTGGATAATGTATGACATTGTTCTACATTCTGTCCATCAACTGTGTTTTTTGCAATTTTCACCCCGAGTGGGCTGGGTATGCTCAGACGTGAGTCCCGTGCTCTCCACACCACTGGAGTCAAGCTATCCAGGCTGATGAAGGCTGATAGCCAGAAACCGGTCCTTGGATGCTTGATTCCGGTCTGGGAAAGACATGGCTTGGTAGTTCGGACTGGACTGTTCCCATGAGGCACAGGGTCAGAGCTGATTTGCATATAGCCAGTGTCTAACCCAGGGTGGTGTGGAGTGCAAAACAACGATGGATTTAGCCCAGATCCTTGTACTGGGGTGAATGTATGACTTTGTTCTACATTCTGTCCATCAACTGTGTTTTTTGCAATACAGAGAGTCCCAGTATTTATAGTCAGGCCCTTAAGGCTCTGCTGGACGACCTAGTCCTCCCTGAGGGTAACGTGCTCTTACAGTATGTGGACGACTTGTTGATAGCGTCCGACACTGAAGGCGGTTGTAAGGAGGCTACAGTTAAGTTGTTACGCCACCTGGCGGCGAGGGGTAATAAGGTGTCCTTGTCCAAGTTTCAATACTGTCCACAGGAGGTAACCTACTTAGGTCATCTACTGTCGAAGGAGGGAAGGCGGTTGACTCCTGAACGTATTAACTCTGTCTCTAACATGTCTGTCCCTTGCACTCAACGTGAAGTCCGTGCTTTTCTTGGCATAACCTCTTACTGTCGCCAATGGATACCTAATTTTTACTACCGTAAACCCTTTGTACTATATGTGCATGAGGTCGATGGTTGTTCACTCTCTGTGCTAACCCAAGAAATTGGTGGTAAGCAAAGGCCTTGTGCTTACTTGTCGGCCACATTGGATAATGTGGCCAGAACACTTCCAAGCTGTCTGAGGGCCACGGCAGCTGTCGCGGTGGCCATCCGACAGTCAGAAGGACTCGTTCTGAATTCTAGCCTAACGGTGATGGTGCTGCATGCTGTGGATGTATTGCTAAACAGAACTAAGACACTGCATCTTACGAGTGCACGCATCACTGGTTATGAATTAACGCTCTTCGCCCCACATATTACGATTATGCGATGTGCCACCTTAAATCCTGCCACGTTGCTACAACTCCCTTCGAATGAAAACGTAAATGATGTACATGATTGCATATTTTGAACGGAAGAAGAAACGAAGGGTAGAGTTGACCTCACAGACATTCCTCTATCTGACCCCCAAGGGGAATTGTATGTGGATGGGTCTTGTTTCAAACTAGCAGATGGCACAACAACAGCTGCATATGCAATCACTACGTTGAAAACAGTAGTTGAGACTTCTCGAGTACCCTATTGGTCAGCTCAGGCTGCTGAACTGGTGGCGTTACTGCAAGCTTGTGAACTGAGTGAAGGGCTAGAGGTCAACATTTACACAGACAGCCAATACGCCTTTGGCGTGGCCCACAGCTTTGGGCAGCTGTGGAGGGAGCGGGGTTTCCTCACCTCTCATGGCCAGAAAATACAGAATGGTCCACTAGTGTTGCGACTATTAAATACCCTGACTTTGCCTAAAAAGCTAGCCATCATAAAATGGAGCCCTCACAAGGCAGTAGCGGATGAAGTGAGCTAGGGAAACGCTTTTGCCGATCAGATTGCTAAACAGACAGCTCAGTCCATGATGTCTACTATGTTTGTAACGTCTTCTGCAAGATAGGTGGAGGAATCTGATTTGTTTGACAACACCATAGAGAGTGTGAAAGAATTGCAAAGGGAAGCCACCCCGGCTGAACTAGAGCGGTGGGAACAGGAAGTGGGGAGACTAGATGAAAATTATTGTTGGGTTGATTTAACGGAAAAGCAAAGATGGCTACTGCCGAATGCCCTGGTACAGGCTGTCGTGACTATGGCTCATGGCCCAGCTCACGTGGGGGCTAAAGGAATTTGCGCCTTGTTAGACCCAGTATGGAATAATCCCAATATACAAAAGACGGCTGTCCGTTTAGTCCAATACTGTATGATTTGCTTGCAACATAATCCAGGAAAAGCAGAGAATGTTCTGAGTGGAGGTTTTGCACCCCCAACACTGCCGTTTGAAGTACTCCAAATGGATTATATTCATATGGAGCGCGTCAACAACCTGAAATATGTATTAGTAGTGGTTTGTGCCTTCAGCAAATGGGTTGAGGCCTACCCGACTAAGGAAAATACAGCCCTAGCTACAGCAAAGGCCCTTATCAAGGAGTTTATCCCTCGATTCGGGCTGCCCCGTTTGATCTGGTCGAACAATGGGGGGCACTTCCATTGGGCCCTCGTTAAACACATTTGTAATGGCTTACAGATACGACAGAAATTCCATGCAGCCAGACACCCCCAGTCGGCAGGGTTGGTAGAAAAATATAATGGGATTTTGAAGCTTAAAATGGCAAACATCCAAGAGAGCACTGCTCTGAAGTGGCCCGACACTCTACCCCTGTCTCTCATGTCATTGAGAGTTACCCCTCATTCCCGTTCTGGTCTCTCCCCCTATGAGATTATTTTTGGGCGGCCAGCAAACATATGGGGGGTACCCAGGCCACAATCTTTTGCTGATGTTGAATACCCTACGTTAATTGATTACCTATATACGTTGACTAAAGACCTTCGTTCTATTCATCAGCAGGTAGCAGCTGTACTGCAGCCTCCGCCAGAGGGCCCCGGACACTGATTGGAGCCCGGCCAGTGGGTACTCATCAAGAATACGAGCGAGATACCAGCTTGGCTCCGAGATGGTCTGAGCCACACCAAATCTTGCTCGCAACGCGGACGGCAGTGAAGGTGGACGGGAGGAAACACTGGATCCCCGTGTCCCACCTGAAGAAACTGCCACTTCCGCTCCCTTTTGATCAGCTGCAATCCGGTGGTATTTTGACCCAGGAAACCGAGAGAGCCACTGCATTTGTCCCTTTTTCCAATGCCTGCGAGACAGAGCAAAGGCAAGAAGAAGGAGTAACGAGACCAAACGAACCAGTCTCATCGAAAGTTGCAGGTTGCCCCAATCCAGTTGTTGATCTCCCAGCGAGTACAAGCTCTCATGCAGAAGGAGCGTCTTCTTTGTTGTTTGCTGATCAGGAAACGCCGGGTCATGAGCGATGCAACCTGCGGCCACGAAAACATCACGGTGCCTCAGACAGTACGGTTAGGAGATAAGGAAAGACTTGAGTAGAAAGGGTTTGCTAGATTTCTAAGTCTGAGGTACTGAGCGAGACACTGAACTGAACCCGTTGAGAGCTGGAACATTGTTATTGGCTCTGTTCAGAAAGAAAGACTTGCATCTGGGAAAGGCCAGGTTGTACGTCTGACCCCATCGAGAGGTTATTTCTTGTTTTCTTGAGATGAACGATAGGAGTCTGCCTGTGAGACTCTGACGGACACAGGGACAAGAACCCTCTGGCAGGACGGACTGCTGTGCCCGAGTTTAGGTTTGGACTTTTAGCTAGGAATGTACCTCTTTGGTCGCATTATACTGGAAGAAGAACGTCCTATTGCACCACGTTATTTGCCATTTTATGAGCCAATATTTTCTACTTGGACCATGCGTGTAAAGATAGCATTTGTATTGGTAATAACTGTTATATTAGCCATCTTTATGGGTATTTTCGTGTATTTAGAGTATATGTACCCCATGCAAGCTATGATTCCTTCGACTGTTGCCCCACCTGAACATTTAATGTTCACTTTAGCACCACATAAAGAAAGACACCGCCAGACTTATGCAAAGAATGTATTCGTAGAAATGCTCCATCAAACCCATAGCACCACCAATATGACCGATTGTTGGGTTTGTGGCCTCTTGCCATCAGTCATGCACAAGCATGATTTATTTATTTATCTGCCCCTGTCCTATTTAGGCAGCTGTGAAGCCTGGTTTCAAATGTTTTCTGCTATGTACAATCATTATGTCGAACACCCTAAGCAATACACGGAGAAGGATTATGATATGATCCTAGCATATATTGAAACTCACCAGGGATTCGACCCAGCTGGCAATGGGGGGAGGGATCCCTAGATCCGGAGGCTTGTATGAATTTGTACACTGCTAATGAGAACAACACTTGGTTGAAGGACGAACTGTATGAATTTGCTAATCTTAACAATTCCCAGTACTTTCAGCATTTTCTTGCCATGAACGTCACTAGTGAACGTGTTATGCCTGTCCCTATTTTAAATACTTCTTCTGATTTCTGTGTACAGGGTATGGGACACGTACAGGTTGGGAATACGATTTGCAACTATACTTACAGAAACAAGATCTTTAGCAGTCCCCCATTGCTGACACCCCCGAATGTGTATTTCGTTTGTGGAGAAAATGCTTATACTTGGTTGCCTCGGGATGGGCGGGACAGTGCTATCAATCTTTCTTGTACCCCCCAGTCTACATAGCCCCATCTGATTACCACAGAACACATAGACTCCAGGGTGCAACACCATTTTCCCATAGACAGCGTAGACAGCTCGATATGACTGAAGTAGATCAGACTGACACTTCCCTGCAACAATTTACAGACTTCACGAAGGGGTTGGTCCCCTTCTGGGGACCGATCTTTAACAGTAGAGAGATAAGGCGATTGTCCCGAATAGTTGAGAATGTCATCAATATCACTACTGATATCATGACCAATATCACAGTAGAGCTTCAGCCACGAGACTTGTTTCGCTCCAGAACCCGATGGTTCTTGACGTCATCTTGGCTGATCGGGGAGGAGCCTGTCGAGTAATCGGCAGTTCTTGTTGTGTGTACATCCCTGACTCCGCCCCCACAGTCCATCTGGCCATTCAGAAGCTGCACCGCATCGCAGCCGAAATGCATACCGAAAATGGGTCTTGGTCACTCTCTAGTTGGTTCTGGGTGCTCTTGTCAACTTGGGGTTGGAAAATGTTTATGATAGTTGCTGGAGCAGCCGGTATCCTTTTCACTTGCTGCCTTTGTATGCAATGCGGGCCGGCTTGCTGCTCTTACTTTGCCACGAGGATGGCAACTATGCTCACTCCATCGTCCATGCCCTCTAAGACTCAGATGCTCCAACAGGAGATCAGTGAGCTCATGGCCATTGATGAGGATATCTTCGAGGATTAGTACTTCCCTTTAGTTAGCTACATCACGCTAAAAGGAGGGTTTGAGAAACCAGAATTCGATCTGGGCCCAGTTAAATGTATAACTAATATTAGTAATTAGCGTGGTGTAGCTGTCTTACTAATATAATGATTCGAACATTAACTCATACACACATAATTGCTTAAGCATGCCCGTGTATTCTCATACACGGTCTGTCTATTGACAGGCAGATACTCCCTTGACTAGACCCGCGCCATTTTGTGGCCTAGTCTGCTTCCAGCATTGACACAAACCTCCCATTCGCCTCTCTGAGACACGTTCCCCTGTGAAATAGTACAACTGTAGCAACCTGCTGCCTCTGCACGTTAAGCCCGTCAAGGTTATAGGTGGGGTAGCGTAGGCAAGCACATTCCCGGGGAACGTTGTACGGACTCTCTCGAAGTTAGCAGAAGGGAGTCACCCACTCGACCTTGCTATAATGAGCTGAGCTATACTGAGAAGGGATTGTGTTCCATATATGGTCTTTCCTTTGCACCAACCTGTACCAGCTTGTATTTTTCCATCTTAGGTAACGGTTTTCGAATTGCAACAGTATATATGTGTGTTACTGATAATGTGCCAGCAGTCTTCTTGGCGGACCTCGTGGGGTTAGGTCGCAAGGAGCTCCTCTGGCAGAGTTTGTTTGTTATAATAAACGATTGGACCTTCTACACTGCCGACTGACTCATTATTGGTAATTGGTATATGGGTTATCTGTAAGTATGGTATAGTTGAGTGGTGATAATATTTTCGGTACTTCAACACTCAACTTGTCTACTATCAATCTGGCTTCTAAATGATTCAACTTGGGGACGGTTTTCAGGGCTTCTGAAGTTATTCAAGGGTGTGGTGGAACTGAAGGTACTTACAAAATTGGGATAGTCCGAAGTTTGCACTTAGAAGAGTGGGAGGGAAGGAAAAGGACACTTTGAAAGAGCATTGTCTCTGTAGAGAAAACAATTGTTTTTAAGCAGATGTGAACAATGAGTGCACACTTTGTTTGTGTGGTCACTCAAAGGGAAAGTAGCCAATCAATAGATTTCACTGAGCCATTGCTCCATGCTGTATACTGTGGTGGGCGGACGCAAGATGTGACTGACAATTAAACAGACCATGGATGAAGTCTGATGACCAAAATACCCACTTTGTATACATATTATGCTGATTTTGTTTGTGAAAATAGTCTGGCCAGACAGCAAAATCTGTCGAAAAGGTTGGACTTGAAAAGCGGTCTGCATTGCAAAATGGCCCCTCTCTTGATGCCATACAAGTGCTAATCTGTCCATTGGATTTGTAATGTGTTTAACCAAGCCTACCCATTTGGATTTTGAGCAGAAAAATTGACCTTGAGCACCCATTTATGTCCCCACCCACTCCAAAGAACAACCCTTGCATACACACCCATATCAGGCAGATGTATTCAACATAGCCACAGTTGTTTAGTGGAGCAAAATGTTGTTCCTCTGCCTTAAGCAATAAAACCCTTATTGTTAAATTGTTAAGTGTTTAGCATCAGAAATTCCCAAATCATGTTTTGCCCCTGTATGGTTTGCAACCTTTGACCCATCCTCACTAGATCCAAAATTAGCCCTTGAGAGCTCAGAGTGATGGACAGAGTAGTTTGGTGAACATTATCAACGATATTTTTTAGTTTAAAACGTGTTTATGTCATTCATTGACCAATTTAACAATACTCAATAGAAAATAAAAAATGTAAGGTAAGTCCGAACTGTCAACACCAAATATGATCAAATGTAAACTAAATCTAGAGCTCAATTGTAGTAAGTGATCTGGATGTATTTTAGCAATAATTCGTACACTTGTGAAAGGACCAAAGTTATACTCAACCCATTAACTTTTTCTGCTTGATTCGAGTTTAGGGAGCGAACACAATAGAAATAACATATTTCAATGTATTGCTGTTTTTAGGGTTCCATTTCAAAAGTATTGTAAACAGCAGGTGTTACTATTTTTCAACAGAATGGGGTCCTTTTAGCAGCCAAGGACTCTGCAACGGTTCAAACTTGTAACCTGTAGGTCACTTATGATGTCAGCAACGAGTGCTAAACTCGCTGAGACATTTTGCCGACTAGTATGCATATGTCACATATTTAAATACATATGTATGCGTTTACCTGTAGAAGTATAATTGCACATACACACCCATGCACGGTATAACATATGTATGATCCGAATGCATATTTTACCTTCAGTAAAGTATTACTTCGAACAACAGTTGTGCCTGTTTGATTCTTTCATTTGCACAACAGTATGATATAGGACTTCTGGTGCCTGCGCCCTACATTGTACAAGGCGCGCACTCTCCCCTCTCACCGCAGACCCCTGTGTCCGGCAGTAGGTGAGCTGAGGGTATACTTGGTTCTTCTGACCGGCGGAACTGCTCCGGGGAGGAGGGCCTGGGATTAGCGAGCCACTCCAGGGGCATCAATACATGGCGGCAGGAATCAGAGAAACAGGATACTCGCGCCATCCCTAGCCCGGAAGCGAGAGCATTGGGTATGAGTAAAACCCTCTTGCGGGACTAAGGGTGGAGATTAACTGGGGTGGAGGTATACGCATTGCTCCCAATATTTTCTGGAGCCGAAGGAGGGGCGATGCACGGCTCAGGATATGCAGAAGCAAGTGATTCCACCACCGACCATGAGGTCACGCCGCATCCCGGCCTCGCTCGCCTTTACTTGGCATTTGAGCTGCCCGAGTGCACTGCCTGGCAGTGACCGGCCAGGCGTGACCCTGCCTACGTGAGTATGACCAGTGGGAGGGGGGAGTGGGAAGGGGGGGGGGGGTGAGGGCGGACGAGCCGAGGGTCACTGAGGGCACGGCGTGACTTCAGCGCAGCCCGAGGATGCGGGGCGAAGAGAAGGCTGAAGCTGGGGTGTGTCTGTCAGTGTGCGTGCGGGGTGTGCGTCTCTCTGGTCTGCGCCCATTGCCGTGTTAATTTCTGATTGCACCCTATCACACTCTGTGTGCCTGCAGCTGTTTCTGCCACCTGTACATACGCGTATGTGCGGCTGTTTCTTTGTGCGTATTTTATTTGCCACTGTATATCCACACGTGTTATGTATGTGTGCAGAATGGTGCGGAGTATCTTTCGCCCTGTCAACCTGTGCCCATCCCTCCCTGTCGGTTACCCTGCGCAATTCCTACTTATTGTGTGCATGTCATACTAGTATGCCCCTTTAAGTCTTGGTGTGGGTCACACTTTAGGATGTGTCTCTTCGTGTCCCACTCACTCTATGCCTCTCCTTCCGTGTGATTGTCACTTGCGCTGACCACTGTGGGCGCATGTATGTACGAGGGAGAGAAAGAGAGGGCGTTCCATCTCTCACTGGCCAAGGGTCTGTGCCGTCCGGGTGTGCGCTCCATTCTTCCTCGCTCTTCCTATATTTGTGTGTGCTTATCTGTCATCGCTGTGCCTGTCATCGACTCTATGTGTGCGTGTTTGTGTATTTGTATTCATCACTCACTTTGCCTGTTATTCTTTGTGTCCCTGGTGGGCTGAGTGTTTGTGTATTTACGCCTGGCTGCCTCTCTCTCAGCTATGCCCTCTGTCAGGATCTATGTCCATTACTCTGTGTATTTGTCGCGCGCAGCGTTGGTGTGACTGCAGTATTTTCAACCCATACGTGTTTGTATGTGTTTTTACTCTCGACGTACGACACCCTCTTTGCACGGACTACCTGAGAATGTCATTCTGTGTCAGTCAGTCCGTCACTCTGCGTCCCCGCTGGGTATCGGCCGCCCAGTCAGTATATCTGTGCACCTCTAGGTGGGATTTTGCGTGGACCACTTTCTGTAGCTGTCGCTTAGTGTTCATGACTTTGTGTGCTTGCACGCATGGAATACTGCGTGCCTATCAGGTTGGATGCCGGCCACTCGGTGTATCTTTGACTTCAGTGCGCGTGGGTGTGTTTGTGGTTATTATTGTTTGCAGACACGTACTAGCTCTATATGTGCGTGCGTGTTTGTAAACGTGACAGGGCCTGTACGTCCCTGTGTATGTCTTTTACGGTAAGAGACTGTGTTTAGGTCACTTCGGAGATCTGTTTCACTGCGTTTATCTAGCAGTGTGTGTGAAACTATATGTCCGTGTGTCTGTGCCGCCTCATGCCTGTGCCCCGACTGTGTTTGCGAGACTGTTTCCTATCACTCTTTCTGTCTGCCATTCCGTGTGTTTTTGTCACTGTCCATAATACTGGCTATTTGTGTGGCAGATTGCGAGAGGGCGGCTCGTGTGTGTTTTTATTTATTATAGGTGGGCGAGCCATTAAATTAACAGGGGTAGCCGAACCTTACAGCCCTTGCACGAGCCGAGCCATGACAATGTTTGCTATGTAAAGCATACACATACATTAAATAAAATGTGATATTGCCTCTTCAAAATTAAAAAAAGTGTATTTCTGTAACGTGGAAGCTTTGACATTAAAACGATTCATTGTAGCACTGCATTAACATGCACTTATTAAAAATGATAGTTTTAAACATATACCATTAGTGAACTAAGAGACATGATAATTGTAATGTAAATCCTGCATGTGGCCCAATTTATTGAGCGGCATTATAGTCTATTAAATCAAACACAATAGGTATTTGTACAACTGGATTCGGGACTCACATAGTTGAAAAGAATCACTGACAGAATATCGACTCACAGAATATCGACCTACAGAAACATTGACGCTGGAATATCTAAGGCAAGTATATCGACATCCTATCTACAGCAAGGTAAGTACAAAAATATGGAAACCAAAATATCGATGTTAAAAATATCGTAATTAAAAATATCGTTTTTTTCCTGTTAAAAAATAAGTGTGTAATACAAAGTAAATAATACTAATAAATAAAATAAACATAAAGAAACATATTTAATAATGTTAAAATTAATAATAATACATATGTAATAATAAAACATTAATTAAACATATACATAAAATATATAATATATACTTACTTAATAATAACTGTAAATAATTATTTTAATTACTTATACATTATTTATAAATACTATAAATTACAAATACATCTACACACATAAAATAATAACATAAATAAAAAGTAAATATTTATTTTAATAAATTAAAAATATTAAATATACTTTCAAAATATTTAAAATTAATTAAATACTACGTTATCTAAAATAATACAAAAATATTAAATAGATAAATAAATAAGACTACTATTTGAAGTCCAAAAAAAACTACAGTAATGAAAACATTGGATAGCGTAGAACGTAAAATTACTATTCCCACTCCAGAAAATGCAACAGTAGGAAAAGCGTTAAATAGCATAGGGGTAAAAATTACTATTCCCACTCCAGAGAGTGCAACAGTAGAGAAAACGTTGGATAGTGTAGGGGTAAAAATTACTATTCCCGCTCCAGAGAGTGAAACAGTAGGGAAAGCGTTGGATAGTGTAGGGGTAAAAATTACTGTTCCCACTCCAGAGAGTGCAACAGTAGGGAAAGCATTGGATAGCGTAGGGGTAAAAATTACTATTCCCACTCCAGAGAGTGCAACAGTAGGGAAAGCGTTGGATAGCGGGTGGGTGAAATTTACTATTCCCACTCCAGTGAGTGCAACAGTAGGGAAAGCGTTGGGTAGCGTAGGGGTAAAATTTACTATTCCCACTCCAAAGAGTGCCGTTGGATAGCAGGAAGGTAAACATTATTCTTCCCACTCCAGAGAGTGCCACAGTAGGGAAGAGTTGGATAGCGTAGGGGTAAAAATTACTATTCCCACTCCAGTGAGTGCAACAGTAGGGAAAGCGTTGGATAGCGGGTGGGTAAAAATTACTATTCCAACTCCAAAGAGTGAAACAGTAGGGAAAACGTTCAATAGCGTAGGGGTAAACATTACTATTCCCACTCCAGAGAGTGCAACAGTTGGGAAAGCATTGGATAGCATAAAAATTAAATATAACATACTTATAAATAATGTTTGTATTTAAAATAATTAATAATTTAAATTTTAAATAACTCAACATCATTTACAAATACCCATTAATAATTATTAAAAACATAATTAAAATTGAATAATTAATTGACAATAAATTAACAATAAATAACAATACATATGAATTAATTAATATTAGTTACCAAATAGTAAATATTGAATAAAATATTTTTCAAAACAAAAAACATATTTAATATTAAAAATTGATTAGCAATGAAAAAACTTTAAACAATAAAATTCTTTTTTTACCGAAAAATACTTTTTATAAAACCTCAATTACCAAATATTAAAAAATAATTTCCAATTTAAATAAATTACTTACCAATTAAAAAAAGTAATTACCAATTAAAAAATATTTACCAATAACAAACATTAATTAACAATTACAAAAATGAATTACCAATTAAAATAATTAATTACCAATTACAAAAATTAATTACCAATTACAAACATTAATTACCAATTACAAACATTAATTACCAATTACTTTTTTTTACCAATTACAAACATTAATTACCAATTTAAAAAATAAATTAACAATTAAAATAATTAATTGCCAATTAATAATTAATTAAAAATGAATTAGTTATCAATACCAATACATTAAAATAAATCATTACTTAATTACAATTAAAACACATCCCACCCAATTCCCCTATAAACCCACTACCTGCTACAAAACTTAAACGCAAATATTTATTAAAATTAATTTATAATTCCTAAAAAATAATAGTTAACTTAATATATTTAAATTACTTCCCACCCTATTCCCCTATAAACCAACAACCCGCTCCAGTACTAAAACATAAAATTGACTTAAAAATAACATTATTAATATATAAAAATAGTACACATGTAATTTAAAACAAGTAAAATACTTAACAAAAAACATACAACACATACATATTAAATACATAATAAAATACATAACAATAATACAAATATCGATATTAGTAACATCGAAATTAGTAACATCGATATATTTGATATTGATTTTACTGACTTCGTTATTACTTACATTGATATAAAAAAAATCGATATTACTTACCTTAGAGTCCATATTCTGTCCAATGATATTCTTGACCTCGATATTGTTTACCTTTGATATTTCAAACTCGATATTTCTGTAGGTCGATATTATAAACTCGATATTTAGACTGTGTACCAGTTGAAAATGCTATCATAGGTGATAGCAATTAAAAGGAGTTTTGGTGAAATACATTTTTTGATTAAGATCACACAATTTAAGCAGGGAATTGCTATTTATTCAGGTTTTCAGGTTTTACTCGGTACAGATCAGCCAGTAAATGGTTATATATGTGTCTTTCTTTATGTTGATGCTTTGTGTTTTTTACCAGTTTGTGCATTTTTCTGCAGTTTTTATGTAGCGGGAACTGGACTCCAAGAAATTGGAGCATTTTACATGAAAATGAATTTGCCACTTTTGCCTATATCCCAGGAACCTTTTTGCAAAGGGGCTTTCATTTGCATGTATAGGGTTAAACCCTCTCTCAAGTAACAACTATTGTAAATTACAGCAATCCAGATTGGCTGTATCAGCAAATGAAAGAGAGCAATAATCTGCTGCTGGCATCCATTCAGCCCTTGCACCACCCCATGCATTCACTGCTGAGACCATAGAAGAGTGCCACTCAAATATCAGCCATCAATGGGGAGGCCATGGAAGAGTGTCACTCAAATATCAGCCATCACTGCTGAAACTATAGAAGAGTGGCACTCAAATATGCGCCGCCACGGCTATAGAAGAGTCCCACTCAAATATCAGCTACCAATGCAGAGCCCATACGGGGTCCTACACACCTCTCCTGTCATATACATACTAGACATACTAATATATCTGTAGCAAGAATGTTACTTAATCTATAATAATATATTTTTTATACCTATAATGTTGAATACTTTAGGCACCTGACAACTGAAGCCAATGCTCTTACTGACACAGACTTAATGGAATGCTGCCATGGGTTCCCACTCTTAGCCAAAGAGAATTGAACAATAAACCCAATGCTTCTCAATGGTAGTCTACCTTCCTCTGTGTGGGCTGAGAAATGGATGAACATAACATATCATAAACATAAAATGTCCATTTTTGAAGAACATGTTTACCCAAGTCGTGGGTCACTTTGCGCTGAAATAACTGATTTTTACTGCTACCCTACTCAATGGTACTAATTTTATTGACCTTGGAAGGATGAAAGACTGAGTAGACTCACTGGGAATTGGAGACCATGAGGTCAAACAGAGATCCCTGATATGACTCCATAAGTTCACTGAGCCACAGTGAAAATTTAACGTGGGGCTTCTAAATTCAAATGGGAGTCCCTCTTGACACACAAATATTCATCAGTTTGCTAGATGTTTCCTCAGAAAGCCACAACAATTCACAGGACAAATTATGAAAAATGTGTGAGCTGTATATAGAAATCCATGCAGAATTGCTAGGCAATAATGTAATACTTCAAATTAAAATTGTTCTCCGTTGGTATCCCAGTGACTACTGTGAGCTTTAGATGGTCATGTACAGAACTGTGAAATTGAACATTGAGTTCACTAGCAGGCCTAGATCATCTCTTGGTCTAGTTGCTACACAATAATGTTAATCCAACAGCATAACCCCGGCCTGGCTAATTATATTTTGGTTAAAATCGGCGTATTCACAAAACAATCATTCTGAAATGTTTCCATAAACAACTTTACACTTAGGAGATATGTCAGAGTCCTCCACAGTACCTGTACTCTGGAGATACCACCATTGTATGTAACTGCTCTGCTTATGAACTCAAATATTTAGAGGAGATAAAACTGTTTTGTGTTGTGATCTTACTTGTACTCAGGGACATCTTGCTGATGAGACCCAGTAAGGTTGGGCTACACACATACACACACACACACGCACACGCACGCATGCACACGCACACACACACACACACGCACATGTTACCATGTGTGGACCCTTGTCTTATGGAGACTAACCTTTCCTAATTTTTTTAAACTATACCAGTGACATCAAAATGTTAAGAAAAAAAGCATAATACAGAACCCTGCTTCAAATTTGCAAATGGTTTGTTATTTAATCATGCGCACAGAACCATCCATGTATGGACTTAAACATGTGTTATCATTCTTGTGGGGTCCTACTTCATAATTATCCTTTTTGGTGGAATACAGACATGGCTAAATGTTTATTTTATCAGCAGTGTACACACATAGCATCTAACCTAAATCTATGCATAATTGATTTGCTGCACGTATTTTAGGGGTTCATAGTAGATTAATTATATTAATTCTGTATCAGAAAATATAATATATCAGGATTGCAGAAGGGAAATTAAACCTGTATGTAACATTTTGCTTAGTGTTCAAAGTCTTAGGACCTAATGGAGTAACATATGGATACATTCAATTATGAAATCAAGCAATACAGTAAGGTAGAACTCAGTGCAATCACTTTAGTTGATGGCAAAGTAGCTTTCAGACTACATATCCCTAGGGATAGCATGTCATGTTAAAGTCTACCTAGGGATGGTGTGTGATGCTCCCCACAGATGTCATATATGATTATAATAGTATAATAGTCTTTTCACAGATGCTGTCTACAACCATGATGAAATACCCCCACAGACGTAGCATGTAAAGATAATGATGTTCAAGCCCTCGGAATGATTGTGTGTGATTATAGCAATATTCAAGTCCCCATAGAGATAGTGCAGGGTTATTCGGATGTTTAAGACATCATACATATGGTGTGTGAAGGTAAGCACATTTAAGTTCCCATAAAGATAGAGCATGAAGATAATGTTCAAGTCTCCACACAGACAGTGTGTGTAGATAATGATTAGGGCTCCCGGTTTTGTGGTATTTATTTTATGGCCATTTCCATCTGTATTTATCCATATTTCTTTTTTGGCCATTTTATCTGTATTTATCCATATTTATTTTGTGGTTTGTGTATAAATGTAGTTCTAAAACTGTACATTTCCATATCTATTTAACTGACAGATGCACATTCATACTTTGATGTCTGTTATGTTTTACCTAATTAAGCTGCCAAATATTACATGACAATACAGCTACTGGTAAATACTAGCATTATACCATGAGTGTATATTGGCATATGCCGTTATTTAAAGAAATTTCATCCTGTTTTTTAATTTCCCATGCTGTCCATCTGCTCTGCTGCTGGCCTATAATTCATGAAAGACAGCACGGAAAGTACCTAAAAAGAAGAACAATTTTCTGTATTTATCCACTTAAAAAAAAAAAATGCAGACCGAAAACACATTGTTTTCTGTCTGTATTTATCTGTAAAAATCCGTAAAAACGGAAAACAGGGAGCCTTAATAATGATGCTCAAGTCCCCTGTGAGAAAGTGTGTAATTATAAGTGTGTTCATGTGTGATTACAGTGGTGTCCAAGGCGCTATTGAACACACACATACACACACACATACACACACTTTCTCTCTTGCAAAAGGGTGAGTAGTGTTTAAATATTACCAGAACCCAAAGATGTCAAGGTACATCCATGTAATACCTGGTACCCATTATTTTTTTTTATATTACGTATGTATTTTGGAGCAGTTAACTTGAAAACGCGGTTTTCTTCAAAGTGCAGCTAACAATGGGCTCTAATCGGAATCAGAATATTTAGGATTTGTTTACCTTTCTTGAAAAAAAATTGTTAATAAAGCAATAGTCAATGGTGAGGGCCATTGGAATTATGTGATTCTGTGGCTACAGCAATTATCGCACAATTATTAATAATCCCATATTTGCTGCATGATTTGCAACCTTCACAAAAATGTTGTTTCTAGCTCAGATGGTTGAAAATTATTCTGCCAGAAAATGTGCTGCATCGTTTGCATTTTTATTGCATAATTTTGATATCCTTGCTGCACTATTGGTCATTCATGCTACAATAATCTTGAAGTCCTGACAGTGGTGCAGCCCTGTAGAGTTTTTTGGAGGCTGTTGTTATGATAATGATACCCATGTTTCACAGGTCATTGTGAAATTGTTTCCATATTATGAGTTTTATGAGTTTTTATTCTACAACCTTCTGGTTGGGTTGTGCATTTCTAACTATAACTGGTGAATTTCAGGGGGTTTCTGAGTTTGAGCCAGAACCAGAACGCAGTTTTAAGTGTTTTTCAGTGAATTTCTAGTTTTTTATTATCCACTTTATTGTTAACTGCTATTGCAGACTGCTTTTGGAAGTCCACTGGTTGTAGCCTGTGGTGAGGCTCTGCAACCAGCGCAGTGCAAGCTACCAACCCCTGAAGGGTTTGGTTACAGGTGATGTCACTCATCCCTTGAGTAGATAAAACCTGCTGTGCATGGCCTGTGACTTACAGCCAAGACCTTTGACCATGACCTATGACCATCCTACCACAGAAGGCAACCTGCCGCTGGTTGCCAACATGAGCAGTCCATTCCTGCTACATTCCTCATTCAACTGTGTGTAGCTGCTTTTTCCCCCAACTTTTTGGTGGCAATTTTTTCCCCATTTTTTATTTTTTTGAAAGTTGCCTTGTCTATCTATCTATCTATCTATCTATCTATCTATCTATCTATCTATCTATCTATCTATCTATCTATCTATCTATCTATCTATCTATCTATCTATCTATCTATCTATCTATCTATCTATCTATCTATCTATCTATCTATCTATCTATCTATCTATCTATCTATCTATCTATCTATCTATCTGTCTGTCTGTCTGTCTGTCTGTCTAATTGTATGTCTGTCTATCTATCTTACTGTCTATGTCTATAATAACCATTGGCAGTCGCCAGTAGGTAGTCATAGTTAGGACCCTGTTTCCATAGGAGAAACTTTGGTGCCATTTGACGGATCTTCACCACATTTTCCCCAAAACGTTGTAAGCTGGGTTTTGTTGTGCATGGAAAGTTTCAGGGTGATCCGTCAAGCAGGGACAGAGAGAAGGGGAGATAAAAAAAAGAATGTGTTTCCCTTGTTAATTCCCAAAGTAGCTTTGAACACAACTACACCCCGAACCGCTGGACGGAATTACAGCAAATTTGGCAGAAACATAGCTTTTAGAACGCAGATCACTCTTTCAGTTACTTGGTGTAAATCCATTCTGTAGTTTTTGAAAAAATAAAGGAAATCCAAATTTGTATATCTGCGCGAATAATGAGGAGCTTGTGTGGAGATCTGCAGAGCTCTGACTGGCTGCCAACACTTCAACCAGGAAGTGCTGGCAGCCATTTTCGAACTCAGCTTCAGCAAAGTCCCCCAAAAGAACAGTGAAATAAAAGGGGCTGGGTAGGAATATCCTAACCCCCAGCCTTTGTACGAGGGTCCAAGAGAGACCCCGCCAGGGCAAACATTTTTTTTTTTTAAAATGTACTGCAAATTTCACGAGTATTCATGAATATCACCATGAATTAAAAAAAAAACAAGCGGGGTCTTCCACACTTTCTTTCAATATTGCTCGCAGGTGGGCCAGGTCCCAGGGGCATGTGTATTTAAATAATAAGGAGGGGAGCACGGGCCTCCCTTCCTAGGGTTCATTTATGCCCTGGGGATGACCACCTCACCAGGGTTCTATTTTATATTAATGTGGGGGGCCCCTGGAACCACCACCTCCATTGAGCTTTACATTTAAAAACGGTAGATGGGACTGCGTGAACCCCGCGGCCCTATGGCCCACCAAGTCCCTGGGGCAAAATATTGTTTTTAAAAGATGGCCATATACAGCCCCAGGGACTACCACCACCCCAGGGCCAGTCTGTGCAAACAGAAGGAGGGGGGCTACCCTGCCCTCCGCTTGGAGCCACTAATGACTCTAGAGGCCGCTACCTCCTAAGGCCTGCTCCTGCTATGTTCCGGGGTTCCCACAACAGGACATAGGTGTTTGCTTTTGCTCGGTGGGAGCTTTGACAGATCCACCAAGCAAAAGTAAACACTCTGCTTCCAGCGGAGGGAGTTGCCAAACCACTACCGCTTGCTGGAAGCGGAGTTTCCATCTCTCGGGCAGGGAAAGAGATGAAACTATTGCTATTGCACACAGGGATCTGCATTTCAAGCAGCTCCCTATGTACAACAGCAATGTGGCTTCCGCAGGAGGTGGGGAGCCGCTGGGAATGGGGGGTCTTGAGGCTTCCCCTGCGGACCTCATCCTGCACACTAGGTGCCCTGGTTGGACTCCAGGGCAAAGAATACAAAACCGGGAGTGGAGGGTCCTAGGGAAGTTTTAAGACCAGTGCGGATAGTTTCCCCAGTACAACTATTATAGAACACCTAATTATCCGCGGGTCTGTGAAGCACAAAGACAAGAGAACTAGAACACAAGCAAAAAAAAACCTCAATCATGCACTGTGCGAATCCTTAAATAAGGACGGAATCCCATCACCCACCGAGGTAGCATGCTTCGTCATCTGGGATTTTTCCTCTTGGCTGTAACACCTAGTGCAGCCAAGGGCTACAACCCCCTCACTGTGAGGGAGGAGCTCAGGGATGTTTTTAGATACTACTCTTGCATAGGATCTACTAAAATCCAGAAGATGTAAAGCACTAGAAAGTTTGAGTGATGGGCACAGTGCAAAAAAGTGAAATGTGTTGTAAAACTAACTACCAAGAGAAAAAGTCTTTATTAGTTGACTCTTGGTTTCAGAATTAAAAACTGTGCATGTGCAGTTTAGATATAATAACTGTATCTGTCCAGTAAACAGGTCTACATGTTTCGGCCATTTTGACCAAAAAAGTGTCTTGACCTTCCTCAGGACCTTGATGTTCTATGCTACTGCGTAATAAAGTGGAAAAATATAAGAGAAATCCCAGATGATGCAGAATGCCACCTCGGTGGGTGATAGGATTCCGTCCTTATTTAAAGATTCCCATAATGCATGATTTGTTTGTGTTCTGGTTATCTAGGGCTTTGTGAAGCCTGCCAGACCCGCAGATAATTAGGTGCTCTATAAAAGTTGGACTCCAGGGCACCCAGGAGACATGGCCTGGCCCCTCTGAATTCGGCCCAGGGAGGAGGGCCACTTCGAACCTCCCCCCATTGAATTATGCTGGGTCACCCATGTGGCCCTCTCCCCCATTATGTTTTTGCAGGGCCCTTTTGGGTCTAAAACTCATTTCACAGAAATTAAACCTCAACGTGACGCACTTACAAATATAAACATAGCAGGTGCCCCCGTTGAAGCTCCACTTCCGTAAAGGACAAATGATACTAACTCCTGGGTTTGGCAAAAGCAAAGCAAGTTTGTTTTGTCTGCAATTCTATATTGAAAAACAATCTGAAATCCTTCATGGAGGTGACTGCATCGTTGATCTATTAGAGTGCAATCTGTATGTGACTCTGTGGGTTCTTTGTTTTCCTTTCCTGGTGAGAACAAAGTCAATGGTTCTTCCTTTAAATTAGTATGAATATGCAAATGTGCAAATCACTTGGAAGCTTCGCCCATTTAGCCTGCCCACCTTAGTAGTATGCGAAAGGCTTCCTGCCTTTTGGCAGGATGATGCACAGCTTAATAAGCGCCACCCAGAGCGTTTCCCACTGATTTTGGTGAGGAGTTTTTGATGCCGAGGAATATGAGGATATCTCCACCAACAAAAGAAGCACATACTTCATATAGTTAAGAGAAAAGGCCCTTGTTTAGTAGAAATTTACCTCTTTGTAGTCTCATTGTCTTCTCCATAGGAGGATTCATGTTATCACATATTTCTGGATAAAGACTCA
Organism: Lissotriton helveticus; assembly: GCF_964261635.1. Taxonomy (NCBI): domain Eukaryota; kingdom Metazoa; phylum Chordata; class Amphibia; order Caudata; family Salamandridae; genus Lissotriton; species Lissotriton helveticus. Next base: position 1,196,575,361 of record NC_136065.1, read on the forward strand.
CCAGGAACAATCACATTGCCAAAACTCACACAAAGTCACTGGTGACATTTCCTCGTGCTCCATTATGCAGCTGTAGTGTAGAATTCATTCTGGACACTTACCCAACTAGGTAGCACTTAGTAATTATCCAGTAGAAAGTACCACACTTGGGTAGATATTTTGTGCAAAACTGTGGACTCTTGTTTGATAAAGTGGCGGGTGCAGTTCCTTTGTGGCTGAGTCACTCACACAGCTACTGACGCACCCACACAGACATTTAGACACTCACTCACACACTCATGCACTCACACACCCACTCCCAGACCCATTCAGACACTGATACACCTACTCACAGACCCACTGAGACTCACACACCTACTCACAGACCCACTGAGACCCTCACTCAGACACTCATGTACCCACTCAGACACTCACACACCCACTCACAGAGTCACTCAGATACTCATGCACCTACTCACACACCCAGGGAGACACTTTTTCAGCCACTCCCAGACACACTCAGATATTCACACATGCACTCACACACCTACTGAAACACTCATGCACTCACTCACACACTCACTCTAAAAGATTACAGCTTACAGTTAGGAAATAATATTTAAAATAATTCACTTAAAAACAAAGGTTAGAGGGATGTTATAGTTAGGAAATAGAATTTTAAAAAACATCAAAATTCACTGAAAAAACACAAAGGTCACAGGGATATTATAGTTAGGCTCAGATTTCACTTGTACAGAACTATAGAAATTCAACAGTTATAGTCACCTGAGTTAAATGTAACTTGTACCTGCGCAATGCACTGCTTATGACCACACATATTATATCACTCCTGACATGGTCAGTGACAGCACTGATGACATCTCAAATGACATCACTGATGGCATCATCCAGTGAGTGTACGTGTTTTCCAAGAGTTTATGATTGTTAAACATATATACTAAGCTACAAGAAAAGTTACATTAGTATACTAGGTGTACTAGTAATTAGTTATACTACTTCGTCCTAACGTCCATGTAACTTTTGTTTTTTTCAGTGAATATATATATATATATATATATATATATATATATATATATATATATATATATATATAAATATACATATATATACATAGGTTGTGAGCAAAGCGGTTTTGCAGTCGAAATGCGTTGTCCAAATCATCCACGGTGTCGGCACCTGCTTCTTTGCTGGACAAGGTAGACAGAGCTACCGAAACACGTTGGTTAAGTCTGTACGAAGACTAAAAATGGATTTAAGAATAAATTAACTTTCAGGAACATAATGGCTGGAGTTGCGGCTTAATTGTCTTTTTTGGAGACATTGTTGGATAAATATAAATATATAATATCCAACGAAACTCCTTCAAAGAAAGAGAAAGGCCACAACTGGGAAAAACTTTAGAAGCGCTTTAATGTGCTGCACAAACGGAGTAAATCTCTGTCACCTTCGATGGCGGTTGCATTTCGGCGTGGTCTGCCTTCTTCAGCGCCAGGTGCAAGTGCTTCTAGATACGGGCGTGAGTCAAGGTTTAAATGTCCTGCCCTCTCCTCATTCAAAGACCACAGCTCCTTCCACGCTGATGTCATCCCAACGCGTATGCCTCCTGTAGCACGCCTGGTAGTCTGCGCCTACAAGTCCCAGCATGCAGTTGCAAACTCTGGTAGGTATTGCGGGAGTGAGGTGGGGGAAAAAGAATAATGCTCCAAAGTCGATGAACAGCCCCAATGTCCTAGTGCACTCTTGAGCAGCGGCGTTTCCTCCGGTCCCCAACCGCTTACACCTCCTCAGCTTAGGAATCCTTTCTGGCGGGGGCAAGGCATGGAAGTCCTACCTGCCCGACGTGGTGTACAATGACATCAACACCGTCATACTTCTGCCTCTGCTGGGTGGTGGGCCCTGTTAATTCCGGTACCCCGGAGAAAAGAAAACCACAAAAGCGGAATCCAGCGTAACCAGGGCCTCTTGATAAAGCGGGGGCCTTTTAAAGCGCGACACTGGAATACGCGCTGAATTGTATCCAACGAAACTCCTTCAAAGAAAGAGAAAGGCCACAACTGGGGAAAACTTTAGAAGCGCTTTAATGTGCTGCACAAACAGAGTAAATCTCTGTCACCTTCTATGGCGGATGCATTTCGGTGTGGTCTGCCTTCTTCAGCGCCAGGTGCAAGTGCTACTAGATACGGGCGTGAGTCAAGGTTTAAATGTCCTGCCCTCTCCTCATTCAAAGACCGCAGCTCCTCCCACGCTGATGTCACCCCAACGCGTATGCCTCCTCTAGCGCGCCTGGTAGTCTGCGCCTACAAGTCCCAGCATGCAGTGGCAAACTCTGGTAGGTATTGCGGGAGTGAGGTGGGGGAAAAAGAATTATGCTCCAAAGTCGAAGAACAGCCCCAATGTCCTAGTGCACTCTTGAGCAGCGGCGTTTCCCTCGGTCCCCAACCTCTTCCACCTCCTCAGCTTAGGAATCCATTCTGGCGGGGGCAAGGCATGGAAGTCCTACCTGCCCGAACTCCTCCGTTCCAAACCCTCGGCTAAGGATCACAGAACTGCACGTAGAGGTATCAAGTATGTGTTTTTTATTTCATTTCTAAACCATAGTGCATGACAAAAATAGTAGAGGACGGTCAATATATATATATATATATGGTGATAAAACTATTTCATGCGAGCTATTAAAACTTCTCACCACTAATTTGCCTGCTTTTGGAGGTCCTTCTTTCTGTGTGGTGTGGAAATCGCCGAAAAGCAACAGATTCTGCAACGATATATATATATATATATATATATATATATATATATATATATATATATATATATATATACATATATATTCAGCATAGAGACGTCCTGCAGCGGTCCGGCAGCAGAAGAAGACGAGGCAAACCCAGGTATAGTGTTTAGTGATTTATTTAGCTCACCACCACTCCACCACGACGCGTTTCGGTGCCCGAAGCACCTTGATCACATGACAACGTCTTGGGGCGGACGTGCTCCATTTAAAGTGCTCACAGCCAATAATTACGTGCCAAATGACAATGAACATAAAAAACATACTGTTATTGCTACCTAACTGCTTAAATGCATTTACGCTCTGTTGTCTTTAGTTAACCCTTAGTGGTCAAAAGATCTCAAGAACTGCGGTACAATGTTCAACAATCAAGATTGTGATATACATTAGATATAAATAAATACATGAATATAAATATAAATACATACATCTATTTGACTAAATTCATCTATATACACCTAAAGCAGCAGATAACGGAAAAGCACTGTGCAAATATTTCAATATACATACTATACAAATACTTCAAATAAATATTTGTTGAATATAAAAATTATCGAAATATAACTATATAATTGCACTAAGAAATAATATCATTCTTTCACAGCTTATCCTGTACTGTACTCTAGATGGTGTAAGCCATCTAGTATTGCTTTCTCTTATCGCAGTTCATAACTGACCCTGAGTTACTATAATTGTGCCCCAATGGGCTATAAACATTGCAATATGCATCCAACGGACATGTGTGCAAATTCGGCAAATAAATAATGGCTAAAAACAGTTACGTGCAACCCTGTGTTACTTCAAATCTGAATGTGTTTTGGTTAAAAATTGTGGAAGAGGCAGCTACCATGTTAGTATATATAGACCCACTTGTCATGTGTGCATATTGTGTTTCATAGGTAAGTTTGGCAATCTACCCCCGCATTCAGCCCATTGGGATTCTTGGTATCGAGTAGGATAATGTGCCGTGTTTCTAATCTACGCAGTAACAGATCCCGGTCTCCTCCTCTTCTCTGAGGTGGGACCGTGTCTATAACAAAATACCGTAAGTCTGATGCTTTTTTGTCATGTGCCTCACGAAAGTGCTTGGCCACTGGGTACGCAGAGCCGCCGTTGGTGATGGCCCTTAGGTGCTGGAGTATACGTTTGTACACCTGTGGCCTCGTGCTGCCTACATAGCGTAGGCCACAGGGACACTCCAGCACGTGCAATGCGTACTCGGTGCAGCACGTCAGTTTGTACTTGATGGTGGTAGGTATGCTGTTAAATGGCATAGAATACTCTGTTCTGCTTACTCCATTCTTGCAAGCTTTGCAAGATGAGTAACGCAGGAATCCCTTACTTGTGTCTAACCACGAGTCCTTGGTCCTCATCTCTGAGCTGATTGATACCAGGCAATTGCCTAGTGTTCTTGCGCGTTTATAGGCTACATTAGGTGCCCCAACGATCTCATTGCCCAATACTGGATCACTCGTAATCAGTGACCAGTTGTGCTTAACAATATTTCTTATGGTACGATGTTGGTTACTAAAAGTGAAGATAAATCGAGTTTCGCTTTCAGTTTTGCGGGTATCTGCCTTCTTAGCATTCCCTGTTTCTGGCTGTAAGGTAACTGAGCCAATTGGTGTTATCGATAGAAGGGATGCCCTATCGTGTGCATTGGCTCGGTTCATGGCTCTCTTTATGACCTCGCTGTTGTAGCCCCTCTGTCTAAATCTATTACTGCATTGTAGTTGAGCTGCTCTACAGTCTGCTTCCGTGCTGCAGATCCGTCTTATACGGAGCATTTCATTGTAAGGTATGCTCCTTATAAGATGGGCAGGATGATGGCTACCTGAATGGAGAACGCTTTTACCAGCTGTTGATTTCCTGTACAGCTTGGTTTCCAGCCTGCCGTCTCTTACAAAAACTTCTAAGTCCAAGAAGCATATAGATGTGTCACTTATCTGGCTGGTGAACTGTAGATTCAACCCATTGTCATTTAGTTTGTCAATGAACTCTGCCGCCTCTTGTGCAGAGCCATCCCAAATTACAAAAAGGTCGTCTATGTACCTTAACCACTTGACTATTTTGGTAGACATGGTGTCTGCAAATTTAAGCGAAAGGACCTGCTCCTTCCCAGTAGCCCATATGCAAACAGGCATAACTGGAAGAGAAGCAGGCTCCCATCGCGACTACTCTGATTTGCTGAAAGAACTGTTTTCCAAACATAAAGAAATTGTTCTCCAGACATAAACTGATCATGTCAATAACCATACGGGTATGATCTCTTAACCCCTCTTAGACTATATATATATATATATATATACATATATATATATATATATATATATACATATATACACACATACATACACACACATATATATATATGTATATATATATATATATTCCTCACACGTCGGTTCCTTTTTCCCAGTCCTTCGAGCGCTCAAAGTGGGTGCGTTTCCCTACGGCGGAACCTCGCCGTTGCATATGCCAAAACACCTCCGGGTTTAGCGAAAGTAATGGGCGCACTCGTGCTGTCTCTCCACAATGATTTTATTGTATTATTTCAGCATGGAAACAAAATTAAATGATGTTTCCATGCTGAAATAATACAATAAAATCATTGTGGAGAGACAGCACGAGTGCGCCCATTACTTTCTCTAAACCCGGAGGTGTTTTGGCATATATATATATATATATAGTCTAGTCAAATTAGTTTAAAAAATGGGCTAACCTAGAACTAATTGCAATACAATTTCTGTGAGTGGATTCTTATTGAAAATGTTCTGTAGAAAACGATGGTGAAAAGTCTACCACTCTATCATGACGTGTTAATCCAATATGGCAGATTTTTCAAACTGGCTGCCCATTATTTGAGATATAGGGTATAACTGTTTATATGCCAATGTGTGGTATCATTTTATCTGTTTTTAGGGACGGGAAAGTCAAAAATAACATCAAAAATTGTTTCTGATGACTATAACATCAAACTGGGATTAATACAATCAACAATGATAATTATATGTTAATATGCCAAACATAGTTTTGACATTATTTTTTATTTACATTTTTTTAACATAATTTGAAAAGGATAAACAGATTTCAACTAGATAATATAGCACTTCTCTATATGACACTGACAAATGAAAATTGTTAAAGAGATCAATTCAAACAGCACTCCTTAGTATAAGAATAGTATGATTTCAATCATCGTCCATGTCCACTTCCATGGAATTGCAACAGCTTATTCCTCGACAATCCGTGCACGCATATGTGCACACTATTCCCTGTCTTTTGCATATACATTGCAGAGTCGCACATTGACTCTTGATACAGCCACATTTCACAAATTTTAATAAATGATCTGGTGCTGGTACTTGACTCATTCTAATGGGAGCCAATCTTCCATCTTTCACTTTAAATCCCCACTGTAATGGATCCATATGAATACCAATCCACTGCTGCACCTGATAATATACTCTCAGCGAATGAAATTTGCAGGCATCCTCTGTAGGAGGCAAGACTTCCGGTTTCACATGTATTGTTTATTTTGTTGCCTTTGAAGTGAAAGTTCGAAGTCTCATATCATATAGTGTGCTGTCTCCTGTTATTCCTCCATACAACGATATAATGGCATTAAAACCAGCATTTTCAATTTCTTCTGTTGATTTTTGTGAAGTTTGGAATACGGCAGCACATTCTTTGAAGCTGCCTGATTTTCTTAGCAACTTTATGGAGTCATGTTTTCCTAATCCAAATGGTTTGTCTGTGGTATCACATCCTAATACAGCGTGAGCAAATAAGATGTGAGAGCGGACATCATTACCTAAAGTTTTTGCAAATTTCCTAATATCATACACAGTTATGTTTTTGAAAGATTTCTTAGGTTCTGGGCAAAGGAAAATATCAAATTGGTTTTCTTGAAAATGATGAAGGAGTAGTATGAGAAGATCGGTGTCCTCGCCAACAATGGCTGTAGGATGAGTTTTGGCCGACTCAATAGCCTCCAAAACAACCATGAAGTCTGCATCACTATGAGCTTGCTTTGTGTTACACCCAGCTTCTTGTAACTTTTGCGATAATTGAGCAATGAAGGCTTGTTTATTTTCATTATTACTCAGAAATAATTGTTTCTGGTTGGCAATGGAGGTAGAAGTTATGAAATTTACTTTAGATCCTACAATACCCCGGTTCCTTTTTAGATGGGCTTCTGATTTTGTAGAAAACGTACCTCCATACCCGTCGAATACTATTATTGCCTGGCCATACTTTGTTAGCACATATCTCTCATAGGTACACATATTAGATAATGCCTATCCCATGAAAAGTACCATGGCCATCTATTGTAATAATATTGTGATCAATAATATCAGCTGCATATTGAACGAATTTCGGAGGACTTTCAGAAGGTTCCACAAGGACAGGTATAGTATTTCCTCTTTCTGCTGCAGCAGAACGTTCAACACGAAGAACTTCTGAATAGGAGCTGCAGAATCCCATATGATTTACTGCTTCAACTACAAATCTCGAGCTTGTGTTGTCATGTAATTGAACTGCCAGCCCTAACTGCAACGGTGCATCTAAGACTCGTGGGAGCACAGCTTGCACAATTGCCTGTCCTATAGAAGCTACTTTTCTCTCTCTGTTGGTTTTATCAGTAATAAAAACATATAATAAGAGTCTTAACGAATAAGGAATATAGCTCACATTCTAGTCAACACTACTCATGTTTTGAATGGGTGGATATATTTCTGGTTCTACAGGGATGTCTTTAATATCATTTCTTATTATTTCAGCAGCTGCCATAAGGAGATTGTTTCGATCCTCTTCAACTTCTTCATGGCTATTACTGTGGTACTCTTGCAATACATGAGCAGCTGTACTTTTAAAAGTAACGACATCAGCAGTCCCTGCAATTGTTCCTATGTAGATTTCATCTTCAAAATGCTCTTTGAGTTTTTGTTTCATATACTTTGAACTGTATGGTTCGCTATCTTCTGGCAGTAATTCTCGCATTTTATTAACAAGTTCTTTAACAGTAGTTTGTTCTTCATCATTTTCCTCCATGTATTTAACTACTTGAAGAAAAGTTTCCTGGCGAACTGAGTCCTCTGGTCGACCTGAAGATATTGGAGGGTTATCAGTGAACTGCCCGGAAATGAATTTTCCAGTATAAAAATTGACATAACACTGTTTGTGGTAGCATGCATCTACAGCATGTAAATCAGACACATTTTGGATACGTCTCTTAACTTTGTCTGCCTATTCATCATTGCATTTGTTGCATTTTTGTAAAACTGATGATTTGAATTCAACTGTTCGTGCATTAAACCATGCATTTTCTTTCCTCTCCCTGAAGTATAAACTGAACTCAGTACCACAGAAAAAATAATTGATTCTGAAACCAAACGGGGTTTCACACGACCGTAGAACACGAGAAGTTGTGGAATCTGATTCTTTCTCCTGGAACGGAGTTTTCAAGTTAACAAAACGCGCTCTACATTTCTTGTGAACTTTATGCCCAACACAAACGTGAAATGTAGATATTTTTCCCTCCTTGCATGTTTTTTTAATTCCAGTCACTCCTCTTTCAGTGAGTACAGATACATCGTCATCTTCTTGAAACACTACATCACAAATGAAACACTTTTCTACGTCCATTTTCACTGTATCTCACAGCAACTCGCAAGAACCTGTAACACATAAATGAAACATGTTTCATTAACAAAAAAACAAACAATAACAACAAAGTTACAAAACAAAACACAAACAATAGCAAACTTTTTATTTCAAAAGTTAATTGTAATATTTACATTCCATCACACTTTGTCATATAAGTCAACGAAAAAATTATACAAACTTTGTCTATCTGACATATTCCGCGATTATTTGATATTATGGTCATCAGAAACAATTTTTTGATGTTATTTTTTGCTTTCCCGTCCCTAAAAACATATAAAATGATACCACACATGGGCATATAAACAGTTATACTCTATATCTCAAATAATGGGCAGCCATTTTGAAAAATCCGCCATATTGGATTAACGCGTCATGATAGAGTGGTAGACTTTTCACCATTGTTTTCTATGGAAAAATTTCAATAACAATCCACTCACAGAAATTGTATTGTAATATTATATACAGGATAGAGATAAATGTATTTACATGGGTAGAGCTACATTGAGAGTGATAAGAAAATGATGGAGGATTCAGAAAGCCTTATAAATATCCTCCGAATATTTTCATATTACTGCTGAATGACAGCAGCTTATTATTATTCAGTCATAGATCCCCAGCTAGAATGTTCCACAGTATTGTGGCCAGGCACAAGAAAGCCTGGTTGAGAGTTTTGGTCTTCTTTACTTTCAGAATTTCCAAAATCTGTTGTGTTTTGTTTCTATTGCTTCTGTTCCCTCCCATGATTTACAATTTTTCTTTGATGTAGATGGATTCACAAAGGTTTATTACTTAAAGGCCAATTTAAAATGGATTCTGGCTTCTAGGGGCAGCCAGCTGAGATCTATCAAGAGAGGAGTCATGTGTTGTTTTTTTGGCCCCTTTGACAAGACACTGCATGTGGAGGATGGCTGTGAGGAAGGGCAAGAGCTGTTTGGGTTGAATAGCATTACCATCATCAAGGTGTGAAAGGTCTAGGACCTGAGCATTAGAGCTGGAGTCTTCAGCTGGAATAGTTTGAGTTTTTAAGAAGGTGGGTTAGTAATGAGTCCGTTTTAGTTGTTTTGCTGATGAGTGCGGTCATGGAGATGTTTTGGTCAATGGTGAATCCTAGAGATTTTGGTGTAGGGACCAAGGTGGGAGCAATCATGTCTATGACCCAGTAATGGACTGGAGGTGGGAGGATTTGTGAGTAGAAAAGGAGGAGTTCTGTTTTACTGGGGTTAAGTTTGATGGAGAATGTGCTTAATCGTTTCAAATTATTTTTTATGAATAGTTTAGGAAAAAGATGTTGGATTTGCTATCCATACTAATATAATAAAGAGAGAGCCCAAACCTTTGAGGCGGGTAATCTCAGGAACCACAGCACCAATCACAACACCCAATACAGCGTTGGAAAGGGCAGTTGCAGCAGAAGGACATAGGCTATGCAGAGGCCCACCATATACATTTAAAAGGTAAAAGAACCGTGCCAGCAAAGTAGTCCCTTGTGGGCATGTCTGCGTTGTGCTGTGGGCGTGTGCTGGGGGCGTGACAAACGCTGGGGGTGTGTGGTACGTTCCGCCCTTCATGCCATGTCTCATATCGTGTGCTGTGGGCGTGTGCTGGGGGCGTGGGCGTGTGCGGGGAAAAAAACTGATTGTTTTTTCTTCCCAGGTTCTGTACATTCTAGCTCCGGGTGTCCACCCTGCTCCCTTTCAATACCCCTGCACCCCATAATCATAACCCACCCTTACTCCTTAAAATACCCCAACACCCTTAAACACTAACCCATCTTAACCCTATAAATATACCCTGTACCCCAAAACCCAAACCTATCCCTAAACCCTAAAAATACCCCTGTACCCCAAAACCCAAACCTAGCCCTGAACCCTATAAATTCCCCTGTGCCCCAAAACCCAAACCTACCCCTGAACCCTAAAAATACTCCTGTACCCCAAAACCCAAAACCTAGCCCTGAACCATAAAAATAACCCTGTACCCCAAAACCCAAACCTACCCCTGAACCCTAAAAATACCCCTATACCCCAAAACCCAAACCTAGCCCTGAACCCTAAAAATTCCCTTGTACCCCAAAACCCATACCTATCCTTAAACCCTAAAACTACCCCTGTACCCTATAACCCAAAACTATATCTGAACCCTTAAAATACCCAAACACCCCAAAACATATACCTCAGTACCCCAAAACATATACCCCTATACCCATACTTATCTTAGCAAAACATAAAAAAAATGCTTTTACCATTCATGCATTTACAACGAATTTCGTTGTAAATGTATGCGTGGTAAAAGCATATAAAATGTAATGCCATGCGTTATAATGGCATTCCGTAGTCATGGTACTTTCATAATGAAAGTATGCGAAGTGATGGTATGCGGAAAGAAAGTTGCGGAACAATGGGTGTTTACCCTCCCCCGGTAAGTACATTGGTGGCACGGCGGCCCACATCTCCAGCAACATACTCATATTTTTTCACCACCGATTTGAAAAATGCACAGGTCTCTCTCATTGATGGCCAGCACCGACATACACTTTTAGACACACCTCCCGCCACAAGTTCTAGAAATGCGAACTTTAGAGCAGGGGAGCTACGTTCGAATCTCGGCATCAGCTCAACATCCTGTGATTCCAGGTAAATCGCTTTGTCTCCCCATGCCTACCACAAACAAATGAATGTGTTCTTCTGTAATGTAAATTGTGCTCAAGCCATGTTGTCGAGTTTGCGCTATATAATTGCAAGGAAAAATAAAGTAGGGAAACTCGAATTCACACACTACTGAACGCGCACTCTTAAGTGCATCAGCAATGCACTGTGAATCGGAGCGTTTCACGGGCCTGTCACAGATAAGAAAAGCTATCAAAACGAAATCCTACAAAACAATATACTACTGGCCGGCAGCAATTCATACCCGGACAACGTCGGGACGGGCTGCTAGTTTATATATATTTACAATGGCTAAATAAAATATTAATATGTGTTTGCTCACACACCGACACACACATATCATATTTGAGTGTTTTTATTACACAAAATAAAGTGGTATAAAAGCAATGTATCATAGAGAAATGCTAAGTATGGAAAGTGTCTCACAGTTGATTGTTAATTACAGGTTTTATCATGACAGCCGCAAACAAATCTGCAGACATTGTCAAGTAGGATTATGCAGCACGGAGATTCAGATTAAGCAGCAAGGGTATCTAAATTATTTTATGATGCAACAGCGGTGTAAATAATGCGCCATGGTGCGCTATATTTACGAAGTGATGCGTCTAGGCAGATGTGTTACTTGGTAAACCCCTGTGCTACATTATGCCTGCGTCAGGTATAATGTATGCAGGTTGTGTTTTACCCCACCTGAAAGGGTCGTGGGAGTGGCGCACTGAAATCTATATGATTTCACTGCGCCACTTCTAGGACGCCAGTGTGTCAAAACCTTACGCCTACCTCATGGCAGGCGTAAGGGTGACAGAGGCCCTTTCACAAGGGGCTTTCTTCATGTGAAAGGACACATTGCTGGAGTTGTGTCTGTTTTCAGACACACCCCAGCAATGTGCCACTTTGCACTGACAGATACGTCAGTTTACTGACATATCTGTCATTCTTTGTGATATGATGCATCATACAGTAGATATGATGCATCCATCATGTTGCAAGGAGTGCGCACTGAGTGTTGCATCGCTGCTTTCACGCTTCTCAGAGCGCCCTCCTTGCGACATTATGGATGCGTCATATATGGTGAATGATGGTGGAAGACCTGCCAGATCCAGTGTTTAATACCTTCCACACGGCGCTAATTCCCTCGCGGTGCGGGCGGGGAATTGGCCACGCGTGGGCCGGCCGCGGCAATTATGACGAGCTCAGCTCGTCATGAGCACAGCTCCACTTTGCCTCATTATGAGCTGAGCTCTTCATAAGCATGCAAGGGGTTAAAGGGATGCTGGCAGAGGCCTTTACCGATTACATTATATTCAACTGGGATAGCACACTGCATATAGCGGTGGAGTGGGATACGATGGAACGGCTGTTGGCTACTTCTACAGGTATATGTCAAAAATTATAGGGAGACCTGACGCTTCAGGAAGGGAAATTGGCTGGAATGGAGACAGCCCTGCTGACCAATCAGGGAGCTCGACAGGAATGGAGTAAAGCCAGTGTGTGTATGCCCTACGGGAACAGTTAGAGAAACATGTGCGGCTCTCCTATAGGCAAAGGTTACACATGTACGGAGATAGGCAAGGATGCATGCTGGCCAGGTTGATCAAAAATTAGATTTACATACAACCCTTTCTGTCTATCGGAGATAAGACGGGACAGGAGGTCTATACAAAGCAGTCCACAAGCGAAGTGCTTGCAGAGCACCTCTGACGGCTGTATACTCCACCCTGACAGGCCCCAGAGCCCTCGGTCCTTAACTACATGGTTGCGCTGAGGATGACCCAGTTTAGAGAGGAGGAGCGTGTGGAGCTTGAGACACAGCAGACAAATTAGGAGATCCTACAGGTGATAGACTTCCGCAAGACTTCTAAGATGAACGGACTATCGGCAGAACAGTACATGGCTTTTCCTGGGACACTGGCTGACAAACTACTGTTTCTTTTTCTGGAGACCTTGAAGAGAGGAGTGCTCCCGAACTCCATGAGGGAGGCCCTCATTGTTCTGGTACCAAAATGAGGGAAGAACCCTTTAAATGTTGCCTCCTTCCACCCCTTCTCAATGATAAACATGGCTAAAAAATACTCATTCACATCCTGGTCATGCGTTTACCCAAGTACCTCCACTCCGACTAGTTGGGTTTATCCCATCCAGGAATACACTCTGTAACTTAAGGCACTTAGCGCACCTTCTGCATTCCCCCTGCCTGGAACATAATCAATATGCACTGGCCTTACTGGATATAGTATAAAGGAAAAAGGGGTCCAAGACAAACACAATTGGACTGCAAATTATCATTCACGAAAAAATTATTTTGACAGCAACGCTAGTGAAAACACGAAAAGGTTTAATCAATTCTGTGTAATTCCTGTATATGGAATAAAGTTCATCATGTATACTTCATTGCATGTAAAACAGATTATTCATAAGCATAGGTGCCCACATTCACAACGGGGAGGGGGGTGAAGGTAAAGTGAGGGAAAATGATGGGATCACGTATTAGTGAGAATCATACAGTGACACAAAATATTGTTCAATTTGGGAGTCAAATCATATGGTCCCAACAGAAAGGGCCAAATCAAAAGGCGCTCAAGAGAGTCCAACCAAAATTGTTACATTACAGATCCAAAAATCCCTTGCAACCATTAATGTTCTGCTTGGGGTAAGAGATTTGGTCGTGAGTTTATAGTCGACGTTTCGACCCGTAGACAAGGTAGGTGAATATCACTTACGTGATGGGTCTTCTTCAGGACAATAGAAGTTGTGGGTGAGCAACCTTCTAAAAGGTAGAGAAATGTATTCATTACATGGTAGACGCCATTCTTGTTAATTAATAAACATAGACGGCGGATCAATTAGAGAGCAACTTGAACTATTAAAAACGTGTTGTCAGAAAAATAGTCCGATTGATTATAGCTAGATGGGTGGATAATTATAATACAGAGAGCATAATCATGGTCTGTCGTTCAAAATTCGAGGCAAAGTGCCTACTTGCTGATCACTCCCTAGGCAAGTTACATGGAAAATGTTATCCCCACTGAAGCACAACCAGGGGCATCATCCCCTTCTGTTAAAATAGTATACACATATTCCTGCTTACCACTGTTGTATTCTGGCAGTGGATATCCTTCAAATTACATATAAAAGGTTTCATCCAGACTGACACGCGAAATATTCTTTCTAGATGAAAAGAGGCAGTAATTGGCAAGTGTTTTACAAAAATGGAAAGGAAGGTCGCAGGTTAGCACATTAACCCAGGGGAAAAGCTTACCGTTATTCTTTATTCGGAAAATAGCAAAATGAAGACGGAGGATTCATATGTAAGCGGGTAGATGGTTGATTGAAGCCACATAGTTAATCGTTTATGACGCCTAAGAGATAGTAATTTACAAAAAAAAAGGGGGGGGTCAGCGTGCCCAATCCCGGGGTATGGTACATACGTCATACAAGAACACATTACCGATCATATATTGTATATTAAGCCTGCAGCATGCATTTTAAAGACAAAATATAAAATTCCGGTGTTCTATTCACGTGTCCACAAAATCACGTGCAATCTATTATCTGCAGAACACTGTGGTGTGATTGACGAAAAGACAAACCAGCGTTAAGGATTATTGTAAAAAAGGGAGAAGGATTTACCAGAGTTCATCATATTGAAAATGAGCAGAGTTCAGCCCAATGATTCCATTAAATAAATATCATATCCGATTGTAGTCAGGTAGTTTGCCGTATAGTAGTTGCCTAGGGGCATAAAACATCAGGGTTCAGTATATACACCTAATGAAGTCCGACACACCCAGAGGTGGATTAATTACAGAGTGTCACATACCTCAGTGAAAAAACAGCAAATTGCGGGGATTTGGCACCCGCCGACGGGTAAAAAATGCGTGCTCCTAAAGCATCATGTTACTTCCTTAGCGGAGTTACAGGGTTGTGTGAACGATCCTTGAATCAAAGTCCCTATGGAGAAGTAATAATGAAACGCGTGTCAGTTTGCAAACTAGCTGTATATCGCGTATTCCCGCTGTAAGTTCTACATGAGATGAGAAGCAAAGAGGAAAAAAGATTTACAGCGTGGCTTGTACCTGGGAAACAGAAGCGGCTCGTCTGTCACCGATCTTCACATAGAACAGCGTCTGTCTGTTCACTTCCTGGTTTGGCAGAAAACACTGGGTGGAGTCACGTCCCAATGCTTATATAGAGATCGAGGACAGACTGCCCGTCTCGAAAGGAAGAGGAGGCGGAGGGCCGGGGGCGGGGGGAGAAAGTAGTGTAAGCATCTGATTGCTGCATAATTGCTGAAAAAACGAACCGCATTTGTAGATACCTTTGCAATTGATGCGGAATATGTGAAAATATTCACGGAGATGAATACAACGCAGTTCTACCGCCCCTACATTATGACCAACCATCCGGATAAAGTCATATTCATAAATGGATCTGCGGATGCCTCTCATTATATGCATCTCAAATATTTCTTGTATCCTGAGCAAAACGAAATTGAAACATTGATTATCTCAAAAAATATATATATATACCATATACCATTGTCGTAACCAGGTGATCATAGCCCATCTTACATTCATTATATACCACAAATCAGATAATGAGTGCACCTGTCTCACAGGATGGTGTAGACTCATATGTTTGGAGTACAGTAGAGAACAAGATAGCCACGGAAACGGTCATATAGGGTTATTAAAACAGGCCAATTTTGTTCTGTATGACAAGTCGTAGAGTGCACCTATCTCATAGGATGGTGTAAACTCTTGTATGTATGCATCACAGAAAAAAACAAGATAAACGTAAATCTGAATCATTTACCCATCCCATTGGTTTTTTAGGGGACAGTGTATTTTCTCCATAAACATTATCCTGATTTTTAAAGCATGTATAAGAAACTGTAATAGATTCAGAAATAAACCATTCATAAGTTTGCTAGTTGTACAAAGCTGCTTTCTGATTCATTAAGTCCCTCTATTACCGAGTTAAAGATGTGTATCCACTTCATCTCTCTTGTGTTCAGGATGCTGGATAGATTCCCACCCCTGGGACCCAGTGTTATGTGTTCCAGAACCGCCCATTTCAATGTTTCAGGCAGGTGATTGTGTTTCTCACAATTTTCAACCAGTGGTGCGCCCACAACCTTGCATCGTATTCTACTGCAGTGTGATAGAAATCTGGTTTTGACACACTGTTGGGTCTGGCCAACATAGATTAAATTACAGGGACAGATAATCCCATAAATCACATTTTTTGTGTTACAATTCGTGTGGTCTTTATACATGTGTCGGTGGTTCTTAAAGACAAATTCTTTGGACTGGATAGTGGATGGACAAGCTTTACATTTGCCACATCTAAAGTGTCCAACAACTGGCAATTGGTTCCAACAGGATGCCAAAGTTGGTTCAGGCGGATTTCCCAAGAAAGATGACACAACATAGTCTTTCACATTCCTTGCTTTTTTGAAAGCATGCATAGGTACTTGAAAGATCTCCAATTCTTCTGCGATGAGACTCCAATGCTTGTTAATTGTCTTCTTTACGGCATTACTTTTCGTAGAGAAAGTCGTGACACAAATCATACGTTTTTCAGATTGACACACACGTGTACTAGGTTCCAGCAAAGTTTCCCGATGGCAGAACCAAGCCCTTTTCTTGGCTCGTTTGATGAGTCGTTTCGGGTACCCTCTCTCTAGAAGACGGTCCATCAGTATTCCTGATTGTAGCATATAATCATCTTTTTTGCTGCAATTCCTTCGAACTCGAAGGAACTGACCGTACGGCAGATTATCTCGCAGACTCCGGGGATGGTGACTTGAGTATTGGAGCAGAGAGTTCCGCTCAGATGGTTTTCTGAACAAGGTGGTAAATAGAGAACCTTCCTCTTCCGCGATGGTAATGTCAAGGAAATCAATCTGGCTCTTGCTAGAGTGTATTGTGAACTGGATGTCGGTGGTTCGCTGGTTCAACCAGGTGTGGAAGGATGCAAGTTCAGTCTCGTCTCCCTTCCAGATCATCAGCACATCGTCGATGTAGCGTACCCAGAGTCGTATATGATGTTGAAATGGGTTCAGATTACATGTGACAAAGGTGTTCTCATAGAAGGACATGAAGAGTATCGCCAGGTCAGGAGCAAAAGCTGCCCCCATCGCCACGCCCTTCGTCTGTAAATAAAATACATTTTGAAAGATGAAGAAGTTCCTCATCATGGCAATTTTCAATAAAAGAATGATAAATGAGGTAGGAACTTGTACTGGAGCCTCACGACTGTCCAAGGCTAAAGTGGCCACCATCAGTGCCTCTTCCTGGGGGATACTTGTGTATAACGATACAATACCGCAGGTCACCAAAAGTTCTTTTTCGGGATCGAAGGGTTCGCCATCTACCAGCGTGATAGTATGCGTGGTATCTCTCAGATAGGTTGGTGTCGCTTCTGCTAGGGGTTTTAGGAAAAAATCCACATAGCGGCATAGTGGCTCAAGGATTGAACCGCATCCGGAGACGATCGGTCGGCCTGGCGGGTTGTTGGCATCTTTGTGTACCTTTGGTAAGGAATATATAGTGGGTATGCGTGGATGCCGTTGATTTAGGTATTCATATTCATGATCAGTCAGGAACCCTTGCTGGACTCCCTCCTGCGTTATTCTCTGGATTTCGCTAGCCACCTCCTTTGTTGGATCGGATGTCAATTTTTTGTAGCTGACACCATTAATTTAAGGGATGTCTATGTTGTGTCATCTTTCTTGGGAAATCCGCCTGAACCAACTTTGGCATCCTGTTGGAACCAATTGCCAGTTGTTGGACACTTTAGATGTGGCAAATGTAAAGCTTGTCCATCCACTATCCAGTCCAAAGAATTTGTCTTTAAGAACCACCGACACATGTATAAAGACCACACGAATTGTAACACAAAAAATGTGATTTATGGGATTATCTGTCCCTGTAATTTAATCTATGTTGGCCAGACCCAACAGTGTGTCAAAACCAGATTTCTATCACACTGCAGTAGAATACGATGCAAGGTTGTGGGCGCACCACTGGTTGAACATTGTGAGAAACACAATCACCTGCCTGAAACATTGAAATGGGCGGTTCTGGAACACATAACACTGGGTCCCAGGGGTGGGAATCTATCCAGCATCCTGAACACAAGAGAGATGAAGTGGATACACATCTTTAACTCGGTAATAGAGGGACTTAATGAATCAGAAAGCAGCTTTGTACAACTAGCAAACTTATGAATGGTTTATTTCTGAATCTATTACAGTTTCTTATACATGCTTTAAAAATCAGGATAATGTTTATGGAGAAAATACACTGTCCCCTAAAAAACCAATGGGATGGGTAAATGATTCAGATTTACGTTTATCTTGTTTTTTCTGTGATGCATACATACAAGAGTTTACACCATCCTATGAGATAGGTGCACTCTACGACTTGTCATACAGAACAAAATTGGCCTGTTTTAATAACCCTATATGACCGTTTCCGTGGCTATCTTGTTCTCTACTGTACTCCAAACATATGAGTCTACACCATCCTGTGAGACAGGTGCACTCATTATCTGATTTGTGGTATATAATGAATGTAAGATGGGCTATGATCACCTGGTTACGACAATGGTATATGGTATATATATATATTTTTTGAGATAATCAATGTTTCAATTTCGTTTTGCTCAGGATACAAGAAATATTTGAGATGCATATAATGAGAGGCATCTGCAGATCCATTTATGAATATGACTTTATCCGGATGGTTGGTCATAATGTAGGGGCGGTAGAACTGCGTTGTATTCATCTCCGTGAATATTTTCACATATTCCGCATCAATTGCAAAGGTATCTACAAATGCGGTTCGTTTTTTCAGCAATTATGCAGCAATCAGATGCTTACACTACTTTCTCCCCCCGCCCCCGGCCCTCCGCCTCCTCTTCCTTTCGAGACGGGCAGTCTGTCCTCGATCTCTATGTAAGCATTGGGACGTGACTCCACCCAGTGTTTTCTGCCAAACCAGGAAGTGAACAGACAGACGCTGTTCTATGTGAAGATCGGTGACAGACGAGCCGCTTCTGTTTCCCAGGTACAAGCCACGCTGTAAATCTTTTATCCTCTTTGCTTCTCATCTCATGTAGAACTTACAGCGGGAATACGCGATATACAGCTAGTTTGCAAACTGACACGCATTTCATTATTACTTCTCCATAGGGACTTTGATTCAAGGATCGTTCACACAACCCTGTAACTCCGCTAAGGAAGTAACATGATGCTTTAGGAGCACGCATTTTTTACCCGTCGGCGGGTGCCAAATCCCCGCAATTTGCTGTTTTTTCACTGAGGTATGTGACACTCTGTAATTAATCCACCTCTGGGTGTGTCGGACTTCATTAGGTGTATATACTGAACCCTGATGTTTTATGCCCCTAGGCAACTACTATACGGCAAACTACCTGACTACAATCGGATATGATATTTATTTAATGGAATCATTGGGCTGAACTCTGCTCATTTTCAATATGATGAACTCTGGTAAATCCTTCTCCCTTTTTTACAATAATCCTTAACGCTGGTTTGTCTTTTCGTCAATCGCACCACAGTGTTCTGCAGATAATAGATTGCACGTGATTTTGTGGACACGTGAATAGAACACCGGAATTTTATATTTTGTCTTTAAAATGCATGCTGCAGGCTTAATATACAATATATGATCGGTAATGTGTTCTTGTATGACGTATGTACCATACCCCGGGATTGGGCACGCTGACCCCCCCCCTTTTTTTTGTAAATTACTATCTCTTAGGCGTCATAAATGATTAACTATGTGGCTTCAATCAACCATCTACCCGCTTACATATGAATCCTCCGTCTTCATTTTGCTATTTTCCGAATAAAGAATAACGGTAAGCTTTTCCCCTGGGTTAATGTGCTAACCTGCGACCTTCCTTTCCATTTTTGTAAAACACTTGCCAATTACTGCCTCTTTTCATCTAGAAAGAATATTTCTCGTGTCAGTCTGGATGAAACCTTTTATATGTAATTTGAAGGATATCCACTGCCAGACTACAACAGTGGTAAGCAGGAATATGTGTATACTATTTTAACAGAAGGGGATGATGCCCCTGGTTGTGCTTCAGTGGGGATAACATTTTCCATGTAACTTGCCTAGGGAGTGATCAGCAAGTAGGCACTTTGCCTCGAATTTTGAACGACAGACCATGATTATGCTCTCTGTATTATAATTATCCACCCATCTAGCTATAATCAATCGGACTATTTTTCTGACAACACGTTTTTAATAGTTCAAGTTGCTCTCTAATTGATCCGCCGTCTATGTTTATTAATTAACAAGAATGGCGTCTACCATGTAATGAATAAATTTCTCTACCTTTTAGGAGGTTGCTCACCCACAACTTCTATTGTCCTGAAGAAGACCCATCACGTAAGGGATATTCACCTACCTTGTCTACGGGTCGAAACGTCGACTATAAACTCACGACCAAATCTCTTACCCCAAGCAGAACATTAATGGTTGCAAGGGATTTTTGGATCTGTAATGTAACAATTTTCGTTGGACTCTCTTGAGCGCCTTTTGATTTGGCCCTTTCTGTTGGGACCATATGATTTGACTCCCAAATTGAACAATATTTTGTGTCACTGTATGATTCTCACTAATACGTGATCCCATCATTTTCCCTCACTTTACCTTCACCCCCCTCCCCGTTGTGAATGTGGGCACCTATGCTTATGAATAATCTGTTTTACATGCAATGAAGTATACATGATGAACTTTATTCCATATACAGGAATTACACAGAATTGATTAAACATTTTCGTGTTTTCACTAGCGTTGCTGTCAAAATAATTTTTTCGTGAATGATAATTTGCAGTCCAATTGTGTTTGTCTTGGACCCCTTTTTCCTTTATACTGATATTTACCCAGGTCCTAATGACAGTAGTGGGTTTAACCCTGTTTTCTATAATCCTTACTGGATATAGAACAGGCCTTCGATTCTGTAGGCTGGGCGTCTATCTGGAAAGGGCTAGAGAGAATGGAACTTGGGCACAAACATGTCCAATGCAACAAAATGTTGTGCATGCAACCGATAGCATGAGTGAGGACTGGGAAATATGTCTCTGACAAGATAATACTTCACAGGTGTTCGCAACACGGAGGCCTATTGTTCCCCCCCCCCCCTAGTATTGTCTGCCCTGGCGATGGAGCCTTTAACATGTCGACTTTGGCAGGTGATGCACCGGGTTGGGAGATGTCTGTGGACCTGACCCTTCATATTGTGTCTCTCTATGCAGACCCTTTAATTATATATTTCCGGCAGCCGACCACTTCCATCCAGATTCTCCTGAACGTCATGAAGGAGTTTGGGCTAATATCGGGGCTGCACATTAACCATTCGAAATTCGCCCTGTTCCCACTCGGACAGTTGAAAGAGTTAGCCCAAGAATCACTCCTGGAGGCAGGGCTGCCCTGGAAAATGGAGAGTGTTCGCCATCTTGGGTTCCACATCGCACATGCTCTGAATCTGAACCTCTCCCTGATGGGGAAAATAGCACTGATCAAAATGGTAGTGTTGCTCCTCTGCCTGTATGTTCTTCAGAACACCATGCACAATATTCGCCAAGGAGTGTTCCTCAAATCGGGTAAGCTTCTGATAGAGCTCCTATGGAAGGGAAAAGATGCAGAGTGGGCTTATCCACACTCAAAATGGAATGGGACAAAGAGGGAATGAAGGTACCAGACCTCGAATTATATTATTTAGCTGCCCATTTGCAGCATGCAGTCCACTGGCTAGATGAGGGAGGCAGTTGGGAAAAGACTTTACTTGCAGGCACATACGGCAACAATAATTTGAGGGCCCTTCTGATGCGATGGAAAAGAGTGCCTGAGACATTGGCACATGTGATTAGACTGGGATGTCAACTCTGGGAGAAAATTGTTCAGGAAGCGATACTCAAGGCACCTTATACACCAGATTTGGAGGCTAGGATGATGAATCCCTTTGTGCAGATTGCTGAAAACATGGCTGTTGCCTGGTGGCGAGACAGTGGATGTAATATGCTGTCTGATCTATATCGGGTAGCTCAGTTGATCACCAGGCAGGACACATTAAATAAATTTGGACTGGGGCCCGGACAGATTCTCCAGTACTTAAAAATCATTGCCACAGCCAGAAAAATCTGGCCTTGGTTCCCCGAAGCTCCTAAACCCATGCAAAAAATGGTCACCGTGTTATCTATGGCAGGTGGGTGGAGGCTAACCACGCGTTTATATCAGGTACCACGGGCTGATAAGCCAGTGGCACCCCTGAAGCTTGAGGATGCATGACAACAGTTTAATGATGACCCTATTACAGCCAAGGAATGTGTCATAATACATGGCGGAATGCGAGCAGTATCGATCAACGCACGCTTTAAGCATATACCGTACAATATCATCCACATTGCTTATCTTTCTCACAAGCAGTTACATGCTATCTATCTGGCGAGGGACCTGGGTTGTCTGCGCCTTAACAGTGTACTTGCAGATGTTTTTCATGTGGTGTGGCA
Source organism: Lissotriton helveticus (assembly GCF_964261635.1). Lineage (NCBI taxonomy): Eukaryota > Metazoa > Chordata > Amphibia > Caudata > Salamandridae > Lissotriton > Lissotriton helveticus. The sequence continues at coordinate 1,196,598,039 of NC_136065.1, forward strand.
CTGCCTCCTAATTATAAATTCTGGGTAGAGGTGTTAGAACAGCTCAGCAGGGCTACAGGCTGGAAATGGGTCTGCTCCACAAGTGGATAAGAAAAGAATTTGAGTAGAACATTTACAATGCTCTGCGTAGCTCTAAGAAGCGCATTGCCATCAGATGGCTGAGCCCTCTACCCCCTTGATAATGAAATGGCAAAGCGATTTGATAATGGGCGGGAGCAAAAGAGGTACACATGAGAAAGGTGAGGTGCGATGTAAAACTGGTGGATGGTCTGTTCTTATGGAGAGTCATAATTCACGCCCTGATTTAGCCTTCTGGTGCCAGACCCCCATGAGGGGCCGGTTAGAGAGCAAAGGGAGACCTCTGATGCAACGCTACGACTGATCCTCCTGATATCAGACCCCTGTCTGACCTGTCAGAGGGCAACAGAGGACCTCTGACGCAACGCTATAAGAGGTACATGAGGTAAATTGGACTGCAGCCAAGTGGGCAGGAGTGATGGGCAGGACATAACTTCCCTAAGATGGTACAATGGGATAAAGACAGGTGCCACTGAGCCACACTGGTTGGATTAAAAGGTGGAGTAAGGCAGGACCAGGCGGGAACCCCACTGGGGGGAGGGGTAGGGGGGTGCGTGAAGCTGTTTGCTAGGGCCAGTTTCGGCCGATTTTGTTACAGAGGGCCGATATTGCTGGCCCCCGGTAACAAAAACAGTCCCCAGAGGCCAAAGTCCGGCCCTCACCCCGGCTGCCCACCGGGGATATGCCCGGTGCCAGCTACGGCCAGTCAGGCCCTGGAGGAAGGGAGGAAGGAGGTGGGAGAAGATAGTTTTAGTTCCTCACCTTATTTACAGTTTCAGTGGTATGTGTTGTCTCCAGCTGAGCCTCTCTTCGGCCATTGTTAACACTACTTGGCATGCTGCATTGTTTGAAAATTATTTGATAGTGTACCTGCACTAATATGACCTTATTTTTTATTGCAAACATATCCGTGACTTGATCAGCCTTGTACTTTACAGAAATGCCAATAAAAATATATATCTTAAAAAAAAGATGTGTAACTATTAATGGTACAGTAGGTCCAGTGGAACTGAGGCCAAGGAGTTAGAGGGGTCTTTTGCACCCACGTCCAGACTAGGAACTGAAACCGGCTCTGGCAAACAGCTCGGCTGGCACCAGGGGTTGGGGAGGTGGGGCTGCTGGTTGGAAGCACCACTCGGATCTCACCACCACTGCTTTTGTTACATGGGGCCAATATTGCAACTATGCTGCAAAACAGTCCCCCAGTACCAACCCCCCACCACCCAGGGTCCAAAACCGGCCCCAAACCTGGCGGCCCACCGGAGAAACACCCGGTGGCTGGTACGGCTAGTCCTGCTCCATTTGCACCGCATTTATGGTTGTCTTTTAATATCTAACTGTGGGTAAAGGGAACTATTTTGTTTGCTTGCATTAGGCTCATTAGTCTCCATGGCACCCTTGCTACGTCACTGGTCCATGCTCACAATTTCGGATAACAACCTCCATATTTATAAACAGCCATCAACATATCTCGCTCTGCCTGTAGGGTCACCCCAAGTGCATATGTCACATACATTGCCCTGGACACAAAGCACCTACACAAAAACAATCTAGCCTCTAAAAATAATGCTGCAAGGACTCAGTACCCACACACACCTGCATATGTTGCATCAGCATGTGCATGTACGTACATCAAATGTATATTTTCCTACAGCTCCTGTGCGCCTCCCCCTCCCACCACTCACATTTATCACAGTGCTTACATGAAAGAAGGGGAAGCCAGAGAACTGACACCAGTTTAATTTAAAAGTCCTTCCCGTCTCTGGCCGCCTCAGGCCAGCATCTCGACATTAATATTAACATCCAGGCAGAGAATTACATCGAAATTACTTTGATCATTCTCGAAGATCAAAGAGAAGAATGTCTGTGTCCAGCAGTACTGCTGCTGTATTCGTTTTTTTTGTTCAACAATTTGTCTTATTGCTGAAAGAAAAGACAACGTCTAACTGGAAATATATAAATCAAACTTTAAAATGCAAGTAATAGGTTCTTAGAAGGAGAAAATATTGAGCAGGACGGTTCACTAATGGATCTCCAATATAAGTTAATCACTAGTAAAAGTGTGAACCACAACCAAAATACTGACAATTACTACTAGAACCTGAAGTATAGAAAAAAAGGCGGCCATTAAGCCCTTTACAGGAACTAGACTCAGGGTTTTAAGTGGGGTGAAACATATGGGGGTCTCTCAAAGGGGCGTAGCCAATGCAATTAAGGGCTTGGCTTAAAAACAGGTAACTTGAAAATTGTGTGCTTGGCATAGTGTTATATTAGCGCTAGTTTGCTGTTTCTGTCATTGCATCCTGATATATAATACAACAAGGAACATTACACCCTCAACAAGCCAGGACTATTGGCTTTGTCAATGGTTGTTAGTTGAATGAGATAAATAAGCAAAACTATGGCTTTGTTGTATCGAATATTGAAAACGCTTCAGTTCTGAAATGGTGAGACTGTAAAAGAACTCTACTGAGTCTCTTTGAAGTTGCCTCAAAGGCAGTGCAGAGTGGTATGGCTGCAGATGTAAGATTTTTTTCACCCTGATGGTGAGGGCTAAAATGGAGAGCCCTGCTTCTTAGAACTGCTGGTGCTGATCACTGGCAGGACCTAGCCAACTTAAAGCACTGGCTAGACTATAAACTGATCTGAGATGTAGGGGTCCCATAGGGAATACAAAGAAGAAGCACCAGGGGCGAGATTGGAAGGAATAGAGTCTCGAAACACAATAGCTGGTGTGAACAGAGACAACGCCAGTGCAGGTCACTGTATTTCCAAAACGTTGTTCTCTCTTTCAGCACCTGATTGAGGATTGCTAGAATTGTTATATAAATATGCTCTCCGAGCTGCTGCTAGAGCAGTCCCAGGAATCTGACAATCTGAACAGATTGACCAACTCGGGCCTTATGCAATAACGCCTCTATAAGCCACATGGTTGTTGAGAATATAAACCACAAAAACACCATAGTGCAAAAATATCAATGTCAAAACAGCAACATAAAAAATTATAGGGCCTACTCACAGGCATTTTGGAGTGCATAACACAGTACTCCTGTGGTTCTACTTTAGGTGCACTTACATGCCTTTGTGAATTGGCCCCAAAGCATCTAAAATGAGAATAACATGCGAATAT